>NC_141878.1:299798006-301048006 GCF_056163025.1 Triticum urartu
CTCCCTCCCCCCCACTATATATAGGGTGCCTAGGGGGGGCGGCGGCCAAGGGGGTGCCTTGCCCCCCAAGGCAAGGGTGGCGCCCCCCACCCCTAGGGTTTCCAACCCTAGGCGCAGGGGGAGGCCCAAGGGGGGCGCACCAGCCCACTAGTGGCTGGTTCCCCTTCCACTTCAGCCCATGGGGCCCTCCGGGATAGTTGGCCCACCCGGTGGACCCCCGGGACCCTTCCAATGGTCCCGGTACAATACCGATTACCCCTAAAACTTTCCCGATGTCTGAAACTTGACTTCCTATATATAAATCTTCACCTCCAGACCATTTCGGAACTCCTCATGATGTCTGGGATCTCATCCGGGACTCCGAACAACTTTCGGGTTACCGTATGCTAATATCTCTACAATCCTAGTGTCACCGAACCTTAAGTGTGTAGACCCTACGGGTTCGGGAGACATGTAGACATGACCGAGACGCCTCTCCGGTCAATAACCAACAGCGGGATCTGGATACCCATGTTGGCTCCCACATGCTCCACGATGATCTCATCGGATGAACCACGATGTCGAGGATTCAATCAATCCGTATACAATTCCCTTTGTCAATCGGTACGTTACTTGCCCGAGACTCGATCGTCAGTATCCCAATACCTAGTTCAATCTCGTTACCGGCAAGTCACTTTACTCGTGCCGTAATGCATGATCCCGTGATCAACCACTTGGTCACATTGAGCTCATTATGATGATGCATTATCGAGTGGGCCCAGAGATACCTCTCCGTCATACGGAGTGACAAATCCCAGTCTCGATTCGTGCCAACCCAACAGACACTTCAGCGATACCTGTAATGTACCTTTCTAGTCACCCAGTTATGTTGTGACATTTGGCACACCCAAGGCACTCCTACGGTATCCGGGAGTTGCACAATCTCATGGTCTAAGGAAATGATACTTGACATTCAGAAAAGCTACAGCAAACGAACTACACGATCTTTGAGATAAGCTTAGGATTGGGTCTTGTCCATCACATCATTCTCCTAATGATGTGATCCCGTTATCAATGACATCCAATGTACATCGTCAAGAAGCCATGACTATCCTTTGATCAACGAGCTAGTCCACTAGAGGCTCACTAGGGACGTGTTGTGGTCTATGTATTCACACATGTATTACGATTTCCGGATAACACAATTATAGCATGAACAATAGACAATTATCATGAACAAAGAACTATAATAATAACCATTTTATTATTGCCTCTAGGGTATATTTCCAACATGCATGTCGCCAAAGATTATAACGCTGGATTCGTATTTGAACATAATTTGCAGTTATACGGTTTTTGTAACATGCATTAACACTTTTTTGGTTAAATTTAAGGTTATATACCAGCAAGCATTTTCCCGCAATACACACGGCTTATTCCATCACAAACATCTCGGATGGATCAACTGTATGCCACGTATTGCACATGTAACTCTAATCTGATTCGTGCTTGATGTCTCCGACATCGCTCGCACAGTTCATCTTATTTGCCACGTATCACTGTGCGGACCTCTGCTCAGGTCCCTCAGCAAGCTCTGCTTGCTGTTAGACGCCGCAGCGCGCTCTACTCGCTACCGTTTGCGCGCTCTACTGGCGTCCGTCGGCGCGCTCGGCTTGTGGACAAGTTTTCCTTGTGTGTTTAGCTGCTATATGCATATATATATGGTTGCTCGCAGGTGACCGTAGAGCGCTCTACTCGCGTCCCTCCGCGCGTGCTCTGCCAGCGGTTGGGCGTGCACACGATATGCATGCGGTAGCGCCACGCGTGTTGCCACGCGATGCAGTTACGTGCGGCACAATGGAGTTACGCACTACAAATTAGAACTGCCATCAACGTTTTGATATTGGGCCTGCCGATATTCCTGGCCATCTGACTTCCCCTTTAATTCCCGCGACTATTATAACCTTAGTTTCTTCAACCTTTTGATCGTGCCCCGCAACACAACAAGCACACCCACAATGACACATAGAGTGGGGATGTCTAGCGGTGCTCCAATGGAGTTAAGCGAGCATAAAGTGGAGACCCACACGAGGGAGACTGATCTCTCGGTGGTGTACACCATCGACCCGGCTGTTGTAGAAGACTACATCAACAACGTTGAGCAGTTGCTTGCTCAAGACAAGTACAAGGTGGTCTGCATCGACCTCTAGTACACCGCCGGTCATCCCGGCATAGATTAGAAGGTTGCCATTGCCTAGTTGTGCGTGCTCCATCATGTCCTCATATGCCACTTCTGCATGGCCACAGAGCCTTGCGACCATTTCAATAGGTTTGTCAACAACATAGACTACAAGTTCGCCATGGTGGAAACCACCGATGATGTAAAAGTGCTCAGTGTTACGGGCTTGGCCTGAAAGAACCTTGTCGAAATCTGTGACCACTATAGGGTCTGGGAAAGCACGAAGAAGGACTCCCTGGTCGAACTCGCCTCAGCCATCATCAACCCCTACTACAAAAAGATGAAGCACAATGCCTAGAGCATAAGTCCCATATCCTGGCACAAGGCCTAAATGCGGCAACTGGATGAACCTCACCTCAGGTGTGTGCTCAAGAGCGTGTACACATGCTACGAGATGCACAGGCGGATCGTTGACATGAGGAAGTGCCTCATTACCCAAATCAACGAGCCCGGGTCAATCCATAAGCAGAGCAAGCATCAAAAGAAGTAGATGATGATCAAATGATCGTTTATGCTAGTTAATCATGCATGTAATATTTAGTTTACTTTATTGTTGTATGGAAATGTCATGTGTAGTAGCCACCTATGTAATTATGCATGTAATAGTTTACTTTGCTGTGTACAAATGCCATGGTTGTAGTAGCCAGCTATGTAAGTGGATGTTTAATTTGGTTATGCAACCATGTCCTTATAAGTGTGTATATATATGTTATTGTTTTGTATGCAATCCCATCGCACAACACACACGTCTTATTAGCAGCAACTGTTCGTGTTATTATCGGTCTTCGCACACATTTCTGATTACAGACCTGTTTGTCGTGTATCACACACATCTTGTTATATTGAACTGTTTCTGTTCTCTTGTCTCAGCACAAACAGTTCATCCAAGTGAACCGCATGCTGTACATCGCACACACCTTGATCTGGCTGACCGTTTCTTTTGTGTTGCCTAATCACAAACATTTCATTCGACTGAACCATATGCTGTATATCACACACACCTTCATCCGGTTACCCGTTTCTTTTGTTACTCCTCATCAAAAATAGTTAATTGAACTGAAACGTATGCCCTGCATCGCACACGCAACTAAAATCTGAACCGTGTTTGATGCATCCTCCATCACAAATGTTTTGCACCTTTTTTGACAGTTTTTACACCACCGTTTGTGATTATTGCATCGCACACAGTTTCGTTGAAGGGTCTCTGATGATAGTGTCACGTTAGCAGCATCCTGCAGTAGTGACTACATCAGTCCGATTGGTGATAATGAAGATTTCAGCATGCGTTCTCCTGAAACATGGAGTAAGAGTTAGCCATTAAACATATCCGCATGGATGCATTGTTTTCCATCTGATGAGGTCTTCGTATTTCTTACACTATGATTAATTATGCAATACATATCTGTGTGGACTAATCATTGTAATTTAGCTACCATATGTTCAATTGGAATTGTTGCGAAATCTGATGAATGTTCTTCCGGTGGACACTATTTGTTCAAATGAATATTGTGGCGAATTTGCTTTTTGCATACCGATTCAAAATGGGATATAATTGTTTTATCCTGGAAATTGCTCCGCACATGGTTCAACTAAATGAGTGTGTGCGATCCACATCGGAAAGCATACGTCAATCGTAGCGGAACCGTTGGTGATACACAATAGATCGCAAACGATTAGCAGCGCTACTACGTGTGCATAGGGTCTCCGGAACCATTTGTGATATCAAAGTATCGCACACGAGAGCTCAGAGTAAACCATTCCTAATGTAAAATACAATCCTCGAGATGGGTTGAATCTGTTTTCCCCAAAGGTTATCAGCAAACTTCAGATAGCAGAGGAAGAACTAAAGTTCACGGGCACATTTCAAGGAGTCAATCCCGGCAGGAGTCATCCCGAGGGAAAGATCACGTTGCCAGTGACATTTGGGGGAGAATTGAACTACCGGACCGAGAAGATTGTGTTTGATGTGGTCGATCTCCCCCTGCCGTACAATGGGATCCTTGGACGACCGGCTCTAGCAAAATTCCTGGCGGCATCCCACTACGCCTAAAACACTTTGAAGATACCAGGGCCGGTAGGAGTCATTTCCATCCCGTCAGATGAGAAAGACGGAATCATTTGCATGGATAAGATGTACCGGGACGCAGTTGCGGCAGAGGCCGCGGCGGCATCAGTTCCCACCATAGAAAACAAAGTAAAGAAGAAGGATAGCAGCAACACCAGCAAGGAATCTAGGAAGCATACCTCTTTGGAGTGCGCTGGACCTATTGATGACTTGCCGGAGAGTGCGCAGGATGACTTGCCGGAGAGTGCGTAGGATGACTTGCCGGAGAGTTCCGACAGGGCTGGCTGGCGTTGATGGTACCTTCACTATCAGCGTCGCCCTTGATGACAAATAGGTAAGAGTGCTCATTGCCTTCCTGCGGGTGAATATCGATGTGTTTGCCTGGCAACCATCTGATATCCCCGGTGATCCCAGGGACGTAATCGAGCACCACCTTGCTGTCTGCCCACATGCCCGACCCGTCAAGCAGAAGGTTCGAAGGCAGACCTTGGAGAGGCAACACTTCATTGCAGAAGATAATAAGAAGCTTGAGGCAGTTGGTCTAGTCAGAGGAGTACTGCATCCGACATGGTTAGCAAACCCAGTGGTCGCACGCATGGCTAACAGGAAATGGAGGATTTGCATAGATTTTATAGATCTCAACAAGGCTTGCCCAAAGGACCCATTTCCCTTGCCGCGCATCGACCAGATTGTGGACTCCACTTGAGGTTGTGATTTCTTCTCCTTTCTAGATGCATACCCTGGGTATCATCGGATCTTCATGTCCAAAGAAGACAAAGAGAAGACCTCATTCATCAGCCCATGTGGTATGTACTGCTTTGTGTGCATGCCTTACGGTTTAAAGAGTGTCGGTTCCACTTTTGCAACAGTAGTCCAGCATGGTTTGGAACCACAATTACATAGCAACAATGCAGCTTATATGGATGATATTGTGGTCAAGACCAAGGATAGATCAACCCTCATCCAGGATTTGGAGGGGACATTTGCTAATCTGCGCAAGATCAACTTGAAGCTAAATCCGGAGAAGTTTGTGTCGGATTACGGGTTCCGGCAAACCATTGACGTTCGTATACTGGGGTGCGCACGAAGATCTCTCCCCCCTAGCTCACAACCTTGCAACGATTGCAAAGCCTAGTTCGCCGAGCCCAAGGAACAAAGGACACAAGAGTTTATACTGGTTCTGGCCACCATTGTGGTGTAATACCCTACTCTAGTGTGGTGTGGTGGATTGCCTTGTAGACTAGGGATGAACAAGTACAAGGGAAGAACGGCCTTCTGAGGAGAGGTGTTCTTGAGCGCGATGGGCTTGTGTAGTGGCCTTGGTGGAATGGATCCGGTCCCAGATCTGTCGAGCTCAGATCCCTCCTTCGGTGGTGGCTAGTCCTATTTATAGGGGCCCAGGTCCTCTCCCCAAATATTAGGTGGGAAGGGATCCCACAATGGCCAGGTTGAAGGGGACAATGAGTACAAGTTATCCTGGCCAAAGGTGGTCTTCGCCTGCCAAAGGCTCTTGTATTGACGCTGTCGTGGGCTCTGTGATGATCTCCGTCTTGCCGTCCTATTGGTCTTGGTCTCGTTGCACGACTATGGAAACCTTTGCCTGACACCTCGGGACTCCTCGCCTTTGCCTGCTTCTTTAGCACCGAAGAGGAAACTGGCACTCTGCGCCCACCTGGCCTTGGTCGTGATGGCTCACGTCACGGAAACCTCACGAGGTGCCCCTCACCTTGATCTCTCTGCTCATTGCGAGCCAGCCTAGTGAGGCCGCCTCTAAGGAGGTCTTGTGTCGTCCGCCTCGCGAGGCTTGGCCCCTCGCCGGGGTCTTGAGCATTGGTTGATGAAGATGGGTCGTACCCGGGGGATGGTGGGGCCACGCCCTAGGACACAGGAAGGCAAGTCTGGGTACCCTCGTTCCCCGGACGTGGACAGTAGCCCCCGGGCCCAAGGCGTGCTCGCGCTTGGCTTCGCGGCGAAGCCAAGGGTCAAGTGCGGAGCGCCACAGGCCCCAATAGCCTATGGCCTTGATTGACGCATGGCAATTGATGGGTGATCGGCGCCTCTATTTCCCAATGCTGCCTTGGCAACTGCCTAACTTGATGAGTCCATGTCGCATGCAGAAAAATGTCATAATTACCTTAGATCGTGGAGGCCGGTGGTTGGCCTCCGCCTGGCTATAAATGGGAAGGAGGGTGGAGCCCCCGTCACCCATCTCTTCCTCCACTCATGCTACTTCTTCTTCTTCCTTGCTTTGCTGTTGTGCCGCATCACCCATGGCGCCGATACGGAGGTTCTCTGCCGGCGAGAAGGTGAAAGCCCCCCATGAAGAGCTTGGGCCTCTCTTGCCGAAGAAGAGGCTAGCTCGCTCGCGCGATGCCCCTGTAAGGCTGGAGGTGATGAGGCCTTGGTACGAATGGCCTCCCCCGAGTTATCCACTGCCTTTGTATGCCCACGCAGAGGGCTCCGGAGGAGGTAGCAAGGATCGATGACCCCCGCGCCACGGCCGCGGTGGCCATGCAGGGGTAGCGCGTGCAGCCGCCCCGTGAACCCACGCTGAGGGCTCATCGCGTGAATTCATGGTGTGGGTGGCGATGCCGCCGAGCATGTGGATCCGGTTCCCGCTGTTCTTCACTGACGTGATGCCTCCGAGGGGGCCACTGGAGCTGTGGCTGCAGAACGCTGGGTGCGACACCCCGGCGACGGGGGCAGAGGTCGAGGTCGTCTCCCCCGGCAAGGTCTTCATGACCCGAGGATGGGGTGAAGTCGCCCGCGTCTGCCCTGCAGTGGGGGGGGGGCACTCACCATCCATTTCGAGTACGACGGCACCTCCATGCTGTTCTTCGAGATCTTGGAGGGGGCCACCAGGACGGTTCGGCGGTAGGCGCTCTGCCCGCCCTTGGTCCTGCCGACAGCTCCTCTAGCAGTAGCGAGGGCTCCTGGTGGTCCAGCGACTCTCCCGAGCCCGACGAGACTCCAGAGACAAGCGACAAGAGCTACGTGCCCCCGTGCTCGCGCCATGCCCGAAGCGTAGCGATGGCGTCTGCCCGCCGCCGCAGGTGATCTGGATGGGGTTGGCGCCAGCCCCTCGTGGGCCACTATTGATGACGGCATCGGCGGTGATGCCTGTAGATAGGGCTCATGGAAACTTCTCCGTTTGTTCCCTACAAGGAGTCGAGATGAACCCCATGGGGGCGTGTAAAGAGTCTGTAGTGTCTTTTGTCAATATTTCCCTTATTATGAAGATCTATGAATGTGTGCCTTGCTTTGGCTCGGTCCCCCCTTTCCGTCCTCGCGGTAGCCTAGTGCTCTACACCAACAGGTCCCGGTCCCCAGGCAGGCTGCACCCGTCGCTGGTATGACAGGTCGCGATGCCATGGTCAAAGCTAGGAGGTGAGCGACCCGAGGTCCAGTAGGAGCTCCTGAGGCGCGATGCTCAAGAGGTCCCCTTTAGCATGCAAGAAACTACCTGAAGGTAGGAAAGGAAGGCGGCGTCACCGTAGCAAGGTTGCAAGAGAGGGGAATCCTGTGTAGCAGCACTTGGCTGATCCGAGTGTGAGACTTATCTTAGCGGTCGAATGTCGATTCCTTGTGTTGCGCCAGCTTTGTGTGCCAACTAGGTCAAACTCACGCGAGTCTCCCTCTCCTTTCATGCCCTTCTATGTGCTCTGCGTCTTCAGGTCCCGGCCCTCGAGCGAGCTCAGCCGCCGCCGGTATGCCAGGTCACGATGCCATGGTCAAGGCCGGGGGTGACGGCTGGATAGCCAGTATGAGTTACTGAGTCACGATGCTCAGGAGCCCCCCCTTTAACACGCAAGTGAATTGTGTGAAAGAAAAGGGGGTGCGTACGGTAGCGTCCGCCATCAGCCTTCAGAGGTTCCTACAAGTCAGCACCAAGGAGGAATATAGGCTGCAACCGCGCTTGCCGGTCTGCCACTTCTGGTTCCGCAAGAAGGTGAAGGCATTGAGGGCCTGGTGAGGTGACGTGCGCGGGGCATGCTGCGAGCCAGACCTCGACCGCTCGGATTTGTCAGTGTTGTAGGGACGGACCCGAGCACAAGCGTCGTGCCAGCATGAGTAGCCCCCATGGCGGGATGAGCAGGGGGCCAATGAGCAGTGCGGGTGTCCACGATGGGCAATAGTCGAGCAGGTGATAATCATGAAATGACTCAAATGAAGAGGCAGGTTAGCTCAAATTGACGCAAGAACGATACATGCCAGCGGGATGGACCCAAGCGGCCTGGGGATGATGCAGGCCGAGGGGCGCCCCCAGCAGGGTAAGCTAGAGATGCAAAAGGACACACGTCACAGGGGTAGGCCCGTAGAACTTGGGGATAATGCAGCCTGAGGGGCGCCCCCAATTGAACGAACTGAAAAGAGTCACCTGATAACGCTGCCGGAGTGGTGTTGGATTAGCCCATGATGCGCACTGAAGGGTCGCTCTTCATGAGCCGCCTGGACCCTGAGCATCAGGAGGCTCCGGTGGTTCAGGTGGTTACTTGAGGACCGTCGCCATCTCTGCCAGGACAGCATGATGCCTAGCCTCCTGAGCCGCCAGGATGCTCGGCAAGTGGCGATGGTGGGTGACAGCCACGTTCGGCAAGCCAAATGGCATGCAAACATAGCTGTGAGGTGGACCCTCCCACCGACCAACACGAGAAGGACAGAACGCCCCTGAGATGCAGCTTTGTTGATCCCTAGAATGTCGATGCAAGCGTGTAGTCCGCCGTCCTCGCCAGGATGGGGGGCTACGCCAGGTGGTGGGTGTCGGTCACCATGTATGGCCCTTGCCTCCTGAAGCTCTTGGGTCGCCTTGACGATGAACTCCTGAGCGCCGGGCACTCCTCGCGCAGCGCCCTCCTGAGGGAAACGTGCGACGAAGTACGTCCCCACATGGTGCCCAAGCGCCTCCCTCATGACGTTGGCTAGGTCTGAGGCCCTCAAGAAGAGAGCCCCCAAGCGCTGCCCGAGGAGGGCACCGGGTGCATCTTCCTATGCGAGGGAGGGAGGCGCCCCAGCTGTGGACGCAGGTCCTGAAGTGGTGCTGCTGGAGACGCTGCTCTCCCAAGTCCCGGGGAGGAGTAGCTGCTTCTTCCTCTTGGGGATGGCCCCAGGAGGGTGCGTGATGTGTTCGTTGTCCGGGCCTTAAATCGCGGTGGCTTGGAAGGCGTGCTCAAGAAAGCACACCGCATCTCTTTCTTCGCGGGGTACCATGATGATGCCTCCACTCCTTGGAATTTTGAGGACGTTGTAGCCGTGGTGGGTCACTGCCATAAACTTGGCCAATGCTGGGTACCCGAGGATGGCGTTGTATGGCAGACGGATGTGGGTGACGTCGAAGTCAATGAGCTCGGTGCATTAGTTGTTATGCTGGCGGAAGGTGACAGGGAGGCGGACTTGCCCTATCGGGGTGGTGGAGCCGTCAGTCACTACTGAGAAAGGCTTGGTAGGCTGTAGCTGATCGTATGGCACTTGTAGGCTGTCGAATGTCTCAACGGACAGGACATTGAGCCCTGCGCCACCGTCGATGGCGGTCTTGATGACTTGGACGTTGCTGATGACGGGTGAACAGAGCATCGGAAGGACGCCGGCGGTTGCCGCACACTTGAGCTGGTCGGCCGAGCTGAAGGTGATGGCGCACTTGGACCACCTGAGCAGGCGCATGGCCTCGAGCCTGGGGAGAGCCACGTTCACCTCACGAGCAAACTGCTTGAAGATGCACTAGGTGGCTGGGGCCTGAGCGTGTGGCTCCTGGAAGCCCCCGGCCCCCACGTCTTGATGGTGGTTGTCGTTCCTCCTTGGTGGTGGCGGCAGCGGAGGGAGCCCAGCATTGCCCTGAGGACGGTTCTCACGAGGCTAGTACCTCTAGGTGCCCTCACGAGGCTGGTCCTGCGAGTGGTCCTCGCGAGGCCGGTCATGCCACTCCTGACGGAGGCCGCGGTCATCCCAGCGTCCCACACTCCGTCCTCCTCCTCGGCTATAGCCCCGGTCATTGCACTCGGGGCACCGACTGAAGAATCCATCTCGAATGGCTCTGAGCTGTTCGCAGTCGTTAGTGTTGTGGCTGTGTATGTTGTGGAAGGCGCAGAACGGACGGCTGCCCTTAGACGACTCGGGGTGGTCCCGGCCACGCTTCGAGTCCGGCTCCGCTGTGAGCACGGCTATTCCTTTACACTTCATGTCCTTGGCCTTGGCCTTCTTCTCTTCAGGGTCAGCCAGAGGGAGCTCAAGGATGGAGAGGCACCCCTCCTCAGCTCTTGCACACTTGGTCGCCATATTGAACATTTTGAGGGCCGAGCATAGCTATTCGTGGATGGTGAGCTCCTCCTACATCTTGATGTCACGGACGCCATCAGATCACGCGGAGATGATGGCCTCGTCCGTCACCTTGGGGATCTTGAGGCGGACCCTGATGAAGCACTAGATGTATTTTTGCAGGGTTTCCCCTGGTTGCTGCTTGATGCGCCACAGGTCGCCGGCGGCTGGCGGGCAGTTGCGAGTACCCTGGAAGTTGGCGACGAAACGCTCGCGCATCTCGCCCTAGGAGGAGATCGATCCCGCGGGCATGTTCAGGAGCCATGAGAGCGCCATCCTTGAGAGCCATGGGAAACCAGTTCGCCATGAATTTTTCGTCGCCGTTGCCCGCCATGATGCTCAGCTCGTAGAGCTACAGGAACACTACAGGGTTAGGGGTGCCATCGTAGCGTGGAGGCAGATCCGGCTTGAACTTGCCTGGCTAAACGACGGTGCACAGCTCGGGAGTGAAGGCTCGGCAGCCTGCTGTGGTCACCGGAGCCCTTCGTGGCGGTGGAATCTGGTCTTTGGACCCACGCACCGCCGCGGAAGGCGGCGCGCGGTCCTGACGTGGTGGTGCGGGCAGTGTGGGGGCATTTTCTTGCGGTCGAGGGACCTCCTGGCAGCTTCTTTCTTCGTGCGCGGGCACATGGCGTGGCGGATCATGCCGCGTGACCACGCGTCTTGGGGCGAGGACACCGTCTTGGTGCGGAGGATGCGGGGGCGCTTCGTAAGCCGCGTGTCTTGCTGCGAGGGCGCCGTATTGATGCAGGGGCGGTGGAGGCGCTCCGTGAGCCATGTCCCGTGCGGCTAGAGGCGGGCGAGGTAGCGAGAGGGATGGTGCAGGAGAGCCCCCAGCGGCGCTGACGAGCTCGGCGATGCGGTCCAGCCAGTCTTCGTAGAGGTCATCGATCGGGTGGTAACGCAGGAGCTCGCGTGCGTGGATGCGCGACGAGCGTGGGACGACGAGCGTGGATGCGCGACGAGCGTGGGACGACGAGCCAGCCGTAACACCCCGGATGTAACTTTCCCAATTTGTACTCCAACTCTTGCCGTTTTCGGCGTTAAGTTATTTTATTTTCTCGGGTTCGGGTCTTTGTCTCCGTGGGTTGTTATCGTTGTCATGCATCTCATATCATGTCATCATGTGCAGCATACGTGTTCGTCTCATGCATTCGAGCCTTTTCCCCGTTGTCCGTTTTGCATTCCGGCGCTTCGTTCTCCTCCGGTGGTCATTTCTACCTTTCTTTCGTGTGTGGGGATTAAACATTTCCGGATTGGACCGAGACTTGCCAAGCGGCCTTGGTTTACTACTGGTAGACCACCTGTCAAGTTTCGTATCATTTGGACTTCGTTTGATACTCCAACGGTTAACCGAGGGACCGAAAAGGCCTCGTGTGTGTTGCAGCCCAACACCCCTCCAATTTGGCCCAAAACCCACCAAATCCTGCTCCATCATCTAGAGCGTTCGATCACGATCGCGTGGCCGAAAACCGCACCTCATTTGGACTCTCTTAGCTCCCTCTATGCCTATATATACCTCTCCCCATTCCAAACCTCGGATCCCCTCTTCAAACCCTAAAAAAATCCGGCCCCGCCACCGACGGACATGTCCGCCGCCTGATCGGACATGTCCGCCGCCGTGCCCCAGCCAACCAGGACCTGCCACGTGACCGGCCTCCACCGGCGCCGCCGAAGCCCGCCTCGGCCCGCGGAGGGCCGGCCCGAGCCGCCTACCGGGCCGCGCGCCCCGCCGCCGTCTCCTTCGCGTCCGGCGCCGCGCCGCCCGCCTCTCGCCGGCGCCGCCGCACCAACGGCCGCTGCCATCCACCGCCCCCGCGCCGACCTCACCTCGCCCTTCGTCCGACCCCGCCACGCCAGCCGGCCACCGCCGCCACCGCTCCGGCAAGCTCCGCCGCTCGCCTCCACCGCCCCGGCCTCGCCCCCGACTCCGGCCTCTTCCACTCCGGCGATCCCCGTCGCAGCTCCGACGAGGGATCCGGTGAACCTCGTTTGGCGTGCAGATCCAGATCCGGTGAACAGTAACCCTAGGTTGTTTTTTTTCTTCCAAGTCCCGAAATTCCAGATCCATATGCTCCTGTTCATAGCCCCGTAACTTTGCATCCGTAGCTACGATTCATGCATATAGCATATCAAAATGTACATCTCACAGAGTACATCATTTCATTCCATTGCACCATTTTCATTTGAGTTCATCTTGATGCCCGAAATGCTGTTAGAAGAGGGCTACTTGAGATAATTGTCAGATCTGCTACTCCGTTTAGATTTTTGTCATTTTTGCCATGATTATTGTGTGCATGATATGCCCTGATGCTCTACCTATGTTTTGTTAAGGGTTTTGTCATCTCTCCAGAGGTGCAACCCATGTATTTTTGTGATGTGTGTGGTGACTAGTGCAAGCTTGCAAGGTGGTGCACTTGGTAATTCTGTTTTCAGGGACCTAGCAATTCCACAAAGTCCTTGAGCTGTTTATCTCATGATGCCATATGTTCATGTTGTTTCCTAGTGATCCGTGCCTCTTTTGAAGATGATCAGTAAGGATGTTTTGTTAAACTTGTAGTGCTATATCCATCCATATCTTTGTTTGCAATTATGGAGCACCCTAGCTTGAGTCAACCGAGCTCTACTTTTGCTACTTTGTGAATCTGGGCAGATTGTCAACTTGTTTGCAATTTTGCCGATGAGGTTGTAGTTGATCCGTGCGTGCTATGCTATTGTTCTTGCCATGGCTAGCTTTAATTTTGTGTGTTCTTGATGGTTGTATGCTTATATTGTCATGACTTGCACCGTAGTGAGTGCATAGAGCTCGTAAACATGCCTACTTGAGTTAAGTCTAAAAACTGATTATGTTTTTGCGATGTTCACATGCTTGTTAGTATATTTTCTGATCCCTTTTGGCTCAAGGTCACTAAGGGACTTTTGTTAATCTCTTTGAGTAGCTCCATGCCATGCTTTACTTTGCCATGTTCAGGTCCTGTAGCATGTAGTTTTGTGGCTCCGAAGAGTGCTACCTGATCTGAAATTCCAGACAAGTGTTCATTTCACAAAGTCTGAGATCTATTTGCTATATGCATTTTTGCCATGCTTGTTTGAACCTGTTAATGGATGAATTAGCCGTACCTCAGTGCTAGACATTTGTTAAGCATCATGAATGCATCCCTGCCATGTATTTTGTTGTCATGTTTGGGTGTTGTAGCATGTTCATCTCATTGCATTTAGATGGCTACTTGCTGTAAATTGCAGACCGGTGTCATTTTTGAATCGCTTGCCATTTCCAAACCGTAACTCCGATCCCGACGTTCTTTATATCGTTTTCAAGCGATTTCATCTCATCTTTCCAGTGGCTCACTTTGATTTCCAGGTGGAGGCCAGGTTCTTGCATTTCCTGTCATATCTTGCATTTTGCATCCCGCATTGCATCCCACGTAGCATATCATCATTGCATCATATTGTTTGGTCCTTGCACGTGGTTGATTGTATCCTTGTTGTTTGTTTGTCTTATTTGTGTAGAGCCGGGAGACGAGTTCGCTAACGAGGAGCTGTTGAGTTTGCTTTCGAGGATCCAGTCAACTCTAACAACTGTGCAGGCAAGATGATCATACCCTCGAAATCACTACTATCTTTGCTATGCTAGTTTGCTCACTCTTTTTCTATGCCAATGCTACGATGCCTACCACTTGCTTTCAAGCCTCCCAAATTGCCATGTAAAATCTCTAACCCGCCATGTCCTAGCAAACCGTTGATTGGCTATGTTACCACTTTGCTCAGCCCCTCTTATAGCGTTGCTAGTTGCAGGTGAAGATTGAAGGTCGTTCCTTGTTGGAACATCTATTTACTTGTTGGGATATCATTATATTATCTTGTTATCTAAATGCATATATATACTTGGTAAAGGGTGGAAGGCTCGGCCTCTCACCTAGTGTTTTGTTCCACTCTTGCCGCCATTGTTTCCGTCATATCGGTGTTATTTTCCCGTATTTTGCGTTCCTTACGCGGTTGGGTTATAATGGGAACCCCTTGATATTTCGCCTTGATTAAAGCATTTCCAGCAATGCCCAACATAGGTTTTACCATTTGCCACCTAGCCTCTTTTTCCCTTGGGTTTCCGGAGCCCGAGGGTCATCTTATTTAAACCCCCCTGGGCCAGTGCTCCTCTGAGTGTTCGTCCAAATAGAGCCACTTGCAACGCCACCTCGGGGCAACTTAAGGGTTGGTTTTAGTTGTACGTAGTGTTCATATGAGTTTGCCCTGAGAAAGAGATATGTGCAGCTCCTATCGGGATTTGTCGGCACATTCGGGCGGTGTTGCTGGTCTTGTTTTAACCTGTTGAGGTGTCTTGAAGAACCGAGATACCGAGTCTTATCGGAACGTCTTGGGAGGAGGTCTATTCCTTCGTTGACCACGAGAGCTTGTCATGGGCTAAGTTGGGACTCCCCTATAGGGATTTGAACTTTCGAAAGCCGTGCCCGTGGTTATGGGCAGATGGGAATTTGTTAATGTCCGGTTGTAGATAACTTGAACCTTAACTTAATTAAAATGAATCAACTGAGTGTGTTACCGTGATGGCCTCTTCTCGGCGGAGTCCGAGAAGTGGACACGGTGTTGGAGTAATGCTTGCGCAGGTTGCTCTCTAGTTTCTCGCTCGCGCTTTGCCTCCTCTTCTCGCTCTCTTTTGCGTATAGATTATCCACCATTTTTGCTAGTCGCTTGCTGCAGCTCCACTTATACTTACCTTGCCTTACCTATAATCTTAAATAGTCTTGATCGTGAGGGTGCGAGATTGCTGAGTCCCTGTGGCTCATAGATTACTATTACACTAGATGCAGGGCCTGATGATTCCGCTCCAGGTGACGCGCTTGAGCTCAAGTGGGATTTCGACGAGGACTCTCAACGTTACTATGTTTCCTTTCCTGATGATCAGTAGTGGTGCCCAGTTGGGCTGATTGGGACCGTGTCGCATGTTGGGTTCTCTTTTATTTTGGCGCCGTAGTCGGGCCATGAGTGTTTGGTTGATGTAATGTTATTTATGTACTTGATTGACGTGGCGAGTGTAAGCCAACTATGTTATTTTCCCCTTTATGATTTATATTACATGGGATGTTGTGAAGATTGCCTAAATTGCGACATATGCCTTCAATGCGATTATGCCTCTAAGTGGTGCCTCAACACGTGGGAGATATAGTCGCATCGAGGGTGTTAAAAGTTGGTATCAGAGCCTTCCCCGACCTTAGGAGCCCCATTGCTTGATCATTTTTAGCGGCCGAGTTGTGTCTAGAAAAAATGTTTTGAGTCATTTAGGAATTATATATCGAAGAGTTTAGGAATTCTTTTTTACTTCCCAGTCTCCTCATCGCTCTGGTAAGGCATCCTGACGTAGAGTTTTGACTCTTCTCTTCTCAAAATTTCACTAAAAATTTTTTTAGGATCGCGCGGGTATCTTGGAATCGTTCCGATGGTTTTATGATGAGAACATTGTCTTGATGCCTCCTGTCAGGGGTTTAGTGGAAGTGTCCCGGGGAGTTGAGCTCTGAGGTGTTGTCATCATAATTTTATCGTTGCAGTTCTGGAATACCTGAGTTTAGAACGTCGACATCGAAAATCTCTTTTATGCAGTTCGTTGGTGAGATAACCTTGACGCCACCCAGTACTGGGGCGGGAGTTCGGGAGTATCGCCATAACTTGTATAACGGATGCTTTTCGAAGGTTGAGGTAGATGGTTTCCGAAGTTTTCTTGGTTATGTGTTGAAGGATGGATACAGCTGGATGTAGGATTTGCTAGATTTGGGTGAGATATTATGCTTCCCCTGTATCCCCAACACCTGATTGCATAACCGGAAAGGTTCAGGAGTTTCATAGGTGGGAATTCTTGTAGCTCTAGTTCTTCTTCCACGGATATTGGTTTGAGATTGAGATTTCTTACCGATTATTCGTTCTTGATCCGTACCTTGTTGATTTATTTCTCTACCGTAATTCTAAGTGGCTTCTCAATTTATGGATATGTGACCATTTCAAGATGAATGCATTCGTTCATTTTGTTCGGATGTGAAGACTATATGTTGCAATTTTCATTCCGTTGGATTCAGGTTCAATATTTGTCTATCAATGCGCTAATGGTGGTCAACCTCTTCGGGATGTCTCCTCCAACGCGCACGACTCCGAATCCTGATCCGCCACCACCTCCACCTCCTCCAGAGGCATGGAAAGCTGTGATGGCCACAACCAATGCAAACACACAGTTGATCATGCAAATTATTCAAGAGCGCAATCAAGGCAACCAAGGGAATCAAGGCAACAATCAGAATCACTTTGCTACACTCAACCAGTTCCTTGCTAACGGGCCAAAGACTTTCAACAATTGTGTTGAGGCAACCGATGCTGACGATTGGCGTGTGGATCTGTGCAAGCATTTCGAGTGCAGTAACGTCAGGCCTGAGGACTTTGTCAAGTTCGCTTCCTTCCAACTCAAAGATCAAGCTGCAGAATGGTTCTAGCAATACAAGGACTCCAGAGGTGGACGTGTTATCACTTGGGATGATTTTCGTCGAGATTTCCGAGCTCATCATATTCCTCAGAGCGTGGTTGAAAGCAAGTGTGAGGAATTCCGCAATCTGAAGCAAGGCTCTTTGTCTTTCTATGACTACAACAAGTTGTTTCAGAAGCTCGCCCGCTTTGCCAAGCAGGACGTACCTGATGAGAAGAGCATGATATACCAGTTCAGGGGTGGTCTCAGAGAAGAAATTCAGCTAGCTCTTGTGCTCTTTGAGCCCTTGAGATACGATGAGTTCTACAACATGGCACTGAAGCAAGAGGCTGCTCAGTTGAGGTGTGATGCTTCCAAGAAGCGAGCCAGAGATGTTACTCCTTCTTCCTCGACTCAAGTGGCCAAGCAGCAGAAGTATTGGCTTCCTCCTCCTCCTCTCCGTCAGCCGTATCAGCAGAAGAGCAAAGGTGGCAGTGGTTCTTCCCAACCACCCAACCCTGGATTTCAGAACAAGACTTCGTCTCAAGCTCCAAGATCGAGTGCTCCGTATCACCGTCCGCTTTCAGAGGTCACGTGCAACAAGTGCCAACAGAAGGGTCA
This sequence comes from Triticum urartu, assembly GCF_056163025.1. Classification (NCBI taxonomy): domain Eukaryota; kingdom Viridiplantae; phylum Streptophyta; class Magnoliopsida; order Poales; family Poaceae; genus Triticum; species Triticum urartu. The sequence continues at coordinate 299,815,680 of NC_141878.1, forward strand.
CTATGCCAACAAGTGTTTCAACCAGAGGCGTCCTCCTCCTCCTCCTCCTCCTCCTGTCACATCGGCAAGTACAACTTTGGTCAAGCATAACCCCAAGCACGCCAAGGTTAATTTGCTGAATGCAGCTCAAGCAGAGGACTCACCAGATGTGATTATGGGTAACCTTCCTGTTAACGATGTTCCTGCAAAAGTTCTTTTTCACACTGGTGCATCGCTTTCTTTTATTTCAACACCATTTGTGGACAAGCATGATTTTGTGACCGAAAGGATTCCTGTTCCGTTGAAGATTGTGTCTCCGGGCAAGCAAATGACTTCTAAAAATTGCGTCCCGGATGTCTCTATCACCTTGGGTGACTACAAGTTTCTCTCTTCTCCGGTGGTTCTTGGCAACTCAGATATTGATCTTATTCTCGGAATGGATTAGCTTACTAAGCACAAGGCACATCTTGATTGTGCAGCCAGGCAGATTCAATTGACTCATTCGTCTGAGGATGTAATTGTCTTTGCCGCTCGTGATGATACCATCCATCTGTTTTCTCTCAATGAGAAGGGTGAATTGGATGCCATCTCTCAAATTCCAGTCGTTTGCGAATATCAAGACGTCTTTCCAGAAGAGCTTCCAGGAATGCCTCCGCACCGGCCAGTTGAATTCGTTATTGATCTTGAGCCTGGCATGGAACCTGTGTGCAAGCGTCCTTACAAGCTCGGACCTGAAGAGTTGAAGGAGCTGAAGAAGCAACTCGATATTCAAGAGAAAATGGGTCTCATCCGGCCTAGTTCTTCTCCGTGGGGTTGTGGTGTTCTTTTTGTGAAGAAGAAGTATGGAACGGACCGACTTTGTGTTGATTACCGTCCATTGAACAAGAAGACCATCAAGAACAAATATCCACTTTCCAACATCAATGAGCTGTTCGAACAACTCAAAGGTGCCCAAGTATTCTCCAAGCTTGATCTCCGTATGGGTTATCATCAGATTCGAATCCGTGAGCAAGATATTTCCAAGACGGCTTTCAGGAGAAGCTATGGTTCATATGAATACACTGTCATGTCTTTTGGCCTCGTCAACGCTCCTCTGAAGTTCTCTCGCATGATGAACTTCATCTTCAACGCCTACACCAATGACTTCGTTTTGGTCTATCTCGATGACATTCTGGTTTTCTTGAAGAACAAGGAAGATCATGCCAAGCACATGCATTTGGTACTCGATAAGATCAGGGAACATCAGTTCTACTCCAAGTTCTCCAAGTGTGAATTTTGGCTTGATGAGGTTCTTTATCTTGGTCATATCATCTCTGCCAAGGGCATTGCCATGAATCCTGAGAAGGTGTCTGCAATTGTGAAATGGGAACCTCCTCAAAACGTGAAGCAACTCCGTAGCTTCCTCGGTCTCGCAAGCTATTGCCGAAGATTCGTTGAAAACTTTTCTAAGATCGCGAAGCCTCTCTCAAATCTTCTCCAGAAGCACGTCAAGTACGTTTGGTTTCCGGAATGTGACATTGCTTTCAACACTTTGAAAGAGAAATTGATCACTGCTCCAGTTCTGACTCCGCCTGATGAATCCAAGCCATACGAGGTCTTTTGTGATGCCTCTCTCCAAGGTCTTGGCGCAGTTTTGATGCAAGAGAAGAAAGTTGTTGCTTATACCTCTCGCCAGTTGAAGCCTAATGAGAAGAACTACCCCACTCATGATCTTGAGTTGGTGGCAGTTGTGCATGCTCTTTTGACTTGGAGACATCTCTTATTGGGAAGAAAAGTGGACATTTTCACTGATCACAAGAGTCTCAAGTACATCTTCACGCAGCCTAATCTCAACCTCAGGCAAACTCGATGGGTCGAAATGATTCAAGAGTATAATCCGAGTATTGATTATACTCCAGGCAAGGCCAATGTGATTGCTGACGCATTGAGCAGGAAAGCTTACTGCAACAGTCTGATTCTCAAGCCTTATCAACCCGAGCTTTGTGAAGCTTTCCGCAAACTTAATCTGCAAGTTGTTCCTCAAGGTTTCCTCGCCAACCTTCAAGTCTCTCCTACCATAGAAGACCAGATTCGCCAAGCCCAGCTTCTTGATGCTATGGTGAAAAAGGTGAAGATTGGGATTGCCAAGAGTCAACCCAAGTACAAGTGCTACCGCCTTGATGACAAGGACACTCTCTTCTTCGAGGATCGTATTGTTGTACCCAAAGGTGACCTCCGTAAAGTGATCATGAACGAGGCTCACAATTCTCTCCTCTCCATCCACCCTGGGAGCACGAAGATGTATCAGGACCTCAAGCAGGCTTATTGGTGGACTCGAATGAAGCGCGAGATTGCTCAATTTGTGAATGAATGTGATGTCTGCAGAAGAGTGAAGGCAGAACACCAAAGGCCAGCAGGTCTCCTCCAACCTCTTGCCATTCCAGAATGGAAGTTTGACCACATTGAAATGGACTTTGTGACTGGGTTTCCAAAGTCCAAGCGTGGCAATGATGCTATATTCATTGTCATCGACAAAGTCACCAAAGTGGCTCACTTTCTGCCTATCAAAGAGTCGATCACTGCAGCTCAGTTGGCGGAACTCTATACCTCTCGTATTGTCTCTCTGCACGGTATTCCTCAAGTGATATCTTCAGACCGTGGCAGCATCTTTACATCCAAGTTTTAGGATTCTTTTCAGAAGGCCATGGGCACCAACATCCGCTTCAGCACAGCTTTCCATCCTCAAACTAGCGGTCAAGTCGAGCGTGTCAACCAGATTCTTAAAGATATGCTCAGGGCTTGTGTGATCTCCTTCGGCATGAAGTGGGAGGATTGTCTTCCTTATGCTGAATTCTCCTACAACAACAGTTTTCAAGCAAGTTCGGGCAAGGCCCCATTTGAAATTCTGTATGGTAGGAAGTGCCGTACCCCTCTCAACTGGTCTGAAACCGGTGAACGTCAGCTTTTGGGCAATGACTTAATCACAGAGGCAGAGGAAATGTGCAAAGTCATTCGTGATAACCTCAAAGCATCCCAATCCCGTCAGAAGAGCTACTATGATAGTAAGCACCATGATTTGGCTTTCGAGATCGGAGATCATGTTTACCTCCGCGTCTCTCCTATGAAAGGTACTCGTCGCTTCGGTATCAAAGGGAAGCTTGCCCCTAGATACGTGGGACCTTTCAAGATTGTCAGCAAGAGAGGCGACCTCGCCTATCAACTCGAGCTTCCTTCAAACTTTGCAAATGTTCATGACGTGTTCCATGTCTCTCAGCTCCGAAAGTGCTTCAAGACTCCTGATTGCGCCGTCAACTTCGAGGACATTGATCTCCAAGAAGATCTCTCCTATCGTGAGCACCCAGTTGCTATTCTTGAAGAGACTGAATGCAAGACTCGCAACAAGTCAATCAAATTTCTCAAAGTCAAGTGGTCACAGCATTCCGACCGTGAAGCTACCTAGGAACGCGAGGATCACCTCCGTTCTGAGTACCCGGTGTTCTTTCAGTCCTAGATCTCGGGACGAGATCCTTTCGTAGTGGTGGAGTGTTGTAACACCCCGGATGTAACTTTCCCAATTTGTACTCCAACTCTTGCCGTTTTCGGAGTTAAGTTATTTTATTTTCTCGGGTTCGGGTCTTTGTCTCCATGTGTTGTTATCGTTGTCATGCATCTCATATCATGTCATCATGTGCATTGCATTTGCATACGTGTTCATCTCATGCATTCGAGCCTGTTCCCCGTTGTCCGTTTTGCATTCCGGCGGTTCGTTCTCCTCCGGTGGTCATTTCTACCATTCTTTCGTGTGTGGGGATTAAACATTTCCGGATTGGACCGAGACTTGCCAAGCGGCCATGGTTTAATACCGGTAGACCGCCTGTCAAGTTTCGTATCATTTGGACTTCGTTTGATACTCCAAAGGTTAACCGAGGGACCGAAAAGGCCTCGTGTATGTTGCAGCCCAACACCCCTCCAATTTGGCCCAAAACCCACCAAATCCTGCTCCATCATCTAGAGCGTTCGATCACAATCGCGTGGCCGAAAACCGCACCACATTTGGACTCTCCTAGCTCCCTCTATGCCTATATATACCTCCCCCCATTCCAAACCTCGGATCCCCTCTTCAAACCCTAAAAAAATCCGGCCCCGCCACCGACGGACATGTCCGCCGCCTGATCGGACGCGTCCGCCGCTGCGCCCCAGCCAACTAGGACCTGCCACGTGTCCTGACTCCACCGGCGCCGCCGAAGCCCGCCGCGGCCCGCGGAGGGCCCGCCCGAGCCGCCTACCGGGCCGCGCGCCCCACCGCCGTCTCCTTCGCGTCCGGCGCCGCTCCGCCGGCCTCTCGCCGACGCCGCCGCGCCAACGGCCGCCGCCATCCACCGCCCCCGCGCCGACCTCGCCGCGCCCTTCGTCTAACCCCGCCGCGCCGGCCGGCCACCGCCGCCACCGCTTCGGCGAGCTCCGCCGCTCGCCTCCACCGCCCCGGCCTCGCCCCCGACTCCGGCCTCTTCCACTCCGGCGATCCCGTCGCAGCTCCGGCGAGGGATCCGGTGAACCTTGTTTGGCGTGCAGATCCAGATCCGATGAACAGTAACCCTAGGTTGTTTTTTTCCTTCTAAGTCCCGAAATTCCAGATCCATATGCTCCTATTCATAGCCCGGTAACTTTGCATCCGTAGCTCCGATTCATGCATATAGCATATCAAAATGTTTATCTCAGAGAGTACATCATTTCATTCCATTGCATAATTTTCATTTGAGTTCATCTTGATGCCCGAAATGCTGTTAGAAGAGGGCTACTTGAGATAATTGTCAGATCTGCTACTCCGTTTAGGTTTTTGTCATTTTTGCCATGATTATTGTGTGCATGATATGCCCTGATGCTCTACATATGTTTTGTTAAGGGTTTTGTCATCTCTCCAGAGGTGCAACCCATGTATTTTTGTGATGTGTGTGGTGACTAGTGCAAGCTTGCAAAGTGGTGCACTTGGTAATTCTGTTTTCAGGGACTTAGCAATTCCACCAAGTCCTTGAGCTGTTTATCTTATAATGCCATATGTGTATGTTGTTTCCTAGTGATCCGTGCCTCTTTTGAGGATGATCAGTAAGGATGTTTTGTTAATCTTGTATTGCTCTATCCATACATATCTTTTTTGGAATTATGGAGCAACCTAGCTTGAGTCAACCGAGCTCTACTTTTGCTACTTTGTGAATCTGGGCAGACTGTCAACTTGTTTGCAATTTTGCCGATGATGTTGTAGTTGATCCGTGCATGCTATGCTATAGTTCTTGCCATGTCTAGCTTGCATTTTGTGTGTTCTTGATGGGTGTATGCTTAGATTGTCATGACTTGCACCGTAGTGAGTGCATCGAGCTCGTAAACATGCCTACTTGAGTTAAGTTTCAGCATGTGCCAGTTTTCACAAAGTCTGAAAACTGATTATGTTTTTGCGATGTTCACATGGTTGTTAGTATACTTTCTGATCCCTTTTGGCTCAAGGTCAATAAGGGACTTTTGTTAAGCTCTTTGAGTAGCTCCATGCCATTCTTTACTTTGCCATGTTCAGGTCCTGTAGCATGTAGTTTTGTGGCTCCGAAGAGTGCTACCTGATCTGAAATTCCAGACAAGTGTTAATTTCACTAAGTCTGAGATTTGTTTGCCATATGCATTTTTTCCATGCTTGTTTGAACCTGTTAATGGATGAATTAGCCGTAGCTCAGTGCTAGACTTTTGTTAAGAATCATGAATGCATCCCTGCCATGTATTTTGTTGTCATGTTTGGGTGCTGTAGCATGTTCATCTCATTGCATTTAGATGGCTACTTGCTGTAAATTGCAGACCAGTGTCATTTTTGAATCGCTTGCCATTTACAAACCGTAACTCCGATTCCGGCGTTCTTAATATCGTTTTCAAGCGATATGATCTCATCTTTCCAGTGGCACACTTGGATTTCTAGGTGGAGGCCAGGTTCTTGCATTTCCTGTCATATCTTGCATTTTGCATCCCGCATCGCATCCCGCATAGCATATCATCATTGCATCATATTGTTTGGTCCTTGCACATGGTTGATTGTATCCTTGTTGTTTGTTTGTCTTGTTTGGGTAGAGCCGGGAGACGAGTTCTCTAACGAGGAGCCCATTGAGTTTGCTTTCGAGGATCCAGTCAACTCTGACAACTCTGCAGGCAAGATGATCATACCCTCGAAATCACTACTATCTTTGCTATGCTAGTTTGCTCGTTCTTTTGCTATGCCAATGCTACGATGCCTACCACTTGCTTTCAAGCCTCCCAAATTGCCATGTCAAACCTCTAACCCGCCATGTCCTAGCAAACCGTTGATTGGCTATGTTACCGCTTTGCTCAGTCCCTCTTATAGCGTTGCTAGTTGCAGGTGAAGATTGAAGGCCGTTCCTTGTTGGAACATCTATTTACTTGTTCGGATATCATTATATTATCTTGTTATCTAAATGCATCTATATACTTGGTAAAGGGTGGAACGCTCGGCCTCTTGCCTAGTGTTTTGTTCCACTCTTGCCGCCCTAGTTTCCGTCATATCGGTGTTATGTTCCCGGATTTTGCGTTCCTTACGCGGTTGGGTTATAATGGGAACCCCTTTATAGTTCGCCTTGATTAAAGCATTTCCAGCAATGCCCAACATTGGTTTTACCATTTGCCACCTAGCCTCTTTTTCCCTTGGGTTTCCGGAGCCCGAGGGTCATCTTATTTAAACCCCCCCGGGCCAGTGCTCCTCTGAGTGTTGGTCCAAATAGAGCCACTTGCAGCGCCACCTCGGGGCAACTTGAGGGTTGGTTTTAGTTGTACGTAGTGTTCATCTCAGTGTGCCCTGAGAAAGAGATATGTGCAGCTCCTATCGGGATTTGTCGGAACATTCGGGCGGTGTTGCTGGTCTTGTTTTAACCTGTCGAGGTGTCTTGAAGAACCGAGATACCGAGTCTGATCGGAACGTCTTGGGAGGAGGTCTATTCCTTCGCTGACCGTGAGAGCATGTCATGGGCTAAGTTGGGACTCCCCTGCAGGGATTTGAACTTTCGAAAGCCGTGCCCGCGGTTATGGGCAGATGGGAATTTGTTAATGTCCGGTTGTAGATAACTTGAACCTTAACTTAATTAAAATGAATCAACTGAGTGTGTTACCGTGATGGCCTCTTCTCAGCAGAGTCCAGGAAGTGGACACGGTGTTGGAGTAATGCTTGCGCAGGTTGCTCTCTAGTTTCTCGCTCGCGCTTTGCCTCCTCTTCTCGCTCTCTTTTGCGAATAGATTAGCCACCATTTTTGCTAGTCACTTGCTGCAGCTCCACTTATAATTACCTTGCCTTACCTATAAGCTTAAATAGTCTTGATCGCGAGGGTGCGAGATTGCTGAGTTCCTGTGGCTCACAGATTACTATTACACCAGATGCAGGGCCTGATGATTCCGCTCCAGGTGACGCGCTTGAGCTCAAGTGGGAGTTCGACGAGGACTCTCAATGTTACTATGTTTCCTTTCCTGATGATCAGTAGTGGTGCCCAGTTGGGGTGATTAGGACCGTGTCGCATGTTGGGTTCTCTTTTATTTTGGCGCCGTAATCGGGCCATGAGTGTTTGGTTGATGTAATGTTATTTATGTACTTGATTGACGTGGCGAGTGTAAGCCAACTATGTTATTTTTCCCCTTTATGATTTATATTACATGGGATGTTGTGAAGATTGCCTAACTTGCGACATATGCCTTCAATGTGATTATGCCTCTAAGTCGTGCCTCAACACGTGGGAGATATAGTCGCATCGAGGGTGTTACACCACCATCCCGCCGTACAGAGGGGTGCAGCGATGATGCTTGCTGCTTGTTCACGGCTGGGCCGATAGCGGCATTGGCAGCAGGTGATGGAGAATGGTGAGGAGGTCCCCCAACGGGCGCCGTCTGGGCGACGCGAGCGGCGAGGGCGGCGTAGCGCTCAGCACGGGCTCAGCGAGCGTTTGACATGGATGCGATGGAGTTGCTGAATATGGATCGACAAAGGGAAAGCTTCAGCGCACCCCTACCTGGCGCGCCAAATGTCAGATTACGGGTTCCGGCAACCCCTTGAGGTTCGAACACTTGGGTGCGCATGAAGATCTCTCACCCCTAGCTCACACCCTTGCAACGATCACAAAGCCTAGCTCGCTGAGACAAAGGAACAGTGGACACAAGAGTTTATACTGGTTCGGGCCACTATTGCGGTGTAATACCCTACTCCAGTGTTGTGTGGTGGATTGCCTTGTAGGCTGGGGATGAATAAGTACAAGGGAAGAACAGCCTCCTGAGGAGAGGTGTTCTTGAGCGTGATGAGCTTGTGTAGTGACCTTGGTGGAATGGATCCGGTCCCAAATCTGATGAGATCAGATCCTCCCCTTCGGTGGTGGCTAGTCCTATTTATAGAGGCCCGGGTCCTCTCCCCAAATATTAGGCGGGAAGGGATCCCACAAGGCCAGTCTGAAGGGGGACAATGAGTACAAGTTATCCTGACAAAACGTGGTCTTCGCCTGCGAAAGGCTCTGGTGGTGACGTCGTCGTGGGCTCCATGATGACCTCCGTCTTGCCGTCTTGCTGATCTTGGCCTCTGGACTCCTCGCCTGCGCCTACCTCTTTAGAACCGAAGAGGAAACTAGCACTCTGCGCCCGCTGGCGCCTACCTAGCCTTGGTCATCATGGCTCACGTCACAAAAACCTCATAAGATGCCCGTCGCCTTGATCTCTCGGATCCTTGCGAGCTAGCCTAGCGCGCAGAGTACAAGTTGTCTCTTTGGTGCTAAAGTGGCAGGCATAGGCGAGGAGTCCCGAGGCATCAGGCAAAGGTTTCCATATCGGTGCAACTAGACCAACACTAGTAGCACAGCAGGACGGAGGTCATCATGGAGACCACAACGGCGTCACCACCAGAGCCTTTGGCAGGCGAAGACCACCTTTTGTCAATATAACTTGTACTAGTTGTCCCCCTTCAAATTGGCCATAGTGGGATCCCTTCCCACCTAATATTTGGGAATAGGACCCGGGCCTCTATAAATAGGACTAGCCAGCACCATAGGAGGGAGGACTCATCTGGGACTGGATCCATTCCACCAAGGCAACACATAAGCTCATCGAGCTCAAGAACATGTCTCCTCACGAGGTTGTTCTTCCCTTGTACTTGTTAATCCCCAGCTCACAAGGCAATCCACCACACCACACTGGATTAGGGTATTACACAACAACGGTGGCCCAAACCACTGTAAAATCTTCTGTCTCTTGTTCCTCGGGTTCGGCGAGCTAGTCTTTGAGATCGTGGCAAGAGCGTGAGCTAGGGGGTGAGAGATCTTTGTGTGCACCCCAGAGTTTGAACCTCAAGGGTTTTGTCGGAACCCGTAATCCGACATTTGGCACGCCGGGTAGGGTTGCGCTGAAGCTTCTCTTCCATCAGCTGATCCGTCAACACCCCGCGGTCTTGATCTCCGGCGACCCAAGGACCAACGCTGACCAGTGGGCTTGTTGGCCCGTCAGGGCGGCACCATCCGCCCAGGGAGACCTGAACACCGCCGGACGCTGCGGGACGCAGGCGGCGCAGACCGATGCCTTCCACCCTCACACCGCAGCGTGCGCGTGCTGCCGCAAGATCCTTAAGCTATGCAACAGCGACGGCACCACACATCCGACGGGAACAGGCGAACATGCGAGCCGCACTCTTGGTGGCGCGGGAGCTGCTGCGGTGCCGGCCGACGGAGAGCGGCCGCGACGCGTTGCTGGAACACGTCGCCAAGCTGCAGGATGTTGTAGCCAGGGGTATGCCACCTTTCCGCTCCCTACTTACACGTCGCCAAGCACGACGGGCCTCACTGCGCTTGCGTGCTCCTAGGTGCACCAGGAGGGCTCGCCAGCGTCAGCACGACCAGTGGTGCCGGACATCCGGCCGTGCCCTTTCCTCCCCCGGGTGGCGTAGGTGCGGGCGTTGCTCCTCATGGTCCCAATCGAGCGCCACCCTACACCCACCAGGGAGGCGCACCAGGCTCGGCGGCGTGGGGCACGGGCTCCTCGGTGAACGTTCCAGAGAGGCAACTCAGGAAGCCTATGTGCCCCACATTGTGGATCAGGTGTACATGCCATAGGACGACCCCTGCACATTCCTCGAGCATGGCTGGGAAGAAGAGATGCTAGAAGTCAAGGCCTTCCATGAGCCACCCAGGAGCCTCGTCGACCCCGCCAACGACAACCACCGCAGGGTACCACTGATATCTCATGAGCAGGCTTACGGTAACCATGGGTTCCAGGTGGACCAGGCCTTAGCGGCGGACGGCAAGGGCAGCGCGGTAGCCCCACTCCAGTCAGGGGCAGCGCACTGGGGGCTACATAGAAGGGGTCCCGAGCAAGGCTCTCCCACATGTCGCGCAGGGCAAGGCGTCGCCCGAAGGTAGGTCCTCTGCCGGGGAGGCGCCGGCGAGCCCTCCCCCCGGCAGAGGGCCCATGGTCGCCGTGGGCGCCGCTAGCGTCCCCTTTGCCCGTTGGCATCGTCCTGGTTTCCGGACTACCCAACGGTGGTCGAGGGTGGCGCATGGCGGGGCCCTTGTCTGGCGATATGAAGCATGGCTTGTTCCTGTGAAGGTCTCCGCCCGTGACACTCTCACGTAATGATGAGTGGGGCTATAGACGCCCCGGAGTCTCCGGAGAGCCACCCTCGGGCCTCGGGGGCTCCCGCCCACGTCCTAGTGGAAGCACCATGCTCAGCTGGCCATCGACACTATCCCCCAATGACTATGCTCACGGCCAGCGAAAGTACCAGGCTCTGTGCTGGTGAGAACACAAGAAGACTAGCTAGGTGCCGGACGCGGCCATTTGCTTTCAACCCCTTTTCTGTAGCTCGATTTGCTTCCTTTTGGATTTGAACTCACAATCGTATTTTCATTGGCAAGCATGGGGGCCATCTTTTCTCATTCATGTTGATTTCTTGAGTTTTCTGGCTCCGTGCCTTGTTTCGAGGCTAGCCCCTACTGCCCCTCCCTTACAAGCGCCTCACGAGTGGGGGCTCGGCGCGGGATGCGTGCGCATCTCACCGTGATCTAATGCTCGTCTCTCGCAAGGCCCTCTCAGGCGGACCAGCGGGCTCCTCAGAAGCTCAAAACCTCGCGAGCCCGCAGAGGACTCCCCTCGGGAGAACTACACATCGACAACTACAAGGCCAGTCTGAGGCCCGCCTAGACTGAGGTAAGTTACTACAGCAAGCTCGCGGAGGAGCTTGAGAACTCGCAAAGGCAAGCTTTAAGTCTGGCTCAGGGAATAAAACAATTGTCTGATTACATGAGCGGCTCCCCCTCCCCAAAATACACTTACATCTTCGGGGGCCATGTGTCAGGACCCCGATTCCAAGTCACATTGATCTAGCCAGTAACACCTCATATCACTTTGCGGCCTCACGGATGGTATTCCCACGGGTGTCGCCTTACCATGGCCCGGGACCATTTGCGCCTTTTTGGCTCACGTATATGATAGTGTCGCTAGCATCCATATGATAGAGAACCCGGGCCGACATGGCTAGTCGTGAACCCAAAGCGGCACTAACCTATGGGGACAACCATACATGAATCACATCGAGCATGTCGGTCAGCAGCGTGTGAATCCGGGCTGTAGCACTGCGCTAACAGGACTTTGGGAACCCGGGCTGTAGCAGGCTAGGCAGGACTCCGGACGTCACCGCGTGACATTTCCCCAAAGGGACAGACATAGGAACGAAGTGAAACACATGCCGGCCAGTCAAGTGTCCTGAGAAGTAGTGCTGGGCTAGCAGGACTCCGGTGAACCGGGCTGTAACGGACTACTATGGCTCATGGAAGCACTAGACTACATTTCCCCATAAGAGAGGCTGCCAAGGATGAACAACTAGATTGTCGGATCCCACACATACCAAGCATTTCAATCATACACACAATATGCTTGATATATGTAAATACAACATGGCATCACAACATAACTCTATGACTCAAGTATTTAATCATTAGGCTCCGAGGAGCGAGAAATTACAAACATGGGTCTCATGGACCAACAATCATAGCATAAAATTCAAGCACATGCGGAAGCTTAACATGTCTGAGTATAGACATCTATAAATGAAAAGGCTAAGAAGCCTGACTATCTACTAGATCCTGCCGACGGCACAAGATCGTAGCTGAGGTATCAAGCTAAACGTCAGAGTCCACGTGGAACTACTAACGAGACTGAAGTCTCTCTGCAAAACATAAATTAAGCAAACGTGAGTACAAATGTACGCAGCAAGACTTACATCAGAACCATCTACATATGCATCGGTATCAATAAAGGGGGTGGTGGAGTTTAACTGCAGCAAGCCAGCTTTGACTTAGTGGCTAACCTGAACTACGACTGCAAGCAACTCTTTTGAGGTGGCGCACACGAGTCCACATATTCACCATTCAATACACCACTATGGATCTGCTCCCGTCTCCCTCCGAGAAGGCCATCCATAGCACTCACACTTATCTTGCGAGTTTTAGAGCATCCACTTTCACTTGTCTATGAACTGTTATAGGCAACCCAGAAGTTCATTACCGTAGACACGGCTATTCGAATAGATGCTATTAACCCTGCAGGGGTGTACTTCTTCACACACGCTCTCACCACTTACCGTTGTTTACACGACATGTACTCGGCAACCTTGAAGTGGAAGCCCAGCGAGGGTGTCGGCCACAGCCTACCTAAACACTCAAGTCTCTAGTCCAGGTTTATCGCCTATCCAGGTTCCATCCGCAGGGAGTCCGGCCGAGGTTTCCACATACGGCCCCGGACAATGTGTACAGGGTTCCGAGACACCAAACGGGCGCCCGGCATGCCCGGCCACGGTGTATCTACCGCATTATAACCCACCCCTAGGGTCAGTGCTACGCACGGCCGCCAACACATATCCTATATACACCCGAAACTTGTTGCAACTCCTGGACAGAGCACAAGGGTGATCAAGAAGCTGAGAGGGTCCATTAGTTTTGGGCCCAATGCGTGGTAGTAACTATTTCATGGATCACAAACACAGAACTGAGTTCCTGAGGACGGCTTCATTGAGACAACCCACCATGTACTCCTACATGGCCTCTCACCGCTACATTTACCAAATCGTGTTCACACACTTAGCTCTCAACAGTAGGACATGTTTACACACCTCTGATTCATCCCTGATGAATCAGTCCTGACTCAACTCTAAGCATTAGCAGGCATGACAAACAAGCATGAATGAGTAGGCACATCAGGGCTCAAATAACTCCTACTCATGCTAGTAGGTTTCATCTATTTACTGTGGCAATGAAAAGTCATGCAGAGGATAAGGGGTTCAACTACCGCAGCAAGTTACAGAGGAATCGTGTTGTCCTAATGCAGCAAAAGAGAGCAGGAGCGAGAGAGTGGGATTGTATCGGAATGGACAAGGGGGTTTTGCTTGCCTGGCACTTCTGAAGATAGTATAGTTCTTCATCGGTGTCATCGAACTCGTCGTCGGAACCACGTCTATCGAGAGGGGACAAATACCAGCAAACAAAGAGGAACACAATCAATGCAGTGCAACAATTATGATGCATGATAATGTCATGGCAATATGCTGTTGATTGAGCTAATGCAACTAGGAACCATATTAAATGAAGTTGGTTTGAACCAAGGGTTCAAATTCAAACTCCATATGTGCTTATTTAAAAGTCATTTATGCAAATTGCCCTGTACAGCAACCCTAGGTTGTTCAAACATGCATGAAAATGCCATAAACAGATTCCTTGAATTTTTCTGATAATTTTTCATATATAATTTATCTTATTTGGAGTTACGGTTGAATTTTTATGATTTTTGGAAGTTTAGGGGATTTTCTGAAAATAAATAAATCATTTAGATTTATTTAAAATACAGAAAAGCATTACTGGGTCAGCCTTGCAATATGCTGACGTCATCTAGTCAACAGACACGGTCTAGGTCAAACCTGACCAGTGGGACCCACAGGCCAGTAGTTAGTTAACTAACTAAAGTTAGTTAGTGTTAAACTAATACTAATCCTAGTTTAATTAGTGGTCTGGGGCCCACACATCAGTGACCCGTGGAGTCAAACTGGGCCTACCCAGTCAACGGTCAGCGGGGTCAAACCCGCGGGTGACTCGATGCCGGCGAGGCCTGAGACGGTGGCGCGGCTCGAAAAACGCCCACAAGGCACGGGAGAGGCCGTTCTTGGGCTCGTTGGACAGCTCTTGCAGGCGCGCGTCTAGTGGGGGTGGAGGCCGGGTCTATCGTGGCCGGAGCAAACGACAGCGAGCCCCAAGGCGGTGGCCGGAGTTCGGCCATGTGCGGGGTTTGGGCTACGGCGTGCAATCGCGGGAACTGAGGCGCTAGGGAGGCACTACGCGATGCGGCAAGCATGTTGGGTAGCACGGGTTGACCAAATGGTCGCCGGAGCGACGCCGGCGACAAGCTCGAACGGAGACGAGCTTCGGCCATGGTTGAACTATGGCCTAGAGTGTGCAAACGCGTGGGAAAGAAGAGGGGAAAAGCGGCGGAGCTCATAGGGTGGTCGATGAGCAGATTAGTGGGCTCGAGGCGACCGGAGCGAGGCGAATCGATGAACGGCATCCGGCGGGTACCGAGGTTGAAGACGTCCCGATGGCGTCGATGCAGGGCCTCCGGCGAAGCATGGCTCGATGGGGAGGGCGAGGGCGTCGCCGCGGAGCTTCTGGACATGTCGGAGAGGCGAGGGGGAGGCGCTGGCCGCGGTGGTGCACGTCGGCGGCGTCGGGCGTGTTCGGGGAGAGAGCAGAGAAGGGGGAGGAAGCCGTGGGAGAGTGAGAAAAGTGAGAGGGGGACGAGGGAGAGTGCGTGGCACTCGTAGACGGCGTCCTGGGTGTCGGTAGAAGCAGGAGGTGGCCGGCGTGTGGCTGCGGGCGTCGGGCACGCGCCTCTCGTCCTCCTGGCAAGAGGAGGGGGATGACTGGCAGCAGCCAGTGGGCTGGGCCGAGCTGGGCCAAGCCAGGGCGACAGGTAAGCTCTAACTCTCTCTTTCTTTTTCTGTTTTCTTTTTCTATTTTTTGCAAATGTTTTGGCTTTAAAATAAAATGCCAGAGCATTTTCAAAAATCATGAGCTTTCTTGTGGGAACTGTTTGGAATATTTCCAATAGTAACCATTTCAGCTCATGAGTATTTGGACATTTAAATTATTTATAAAATTTAAATGTCCAATTCAAATACATTATGGGTTAATTCAAAAATCCAGGAATGGCCTATAAATATGTTCATCATTTTTGTCAGAGGTTTTCACCTTTATCCAAAATCATGAACATTTCCAGAGGGCATTTTGGATTCACTGAAAATATTTTTAAGTTGAACCTATTTGATTTGGTTCTGGTGCTAGGGTTTGAACAACCCCCATTTCAACTTTTCAAGAATTACACATGATGGCATGATGATCAAGCAAGGTCAAGCAAAGGCTAAGCCAGGGCTGTGATAACTCACCCCCACTAAACAAGAATCTCGTCCCGAGATTCAGGACGTGAGGTAAGAAGACAGAGGGGACACAAGGCTAACACGGTCTTCACGATCCAGGTTGCACTTCATAGGAACGTTGACACGATCACCATATTTGTCTCAATGTCTTGCTCTGAGAACTCCATCCAACACGATAACAGAAAGAAAAGAAACTCTCGAAGAATCGATCTTCTCGAAGATCGAGCAACCAACAATCAACTCTCAGAATGAGACATAGCGACATCTGTCGAGATGAGACACGATACACACATCAAGAATGATGGAAATGAGCATATGACAAGGTTTAAATAAGTAGCAGAATTCCCACATCTAGGAGGGTGGTGAATGGTGTCAATGTATCGAGGAGTTGGGTTGCCATGATACCACAACGAGACACCTTAAAGAAGGTGACTCGCAAAGATATTCCCTTAAGTGGCAAAAAGAATTACTTTTAATCCATAGATCATTGAAACTCTTCATTCCAGCTTAAGGCAATTTACAACTGATCGTTTGAAATAGCTCGAGGAAATGGCATACTCGGACTAGGATGGATGATGTGGACTACCTTGTTGAAGACAACACAAGGGATGCTTTTTCTTGCGCGTGTTCTCAGGAACTTGAGCATTTCCATATTCATCAAGGTTCTACCAACATCCGTGTCGAGGATCCTGGCAACACATCTTACTACCTTGACAAATAGTGATGGACAATGCAGATGCATAGAAAGACACCCCTTCCTCAGATTTCACATTAGCGAGGCCAAGGGAACGAAATCTGGATGATCGACTGAGAGACATTTAGCACTCCGCTTCTAATGTTCTCCTTGATGTGCTAGCGCAACCCATTTGTAGATATGGTTTGATAACTAGAACATCAAGTAAAAGGTCGGACATTCGGAAGCATAAGAATCCATAAGGAATAACTACGGATGCAGATCCTGCGAGATCCTTATGGGGAGGTGACCAACTTCTTCAACCAAGATTTTACAATAATTGACCTTCTGGCTAGGTGGGTTGGCCACGACATCCACGTTACCGGGTTAATGAGAGACCAATATTATAATTCTTGGGACATGTTCCAACCATCATATCTGCCTAAGATTCAGATCTGGTTGGTGTCAGGATATTCCAGACTCATCGAATCTAGGAAGAAAAGTGATAGTTTGCAACACAAATCGACGAGATGATGTTGCGAGATTCTCGGGAAATGAACTACGATAGCAAGCTCCAGAACATGAGCTGGTCCTGCTAAACACATGTGAACATGCTGTCCTAGACAAGCATGACCACATAGTAGTCTTATAGTAAAACACTACCGAGTTCAGATTGGGAACCATCATCGAGGATAACGAAGTCCTAACATAGGTCATGACTAGCTCTTATGAAGGAACTACTTCTTCTTGAACAAATGAATCAGTGGCTTGGTGTGCTAGGGATACGTATGGAATGAAGATGATCAGTCTATCAGACCATAGAATACTTCGCACGTGCATGACTGACTTGGGATGATTCCAGAGGAGGTAAAACAAGCCTTCGCAAATTCATGGCGGCAACTTGCATCAAGTGCACATGAATTAGAGGGACTCACTTCTTTCGTCCAAACATATGCTTCACGAACGGTTCATGAAGAAAATGCTTACACAAGTTTCCAACACTAGTGTAATGTTCAACCAAATCATGGAGGAGACCAAGATGTTGTCGATGGGCTCAACAAAAATTCATCCAGGTTTCCATATAAATGGAACTCCACAATCATGTGAACAAGGTGTTAGCATTAGTCAGACCCAAAAGATATAATGGTGTATGCTCAAGGAACAACCACGAGTAAGAAAACATTACGGTTATTGTTGGTTCTGATTTGATTTGACGCTAGCCCATACTCAAATCACCGACAGTTGATCACGAGGATCAATCGATGAAGATGTCATCTTTCTTCAACACACACACACCAAAGATATCCCTTAACATGATCTAAGTGAGACAAGATTTTATCTTCCAACTCTCCAAGTTATTGTTTAGCTTAACCAACTAGCTCAGGGGTATCCAACACAGATTCTTGGAGAATGGGTGGTTTGGAGGAAAAACCAGCATGATCATGAACTCAACATAGCGGTGAGGTGACAACCTGGTAATACTTCCGAGAAGATATTCGGAACATCACGAACCAGCGATATGTTACTAAGCTCGAGAACAATCTTGCTTTTCAGAGCAAGACGATATGAATAAATAAGCAAGGGATTGAATAATCCTAACTCATTGATCAAAGAGTGCACCGGAAATAAGGACAAGGTAGCATGATCAATCCTAGAATAGTGTTTTGATAACCAACACGCTAAGAATGATTTAGTGTCCATTAACTACCGAGCAACACGGTTGCTAGGAGTATTGATTTCACACATCATGATTCACTTGCCGGCATTCCGGTTGCGACAACACGTGACCGAGGAATGAAAAATGATGGCAAGCAGTATCACTGCGTCAAGAATTCATGAGAGATGGTGCAATTCTCATGACAATCCTGACATAAAGGGGGTAATACTCCAGGGTAGAACAGAGCAAAAGTTGGATGGGCATTTGATCTGCAGAACACAACTACTTTGACCCAATCCTGGATACGGATGAGGTACTGGAGTTTGTTTTTCCTAGTCATTCTAAAATAGGATGGCTTAACGGACCACAAGAATAATAAGCATTGATAACATGGATGCACAATTACTCCTGACTATCAATTGATAGACGATGGTCGGAATACAAATGAAGAGGGACAACTCAAGAGGACATATATCTTTCTGGGTTGTGGATGCATAGATTAACATGTCGAACCAAGTTCAATAGGTTTCTTCCAGATAACCCATGCAGAAAGGTAGAACTGGCAGAATCACAGTTATGAATGGAGGACTCCTCAAGAGTACTCTGATTGTGATATTTTGGTTCAAAGAACTTCTGCCTTAATGCTTCATGGTATTTGGAAGAAGGAAATACCACGGACCTCGAGGACTGTCGCAAGGTTACTATTATCCTAAAGGAATGAGAAAACACTATCAACAGGAGGTAAGTAGGGTGAATCTCGGGTTCAAGAACCCAGGAATGGAATACCTACTACTAAATGGCATCACGGGATGCTTTCGAGAATGGTGGCCAGAATCATCACGCTGGGACACAAAACAGGGCTAGGTTACTAGATGATCCCCTAAGACACCTAGGGTCATAATAATAATTCCAACATATATGTCGAGGCAATAGAGTACCTCAACTGACCGGTAGTGTGATTAATCTGGCCCAATGGACATCAGGTACAGGAGGAAGGGGTTTGCAAATGCATCAGACTACTTAGAAACCTGGGATGACTCGGACAACATAACAGCTGTAAATGCTCAAAATTATTTGAGACATCCTGCAAAATAGTGGCATAACCACTCAACAACACAATATCAAGGTTCCGAGATGAACTATCAACATACAGAAGTAGTAGGAACGGAACTGAGGCTTGAAACTATCAATTCTATAAGTCTATGGATTAGTAACACGTCATCCTGATAGATAGATGAGAAGGCCTAGTTCTTAATCCCCGTAGAAAAGAAGAGGTTGACTCAGATCAGAAGGGCATAGGGTAAAGGAGTAAAAAGAGCCTTATGTTCCCTTCCACAATCAATTCCCTTACATAACTAAAGCATTTCTAGACTCGACTTCGACCAGTTTGGCTTGGTAATCCTACAGGCAGTCAGGCTCTGATACCAAAGCTGTCAGGACCCCGATTCCAAGTCGCATTGGTCTAGCCGGTAACACCTCATATCACTTTGCGGCCTCACGCACGGTATTCCCACGGGTGTCGCCTTACCATGGCCCGGGACTGTTTGCACCTTTTTGGCTCACGTATATGATAGTGTCGCTAGCATCCATATGACAGAGAACCTGGGCCGAAATGGCTAGTCGTGATCCCAAAGCGGCACTAACCTATGGGGACAGGCATACATGAATCACATCGAGCATGTCGGTCAGCAGCGTGTGAATCCAGGCTGTAGCACTGGGCTGACAGGACTCCGGGAACCCGGGCTATAGCAGGCTAGGCAGGACTCCGGATGTCACCGCGTGACATTTCCCCGAAAAGACAGACATAGGAACGAGGTGAAACAGATGCCGGCCAGTCAAGTGTCCTAAGAAGTAGTGCTGGGCTAGCAGGACTTCGGTGAACCGGGCTGTAGCGGACTACTATGGCTCATGGAAGCACTAGACTACATTTCCCCATAAGAGAGGCTGCCAAGGATAAACAACTAGATTGTCGGATCCCACACATACCAAGCATTTCAATCGTACACACAATATGCTTGATATGTGTAAATACAACATGGCATCACAACATAACTCTACGACTCAAGTATTTATTCATTAGGCTCCGAGTAGCGAGAAATTACAAACATGGGTCTCATGACCCAACAATCATAGCATACAATTCAAGCACATGCGGAAGCTTAACATGTCTAAGTACAGACATCTATAAATGAAAAGGCTAAGAAGCCTGACTATCTACCAGATCCTACCGAGGGCACAAGATCGTAGCTGAGGTATCAAGCTAAACGTCGGAGTCCACGTGGAACTACTAATGAGACTGAAGTCTCTCTGCAAAACATAAATTAAGCAAATGTGAGTACAAATGTACCCAGCAAGACTTACATCAGAACCATCTAAATATGCATCGGTATCAATAGAAGGGGTGGTGGAGTTTAACTGCAGCAAGCCAGCTTTGACTCAGTGGCTAACCTGAACTACGACTGCAAGCAACTCTTTTGAGGTGGCGCACATGAGTCCACATATTCACCATTCAATACACCACAATGGATCCGCTCCCGTCTCCCTCCGAGAAGGCCATCCATAGCACTCACACTTATCTTGCGAGTTTTAGAGTATCCACTTTCACTTGTCTATGAACTGTTATAGCAACCCAGAAGTCCATTACCGCGGACACGGCTATTCGAATAGATGATGTTAACCCTACAGGGGTGTACTTCTTCACACACGCTCTCACCACTTACCGCCGCTTACATGACATGTACTCGGCAACCTTCAAGCGGAAGCCCAACGAGGGTGTCGGCCACGGCCTACCTAAACACTCAAGTCTCTAGTCCAGGTTTATCGCCTATCCAGGTTCCATCCGCAGGGAGTCCGGCCGAGGTTTCCACATACGGCCCCGGACGATGTGTACAGGGTTCCGAGACACCAATCGGGCGCCCGGCATGCCCGGCCACGGTGTATCTACCGCATCATAGCCCACCCCTAGGGTCAGCGCTACGCACGGCCGCCAACACATATCCTATAAACACCAGAAACTAGTTGCAACTCCTGGACAGAGGACAAGGGTGATCAAGAAGCTGAGAGGGTCCATTGGTTTCGGGCCCAATGCATGGTAGTAACTGTTTCATGGATCACAAACACAGAACTCAGTTCCTGAGGATGGCTTCAATGAGACAACCCACCATGTACTCCTACATGGACTCTCACCCCTACCTTTACCAAATCGTGTTCACACACTTAGTTCTCAACAGTAGGACATGTTTACACACCTCGAATTCATCCCCGATGAATCAGACCTGACTCAACTCTAAGCAGTAGAAGGCATGACAAACAAGCATGAATAAGTAGGCACATCAGGGCCCAAACAACTCCTACTCATGCTAGTAGGTTTCATCTATTTACTCTGGCAATCACAGGTAATGCAGAGGATAAGGGGTTCAACTACCGCAGCAATTAACAGAGGAATCGTGTTGTCCTAATGCAGTAAAAGAGAGCAGGAGCGAGAGAGTGGGATTGTATCGGAATGGACAAGGGGGTTTTGCTTGCCTGGCACTTCTGAAGATAGTATAGTTCTTCATCAGTGTCATCGAACTCGTCGTCGGAACCACGTCTATCGAGAGGGGACAAATACCGGCAAACAAAGAGGAACACAATCAATGCAGTGCAACAATTATGATGCATGATAATGTCATGGCAATATGATGTTGATTGAGCTAATGCAAGTAGCAACCATATTAAATGAAGTTGGTTTGAACCAAGGGTTCAAATTCAAACTCCATATGTGCTTATTTAAATGTCATTTATGCAAATTACCCTGTACAACAACCCTAGGTTGTTCAAACATGCATGCAAATGCCATAAACAGATTTCTTGAATTTTTCTGATATTTTTTCATATATAATTTATCTTATTTGGAGTTACGGTTGAATTTTTATGATTTTTGGAAGATTAGTGGATTTTCTGAAAATAAATAAATCATTTAGATTTATTTAAAATACAGAAAAGCATTACCGCGTCAGCCTTGCATCATGCTGACGTCATATGGTCAACAGACGCGGTCCAGGTCAAACCTGACCAGTGGGACCCACTGGCCAGTAGTTAGTTAACTAACTAAAGTTACTTAGTGTTAAACTAATACTAATCCTAGTTTAATTAGTGGTCTGGGGCACACATGTCAGTGACCCGGGGAGTCAAACTGGGACCACCCAGTCAACGGTCAGCGGGGTCAAACCCGCCGGCGACTCGACGCCGGCGAGGCCCGAGACGGTGGCGCGGCTTGGTAAACGCCCACAGGGCACGGGTGAGGCCGTTCTTGGGCTCGTTGGAGAGCTCTTGCAGGCGCGCATCTAGTGGGGGTAGAGGCCGGGTCTATCATGGCCGGAGCCAACGACGGCAAGCTCCAAGGCGGCGGCCGGAGTTCGGCCATGTGCGGGGTTTGGGCTACGGCGTGCAATCACGGGAACTGAGGCGCTAGCGAGGCACTACGCGATGCGGCAAGCATGTTGGGTAGCACGTGATGACCAAATGGTCACCGGAGCGACGCCGACGATAAGCTCGAGCGGAGACGAGCTTCGGCCATGGTGGAACTATGGCCTAGAGGGTGAAAACGCGTGGGAAAGAAGAGGGGAAAAGCGGCGGAGCTCACAGGGAGGTCGATGAGCAGATCTGTGGGCTTGGGGCGACCGGAGCGAGGCGAATCGATGAACGGTGTCCGGCGGGTACCGAGGTTGAAGACGACCCGATGGCGGCGATGCAGGGCCTCCGGCGAAGCGTGGCTCGGTGGGGAGGGCGAGGGCGTCGCGGCGGAGCTTCTGGACATGTCGGAGAGGTGAGGGGGAGGCGGTGGCCGCGTTGCTGCACGTCGGCGGCGGCGGGCGTGTTCGGGGAGAGAGCAGAGAAGGGGGAGGAAGCCGTGGGAGAGTGAGAAAAGTGAGAGGGGGACGAGGGAGAGTGCGTGGTACTCGTAGACGGCGTCCTGGGTGTCGGCAGAAGCAGGAGGTGGCCGGCATGTGGCTGTGGGCGCCGGGCACGCGCTTCTCGTCCTCCTGGTGAGAGGAGGGGATGACTGGCAGCAGCCAGTGGGCTGGGCCGAGCTGGGCCAGGACAGGGCGACAGGTAAGCTCTAACTCTCTCTCTCTTTTCTGTTTTCTTTTTCTTTTTTCTGCAAATGTTTTGGCTTTAAAATAAAATGCCAGAGCATTTTCAAAAATCATGAGCTTGCTTGTGGGCACTGTTTGGAATATTTCCAACAGTAACCATTTCAGCTCATGAGTATTTGGACATTTAAAATATTTATAAAATTTAAATGTCCAATTCAAATACATTATGGGTTAATTCAAAAATCCAGGAATGGCCGATAAATATCTTCATCATTTTTGTCAGAGGTTTTCACCTTTATCAAAAATCATGAACATTTCCAGAGGGCATTTTGGATTCACTGAAAATATTTTTAAGTTGAACCTATTTGATTTGGTTCTGGTGCAAGGGTTTAAACATCCCCCATTTCAACTTTTCAAGAATTACACATGATGCCATGATGATCAAGCAAGGTCAAGCAAAGGCTAAGCAACGGCTGTGACACCATGCCCAAGCTTTCTGCGCGCAGGTTCAAGACAAGGAGCGCGGGCTCAATTGGACATGTCGCCCGCAGCATCTTCCGAATCACTCCCGGACATGCTACTGGCGTCGTCGCCAGCGTCGTTTTCACCATCATCGACCACGTCTCCTTCATCCTCCACGACTACCACTGCATTGTCGTTAGAAGCAAAAGCTCTTACTAGAGCATCCACGTTATCATCCACCCAATGCGCCAGGTTGTCCCGGATAGCTCCGGGCACTGGGCAATGGCGGCGGCAAAGACATAGTTGGGGTCGGCATTCTGAAGATGGCTGAATACGCGGGAAAACACGCACCCAAGGAGGCCACAACTCTTTTCATCAACGAGCTCGCGAGCCCTCTCAACCCGGTCCTCCAGGCGCGTCGCAACGTCGGTGAAGAAGCGAAGATGGACGACATAGTCTTCTGCATGAGGATGAGGTGCGTATTCGTCATAGATGATGCCCAGCGCCCGATTGGCCCTCACCCTGAGCTCCTGGAGCATGGGGGCGTGTTCGCGCTGCAACGTCAGTCGGCGGATCGCCTCCTCCCTGCTCTGCTGCAAGAGTTACTCAGCACTGGTAACTCGCTGCTGAAGCGGGAGTAGTTCAGCATGGGCGAAGGCCAACTCGGCCTGTACGGAGATCAAGGCAGTTGCAGCAGCCTTCTCGCGCTAATCCACCCCAGCCAACGTCAACCCGAGGGCGGTGGTCCTAACCTCAGCTTCGGTGTAACGCCCTGGATACAACTTTCCAAATTTGTACTCCGACTCTTGCCTTTTGCGGAGACGCGATATTCCCTTCGTGGTTGGGTTTTGTTTTCGTTTTGCATTTTGTTCATGTCATGCATCTCATATCATGTCATCATGTGCATCGCATTTCCATACATGTTCGTCTCATTCATCCGAGCATTTTTCCCTGTTGTTCGTTTTGCAATCCGACACTCCTACGTCCTCCGGCGCCCATTTTTTCTCTTTTCATGAGCGGGTGTTAAACTTTCTCGGAATGGACCGAGATTTGCCAAGTGGCCTTGGTACACCACCGGCAGACCGCCTGTCAAGTTTCGTGACATTTGGAGTCCGTTTGATACTCCAACGGTTAACGGGGCAACCGTAAAGGCCTCGTGTGTGTTGCAGCCCAACACCACTCCTAAGTGGCCCAATAACCCATCCAAACCCCCTCCATCCTCTCAGCCGTTCGATCACGATCGTGCGGCCAAAAACCGCACCTCATTTGGACATTCCTAACTCCCTCTACCTATATAAACACCTCCCCTTCCATTTTTCGGGCAGTACAATCCCTAACCTCCTCCTCCGCGCGCCGTGCCGGACTTGTCCACCGCCGCCGCCATGTCGCTCCGGCCAGTGAGAGGCGCCACCTCAGCACCCTGCCCCTCTCCTCCACTCATCCGTCGCCACGTGGCGCCCCGCGCCTCTCTAGCCACCTCCCACCGCACCGGCCACCCGGGGCCTAGATCCGGCCCACCCCGGGGCCGAACCGGGCCGCGCTGGGACCTCTCTCTGCCGCCGCTCACCCGTCCCGGGGGCCTGAAGCCGCGCTGCCCTGTAGGTCTCCGTCGGCGCCCCGAGCAAGCACTCCGCCGCCACTGCTCGAGCTCCTGCTGGCGACCGCGCCTTGCCGCTTCGCCTCCCGCGCGCGCCCGCGCCGCCTCTTCCCCGAGCTCGCCCACCATCTACTCCGGCGACCAGCCGCTGCAACTCCGGCGAGCCCCCACATCAGCGGCCACCATCTTCCTCCACTCCGGCGAGAGCTCCGGCGAGATCCCAGAGAGTGGACGAGATCAACCACGCCCTCCATCCAAACGCGCGCCCTGGTCCTGGATCTCCTCATCCCGCACGTCCTCGTCCCGTTGACTTTCGGAGGTCTAATTTTCCACCAAGTCCCAGATCTATGATGTTTTATTGCTCTGTTCAGCATGCCATAACTTCATGTGTACTGCTCCGTTTTGCATGCATGATATATCAAAATGTTCATCATGATGCGCTCTTCATTTTTTTCCACTATGCCATGCTTGTTTGAGTCCATCTTGATGCCAAATAGTGGGTGCAAGAGTGCTATAAAATTTTAGCTCCTGTTACTTAGCAGATTATGAGCATTTGTCATTTTTGCCACATTTATTGTATGCTGCATATCAGCATGAGCTCTACATGTGTTTGGACTATGCCATGCCATCTTTACAGGGGTGTATACCATGTATTTTTGTGATCAATGTGGTGACTAGCAAAAGCATGCAAAGTAGCTCTTGTAATATTGCTGATTTCAGAGACTTAGAGTTTCACTAAGTCTTTGCTCTGCTATTATTTTTATGCCTTGTATTCATGTTGCTACAGTGAGATCCATGCTTCTTTTGAGTATGTTCAGTAAGGTTGATTTGGACATATGGTTGTGATCTATCCATCCGTGCCCCTGTTTGCAATTATGGAGTTCCCTAGCATGTTTAAATCTTGCTCTACTTTAGTTATAAAATGTTCCTGGCAGATTGTTTACGTGTTAATCAATTTTGCCAAGGTTGTTGTAGTTGATCCATGCATGCTATGAGATTGTTCTTGTCATGGTTAGGTTCTTGAACATGTCTTCTTGTTGGTAGTATGCTTAGCTTGTCATGCAATGCCTTGTGGTGAGTGAATCGAGCTCGCAAAGATGCCTTCATAATTCTATTTATGCCATGCTCAGTTTTTCTGTTGTCTGAGTCTGTTAACGAAACTTGCTATGTTTACATGGGTGCCCTCATATCTTCTGATCCTTTTTGGCTTATGGTTAGTAAGGGACTTTTGTTATATGCTTTGAGTAGATTCATGCCATGCCTTTGGTTGCTAAGATCTGTTCCTGTAGCATGTTGTTTGCTTGCTCTATTGCTTCCTGATGTGAATTCCTCGCATGTTAGTATTTTCATGCTTGTTTGAACCTGCTCTAATGTGATTTAGCCGTAGCTCAGTGTTCATCGTTTGTCAAGCCACTTGAGTAGATCATGGCCATGTGATTTGTTGATATGTTAGAGTGCAGTAGCTTAATTTCTTGTTGCATTCTAGATGGCTTCGTGCTGTTAATCACAGAATTGTGCCATTATTGTTTTGCTTGCCATTTCCAAACCGTGCATCCGATTCCGGTGATCTTTATATCGATTTAGACCGAAATCAACTCATCTTTCCAGCCGCGCACTTGGTTTGCCAAGTTGAGTCCTCGCTCAATCTTTTACTTCCTGAGCTCGCATATGAATTGCATATCACATCCCGCATATCATACCATGTTTTGCATCATGTTGCTTGCGCATTGCACCGTGGTTAATTGGTGTTTCCTTTGCTTGTGTTCTTGCCTTGGGTAGAGACGGGAGATGATTACGTGATCGAGGAACCCGCTGAGTATGCTTACGAGGATCAAGCTTTCGTCAACTCGGAGAACTTTGCAGGCAAGATGACCATACAATCAAAATCACTTCTATCATTGCTTGGTAGATGTTCTCTCTATAGCTATGCCGCGATACCTACCACTTGCTATATCATGCCTCCCGTATTGCCATGTCAAGCCTCTAACCCACCTTTCCTAGCAAACCTTTGTTTGGCTATGTTACCGCTTTGCTCAGCCCCTTTTATAGCGTTGCTAGTTGAAGGTGAAGATGGAGTTTGTTCCTTATTAGAACATGTTTATTGTTGGGATATCATTATTATATCTTGTTTACTTTAATGCATCTATATACTTGGTAAGGGTGGAAGGCTCGGCCTTATGACTGTTGTCTTGTTCCACTCTTGCCCCCCTAGTTTCCGTCATACCGGTGTTATGTTCCTTGATATTGTGTTCCTTACACGGTTGGGTTATAATGGGAACCCCTTGATAGTTCACCTTGAATAAAACTCTTCCAGCAAGGCCAAACCTTGGTTTTACCATTTGCCACCTAAGCCTTTTTCCCTTGGGTTCTGCGGACTAAAGGGTCATCTTTATTTTAAACGCCCCGGGCCAGTGCTCCTCTGAGTGTTGGTCCAAACTAGAGCCCCTTGTAGCGCCACATCGGGGAAACTTGAGGGTTGGTTTTAGTTGTACAGATTGCTTATCCGGTGTGCCCTGAGAACCTGATATGTGCAGCTCCAATCGGGATTTTTCGGCACATTCCGGTGGCTTTGCTAGTCTTGTTTTACCATTGTCGAGATGTCTTGTAACCGGGATTACGAGTCTAATCAGGTCGTCCTGGGAGAAGGAATATCCTTCGTTGAACGTGAGAGCTTGTGATGGGCTAAGTTGGGACACCCCTGCAGGGTTTTGAACTTCCGAAAGCCGTGCCCGCGGTTATGGGCAGATGTGAATTTGTTAATATCCGGTTGTAGACAACTTGACACTTAACTTAATTAAAATGAATCAATAGCACGTGTAGCCGTGATGATCTCTTTTCGGCGGAGTCCGGGAAGAGAACATGGTCTTATGTTATGCTTGAACGTAAGTAGTTTCAGGGTCACTTCTTGATCTTTATAGCTTCTCGACCGTGCTTTGCTTCTCTTCTCGCTCTCTTTTGCGTAAGTTAGCCACCATATATGCTAGTGCTTGCTGCAGATCCACCTCACTACCTTTTTCCTACCCATAAGCTTAAATAATCTTGATCGCGAGGGTGTGAGATTGTTGAGTCCCCGTGACTCACAAATTACTTCCAAAAACTAGATGCAGGTGCCGATGATGCCAGTGCATGGGACACGACCGAACTCAAGTGGGAGTTCGACGAGGGTTCGAGACGTTACTATGTCTATTTTCCGGACGATCAGTAGAGGAGCCTAGTTGGGGCGATCGGGGATCTATGCATTTGGGGATGTCTTTCTTTATTTGGTTCCATAGTCAGACCTTGATTATATTTTGGATGATGTAATGCTATATTTATGTATTGTGTTAAGTGGCGATTGTAAGCCAACTCTTTATCCCCTCTCTTATTCAGTACATGGGATGTGTAAAGATTACCCCTCTTGCGACATGGCTTGTAACGCCCCGTATGTAACTTGCCATATTTGTATTCCAACTCTTGCCATTTTTGGCACTAAGTTATGATATTCCCTTGTGGTTGGGTTTTGTCTCCGTTTTGCTTTTTGTCCATGTCATGCATCTCATATCATGTCATCATGTGCATCCCATTTGCATACGTGTTCATCTCATGCATCCGAGCATTTTCCCCATTGTCTGTTTTGCATTCCGGCACTCCTACGTCCTCCTGTGTCCCCTTTTGTATCTTTTTGTGTGCGGGTGTTAAACGTTCTCGGATTGGACCAAGACTTCCCAAGCGGCCGTGGTATACCACCGGTAGACCGCCTGTCAAGTTTCGTGCCATTTGGACTTCGTTTGATACTCCAACGATTAACCGAGGAACCGTAAAGGCCTCGTGTGTGTTGCAGCCCAACACCCCTCCAAAGTGGCCCAAAACCCATCTAAACCCCCTCCATCCTCTTGGCCATTAAATCACGATCGCATGGTCGAAAACCGCACTCCATTTTGACTCCCCTAGCTCCCTCTACCTATAAATATGTCCTCTTCCCCGAAATTTTTGTCCCAAACCCTAGATCCAACCTCCCCACCGCTGCCGCACACGTCCGAGACGGCCGGACGTGTCTACACCACCGCATGGAAGGATCCGCAGCCGCCACGTGGGCGCCTCCCCCACCTACCGCGCCGGCCCGCTCGCGCGCTGCCGCCTCCCGCTCCAAGCTCCGCCGCCCGACACGCAGCTCGCCGCCCCGCTCCTGTAGCTCCGTCGCCCGACGCGCCTGCCGGCTGCCGCCTCGCTGCCTGGCTCCGGTGACCCTTCTGCCGGCCACCACCACCTTTGCGCCACCCCGCCAAGCTCCGGCGACGTCGCCACCGGCCTCGCTGGCCACCGCAGCTCCCTCCGCGCCGACGAGCGCTCCGGCGACCTCTCCCCTCGACTCCGGCAATCTCCCTCCTCCCCGGCGAGTCCCGGCCACCGCAGGTGAAGATTCTGGCGATCCTCGGAAAGCGCGCCCGAAACCCTAGATCCAGATCTGGGAGGCGATTTTTCCCCCAAGTCCATATATTTTCTAGGCATCGTCATCATGTCGTGTCTCTGCATCCGTAGCTCCATTTTGGGTGTGTAATATATCGAATTGTTCGTCTGGATGTGCTCTTCATTTTGTTCCATTGCACCATGCTTGTTTGAGTTCATTTTGATGCCCTAAATGCTGTTGCAAGAGTGCTATGTAATGTTAGTTTGTGTTTCTTATCAGATTATGGAAATTTGTCATTTTTTCCATGATTATTATGTAGCTCCTATGAATTTGAGCCCTACATGTGTTTTGGGCTATGCCATGCCATCTTTACAGGGGTGTATGCCATGTTTTTTTGTGATCAATGTGGTGACTAGCACAAGCATGCAAAGTAGCTCTCGTGATGTTGCTGATTTCAGGGACTTAGAATTCTTCCAAGTCATTTCCCTGATGTTATTTTTATACCATGTATTCATGTTGCTAGAGAGTGATCCATGCCTCTTTTGAGCATGTTCAGTAAGGATGATTTTGAGATATTGTTATGTTAGATCCATCCATGTATTTGTTTTCAATTATGGAGTACCCTAGCATGACTCAATCTTGCTCTACTTTTGCTATTAAATGTTCCTGGCAGATTGTTTACGTGTTAATCAATTTTGCCAAGGTTGTTGTAGTTGCTCCATGCAGGCTATGAGATTGTTCTTGCCATGTTTAGTTTCTTGATCATGTCTTTTTGCTGGGTGTATGCTTAGTTTGTCATGCAATGCATTGTGGTGAGTGCATCGAGCTCGCAAACATGCCTACGTATCTCTGTTTTTGCCATGTCCAGTTTTCTGCTAAGTCTGAATCTGTTAACGAAACTTGCTATGTTTACATGGGTGCCATCATATTTTCTGTTCTCTTTTGGCTTATGGTCAGTAACGGACTTTTGTTATATGCTTTGAGTAGTTTCATGCCATGCCTTGCTTTTCCATGATATGTTCCTGTAACATGTTGTTATCTTGCTCTAAACATTGCTTCCTGATGTTAAATGCTGACATGTTATTTTCACTAAGTCTGTGAACCTGATATCTTTTGCACTTTTGTCATCCTTGTTTGAACCTGCTATTGTGTGATTTATATGTAGCTCAGTGTTCATCTTTTGTCAAGCATCTTGAGTGGATCAATGCCATGTGCTCTGTTGCTATGTTAGAGTGCAGTAGCTTATTTTCTTGATGCATTTTAGATGGCATCGTGCTGTTAATCGCATAATAGTGCCATTATTGTTTTGCTTGCCATTTGCAAACCGTGCATCCGATTCCGGTGATCTTTATATCGATTTCGACTGAAATCAACTCATCTTTCCAGCGGCGCACTTGGTTTGCCAAGTTGAGGCCTGGTTCAATCTTTTCCTCCCGAAGCACGCATATGCATTGCATATCATATCCCGCATAGCATGCCATGTTTTTCATCATGTTGCTTGCGCATTGCACCGTGGTTGATTGTGTTTCCCTTGCTTGTGTTCTTGCTTTGGGTAGAGCCGGGTGACGATTACGTGATCGAGGAACCCATTGAGTAGGCTTACGAGGATCAAGCATACGTCAACTCGGAGAACTTTGCAGGCAAGATGACCATACCCTCAAAACACTTCTATCTTTGCTTGCTAGTTGCTCGCTCTATTGCTATGCCTATGCTGCGATACCCACCACTTGCTTTATCATGCCTCCCATATTGCCATGTCAAACCTCTAACCCACGTTGTCCTAGCAAATCGTTGTTTGGCTATGTTACCGCTTTGCTCAGCCACTCTTATAGTGTTGCTAGTTGCAGGTGAAGATTGGAGTTTGTTCCTTGTTGGAACATGTTTATTGTTGGGATATCATTATTATATCTTGTTTACTTTAATGCATCTATATACTTGCTAAAGGGTGGAAGGCTCGGCCTTATGCCTGGTGTTTTGTTCCACTCTCGCCGCCCTAGTTTCCGTCATGCCGGTGTTATGTTCCTTGATTTTGCGTTTCTTACGCGGTTGGGTTATAATGGGAACCCCTTGACAGTTCGCCTTGAATAAAACTCCTCCAGCAAGGCCCAACCTTGGTTTTACCATTTGTCACCTAGCCTTTTCCCTTGGGTTTCGCGGACTCATGGGTCATCTTTATTTTAACCAGGGTCTATGCCAACCCGACATCTGGCTCATCCGGTGTGCCCTGAGAACGAGATATGTGCAGCTCCTATCGGGATTTGTCGGCACATTCGGGCTGCTTTGCTGGTCTTGTTTTACCATTGTCGAAATGTCTTGTAACCGGGATTCCGAGTCTGATCGGGCCATCCTGGGAGACGGAATATCATTCGTTGACCGTGAGAGCTTGTGATGGGCTAAGTTGGAACACCCCTGCAGGGATTTGAACTTTCGAAAGTCGTGCCCCTGGTTATGGGCAGATGGGAATTTGTTAATGTCCGGTTGTAGAGAACCTGAAACTTAATTTAATTAAAATGAATCAACAACGTGTGTAGCCGTGATGGTATCTTTTCGGCAGAGTCTGAGAAGAGAACACGGTCTCGTGTTATGCTTGAACGTAAGTAATTCTAGGATCACTTCTTGATCATAGTTTCTCGACCGTGCCTTGCCTTCTCTTCTTGCTCTCATTTGCGTATGTTAGCCACCATATATGCTAGTGCTTGCTACAGCTCCAACTCACATACCTTTTCCCTACCCATAAGCTTAAATAGTCTTGATTGCGAGGGTGTGAGATTGCTGAGTCCCCGTGACTCACATATTACTTCCAAAACCAGATGCAGGTGCCGATAATGCCATTCCAGGAGATGCGACTGAACTCAAGTGGGAGTTCGACGAGGATTCAGTTCGTTACTACGTTTCCTTTCCAGACGATCAGTAGTGGAGCACAGTTGGGGCGATCGGGGATCTTATGCATTTGAGGTTGTCTTTATTTTGGTTCCGTAGTCGGACCTTGATTGTATCTGGATGATGTAATGCTATATTTATGTATTGTGTGAAGTGGCGATTGTAAGCCAACTCTGTACCTCTTTATTATTCAGTACATGGGATGTGTAAAGATTACCCCTCTTGCGACATGCCTACAATGCGGTTATGCCTCTAAGTCATGCTCCGACACGTTGGAGATATAGCCGCATCATGGGTGTTACATGCCTACTATGCGGTTATGCCTCTAAGTCGTGCTCCGACACGTGGGAGATATAGCCGCATCATGGGTGTTACAAGTTGGTAATCAGAGCCTTCCCCGACTTAGGAGCCCCTTGCTTGATCGAATCACTGACGTTGTTGAGTCTAGAAAAATATTTTGAGTCTTATAGGATTATATATATCGGAGAGTAGGATTCTTTTTACTCCTCAGTCCCTTCGTCACTCTGGTGAGGCCTCCTGACGTGGAGTTTTGACTCTTCTCTTCTCAAATTTCACTAAATTTTTCACTAAGTCTGTGAAGCAGATATCTTTTGCACTATTGTCATGCTTGTTTGAACCTGCTCTTGTGTGATTTAGCCATAGCTCAGTGTTCATATTTTGTCAAGAATCTTGAGTAGATCAGTGCCATGTGATTTTTTGCTATGTTAGAATGCAGTAGCTTACTTTCTTGTTGCATTCTAGATGGCTTCGTGATGTTAATCGCAGAATTGTGCCATTATTGTTTTGCTTGCCATTTCCATACCGTTCATCCGATCCCGGTGATCTTTATATCGATTTCGACCAAAATCAACTCATCTATCCAGCGGAGCACTTGGTTTATCAAGTTGAGTCCTGGTTCAATCTTGTCCTTCCGGAGCTCGCATATGCATTTGCATGTCACATCAGGCATATCATACCATGGTTTGCATCATGTTTCTTGCGCATTGCACCGTGGTTGATTGTTGTTTCCTTTGCTTGTGTTCTTGCGTTGGGTAGAGCTGGGAGACGATTACGTGATCGAGGAACCCGTTGAGTACGCTTACGAGGATCAACCTTTCGTCAACTCAGAGTACTTTGCAGGCAAGATGACCATACCCTCGAAATCACTACTATCTTTGCTTGCTAGTTGTTAGCTCTATTGCTATGCTGCGATACCTACCACTTGCTATATCATGCCTCCCATATTGCCATGTCAAGCCTCTAACCCACCTTTCCTAGCAAACCGTTGTCTGGCTATATTACCGCTTTGCTTAGCCCCTTTTATAGAGTTGCTAGTTGCAGCTGAAGATGGAGTTTGTTCCTTGTTGGAACATGTTTATTGTTGGGATATCATTATTATATCTTGTTTACTTTAATGCATCTATATACATGGTAAATGGTGGAAGGCTCGACCTTATGCCTGGTGTTTTGTTTCACTCTTGCCACCCTAGTTTCCTTCATACCGGTGTAATGTTCCTTGATTTTGCGTTCCTTACGCGGTTGGGTTATAATGGGAACCCCTTGACAATTCGCCTTCAATAAAACTCCTCCAGCAATTCCCAACCTTGGTTTTACCATTTGTCACCTAGCCTTTTCCCTTGGGTTTCGTGGACTCAAGGATCATCTTTATTTAACCCCCCCCCCCGGGCCAGTGCTTCTCTAAGTGTTGGTCCAACCTGAGCGATGTCCGGCGCCCCCTGGGCAACCAGGGTCTATGCCAACCCAACGTCTCGCTCATCCGGTGTGCCCTGAGAACGAGATATGTGCAGCTCCTATCGGGATTTGTCGGCACATTCGGGCGGCTTTGCTGGTCTTGTTTTACCATTGTCGAAATGTCTTGTAACTGGGATTCCGAGTCTGATCGGGCCGTCATGGGAGAAGGAATATCCTTCATTGACCGTGAGAGCTTGTGATGGGCTAAGTTGGTACACCCTGCAGGTATTTGAACTTTCGGAAGCCGTGCCCGCGGTTATGGGCAGATGGGAATTTGTTAATGTCCGGTTGTAGAGAACCTGAAACTTAATTTAATTAAAATGAATCAACAACGTGTGTAGCCGTGATGGTATCTTTGCGGCAGAGTCTGAGAGGAGAACACGGTCTCGTGTTATGCTTGAACGTAAGTAGTTCTAGGATCACTTCTTGATCATAGTTTCTCGACCGTGCCTTGCCTTCTCTTCTTGCTCTCATTTGCGTATGTTAGCCACCATATATGCTAGTGCTTGCTGCAGCTCCAACTCACATACCTATTCCCTACCCATAAGCTTAAATAGTCTTGATTGCGAGGGTGTGAGATTGTTGAGTCCCCGTGACTCACATATTACTTCCAAAACCAGATGCAGGTGCCGATGATGCCATTCCAGGAGATGCGACTGAACTCAAGTGGGAGTTCGACGAGGATTCAGGTCGTTACTACGTTTCCTTTCCAGACGATAAGTAGTGGAGCACAGTTGGGGCGATCGGGGATCTTATGTATTTGAGGTTGTCTTTATTTTGGTTCCGTAGTCGGACCTTGATTGTATCTGGATGATGTAATGCTATATTTATGTATTGTGTGAAGTGGCGATTGTAAGCCAACTCTGTACCTCTTTATTATTCAGTACATGGAATGTGTAAAGATTACCCCTCTTGCGACATGCCTACAATGCGGTTATGCCTCTAAGTCATGCTCTGACACGTTGGAGATATAGCCGCATCATGGGTGTTACATGCCTACTATGCGGTTATGCCTCTAAGTCGTGCTCCGACACGTGGGAGATATAGCCGCATCATGGGTGTTACAAGTTGGTAATCAGAGCCTTCCCTGACTTAGGAGCCCCTTGCTTGATCGAATCGCTGACGTTGTTGAGTCTAGAAAAATATTTTGAGTCTTATAGGATTATATATATCGGAGAGTAGGATTCTTTTTACTCCTCAGTCCCTTCGTCGCTCTGGTGAGGCCTCCTGACGTGGAGTTTTGACTCTTCTCTTCTCAAATTTCACTAAATTTTTCACTAAGTCTGTGAAGCAGATATCTTTTGCACTATTGTCATGCTTGTTTGAACCTGCTCTTGTGTGATTTAGCCATAGCTCAGTGTTCATCTTTTGTCAAGAATCTTGAGTAGATCAGTGCCATGTGATTTTTTGCTATGTTAGAATGCAGTAGCTTACTTTCTTGTTGCATTCTAGATGGCTTCGTGATGTTAATCGCAGAATTGTGCCATTATTGTTTTGCTTGCCATTTCCATACCGTTCATCCGATTCCGGTGATCTTTATATCGATTTCGACCAAAATCAACTCATCTATCCAGCGGAGCACTTGGTTTGTCAAGTTGAGTCCTGGTTCAATCTTGTCCTTCCGGAGCTCGCATATGCATTTGCATGTCACATCAGGCATATCATACCATGGTTTGCATCATGTTTCTTGCGCATTGCACCGTGGTTGATTGTTGTTTCCTTTGCTTGTGTTCTTGCGTTGGGTAGAGCCGGGAGATGATTACGTGATCGAGGAACCCGTTGAGTACGCTTACGAGGATCATCCTTTCGTCAACTCAGAGTACTTTGCAGGCAAGATGACCATACCCTCGAAATCACTACTATCTTTGCTTGCTAGTTGTTAGCTCTATTGCTATGCTGCGATACCTACCACTTGCTATATCATGCCTCCCATATTGCCATGTCAAGCCTCTAACCCACCTTTCCTAGCAAACCGTTGTCTGGCTATATTACCGCTTTGCTTAGCCCCTTTTATAGAGTTGCTAGTTGCAGCTGAAGATGGAGTTTGTTCCTTGTTGGAACATGTTTATTGTTGGGATATCATTATTATATCTTGTTTACTTTAATGCATCTATATACATGGTAAATGGTGGAAGGCTCGACCTTATGCCTGGTGTTTTGTTTCACTCTTGCCACCCTAGTTTCCTTCATACCGGTGTAATGTTCCTTGATTTTGCGTTCCTTACGCGGTTGGGTTATAATGGGAACCCCTTGACAATTCGCCTTCAATAAAACTCCTCCAGCAATTCCCAACCTTGGTTTTACCATTTGTCACCTAGCCTTTTCCCTTGGGTTTCGTGGACTCAAGGATCATCTTTATTTAACCCCCCCCCTCGGGCCAGTGCTTCTCTAAGTGTTGGTCCAACCTGAGCGATGTCCGGCGCCCCCTGGGCAACCAGGGTCTATGCCAACCCAACGCCTCGCTCATCCGGTGTGCCCTGAGAACGAGATATGTGCAGCTCCTATCGGGATTTGTCGGTACATTCGGGCGGCTTTGCTGGTCTTGTTTTACCATTGTCGAAATGTCTTGTAACCGGGATTCCGAGTCTGATCGGGCCGTCATGGGAGAAGGAATATCCTTCATTGACCGTGAGAGCTTGTGATGGGCTAAGTTGGAACACCCTGCAGGTATTTGAACTTTCGGAAGCCGTGCCCGCGGTTATGGGCAGATGGGAATTTGTTAATGTCCGGTTGTAGAAAACCTGAAACTTAATTTAATTAAAATGAATCAACAGCGTGTGCAGACGTGATGGTCTCTTTTCGGCGGAGTCTGGGAAGAGAACACGGTCTCGTGTTATGCTTGAACGTAAGTAGTTCTAGGATCACTTCTTGATCTTAGTTGCTCGACCGTGCCTTGCCTTCTCTTCTCGCTCTCATTTGCGTATGTTAGCCAACATATATGCTAGTGCTTGCTGCAGCTCCAACTCACATACCTTTTCCCTACCCATAAGCTTAAATAATCTTGATCGCGAGGGTGTGAGATTGCTGAGTCCCTGTGACTCACAGATTACTTCCAAAACTAGATGCAGGTGTCCATGATGCCATTCCAGGGGATGCGATTGAACTCAAGTGGGAGTTCGACAAGGACTCAGGCCATTACTATGTTTCCTTTCCAGACGATAAGTAGTGGAGCCCAGTTGGAGCGATCGGGGATCTTATGCATTTGGGGTTGTCTTTATTTTGGTTCCGTAGTCGGACCTTGATTGTATCTAGATGATGTAATGCTATATTTATGTATTTTGTGAAGTGGCAATTGTAATCCAACTTTGTACCTCTTTCTTATTCAGTACATGGGATGTGTAAAGATTAACCGTCTTGCGACATGCCTACAATGCATTTTGCCTCTAAGTCGTGCTCCGACACGTGGGAGATATAGCCGCATCGTGGGTGTTACAAGTTGGTAATCCGAGCCTTCCCCGACTTAGGAGCCCCCTGTTTGATTGAATCGCTGGCGTTGTTGAGTCTAGAAAAATGTTTGGAGTCTTTTAGGATTATATATATCGGAGAGTAGGATTCTTTTTATTCCTCAATCCCTTCGTCGCTCTGGTGAGGCATCCTGAGGTAGAGTTTTGACTCTTCTCTTCCCAAATTTCACTAAATTTTTAATAGGATCACGCGGGTATCTTGGAATCGTTCCGATGGTTTTTTGATGAGAACATTGTTCTTGCTGCCTCCTGACATTTAAGGGTTGTGGCAGTGTCCCGGGGAGTTGAGCTCCGAGGTGTTGTCGTCACAATTTTATTGTTGCAGTTCTGGAATACCTGAGTTTCGCCGACATCGAAAATCTCTTTTATGCAGTTGTTGGTGAGATAACCTCGACGCCACCCAGTACAGGGGTGGGAGTTCGAGAGTATTGCCATAACTCGTATAACGGATGCTTTTCGAAGGTTGAGGTAAATGATTTCTGAAGGTTTCTTGGTTATGTGTTGAAGGATGGATACAGCTGGATGTAGGATTTGCTAGTTTTGGGTGAGATATTATGCTTCCCTTGTATCCCCAACACCTGATTGCATAACCGGAAAGTTTCGGGAGTTTCATAGGTGGGAATTCATGTAGCTCTAGTATTTGTTCCGCAGATATTTGGTTTGTGATTGGGTAATCC
This sequence comes from Triticum urartu, assembly GCF_056163025.1. Taxonomy (NCBI): domain Eukaryota; kingdom Viridiplantae; phylum Streptophyta; class Magnoliopsida; order Poales; family Poaceae; genus Triticum; species Triticum urartu. The sequence continues at coordinate 299,853,746 of NC_141878.1, forward strand.
TTACCAAGTATTTGTTCATGTCCATACCTTGTTGTTTATTCATCTAGCTCTATCGAAGTGGCTTCTCAATTTATGGAAGTGTGATCGTTTAATTTGGAATTCATTCGTTCATTCTTGTTCGAATGTTAAGGCTACATGTTGCAATTTTGATCCATTTGATTCAGCTTGAATATATGCCTTTCAAGATGCTAACGGATGTCACCCTCTTCAGGATGGCTCCTCCAACGCATCAGAATCCGGAACCACCGCCACCACCTCCACCTCCGGAGGCATGGCAAGCTGTGATGGCCGCTACCAACACCAACACGTAGTTGATTATGCAACTCTTGCAAGAGCGCAACCAAGGAAATCAAGGCCATGGCAACAATCAAACTCAGTTTGCTACCGTCAACCAGTTCCTCACAAACCAGCCAAAGACCTTCAGTAACTGTGTCAAGGCCACAGACGCTGATGATTGGCTCTTGGATATCTGCAAACATTTTGAGTGCAACAACGTCAGGCCTGAGGACTTTGTCAAGTTTGCTTCGTTCCAACTCAAAGAGCAAGCTGCTAGGTGGTATCAACAATACAAAGATTCCATAGGAGGTCGTGTGATTACCTGGGATGATTTCCGCCAAGAATTCAGAGCTCACCACATTCCTCAGAGTGTTGTTGAGAGTAAGCGTGAGGAGTTCCGCAATCTGAAGCAAGGCAGCTTATCTGTTTACCAATACAACTACATGTTCCAGAAGCTCGCTCGCTTCGCCAAGCAAGACGTCCCTGATGGGAAGAGCATAATTTATCAGTTCAGAGGTGGCCTCAGAGAAGATCTGCAACTAGCCCTTGTGGTTTTTGAGCCGAAAAAGTATGATGAGTTCTACAATATGGCATTAAAGCAATAGGCTTCTCAGCTCAAGTGCGATGCTTCCAAGAAAAGAGTTAGGGATGCTACTCTTTCTTCTTCTTCTTCAACTCAAGTGGTAGCTAAGCGGCAAAAGTACTGGTTGCCTCCTCCTCCTCCGTTTCGTCAGCCTTATCAGCAGAAGAGCAAAGGTGGAAATCGATCTTCCCACCTACCCAACCCATGCTTTCAGAACAAAGCTTCGTCTCATGCTCCAAGGTCAAGTGCTCCGTATCATCGTCCGCTCTCAGAGGTCACGTGCAACAAGTGTAAGCAGAAGGGTCACTATGCAAACAAATGCTTCAACCAGAGGCGTCTTCTGCCGCCTCCTCCCGTGAGATCTGCTAGCAATGCAGTGGTCAAGAATAATCCCAAGTCTGCAAAGGTCAACTTGATGAACGCAGCTCAGGCAGAGGACTCGTCAGAAGTGATCATGGGTAACCTTCCTGTTAACGATATTCCTGCAAAAGTCCTTTTTGATACTAGTGCATCGCATTGTTTCATTTCAAGACCATTTGCATCTAAGCATGAGTTGCCTTTCCAAGATTTGCCTAGGCAGTTATCAGTTGTCTCTCTGGGTAAATTCATGAACGCAAGCTCTATGGTTCCGGATGTTTCTATCATGTTGGGCGACTATAAGTTTCTGTCCTCTCCAATTGTTCTTGGTAACTCGGATATTGATCTAATTCTCGGCATGGACTGGCTTTCTAAGCACAGGGCTCAGCTTGATTGTGCTGCCAGGCAGATTCAATTGACACACTCGTCTGAGGATGTGATTGTCTTTGTCGGTCGGGATGATACCATTCGACTGTTTTCTCTCAATGAGAAGGGCGAGTTGGATGCCATCACTCAGATTCCAGTCGTTTGTGAATATCAGGACGTCTTTCCAGAAGAGCTTCCAGGAATGCCTCCTCACTGGCCAGTTGAATTCATCATTGATCTTGAGCCTGGCACGGAACCTGTTTGCAAACGTCCTTACAAGCTTGGACCAAAAGAGTTGAAGGAGCTGAAGAAACAACTCGATATAGAGGAGCGTATGGGTCTGATTCGACCAAGTTCTTCTCCTTGGGGTTGTGGTGTTCTTTTTGTCAAGAAGAAGGATGGCACGAACCGACTTTGTGTCGACTACCGTCCATTGAACAAGAACACCATAAAGAACAAGTACCCACTTCCCAACATAAATGAGCTTTTCGAAGAACGCAAAGGTGCTCAAGTATTCTCCAAGCTTGACCTCCGTATGGGCTATCATCAGATTCGCATTCATGAACAAGACATCCCCAAGACAGCATTCAGAACAAGCTATGGTTCTTATGAATACACTGTCATGTCTTTTGGCCTTGTCAATGCTCCTCCAACATTCTCTCGCATGATGAACTTCATCTTCAACCCCTACACAAATGACTTCGTCTTGGTCTATCTCGATGACATTTTGGTCTTTTCCAAGAACAAGGAGGATCATGCCAAGCACTTGAGATTGGTGCTAGATAAACTCAAAGAACATCAGTTCTATGCGAAGGTTTCAAAGTGCAAGTTTTGGCTCGATGAGGTTCTCTACCTTGGGCATATCATCTCCGCCAAGGGCATAGCTGTTAATCCTAAGAAGGTGTCTGCAATTGTGAATTGGGAACCGCCTCAGAATGTGAAGCAGCTCCGCAGCTTCCTTGGGCTCGCAAGCTATTGTCGAAGATTCGTTGAGAATTTCTCTAAGATCGCGAAGCCTCTTTCCAACCTCCTCCAGAAGCATGTGAAGTATGTCTGGACGCCTGAATGTGACATCGATTTCAACACCCTCAAAGATAAGTTAGTCACAACTCCAGTTCTGACTCCTCCTAATGAATCCAAACCATTTGAGGTTTTCTGTGATGCCTCCCTGCAAGGTCTCGGTGCTGTGTTAATCCAAGAGAAGAAAGTTGTGGCCTATGCCTCTCGCCAGTTGAAGCCCAACGAAAAGAACTAACCCACTCATGACCTCGAGTTAGCGGCAGTTGTCCATGCTCTTTTAACATGGAGACATCTCTTGTTGGGAAGAAAAGTGGACATCTTCACTGATCATAAGAGTCTCAAGTACATCTTCACTCTGCCCAACCTCAACCTCAGGCAGACTCGTTGGGTCGAAACGATTCAAGAGTATAATCCGAGTATTGAGTATACCCTAGGCAAGGCCAATGTCATTGCTGACGCTTTGAGCAGAAAGGCTTACTACAACAGTTTGATTCTCAAGCCCTGCCAACCGGATCTCTGTGAAGCTTTCCGCAAAATTAATGTCCAAGTTGTTCCTCAAGGATTCCTTGCCAACCTCCAAGTCTCTCCTACTTTGGAAGATCAGATTCGTGAGGCTCAACTTCTTGATGCCATGGTGAAGAAGTGAAGGTTGGGATTGCCAAGAGCCAACCCAACTACAAGTGCTATCGCCTTGATGACAAAGATACTTTATTCTTCGAGGATCGCATTGTTGTTCCTAAGGGTGACCTTCGTAAAGTCATTATGAACGAAGCTCACAATTCACTCCTTTCTATTAATCCTGGAAGTACAAAGATGTACCATGACCTCAAGCAGTCGTATTGGTGGACTCGAATGAAGCGTGAGATTGCTCAGTTCGTGAATGAATGTGATGTCTGCAGAAGAGTGAAAGCAGAACACCAACAACCAGCTGGCCTCCCCCAACCTCTTGCCATTCCAGAATGGAAGTTTGACCATATTGAGATGGACTTCGTGACTGGTTTTCCCAAGTCCAAGCATGGAAATGATGCTATCTTCGTTGTCATCGACAAGCTCACTAAAGTGGCTCATTTTCTTCCTATCAAAGAATCTATCACAACAGCTCAGTTGGTAGAGCTATATACCTCCAGGATTGTCTCTCTGCATGGCATTCCGTAGTTGATATCCTCAGATCGTGGAAGCTTCTTTATTTCTAAGTTCTGGGATTCTTTTCAGAAGGCCATGGGCACAACCATTCGCTTCAGCACAACGTTTCATCCTCAAACTAGTGGCCAAGTTGAGCGAGTCAATCAAATTCTTGAAGATATGCTCAGGGCATGTGTCATTTCTTTCGGTATGAAGTGGGAAGATTGTCTTCCATATGCCGAGTTCTCCTACAAGAACAGCTTCCAAGCGAGTTCGGTCAAGGCCCCATTCGAGATTCTCTATGGCAGAAAGTGTCATACTCCTCTTAACTGGTCAGAGACTGGTGAACGCCAACTTCTTGGCAATGACTTGATCACAGAGGCTGAAGAAATGTGCAAAGTCATTCGTGAAAACCTCAAAGCCACGCAGTCGCGCCAGAAGAGTTACTATGATAGCAAGCATATTGACATGGCTTTCAAGATCGGAGACCATGTCTACCTCCGCGTCTCTCCAATGAAAGGTACTCGTCGCTTCGGTATCAAAGGGAAGCTTGCCCCTACATACGTGGGTCCTTTCAAGATCATTGGCAAAAGAGGCAATCTCTTCGATCAACTCGAGCTTCCATCCAACTTTGCAAACGTGCACGACGTGTTTCACGTGTCTCAGCTTCGCAAGTGTTTCAAGACTCCTGACCGCACCATCAACTTTGAAGAGATTGATCTCCAAGAAGACATGTCTTATCATGAGCATCCCATTGCTATTCCTGAAGAAACTGAGCGCAAGACTCGCAACAAGTCTATCAAATTCCTGAAAGTGAAGTGGTCACATCATTCCGACCGTGAAGCCACCCGGGAACACGAGGACCACTTCCATTCCAAATATCCGGAGTTTTTCCAGTCCTAGATCTCGGGACGAGATCCTTTCATAGTGGTGGAGTGTTGTAACGCCCCGTATGTAACTTGCCATAATTGTATTCCAACTCCTGCCATTTTCGGCACTAAGTTACGATATTCCCTCGTGGTTGGGTTTTGTCTCCGTTTTTCTTTTTGTCCATGTCATGCATCTCATATCATGTCATCATGTGCATCGCATTTGCATATGTGTTCGTCTCATGCATCCGAGCATTCTCCCCGTTGTCCATTTTGCATTCCGGCACTCCTACGTCCTCCGGTGTCCCCTTTTGTCTCTTTTCGTGTGCGTGTGTTAAACGTTCTCGGATTGTACCGAGACTTCCCAAGCGGCCTTGGTATACCACCGGTAGACCGTCTCTCAAGTTTTGTGCCATTTGGACTTCGTTTGATACTCCAACGGTTAAACGAGGAACCGTAAAGGCCTCATGTCTATTGCAGCCCAACACCCTCCAAAGTGGCCCAAAACCCATCTAAACCCCCTCCATCCTCTCAGTCATTCGTTCACGATTGCGTGGACGAAAACCGCACTCCATTTGGACTCTCCTAGCTCCCTCTACCTATAAATATGTCTTCTTCCCCGAAATTTTCGTCCCAAACCCTAGATCCAACCTCCCCGCCGCCGCCAGACATGTCCGGGACGGCCGGACGTGTCCGCACCGTCGCCCGGACGAACCCGCACCCGCCACATGGGCGCCGCCACCACCTACTGCGCCGGCCCGCCGGGCCCGCGGCCGACCCTCCCGGCCCGCTCGCGCGCCGCCGCCTCCCGCTCCAAGCTCCACCGCCCGACGCGCCCGCCGGCTTCCGCCTCGCCGCCCGGCTCTGGCGACCCTGCTACCGGCCGCCGCCACCTTCGCGCTGCCCCGCCAAGCTCCGGCGACGTCGCCACCGGCCTCGCCGGCCACCGCAACTCCCTCCGCGCTGACGAGCGCTCCAGCGACCTCTCCCCTCGACTCCGGCCATCTCCCTCCTCCCCGGCGAGTCCCGGCCACCACAGGTGAAGATTCCGGCGATCCTCGGAAAGCGCGCCCAAAACCCTAGATCCAGATCTGGGAGGTGATTTTTCCCCCAAGTCCCTATATTTTCTAGGCATCTTCATAATGCCGTATCTGTGCATCCGTAGCTCCGTTTTGGGCGTGTAATATATCAAATTGTTCGTCTGGATGTGCTATTCGTTTTGTTCCATTGCACCATGCTTGTTTGAGTTCATCTTGATGCCCTAAATGCTGGTGCAAGAGTGCTATGTAATGTTAGTTTCTGTTTCTTATCAGATTATGGACATTTGTCATTTTTGCCATGATTATTGTGTGCCTCCTATGAATTTGAGCCCTACATGTGTTTTGGGCTATGCCATGCCATCTTTACAGGGGTTTATGCCATGTATTTTTGTGATCAATGTGGTGACTAGCACAAGCATGCAAAGTAGCTCTCGTGATGTTGCTGATTTTAGGGACTTAGAATTCTTCCAAGTCATTTTCCTGATGTTATTTTTATACCATGTATTCATGTTGCTACAGAGTGATCCATGCCTCCTTTGAGCATGTTCAGTAAGGATGATTTTGAGATATAGTTATGTTCTATCCATCCATGTATTTTTTGCAATTATGGAGTACCGTAGCATGACTGAACCTTGCTCTACTTTTGCTATAAAATGTTCCTGGCAGATTGTTTACGTGTTAATCAATTTTGCTAAGGTTGTTTTAGTTGATCCATGCAGGCTATGAGATTGTTCTTGCCATGTTTAGCTTCTTGATCATGTCTTCTTGCTGGGTGTATGCTTAGTTTGTCATGCAATGCCTTGTGGTGAGTGCATTGAGCTCGCAAACATGCCTACGTAACTCTGTTTTTGCCATGTCTAGTTTTCTGCTAAGTCTGAATCTGTTAACGAAACTTGCTATGTTTACATGGGTGCCATCATATTTTATGATCCCTTTTGGCTTATGGTCAGTAAGGGACTTTTGTTATATGCTTTGAGTAGTTTCATGCCATGCCTTGCTTTGCCAGGATATGTTTCTGTAGCATGTTGTTATCTTGCTCTAAACATTGCTTCCTGATGTTAAATCTTGACATGTAATTTTCAGTAAGTCTTTTGAACCTAATATTGTGTCATTTAGACGTAGCTCAGTGTTCATCTTTTGTCAAGCATCTTGAGTGGATCACTACCATGTGATTTGTTGCTATGTTAGAGTGCAGTAGCTTATTTTCTTGATGCATTTTAGATGGCATCGTGCTGTTAATCGCAGAATAGTGTCATTATTGTTTTGCTTGCCATTTGCAAACCGTGTATCCGATTCCGGTGATCTTTATATCGATTTCAACCGAAATCAACTCATCTTTCGAGAGGCGCACTTGGTTTTCCATGTTGAGGCCTAGTTCAATCTATTCCTTCCGAAGCACGCATATGCATTGCATATCATATCCCGCATAGCATGCCATGTTTTGCAACATGCTGCTTGCGCATTGCACAGCGGTTGATTGTGTTTCCCTTGCTTGTGTCCTTACTTGGATAGAGCCAGGTGTAGGATCTAGAAGTAGATGTGTCTAAAGGGGGGATTAGACACTTCATGCTAAAGTTGCAATTTTTTTAATCTTTTTCGGTTCAAGTGGAGTTTAGGCACAATTTCAATACACACAATACATATCAAGCAAGCATGCAAAGAGTATATGAGCAGCGGAATTTAAAGCATGCAACTTGCAAGAATGTAAAGGGAAGGATTTGGAGAGATCAAACGCAATTGGAGACATGGATGTTTTCCCCGTGGTTCGGATAGGTGGTGCTATCCTACATCCACGTTGATGGAGACTTCAACCCACGAAGGGTAACAGTTGCGCGAGTCCACATAGGGCTCCACCCAGGGGCAACGGTTGCGCGAGTCCATGAAGGGCTCCACCCACGAAGGGTCCACGAAGAAGCAACCACCCACAAAGGGTCCACGAAGAAGCAACCTTGTCTATCCCACCATGGCCATCGCCCACGAAGGACTTGCCTCACTAGCGGTAGATCTTCACGAAGTAGGCGATCTCCTTGCCCTTACAAACTCCTTAGTTCAACTCCACAATCTTGTCGAAGGCTCCCAAGTGACACCTAGCCAATCTAGGAGACACCACTCTCCAAGAAGTAACAAATGGTGTGTAGGTAATGAACTCCTTGCTCTTGTGCTTCAAATGATAGTCTCCCCAACACTCAACTCTCTCTCATAGGATTTGGATTTGGTGGAAAGAAGATTTGAGTGGAAAGCAACTTGGGAAGGCTAGAGATCAAGATTCATATGGTAGGAATGGAATGTCTTGGTCTCAACACATGAGTAGGTGGTTCTCTCTCAGAACAAATGAGTTGGAATGATGTGTGTGTTCTGATGGCTCTCTCTTCGAATGAGAAGGAGGTGGAGGGGTATATATAGCCTTCACACAAAATCCAACCGTTACACACAATTTACCAATCTCGGTGGGACCGAATCAGAAAACTCGGTCTGACCGAAATAGTAAACCTAGTGACCGTTAGGAATTTCGATGGGACTGACATGCAACTCGGTAGGACCGATTCGGTTATGGTTTGGGCATAACGTAATCTCGGTGAGACCGATTACACAAACTCGGTGAGACCGAATTTGGTAATTAGCTAACCAGAGAGTTGGTCAGGCAAACTCGGTGGGACCGATTTGCTCTTTCGGTGAGACCGAGTGGAACTCGGTGAGACCGAAAAGTTACAAAGGGGAAGCACTGAGTTTACATTGCAATCTCGGTGGGACCGATTCGCTCTTTCGGTGGGACCGAAAAGTTACGAAAGGGAAACAGAGAGTTTGCAACCCCATCTCGGTGGGACCGAGATCCTTATCGGTAGAACCGAATTGCTAGAGTTTGGCAGTGGCTAATGACAAGTGAAACTCGGTGGCGCCGGATAGGAAGAATCGGTAGGACCGAGTTTGGCTTAGAGTTTAGGTCATATGTGGATATGGGAAAGTAGTTGAGGATTTTGGAGCATATCATTAAGCACATGAAGCAAGAGGCTCATTAAGCAACACCTCATCCCTCCTTGATAGTATTGGCTTTTCCTATGGACTCAATGTGATCTTGGATCACTAAAATGTAAAAGTGAAGAGTCTTGTGCTTGAAGCTTTAGCCAATCCCTTGTCCTTAGCATCTTGAAGGAGTTCCCACAACCTTTAGTCCATGCCACTTCATTGTTGAACTTATCTGAAACATGCTAGATAGAAGTGTTAGTCCAACAAGAGATATCTTGTCATCAATTATCAAAACCACCTAGGGAGCGCTTGTGCTTTCAATCTCCCCCTTTTTGGTAATTGATGGCAACATACATCAAAGCTTTAGATAAAGATATACAGAACAGCAAGTAAAGCTTTGGAAGAACATGTAGCAAGCATAGGCTCCCCCTACATGTATGCACTCATGTAAATATGAACCAATCATAGAGCGATAAACCTTTTGATCAACAGGTTCACCATCTTTGGTCAAATCATTATGTCCACTAGTAGGCATGGGTGTAGACATACCTTTGCATTCTTGCATATTGAACTTCTTGAATAAGTCCTTGGTGTACTTTGTTTGAGAGACAAATGTACCTTCCTTAGTTTGCTTGATTTGCAACCCGAGAAAGAATTTGAGTTCACTCATCATAGACATCTCAAACTTCTCTGAAATTAGCTTTCCAAACTTTTCACTAAAGAGAGGGTTAGTTGAACCAAATATGATGTCATCAACATAAATTTGGCATACAAATAGTTATCCATTAACCCTTTTAGTAAAAAGAGTAGAATCAATTTTACCAATTTCAAAACCACGTGTAGTAAGGAACTTGGTCAAGCATTTATACCATGCTCTAGGAGCTTGTTTAAGACCATAAAGAGCTTTGTGAAGTTTGTAAACATGATTTGGTTTCTTAGGATTGACAAAGCCGGGAGGTTGTTTGACATAAACTTCCTCCTCTATTTCTCCATTTAGAAAAGCACTTTTAATGTCCATTTGGTACAAGGTGATATTATGGTGATTAGCATAGGCAAGTAAGATGCGAATGGACTCAAGTCTAGCAACGGGAGCATACGTCTCACCATAGTCCATACCTTCGACTTGTGTGTATCCTTGGGCGACGAGACGTGCTTTGTTGCGAACCACTTGTCCATCTTCATCTTGCTTATTGCGAAACACCCATTTGGTACCAATGATGTTGTGGTTGTTGTCGGGCTTCTCAACCAATGTCCAAACTTGAATTCTCTCAAAATTATGTAGCTCTTCATGCATAGCGTTTATCCAATCCGGATCTTCCAAAGCTTCTTCAACCTTCATTGGTTCAATGCTCGAGATGAATGAATAGTTTTCACAAAAGTTAGCTAAACGAGTTTTTGAGCGAGTGATTCTCCCGGTTTGTATATCATTGAGGATTTGCTCGACGGGATGATCTTTGGCAATTCTTGCTCGAACTCGTGAGAGCTTTTGCTTGGGTCTTTGTTGAGCATCTTCTTCATCTTGTTCTTCTTCTTGGCCTTCTTCATTGTTGACGTCATCGTTCTCTTGTCGTGGTGGAGAAGGAGGTTGTTGATGTTCATCTTGACGTACTTCCTCGTTTTCTTCATCTTGGTGTGGCCACTTGTGGATGCTTCCGTGTCGATTCTTGGTTCACCTTGTCGTGAAGTAGAAGCTTCCACTTGGACGGACGAAGTACTCTCCTTCACCTCTGTTGGACGAATTTTGCCAATAGACAAGTCTTGAATTGCTTCTGAGGGGTCTTTGTCTCCTACATCAATTGGCAATTGCTCTACTTGCGAGCCATTAGATTCATCAAACTTCACATCTACCGTCTCTTCAACCTTTCGGGTGAAATTGTTGTAGACACAGTAAGTGTGAGAGTTTGATCCATAACCAGGTAGAAAACCTTCATGAGATTTAGGAGAAAACTTTGAACGATGATGCTTATCAAGAATGTAGCACTATGATCCGAATACTCGAAAGTATCCAACTTGAGGCTTGTTACCGGTGAGGAGCTCGTATGCCGTCTTGCCGAGTAGCTTGTGAAGATATAAGCGATTTGTTGCATGACAAGCTGTCTCAACTGCTTCTGCCCAAAAGTGCTTTGGTGTCTTGTATTCATCAAGCATTGTTCTTGCCATTTCGATGAGCGTCCGGTTCTTCCTCTAAACAACTCCATTTTGTTGAGGTGTGTATGTAGCCGAGAACTCGTGTGAAATCCCTTCTTCGTCAAGAAAGGTGTCCACATTTGCGTTCTTGAACTCCGTTCCGTTGTCACTCCGAACCTTCTTGATCTTCACATCAAACTGATTTTGGGCTTTCCTAGCGAAGTTTCTGAAGATCTTCTGGAGCTGCGACTTGTCATTAACAAAGAACACCCACGTAAATCTTGAAAAATCATCAACTATAACTAGACTAAAAGAATTTCCACCGAGACTCTTGTAGGCATTGGGACCAAAAAGATCCATGTGAAGAAGCTCGAGTGGCCTCCTTGTGGTCATGATGTTCTTCACGGGATGTCTTCCTCCAACCTGTTTACCTGCTTGACAAGCACTGCAAAGTCTATCCTTATCAAATATGACATCGTTAACTCCAAGGATATGATTTCCTTTAATAAGCTTGCCAAGGTTTCTCATGCCAACGTGACCTAGTCGTCTATGCCACAACCAGCCTTTTGAGGATTTAGCAACAAAGCAAGTTTTAGGTAGTGCCTTTTTAGAAAAATCGACAATGTAAAGATCACCTCTACGCATACCCGTAAAGACCATTTTATGATTGTCTCGACGAAATACTTGGCAATCTACTTCAGTAAATAGGACGTTCAAACCGAAATCAGCAAGTCTAGATACTGAAAGTAAGTTATAGCCAAGAGATTCAACGAGCATGACATTTTGAATGGAACTATCATGTGAGATGGCCACCTTACCAAGGCCAACCACTTTACCCTTTGAATTATCACCAAAGGTGACATATTTTCGAGGGCCATTGTTTTCAGCAAGTTCACGGAACATCTCTTCATCTCCGGTCATATGATCAGTGCATCCACTATCAAGAACCCATTCCTTTCCTCCTGATTCATATCCCCGAATATTTGCCATAAGACCAAAATGTCTCATTGCATTATAAAGATCGGAGTCACTATCATCATCATCATAATATTCATGTTCATCATGATCTTGTGACTCATCATTTCCTAGAGAGGGTAATTCATTAGATAAATGATCAAAGTGGTTACTTTTATGAATTCTTATAGCTTTGAGTATGATATCATTAATGATTCCAACATCTCCTTTAGCATGCTTAAGATTAGCAAGTTCAAGAAGACATTTACTAGGATCACTAGAGTTCATCTTACTCAAGGCAATAGATTTATGGAGAATTTCATCCAAAGTTTTCAAGGAGTGATTGGGAAACCGTTCCTCAAGAAATTTCCATATAGTATAAGCGCAATTTTGAGTATGCAAACTAGCAATCAAATCTTTGGGCAATCCTCTAATGATGAGCTCAATAGTTCTAAGATTGCGAATCATGTTAATATCTTCATCTAGGGTAGGATGCAAGGGATCAATATGGGGTGCACAAGGACTAGCAATATACTTGTTCAAATGATATTGATTGAAGATTACAAGCATCTCATTTTTCCACTCATGAAAATACTTTCCATCAAGAATAGGCACTCTATGTCTAAGACTCCCTAGAGTAGACACATCCATCTTCCTCCACTGGTGATTAAACCAAGGCAATGGAGACCAAGGCTCTGATACCACTTGTAGGATCTAGAAGTAGATGTGTCTAAAGGGGGGGGGATTAGACACTTCGTGCTAAAGTTGCAATTTTCTTAATCTTTTTCGGTTCAAGTGGAGTTTAGGCACAATTTCAATACACACAATACATATCAAGCAAGCATGCAAAGAGTATATGAGCAGCGGAATGTAAAGCATGCAACTTGCAAGAATGTAAAGGGAAGGATTTGGAGAGATCAAACGCAATTGGAGACATGGATGTTTTTCCCGTGGTTCGGATAGGTGGTGCTATCCTACATCCACGTTGATGGAGACTTCATCCCACGAAGGGTAACGGTTGCGCGAGTCCACACAGGGCTCCACCCAAGGGCAACAGTTGCGCGAGTCCATGAAGGGCTCCACCCACGAAGGGTCCACGAAGAAGCAACCACCCACAAAGGGTCCACGAAGAAGCAACCTTGTCTATCCCACCATGGCCATCGCCCACGAAGGACTTGCCTCACTAGCGGTAGATCTTCACGAAGTAGGCGATCTCCTTGCCCTTACAAACTCCTTGGTTCAACTCCACAATCTTGTCGGAGGCTCCCAAGTGACACCTAGCCAATCTAGGAGACACCACTCTCCAAGAAGTAACAAATGGTGTGTAGGTAATGAACTCCTTGCTCTTGTGCTTCAAATGATAGTCTCCCCAACACTCAACTCTCTCTCATAGGATTTGGATTTGGTGGAAAGAAGATTTGAGTGGAAAGCAACTTGGGAAGGCTAGAGATCAAGATTCATATGGTAGGAATGGAATGTCTTGGTCTCAACACATGAGTAGGTGGTTCTCTCTTAGAACAAATGAGTTGGAATGATGTGTGTGTTCTGATGGCTCTCTCTTCGAATGAGAAGGAGGTGGAGGGGTATATATAGCCTTCACACAAAATCCAACCGTTACACACAATTTACCAATCTCGGTGGGACCGAATCAGAAAACTCGGTCTGACCGAAATAGTAAACCTAGTGACCGTTAGGAATTTCGGTGGGACTGACATGCAACTCGGTAGGACCGATTCGGTTAGGGTTTGGGCATAACGTAATCTCGGTGAGACCGATTACACAAAGTCGGTGAGACCGAATTTGGTAATTAGCTAACCAGAGAGTTGGTCAGGCAAACTCGGTGGGACCGATTTGCTCTTTCGGTGAGACCGAGTGGAACTCGGTGAGACCGAAAAGTTACAAAGGGGAAACACTGAGTTTACATTGCAATCTCGGTGGGACCGATTCGCTCTTTCGGTGGGACCGAAAAGTTACGAAAGGGAAACAGAGAGTTTGCAACCCCATCTCGGTGGGACCGAGATCCTTATCGGTAGAACCGAATTGCTAGGGTTTCGCAGTGGCTAATGACAAGTGAAACTCGGTGGCGCCGGATAGGAAGAATCGGTAGGACCGAGTTTGGCTTAGAGTTTAGGTCATATGTGGATATGGAAAAGTAGTTGAGGATTTTGGAGCATATCATTAAGCACATCAAGCAAGAGGCTCATTAAGCAACACCTCATCCCTCCTTGATAGTATTGGCTTTTCCTATGGACTCAATGTGATCTTGGATCACTAAAATGTAAAAGTGAAGAGTCTTGAGCTTGAAGCTTTAGCCAATCCCTTGTCCTTAGCATCTTGAAGGAGTTCCCACAACCTTTAGTCCATGCCACTTCATTGTTGAACTTATCTGAAACATGCTAGATAGAAGTGTTAGTCCAACAAGAGATATGTTGTCATCAATTATCAAAACCACCTAGGGAGCGCTTGTGCTTTCACCGGGAGACGAGTACGTGATCAAGGAACCCGTTGAGTACGCTTACGACGATCAAGCTTACGTCAACTCGGAGAACTTTGCAGGCAAGATGACCATACCCTCAAAATCACTTCTATCTTTGCTTGCTAGTTGCTCGCTCTATTGCTATGCCTATGCTGCGATACCTACCACTTGCTTTGTCATGCCTCCCATATTTCCATGTCAAACCTCTAACCCACCTTGTCCTAGCAAACCGTTGTTTGGCTATTTTACTGCTTTGCTCAGCCCCTCTTATAGCATTGCTAGTTGCAGGTGAAGATTGGAGTTTGTTCCTTGTTGGAACATGTTTATTGTTGGGATATCATTATTATATCTTGTTTACTTTAATGCATCTATATACTTGGTAAAGGGTGGAAGGCTCGGCCTAATGCCTGGTGTTTTGTTCCACTCTTGCCGCCCTAGTTTCCGTCATGCCGGTGTTATGTTCCTTGATTTTGCGTTCCTTACGCGGTTGGGTGATAATGGGAACCCCTTGACAGTTCGCCTTGAATAAAACTCCTCCAGCAAGGCCCAACCTTGGTTTTACCATTTGTCACCTAGCCTTTTCACTTGGGTTTTCTGGACTCATGGGTCATCTTTATTTTAACCCCCCCCCTGGGCCAGTGCTTCTCTAAGTGTTGGCCCAACCTGAGCGATGTCCGGCGCCCCCTGGGCAACTAGGGTCTATGCCAACCCGACGTCTGGCTCATCCGGTGTGCCCTGAGAACGAGATATGTGCAGCTCCTACTAGGATTTGTTGGCACATTCGGGCGGCTTAGCTGGTCTTGTTTTACCATTGTTGAAATGTCTTGTAACCAGGATTCCGAGTCTGATCGGGCCGTCCTGGGAGAAGGAATATCGTTTGTTGACCGTGAGAGCTTGTGATGGGCTAAGTTGGAACACCCTTGTAGGGATTTGAACTTTCGCAAGCCGTGCCCGCGGTTATGGGCAGATGGGAATTTGTTAATGTCCGGTTGTAGAGAACCTGAAAATTAATTTAATTAAAATGAATCAACTGCGTGTGTAGCCGTGATGGTCTCTTTTCGGCTGAGTCTGGGAAGAGAACACGGTCTCGTGTTATGCTTGAACGTAAGTAGTTCTAGGATCACTTCTTGATCATAGTTTCTCAAGCGTGCCTTGCCTTCTCTTCTCGCTCTCATTTGCGTATGTTAGCCACCATATATGCTAGTGCTTGCTGCAGCTCCAACTCACATACCTTTTCCCTACACATAAGCTTAAATAGTCTTGATCGCGAGGGTGTGAGATTGCTGAGTCCCCGTGACTCACATATTACTTCCAAAACTAGATGCAGGTGCCGATGATGCCATTCCAGGAGATGCGACTGAACTCAAGTGGGAGTTCGACGAGGACTCAGGCCGTTACTACATTTCCTTTCCAGACGATCAGTAGTGGAGCCAAGTTGGGGCGATCGGGGATCTTATGCATTTGGGGTTGTCTTTATTTTGGTTCTGTAGTCGGACCTTGATTGTATCTGGATGATGTAATGCTATATTTATGTATTGTATGAAGTGGCGATTGTAAGCCAACTATGTACCTCTTTCTTATTCAGTACATGGGATGTGTAAAGATTACCCCTCTTGCGACATGCCTACAATGCGGTTATGCCTCTAAGTCATGCTCCGACACATGGGAGATATAGCCGCATCGTGGGTGTTACATGCCTACTATGCGGTTATGCCTCTAAATCTTGCTCCGACACGTGGGAGATATAGCCGCATCATGGGTGTTACAAGTTGGTAATCAGAGCCTTCCCCGACTTAGGAGGCCCGTGCTTGATCGAATCACTGACATTGTTGAGTCTAGAAAAATGTTTTGAGTCTTATAGGATTATATATATCGGAGAGTAGGATTATTTTTACTCCTCAGTCCCTTCGTCGCTCTGGTGAGGCCTCCTGACGTAGAGTTTTGACTCTTCTCTTCTCAAATTTCACTAAAAAAATTTAGGATCACGCGGGTATCTTGGAATCGTTCTGATGGTTTTGTGACGAGAACATTGTTCTTGGTGCCTCCTGACATTTAGGGGTTGTGGCAGTGTCCCGGGGAGTTGAGCTCCGAGGTGTTGTCGTCACAATTTTATCGTTGCAGTTCTAGAATACCTGAGTTTCGCCGGCATCGAAAACCTCCTTTATGCAGCTGTTGGTGAGATAACCTCGACGTCACCCAGTACTGGGCCAGGAGTTCGGGAGTATTTCCATAACTCGTACAATGGATGCTTTTCGAAGGTTGAGGTAAATGATTTCCGAAGGTTTCTTGGTTATGTGTTGAATGATGGATACATCTGGATGTAGGATTTGCTAGTTTTGGGTGAGATATTATGCTTCCCCTGTATCCCCAACACCTGATTGCATAACCAGAAAATTCCGGGAGTTTCATTAGTGGGAATTCAAGTATATCGTAGGATATCTTTCCAACAGACACATGATACGATATGGGGTCTATCATATGTTTGTTTCCGGCTTATTTTGCAAGCCAATCATTTGTTTTTGTTTTGATTGTGGTATTCGAGTTGCTTCAATGACAAATGTTGATTCCATACCTTTCATAAGTGATGTTCTCACATTTCTATGTGAATACTAATCCTTCTTGATCATCGAAATTGTCATGTCAATTCTTTTCCAACCGACGTGCTCCTCTTCAAGTGGATCTGATCATGTCAACATTCGCGAGATCAATTCTCAGTTCTTTGCAATGGTGTTTGCTTCATCCGTCCCAAGTTGTCTTTGTTTGTCCCGCCCTCCCGCCCTTGTTTCTTCAAGGACTCATATATCTTAATCGAGTATCCATCTTATGGATGTGAAGTCTCTCCATTCTTTTCCGTCAATATTCTTATCCGGTGATTCTTAGGAAGATACTAACGAAGATTCAAGTTTATCATTCTTCGTTCTTTC
The DNA here is from genome assembly GCF_056163025.1 of Triticum urartu. Taxonomy (NCBI): domain Eukaryota; kingdom Viridiplantae; phylum Streptophyta; class Magnoliopsida; order Poales; family Poaceae; genus Triticum; species Triticum urartu. The sequence continues at coordinate 299,870,824 of NC_141878.1, forward strand.
TTCTCCGATGCGATAAATTCAAGTTTTCAGTATTGATCATATTCATTTCCTTGTTTCAAATGCTTTTCCATCCCGGTGCAACTCATAATCATTCCCCGCTTGTATTCATTTTCCGGAGTGCTGAAGATATCTCAAAAGGCTCATCTTTCAGTCAAGATCGGTTCAACCTATTTCGAGGTTATTATCTCATTCAAGCCATTTTATTCAACTGGTGCAATCTCCTTTTCAAGTAATCGTTCAACGGTGTTTCTTTTCAGTGGGACCTTACCCACAGGTCTTTTTCTAGGATCTTACCCGACTCTTCTAATTTTACTGGAGCTATTCTCAAATCTTTCAAAGTTTGACGTAAGAATGAATTATCATCAGTCAGTTGGTTTCTCCAAGATCTTTCTATTTTTTTCATCGTTGGTTCAACCATTCTATTCTTCATTATTCCGGAGTGTCTCAACGATTCATGGCGGTGTTTCTCGTCATCATTCTCGGGTTTGTGAAGACCGAAGAAGAGTTTCTCTTAAATCTTGCTGCATTCTCTTCAAGATTCATGGTGCTAGCTTTATGACATCCTCTCACATTTGTTTTCGATTGTGAGAATTCTTTCACCCATCCGAAGCAGTTCAGGAGTCTTTTCAGTCTGATTCTCCGGAAGCAATCATCTAAGAATTATTCATTCTCAGCTTTCAGCTCTCTTTCTCTAAATCTTACCAGTGCATCATTCAAATTTCTCTAATCAGCTCGGGATCTCTTCGTTCACTTGTATCTAAATTCTCTCAAGCATCTTCGTTCATTTGCTAATTCTTCCCGGTGGTTCTTTATCTTTTCTTCGTTCATTTTCAATTCTTACGGTGGTTCGTCCAAGATTTGTCTTCCTTCGTTATCATACAGATTCATTCATTCTTTCCAATCCCGACTGGTGATTCATTGAAGACCTTCTCAAGTTTGCACTATATCTATCTTAATCTTTTCTACGAGAATAAGTAGTATGCCAAATCCGTTGCTTGTCATCAATTTAATTGGTGAAGGATACGCATAATGTAATTCTTATTCTTGTTTCATCCATATGTTAATCCCTTCATCCAGAATTTGTTCACGATGATTAAATTCTCAGTTCAAGTGCTTCATACTCTCCCGGAGTTCCATGTTCTCTCAATTATATCATTTCAAAGCTTCTTCTAATCATTTCAAGGTTTCACCTTGTGTTTTTAACTTCTCTTTCCTTTCGTTTGATAATTCTTTTATTACCGGAGTTCTTCATGGAGGTTCTACATGATGGTTCAGCAAGGATTTAATTCCTTCTCGAAGTGTTCATCGAGATTCTTTTCAAAGGAGCTCAAGTATTCTTCATCTTGCATCTCTAAGTGCAATTCTTTCTACCTTATCTTTTGGGATGGTGATATGCCATTCTTGACAATTTTCTTTCATGTTTCATGATTCAAAACTTGTCAGGAATGAGATATTTAAAACCATCATTTTCTTCCTTAGAGTTAGCTTGGTATAGTTTTCACCTAAAGCCTGCCATTGGGAATGTTGCTCCTTGTGGTGATTACCTATGATCCAAGTTTTCTTATCACTTCGATGGAAGCAGCTTTTATCTTTTCTAGCTCCCAATCAAATCTTTCCGGTGAGTGGCAGGTTGTCACCTCATAATTTTGAGATGTCCTCCATAATCCCGCATGAAGCTTATTCGTTTCGTTGTTGGTTTTCCAACAACTCCGTTCTAGCATTTGTTGCAAACGTGCTCTCTCAAAATCTTGTTTCCCTCCGTTCATTTATTTCCAGTCTTTCTTTCTTCCAGGGGCATTGTGATGTTTCTCTTTTCTCTCATCATCTCGAATTGTGAGGATCATGTTCTTTTCGTTCTTATCCATTTAACCGGAGTGTTGTGCCCTCTGCTCAAGTTATTTTCATCTTATCAAGTTTTGCATCTCTTTTAACTGGAGTGTTGTCTGAATTTGTTCTTCCTCATTCGTCTTTTCTTACGGAGATTATCAACTTCGTTCATCTCCGTTGTGTTCTTTTATCGAAATGGTTTAACCTTTCAAGTTTCTTTGGTTTCACTCGTTTGTCAAAGAAGCAACTTAGTTTTACCTCTTATATTCCTCTTCCTTTTTCCCTCCGGTGCTATCCTAGATCTCGGGACGAGATCCTCTCATAGTGGTGGAGTGTTGTAACGCCCCGGATACAACTTTCCATATTTGTACTCCGACTCTTGCCTTTTCCGGAGATGCGATATTCCCTTCGTGGTTGGGTTTTGTTTTTGTTTTGCATTTTGTTCATGTCATGCATCTCATATCATGTCATCATGTGCATCGCATTTGCATACATGTTCGTCTCATGCATCCGAGCATTTTTTTTCCCCGTTGTTCGTTTTGCAATCCGACACTCCTACATACTCTGGCGCCCCTTTTGTCTCTTTTCGTGAGGGGGCGTTAAACTTTCTCGGAATGGACCGAGATTTGCCAAGCGGCCTTGGTACACCACCAGCAGACCGCCTGTCAAGTTTTGTGCCATTTGGAGTCCGTTTGATACTCCAACGGTTAACCAGGGAACCGTAAAGGCCTCGTGTGTGTTGCAGACCAACACCCCTCCTAAGTGGCTAAATAAGCCATCCAAACCACCTTCATCCTCTCGGCCGTTCGATCACGATCGTGTGGCCGAAAACCGCACCACATTTGGACATTCCTAACTCCCTCTACCTATATAAACACCTCCCCTTCCATTTTTCGCGCAGTACAAACCCTAACCTCCTCCTCCACGCGCCACGCCGGACTTGTCCACCACCGCCGCCACGTCGCTCCGGCCAATGAGAGGCCGCCACCTCAGCACCCCGCCCCTCTCCTCCAATCATCCACCGCCACGTGGCGCCCCGCGCCTCTCCAGCCACCTCCCACTGTGCCGGCCACCCGGGGCCCAGATCCGGCCTGCCCTGGGGCCGAACCGGGCCGCGCTGGGCCCTCTCTCCACCGCCACTCGCCCGTCCCGGCGGCCCGAAGCCGCGCCGCCCCGCAGGTCTCCGTCGGCGCCCCGAGCCGCCCGGCCGAGCTCACACTCTGCCGCCACCGCCAGCGGCCGCGCCTCGCCGCCTCGCCTCCCGTGTGTGCCCGCGCCGCCTCTTCCGCGAGCTAGCCGACCATCAACTCCGGCGACCGTCCGCTGCAACTCCGACGAGCCCCCGTGTCTCTGGCCGCCGTCTTCCTCCACTCCGACGAGAACTCCGGCGAGATCCCGAAGAGTGGACGAGATCCACCATGCCCTCCATCCAAACGCGCGGCCTCGTCCTGGATCTCCTCGTCCCGCACGTCCTCGTCCCGTTGACTTTCATAGGTCTAATTTTCCACTAAGTCCCAGATCTGTGATGTTTTATTGTTCTGTTCAGCATGCCATAACTTCATGTGTATTGCTCCGTTTTGCATGCGTGAAATATCAAAATGTTCATCATGATGTGCTTTGCATTTTGTTCCATTGTGCCATGCTTGTTTGAGTCCATCTTGATGCCAAATCGTGGGTGGAAGAGTGCTGTAAAATTTTAGCTCCTGTTACTTAGCAGATTATGAGCATTTGTCATTTTTGCCACATTTATTGTGTGCTACATATGAGCATGAGCTCTACATGTGTTTTGGACTATGCCATGCCATCTTTACAGGGGTGTATACCATGTATTTTTGTGATCAATGTGGTGACTAGCACAAGCATGCAAAGTAGCTATTGTAATATTGCTGATTTCAGAGACTTAGAATTTCACTCTTTGCTCTGCTGTTATTTTTATGCCTTGTATTCATGTTGGTACAGTGAGATCCATGCTTCTTTTGAGTATTTTCAGTAAGGATGATTTGGACATATGGTTGTGCTCTATCCATCCATGCCCCTGTTTACAATTATGGAGTGCCCTAGCATGTTTAAATCTTTCTCTACTTTAGTTATAAAATGTTCCTAGCAGATTGTTTACGTGTTAATCAATTTTGCCAAGGTTGTTGTAGTTGATCCATGCGTGCTATGAGATTGTTCTTGCCAAGGTTAGCTTCTTGAAAATGTCTTCTTGCTGGTAGTATGCTTAGCTTGTCATGCAATGCCTTGTGGTAAGTGAATCGAGCTCGCAAAGATGCCTTCATAATTCTGTTTATGCCATGCTCAGTTTTTCTGCCAAGTCTGAATCTGTTAACAAAACTTGCTATAATTACATGGGTGCCAACATATCTTCTGATCCTTTTTGGCTTATGGTCAGTAAGGGACTTTTGTTATTTGCTTTGAGTAGATTCACGACAAGCCTTTGTTTGCTATGATCTGTTCCTGTAGCATGTTGATTGTTTGCTCTAAATATTGCTTCCTGATGTGAATTCCTGGCATGTTACTATTTTCACTAAGTCTGTGAACCTCATATCTTTTGCACTATTGCCATGCTTGTATGAACCTGCTCTTGTGTGATTTAGCCATAGCTCAGTTTTCATCTTTTGTCAAGAATCTTGAGTAGATCACTGCCATGTGATTTTTTGCTATGTTAGAATGCAGTAGCTTACTTTATTGTTGCATTCTAGATGGCTTCGTGCTGTTAATCGCAGAATTGTGCCATTATTGTTTTGCTTGCCATTTCGAAACCGTGCATCCGATTCCGGTGATCTTTATATCGATTTTGACCGAAATCAACTCATATTTCTAGCGGGGCACTTGGTTTGCCAAGTTGAGTCATGGTTCAATCTTTTCCTTCCGGAGCTCGCATATGCATTGCATATCAAATCCTGCATATCATACCATGGTTTGCATCATGTTGCTTGCGCATTGCACCGTGGTTGATTGTTGTTTCCTTTGCTTGTGTTCTTGTGTTGGGTAGAGCCCGGAGACGATTACGTGATCGAGGAACCCGTTGAGTACGCTTACGAGGATCAAGCTTTCATCAACTCGGAGAACTTTGCAGGAAAGATGACCATACCCTCGAAATCACTTCTATATTTGCTTGCTAGTTGTTCGCTCTATTGCTATGCCGTGATACCTACCACTTGCTATATCATGCCTCCCATATTGCCATGTCAAGCCTCTAACCTACCTTTCCTAGCAAACCGTTGTTTGGCTATGTTACCGCTTTGCTCAACCCCTTTTATAGCGTTGCTAGTTGCAGCTGAAGATGGAGTTTGTTCCTTGTTGGAACATGTTTATTGTTGGGATATCATTATTATATCTTGTTTACTTTAATGCATCTATATACTTGGTAAATGGTGGAAAGCTTGACCTTATGCCTGGTGTTTTGTTCCACTCTTGCCGCCCTAGTTTCCCTCATACCGGTGTTATGTTCCTTGATTTTGCGTTCCTTACGTGGTTGGGTTATAATGGGAACACCTTGACTGTTCGCCTTGAATAAAACTCCTCCAGCAAGGCCCAAACTTGGTTTTACCATTTGCCACCTAAGCCTTTTTCCCTTGGTTTTCACAGACTCAAGTGTCATCTTTATTTTAAACCCCCCCGGGCCAGTGCTCCTCTGAGTGTTAGTTCAAACTAGAGCCCCTTGCAGCGCCACCTCAGGGAAACTTGAGGGTTGGTTTTAGTTGGATGGATTGCTTATCCGGTGTGCCCTGAGAACGAGATATATGCAGCTCTTATCAGGATTTGTCGACACATTCGGGTGGTTGTGCTGGTCTTGTTTTACCATTGTCGAGACGTCTTGTAACCGGGATTCCGAGTCTGATCGGGTCGTCCTAGGAGAAGGAATATCCTCCGTTGACCGTGAGAGCTTGTGATGGGCTCAGTTGGGACACCCCTGCAGGGTTTTGAACTTTTGAAAGACGTGCCCGCAGTTATGGGCAGATGGGAATTTGTTAATATCTGATTGTAGAAAACTTGACACTTTACTTAATTAAAATGAATCAATAGCGTGTGTAGCCATGATGGTCTCTTTTCGGTGGAGTCCGGGAAGAGAACATGGTCTCGTGTTATGCTTGAACATAAGTAGTTTCAGGGTCACTTCTTGAACTTTATAGCTTCTCGACCGTGCTTTGCTTCTCTTCTCGCTCTCTTTTGCGTAAGTTAGCCACCATATATGCTAGTGCTTGCTGTAGAACCACCTCACTACCTTTTTCCTACCCATAAGCTGAAATAGTCTTGATCGCGAGGGTGTGAGATTGCTGAGTCCCCGTGACTCACAGATTACATCCAAAAACCAGATGCAGGTGCCGATGATGCCAGTGCAGGGGACGCGACCGAACTCAAGTGGGAGTTCGACGAGGGTTCGGGACGTTACTATGTGTCTTTTCCGGACGATCAGTAGAGGAGCCCAGTTGGGGCGATCGGGGATCTATGCATTTGGGGTTGTCTTTCTTTATTTGGTTCCGTAGTCAGACCTTGATTGTATTCTGGATCATGTAATGCTATATTTATGTATTGTGTGAAGTGGCGATTGTAAGCCAACTCTTTATCCCCTCTCTTATTCGGTACATGGGGTGTGTAAAGACTACCCCTCTTGCGACATGCCTACTATGCGGTTATGCCTCTAAGTCATGCTCCGACACATGGGAGACATAGCCGCATCGTGGGTGTTACATTCAGCTTCCACGAGCTTTACCTTCAGGTCATACCTATTGGCAAGATTAGCGCGAGCCTCCGCCACCCTGCGGTCCACTTCCTCCTAGATCATGGCCTCGCGCGTGCTAGCGGCATCTTTCGCCTGAGCAACCTGACGCTCCCTTATCTCCAACCGCTCAAGCTCGAGGTTGCACTCTATGGCCTCCAACATTAGCACTTCCTCGTGCTTCAAGATCTCCTCGTCGTCGGACGACGCCCCCTTCGTCGATGCCAAGGTAGCTCTACGCGCCTCCACCTGCCGCTCCAGAGAGGCATTCAGGGCCTGGAGCTCCTGCCCGCGCTTCTCGGCAACCTTGCGGTAGTGGTCTGCCTCCCTGATCTCCTTCAAGGCTCGGCCACTGGCCTCACGCGAGATTACGAGGGATGCCTCGGCTTTTGCATTGGCGCGGTCACGCTGGAGGCGCCCGAGGTTGATGGCCACCTTCAATTGACGCCATTCATCAGCTAGCCGAAGATCCTCAGTTTCAAGGTAGTCATCGACGTCCACGAGCTCTTCCCCAAGCAGGCTCAGCGCACCCATCGCTTCCCGGAAGAGCTCGTGACGGACGGCACCCCGCCTGCGCGCAAGCCCGAATGCACGACCGGGTCCATCCTCCATGCCGGGAGTCGTTGAAGAGGTTCGAGGTGGCTCGCCTCCTCCCAGAAGGGGCCTGGAGGCCGGCGTCTTTCCAGTCGCCCTTCGGGCCCCGTCGGGGGCCTGTAGGGGCGGAGGCTCGTTACCCAAAGGAGAGGCCAGAGCCGAGGCCATCCAGCCGCAGTCAATAACCAAAGGAGGAGCCCTTGGCACACTTTCCGCATCCCAGGCAAGGCTGCGAAGGACGGATGGAAAGAACGCAGGGTCGAGACGCCAAGATGGCATGCTTGGCTCTCCAGACGACCTCATGCCAACTGCAGCAGGCTGGCTTGGGCGCTCAAGGTCAACTGAGGACTCGAGGCAGGAGGAGGTTGCTTCTCGGGAGAGTTAGTCGCCTTAGTAGAAGGTACCCTAAGGAACCACAGTCAGGAGGGGAAGCGGTACTCGAGAAATTACAAAGATAAGGTACTCACTCTTCAATAGCAATGTAATTCCTCTGCTTCAATTGCAGGAAGGCGTCACCACTGCAGCTTGGAGACCCCTTCCTCTTTCGGAGCGCCGCGAAGTTTTGTCGGAGGCGGCCGAAGCCCTGGGCACGGTCACCAGGGGTGCTGGACTGCGCGGAGACCTACGTACTCGCCTCATGGTGGTTCACCAGGGCCTCGGGGTCTCCGGCCTTAGGAGCATCAGACTGCTTCGTCCCCCAGGCTGCTTCCTCACGACAGCTCTCCAGGGTCCCAAGGGACGGCACCTCATGAACCTGAGTGGTGCCATTTCCTCAGCAGCAGCGCCGCCAATGCTCGACAGCGACCACCCCCCTGTGGCCGCTCCTGGGTCGGGCATCGAGCTCGCGGTTGGCAGGGGGGCCACGAAGACAGGGCTCTCGCAAGGCCCTTGAAGGCCAACTGGGCGTGGACCCCATTCGTCGAAGAGGGGCATCTTCTTCACGAACTTCACCTTGTTCGAGCTGCAGTATAAAAGACAGCCCTCCTCCAGCAGGTTGGCTGGCATCGGGTCACCCGTTAGCAGCTCGAGCACTGTGCGCCGCGCCTCACAAGGAAGAGAGAGAGCCTGAAGCCTCATGCGGTCCTCGTAGCCAGAGAAGGTCCACATTTGCCGAGAGTGGTGCTGAAGCGGTGCGATGCGACACCGGATGAACTCCTTCACAACCATGGGTGTCGTCACTCCAAGGTCCATCAGCCTGGCAAGCCGGAGCCAGACCTGGGCGAGCCGCCAATCGGTGAGCTTCGCATGCCCCCAACTGGAGCTCGGAGCGGCTAGAACCCAGGGGAGAAGCAGCAGGGGGCTGCGCACGCCAACATCCACAAACACCCACCTCTTCCCGAAGCCTCCGACGATCAACGAGAGCTAGAAGTTGATCCCCAAGCCGGTCGTCATCGCGACGGCCTGAAGGGATACACACCCTGAGTGCTGGAGAGGATCTGTCAGGTGTAGCAAGAAGAAGTGGCGAAGCAGAGCCACGGAAGGGGCAATGCCCACAATGGCTTCACAGACGAAGGCGAAGACAGCAAGGAGGATGATGGATTGGGGATCGAGATGCAGCGCATTGATATGGTAATGCGAGAACACCGCATTGAAGAAAATTGGAGAAGGGGGAAATCAAGCCTGCCCAGTGTGCGTGAAGATGGATGGGGACCTCGATGGCCGTCCTCTCAACTTCGGCACGGGAAGCAGGCCAGGCAACCGTCGCCCCCACTCATTGAAATCGGTGGCAAGCACCGGGCGCACCTTGCCCATCGCTTCTTGGTTGAGCACCACCGACCGCTCGATGGCGGGCTCAAAGACCAGCATTGCGGGGCCCGAGGTACGGGACTCCTTCCTTCCGTTCTTCTTCCGGCTTGGTGCCATGGCAGCGGGAGGAGTTGGTGTCAGATTGGACCGGGGAAAGAGATCCGCTGCCTTCCGGAAGATGAGGGAGCGGCGGACAGTGTTGCCTGTAAAGGAGGCGGAGCAATGAGGACAACAGTGGTTGCCTAGCCAGGCGGAAACCGAGGCTGCATGGGCAAGTGGAGGCACCCACATCCCGTCAGTCGCCACGCATTAATCGAGGCCACAGGCTATTGGGGCCCGCAGTGCTCCGCACTTGACCCTTGGCTTCGTCGCGAAGCCAAGTAGAAGCGTGCCTTGGACATAGGGGCTACTGTCGGTGTCCTGGGAACGGGGGTACCCAGACTTGCCTGCTTGCGGCCCAGCACGTGGCTCCACCAGCAGCCTGGTACGGACCATCTTCATCAAGAAATACTCAAGACCCTCGCGAGGGGCCAAGCCTCGCGAGGTGGACGACATAGACCTCCTAAGGGGGAGCGTCACTAGGCTGGCTCACGAGGAGCGGAGAGATCAAGGCGAGGGGCGCCTCATGAGGTTTCTATGACTTGATCCATGATGACCAAGGCCTGGCGAGCGCCAGCGCGTGCATAGTACCGGTTTCCTCTTTGGTGCTAAAGAGGCAGGTGCAGGCGAGGAGTCCCAAGGCATCAGGCAAAGCTTTCCATATCGGTGCAACCAGACCAAGACCAGCAGGACGGCAGGACGGAGGTCATCACGGACCCCACGACGGTGTCACCACCAGAGCCTCTGGCAGGCGAAGACCACCTTTTCTCAGGATAACTTGCACTAGCTGCCCCCCTTCAAATTAGCCGTTGTGGGATCCCTTCCCGCCTAATATTTGGGAAGAGGACCCGAGCCTCTATAAATAGGACTAGCCACCACCTTAGGAGGGAGGACTCATCTGGGACTGGATCCATTCCACCAGTGCAACACACAAGCTCATCGAGCTCAAGAACACCACTTCTCAAGAGGCTGCTCTTCCCTTGTACTTGTTCATCCCCAGCCTACAAGGCAATCCACCACACCACACTAGAGTAGGTTATTAGACCGCAATGGTGGCCCGAACCAGTATAAAATCTTTTGTCTCTTGTTTCTCAGGTTCGGCGAGCTAGGCTTTGAGATCGTGACGAGAGCATGAACTAGGGGGAGAGAGATCTTCGTGCGCACCCAGAGTTCGAACCTCAAGGGTTTTGCCAGAACCTGTAATCGAACAGAAGGAAGGGCCCATGAAGAAGACCCCGGAAGCAAATGCAGCATTACAAGATTTCATGACCTAGTTATCCTCTGTGCCCATCCTGGTCGCTCCTAGACCACAAGAGGTGTTGCTGCTGTACTTAGCGGCTACTAATCAAGTGGTCAGCGTGGCCCTAGTGGCACAGCCGGAAGTAGAGCAATCAGAGAGTGAGGAATGCCCGACAAGACCGGATGAGGATCAGGACAAAGAGGAGCACGATGGCAAGGGCAACCCCAATGACGCGGCAAGGAAGAAAGTGTTGCAGCGCCCAGTGTACTTCATTAGTTCCCTATTATACGGGGCTAGATTGAGGTACTCTGGTGTGCAAAAGTTGATTTTTGGCCTCATCATCGCCTCAAGGAAACTGCGCCACTACTTCCAAGCCCATGAGATTATGGTTGTCACCTACTTTCCGTTGCAAAGGATACTCCGAAACCCAGACGCTACTGGCAAGATAGTGGAGTGGGCTTTCGAGTTATCCATCTTTAGCCTGAAGTTTGAGAGCACACCAACAATTCAGAGCAGGGCATTGGAAGAGTTTATTGCAGAATGGATGCCAACCCCTCATGAAGAAGTGCTAGAAATAGTTGTCCCCGGCAAGGAAGCACCCCAAAAATGGATTATGTATTTTGATGGTGCATTCTCCCTACAAGGTGCAGGGGCTGGCATGCTTCTTGTTGCTCCCACTAGGAACACTTGAAGTATGTCGTCCAGATGCATTTTTCCCGAGAGGAAGCAACCAAAAATACAGCAGAGTATGAAAGGCTCCTTGTCGGGCTCACGATTGCCACAGAATTGGGAATTATGAGGCTGATCATTCGACGAGATTCACAACTTGTGTTGAGACAAGTCAACAAATAATACCAAAGTCCATTGATGGAGGCATACATTGAGGAAGTGAGAAGATTGGAGGAGCACTTTGACGGATTGCAAACAGAGCACGTACCCTATGTGGAAAACGACGTAGCTGATCATCTGTCAAAGTGTGCTACGCAAAAAACTTCCTGTGGAACCATGGAATTTTGTTCTCCATCTTACTCAGCCCTCCGTTTCCCCGGAAATAATGGCCCGAAAAAGGGGGAAGTTGGACTTCGGAAATCCTCTCCCAGTAGAGCCTCTCGGGGCTCTAGGTAGGGACCCTGATGGAAACAACTCCCCATCGATTGCCGGGCTGCGCCCTCCTGCCGGGCCACTGGTCCCTGTGGTCAAGGGATGCACTCCCGCAGATGAGGAGGTGCTACACATAGTCCATTTCATATAAACTGGAGAATTTCCTGATTAGCAAGAGGAAGCTGAAAGTGTAGCCTGGAAAGCCAGTATGTATCAGTTTTTCGTTGACACTCTATACAGAAGGAGGCAGTGTGAAATTGATGTGCATCTCCCGGGAAGAAGGAAAAGAACTGCTGATAGAAATATAGAAAGGCATGTGCGGCTCCCACATTGGATCAAGGGCATTAGTTGGGAGAGCATTCCAGCAAGGATTCTATTGGCCCACAACCCTCCAAGATGCGGTCGAGCTAGTCACTAAGTGTGAAGCCTGCCATTTCCATTCCAAGAACATCTGCCTGCACAAGCTCTTTAGACAATCCCTTTGTCATGGCCGTTTTTGGTCTGGGGGCTCGATATCCTTGGCCGTTTCCCTTGAGCTACCGGGGGCTTTGAATTCTTGTTCGTTGCCATCGACAAGTTTAGAAAGTGGCCGGAAGTAGATGCCGTGAGAAAGGTGAATGCTCGGTAAGCTATCAAGTTCCTGAAAGGATTGGTGTGTCGCTTTAGGGTCCCTGCCCGGATCATCACTGACAACGGCACCCAGTTCACGATCGCGCCTTCATACAATACATTCATGCCCTCGGAAGCAAGATTTCATTTTCCTCTGTGGCACATCCCAGAGGCAATGGACAAGCTGAGAGGGGGAACGCTGAAGTGTTGTGAGGACTCAAGACGAGAACATTTGATATGCTGCAGAAGTGCGGCAGGCGATGGATCGATGAGCTGACGGTAGTTCTCTGGTCCCTCAGAATGACACCAAATCGAGCTACCGGGTAACTCCCTTCTCCCTAGTCTATGTGGCAGAATCAGTTATCCCCACGGAACTCATTTACGGGTCACCTTGAGTGCTTGCCTACGATGAAGTAGTGCAAGATCAGCACCTGCGTGATGACGCTGTACTTCTCGAGGAGAACCATGTCCGAGCTGCTACGCGAGTTGCACGCTATCAGCAAGTCCTGCGTCGCTATCACAGCCGGAGGGTTCATGCCCGGTGTTTTCACGCAGGAGACCTTGTCCTTAGGGGCATTTAGTCCGCCAAGGGTACAAACAAGTTGACGCCAAAGTGGGAAGGCCCTTACCTGGTATTTCGAGTCAACAGACCTGGCGCAGTCCATCTAGAGACCTGAGATGGCATTAAATTTTAGAACTCACAGAATATTGAGCATCTCTGCAAGTTCTACCCATAAGGTGCGGCTGCATGTAACCCCTTGTACAGAGCCAGGTGCAGACCCTGAGCAACAGAGAAATAAAAGAAGTGGTGGGGCCCCCGACAAGTTGCATGCATGCATAAGCATTTCATGAGCATTGCATGCCGGGAACTTGGCCTCTAAGGGAAGCTGGAAAGATGAGGCAACACTATGATCTCCGGCAAGCCAAACAGGTAAGTTCTATCTCTTGTCCATACGTCTTCTGTAAGAACTTGTGCATAAGAGAAACTCACCGCTTTTTGGAACTTAGGTACTCCCATCCCTTGACTCGAACGCTGCTTCGGTCAGGATGGTCGTAGTGGCCTTTGTTAAAAAGGATGGGCGGGGGGTTGGTCCCTCATCACAATTTGTGTCCGATAGGCTTGACTCCCCGGCAACAAAGTAGAGGGTACCGACAGGATGGCCTGCAGGGGGAAACTCGTTTATTTAAAAATAAAGAGGCACTCCGCCTCTGCATGAACATATACATGCACGAGTCCCCGACAAGGCTCATCTTTTTCATTAGTATGTTGATCAAACAAGTACAGACCTTACAGGAAAAATACATGGATTAAAGAGATTACATTATTTGAACTAAAATTTGGCAAGTGCCTACAGATTGGAGATTGAAAAATGATAACTGCCTCGTGATGCCTTTGCCCTTGTCCATCTCCTTCGGGAAATTACAAGGAAGGACCGAGAGGCGTGCCCAGCTGGGATCCAACGCCTCCCCAGGATCAGGATGGTGCCACTTCCTAGCTAGGAGGAAGAAACCAGAGGGCAGGTGCGGATGGTGACACTGCCGGAGGCCCAGATAGGAGAGACGGAGTCACCGGCAAACACGACACGTCAGAACGGTCGTCCCTGTTCTTGACGCATCGTTGGTTGTAACCGCCTTTCATATCACGACAATCCGAAGACCCCGTCACGGCGGCCACGTCAGGCACCATGCTCTCCAGGTAATCCCACAGAGAGCATGGTCGTCCCCAATAGTCGTGACATCAAAAGCCACTGCACGTTCAAGAGACGTGTACGGGAGCAAAGAGCCCTCCTACACGACAAGAGGATGGTGCCCATAGGGGGCCGGGTCTGCCTTTACTGATGGAAAACCCATTCTGTGACCCCTCCCCGGAGGCGCGAGAGAAGGAGGAATAGGCCATGACCGACTACTACGCCTCGTGCTCATTATTGACCTCGGCGTGGTGTCATTTGTGTCGCCTTTCACTAGGATTGAATCTATGGGAGACCCGGCGACGAGTGCACTAGAGTCGCCACATCTAGTGGTATCGCCGTGCTGCCCCTCGTGTCCCCCCTGAGGCCCATGCGAAGCTCTAAACTAGGGCCCAGGGCCTGGCCCCGGGTTCTCCTTCTCAACATAACTAGCAGAAGGCAGAAGAGGGAGGTGAAGGGATGCGAGGATGAATGCCTCCACTCCTCCCCCGCCCCTCCTTTTATAGGCGGGTCTGGGAAGAGAGTTGATCCCTCAATGGGTAACCACCGTCCTCCTCCACTAGTTCAAGAAGACCGGGCCCCTTCTTTGATGCTCTCCCGTAGCACGTGCCTCCGTTACCTACCCCGCGTGATGCATGCAACATACGTGGTTGAGGATAAGGGCATGGTGGGAAGAGTGAATTGGCAGTTACTCCCCTGCGCGTTAAAGTCATTCACGGGCCATTACAAGAGTGTCCCCACCATGATTGGCTTTAGGCGATGAGCAGGAAAACCGGAAACTGGCCCGGACTGAAGGTAATGGAGAAGCAAAGAAGATCTCAAAGGGGCCAACCACTTCTACACCCCTGCCTATGCACTTATTAGGGACTACCCTGACGACGCCCGACAACGTGTTCGGGGGCAGGCCCTGGGGCTTATGTTGGTGCAACAAACCCTGGGTCCATTGCCCAAGCTGTGCACAGGCACGAGAACAAGATCATAGCACCAAGGTCAGATTGGACCATAAGGAACCAGTCCTTTGAAGGATCCACGTACAAATCAGGAAGACCAAGAAGAGCCAGGGAAGCAAGATATCGCTAAGGGAAAAATCGCCCTTGACGGGCAGGCGAGCTTGACAAGGATGAAGTTACCCCCCGGAAGGAAGCCTTCGGACCATTTCAGCAGGCCTGCCACAGCATACGGAGACAGAACCACTCCACCGCATGACCTCATCACGACGCACGTCGTCGATCAGTGTGGTGTCAAGCCCCAAAGTGACTAAGTGGCTGCTATTCGCCAAATGATAGCCACTTTCTAAAGGAAACACCTCCAAATGACACCTGTCCTGAGACATGTCCAGTAAGCAGGGCCTGCCGGGCGAGCGACGATGTGATTTTGAGCGGCGCATTTAATGCGCTCTGTCAGCCTGTAGACTTAGTATGATAGCGTTGTTTGCTATCTAATCATTGCATAATGACCGATTTCCCATTGTGGTGACCCCTTGACCTGTAAAAGGAGGCCCAAGGCAACCGTAGAAAGGGTTGGAGAGTTGGTTGGCTAAACCACGCCCACACACACTCATACGCGCACAGTCACTCTCGCCCCTAGGAAAACCCTGCCGGGCAAGCGGGCTGTGCTCACCACCATTTTCCACCATATATCCACTGTAGCAGGAGTAGGGTTTTATGCCTCACGGCAGCCCGAACCTAGGTAAATGTCGGATTTCGGGTTCCGGCAAAACCCTTGAGGTTCGATCACTAGGGTGTGCACGAAGATCTCTCCCCCTCTCTAGCTCGCACACTCTACGATCTCACGGTCTAGCTCGATGAAGCCAACGAACACGAGACACAAGAGATATACTGGTTTGGGCTACTGTTGTGGTGTAATACCCTACTCCAGTGTGGTGTGGTGGATTGCCTCTTAGGCTGAGGACGAACACTACAAGGGAAGAACAACCTCGCGAGGAGAGTTGTTCTTGTGCTTGGTGTGCTTGTGTGGTTGAACATAAAAAATCTCCCCCTCCATGGTGGTGGCTAGTCCTCTTTATAGAGGCCCTGGTCCTCTTCCCAAATAATGAGCGGGAAGGGATCCCACAACAACCAAATTCAAAGGGACACAACTAGTACAAGCTATCCTGACAAAAGTAGTCTTCGCCTGCCAAAGGCTCTGGTGGTGACGCCGTCTTGGGCTCCAGGTGACCTCCGACTTGCCGTCCTGCTGGTCTTTGTCTTATTGCACCTATATGGAAACCTTTGCCTGATGCCTCGAGACTCCTCGTCTGCGCTTGCCCCTTTAGCACCAAAGGCGAAACGAGGACATTGCGCGCGCTGGCAACCGCCTGGTTCCAGTCATCATGGCGTCCGTCACAGGAACCTCATGAGGTGTCCCTTGCCTTGATCTCTCAGCCCCTCGCGAGCCAGCCTGGTGAGGCCGCCCCTGAGGAGGTCTTGCGTCGTCCGCCTCATGAGGTCTTGCCCCTCGTGAGGGTCTTGATTGTTTGCTGGTGAAGATGGGTCGTACGGGGCCGCTGGTGGAGCCATGCTGCGGGCCACAGGCATACAAATTTGGGGACCCCCGTTCCAAGAATGCCAACAGTAGCCCCCGGGCCCAAGGCACGCTCGGGCTTGGCTTCGAGGCGGAGCCAAAGGGCAAGGACGGAGCGCCGCGGGCCCCATGAGCCTATGGCCGCGGTTGGCACATGGTGACTGATTGGACTTGGGCATCTCCACTTCCCCATGCAGCCTCGGCAACTGCCCGACTTGACAGGTCCTTGCTGCATGCAGAAAAAGATCATTATTACCTTGGATCATGGAGGCCGGCGGTTGGCCTCCCCTTGGCTATAAATGGGAAGTGGGGGCGGAGCCCCCGTCACCCTTCTCTTCCTTTCTTCTCCTGCCTCTTCTCCTTCCTTGCTCCATTGCTCGCTGGTGTAGTCATGGTGCTGATATGGAGGTTCTCGGTCGCGGAGAAGGGCAAGAGTCCCCTCAACAAGATCGAGCTACTCCCGCAGAAGAAGAGGTGGTCCCATGGTCACGAGATGGCCGTGAGGCCGATAGTGTCACGGCCGTGGTACGAGAGGCCACCTCCTGGGTACCCATTGCCCTTGTATGCTCTCGCCGAGGGTTCCGGAGGGAGGGGCCACGAGCGCCGCCACACGCGCCAGGGCCATGGCTGCCGTTCCACGGAGGCGCAAGCCGTCGCCCCAGGGGTCCATGCTGCGGACTCCTCGCGCGAGTTCGTGGTGTGGGTGGCGATGCCTCCGAGCACTTGGATTCGCCTTCTGCAGTTCTTCACCGTCGAGATGCCGCCGAGGGTCCCTCTCGAGCGTTGGCTGCAGCAAGCCGATTGTGACACCCCAGGCGACTGATACATCTCCATCGTATCTACTTTTCCAAACACTCTTTCCCTTGTTTTGGACTCTAACTTGCATGATTTGAATGGAACTAAACCGGACTGACGTTGTTTTCAGCAGAATTGCCATGGTGTTCTTTTTGTGCAGAAATAAAAGTTCTTGGAATGACCTGAAAATCAATGGAGAATTATTTTGGAATATATAATAAATATTGGAAGGAAGATCCACGTCAGGGCCCCCCCCACCTGTCCACGAGGGTGGGGGCGCGCCCCCTGCCTCGTGGGCCCCCTAACGCTCCATCGACCTCAACTTGGACTCCATATATTAACTTTCGGGGAAAAAAACTAGGGAGAAGGATCCATCGTGTTTTACGAGACGGGGCCGCCGCCAAGCCCTAAACTCTCTCGGGAGGGCTGATCTGGAGTCCATTCGGGGCTCCGAAGAGGGGAATCCGTGGCCATCGTCATCATCAACCTTCCTCCATCACCAATTTCATGATGCTCACCGCCATGCATGAGTAATTCCATCGTAGGCTTGCTGGACGGTGATGAGTTGGATGAGACTTATCATGTAATCGAGTTAGTTTTGTTAGGGTTTGATCCCTAGTATCCACTATGTTCTGAGATTGATGTTGCTATGACTTTGCTATGCTTAATGCTTGTCACTAGGGCCCGAGTGCCATGATTTCAGATCTGAACCTATTATATTTTCATCAATATATGAGAGTTCTTGATCCTATCTTGCAAGTCTATAGTCACCTATTATGTGTTATGATCCGTTAACCCCGAAGTGACAATAATCGGGATACTTACTGGTGATGACCGTAGTTTGAGGAGTTCATGTATTCACTATGTGTTAATGCTTTGTTCCGGTACTCTATTAAAAGGAGGACTTAATATCCCTTAGTTTCCAATAGGACCCCGCTGCCACGGGAGGGTAGGACAAAAGATGTCATGCAAGTTCTTTTCCATAAGCACGTATGACTATATTCGGAATACATGCCTACATTACATTGATGAACTGGAGCTAGTTCTGTGTCACCCTAGGTTATGACTGTTACATGATGAACCGCATCCGGCATAATTCTCCATCACCGATCCATTTCCTATGAGCTTTCCATATATTGGTATTCGCTTATTTATTTTTAGTTTCTATTGTTATCATCACTACAAAATACCAAAAATATTACTTTTGCTACCATTACCTTTTACCACCGTTACCACTACTATCATATTACTTAGCTAAAAAATACTTTGCTGTAGATATTAAGTTATCCAGGTGTGGTTGAATTGAGAACTCAACTGCTAATACTTGAGAATATTCTTTGGCTCCCCTTGTGTCGAATCAATAAATTTGGGTTGAATAATCTACCCTCGAAAACTATTGCGATCCCCTATACTTGTGGGTTATCAGCGACTGGAGCAGAGGTTGAAGACGTCACCTCCGGGAGGATCTTCATGACTCGAGGCTGGGGCGAGGTCACCCGAGTCTGCCGGGCGGAAGGCGCCCTCTCCATCCACTTCGAATATGATGGCGCCTCCACGCTGTTCTTCAAGGTCTTCGACGAGGAAGGCCGCCGCTTGGAGTGCTGCCCTGAAGGGGGTCGCCAGGACAGCGCAGCTGCTGGCGCCGGGCCTACCGCCGGCCTCGCCCGCAGCTCCTCCAGCGACAGCGGTGACTCCTGGTGGTCCAGCGACTCTCCTGAGCTTGCTGGGTCTCTGGAGAGAAGCGACGACAGCTACGTGCCCCGAGCTCTCGTCGGGCCTAGAGCAAAGCCGCCGCGTCTGGCCGCCGCCGTCGTTGATCTTGATGGGGTTGGCACCGGCCTCCCGTGGCCCACTGTTGATGGTGGCGTCGGCGTCATCCAACACGTGTAGATAGAGCTCCTAGGAATTCCCTTCCTTTTGTTCCCTACAAGGAATCGAAACGGACCCCGCGGGGGTGTGTAAAGCGTCTGTAATGTCCTGCTAAGGCTTGGTCTCCCCTTTCCAATCCCACGGCAGCTTGGTGCTCTACGCTGACAGGTCCCGGTCCCCAAGCAGGCTGCAGCCGTCGCAGGTATGCCAGGTCGCGATGTCGTGGTCAGGCCAGGAGGTGAGCGGCCCGAGGTCTAGTAAGAGCTCCTGAGGCGCGATGATCAAGAGGTCCCCTTTAGAGCACAAGCAGCTACCTGAGGATGGGAAAGGGTGGCGACATTGCCGCAGCAGGGAAGCAACAAGGCGATAATCTCATGCCGTAGCACTGGGTCGGTCTGGGTACGATACTTATCTTTGGTGTTCCAAAGAGCCGTTTTCTTGCGTTGCGCCAGCCTTGGGTGTCGGCTGCTGCCGGGTAGTTAGGTTAGGCTCGTGCGGGCCTCCTCCTCTTCTTCATGCTCTTCCTAGTGATCTACGTCCTTAGGTACCAGCCCTCGAGCAAGCCCAGCCGCCGCTGGTATGCTAGGTCGCGATGCCATGGTCAAGGCCAGGGGGAGAGGGCTGGAGAGCCAGTAAGAGCTTTCTGAGTCGCGATGCTCAAGAGGCCCCCCTTTCAACACACAAGCGAAATGCATGGGAGAAGAGAGAGAGTCCGCGGTACCGCATGCTGTAGTCCTCAGGAAGTTCTTGCAGGTTAGCGCGAGGAGGGGAGCAAGCCGCCGTGGTGATTGCTGGTCCGTTGTTGGCATGTAGGGGGGGACTCCCTACTGCGGAGAGCCCCCCGGGGCATGTACAGCCCCGCCCTAACATGTGGCTTGCACGTCAGGTCTAGACGAGGTGTACTTGGGCACTCGTGAGCCAGCGCGGGACTCACGAGGCCCTACCTCAAGGCAGGTTGCGCCTGGTCTTGGTTCTTGATGGCTGCGGCGTTACTATGAGATGGTTAGACAACCTGCGCCGAGTGGATTTCCTGAGGCTATCGCACGAGAAGGCCAAGCACCAACGACCCCACGAGGTGACGTGAATGGGGCCGGCCCGCATACAGAGCTCAGCCGTTGGATTTATCGACGCTGCAGGGACGGGCCCGAGCACAGACGCTGTGACTAGCCTTCTTATGCGAAGGATCCTGAAGAAGGACCATCGGCGCGCGGCTCCCTTGGTGGCTGACAATCAAGTAGGTGATAACCATAGATAGATTATGCATGAAAAGCAACTAGCTCAGGTAAATGCGAGGACAATACATCCCACTGGGTTGGACCCGAGTGGCCTGGGGTCGATGCAGCCCGAGGGGCGCTCCCAGCAGAGTGAACTAAAGATGCATGCAGATACATGCCGCACGGATGGACCCGCATGGCCTGGGGATGATGCGGCCCAGGGGGCGCTCCCAGCTAAATGAACTTGGAAAGATGTCACCTGGTTTGGTTGCCGAAGGAGTGTTGGGGTAGCTGAAGACACGTAGCGAAGAAGTCGCTTCTCACGAGCCGCCGAGACCCTGTGCCTCGGGAGGTTTTGGAAGCTTAGGTGGCCTCCGGAGGACCGTCTCCTTCTCCGCTAGGATCGCCTCGTGCCTGGCCTCCTGACCTGCTAGGACGATCCGCAGATTGCACTGGAAGGCGGCGCCCACACTCGGCAGGCCGAACGGCATGCGAACGTAGCTGTGAGGCGGGCCCTCACACCGGCCAGCACGTGAATGCCAGAAGCGCTCCTGAGATGCGGCCCTTTTGAGCCCTAGGATGTCGATGCAGACGCGCAACTCACCACCCTCGCCTGGGTGTGGAGCAACGCTAGGTGGGCGGCGGTCGCCGCGTATTGCTCTTGCTTCCTGAAGCTCTTGAGTTGCCTTGGTGATGAACTCCTGAGCGCCGGGCGCTCCTCGGCCGGTGTCCTCCTGAGGGAAACATGCCGCAAAGCATGCTTCCACGTGGTGCCCGAGCGCCTCCCTCGTGATGTTGGCCAGGTCCAAAGCCCTCTAGAAGACAGCCCCCAAGCCCTACCCAAGGAGGGCGCTGGGCGTGCTTCCCTATGCGAGGGAAGGAGGTGCCCAGGCACTGGCACAGATCCTGAAGTGGCGCCGCTGGAGCTGCCGCTCCCCTGAGGCCCAGTGCAGAGTAGCTGCTTTTTCTTCTTGGGGTTGGCTTCAGGAGGGTACTACGCACCTGCGGTGTCCGGGTCTTCGATTGATGCAGCTTGGAAGGCGCGCTCGAGGGATCACACCGTGTCTCTTTCCTCACAGGGGACCATGATGATTCTTCCACTTCCCGGCATCTTGAGGACGTTGTTGCCATGGTGGGTCACTGCCATGAATTTAGCTAGTGCTGGGTACCCGAGGATGGCATTGTACGGCAGACGGATGTGGGCGACATCAAAGTCGACAAGCTCGGTGTGGTAGTTGTCATGCTGACCGAAGGT
This sequence comes from Triticum urartu, assembly GCF_056163025.1. Lineage (NCBI taxonomy): Eukaryota > Viridiplantae > Streptophyta > Magnoliopsida > Poales > Poaceae > Triticum > Triticum urartu. The sequence continues at coordinate 299,892,107 of NC_141878.1, forward strand.
GACAGGGAGGCAAACATTACCTATCGGGGTGGTGGAGCCGTCTGTCACTCCTGAGAAAGGCTTGGTGGGCTGGAGCTGATTGTATGGCACTTGAAGGATGTCGAACGTTTTGACAGACAGGACACTAAGTCCTGCGCCGCCGTCGATGAGGGTCTTGGTGACTTGGACATTGCTGATGATGGGTGAAGAGAGCATCGGGAGGACACCAGCGGTTGCCACGCATTTGAGCTCGTCCGCCGAGCCAAAGGTGAAGGCGTACTTGGATCACCTGAGCGAGCGCGTAGCCTCGAGCTTGGGGAGGGCTGCATTCACTTGGCGGGAGAACTGCTTGAAGATGCACTGGGAGGTTGGGGCTGGAGCGCCACCCAAAATGCAGGCGATGACACGCGGCTCCTAGAAGCCCCCAGCCCCTTCGTCCCATTGATGGTTGACGTTCCTTCTTGGCAGCGGCAGTGGAGGGAGACCAGGGTTGCCCTGAGGGCGATCCTCATGAGGCTGGTCCCTCCAGGTGCCCTCACAAGGCTGGTCCTGCCAATGATCCTCGCGAGGCTGGTCGCGCCACTCTTGGCGGGGCCCACGGTCATCCCAATGTCCTCCACCTTGTCTGCCTCCTCGGCCGCCTCCTCGGCCGTAGTCCCGGTCGTTGCCCTCGGGGCGTCAACCGAAGCGTCCATCTCGGATGGCCCCGAGCTCTTGACAATTGTTGGTGTTGTGTGTGCGCATGTTGTGGAAGGCGCAGAACATACGACTTCCCTTGGACGAATCGGGAAGATCTCGGCCGTGCTTGGTGTCCGGTTCTGCTGCGAGCATGACCACCCCCTTGCACTTCATGTCCTTGACCTTGGCCTTCTTCTCCTCTGGATCCACGGCGGAGAGCTCAAGAAGGGAGAGACGCCCCTCCTCGGCCCTCACACACTTGGTTGCTATGTTGAACAACTCCAAGGTCGTGCACAGCTCCTGATGGATGGCGAGCTCCTCCTTGATCTTGACATTGCGGATGCCGTCGGAAAATGCTGAGATGATGGTGTCGTCCATCACGTTGGGGATCTTGATATGTGCACTGTTGAAGCACTGGATGTACTTCTGCAGGGTTTCTCCTGGTTGTTGCTTGATGCGGCGCAGGTCACCCGCAAACGGGGGGCGGTCGCGAGTGCCTTGGAAGTTGGCGATGAAGTGGCTGTGCATCTCATCCCAGGAGGAAATCGAGCTCGGGGCATGTTCAGGAGCCATGAGCGGGCGCCGTCCTTGAGAGCCATGGGAAACCAGTTCGCCATGACCTTTTCGTCACCGTTGGCCGCTTCCATCCTCAGCTCGTAGAGCTGCAGAAACTCCACAGGGTCGGGGGTGCCGGCGCAGTGAGGAGGCAGATCCGGCTTGAAGTTGCCTGGCCATACGACGCTATGCAGCTCAGGAGTGAAGGCACAGCAGCCTGCCGTGGCCACCGGGGCTCGTCGTGGAGGCAGAGGTTGACCTTGGTGTCCCTGTGCTGCCACGGCAGTGGCACATGGCCCTGCCGCAACAAGCGATGCTGACATGGTGCTACTGGGAGCGGTGGAGCATCTTCTTGAGGACGGGGGACCTCCTGGCAATTTCTTTCATCGTGCGCGGGCACACGGTATGGAGGATCATGCCGCTGGGCCGCGCATCTTGGAGCGAGGACGCCGTCTTGACGCGGGGGTGGCTGAGGCGCTCCCTGAGCTACGCGCCTCGGCGCGAGGGCGCCATCTTGGTGCTGAGGGGGTGGAGGCACTCTGTGAGCCACATCGGCCGCAGCCGGGGGCGGGCGAGGCAGCAAGAGGGATGGTGCAGGAGATCCCCGCGCGCCGCTGACGAGCTCGGCGATGAGGTCCAACCAGTCCTCATAGAGGTTGTCGACCGGGCAGTAGTGCAGGAGCTCACGTGCCATGAGAAGCACGGCCTGTGCATCTATGGGGGCGCGGCGAGCGTGAGATGATGAGATGGCCGTAGCTAGCGACGGGGTGGCGGTGCGATCATCTCGCCGCACAGAGGGGTGCAGTGAAGAGGCTTGCTGCTTGTTTGCCGTCGGGCCGGTGGCGGTGTTGGCGGCGTGTGACGGAGAACGACAGGGAGTTCTGCTGACAGGGGCGGTCTCAGCGACACGGGTGGCGAGAGCGGCCCGACGCTCAGCACGGGCCTGGTGAGCGTCAGCCATGAACTTGGCGAAGCGGTGAAGCGCAGATCGACGAAGGGGAAAGCTTTGGCGCACCTCTACGTGGCGCGCCAAATGTCAGATTTCGGGTTCCATCAAAACCCTTGAGGTTCGAACACTGGGGTGCGCATGAAGATCTCTCCCCTCTCTAGCTCGCGCACTCTACGATCTCACGGCCTAGCTCGACGAACCCAAAGAATACGAGACACAAGATTTATACTGGTTTGGGCCACCGTTGTGGTGTATACCCTACTCTAGTGTGGTGTGGTGGATTGCCTCTTAGGATGAGGACGAACAGTACAAGGGAAGAACAACCACGCGAGGAGAGGTGTTCTTGTGCTTGGTGTGCTTGTGTGGTTGAAGATTGGAATCTCCCCCTCCATGGTGGTGGCTAGTCCTAGTTATAGAGGCCCTGGTCCTCTTCTCAAATATTTAGCGAGAAGGGAGACAACTAGTACAAGCTATCCTGACAAAAATAGTCTTCGCCTACCAAAGGCTATGGTGGTGACGCCATCTTGGGCTCCACGGTGACCTCCGTCTTGCCGTCCTTCTAGTCTTGGTCTTGTTGCACCGATGTGAAAACCTTTCCCTGATGCCTTGGGACTCCTCGTCTGCGCTTGCCCCTTTGGCACCAAAGAGGAAATGAGGACACTGCACGCGCTGGCGCACGCCTGGTTCCAGTCGTCATGGCTTGTGTCACAGGAACCTCGTGCGGTGTCCCTTGGCTTGATCTCTCCACCCCTCGCAAGCTAGCCTGGTGAGGCTGCCCCTGAGGAGGTCGTGCGTCGTCCGCCTCACGAGGCCTGGCCCCTCGTGAGGGTCTTGAAAGTTTGCTGCTGAAGATGGGTTGTACGGGGCCGCTGGTGGAGCCACGCTGCGGGCCGTAGGCAGGCAAGTCTGGGGACCCCCGCTCCTAGAACACCGACAGTAAAGACTACCCACGTGATCTTTGTCGTGCTGTTGCTTGCTCCTCTACTGTTTGTGCAACGTGCCATCCCCCCGCCAAACCAGAAAGGGGCCCTTGGTCGCATTGGTGGCCTTAGGAAAGTTTCTTGGAGTTTTTCTACTACCATCTTCATAACTGCTATTGGAGGGACTAGTTGTAACGCCCCGAGCCCGATGCGCCAGGTGTCCTTCAGTTTTTCGCTGTTGTTGCCTTGTATTTCACTTGCATGTTGCATCTTGCCATGTCATCATCCGCATTGCATCTGTATGGTTTTCAAAACTTTCATCCGTCCAGGTTTCTCCCAGTTCCTTCCGTTGTCCGTTCTAAGCCCAGACACACTTGCACGTGCTCGCGGCATGTCCGAAATATTGTTTTATAAGTCACTAGAAAATGTTGTCGGAATGGGATGAAAGTTGGCATGCGGTGTTGTTATGTTGCCGGTAGAACGCCTGCCAAATTTCATCGAATTTGGAGTCCATTTGACGCCACAACGGATAACTATAGCGGCATTATAGCCAGTCTAACGTTAGACGTTTTCGGCCTCCGAAAACTATTGTCGGGATTTCCCTCTCTTTCCTCCTTAGACCATCCACACAACCCACTACCAACCGCAAGGCCCCGAAACCCCTCCTTGCACAGTGCATCGACCCCCCCCTCGAGTGCGCGTCCGAAAGTTGTCCCGAACCCAACCCAGAGAGTCATCACCGTTGGGTCCGGATCATCCCCAAACATCCCTAAAATATCTCCATTTTCTTGTTTGGACTCCCTAGCTATTTATTCGCGACTATCCGATTTAATCAGAGGGTCCAAATCTACCCTAAACCTATCTTTCCCTATTTATAAACCAACCCTATACCTAATCTAGCTAACCCTAAAACCTAGGAGGTTTGTCCCTCCCCACAGCCGCCGCAAGCATCTCCCACCTCGGGATCCTCCCCGATCCAAAAATTCACCTCATTGTCAACACCAGACCAACCATCGCCTTCCCTCCCGATCCACGCACATGCATGCTCCTCTTATTCTACGCTGACCAGATCACAGCCTCCTTCTCCTCTTACCGAGCGAGCCTCCCACAGCTCCATGCCTCCCGCTCCCTCCTTGATTCAGATCGAGAGGAGCTCGGCCCCAAGTTGACGCCCGAGCGCCTCCTCCTCGACGGTGCTTCCCCGCCAGCAGTAGAAGCAGCCACCAGGCCATCCCCGTCGCCTCTACCCTTCCTCCTTCCCGTTCCCTTCACCTCCTCTCTGTCAACTCCCTCTCCGTCTCTGTACCAGGAACGTACAAGAGCTCCGCCCCAACGCCTTGGCCGCTGAAGGAGCTCGTCGCCGCCACCTTGAACCCCGTAGTCCCGTGCCCCGCCTCTGCACCCTTGGAACGGGACGCGGTCGACCAGATCCGGGCCGGAGACCCTTGTTCCCGGCCGTCCCCTGCCATCGACGCCGTCTCCTTCAGTTCGTTGCACCCTATGTCGCCTGAAGCCGCCGTCCAAGCCCGTTCCCGGCCAGATCCGCCGTCCGGGAGACTCGCGCCCCCGCCGGACCTCCCCTGCTTCGCCTTGGTCCTCGCCGGTTCCCCATGTCGCCTCCCCTTGCCCTGGAGTCCGTGCCCGCCTGCACTTTTGTCGCCTCCAAGTCCCATTGTCGCCTCTGTTCGAGAGGAGGACGACGCGGTCGACGCCCGCGTTGACTGCGCCTCGCCCGCGAGTGACTGCGCGCCTGGGCCGCATCTCGTGCAAGGCCCATCGCCTCCTTCCACTGTACCTCTCCAACGAACCCGGGCCGAGGCCCAATGTGAGCAGCTCCCATCTAGCCCAGATCCATCAGTTTCGGCCCACTACATTTTTTTCCATCTCTGTGAATTTGTCTTTTTCCACTGAATTGCAAAATTACAGAAGAATGCCATTTTCTTGCATTTCTCATAATTAAATAACCATGCATCGGAATTAATTAAACTTTATATACAAAATTCTTAGAATTTTGTGTAGATTAACAATATGCAACTTTCATCCGTGTTTAAAATGTTTAAAATAATGTTTGCATAATTTGCCTATTGCCATACTAAATTGGTTTATTTCATAACTTAATAACCGTAGCTCCAAATTTAATAAACTTTATAAATGGGGTAGAAAATGCCTAGTTTAACATGGTGGCATTACTTTGCATGCTTAATAACTCTAAAATATGCTTTAGGTCAAAACAGTACCAGATCTAATATATGCTCATGAGGATTTTCTGGAATTGTTGTTTGTTATTTCCGGCCTCATTTAAACTTGACTAGATAGTTAGTTTTATTATGCTTCACCTCTTGCCATGTTTAACAACATTTAATATTGTTGGGTACCTAAACGAGAGAGAACAAAATAAGTCATGTGGTGTTTCGTCAATATGCGAGCTCCACTTAATTTGTAGTGTTGTTTGTTGCACTTTGCCATGCCATGCATCTTTAAACCGGACATGCATCATACTTGGTTGTGCATCATGCCATGATTATGTGATGGTTGTTTACCATGTTGTTTGCTTCTTTCCGGTGTTGCTTCTTCGGGTTAGTTCCGATAATGTCGCGTTTGTGAGGATCTGTTCGACTACATCCATTTGTCTTCTTCATGGACTCGTTCTTCTTCCTTGCGGGATCTCAGGCAAGATGACCATACCCTCGAAATCACTTCTATCTTTGCTTGCTATTTTCTCGCTCTATTACTATGTCGTCCTACCTACCACTTGCTATATCATGCCTCCCATATTCCCATGTCAAGCCTCTAACCAACCTTTCCTAGCAAAACCGTCATTTGGCTAAGTTACCGCTTTTGCTCAGCCCCTCTTATAGCGTTGTTAGTTGCAGGTGAAGCTGAAGTTTGCCATGTTGGAACATGGATATGTTGGGATATCACAATATATATTATTTTAATTAATGCATCTGTATACTTGGTAAAGGGTGGAAGGGTCGGCCTTATTCCTGGTGTTTTGTTCCACTCTCGCCGCCCTAGTTGCCGTCATACCGGCGTTATGTTCCTTGATTTTCTGTTCCTTACGCGGTTGGGTGTTATGGGAACCCCTTGACAGTTCGCTTCGAATAAAACTCCTCCAGCAAGGCCCAAGCTTGGTTTTACATTTGCCTAACAACCTATTACCCTTCCCTTGGGTCGGCCAACCCAAGGGTCATCTTTATTTTAACCCCCCGGGCCAGTGCTTTACTAAGTGTTGGTCCGAACCGAGTAGACTGCGGGCCACCTCGGGGAAACTTGAGATTTAGTTTTACCCGTAGGATGTCTCTTCCGGTGTTTCCCTGAGAACGTGATATGTGCAGCTCCTATCGGGATTGTCAGCACATCGGGAGGCTTTGCTGGTCTTGTTTTACCATTGTCGACATGTCTTGTAACCGAGATTCCGAGACTGATCTGGTCTTCCTGGGAGAAGGAATATTCGTCGTTGACCATGAGAGCTTGTGATGGGCTAAGTTGGGACACCCCTGCATGGTTTTGAACTTTCGAAAGCCGTGCCCGCGGTTATGGGCAGATGGGAATTTGTTAATATTCGGTTGTAGAGAACTTGTCACTTAACTTAATTAAAATGAATCAACCGCGTGTGTAGCCGTGATGGTCTCCTTCCGGCGGAGTCCGGGAAGTGAACACGGTCTTGTGTTATGCTTGAACGTAAGTAGTTTCATGATCACTTCTTGATCACTTCTAGCTTCTCGACCGTTGCATTGCTTCTCTTCTCGCTCTTATTTGCGTATGTTAGCCACCATATATGCTTAGTGCTTGCTGCAGCTCCACCTCATTACCCTATCCTACCCATAAGCTTAAATAGTATTGATCTCGCGGATGTGAGATTGCTGAGTCCTCGTGACTCACAGATACTTCCAACCAATTTCAGGTGCCAATGATACCAGTGCAGGTGATGCAACCGACCTCAAGTGGGAGCTCGATGAAGATCTTGATCGTTGTTTTGTTTCGTTTCCTGTTGACCAGTAGTGGAGCCCAGTTGGGACGATCGGGGATCTAGCAATTGGGGTTGTCTTCTTTTATTTTGGTTCCGTAGTCGGACCTTGTTTGTACTCTGGATGATGTATGTTTAACATGTTATTTGTGAGAAGTGGCGATTGTAAGCCAACTCTTTATCCCTTTCTTATTCAGTACATGGGATTGTGTGAAGATTACCCCTCTTTCAACAAAACTACCATGCGGCTATGCCTCTAAGTCGTGCCCCGACACGTGGGAGATATAGCCGCATTGTGGGTGTTACACTAGTGCCCTTACTGAGATTCACCCACTCCTCAAACCTGTTCTGACTATCACTGCCCTCTGACATCTCTAAAACTGACCCTGTGAATAGATAGGTATAGGTAGAGTGGATGAGCATCACAAAGTAGAGCGGATGAGCATCACAAAGTAGAGTGGATGAGCATCACAAAGCACAACTATTTTAAGAAAATATTGAGACAAAACTTAACTTTAGTTTTCTGCAGAAAGCATTTCGGAGCTACCAATATGACAAACTCGGTGACACCGAAGCATTAACATAATCTAAACTTGCAATTTCGGTCAGACCGAAATGTAGTTCGGTGACTCTGAGATGCTAGGGTTTCATAGAGTAATTGATTTCGGTCACACCGATTAGTATGCTTCGGTCAGACCGAGTTGTACTTGTGCAATGGCCTGAGCCAAATCAGTGAGACCGACAACCTCAGATCGTTCAGTCCGAGATAAGTTTGGCGGAAACTTAACTGTAAGTTTTTGCATAAAATCTATTCTAATGAACTTTTCAGTGGATAGATTGATCTCATTCGTGGTAAGAACAATGGGAATGAACTTTGTGCAAGAATCGGATTAAGAGAAAGCGCAAAGGGGTCGAGTTCGTCGACGGCGATGGCGATGAGATTTCCGTCAACGGCGATGGATACCAGCGGCAGGAGGATGCTGGCGACGATGAAAACGATTCGGAGAACGAGGGGGCGGCAAAGCAAGGAGATGCTGACAAGTGGTTTCGAGGAATTTCCAAAATTCCAACCCACAGTATATATACCCAGTCACTATCGGTGTGACCGAGTGGAACAACTCGGTGGCACTGAGATGCAAAACTGCTAGCAGTTACAGCAACTCGGTGTGACCGAATTGTTCAAACGGGTTGTACCGAGAAGAAAACCTAGATTAGCTTAATGAATTCATTGAGACCGAGTGTTATGAGTTGGTCTGACCGAGATGCATTAAGAGGTTTTGGAAGTTTAAGACCTTGGCGGATCGGTGTCTCCGAGTGCTCCTCACCCGGAGGGTCCGAATTCGACTTGTTCAAGCTTTGTGATGTAGCATGAATAGAGTTTGAGATGAGAAGAGCATAGATAGCTAGAGGGAGTGATGTTGGGTAGGAACCCTATAGCCTGATCTTTCACGAAAGGAGCGAATCCCGCGATGAACACGAAGAACACGAGGAGGGAAACGTGGGAAGAACACGAGGGGAACACAAGAGAACACTCAAACCAACAAGAATGATCACACATGCGCTAGATCCTCGAATACATAAGAGAAGATACACGATCCACGAACAACTAAGGACGATACAAGGGTAGCCGGTCTTCTCCATGAGGAGGTCTTGAATTCACATGGGGGGGGGGTCATCCCTTAGAAAGGGGGCTTGAATCCAAAGGGATCTTCTCTGAAGAGGCCGCAGTCTCTCGCACGGAGGAGATCCGATGTGGATGAGCGTAGCTCTATCTCTCAAATGAGCTATCACAACGCTAACCCTAAATATGGTGGGGGTGGAGGAGTATATATAGTCTAGGTCCATGAAGGGGTAAGTGAGGGGCGAAACAGGTACATGGGCCTCGGCCCAGAGACTCTGTGCGCAGGCAGGCCGGAAGTTCCAAGCAGGGACGGAAGGTTCGGGCTCCGGAAGTTCCGGGTGGGTTCCGGTGTAAGCTGAGAGTTGCCACGGCGCGAACGGTGCTGGAGTACGGGAGCCGGAAGGTCCGGGTCAGCCGGAAGGTCTGGGGACCGGAAGGTCCGGGCAAGGTTCCGGGCTGGTCAGAGAGTTGGCACGCCCGGGCATCGTCTGGAGTGGCGAGGACCAGAGGTTCTGGGCTGCCGGAAGGTCCGGGGGCCGGAGGTTCCGGGTTGTGGCCGAAAGGTCCGGGCCTGGCAGAAACTCTGCATAAGTCTTGATGTTTCCTGTTCCTTCTCCTTCCGTCCTTGGTTCCTGAGCATATGTAGTGTCTTTGCATTAGGTAGCAACCATGTCTCGGAAGAATGGAAAGGGAAAACACTTAGGAATGAGTTCACCTTGTGTCCAATGGTGTATGCTCGAGGTCGAGGTCTCATCGTAGTGTAGATGGGGATGATAGTAGGATGCTCCGCATCATCTCCCCTCCCTTGGGAAAGATCCGACCTCGGATCGTGATCCTCATCACCATGGAAACGGTTGTTGTGGATGGACTTGTAGTTGGACGGAGTTGAAGACATTGCGCAATCCAAGTACTCCAAGGTGTCGCCGGAGTGGTATACATGCAAAAATAGCAAACACAAACAACACTCGGAAACACAATGGTTAGCGCACACAAAGTGTCCATCATGTAAGAATGAGTCCGTGCAACAAGATTGATCATGACAAGGTGCATGAAGCTTATCAAGATTATCTATAAAGATACGCAAAGCATTCATGGTCGGAAATTCAATCATTGTGCACACATATGTGTTGCGAATATGATCAATGCAACCATGGTGCAAAATGATGTCATAGTGAGACGATTTATCAATAGCATGAATATCGCAATGGATGCTCAATATGAATGAGTTATCATGCAATTGATGGTAGGCAATATGATCATGATGTATGAATATGCCATCAAGGTAGATCACAACAAATTTGCTAAGAAAATGTACAAGCTCATATATCATGGATGACATGGAAATATATGCAACAAGGCAATTATAATGTGAGTCAATCCATGCATAAGATGCAAAGTTGTTATGGGTGGTGTTGTACCATAGCTCAATATTGTGGTAGAAGTTGTGGTCCGGTGGTGAATCCACTAAGTCCGAGCACTCCTCAACTTGAATGTCCATGGAGCCAATCTCCAATGTCGCTCCTCCATTCGCGAGATGTATCATGTGGACAACAAGAATGAGACAACAATGAAAGAGTGACCCATCCAATATGCGTATTTGAGGATGTCTCAAAGGGAAGGAGTTCACCTTTAGGGTATTCTCACAAATGTTGATGTTGCACATCTTGTATGCCTTCGCATGACTAAGTTATCGCATAACGGCACCGCCTTGTGAATCTTCCCAAATGAAAGAACATGACAACCACTTGGAAAAACAAATGAGGTTAGTGGAAGTGCAAACCCTATCATTCGTGTGGTAATATACCCAACAAGTGTATGCATCATGCTCATCATAAGAAAGGGCAAGGGAGCATTTCATAGTATGGAGGCATATGATGCAAGAACATCCAAATAGAATAGGTGCAATCAAGCAAGCATGCATCACAAGTAAAGTGTCCAAGTCTCCAAGATCAATAATCATAGATGCAACAATTGGAGGCAAGCGACAATGAACAAAATATATCATGTGAGAGGCACGAGCATATATGTCATCAACCCAAGAAAACGAGTAAGAGTTGAACGTGGGTGATGCGACAAAGCAAGAAATCATGGTGATCAAGTCAAGCAAGCTAGTAGTGCGAAGATGCAACATACTAGAAGGAATCATGGCAAGCATGTCATGGGTGCAAATAGTGTGCATGAATAATTCACATGACATAACACAAGCATGAAAGGAGGATATGAGAAAAATAGCATCAATAGCATGAGGCACATGATAAACATGGCAATAGCAACAAGGATCTCCACCAAGCATGCAAATACACATAGGAGTAGAATAATGGTGAATCATGGGTAGATGCAAGCAAGGGTCACAATTGCATGGCAAAGGCATAGAAGCAAGCATAGCATGCAAAGTGAACACGGTAAAATGAGCATGAAGCGACAAGAGGTATATAGCCCATAGCCGTGTGAGATCCAAGTGAGAGAGATGCGCGTAGTCGTTGCGCGAAGAGAGCGGTGGGAAGGGTAGTTCACGAGATCCCAAGTCATCTATGCTCTTAAGAGCTTGTTTCGTCAACTCTTGGGATTGAGAGGTTGACGAGTATACGTGAGTACCTACACAAAATAAAGACAAAGGGAAAATTGTGTGTGTGTCGTAGATGTACACAAAATAGCCAGTGCTCAAATAAATGAGATGTGTGATATAGAAACATGTCATCCATCATGATAGGTTTGTTATTATGTATAGCATAATGGAGACTCAAACTGTGTAATGCATCATGGGAAATATCTAGAGCATTGTTATGCGTGGAATGCATATGGTGTAAGCAAATATGAGAATCATGCAAAGTACGGAATGCATCAAAATCTCCTAATATGTATGAGGAAACTATGGGGGTCTCCTCATGAGCATTAATGGAAACATCACCCGGAGAATATTGACGACATCCAAAAAAAATGCATATTTGGAACATTGTGATCATGGCATGGCATAGTAGATGAATTGCACAGATCATGTAAAGGAAGCATGGCAATATCATCACATGAAAAGCAAAAGCCAATGACCATCATCTCATCATATATGCCATAAGTGCAAATGGGATTTATTGTAATGGGGCATGCATAGTTACTATGTTGAGATTTAAATGATGCAATATGTGAGATCTCACTCATAGCATATGACAAGTTCAATAGATTGTCAAACATGATGTGACCAATAGAATTTTCATGTGATATCCTATGGAGCATAGCATCACAACTAGGCAAAACAACATGCTCATCATCATATTGATCATAAATAGGTAAGTCATGACATGAAGAAGCCGCACTAGCATGAAGCATGGGTATAGGTGTGTCAACATCATGCAAGCAATCATTCGTAAAATAGTCCACTAGTGGGACAAGAGAACCACCATCACCTATGTTACCTATGGAGCATCGCTCATGTGTTGTAGGTGAGGTGTCGAAGACCATGTCATGGCCATCTTCATCGTTATGGAACCATGTGGGGGGTGTAGCATCGTCCACCATGGCCATCATCATCTCCATTGGAGGTATGGACTCGTCGAGGGTAGGCGTGTCGTCATGCAGGAGACCTAGCACCAAAGAAGAAAACACACTAGGAGTAGAGGTTAAGTCGTTAGAAATCAAAGCGGCCTCATGTGCCGTGTCAACTACCTCACTTACTAAGTCTTGTGGCTCACTCACTCCCTCTCAGACGCTCTCACTCATATGGTTGGTGGAGTCAGTCAAATGGTTCTCAACCTCACATAGGATGTGTGGCATGCTCTCAAGTATGGGGCTAGTGGTGGTCACACTCATCCTCTCATAGGAAATGCTCTCAATGTCACGTGTGGTGGAGTCACTCATGTCACTTATGTGGTGATGGCTTTCCTCACATGGCAATTGGGGCATCTCGTCACATGTCATTGTCGGAGAGATGTTGGTGCAAATGTCTCCATGCTCAATCATGTCATGGTCGTAGCCATGGATGAAGGCCGAAGATGGCACATCATCATTCTCCTCCAAGACCAAAGATAAGGTCTCATGTGCGGTCTCGTAGCTTGACTCGGAGTATTAGTCCAATATGGGCGCCATCTTCATGTTGCTGAAGAGGTTCGTGCTCGTCGCCATGGTCGAAGGGGATGGCCCTTGCTCGACCTTCTTGTCGCCGTCTTGTTGTTGGAGGCCCATATGATGTGGCACCTCGTAGCTTGTCTCCATGACCGAAGGGAATGTCCCATGCTCAGCCATCTTCCTTGGAGGGCTTCCGAAGATGGAAGTGTCACCCTCGCTTGTAGGTGGTCGCCTTGTACTTGATGATGTCGATGTAGGCGAACTCACGGGAAGTAGGCGAAGATGTCATACGTCCGAAGGCGAAGTTGCCTTGATAGCACTTGGCAAAGATGCCGAAGTGGTTGTTGTAGCCATAGCTCCGTCTTGGTGGTGCTCGTCTTGCGGTCTTCTCTTGTGCTCATGAAGTTTGGACTTGGCGTGAAGTAGGGCTTGTTGGGACTTGTTCATTTGCGCTTGGTGAGCATCGTCATGATGATGTTGGCGTTGTTGCACTTGAGCTCGTAGTAGATGTCGTTCGTCGTCGTCATGCACATGTTGCTTGGAGGTGACTTGCCCTGCATGACGATGTGGTTCATGAACGTGATGGTGGTCTCCATAGAGATGTGGATGTGGACGACTTGTGCTCGCATCATTTTTGCGCTCCGAAGATGATTGACTTGAACGTTGCTACCTTGAGGATGATGAAGGGGAAGAATGGTTGATCAACAAGCTCCGAATCTCCTCCATCCTTGCATCTTGCTCCTCCTTTTCTGCATAAAGCTTGTTGTCGATGTAGTCCCTTTTCCTTGCTTCGGAGTGACGAATGTCAATGGAGAGGTTCTCGATGCGCTCTCACAATCTTGATTCAGCGCCTTGCATTTGTCATTGTAGATCGAAGATTGACGCTTTGGTGATGTAGTTGTTCATGCCGTTGTTGTTGTCGAAGACCGGAGATGAAATGCCTTGCCTATCCATCACTCCAAGAGAAAAATGTGAGTGGTAGAAATAGAAGAACGAATACCAAATGTACCTTGACCGAAGTTGAAAGTGGATCAATGATCACTCCAATGTGGACAAAGAAATAGCACAATTGGTACCAACTCTTGTCGGTTTCTCACACCTACACAAATAAGGCTTATGGTGCAGCTCGATGAGGATAGTGGCACAAAAATTTGATGTAAAATGTTATCAAGAGTCAATAATGATGAAAAAGATCCACAAATTTGCAAGTGAAACAAGTAGACCAATAGCAATATGTGGCACACGGAAACACACACACGGATAGATAAATGGGGTCGTGCAACCAAGGATGAGCACAAAATGTGGAATCCACAGATAACTCTCGTGTTGCACAACTCAAGAGAGACGCTAGCACGATTGCTCAATAGGCGGATATGACACTTGTGCATAACCTATAAGATGCAAAATGTATGAACTTTCTATCCCAAGTATGCTATATATGTATGATGTTCCGGTGCTATGATCCAAGATGATCTTATATGCAATGTGGTATGATGCTATGGCTATTGCTTACAAGCTTCTTTGCTCATTCTCTTTTGCTTAAAAGCTTATTCTTTTTTTTGTATGGCTACTTTGCGAAATGCACAAACCAAGATAGCTATTGTGTATATGCGGGAACAAACTTGAGGCACAAGAGATGATATGATGATACCAATATGATACAGATATGGTATGTATGTATGTATGTAATGGAAGGTGTAGACCACTAATGTGCACAAGTAACGTTGCCGGCAATACTCAAATGGCTAGTCTCGATAGGCAAGTGACGCAAAAATGGGCTAGGGGTTATCAATGCAATGGCAAGGGAATATACAATGGAGGGATACCATGATACCAAGATGATATGGAGGTTACCGTCGAAGGTTTCTCGTTTGTAAGCCACAGACGGAATGACGATGAAGTGGTCAATGTCGATGACGACCTCGTGGCGATGATGAGTGGTGATTATCTTGATGGAGATACCAATATGATGGAGACTCGTCCCTAAGTAGCCGAAACACCTTAGGAAACGGAAAAACCACGAACTCAAAATCTCAAATGTCAAATGGTGGTATCGGGATGTGGTGATGGTTTTGTGGAACCTCAATGGAATTGCGGAATGGCAATGATTGGCTGTGGAGTATGCAATGCAGAAATGGAGGGTAAGGTGGTGCACTATACACGGTGTCGGAGTTGGAAGCACGGTCCCTAAGTAGCCGAAACACCTTAGGAGACACAACTCACAACACAAACAAAATTGGGTTAAGTTGGGTGGCGGAAGTGTATGGTGGTCAAGCCTATGCGGGAGTTATGGTGGTGGTGGTGGTTGATGAAGAAGCGACCATCCCTAATTAGCTTAGACACCTTAGGAAACTCAAATCACTCCTCAAGCAACCACTAATGCAATGGGGAACAAAATTGGTTAGGTTGCGGAAGTCGGTGGTGGTGTAGCGGATGATGTGGTGGAAGCCCTAGGCAAAGATGACAAAGTTCCAAAAATTTGATGGGGTCAAAAGGTGGTGAAACCAAGGTGAGGTCCTCGGGCACGTCGATAGCTTCAAAACGAGCCAAAGAACACTCAAATTAGAGTTCGGAGTGAAAAGTTGTGATGAAAACAGTGAAGAAGGTTGATGCTAAAATTCCGTGCAATGTTTCGGGTTAGGCCGGAAGTTCCGGGGGTTGCGAAAAAAGTCTCGGGGAAGCCGGGGGATTTTGGGTAAACTCTTTGTTTTGCCCGGAAGTTTTGGGGGAGTCCGGAAGTTCCGGGGGTCGTGGAATTTCTTCCGGGACGAACCCTAAATTCCAGATCTGAGAACGAGGGCGGAAAAACTCGATTTCCCGGGTCAAAATTGGGAAGATTTTGTGGATAGAAATGGGGGAAAAGATGGGGAATGCTAGATCCACTCGATACACAACGAATCCATGTTTCAAAATCAACAAAACATCGTCAAACCAACAAATCACAAAAAAAATTGAGGCTATTTTTGGTGGGGATTTTCAAAATTGGGGAAGAACACAACAAAATTAGGCTAGAAAACGAAGAGGGGAGGCTCCGAAATCATGATCAACGTGGCTCTAGATACCATGTGACACCCGGATAATTAAGATATAGTGAACCTCTGCTAATGATGCTACGTCACCTTGGTTACTTTTGATAATCTTGCGTAGTTCAAAACCGATTCAGAATTCAAATTTTAAAATAAAGTCAAACTAGAAAATAATCAAAAGTCAAAACTAAAAGGTACAAATGGTGACAAATAAATAATAAGTAATTATGGTGGAGAAACCACATTTTTTTATAAAATGTTTAACTGCTCTAAAATAATTAAAACACTAGGTAAAACAATTAAATAAATGCCGCTTGTATTTTATAAAATTCTAAACTATATTATTTGGGGTTAAACCTTTTTGCAGCAGAGGTATAATTAGTGATACTATTATAGGTACAACTTTTATGTTTTATGAAACTAAAATAAAATAAAACAGTAAAAAGAAAGATAAAAAAAGAAAATAAATAAATACAAAAAGGAACAAATCCTAGTGTCCAACTGGGCCCTAGTCCATAGGAGTCGGCCAACCCAGCTAGCGACGCCCTCCTCCTCTCTCCTCCACCTGTCGAACACGACCGAGCGCTGGAAGCCGTCCCAGCCATGCCAGCTCGTCGCCCGCGTCGCTACAGATGCGGCGTGGTTGATAAGAACGCCAGCGTTGACGCGTTGGATACTTCCGAGATCTTCTTCCCCTCCCCCACGAGTTGTTGCATCTTCTCCCGCCATGGACGCTTCTGCCGTCGTTGCCGCCATGCCGCACGCGTAGCCACAGAGCACCCCGCACCAAGCCACCGCATCCACCGGCTCCGTCGTTGAGTGCTTCGTCATCCACATCAACCTATTGGAGCTGGGAGCCCCTGCATCAAGCCCTATGATGTCGTCTTCTTCCTCGGCCCCAACGAACTTCGTCATCGATTCCGGCTACGTCGAGCCCTCCCCGAGCCCAGCTTGCTCATCTACAGGCTCACTGTGAGCCCTTCTTCCTTTCCCCTTTGCTTCCCCCTCGGATTCATGCCGAATCACTGTGTCCGCGAGCACCGAACTCCGCCGTCCGTCGTGGCCGACGGGGGTCGAGTACCCCGTGCTCCTATGCCCAAACCAGTGTTCGCGGTGTGCTCCTGGCACTGCCAGGAGGCCGACGAGCCCATCCGCTCGCCTTGCAGCGCCCTCTAGCCCCGGGTCCACCCTTGCCGTCACTCTGACCGTCGCGTCGCTCATCCCCTGCACGTCGGCGCACACACCCGCGCACACCGGCCCCTACCTCTGCTCGCGCCCGCGGTCGCCGGGACCGCACCGCGCCACCCGCCCACTATGGCCTTCTGCTGCCGCTGCTGCTTTCTCTGCCGCCCTGCTGACCTGCAGCTGCTCGTCCGCACGCAGCGCCTGCCCCTGCCACTGACCGCCGTAGCCGCGCCCGACGCACCCTTGCCCGCGCGCCCGTGCCTGGCCTCGCCATCGCCTGCTGCTGCCAGCAGCGCTGCTAACCGCTGATGGACCTGCTGCTGCATCATACTACTACACTGCTGCTCTACTGAACCTACTATTACTACTAACTACTGTAGCCGCTACTATGGTTAGCTTTACAAATATTACATCGAGTAACCCCCTCGGCAGCCCCTAAACTCCGGTTAAACAACTACTAACAGGCCAAAAATAAATATGAGTAGAATGTACACTTGACAAACTTCATATTACTCCACTGGACCAAATTCATTTGATGCATGGTTTAAATCCTACAAAAATCACAAAATGCTATCTTTTCTTAACCCTGGCATTGTGTGTGTGTGTGTGTTCTGTGTGTGGTGGCCGGCCGGCTCTCTGTTAGCTAACTAGTACTCCTACTAGTTAGTCTAATCAGTGGTTAGGTATAGTGCAAATGACAGGTGGACCCCCCCTCTAAATATCCACTTAAAAAGAAAATGCAAGATATGTCTGAATGACACCTGGGCCCCATCTACAGTTTTGACCAGTCAACAGTTGACTGTTGACTGCACTGTTGACCCCACCGTCAGCCTCCGGTGGCCCTGCTCGGTGCACATAGCAATTTCCCCTTTTATTTCGAATTAATAATAATTTCGGAATATTGTTAAAACTTTGAAAAATCATAGAAAATAATCCGTAACTCTGATGGAAAAAATATGTACATGAAAGTTGCTCAGAACGACGAGACGAACTAGAATACGCAGCCCGTTCGTCTGCCACGCATACCTAGCATAGCGAACATGCAACTTTCCCTCTCCGGTTCAGATGTCCGAAAACTCGAAACACCGGGGATCTTTTCCCGGATGTTTCCCCCCTTCACCGGTACCACCTCATACCGCGTTAGGGCACCCCTACCACCGCTACTTGTCATGTCATGCATCGTCATGCATTTGTTTGCATTATATTTATTGTTTCTTCCCCCTCTTCTCTCGCTAGACACCGAGACTGACGCCGTTGCTAGCCAGTACGACTACGGTGTTGACGACCCCTCTCTCTTGCCAGAGCAACCAGGCAAGCCCCCCCTTGATCACCACATATCGCCTACTCTCCTCTATACGGCTTGCATTAGAGTAGTGTAGCATGTTACTGCTTTCCATTAATCCTATCCTGATGCATAGCCTGTCCTTGCTACTACTGTTGTTACCTTTACCTGCAATCCTAATGCTTAGTATAGGATGCTAGTTTTCCATCAGTGGCCCTACATTCTTGTCCGTCTGCTGTGCTATACTATCGGGTCGTGATCACTCGGGAGGTGATCACGGGTATATACTGTATACTTTATACATGATACATGTGGTGACTAAAGACGGGTCGGCTTGTGGAGCACCCGCGAGTGATTCACGGATTGGGGGCTGAAAGGACCTTTGTCCCAATGGCCCTCTTTGTGGATCTTTGTGGCGAAGCGACAGGGCAGGTTGAGACCACCTAGGAGATAGGTGGGCCTGGCCCTGGTCGGCGTTCACAGTTATTTCAGGATAACACGTTTAACGAGATCTTGGTATTTGATCTGAGTCTGACTACTGGCCTATACGCACTAACCATCTACGCGGGGACAGTTATGGGCACTCAACGTCGTGGTATCAGCCGAAGCCTTCGTGACATCAGCGACTGAGCGGCGCGCGCCGGATTGGAACGTAAGCCTGCTCTTGTATTAAGGGGGCTAGTTCTGCTTCCGGCCGCCCTCGCAACATGCAGGTGTGCAATGGGCGATGGGCCCAGACCCCTGCACCATAGGATTTAGACCGGCGTGCTGACCTCTCTGTTGTGCCTAGGTAGGGCTGTGACGTGTTGATCTTCCGAGGCCAGGCATGACCCAGGAAAGTGTGTCCGGCCAAATGGGATCGAGCGTGTTGGGTTATGTGGTGCACCCCTGCTGGGAAGTTAATCTATTCGAATATCCGTGATCTTCGGTAACAGGATGACTTGGAGTTGTACCTTGACCTTATGACAACTAGAACCGGATACTCAATAAAACACACCCTTCCAAGTGCCAGATACAACCGGTGATCACTCTCTCACAGGGCGATGAGGGGAGGATCATCGGTTAGGATTATGCTACACGATGCTACTTGGTGAACTTACCATCTACTCTCTTCTCCTGCTGCAAGATGGAGGTTACCAGAAGCGTAGTCTTCGATAGGACTAGCTATCCCCCTCTTATTCCGGCATTCTGCAGTTCAGTCCACATATGATACCCTCTTTTCCATTTGATACCAATGCATACATTTGTAGTGTAGCTCCTTGCTTGTGAGTACTTTGGATGAGTACTCATGGTTGCTTTTCTCCCCCTTTTTCCCTTTCCTATACCCGATTGCTGCGACCAGACGTTGGAGCCCAGGAGCCAGACGCCACCGTCGATGACTACTACTACTCTGGAGGTGCCTACTACTATGTGCGGCCCGCTGACGGCGACCAGGAGTAGTTTAGGAGGATCCCAGACAGGAGGCTTGCGCCTCTTTCCATCTGTATCCCAGTTTGTGCTAGCCTTCTTAAGGCAAACTTGTTTAACTTATGTCTGTACTCAGATATTTTTGCTTCCGCTGACTCGTCTATGATCAAGCTCTTGTATTCGAGCCCTCGAGGCCCCTGGCTGTAATATGATGCTTGCATGACTTATTTTATTTGTAGAGTTGTGTTGTGATATCTTCCCGTGAGTCCCTGATCTTGATCGTACACGTTTGCATGTATGATTAGTGTACGATTGAATCGGGGGCGTCACATACTAAGATGATGTAGGGTAGGAACCCTACAGCCCGATCTTTCACGAAAGGAGCGAATCCAGCGATCAACACGAAGAACACGAGGGAAAAAACACGAGAGGAACACAAGAGAACACTCACACCAACAAGAATGATCACACATGCGCTAGATCCTCGAATACATAAGAGAAGATACATGATCCATGGACAACTAAGGACGATACAAGGGTAGCCGGTCTTCTCCGTGAGGAGGTCTTGAATCCACGGGGGGATCTTCCCTTAGAAAGGGGGCTTGAATCCAAAGGGATCTTCTCCGAAGAGGCCGCAGTCTCTCACACGGAGGAGATCCGATATGGATGAGCGTAGCTCTATCTCTCAAATGAGCTATCACAACGCTAACCCTAAAATGGTGGGGGTGGAGGAGTATATATAGTCTAGGGCCATGAAGGGGTATGTGAGGGGCGAAATAGGTACATGGGCCTCGGCCCAGAGACTCTGCGCGCAGGCAGGCCAGAAGTTCCAGGCAGGGACAGAAGGTCCGGGCTCCAGAAATTCCGGGCGGGTTCCGATGTAAGCCGAGAGATGGCACGGCGCGAACGGTGCTGGAGTCCAGGGGCCGGAAGGTTCGGGTCAGCTGGAAGGTCCGGGCAAGGTTCCTGGCTGGTCAGAGAGTTGGCACGCCCGGGCATCGTCTGGAGTGGTGAGGGCCAGAGGTTCCGGGTTGTGGCCGGAAGGTCCGGGCCTGGCAGAAACTCTGCACAAGTCTTGATGCTTCCTGTTCCTTCTCCTTGCGTCCTTGGTTCCTGAGCACATGTAGTGTCTTTGCATTAGGTAGCAACCATGTCTCGGAAGAATGGAAAGGGAGAAGACTTAGGAATGAGTTCACCTTATGTCCAATGGTGTATGCTCGAGGTCGAGGTCTTGTGGTAGTGTAGATGGGGATGATAGTAGGATGCTCCACATCAGGGAGTACATAGGCATTCTTGTCCATCCACTTGGCAACAGGAATAAACAAACAATCAAAGCAACAAATGGATGTCCTCGAATGAAGAAAATTATGCAACGAACATGCTCACACAATAAGATAGCAAATAAAGTATGTGGCAAAGCATGCACAAACACTCTACCATCTATCAAGCAATTGGCAATGACTAGGTCATCTATATATGAGTATATTGGCTGAGGAGTCAATTGAGAACATTTGATCGTAGGTCATACTCATCGTTCAAGCACAAGTGGGGTTACCACTTTTACATAAAGCATTGTTGTGTTCACATCATTATAGTTGCTTTAACTGAATTCTTAGAGAAAATCTCCCCCTAGATGTGATATCCCCCCAAAGAGGGGTGAACTAACCTTGGGTTTTGTCGATGATGCCTTCATGTAGATGTTGAAGATGTGGACGCTCAATGTTTATGTAGATCATTTGGAGTAATCCATTAGAGTGAGTTGCACTTTCAATACCTACATGGGTTAGTCCCACATACATAGAGTGAAATACACATATGATGATGTCCATGAAAGCATTAGGTTACCTTGTCCCTCGTCTTACCAACAAGAGGGTTTGTGAATCCTTGAACTAGTGCAAGATATGGAAGTTTATTGCACTTGTCCTTGCCAGAATGAATATAAGTGAAGTATGTTGGTGGAGTCACCCTCAAGAACTCTCTAGTTCTTCTTTATGACCCACATCAACTTGATGGAAATCGTTGGAGTTGTAGTCGTACTTGATGAAGTAGAACTTGAAGTAGTCTTGGGAACCCACTTGACCAAGGCCTTTGGAGCTTCTTCTAATGAATCAATCTCTTCTTGAAGCTTGTCCTTGCCTTTTAGATTGCGGTCTTGTGGTGGAAGATCAACTTGTGCTTGTGTTCCCTTGAAAGAACTAGGGTCATACTTCTCTTGTTGAGGAACAAACTTCGTCTTGGGGTATTGATTTTCTTCCCACTCAACTCCATTGTCATTGAACTTGCATTCAAAACCAACACCTTGATTCTTCTGGTGCCTTCATTGCTTGCGCACAATTTCCTCAAATTTCTTACTTTCGGCTAGGCTCTTGTAAACACCTTTCTCGATAATTCCCTTCAATAAGCTATTTTCTTGCTCAAGTGTAACTTGGCTAAGAGAATCATCAGTGGAATAAAGAGAACTACTAGAAGAAACAATATTGGATTTAGCATGATTATTGTTACTACTAGAAGAAGAATCTTTCTTGCTCTTGTTGTTAGATTTTACTTGTGGCATGTAAGTAGATAAAAATAAACACTTGGCAATGTAGGAAGAACTTTTCTTTCAAAGATCATCATTGATTGCCTTTAAGAACCCATGCTCTTGCTCTAAATTGAGCTTCTCAAAGCATAGCTTCTCATGCGTTTTTAAAAGCTCTCAATGATCCTCTAAAGTACTTTCATGAGCTAACTTAAGAGTGTTTAGTTCTTTAGTTAGATGTTCAATCTCCTTCTTATCATTGTCATTTGTTTTATCTTGATTAGCATGATTAATAGCAATTTCATCTAGTATTCATCACTAGTGTTGTCAACAAGTAAATCATCATCACCTAGAAAAACATATTCATCACTATTGAAATCAACATGCTCGGAGTGTGAGACCTTAGGCCCTTTAGCCATGAAGCATCTTCCATTTCCTTCATTTGGTGAGTCGAATATGTCGTAGGAGTTGGATGACACAAGTCCAACACCGGCAACACTTTCATGTTAAGTATATTCGGAGTCGGAGTGATAACTTCTCTCGGAGTAGTTGTCGGAGATGGAACCAGATACCCATTCACTGACATGAGCTTGATGTTTGTCTTGTGTAGCTACTTTGATGACTTGTCTTTTCTTTCTGAATCCTTGCTTCTATGAGAGGGTCTTCATTCATAACGATCATCTCTACTCCTTCTCTCTCTTGGAGGTTATTCCTCTCTTTTCATTCTTCTTTTAGGCGAGTCTTCTCTTCTTTTGTAGGGAGCCGTACACTCAATAGAGTAGTGTCCATGTCTTCCACAATTTTAGCAATTGATATCACTACTAGAAGATCCTTATTCATTGTAGGACCTAGACTTGGAACTTCTCTCTTTGCTTCTACTCTTGTAGAACTTGTTGAAGTTATTCACCATTAAACTCAATTCTTCATTGAAGACTTGTTTCTCACTTGATGTTGTTAGAGCATCACATGAAGCTTTGTAGGAACCACTGGACTTGTTGTGAAGCTCTTCCTTATCCTTGAGTGACATCTCATGAGCAACAATTCTACCAATGACTTCCGTTGGCTTGAGATCTTTGTAGTTTGGCATCATTTGGATGAAGGTGCACACGGTATCATATTTTCCATCCAAGGCTCTTAGGATCTTCTTGATGATGAATCTGCCGGTCATCTCTTCGCTTCCTAAGCCGGCAATCTCATTTGTGATGAGATCAAGCCTAGAGTACATTTCAGCGACTCCTTCACCATCCTTCATTTTGAACTTGTCAAGTTGAATTTGAAGCAAGTCAAATTTGGATTCCTTGACGGACTCGGTACCTTCGTGCATATCAAGCAAAGTATCCCAAATTTCCTTTGCATTCTCAAGACGGCTGATTTTTTTCAATTATTAGGGGCACAATCCGTTAAACAGAATGTCGCAAGCTTGAGAATTTTATTGAAACAACTTCAATTCTTCTGCGGATGCTTCACGATCCGGTTCTCTTCCATCCTTGAAGTATTCACCTTGCAAGCTAATACGCACAATAGGCCAAATGGCAGGGTTATCACCAAGAATATGCATATTCATCTTATGCCTCACCGATTTGATCTATCACGGTGGTAATTTCCCTCGCTAGACGCCATACTCTCCTAGGTTGTGAAACAAAGGCTATGATCATGAAAGCTATGGATATCAAGGAAAATGGTGAACAAAGCTGTGATACCACTTGTAGGATTGAAAGTAAGGCTAGATTGCAAGGCAAAATCTAGCCTTTCCCAATTTTAAGTCTTGGCAAATTTTAGCAACTTAGCACAAGTCAAGCAATCAACCTAAACATGCAATTATAAGAGTGTAGCAGTGAAAAGTAAAGCATTGCATATGAAGGTAAAAGGGAAGGGTTTGGAGAAGGCAAACGCAATGTAGACACAGAGATATTTGGTGTGGTTCCGATAGGTGGTGCTATCATATGTCCACGTTGATGGTAACTTCAACCCACAAAGGGTAACGGTTGCACGAGTCCACGGAGGGCTCAACCTGTCATGCCCCGGAAACAACTTTCCATATTTGTAACTCCAACTCTTGCCTTTTTCGGAGATGCGATACGATTTTTCCTTCGTGGTTGGGTTTTGTTTTTCGTTTTGTGATTTGTTCGTGTCATGCATTTCTTATCATGTCATCAGGTGCATCGCATTTGCATACATGTTCGTCTCATGCATCCGAGCATTTTCCCCATTGTCTGTTTCACAATCCGACACTCCCACTTGCACCCGGCGCACCCCTCTTGTCTCTTTTCATGAGCGGGTGCTAAACGTTCTCGGAATTGGCCGAGACTTGTCAAGCGGCCTTGGTACATCACCGGTAGACCGCCTGTAAAATTTCATTCCATTTGGAGGCTGTTTGATGCTCCAACGGTTAACGGGGTAACCGCAAAAGCCCTTTGTGTGTTGCAGCCCAACACCCCTCCAAAACAGCCCAATAACCCACCTAAACCACTTCCATGTCCTCCATCGTCGGATCACGATCCTGTGGGCGAAAACTACACCTCATTTGGACAAACCAAACTCCCTCTACCTATAAATATGTGATCCCCTCCGAATTTTCACGGATGAACCCTAACCTCCTCCTCCTCCGCGCGTCCGGACGCGTCTGCGCCGCGCCGGACATGTCCACCGCCACCGCCACGTCGCCCTGGACAATCGTGGAGCGCCACGTCATCCCTGCCGCCGCACTCCTCCTTCCGCGCGCCACCACCTATCGCCGCCACCTCCCACCACCGCGCGGCCTGCGGGACCCGGATCGGGCACGCGCGAGCCCGACCGCGCCGCCGCCCGGCCCGAGCTCCGCCCGAGCCGCCCACCACCCAGCTCCGCCGCGCCGGCGTCCGCCTCCTCACCGGCGCTACCCCGCACGCCCGCCGGCCAGAGCCACCGCGCCTTGCCTTGCCGGCGCCGGTGCACTGCCCGAGTCCCCGCCGCCCATTCCGGATCGCGCCGCCACCCGAGCTCCGCCTCCCCGCGCCTCCCGCCGGCGACCTTCCGCCGCCGCCGACCATCACCAGGCACGCCGCCCGCCATGGCCTAAGCTTGCCAAGCTCCGCTGCTGGCCGGACCCCGCTGCGAGCGCCCGCCTCCCAGCTCATCGCCGCCCGCTTTGGCTGGAGCCGCCGTCAGACGCCGCCACGACCTCGCTGCCGCGTCACCTCGGCTTCCGCGCCCTCGCCGGAGTCGCGGAATGCTCGATGGAGCTGGATCCACTGCTGGGTGGATGAGATCCACTAGCACCCCCATCCAAACAGGCGCCCGCATCCCGAATCTCCTCGTCCCGTTCCGCTCCGTCCATTTTTCCCGAGGTCTGATTTCTACTAAGTCCCATATCCCTAATATTTTGATGCCCTCTTCATCATGTCACATCTCCATGTCCGGTGATCCAAATCATGCATATGATATGCCGAATTGTTCGTCTCGTTGAGCTCTACATGCCAGTACCATTTCCATGCATGTTCATGTTCATTATGATGCCATTTTCATTGATGCAAGAGTGCTATAACATGTCATATGCTGGTTATCAGATCATGTTGATTTGTCATTTTTGTTGCATTTGATGTGTGCGTCATATGAGCTTGAGGTCTACATGTGTTCTGAACAACAACATGCCATCGTTACAGGGTTGATTGTCTTGTATTTTTTTTATTTGTGGTGACTAGAACAAGCTTGCAAAGTAGGCTCCACAATGTTGCCGTTTTCAGGGACTTAGGATTTTGCTAAGTCTTTTCCTGCTATTATTTTGATGCCATGTAAACGTGATGCTACTGTGAGATCCATGCTTATTTTGGGATACTTAAGTAAGGATGTTTTGAACATGTGGTTGTTCTCTATCCATCCACGCCCCTGTTTGATATTATGGAGTTGTCTAGCATGTCAGTTTCTTGCTCTACTTGTGCTATAAAATGTTCCTGGCAGAATGTTAATATGTTAATTAACATTGTCATGGTTGTTGCTAGTGATCCATGCATCCTATGAACTTTCTCTTGCCATGGTTATATTCATGAACATGTCATCTTGCTATTGGTATGCTTATATTATCATGCAATGCTTTGTGGTGAGTGGCATGAGCTCGCAAAGTTGCTATCATAATTCTGTTTATGCCATGCTCTGTTTTTCTGCCAAGTCTGAAACTGTTAATAAAACTTGCTATGTTTACATGGGTGCCATCATATCTTCTGTGCCTTTTTTGGCTCATGATCAGTAAGGGACTTTTGTTCTATGCTTCTAGTAGAATCGTGCCATGCCTTTCCTTACTATGATATGTTCTTGTAGCATGTTGTTTGCTTGCTCTAAACTGTGCTTCCTGATGTTGTTTTTGACATGTTAGTATTTTTCACCAAGTCAGTGAAGCTGATATCTTTTGCAGTGTTGCCATGCTTGTTTGAACCTGTCCTATTGTGATTTATCCGTAGCTCGGTGTTCATGTTTTGTCAAGCATCTATTGTACATCACGGATATATGCCTTGTTGATATGTTGGAGTGCAGTAGCTTAGTTTCTTGTTGCATTCTAAGTGCCATCATGCTGTTAATCATAGTTTTGCACCATTCTTGTTTTGCTTGCCATTTGCAAACCGTGCATCCGTCTCCGGTGATCCTTATATCGATTCTGATCGAAATCACCTCATCTTTCCATTGGCATACTTGGTTTGCCAAGTTGATGCCTTGTTATTTCTTTCCCTTCCGGAGAACGCATATGCATTGCATATCATGTCTGGCATATCATGCCGTGTATTCCATCATGTTGCGTTGTGTTGCTTCAACTTCTAGCTTCTCGATCATTGCGTTGCTTCTCTTCTCGCTCTTATTTGCGTATGTTAGCAACCATATATGCTTAGTGCTTTCTACAGCTCCACCTCACTACCTTCCCCTACCCATAAGCTTAAATAGTCTTGATCTCGTGGTTGTGAGATTGCTGAGTCCTCGTGACTCACAGATACTTCCAAACAATTGCAGGTGCCGATGATGACAGTGCAGGTGACGCAACTGAGCTCAAGTGGGAGCTCTATAAAGATCTTTTCGTTGTCGTGTTTCGTTTCTTGTTGATCAGTAGTGGAGCCCAGTTGGGACGATCGGGGATCTAGCATTTGGGGTTGTCTTCCTTTTATTTTGGTTCCGTAGTCGGACCTTGTTTGTAATTTGGATGATGTATGTTTAACTTGTATTTGTGTGAAGTGAGGATTGTAAGCCAACTCTTTATCCCTTACTTATTCAGTACATGGGATTGTGTGAAGATTACCCCTCTTGCGACAAACCTACCATTCAGCTATGCCTCTAAGTCGTGCCCCGACATGTGGGAGATATAGCCGCATTGTGGGTGTTACACAACCCACGAAGGGTCCACGAAGAAGCAACCTTGTCTACCCCACCATGGCCATCGCCCATGAGGGACTTGCCTTACTCAGGTAGATCTTCACAAAGTAGGTGATCTCCTTGCCCTTAGAAACTCCTTGGTTCAACTGCACAATCTTGTCGGAGGCTCCCAACTGACACCTAACCAATCTAGGAGACACCACTCTCCAAAAGGCAATAGATGGAGTGATGATGATGAACTCCTTACTCTTGTGCTTCAAATGATAGTCTCCCCAACACTCAACTCTCTCTCACAGATTTGGCTATGGTGGAAAGATGATTTGAGTTGAAAGTAACTTGGGGAAGGCTAGAGATCAAGATTCTAGTGTTTGGATTGGAATGTCTTGGCCTGATCATATGAGTAGGTGGTTCTCTCTCAGAAAATGAGAAGTGGAAGTGTTGGCACATTTTGATGGCTCTCTCTTGAATGGAGATGGGGTGGAGGGGTATATACAGCCTCCGCACAAAATCCAACCGTTACGCACATTTGACCCAACTCGGTTTGACCGAATAGAAGAACTCGGTGAGACCGATTCATTTCAAAATGTGAACGTTAGGAATCTCGGTGAGACCGACATGATCAACTCGGTGGGACCGCTGTGCTAGGTTTAGGGCAAAACCTCATCTCGGTGAGACCAATTGCATGAACTCGATGAGATCGATTTCAGCAAAGAGCAAATAGAGAGTTGGTCAAACAAACTCGATGGGACCGATTGCACATTTTGATGAGACTAAAAGAAATACAACAGGTAACAAAGAGTTTGCAAGGCCATCTCGGTGAGACCGACTTCTCTAGGGTTTCTGGAAATGGCTAGGTCAAGTGAACTCGGTGGCGCCGGATAGATCAAATCGGTGGGGCCGAGTTTGACTTTAGGTTTTGGACATATGTGGAAATGAGAAAGTGGCTGAGGGTTTTGGAGCAATATCATTAAGCACTTTGAGCACGTAGACCATTAAACAACACCTTATCCGCTTTTAATAGTATTTGCTTTCGTATGGACTCAATGTGATCTTGGATCACTAAAACGAAAATGAAGAGTCTTGAGCCTTTGCCAATCTTTGTCCTTAGTATTTTGAGGGGTCCACATCTCTAGTCCTTGCCATGTGAATCATTGAACTTTTTGAAATATTTAACTTGAACAGATATTAGTTCAATGAGCTATATGTTGTTATGAATTACCATAACCACCCGGGGATAAGTTGCACTTTCACAAAAATAAACTCGGTGGCACCGGTTGCATCAACTCGATGAAACCGAAGTGAAGCAGTAAGGCAACAGAGAAAATGTCATGCCAACTCAGTGAGACCGATTTCTATTCTGATGAGACTAAAGAATTGCAATAGGCAACAGAAAATTGGCAAGGCCATCTCAATGAGACCGAGATCTGTATCGGTGTGGCTGAATTGTTAGGGTTTCTGGCAGTGGCTATGTCATATGAAGTCGGAGGCTCCGGATAGAATGAATCAGTGGGGCGAAGTTGGAGTTTAGGATTTTGACATATTTGGAATGAGAAAGTGGTTGAGGGCTTTGGAGCAGTATCACTAAGAATTTGAGCAAGCAAGCCATTAAGCAACACCTCATCCCGTTTTAAATGAAGAGTCTTGAGCTTTTGCCAATATGTGTCCTTAGAGTTTTGAGGGGTCCACATCTCTAGTCCATGCCATGTCATTCATTGAACTTTCTGACATATTAGACTTGAATGGGTATTAGTTCAATGAGCTATATGTTATTATGAATATACCTGGCAAACACTTGGGCACCCAGATCTTCTTCAAAGGTGGTCCATTCCTGCAATTAGTACCAGTATACTTGGCAAACACTTCACCATTCTGATTCTTAATCTGTTTATAGTTTGCATCAAAGGATTCATCAATGATAATCGGGTTAGCACAAGTGAAGCCAGATAAGGTAGATGGATCCACTGAAGGTCCTTTGTAGAAACTCATTTGGTTTTGTGGTACTACTCAGGCGTCCAGTAAGAACCATCAACATTCATTTTCCTCTCGAACCCAACACCCTCTTTCCTAGGGTTTCGGTTCAGAATCTGTTTCTTGAGGACATCACATACTCTCTGATGCCCTTTTGAGACTCTTGTACATTCCTGTTTCAAGCAACGTCTTCATCCTGGCGTTCTCATCGGCAATAGTAGTGGTATCCTTAGCAGAGGGGTTACTTACCACATCAGCAGTTGAAGATATTGCAATAGCAGTAGCAGTAGAACTTCCAGCAACAGAAGTAGCATTATCACGCTCAAGGCACTTTATACATGGTGGTTCAAATCCTTCCTGAGCGGGAATGATCTATTGAGTGCGAAGTGACTCATTCTCTTTTTGAAGATCTTCATGAGTCGTTCTCAAGTTCTTGCTTCCTTTGAAGATAATCGTAGGAGACCTTTTCATGAGTAGTTGAGAGTGTTTCATGATGACTTTCAAGCTCTTCATACTTAACATGAAGATTTTTAATGTCTTCAAATAAGGACTGAGCTTGAGTCATTTCCGCATCCAACATGTCATCGCTTTTGTCTGACAATTTTTGAATATGTTCCATAGCAATCTATTGCCATGTTGCAATTTTAGCAAGTGTTTTGTAGCTAGGTTTAGATTTACATTCAGAGCCATCTTCACTGGATGTTTGATAGTGAGCATCGTGTGAGTTTACCTTGGCACCGCGTGCCATGAACCAGTAGGTGGGTGCAGAGTCATCTTCGTTAGCATCAGCATTGGTGAAGAGGCCATCGTCTTCAGTGTTGAAGATGGACTTGGCGACATACACTGAAGCTAAAGCCAGGCTTGCCACGCCTGAATCAGATTCCTCTTCAGACTCCATCTCCACCTCCTCAGATGCATACTCCTCCTATGAATCCATTTCCTTGCCAAAAAATGCACGACCCTTGCTAGATGAGCTCTTCTTGTGTGATGAAGACTTTGACGAAGACTTAGAAGAAGACTTTGAAGATTTCTTCTTTTTCTTGTCATCAGAATCATATTCCTTGCTCTTCTTCTTGTTGTTGTTCTCATTGTCCCATTGAGGACATTCAGAGATGTAGTGACAAGGTTTCTTGCACTTGTGACACGTTCTCTTCTTGTAGTCACGGGAGGAAGCTTCATCATTTCTTGAGCTGGATCTTGAAGACTGTCTGGAGCCTTTCTTCCTAGTCAACCTTTGGAACTTCTTCAGGAGCATGGCAAGCTCCTTTCCAATGTCTTTAGGATCCTCAGAACTGCAGTCAGATTCTTCTTCAGATGAGGAAACGGCCTTTGCCTTCAAGGCGCGAACTCGGCCATAGTTCGGACCATAGATGTCTCGTTTCTCAGATAGCTGGAATTCATGTGTGTTGGCCTCTCAAGTATGTCAGACGGATCGAGAGTCTTGAAGTCAGGGTGTTCTTGAATCATCAGGGCCAAGGTGTCAAATGAGCTGTTGAGTGATGTCAAGAGTGTCTTGACGATTTCATGCTTGGTGATTTCAGTGGAACCGAGTGCATGAAGCTCATTTGTGATATCAGTGAGGCGATCAAATGTCAGCTGAACATTCTCATCGCCATTTCTCTTGAAGCGGTTGACGAGATTGCGAAGAACACCGATCCTTGAGTCTCTCTGGGTTGAGACGCTTTCATTGACCTTGGAGAGTCAGTCCCAGACTAGCTTTGCAGTTTCCAGAGCACTCACCCGGCCATACTGTCCTTTGGTCAGATGACCACAGATGATGTTCTTGGCAGTAGAATCCAGTTGAATGAACTTCTTGACATCAGCTGCGGTGACACCTTCACCGGCCTTGTGAACGCCATTCATGATGACATACCAGAGGTCGACATCAATGGCTTCAAGATGCATGCGCATCTTATTCTTCCAGTAAGGGTAATCAGTGCCAACAAAGACAGGGCACGCAGTGGAGACTTTGATTATCCCTACAGTTGACATAGCTAAAACTCTAGGTGGTTAAACCAAATCACACAGAACAAGGGAGCACCTTGCTCTGGTACCAATTGAAAGTGCTAGTTATCGACTAGAGGGGGGTGAATAGGCGATTTTTATGAAAGTCTTCAAAACACGGGGGCTTTGAAGCCAAACAGTAGAAATGAACCTATTGATATACAGCAGAAGGTAGACTACACTAGACAAGCCATAGTCACGTAAGCAATGAAGTGAAAGCACGCAGACTATCAGCAACTAGGAGTATGGATCAAGATGGAAGAAAGTATGAAAGCAATCAACAACAGTCTTCACATAGTGAAGTCAATCATATCATGCAAGTAGGCAATGAATTCACTGTAATTAAAGAGAGAGGTATGGATAGAACCAGTTGCTTAGTGAGGACCGGTATTTGTTCGACCAGTTCCAGTTGCTGTGACAACTGTACATCTGGTTAGGGAGGCTGAGATTCAACTCAGAAGACCACGTCTTCACCTTATTCTCCTTGAGGTAAGGACACACAATTCTCGCCCAATCACTCTGGTAAGTCTTCAAGGTAGACTTCCAAACCTTCACAGACTTCATTCATCGGCGATCCACAATGACTCTTGGATGCTCAGAACGCGACGCCTAACCGGCTGGAGGATTCATAGTCCTCAAGTGTAACAAGTCTTGACATCACGCAGACAGAAAGACTTCAGTGATGCCTAACACTCTTTGTCTCTAGGTGTTTAGGGCTTTGTCCTCGCAAGGATTTCTCTCTCAAAGGCTTCAAGGTGGGTTGCTCTCAAACGACAAAAGCCATGCACTAACTCTGAGCAACCACCAATTTATGGTGTAGGGGTGGGCTATTTATAGCCACTAGGCAACCCGACCTGATTTGTCTGAAATGACCCTGGGTCACTAAGGAACTGACACGTGTTCCAATGGTCAGATTTCAAACACACGCGGCAGCTTGACTTGGGCTACAAGTAAAGCTGACTTATCCAGCTCTGGATAAGATTTGCTCTTATTGTCTTCGCTCGAACACATAGGATTTGGTTCAGCATCACTTCAGTCACTCTGACTTTGTTCACTTGGACCCCACTTAAAAGTACGCTGGTTCCTATTACTCAACACAGAAGAAAAGGAAACTACGAAACAACTATGTCTTCGCAATCCACAGTCTTCATACGATGTCTTCTCATGTCATAGTCTTCAACGTGAAACTCTTCACAGACCACCATTGTCTTCAATGTGTTCACACATTTTTAGGGGTCATCTCATGTAGCTAAACCGAATCAATGGGGGACTACTACCTGTATTATCCTGCAATTCTCACAAACACATTAGTCCCTCAACCAGATTTGTTGTCAATACTCCAAAACCAACTAGGGGTGGCACTAGATGCACTTACAATCTCCCCCTTTTTGGTGATTGCTGACAAACTGGTTGAAGTTTTCAACAGGGATAAAAGTATGTGAAATTGTAAAGGATTAAGGTATTGTCTTCATAAGTAGCAAAAAGCTCCCCCTAAAGATGTGCATATAAGTATTTTGCTTTTGAATGCAAATGCACATGGCAGGTTGCACTTGTGGAGATCCTATTCAACTTATGAAGACAATTCATCATGCATGAAAAGATATAACGAAGATAATGACATGCATAATGATAAATGGACGTCTGCAAAATGACTTCATGCGGAATTTATCGTCACACATGCGGAATTTATCATCACGTCACATATTTGACAGAAAAGGTAGCAGACGACCATCAAGTTTAAGTGTTACAACTCAAAAGAACCAAATGTATCGAAAGTGAGAGTTGTAAGCACTTGGCAAAAGTATAGCAACCACCCTTATGGACCCGCCTGAAGACTATCAACCCATATGCTTCTCCCCCTTTTGTCAGTGAGGACCAAAAAGGTTTGAAGACATAGAGCTTCTACTCATTCCCATGAGGAGTAGGCGAAGCAGCAGGGTCGTTGTTGAGGTTGGGTGGTGCAGAAGAACTTGGTGCAGTGTCAATTTGAGACGAAGTTGTAGTTGGTGAAGTAGAATCATCTTCGTCATCAATAACTCTGGCATTGACAGTTGCAGCTGAGGATGAGTAGTCATAGTCTTCAAGTGAGGGAGTCTGACGCAAGTGAGCGTTCCTGGGAGGAGTGGAATCAAACTTGAATCTCTCAGCGAAGCCATCTTGTTGAAGATCATCTTCAGAGCTCAGCAATGTCAGACTCTTCTAGGACTGCCGACAGGTTTCATGAGTGACAAATGCATTCTTGGTGGCAAGGTAGCGAATGCGATTAACATCCACCAAGAGGCTCTGCAATTGACGCTTGAGCCAGACATGATGCTTATCCTGTTTTTGATGCAGGGAAACAAGAAGCTCTCGGTCATTGAGAACACGAGATCGCTTCTGAGGCCTTTGGGAAATTGTGCTTTCAGTGGCTTCAGTATGGGCACGAGGTGCACGTGTATTTCCAGCCAAAGGATAAACACGAGAGGCATCAAGAACTCCTTCTATGGGTTGATAGAAGCTTTGGTGACCGGCATTGTGAAGATATAGTGGCTCCTTGGCAGGTTCAGGGTAGATGGCTTTAACAACATATCAACCTCTAGCAGGAAAACAAGATGATTGCATGCAGAGGGCTGATAGTTTATTGAGGATTGATGCTTGATGAGGCGCATTACCTATGGAGCACAAAACTTAGGACCAAATAGATCAGAGCCAGATGCAGCCAATTGCCTGATGAAGAAGTCTTGAGCATTGAAGCTGATGCCATTGAAGATATAGAAAAGCAATGTCTTCATTGCTCCTTCAAGCTTCGCTGCAGGAGGATGTCCTTTGACAGGCCATAGAGTTTGCCTGATAATATGATAAATGGTGTGGGGCAGATACTCTAGGTCTTCAACAAAGAACTCCTTTGGATAGTCAGCGTCTTGTGGCAGTGGCTTCATCATGCTCAGCATTTGGCTCATGTTTGGCTCTGGCTTCTGGAAGATGCTCTCCAAAGCATTATGGTGCAGCTGACAACCTAGTTCATAGTGTTCACCAGGAGTGGGCAGGGCAGTAAGCTCAATTATATCTTGGGCTTTGGCTTCATGGTGTACATCGCCTGTCATCCACTCAAGGACCCAAGTCTTCCGATCCCTGTAGTAGCCGCGAATGTGGAGAGTCACAGATAATTGCAGTAGAAGCTCTTCATTCCAATGCTCTTTATCGGTCACAAATTGTGGAAGGCCAACATCTCTGAAGTAGTGAAGGGCTTCTTCCAAGCAGGGCAGGCCAGCAATGGCTTCGCAGTCTAGACGCATATGGGAAAAAATGCGCCCCTGATTGTATAGTATGCAGGAATAGTAATTGCGCTGCTGATAACTCCAGAACCTGTCAGATGATATTCTTGGCTTGGAATATGGGTTCTTGGCTCTATCAAATAAGGTGTTGTGTGCTATGAAGCCATTCACATTAAACGATCCTGGTGAAGTTACAGTACCTGGAAACCTTGGCAGCCATGGCTTTGGCTTCTGGACCTGAGGCCTGTGGTCCACATGATAGTAAAACTGAGGTCCGGGAGTAGGAGGAGGAACCAGAATAGGCCAATGAACCATGACAGGTTGGCCGCGATCGAATGCCAGTTAAATTGTATGAGGCCTTGGAGGTGGTACATGAGCGTCGGCATGGACATGGGGTTGAAGTGGCACAATGGTTTTAGGTGCCACGTTGACTTCAGGGGTAGTATTGGCTTCAAGCACTGTATTCACTTCAGGCGCCACATGAGCTTCAGCCATAACAACATCATTGGCTTCAGTGTTGTTGTTTGTGGCCGCCTCATTATTTTCAACCTCCACTTGAGTAGCTGGAGGGTCTGGCACTGACTCGTTCTCCTCGAGAATAGTTTCTTGATTGGTAGGGGGTGTGGCAACTCGCTCTTCTTCTTGATGGGGTTCTGGTGGTTCTCGTTGATCATTGGCTGATTCAACCTGAATGTCTTCAGTAGCTTTTGCTTCGAACTCAGAGACGTTCACTGTTGGAGTGGCGTCAGGGAACACTTGTCGTGCCACTGAGTTGTGTTGCTCTTCTCCTTGTGGAATGCTCGATAGAGTGACTTGTGTCCTTGGTCCTTTGTGAAGCCTGCAGAGTGCGAGCGACGCCTTTGGAGACGGAGTCGGCTAGACCACAAAGTCATCATCTTCAAGCACCGGAGCGGTGGCTTGAGGTGGGGAAGTACTTGGGGATTCTTGATGGGGGGAGTCTTGAGGGCGATCAGCCCATGAATCATCCTGAGCAATTAGCGTCAGAGGACAACCAAAGCTGATGAGTTCGCTGTTCGTCCGAACATGCGAGGATACCATTTGGTGCTCAATCTGAGGAAGGAGTTTAGCATCTTCTACATTGTCCTGATGACGAATGTCTTCAGTTTTAGGAGTTGGAACATCTTTAGCTTTAGGAGCCTCTGTGGAAGGAGGCTCATGAACTATTAAGTGATGCTCTCGGTGTTCGGACGCAGGACGAGCAACTGAGATTGGCTCGACGACAAGGGGCTCTGTGGGAGCAGCCCAATCTTTCTTCTTTGTCTTCCTCTTCTTGGACGGTGGAGCATCGTCAGTGGTGTTCTTGTTCTTTCGCTTTCGTACTTTGGCTTCAGCTGCCCTTGTTTTCTTGAGTTCTGAAGCAGCTGTGGGGACCTTAGGCTTCGAGCCTGTCATACTAGCAGGGAAGACAATGCTTGGAGCTTCCTGCCTTGATGCTTCAGTTTGGGCCACAGCAGGCTTTTTCTTCTTCTTGGCAGCCATTCTGGGGTCCATGCCAGGGCGCCCCAGTGCCTTACGCTTCTCAGCCTCATTGTGTTCTTGCACACTTTTCTTAGCAAAATATTTCATTCTTTCTCTTGAACCTTTTGCTTCCTGGCGTTTCTAGTGAAACTGCTCCTCGAGCTCATGCAGCGTCTGCTTGAAGCTTTGAACATCTGCCACGCTAAGGTTTGCCATGTTCCTCTTGAACTGAGCTTTCTCATGATCAATCTTGTTCTTCAGTTCAACAATCTTCTGATCCAGAGCTAGCTCAGTAGCAATGGTACTGTGGAAAGAGACACTGATGCCAATTGGAAGCTCAAGATCATCGAGGTTGATGTTGGGGTTCTCAAACCATTAATCAATAAAATTGTTCAAGATGTCCATGTGAAAAAGTGGTAGATCATTGAAGATCTCCACCTCTTCCTTGCTCTTTATCAACAGCTCAAGAGCGTCATCGCCAAGATCGTCGTCACTTGACAGATCAATGGCTTCATTTTCGTTCCTCAGAACGACAGCTGGGGTCAGTGCTTGACCAGAAATCTAGATGGGCTTCTTCTTCTTCTCAGTCTTGGAGATGCGAGAGAGATCTTCAGACTGCACATTGGCTTCAGGAGGTGCAATGGCCAGAGGCTTCGCACACGAAGCTTTTGGTGCAGTGGAGGGCTTTGAAGCCTTTGGTTTCTTCTACTTATGAGGCTTGGGAGGAGCAGGCGCTTCATCAGAATCAGCATCGTCTGCAGAGTGAGCCATCGCATCCCCTTGGACAGCAATGTGAGAGATGAGACCTTCAAGGTTGTAGAAGGGGCCAACTTCATTGGGTTCGGCCTCACGTGTCCAATCAGCCCGTGGAGCAGATGGGCCAGGGTTGAAGTCGAGGCCAAACTGC
Source organism: Triticum urartu (assembly GCF_056163025.1). Taxonomy (NCBI): domain Eukaryota; kingdom Viridiplantae; phylum Streptophyta; class Magnoliopsida; order Poales; family Poaceae; genus Triticum; species Triticum urartu. Next base: position 299,929,196 of record NC_141878.1, read on the forward strand.
TTCCTATTTTTCTTGGCAGATTCCTTGGCAAACTAAAGGTTGCGCTTGAATAGATTGTCTTCACGACACCATAACAGAGCAGATGGGTTGGCATTAGTAGGCTGAGTTCCACGGACCATGCAAGGGTAGGAGCCTTGAGCAATGGCTTCGTACTTGGACTTGGGTTGCAGACCTTTGTACATGATGTCTCCCCATGGTCTCTTGATGGCATTCTTCTCAGCATACTCAGCAGCGATGAATCTGTATCTGTACCATTCCTCAGCCCAGTATCTTCGAATCCACTGGATTCGAGTCTTGTGTTCACCAGAGTTTTCTTCTGGGTCAGTCTTGTACATTTCATGCAGATCAGGTGGCAAATCTTTGGATGTATTCCGACGGCGCTGTCTGCTGCCCTTCCTGACTGATTTCTCTGTCGTCATGATGTGCAAACTAAATGGCTTCAGAACTTGCAAAGGCTTCCTTCTGCTGGTCGGACAGGAGCTTGCTTCAGGAGAATTGATGTGACGCTGTAAGAACTCTGCAAGTGAATGATGACTATGAGAACCAAGGGATTCTCCCATGGACATGTACCTGTGACAACATTACAGATGTGAGGGAAGGGGAAGAGGTCATATGCATTCTTAGAAGATTTTGAAGATAAATCAGTTTGAAGACATTGACCTCATGACGCGAAGACATTCACTTATACGTTGAGAGTTGGTTCCAGATTTGTACAAATCCAAGAATAGGTACAAGTGAGGAATCTAACTATTTTGTGAAGCACAAGTGAATATAATAGGCATGATATGAGATGCGGAACATGATTGATCCAATTTTGTAGGTACAGAAACCACTTTTGGTTGAGAAGGATGAATCTATCGGATCAAAAAGGCAATAAAAGTAAGCTTTAATTACCACACGAAGAACTGCTAGACGGAGTAGAGAGGAAGCCGAGCAGTTCGATCTTCTGTGCCCTAACTCGGCGACGGAAGACACCTACGGCAACAGCGGAGGAGTCGTGGTCCGCGGCCGGCTTGAGGACGGCGTCAGTGAGGTCGCGGCAGCTAAGCGCTTCGTCGCCAGCATCGTCGAGAGCTAGCGGTGGCGCTAGGGTTTGTCGAGAGGTGGAAGAAAAGATAATGATCGCGGTGTGGTGTATATTTATAGGGACAGGGACGGCACAACATTATTATGCAGGTGCCCCTGGCGCTTTACATCTGAGGGACACGTGGCAAACATGCAACACATTGGAAGTTCTTCCATGTTCCCACGCACGCATGGATTGTCGGGTGGACGTTCCCGCTTCTTCGGTTTTCACGCAAAGGATATAGCATTAAAACAGATTCAATTTTGTCTCGGTGTCTTCTGCTGACAAGGACTCAGAGAAGACAATCGACAGATTCAATAGAATGCATATGATTTGGATGGATAGAATCTGAGGTAGAAGCATAGAGGGGGTTAGGGTCCGATTTCACTTAGGTCAAAAGATTCGAACATGAAGACATAGCTATAAGTGAATGCTGTAGAGGACAGAACACTAATATAAATATATATGAATAGATACCAAATCAACATTGTGAAGATATACATGAAGTCAGATCAATGTTGAAGACAAACCAAATGTGAAGACTATGCAAATGAGACGTCAAATGAAAACACTTCAAACAAGAGTTTGGTGGTGGCGTTACCCATCGTATAGGAAGAATTAGACCCAAACACGGCGCACAATTATTGTGGCGCTTCGAAGTCAATTTCTGCATTGATGTATTCACACTTAGAGTGTATGTCTTCATTGTTTGAAGATATACGTTACTTCGTGTGTTGCGCATCTAAGTCATCACATGCATAAGCGTTAGGATGTGTGTGTGTCCAATTACAGGACATTCGAGGATTCTAAGATATTTAGCTCACACCGCAACTTGCAAAACCTTTTCTCATCCAAGGGCTTTGTGAAGATATCTGCCAATTGCTCTTCAGTGTTGACATGAATGATATCAATATCTTCCTTCATGACATGATCTATGAGAAAGTGATGACGGATCTGAATATGCTTTGTCTTCGAATGCTGAACTGGGTTGTTGGAAATCTTGATGGCGCTTTCATTCTCGCAGTAGATTGGCACATGCTTCAGATGGATGTCATAGTCCTTGAGAGTTGGCTTCATCAACAGAAGCTAAGCGCAGAAAGATCCAACAGGAATGTATTCAGATTCAACAGTGGAGAGATACACAGTTCTGCTTCTTTGAAGACCAACAGACAAGAGATCGTCCAAGAAAGTGACATGTGCCAGATGTAGACATGCGATCAACCTTGTCACCAGCATAATCACCATATGAGAATCCAACTAGATCAAACTCTGAGCCCATTGGATACCATAATCCTAGTGTTGTGGTGAAAGCCAAATATCAAAGAATTCGTTTCACAGCTAAGTGATTCGACTCCTTTGGTGCCGCTTGGAATCGGGCACACATGCAAACGCTAAGCATGATATCTGGCCTAGATGCACATAAATAGAGTAAAGAACCAATCATGGAGCGGTATACCTTTTGATTGAACTCTTTACCATTGTCGTCAGGGCCCAAATGACTTTTGGGCGTCGTGTATCCCTTGCAGTCTTGCATTCCAAACTTCTTCAGGCAGTCTTTGAGGTATTTCTCTTGAGATATGAAGATGATGTTGCTTTGCTGACAAATTTGAAGACCAAGAAAGAACTTCAGCTCACCCATCATGGACATCTGATATTCCTCTTGCATCATGTATCCAAACTCATCACTGTATCTTTTGGCAGTGCAGCTGAAGATAATGTCATCCATATAGATCTGGCACACAAACAGTTCACCATCGTATGTCTTCATGAAGAGAGTGGGATCCAGGGAACCAGGTTTGAAGCCTTTGCTCTTCAGTAAGTCTTTGAGTGTGTCATACCAAGCAAGAGGGGCTTGTTTGAGGCCATATAGTGCCTTGTTGAGCTTGTACACCATGTCAGGATGCTTTGGATCTTCAAAGCCAGGTGGTTGTGCAACATACACTTCTTCTTCAATCTTGACATTGAGAAAAGCACTCTTCACATCCATTTGATATAGGAGGATGTTGTGATGCTTGGCATAGGCTAGCAGAATGCGAATGGCTTCAAGCCTAGCCACCGGAGTGAATGTTTCATCAAAGTCCATTCCTTCAACTTGAGTATATCCTTGAGCAACGAGATGAGCCTTGTTTCTGACAACTTGACCATGCTCATCTTGTTTGTTGCGATAGATCCATTGTTCATCTTGAACTGTTGAAGCTCTTCTTGCATAGCTTGAATCCACTCAGGTTCCATGAAGACTTCAGCAACTTTCTTGGGTTCAGATATAGAGACAAATGCAAAGTCCCCACAGAAATTCGCTAGTTGCGTTGCTCTTGAACGAGTAAGGGGAGCGGGTGCATTGATGCTATCAATTATCTTCTCAATATGTACTTCATTCGCAACACGAGGATGAACTTGACGAAGACTTTGCTCTTGCTGATCATTGTCTTCTTCTTCATTATTACCTTTAGGCTCAGCAGAGTCTTCAGGTTGATTTGGTGCAGAAATGATAAGTTCCTCTTCAGCATGTGCCTCTGAATGTATGATTTCTCCAGTACCCATAAGCTTGACGGATTCACTAGGTGGAACTTCATCTAGCACATTTGGCTGGTGCTCTCTTTGCGAGCCATTAGTCTCATCGAACCGCACGTCCATAGTTTCAACCACTTTATAGTGAAAGAGGTTGAAGACTTTGTAGGAGTGCGAATCCTTCCCGTAACCAAGCATAAAACCTTCATGTGCTTTCGGTGCAAATTTTGAAATGTGATGTGGATCCTTGATCCAGCACCTCACACCAAATACTTCGAAGTAGCTTACATTTGGCTTCTTACCAATCAGCAGTTCATATGATGTCTTCTTTAGAAGCTTGTGAAGATAAACACGGTTGATGACATGGCATGCAGTATCAATAGCTTCAGGCCAGAACTTGCTTGGAGTCTTATACTCATCAAGCATTGTCCGAGCCATCTCAATGAGTGTTATGTTCTTCCGCTCCATGATCCCATTCTGCTGAGGTGTGTATGGAGCTAAGAATTCATGAGTGATGCCCAATGTATCAAGATAACTGTCGAGGCCAGTGTTCTTGAACTCTGTGCCATTGTCACTTCTTATGTGCTTGATCTTGATGCCATAGTTTGTCATGGCACGATTGGCGAATCGTCTGAAGACATCCTGCACTTCACTCTTGTAGAGAATTATATGCACCCAGGTATATCTAGAGTAATCATCAAAAATAACGAAGCCATAGAGACAAGCAGTAGTAGTAAGAGTGGAGTAATGAGTAGGGCCGAATAGGTCCATGTGACGCAGCTTGAAGGGACGTGATGTAGTCATGACTGTCTTCGAAGGATGCTTGGCCCTAGTCATCTTCCCGGCTTCGCAGGCACCGCACAGATGATCCTTTCTGAACTTGACGCCCTCGATGCCTACGACATGCTTCTTCTTTGCGAGAGTGTACAAGTTCCTCATGCCATCATGCCCTAGCCTCCAATGCCAGAGCCAGCACTCTGAAGCTTTTGCTAGAAGACATACTGCCAACTGTGGTCCTGCTGAGAAATCTACCATGTATAGATCACCTTTTCGGTACCCTTCAAAGACTAGCGACTTGTTAGATTCCATTAGAACAAGGCAACGATACTTTCCAAATATTACAATTATGTTCAAGTCACAAAGCATTGAGACATACATTAAGTTGAAACCAAGGGATTCAACAAGCATCACTTTATCGATGTGTTGATCCTTTGAGATTGCAACTCTACCTAGACCCAATACCTTGCTTTTACCAGTGTCAGCAAATGTGATATGACTCTTATTAGATGGACGTAAGGTTGAGTCCATGAGAAGACTTTGATCGCCAGTCATGTGGTTAGTGCATCCACTATCAATAATCCATTTTGAAGTAGCTGGTGTCATACCCTATAGTGCAGTTAGGGGGATAGGCTTCACGAAGAGTATTGTGAAGCATACACATTTGACGAGCAAGTGGATTATGAAAGCTCAGATCTAGTTTAGGACTGATAGGATGCATGGCAAGCGATTCAGGAACGAGATACATAATAAGACCATTTGGGAATTTTATCTTGCGTCCCACAAGATGTTTTAGGTCCCCAGCAATAGCATCTGACGCCTTTGATTTCCGGCTGGAGACCTTTCCCTACAAAAGAGAGTTAAGTTTTCTGAACCACCCACATCTTCAGGGGTGGCTTCGAAGAAATGAGTCTAAGTGCAGCATCTGAGAACTTTGGCTTTGGGGCCCTAGCAAATAGTCTTGCAGGAGGTGAATAATACTCATAAGAATAAGTAGAGTAGTTCTTGGTCTTATGAACATGGAGGTTTGATGAAACACGCTCATATTCATAGGCCTGAGTACGTTTTCCCTGCAAAACATTTGTGTTAGGGCGACTCTGGTGTGTCCTCTTTCTGTATGAAGCCTTTGGACCATGTGAAGCCTTTGGTCTGGGGTTTGTCTTCTTCCCAGGTGGTGTCATGATGAGATTCACCTAAAGATTTTCAAGACAACTCTTGGGCACCCAGATCTTCTTCAAAGGTGGTCAATTCCTGCAGTTAGTACCAATATACCTGGCAAACACTTCACCATTCTGAATCTTAAACAGTTTATAGTTTGCATCAAAGGATTCATCAATGATAATCGGGTTAGCACAAGTGAAGGCAGATAAGGAAGATGGATCCACTGAAGGTCCCTTTGCAGCAACCCATGTGGTTTTGGGGTAATGCTTAGGCTTCCAGTAAGAACCATGAACATTCATTTTCCTCTCGAACCCAACACCCTCTTTCCTAGGATTTCGGTTCAGTATCTGTTTCTTGAGGACATCACATAGTGTCTGATGCCCTTTGAGACTCTTGTGCATTCCTGTTTCAAGCAACATCTTCAACCTGGCGTTCTCATCAGCAATAGTAGTGGTATCCTCAGCGGAGGGGTTAGTTACCACATCAGCATTTGAAGATATTGCAATAGCAGTAGCAGTAGAACATCCAGCAATAGAAGTAGCATTATCACGCTCAAGGCATTTTAGACATGGTGGTTCAAGTCCTTCCTAAGCGGTACTGATCTGTTGAGCGCGAAGTGACTCATTCTATTTTTAAAGATCTTCACGAGCCGCTCTCAAGTTCTCAATTTCTTGCTTCCTTTGAAGGTAATCGTAGGAGAGCTTTTCATGAGTAGTTGAGAGCTTTTCATGACGACTTTCAAGCTCTTCATACTTAACATGAAGATTCTTAATGTCTTCAATTAAGGACTGAGTTCGAGTCATTTCCGCGTCCAACATGGCATCGCTTTTGTCTGACAATTTTTGAATATGTTCCATAGCAGTCTGTTGCTGTGTTGCAATTTGAGCAAGTTTTTTGTAGCTAGGTTTAGACTTACATTCAGAGTCATCTTCACTGGATGTTTGATAGTGACCATTGCGTGAGTTTACCTTGGCACCACGTGCCATGAACCAGTAGGTGGGTGAAGAGTCATCTTCATTAGCATCAGCGTTGGTGAAGAGGTCGTCGTCTTCAGTGTTGAAGATGGACTTGGCGACATACGCTGAAGCTAAAGCTAGGCTTGCCACGCCTGAATCAGATTCCTGTTTAGACTCCATCTCCACCTCCCTAGATGAACACTCCTCCTCTGAATCCATTTCCTTGCCAAAAAATGCATGACCCTTGCTAGATGAGCTCTTCTTGTGTGATGAAGACTTTGACGAAGACTTAGAAGAAGACTTTGAGGATTTCTTCTTTTTCTTGTCATCAGAATCATATTCCTTGCTCTTCTTCTTCTTGTTCTCATTGTCCCACTGAGGACATCTAGAGATGTAGTAACCAGGTTTCTTGCACTTGTGACACGTTCTCTTCTTGTAGTCACGGGAGGAAGCTTCATCATTTCTTGGAGCTGGATCTTGAAGACTGTCTGGAGCCTTTCTTCCTAGTGAACCTTTGGAACTTCTTCACGAGCATGGCAAGCTCCTTTCCAATTTCTTCAGGATCCTCAGAACTGCAGTCAGATTCTTCTTCACATGAGGAACCAGCCTTGGCCTTCAAGGCGCAAACTCGGCCATAGTTGGGACCATAGATGTCTCGTTTCTCAGATAGCTGGAATTCATGTGTGTTGAGCCTCTCAAGTATGTCAGACGGATCGAGAGTCTTGAAATCAGGATGTTCTTGAATCATCAGAGCCAAGGTGTCCAATGAGCTGTTGAGTGATCTCAAGAGTGTCATGACGATTTCATGCTTGGTGATTTCAGTGGCACCGAGTGGATGAAGCTCATTTGTGATATCACTGAGGCGATCAAACGTCAGCTGAACATTCTCATTGTCATTTCTCTTTAAGTGGTTGAAGATATTGCAAAGAACACTAATCCTTGAGTCTCTTTGGGTTGAGATGCCTTCATTGACCTTGGAGAGCCAGTCCCAGACTAGCTTTGCAGTTTCCAAAGCACTCACCTGGCCATACTGTCCTTTGGTCAGATGACCACAAATGATGTTCTTGGCAGTAGAATCCAGTTGAATGAACTTCTTGACATTAGCTTTGGTGACGCCTTCACCGGCCTTGGGAACGCCATTCTTGACGATATACCAAAGGTCGACATCAATGGCTTCAAGATGCATGCGCATCTTATTCTTCCTGTAAGGGTAATCAGTGCCATCGAAGATAGGGCACGCAACGGAGACTTTGATTACCCTATAGTCGACATAGCTAAAAATCCAGGTGGTTAAACCGAATCACATAGAACAAGGGAGCACCTTGCTCTGATACCAATTGAAAGTGCTAGTTATCGACTAGAGGGGGTGAATAGGCAACTTTTATGGAAGTCTTCAAAACATGAGGGCTTTGAAGAAAAACAGTAGAAATGAACCTATTGATATGAAGTGGAAGGTAGACTACACTAGGCAAGCCATAGTCACGTAAGCAATGAAGTGAAAGCACGAAGACTATCAGCAGCTAGGTAGTATGGATCAATATGGAAGAAAGTATGAAACCAATCAACAATAGGAGTCACATAGTGAAGTCAATCATATCATGCAAGCAGGCAATGACTTCACGAAGACAAACTGTAAGTAAAGAGAGAGGTAAGGATAGAACCAGTTGCTTAGTGAGGACAGGTATTTGTTGGACTAGTTCCAGTTGCTGTGACAACTGTACGTCTAGTTAGGGAGGCTGAGATTCAACTCAGAAGACCGCGTCTTCACCTTATTCCCATTGAGAAAAGGACACACAGTCCTCTCCCAATCACTGTGGTAAGTCATCAAGGTAGACTTCCAAACCTTCACAAACTTCGTTCACCGGCGATCCACAATGACTCTTGGATGCTCAGAACGCGACGCCTAACCGGCTGGAGGATTCATAGTCCTCAAGTGTACCAAGTCTTCAGATCACGCAGACAGAAAGACTTCAGTGATGCATAACACTCTTTGGCTCTAGGTGTTTAGGGCTTTGACCTCACAAGGATTTCTCTCTCAAAGGCTTCGAGGTGGGTTGCTCTCAAACGACAAAAGCCATGCACTAACTCTAAGCGGCCACCAATTTATGGTGTAGGGGGTGGGCTATTTATAGCCACTAGGCAACCCTCCCTGATTTGTTCGAAATGACCCTGGGTCACTAAGGAACTGACACGTGTTCCAACTGGTCAGATTTCAAACACACGCGACAGTTTGACTTGGGCTACAAGTAAAGCTTACTTATCCAGCTCTAGATAAGATTTGCTCTCTTTGTCTTTGCTCAAAGACATAGGATTTGCTTGAGCATCACTTCAGTCACTCTGACTTTGTTCACTTGGACCCCACTTAATTGTACAGTGGTTCCTATGACTCAACAAAGAAGGAAAGGAAACTACGAAACAACTATGTCTTCGCAATCCATAGTCTTCATACGATGTCTTCTCATGTCATAATCTTCAACGTGAAACTCTTCACAGACCACCATTGTCTTCAATGTGTTCACACATTTTTAGGGGTCATCTCATGTAGCTAAACCGAATCAATGGGGGACTACTACCTGTATTATCCTGCAATTCTCACAAACACATTAGTCCCTCAACCAGATTTGTCGTCAATACTCCAAAACCAACTAGGGGTGGCACTAGATGCACTTACAAGGGCACAAAATGATAAGAATTAAATAACATGCACTCATCACCAAAGATACACATGATTGATCATGCACACACATTCATAGATATAATCATGCAAGCACACATTAAGCGTAGTATGATGAAACACATGATCACACAAAGTATATCATAAGCATAACACACAAGTAGCATAAGTAGCAACAACCAACCAAACTAAAGTAGCAAGGCAAATGAAACCAATAAAATCAAAAGTCTCTCTCTCTCTCTCTCTCTCAGCCTATGATCTATACACTTTCTCCCCCTTTTGCAACCACCAACTCTGAGCAACCACCAATTTATGGTGTAGGGGTGGGCTATTTATAGCCACTAGGCAACCCGACCTGATTTGTCTGAAATGACCCTGGGTCACTAAGGAACTAACACGTGTTCCAATGGTCAGATTTCAAACACACGCGGCAGCTTGACTTGGGCTACAAGTAAAGCTGACTTATCCAGCTCTGGATAAGATTTGCTCTTATTGTCTTCGCTCGAACACATAGGATTTGGTTCAGCATCACTTCAGTCACTCTGACTTTGTTCACTTGGACCCCACTTAAAAGTACGCTGGTTCCTATTACTCAACACAGAAGAAAAGGAAACTACGAAACAACTATGTCTTCACAATCCATAGTCTTCATACGATGTCTTCTCATGTCATAGTCTTCAACGTGAAACTCTTCACAGACCACCATTGTCTTCAATATCTTCACACATTTTTAGGGGTCATCTCCGATAGCTAAAAAGGATCAATGAGGGACTACTACCTGTGTTATCCTGCAATTCTCACAAACACATTAGTCCCTCAACCAGGTTTGTCGTCAATACTCCAAAACCAACTAAGGGTGGCACTAGATGCACTTACAAGGGCACAAAATGATAAGAATTAAATAACATGCACTCATCACCAAAGATACACATGATTGATCATGCACACACATTCATAGATATAATCATGCAAGCACACATTAAGCGTAGTATGATGAAACACATGATCACACAAAGTATATCATAAGCATAACACACAAGTAGCATAAGTAGCAACAACCAACCAAACTAAAGTAGCAAGGCAAATGAAACCAATAAAATCAAAAGTCTCTCTCTCTCTCTCTCGAAGCCTATGATCTATACACTTTCTCCCCCTTTTGCAACAAGTTACCAAAAAGTTTGAAAATGTATAATGCTATGCGGCACTCCAGGCACGATCTCTGGGAGCTCCTGAAGGGGTTTTCTGGCTTGTAGCTCTAGTGTGCATACACGGTGTTGAGAGGAGTCCATTTGCAAATGCTTCTGCCAAAGTCTATGGAGCTGGTGGAGTAGATATATGGAGGAGCAATTGTGGCTGTGGTGGCAGGAGCAGAATGAGCAGGTCTCAAATCTACAACTGGCTAAGTAGCAGACCTTTGTGCCCTCAGCACTGACTGGAATCTGTCTATAGTGGGTCTGTCATCATTGTCCTCAACATCACTCCTCGGCTTCTCCACTATGGTCTAAATCCATGTGACCTTCACATTCGTGACATTCGCAAAATATCAGTACCAAACGGAGTCCAAATGCAGCAAAACTTTTTGGAGATTTTTTCTGGACCAGAAGACACCCAGTGGGCCAAAAACGTACCAGAGGGGAGGCCCGTGGGGAGAACAACCCACCAGGGCATGCCCAAGGGGGTTGTGCCCCCCATGGATCCCCCCTGCACCACCTCTTCGCCCTATAAATTCCCAAATATTCCAAAAACCCTAGGGGAGTCGATAAAACACAATTCCAGCCACCGCAAGTTCCAGAATCACGGGATCCAATCTAACACCATCATAGAGGGGTTCATCATCCTCGTTGGTGCCTCTCCGATGATGTGTGAGTAGTCCACCATACACCTATGGGTCCGTATGCAGTAGCTAGATGGCCTTCTCTCTCTCTCTTTTGATTCTCAATACAATGGTCTCTCGGATATCTATTTGATGTAACTCTTTTTTGCAGTGTGTTTGTTGGAATCCTACAAAATTTTAGTTTATGATTAGATCTATATCCATGAATATTATTTGAGTCTTCTTTTGATCTCTAATATGCATGATTATTTATAGCCTCGTATTTATCCTTCGGATCTTCAGTTTAGTTAGGCCAACAAGATCGATTTTTCTTGCCATGGGAAGAGGTGCTTTGTGATGGGTTCGATCTTGTGGTGTTCTTTCCCAGTGATAGAAGGGCAGCAAGACACGGATGTATGGTTGCTATTAGGATAACAAGATGAGGTCTATTCCTACATGAATAGATCTCATCTAGATCATGTCATCATTCTTATTGCATTACTCCATTTTTTCATGAACTTGATACACTAGATGCATGATGGATAGCGGTCGATGTGTGGAGTAATAGTAGTAGATGCAAGCAGGAGTCGGTCTACTAATCTTGGACGTGATGCCTATATATTGATCATTGCCTTAGATATCATCATAATTATTCGATCTTCTATCAATTGCCCAACAGTAATTTGTTTACCCACTGTGTGGTATTTCTTGAGGGAAGCCACTAGTGAAATCTACGACCCCCGGGTCTATTCTTTATCATATTTGCTTTGAGATATATTTTTATTCGTGTTTATTTTCAGATCTATTATTCCAAAAACCCTAAAATACCTTGCTGCACTTTTTATTTTCATCTTTTATTTCACATTTTATCAAGAGCTATTTATCCAATCTATCACAAAATTGTCTATCTTTTTGCCGGGGAGGATCAAGTCAGGTCTCCCGTCAACTTGACAATTTCTGACAGCGTTACCTAGAAGGGATTGACAACCCCTCAGAAGCGTCGGGTTGCAAGTATTTGTTCTTTGTGTGAAGGTTCCGTTTACATAGTGTTTCTTGGTTCTCCTACTAGTTTGATAACTTGGTTTCATAATTGAGGGAAATACCTGCCGTAGATGTACTGCATCATACCTTTTTGGGGAAATACCAATACAGTTTCAAGCGACGTTAAAAGGAATTTCTGGCGCTGTTGTCGAGGAGACACACTACAAAAAAAGAAACATCTGTGACATTTTTGTCCGAACGTAATTCTTCTGTCATGCTTATGACACTGCTATGACGATAATTGTGAAAAACCAAGTATCATCATAGATGTCGTGGGCTCCTACTTATATGACAAAAAATCATGATAGAAAATGGGATTTTCGTCATGGGCGGGCCGGGGATGCCCTAGGATGACATTCTTCGGGCCGTCGATGACAGAAAAAATAATGGTAGAAGCGATGGCACGGAAAATTCCAGGGAGTTCCCGGTTACAGTGGGTGGTCGGGGCCGAGCGGTGCATGTGAGGTTTGCGTGTTTCTCTCGTATACGTACGCGTGTGTGTGCGAGGCGTTGGGCTTTAACAGAACCCAAGAAAGGCATTCTCTTACTGAAACCGAGTGATTGCACTAGCTACACGCGTTACTGAACAGGAGCGATTGCACTAGCTAGAGGCGTTACTGAACCCGAGCGATCAACCCTTTGGCTGTTAACTGGACCCGAGCGATTCCTTCGCTAGTGCTGCTAACTGAAGCTGATCGATCCTGCTGCCTCTTGATTAATAGTAACCATTGTTGGGGGTTGTATGAACAGTTCTCGGTGTGGGTTGGATGAACAGGACCCCATGGTAGTAGGCCATTGCCGATGGATGAACAGGACCCCGATCGAGGAGGCTGCCACACCAAAGCCGGTTGGGGGTGGATGAATAGGACCCATGGAGGGCTGGTTGAACAGTAGTCAGTGGAGGTTGCATGAACGGTAGCCCGGGGAGGCAGGAGGAAGATGCAGTGGATGAACAGTAGCAGGTGGAGGCTAGAGGAAGTCGACGGTGGATGAACAGTAGCCCGTGGAGGCTGGAGCGAGGTAGTAGACGGTGGATGAACAATAGCCTGTGGAGTCCCATTTTGTGGTACGCCACACCTCTCCCAATGACCAGGACCCTGTTTCGACCATAGGCACTCCAACACAAGTCCGTTTCCTCCACTTTGCGGTATTCCACACCCCTCCCGATGAACAGGACCCCGTTTCGACCGTCGGCGCTCCAACACAAGTCCCTTTCCTCCGTTTTGTGGTACACCACCCCCTCCCAATCAACAGGACCCCATTTGAACTGTAGCTTGTCGAACAGAAGGTCGTTTCCTCTTTACTACGGTATGCCAAATCCCGTTTCAGTTGTTCCATCCAAGCCAGTTGGCTCCCGATGAACATGACACAGTTTCTCCGTTCTGACCTAGCTGGTTGGCTTCCGAATAATAGGATGTTGTTTCTGCCATCCGTTGCCTCACCATGTACACATGCCCTGGGCAATGGCATGCGCGAGTAGCTAGGCATTCGAGACGCCGCTCGTATGTACGTATGTGGCCGTATTTTTTGGCATGTGGTTTTATGTACGTGTACACGATATAGATTGGACTGCCTAAACTGCTACGTCGGGGCTCTACTACGACACATGACGCTGCTTGCTCGGCCAAGGTTCATAGTTGTAGAGAGACCGATCGACCAGTATGTACTACACGTTCGCGACCAGACAGAAAATGCTACGTACGCTTCGATTGGGTGGGTCTCAGCTGTCAGGGAGGATAGGGACACACTTCCTTGCATGCGAAGATATAGCTGGTGGGTCCCAGCTATCAAGGGAAGAATAATTTTTTGCCCGTAATATGGACACACTTCCTTGAGTGCGAAGATGTAGCTGGTGGGTCCATCTGTCAGCCTCATCGTATAGAGTCCTCTTTCGATGGTTGTCGTTCGCGTGGACAGCAACCAAGAGCTGGACGACGGCGAGGCCTATGAAGGAAACGACACGGAGCGAGGGAAGATGAGGCAGGTGAATGCCCATGCGGAGGGGAGTACGAGGGTTCATTGGTTCGGCTGCGGTGTGAGGCTCCCGTCGCCGGAGAATAATCGGAGATGTTGGTGAGTAGAGGAATGGCCTGGACGGTGATAGGGGTAGGGTGGGCCAGTGAGTCCTGCGCGGCAGCATAACCGGCCACGGGAGGCGGTACCACCGGCGGTGGTTTGGGCAGCTGAAGCATGAATATCCGAGATTGAAGAAGCACGACATCTACTGACAAAGTCTTGCGTACGTGTCAACTTAGTAGGCCCACAAGTGTATGGCAGAGAACATATAGCCCATTTGTGATTTGCAATAATGTACAACCCATTTTTGAATTCTAATGGAATTTACTACCGCCCATTTACAGTTTGTTAAAATCACAACCCATTTTCTAGCAAGGACAATGATTAATAATTTCAAGCAACCGCTCAAAACAGAATTCAATAAAATTTACCACATATTGATGGGATCCGAAATGTTTTTATCCCAAAATTTTGAGTCATATTGAATATAATTTCAAAATAAATTTGTATTAGGTAAAAACCAAATGAAATAATGCGCGCGCAACAAGTAATGAAATTAAAATTTCCAAATCCAAAAATAATATTTGTTTAACTAATTGCGTGTTTGGTGCATTTTTCTAGTTATAGCCCAGTTTTTATAATTACATCCCATTTATTATTTCTTCAAGCCCATTTTCTTGTTAAGCCTGATGCATCCCTCCTAGGAAAGATTTGCAGCCCAGCAGCCTAGAGAATAACAAGTTGACCTGGGCTTGGTATTCCTAAAAAAGTATAGCTGGGCTAGCAATTTTCACCATGAAAAACATTAATACCTAGGCTGGATATTTGGTCGACATAAAATAATAGCCTGGGCTAGACGGGCCACAGCCCGCCCAGTTGATACCGTGCTCCTCTGAACAACAACAAAAACATCGCTCAAGAAAAACTTTGCTCACACCTCAGAAACACAAATACTGCTCGAGCTGTTGGGTCCTAGCTGTCGGCCGCTACTTGTGCAATTCTCTCCTTTATTTACTATATAGGTTGACAATGGTGTGGGACCGTGATGTCATGAAACCAGGAGGAAGCAAAAAAATTATAATTATATATAAGGAGGCACTTGCGTACATGTGGCTATGGCCCTGTTGGGTCCCCACTGTCATCCTCTCCAAGTAAAGTCATCTCCTAATTCCTCATGTTCGTTGACCATGTCGACAACACGAGACGGTGGCGCCATGGCGAGCGCAACAACTCGAAGGACGACGGAGAGGGCCTCGCAGGCCCTACGGATGGTCTGATACAACGCCCGCTGCTCATTCAGGAAGCCAGGATCATAGGGCTACATGTTCGCGACGACATTGCCATTCGCTTGTTTGTCGGCGATTCGTCCTTCCATGATCCGGTGCTTGTTGAGGAGACGAAGGTTGTAGCACATGAACTCCTATGCCGATAGATCTTCTGCCGTTAGAGCGTCGAAGTGCAGCCGCACCTGCTCCATGGTGAACACTGCATGAACCGGCTTGGGCGATGGCGCCGGTTCTTGATCGGAAGCCACGTCCATCATCTGATTGTCGTCGCTGAGCTCGGCGAGCTCGCTGGTGAGCCAACATGTCCCGCTGCTGGACCGGACCACTGCCAAGCACGAGTCTGACCGCCCTAGCCCACCCAGAGCCCCTCCCTTGCCCGTGCGCGCTTTCCGCCCGAAACTGTCAGTGCAGCTCGTGCCGCTTCCCGCTGCAGGCGACTGCTCCGTGTTAAAATGACAAAAGTACCGTCCGTTTGCCACCCACATTAGTGATAGGCGGATGGACAGGTGGCGCAGGATGTCGAGGCGGCTACTCTAGCGCCACCTGTCCATCCCTCTGCAGCCCACCATTGTTGTATAAACTGCTACGCTGGCCATAGCCGCAGTCATCCACCTCCGTTCCCTTTCTTCTGTCCACACCACTCCCGCCGTGGATTCCTCACACTCTATCACTCTTCGGGACGGGCGAACGACGGACCAAAAGGAGATGGTAGCCATTGCTGCCGACTGGCTGACCGACAAGCAGCCGGAGGACGACGACGTCTCAATGGAGAACGTGGTAGTCGATGATCCGGCGCCGACCCCCTCCTCCGCACCATCCTCACTGGTGCATTGCACCATGACCATCAGCTAGGCCCGTGCCCAATACATGGGCATGGTGAGGCAGAAGCGTGAGGAGAAGTTCTAGGAGGCGCAGGCCGACGTCGCCTACAACCACCATGTCCTCCAGAAGCACCTGCAGGCGGCGGAGCAGATCGCCGCGGAGTGGGCAGAGCAGGGGTCGTTTCTTGAGTCGTACCGCTCCGCCTGCGAGAGCCGCCTCACGTGCTGGTGGTACCGTGTGCGGGTAGCATAGGTTGCGGCCGCCTACAAAGAGGGTGATGAAGCAGGCGAGGTGATGTTTGGCAAGACCAACGACGAGGTGGAGGACAATGTAGGCTCCGCCGAGGCCCCGCCGACACCGAGGAGGGCGACTTCGCCGGCTTCGGTGTGGCCCTACTCCATCGATGCATCGCCCACCAACAGTGACGCAGAGGACATCACCAGCTCTGCTGAGGCCCCGCCCCGCTGGCAACGAGGTGGAGGACTTCGTCGAGGCCCTGCCCCGCTGACACTTCACCAACGTATCTATAATTTATGAAGTATTCTTACCATGTTTATAACAATTTTATATGGTTTTGGTATGATTTGATTATAACTAACCCGGACTGGCACTGTTTTCAACAAAACTACCATGGTGTTGTTTTTTGTGCAGAAATAAAAGTTCTCGGAATGGGCTGAAAATTTACGGAGAATATTTTTGGAAAATATAAAAAATACGGGAGCCAAAATATACCGGAGAGGAGCCCTGGGGTAACCACAAGGGTGGGGGGCGCCCCCACCCCCTAGGGCACGCCCCCTACCTTGTCGTCGCCTCATGGGTCCCCTGGACTTGTCCCTGACGCCAAACACTCCTATAAATTGAGGAAACTCCAGAACGAAACCTAGATCGGGAGTTCCGCCGCCGTATGCCTCTGTAGCCACGAAAAAACCCTCTAGACCCTCTCTAGCACCCTGCCAGAGGGGGCCATCATCACCGAAATCCATGGAGGAGGATCCCGGAGGGGGCTATTATCGCCATGGAGGCCAAGGAACAGAGGGAGAACCTCTCCCCATCTAGGGGGAGGCCATGGAGGAGGAAGCACAAGGGGGAGAATCTCTCCCCCTCTCTTTTGGTGGTGCTGGAGTGCCACCGGGGGAACCATCACCGCGGTGGTCGTCTTCATCAACATCACCATCCTCACTCTTTTACGCGGTCTACTCTCCCGCACCCCGCTATAATCCCCTACTTGAACATGGTGCTTTATGCCACATATTATGATCCAATGATGTGTTGCCATGCTATGATCTTTTGAGTAGATTTCATTTGTCTTTTGGGTTGATTGATGATTTATTTTGGTGCTGTCCTATGGTGCTTTTCATGCCGCGCACACGTGAGGGATTCTCGTTGTAGGGTGTTGCAATATGTTCATGATTCGCTTGTAGTGGGTTGCTAGAGTGTCAAAAGGTTAAACCCGAGTAAGAGGGTTGTAGCGTATGGGATAAAGGGGACTTGATACTTTAATGCTATGGTTGGGTTTTACCTTAATGATCTTTAGTAGTTGCAGATGCTTGCTAGAGTTCCAATCATAAGTGCATATGATCCAAGAAGAGAAATTATGTTAGCTTATGCCTCTCCCTCGTATGAAATTGCAATAATGATTACTGATCTTGTTAACAATTGCCTAGGATAATTCCGCACACTGATCCATAATTATTCCACACTCGCTATTTATAATATATAGTAATATATTCTAACTTTATATTAACAACACATACTTTCATATTTTAGTTCTCCGATATCATGCAAAGTTATCCTCTTCATATACACAATGTAGTTTCATTTCTAGTTTCTAGATGGACGAAAATGTTGGGTGTACGTAGAGTCGTATCAGTGGCAGATAGGACTTGAGAGAATATTGATCTTACCTTTAGCTCCTTGTGGGCTCGAAACTCCATACTTATCACTTCCAGCTTTGGAAATTGCTACGATGATTCCTTGCACTTGGGGATTATCAAGCTCTTTTCTGGCGCCGTTGCCGGGGAGCAGTAGCGTGGGGTTGATATTTTCGTGTATGCTTATTTTCTTTCTTCACTAAGTAGATTTTGTTATACATTTTTTTTCTTTATTTGTGGGTGAAACAAACAAAAAACTTAAAATAATTTATATACAAAAAAATTACTTGCCTCTTATGCCTAAAAACTTTCTCAAAAAGAGAAGTGATTAGAAGGTTGTGCATTGCAGAAGTGAGGGTCGACCTTGAAAACTTGTGTTCATGCTCATGGAAACAATGTATAATTTTTCATGGAATTTTCTCAAAAATAAGTATCCTCTTTTATATATCCATCGTATTGTAAAAATAATGTGGCAAGGTTTACGTTTAGAATGTTTAAATTGCTTGTTTGGTGTGTCCAGCAGAAAAAACAGAAACTTTTCCTGTAGTATTTTAATTCTCATTTTGACTGGAGCGAGATAAAATCTTGAAATTCTTACAAAGTACTGCTATGAAAATTGTTTAGATTTTTATAATTTTTTAGAATTTTTTAAGTTACAGAAGTACACGAAAGTTCCAGATTGCTACAGATTGTCCTGTTCTTGACATATTCTATTTTCTATGTGTTGTTCACTTATTTTGATGAATATATGGGTAGTATCGGGGGGTATGACCCATGGTGAAGTTGTAATACATTAGTTATAATTCTAATATGAAATTTAAATGAGTTTACAACAGGACCTAAAGGTAGTAATTTGCTTTATTATACTAAGGATCTCGCAAAGTTTTTGTTAAGTTTTGTGTGGATGAAGTGTTCGAAGAACAAGGAGTTACCGATATGAGAAGAATAAGGAGAGGCAAGAGTTCAATCTAGGGATGCCCAGGGCACCCTAAGTAAATATTTCAAGGATACTCAAGCATCTAAGCTTGAGGATGCCCCAATTGGCATCCCATCTTTCTTCTTCAACAATTATCGATATACCTTGGTTTTTGTTTTGTTCACATGATATTCGTCTTTTGTGTTTATTTCTATTTTCTTTTCCTATATGCTCCATGCTAGTGTGAGATAGCCCTTCATTGATTTGTAGAATGCTCTTTGTGATTCAGTTAATTCTTTTGAGTATGTCTTTATAAATGCTCTTTGTGCTTCACATAAATCACTTGACTACGGGTTTATAGAATGCTTCATGTGCTTCACTTATGTATTTTGAGTTTGGATGTTTGTAAATATATATTAATTGTAGAATGCTCTATGAACTTCACTTATATCTTTTGGAGTATGAATAAGACTATCATCAGAATTGAGCTTGGAAGAGTATCTTTATAATATCATGCCTAGCTAAAAAGGCATAAAAGAAAAGGTGCTTGTTGGGAGACAGCCCAATATTCATCCTTATTGTTTTTGTGTGTTCACATGATTAATATACTTTAGTAATCATGTTTTATTGATTTTATTCCAATAAAGGGCCAAGTAAGACCTTTGGGATGGCTTACGGTGATAGTTGATTCGATCTTGCTGAAAAACAAAAACTTTTGCACTCATTGACAGTATTTTAAAAAATCACATAAGCGTGATTTTGATCTGAATTTTCTACACAAGATTAATATATACATTTCCTAGGTTTTCCTAATTTTTCAGAATTTTTAGAGTAGCAAAACTATGGTTGTTGTTCAGATCATTACACACTGTTCTGTTTCTGGCAGATTCTGTTTTCAATGCATAGTTTGCCTGTTTTCTAGTTTCTATTGGTTATATTACTCAATATAAATTGTAGAAATGATATGGTACAGTAGGCATTGTGTGAGAACAATTATGAATCTTTTCTTTTATAGTACCAAAGTGAATGATTTACTCTTTATCATACTAACCCATC
Organism: Triticum urartu; assembly: GCF_056163025.1. NCBI lineage: Eukaryota > Viridiplantae > Streptophyta > Magnoliopsida > Poales > Poaceae > Triticum > Triticum urartu. Next base: position 299,949,159 of record NC_141878.1, read on the forward strand.
TTACGAAGTTCCGTTAAGTTTTGTGTGATTAAAGTTTTCAAGTTTTGGGTGAGATATCGATACGAGGAGAATAAGGAGTGAAAAGACCTAAGCTTGGGGATGCCCAAGGCACCCCAAGTTAATATTCAAGGAAGACTCAAGCGCCTAAGCTTGGGGATGCCCAAGGCACCCCAAGTAAATATTCACGGAAGACTCAAGCGCCTAAGCTTGGGGATGCCCCGGAAGGCATCCCCTCTTTCGTCTTCAAATTCATCGGTATACCTTACTCGGAGCTATATTTTTATTCTTCACATGATATGTGTTTTGCTTGGAGCGTATTTTCATTTTACTTGCTGTTTGAATAAAATTATTGGATCTGAAATCTTGAATGAGAGAGAGTCCTCACATGGCTATTTAACTATTTGACTACTCATTGATCTTCACTTATATCTTTTTGGAGTAGTTTTGTCATTTACTCTCGTGCTCCACTTATATCCTATGATTAAATGGTTGGATGAATTGAATATCATCGATCTAAAATTATATATGCTTCATATGCTTATCCCATGGGGAGTAATGACCTCACTCATAAGAAGTATAGGTGGTAAAATTTATTGAAAGTTAGCAAACTCAACATTGGTCACTTGAACAATTCATGAAAGAATATTGAAGGAAAAGAGGTATCACATATAAATATACTATCTTGGACATCTTCTATGATTGTGAGACCCATTAATTATTTTCAAACTTGAGCAAATTAGTTGAAGTTGGACAAGGAAGACAACGTAATGAGTTATGTTTGGGTATATTTGCATAGAAGTTATATTGTTATCGATCCTCTAACATGTGGTGCTTGCTTAGGATCTTTTGCTAGCCAAAATTTTGTACTAAGTAGAGATACTACTTGTGCATCGAAAACCCTTAAACCCGATTTCATGCCATGAGTGTCCACCATATCTACCTATGGATTGAATAAGATCCTTTAAGTAAGTTGTCATCGGTGCAAAATGAAATAAAAATTGCTCGTAAATATGTATGATCTTTTATTGTAAGGGAAAATAAGCGTTGTCCGAACTTTTGGTGGTAAAGAAATAAAAGCGACAGGTGCATAATAAAGTTTGCAATCACAAAGGGAAATACAACGTGACGTTCCTTTGCATTAAGGGTTTGCGCACCCAACATTTAAAAGCACATGAAAACCTCCGCTTCCCTTTGCAAAGGGCCTGTCTTTTACTGTAATGTATTTACTTTTATGCAAGAGTCAATAGTATCCCTTCCTATTTCAACCTCAATTATTCTTTAGTTGGCAAGCATCATGTGGCGGGGAAAGATCCAAGCATATATTGCTATTCAAATATATTTGATCATGAATTATTATTGTTGACAATTATCTATATTATAAATAAGTTGGAAGGCGAAACATTAAGCCCCTATATTTCTTTGTGTTTAACGGATGTTGTTTGTTCTAAAAATGTGCTTTGACTGTTAGCAATCATGGAAGACTATATGATAATTGAGCATGTGGGATTTGCTAAATGAAAGCTCTTACATAGACCCTTCCTGAAAATAAGATGTGTTGCAATTGTTTGATGACTAAGAACATTGTTTGTTAGATTTCAAGAAACTTTGTGGTCTATACTTTAACCTTTGAATAGCTGGATACTTGATCATGAGAAGTTTTATGAGATGAGCTATTGCTTATGATATATAATGATGCTGGAAAAAGTGTTTGGAACTATCATTGATCAAACTTACACACTATGCTAGCATTCACACTTCATAAAGAATTTCTTTTATCATTTACTACTCGAGGACGAGCAGGAATTAAGCTTGGGGATGCTGATACGTCTCCGAAGTATCTATGATTTATGAAGTATCCATGCCTTGTTTATAACAATTTATATGGTTTTGGTATGATTTGATTAGAACTAAACCGACTTAATGCTATTTTAAGCAGAACTACCGTGGTGTTGTTTTTTGTGCATAAATAAAAGTTCTCGGAATGGGCTGAAAATTTGTGGAGAATACTTTTGGAAAATATAAAAATACTAGAGCAAAACGATACGAGAGAGGAGCCCGGAAGTAACCACAAGGGTGGGGGGTGCCCCCACCCCCCGTAGGGCGCGCCCCCCTACCTTGTCGTCCCCTCATGGGTCCCCTCGACATGTCCCCTACGGCAAACACTCCTGTAAATTGAGGAAACTCCAGAGTGAAACCTAGACCGGGAGTTCCACCGTCGTAAGCCTGTGTAGCCATGAAAAAACCCATCTAGGCCCTCTATGACACCCTACAGGAGGGGGACATCATCACTGGAGGCCATGCAGGAGGATCCCGTAGGGGGCCATCATCGCCATGGAGGCCAAGGACCAGAGGAAGAACCTCTCCCCATCTAGGGTGGAGGCCATGGAGGAGGTAGCACAAGGGGGAGACTCCCCCTCCCTTTTGGTGGCACCGGAGTGCCACCGGGGGAACCATCATCGCGGTGATCATCTTCATCAACATCACCATCCTCATCACTTTTATGCGGTCCACTCTACGGCACCCCATTGTAAGCCCCTACTTGAACATGGTGCTTTATGCCACATATTATGATCCAATGATGTGTTGCCATCCTATGATGTTTTGAGTAGATTTCTTTTGTCTTTTGGGTAGATTGATGATCTAGATTGGTTTGACTTGTATGTTTTATCTTGGTGATGTCCAATGGTGCCTTCCATGGCGCACACACGTGTGGGATTCCCGTTGTAGGGTGTTGCAATACGTTCATGATTCACTTATAGTGGGTTGCTAGAGTGACACAAGCTTAAACCCGAGTAAGGGGGTTGTTGCGTCTGGGATAAAGGGGCCTTGATACTTTAATGCTATGGTTGGGTTTTACTGTAATGATCTTAAGTAGTTGCGGATGCTTGCTAGAGTTCCAATCATAAGTGCATATGATCCAAGAAGAGAAAGTATGTTAGCTTATGCCTATCCCTCATACGAAATTGCAGTAATGATTACCGATCTTGTTAATAATTGCCTAGGAAAATTCCACACATCGATCCATCATTATTCCACACTCGCTATTTATAATATATAGTAATATATTCTAACTTTAAATTAACAACACCTACTTTTATATTTTAGTTCTCTGATATCATGCAAATTTATCCTCTTCATACCCACAACGTAGTTTTATTTTTCGTTTCTAGATGGAAGCAAACGTTCGTTGTACGTAGAGTCGTATTAGTGGCAGATAGGACTTGAGAGAATATTGATCTTTCCTTTAGCTCCTTATGGGTTCGACACTCCATACTTATCACTTCCACCTGTGGAAATTGCTATGATGATTTTTTGCACTTGGGGATTATCACCCGCCAACAATGAGGCAGAGGACATCGCCAGCTCCGCCGAGTCCTCGGCCTGCTGGCAACGAGGGGGAGGATTTCCCTCGCTCCTCCGAGGCGCCGCCCCCGGCAACGAGACAGAGTACATCGCCGGCTCCGTCGAGGCCCTGCCCCGCTGCCAACATGGCCACGCCACACAAAAAACAAGGAATAGTAGAACATGGAAGGTCGCTGTAACACCCACAACGTGGCTATATCCCCCACGTGTCGGGGCACAACTTAGAGGCATAGCCGCATGGTAGATTTGTCGCAAGAGGGGTAATCTTTACACAATCCCATGTACTGAATCAGAAAGGGATAAATAGTTGGCTTACAATCACCACTTCACACAAATAAAAAGTTAAACATACATCATCCAGAATACAATCAAGGTCCGACTACGGAACCAAAATAAAGAAGACAACCCCAAATGCTAGATCCCCAATCATCCCAACTGGGCTCCACTACTGATCAAACAGAAAAGACAATAACAACGACCAAGATCTTCATCGAGCTCCCACTTGAGCTCGGTTGCGTGACCTGCACTGGTATCATCGGCACCTCCAACTGTTTGGAAGTATCTGTGATTCACGAGGACTCAGCAATCTCACACCCACGAGATCAAGAATATTTAAGCTTATGGATAGGATGAGGTAGTGAGGTGGAGCTGCAGCAAGCACTAAGGAAATATGGTGGCTAACATACGCAAAATAAGAGCGAGACGAGAAGCAACGCAACGGTCTTGAAACTAGAAATGATCAAGAAGTGTTCCTAAAACTACTTATGTTCAAGCACAACCCAAGAACAGTGTTCACTTCTCGGACTCCGCCGAAAAAGAGACCATCATGGCTACACACGCGGTTGATGCATTTTAATTAAGTCAAGTGTCAAGTTCTCTACAACCGGACATTAACAATTTCCCATCTACCACATAACCGTGGGCACGACTTTCGAAAGTTTATACCCTGCAGGGGTGTCCCAACTTAGCCCATCACAAGCTCTCACGGTCAACGAACGATATTCCTTCTCCCAGGAAGACCCGATCAGTCTCGGAATCCCGGTTACAAGACATTTCGACAATGGTAACACAAGACCAGCAAAGCCACCTGATGTTCCAACAATCCCGATAGGAGTTGCACATATCCCGTTCTCAGGGCAACAACGGATAAGACTAGCTATGAGTAAAACCAACCCTCAAGTCTCCCCGAGGTGGCCCCGCAGGTAGCTCGGTTCGGACCAACACTTAGAGAAGCACTGGCCCGGGGAGGTTAAAATAAAGATGACTCTCGGGTTGGCCGACCCAAGGGAAGGGTAATAGGTTGTTAGGCAAATGTAAAACCAAGGTTGGGCCTTGCTGGAGGAGTTTTATTCAAAGCAAACTATCAAGGGGTTCCCATAACACCCAACCGTGTTTGGAACGCAAAATCAAGGAACATAACACCGGTATGACGGAAACTAGGGCGGCAAGAGTGGAACAAAACTCCATGCATAAGGCCGAGCCTTCCACCCTTTACCAAGTATATAGATGCATTAATTAAAATAAGAGATATTGTGATATCCCAACAAATCCGTGTCCCAACATGGAACAATCTTCAACTTCACCTGCAACAAGCAACGCTATAAGAGGGGCTGAGCAAAAGTGGTAACATAGCCAAACAATGGTTTGCTAGGACGCTGGGTTAGAGGCTTGACATGGCAATATGGGAGGCATGATATAACAAGTGGTAGGTAGCGCGACATAGCGATAGAACGAACAACTAGCAAGCAAAGATAGAAAGTGATTTCTAGGGTATGGTCATCTTGCCTGAAATCCCGCAAGGAAGAATAAGTAGTCCATGAAGAAGACAAACGGACGTAGTCGAATGGATCCTCACAACTCCGAAGGGAAACCGAAGCTAACGAGAGAAGCAACCCGGAAAGAACCAAACAACATAGTAAACAACCATCACATAAACATGGCATGATGCACAACCAAGTATGATGCATGTCCGGTTTAATGAGGCATGGCATGGCAAAGTGCACAAGCAAAACTACAAGTTAAGTGGAGCTCAATATGCAACGAGTTGCATATTGACGAAACACCTCATGACTTATTTAGTTCACTCTCGTTTATGTACCCAACAATATTAAATGTTGTTAACCATGGGAAGAGACGAAGCATATGAAAACTACCTATCTAGGCAAGTTTAAATGAGGCCGGAACAACAAGCAACAAGTCCCGAAAAATCCTCATTTGCAAATTATGGGTTTGGTACTGTTTTGCCCTAAACCATATTTGATGAGGACATCAATGCCATTGTTACACCCACAGCCCATGCTGCTATACATAATGGACTAATTACTAGAGCTCGCACATGCCAATTGAATTACCAATTACTTTCATTTCGTGGTAATGGTTCTAATGTTCATGAGAATATGATGCTGCCTAAATTGGATACATTTGTTTTGCTTACAAATGAAGGGCCTAACATGGATAAGAGGGATGAACACTGGAGCAAGACCAAGCATGGAGATGATGGCATGCGCAAGGGGATCAAGAACGGAGTTACAAGTGATGATTTCAGGACTTTGAAGCCACCATAAGGAGTGCATGAAGCCTTGGACGAAATATACAAGATGCCACTTCATAAATTTTGTCCAGAGGCTATTCTAGGTGCCGTGTCACCTTATTATTGGGCCAGGCCCTTGTATTTTCGAAATACTTAAGTATAGGCTATTTTTAGAGTCCGTATGTGTGGGAAAACAAGAGTTAAGGTTGGTTTCAGACCCCTCCTCCAAGGGCCACAAAATTCCCCCCTCTTTCTCCATATATACAGCCCTTAGTGCGTCGTTTAGACTTTGGGTTTGGTTTAGATTAAAGTTCACCATAGCTGCAACTTCGCGTACTTCATTTGTGTTTAACGACCAGAGAAAGGCGTCACAGAACCCCACCTTCATCAATAAATCTTTCCTCTTATATTCGCAATATCCAGATTGCAATTTCAATTTCTTGCTTGTTCTTCGTTGCTTGTAGGAAATAGACCCTCGTGGTCAGGTTGATCGTGCTCCGGCATGGTCAACAACCTCTCAGAGTTGGTTTAGCGATTGTTAAGGCGCGACGTCCTCGCACGTTCGTAGTCGGATCGTCAAAGTCGACTTCCACCAAAATGATAGCCACCATCTCATCGAAAGATCGGGCCCCTCGCCTCTATCAAATGGAATCAGATTTCCAGGTTGCTCGGTGAGATTTTACAGTTTTTCGTAGTTTAGATCGAGTCTGTTCTTCATACCTATAGTCCACAAAAAAATCCAAAAAAAATTTAGGGTTAGTTCATCATATCCGAACCAATCTGAGCCTTTGCATAGTCTTTTTAGAGTTTTGCTTTGTTGAATTTGCGGTTACATCATCGTCTCGAGTTGTTGATCTTAGCGTCTAGTCCCTTAGAGTTTCGATTTCTGTTCACAGGTTGTCATGCCGCCACCGCACCATCGTCATCATCATTGCCATATACCACCACCCCACCATATACATCGCTGCTGCCATATACAACCACCAATCCGAGTCCACATATACCATCGCCATATACAACTACCAATCCGAGTCCGCATATACCATCGCCATATACCACCACCAATCCGAGTCTAGATATACCATCGCCATATACAACCACCAGTCAGAGTTCCACCAGATTCATCGCCGCCACCAGTCCGAGTTCCACCAGATTCACCTCCGCTACCAGTACTAGTCTGAGTCTAGTATTTGTTGCTTTGTTTTTGAGTTCCAGATCACGCGATACTTCGAGTCATGACAGAGTAGGACTCCCAAAATTCCGTGCTACCCGCAGTAAAAAAATAGTTCCAAACTCAAAAAAAGAGGAAAAAAAGTCTGGAAAATTATGGCTAGGCAGTTTTTAGACCATTTGTAGACTTTTTCGGAAAAAATTATTGCGGCGCAAAAAAAAGAGGAAAAAAAGTGCAAAAAAGTGAAAAAAAGAAAAAAAATCAGACTGTGCTCCTGCCTTGTTTACGTGCAGCGCCGTGATTTTGTTCATGTTCTAGGCTCGCGTCTCTAGTACGGTCTAGCCTAGGACTAGCACAGTACCGTCGTTGAGCGTTTATTCAACTTTGCATCTCTGAATTGATTATTGCTGACCCTTTTTGCTACCATATTATAAGCCTTCCAAGCTCCACATACATCTACGTCGTGCGTTTAACTCTCCCTGGTAATCGCTCTATCCAAGCTTTAAGAGTTTTGACTACGATGGTTGTCGATCACCGCCTGCTGCTGGGTAAGAACTGGTAAGAATTTGAGATTTGCTTGACGGATTTGTGACACCCGCCACCACATCCTGTTAGTAGTCTGTAGGATCATATTCTTCTGTGTTTCTATTGCTACTAACCATGGCAGGATCACAAGCCAACGAGACTGTCTAGGAGAACATGAGAAACAAAGAGTTACATGATAAGTTTCAACAAATGATGAGTGGACATGTGGAAGATGTGCTAAATAGATTTGAAGAGGCCATGGAGAAGATAGATGGCATTGAAAAGGCGTTCAAAACAAAGCTCGATAACAAGTTTAATGAATTGCCCGCGCGTCTTCCACCGCCCGATGCACCTGTCGCACCTCTACAACAACAACAACATCGTCTTTCAAATCAAGTGGGACGAGCACATCGCATTTCCATTGAGCCTGGTCAAACTTCTGGTGCTGTTGTACCTACTATTGGTGCTTCTGTAGCTCCTGCTGCTACTGCAGAGGTGGAGGACCACTATGAGGATGAGGTTGATCAAAATCAGAACTATGTGCAACCACCAGCACCACCACCACCAGGTCGACCTCATGCATAATATCGCAATGGTAGGGCTACGCCACCACCTGAGGTACGAGATCATGACCATCTTCCTAATCTGAACTTGAATATTCCACCATTTGAGGGTAGATATGTTCCTCATATATATATATTACTTGGGAGCTAGAAACAGAACAACGTTTTACATGTTTACAATATCCTGAGGAGAGACGTGTTCCTGCTGCTATTTGTGCTTTCACTAGTTTTGCATGTGTTTGGTGGTCTGAACATTGTAGATTATATCCCATTCCAGCTACTTGGCCTGCTTTGAAAGCTGATATGCGTACTCGTTGGGTTCCACCTTATTATCAACGTGAATTACTTCAAAAATTGTAGCGCATAAGACAAGGAAAAAATTATGTAGAAGAATATTATCAGGAATTACAAACTGACATGATTAGATGTGGTATTGTTGAGGAGAATGAGGCTATGCTTGCATGTTTTATGGGTGGATTAAATAGAGATATTCAGACCATTGTAGAGTATAAGGGGTATACTAATATCACTCGTTTATTCCATCTTGCTTGTAAAGCTGAACATGAAGTGCAGGATCGACAGACATTGGCCCGAACTAACTTTTCTACAGGTCGATCTTCATGATGGACACCACGTGCATCCTCTACTTCAACTCCACCAGCACCTCCATCAGGTGCCACCTCTGGCTGTGATACAAGAAAGCAGGCACAACCACCACTATCTGCCAAGAGCACACCTGTCGGGCCTGCGCGGAGCTCTTCTTCTTCCATGGCATCAACAGGGCACACAAGTGATATTATTTGTCGTCGTTGTAAGGGAAGAGGACATTTTGTGAGAGAATGCAAATCTTAGCGTGTGATGATTGCTACTGAGGATGGTGGGTATGAGTCCGCTAGTGACTATGATGAGGAGACTTTGGCTCTTATTACACATGAAGAACACGGTGGAGATGATTCTGATCATGAGACACAATACATGGCTGCTAAAGATGCTGACAGGTATGAATGTTTAGTTGCTCAACGTGTTTTAAGTGTGTAGGTTACACAAGATGAGAAAAATCAGAGGCATAATTTGTTCCATACAAAGGGAGTTGTGAAGGAACGTTCTGCTCGCGTCATCATAGATGGAGGGAGCTGCAACAACTTGGCTAGCATGGAGATGGTGGAGAAGTTATCTCTCACCACAAGACCACATCCACATCCTTACTACATCCAATGGTTCAACAACAGCGGCAAGGTTAAGGTAGCACGTATTGTTCGTGTGCATTTTAGTATCTCTACATATGTTGATTATGATGATTGTGATGTGGTACCCATGCAAGCATGGTCCTTATTACTTGGTAGACCATGGCAATTTGATAAAAATTCTATACACCATGGTAGAAACAATCAGTATACTCTTGTTCATAAGGATAAAAATATTACTTTGCTTCCTATGACTCCTGATTCCATTTTGAAAGATGATATTAATAGAGCTAATAAAGCAAAACAGGAGCAAAATAAGAGTGAAAATCAGATTGTGGCAAAAGAATTTGAGCAACAAATGAAGCCTAATAATAAACCATCTAGCGTTGCTTCTAAAATTAAATTGAAAAGTGCATGTTTACTTGCCACCAAATCTGATATTGATGATCTAGATGTTAGCAAATCTGTTTGCTATGCTGTTGTGTGCAAAGAGGCATTATTTTCATTCGAGGACATGCCTTCCTCTTTGCCTCCTGCTGTCACTAGCATTTTGCAGGAGTTCGCTGACGTCTTTCCACAAGACGTGCCACCGGGATTACAACCTATTCGAGGGATTGAGCATCAAACTGACTTAATTCCCGGTGCATCATTTCCCAACCGTGCGCCATACCATACCAATCTAGAGGAGACGAAGGAGATTATGCATCAAGTACAGGAGCTTCTCGACAAAGGTTATATATGTAAATCCCTTAGTCCTTGTACTGTTCCTATCATTTATTGCCGAAAAAGGATGGTACATCGCGTATGTGCATTGATTGTAGAGGCATTAATAATATTACTATTCGTTATCGTCATCCTATTCCTAGGCTAGATAATATGCTTGATGAATTGAGTGGCTCTACAATATTCTCCAAAGTTGATTTGCGTAGTGGATACCATCAAATTTGTATGAAATTGGAAGATGAATGGAAAACAGCATTTAAAACTAAGTTTGGATTATATGAGTGGTTAGTCATGCCTTTTGGGTTAACTAATGCACTTAGTACTTTGATGAGATTAATGAACGAAGTTTTACGCGCTTTCATTGGACGATTTGTGGTAGTTTACTTTGATGACATATTGATTTCTAGCAAATCTTTGGAGGAACATTTGGAACATTTACGTGTTGTTTTTATTGCTCTACGTGATGCACGCTTGTTTGGTAACCGTGGAAAGTGCACCTTTTGCACCGACCGAGTATCTTTTCTTGGCTATTTTGTTAATCCATAGGGAATTGAAGTTGATAAAGCCAAGATTGAAGCTATTGAGAGTTGGTCGCAGCCCAAAACGGTCACACAAGTGAGGAGTTTCCTTGGCCTCGCTGGTTTCTATAGGCGTTTTGTGAGAGATTTCAGCACCATTGTTGCACCTCTCAACGAGCTTACAAAGAAGGATGTGCCTTTTGTTTGGGGTACTGCACAGGAAGAAGCATTCACGGTATTGAAATATAAGTTGACACATGCTCCTTTACTCCAACTTCCTGATTTTAATAAGACTTTTGAGCTTGAATGTGATGCTAGTGGAATTGGATTAGGAGGTGTGTTATTACAAGATGGCAAACCTGTTGCATAATTTTCTGAAAAACTGAGTGGGCCTAGTCTGAACTATTCTACTTATGATAAAGAATTATATGCTCTTGTTCGGACCTTAGAAACATGGCAACATTATTTATGGCCCAAGGAATTTGTTATACATTGTGATCATGAATCTTTGAAACACATTAAAAGTCAAGCAAAACTGAACCGTAGACATACTAAATGTGTTGAATTCATTGAGACTTTCCCTTATGTCATTAAACACAAGAAGGGTAAAGAAAATGTTATTGCTGATGCATTGTCTCGTCGTTATACTATGCTTTCACAACTTTACTTTAAAATATTTGGTTTGGAGACCATCAAAGATCAATATGTGCATGATGCTGAATTTAAAGATGTATTGCGGAATTGTAAGGAAGGGAGAACTTGGAACAAGTTCGTTCTTAACGATGGATTTGTGTTTCATGCTAACAAGCTATGCATTCCAGATAGCTCTGTTCGTCTTTTGTTGTTGTGGGAGGCGAATGGAGGAGGATTAATGGGTCACTTTGGCGTCACGAAGACGGAGGATATACTTGCTACACATTTCTTTTGGCCAAAGATGACACGGGATGTTGAGCGTTTTGTTGCTCGCCGCAGTACATGTCAAAAAGCTAAGTCACGACTCAGTCCTCGTGGTTTATATATGACTTTGCCTATACCTAGTGTTCCTTGGGAGGATATATCTATGGACTTTGTTTTAGGTTTACCTCGAACAAAGAAGGGGACGGATAGCATATTTGTTGTCGTGGATAGGTTCTCGAAAATGGCACACTTTATACCATGTCATAAAAGCGATGATGCTGTTAATGTTGCTGATTTGTTCTTTCGTGAAATTATTCGCTTGCATGGTGTGCCAAATACTGTTGTTTCAGATCGTGATACTAAATTTCTTAGCCACTTTTGGAGATGTTTATGGGCTAAGTTGGGGACTAAACTGCTTTCTACTACTACTTGTCACCCCCAAACTGATGGACAAACTGAAGTAGTCAATAGAACATTGTCTACTATGCTTAGGCCTGTTTTGAAGAATAATAAGAAAATGTGGGAAGAATGCTTGCTTCATATTGAATTTGCTTATAATCGTTCATTGCATTCTACTACTAAGATGTTCCCTTTTGAAATTGTGTATGGTTTCCTACCTCGTGCACCTCTTGATTTGTTGCCTCTTCCATCTTCGGAGAAGGTTAATTTTGATGCTAAAGAACGTGCTGAATTGATTTTAAAAACGCATGAGTTAACTAAGGAAAACATTGAGCGTATGAATGCTAAATATAAACTTGCTGGAGATAAGGGTAGAAAACATGTTGTGTTTGCACCTAGGGATCTTGTTTGGTTACATTTGCGTAAGGATAGATTTCCTAATTTGCACAAATCAAAGCTAATGCCACGTGCTGCTGGTCCTTTTAAGGTGTTAGAGAAAATAAATGATAATGCATATAAACTTGAGCTGCCTGCAGATTTTGGGGTTAGTCCCACTTTTAACATTGCATATTTGAAGCCTTATTTGGGTGAGGAAGATGAGCTTTCGTCGAGGACGACTTCATTTCAAGAAGGGGAGGATGATGAGGACATCAATACCATTGTTACAGCCACAGCCCCTGCTACTATACATACTGGACCAATTACTAGAGCTCGCGCACGCCAATTGAATTACCAAGTACTTATATTTCTTGGTAATGATTCTAATGTTCATGAGAATATGATGCTACCTAAATTGGATACATTTGTTTTGCTTACAAATGAAGGGCCTGGCATGGATAAGAGGGATGAACACTGGAGCAAGACCAAGCATGGAGATGATGGCATGCGCAAGGGGATCAAGAACGGAGTTACAAGTGATGATTTCAGGACTTTGAAGCCACCATAAGGAGTGCATGAAGCCTTGGACAAAATATACAAGATGCCACTTCATAAATTTCGTCTAGAGGCTATTCTAGGTGTTGCATCACCTTATTATTGGGCCAGGCCCATGTATTTTACAAATACTTAAGTATAGGCTGTTTTTAGCGTCCGTATGTGTGGGGAAACAAGAGTTAGGGTTGGTTTGGGACCCCTCCTCCAAGGGCCACGAAATTCCCCCCTCTTTCTTCATATATACAACCCTTAGGGCGTCGTTTAGACTTCAGGTTTTGTTTAGATTAAAGTTCGCCATAGCTGCAACTTCGCGTACTTCATTTGTGTTCAACGACCAGACAAAGGCATCACAGAACCCCACCTTCATCAATAAAGCTTTCCTCTTATATTCGCAATATCCAGATTGCAATTTCAATTTCTTGCTTCTTCTTCGTTGCTTGCAGGAAATAGACCCTCTTGGTCAGGTTGATCGTGCTCCGGCGTGGTCAGTAACCTCTCAGAGTTGGCTTAGCGATTGCTAAGGCACGACGTCCTCGCACCTGCGTAGTCGGATCGTCAAAGTCGAATTCCACCATAATGATAGCCACCATCTCATCGAAAGCTCGGGCTCCACGCCTCTATCAATATTTTAGAGTTGTTAAACATACAAGATGAATGCAACATGTCAACCTAGACATTTTTCTACCCCATCTACATATAAAGATTATTTAAAATGGAGCTATGGTTATTTAGTTATGAAATAAAGTATTTTAACATGGCAATATGCAAAATAAACACAAAAAGAATTTTAAACATTTTAAACATGCATGAAAGTTGGAGATTACGAAACTAGATGAAATTCTAAGCATTTTACATACAAAGTTTGTTTAAATCCGATGCACGGTTTGTGAGTTACGATATGCATGCACTAGAGGGGCTAAACTGCAAAACTGCTGTTCTCTGGAAAATAAACAAATTCCTTTGGCAGAAAAAAACAAGGACTGGGCCGAAACTGGCAGGCCCGGAAGTGCACAGGGATCTGGGCGGCTGCTCACCAGTGTGGCCACTGGGCCGGCGCGAGCTGGGCCTGGCCAGGTCGGTGGGGGAGGCAGGCTAGGCTGGACTAGACCTGCGGCTGGGCTTCGGGGAAGGTGTTGGCCAACGTTGGCGGGGGCCACGATCAACGAAGCATCGGAGGCATTCGTCTCCTCGTTCCCGAGCGGGACGAGGCCATGGCGGCGCTAGCGGCTAATGGTGATGGGGCGGCAGGACGGCGACGGAGGAGGCCGGGAACGGGCGAGGGAGACCGGGATCCGCCAGAGCCGGTGAGGTGGGGGTTGCTGGAGCTTCCCAGGGCGGCGAAAGGGACAAATCCTGCAGGAGAGAGAGGGAGCTCATGAGGGAGAGGGAGTAGAGAGGAATTGACGGCAGGGCGGCGGCGCTGATGACCTGGGGCGGCGGCGCTGATGACCTGGGGCGGCAGCAGTCGACGGCTCCGGCAAGGCGGACTCACCGGCGCGGCGTGGGGAAGTGCAACGCTGTGGCTCCCTCCCAATGCAGGTCGGATCAAGGAGGAGCAGTCCTGGCGACTGCGGGCGAAGGGCTCTGGCCCGGGCGGGCCTCACTTGGGCCAGGCGGGCCGCGGGGCTGATGGAGGCGCTGGGCGCGACGTGGCAGCGCCTGGTTGGCTGCGCGCGTCGCTAGCGGCAGGGCTGGCCGATGGGGGCGCGACAATTGGCGGGGGTGCCGGTTGGGCACAGATTTCGAGGAGGAGAGGGTAGGCTGTGGCTAGAGGTAGGTGGAGGGTTGGCTGCGGCTAGAGGATGGTTAGGTTGGGTTTGTGGGCTCTGTAGGAGAGGTCTCAGGCTAAGAAGAGAGAGACGGAAATGCAGCCCGGCAAGGTTTCCGGAGATCGAAAACGTCCGACGTTTGACCAACTATATTGCCGCTATAGTTATCTGTTGGGGCGTCAAACGGACTCCGAATACGATGAAATTTGGCAGGCGGTCTATCTACACTATAATAAGACCGCACACCAACTCTCATCCCATTCCTAGTACATTTTCCGACCACTTAGAAAATAATATTTCGGACGTGCCGCGGGCGCGTGAAAGTGTGTCTGGGTTCAGAACGGACAACACAGAAAACTGGGAGACCCGGATGAATGCATGTTTTGAAAACATGATGATGCAATGCACATGATGACATGGCAAGATGCAACACGCAAGCAACTGACAAGGCACCAACAACGAATAACTAGAAGACACTTGGCGTGTCGGTCTCGGGGCGTTACAGTTGCCGCCGCTCGGGTCCAAGTAAGGCCACCGCTGCTACCTTCCGGTTGAAGCCAAGCTTGGCGTCTTGAACATTGATGGCCGATTAGCTTCTTGGCGGCGACGTGGAGTCGGAGAGCTGTGCTGGAGAATTAGCTTCCGTTCGGCTCAGCCAGACATGGGAAATGGGCGCCGGAGATCATAGATTAGGTTAATTAATTATACCTCCAGCGCACCCCTTTTTAATTGAAGATTGTATGAAATGTACCGAAATCCGGCAATATGAAATCCGGCCATGTATGAACGAATTTAGTTCGACTAGTTTGAATTCTTGTATCACTAGCATTGTATGAAACATGCAAAACAATTCATACTAGCATTATTCTTAGGACGCACGGTGATCACCTTGTCTGCAGCAGTTTCACACGTACAAAAAGTTTGAACAACTTTTTAGTGTGCATGTACATTGCAATCAAACTAACAAGTCTGGCAATTCATAGATAACATTCAAAACAATTGATGATTATGCATCTCAGTGATTCAGATGTCAGAGCCAATATTTACTTCACAACTAAAGAGTAAAGAAAAATCAATGGATGCTGCTGACAGCAAAGGGCGTCCCATTCAAAAATATCAAACACATGTATTCTTGCTAACATCAATGAGCAAAATTTGACAAGGTTGTCCCATTCCAAAGTATCAAATGTGTGTATTTGCGTACATCAATGAGCAAACTTTGACAAGGTTTTCCCATTCCAAAATATCAAATTCCTACGATTGTGTAATGGGCGGGGTTTGCCATCAGTTTGCACATTGACATGTCACCTCATGCTAAATAAACTAGTTGTTCTTTTTCTGCAGTTCCACTAAAATCATCCAACTTTGCCTTTATATGTTGCAATGCCTTGAACATATCGGCACCGCCTTTCTTGTAGCTAATTTTGTGGCTGGAGGTGGAAATGAATGATTCAAGAACATTCAATGTATTGTGCATGATTGAGTATAATGGAGGCCATGAACCATCAGAACATTTTGTGTAGTTCCCATTGAAATCAAGCTGAGCATCCCTGTTTGCATAAATACAAAAAGTGATTAGTATAAAGCAAACTTTATTATGAATTTACAGTTATGAATCTATAAATAAAACAGGCACCTACATGATCCTTGCAGAGCACACATTTAAAAAAATGTAACTCACCGAAAAGAATCCTAAAACAACATAATGTATTGGCCATCACAACAACAAAGATGGAGATCTATGAGTCTTTGTGAGCTGAAGTTAGTTTGTTCTTGTGGGTAGTAATGTAACCATCCTTCAACTGCTCCTTCTGATAAGAAGCGGGACTTGGCTTCTTCATCCTGGCATAATTGGAACTAGGCACTTCACGTACTCCATATTCTTCTTCAAAGCAGGATGATCCTATTGTGCAAAGACAAGAGAACAACTAAATGCTAGCATACATGTTTTCTCAAAAAAGGGAAAGGAAATATTTAAAACAACCATTACATTAACAATGGGAGTAACTGATGAAATGTATAGTCACAAAGATAAGCATCCTCATTATCCTCAAAGGAAATGATATGATACCAAACACAGCAAGTCAACTTGAATTGTATTATTACTTAATTTTATCATTGGCTACAATAGTGGCAAACCGGTGCCTCAACTTATTAGAAGCCTTAGATTAACATGCGAAACAATACCACTTTGTCGTGACAGTAGCTAAACAGTAGCACAACACCAATAGAGATGACAAAGCTCAATCATATGGATGAAATCCGTGGGCTAGTACCAACCTTTATCAGGAGGCTTATTGTGTGGAGCATGCAGATGAAGCACTTCTCCGGAACCACCCATTATTATCTACCATGGTTGCCATGCTTACTATAAACTCCTTGATTAGTTTAATGTTTCCAACATCTTCTTGTGCAGTTTCCACTAAAATATATGTTATCTTCGAACAAGATCCATGTTTGCATAAGTAGAGATAATTACATATTACATTTAGAGTGGCATCAAGTAACAGTGGTAAAATAATTGCTCGTTCGAACCATAGCAATAAATTAAGATGCAAAACTATGTCATTACTTGTGTCATCACAGTTCCAGTGCTTCATTACAGCACCATGAGTTGATTTACGTTCTTCTTCCTCTTGTTCTTCCCCTTCGTTGCTTGGTTCAATAACAGAAAAGCTTTGCCTTCAATGTAAGATTTGACATGTTAATTAGGGAGCACAAGTATAGCACTAAACAACAACATTACTTTTGTGATGGCAGTAGCAAAATACAGGCCAACAATTGCGAAATATCATTATCTTACCTTAGTGGGATATTACGGTGCACATACATATTGGAAGTCTGGTCTCCTTTTGTGCAGTTCACTAAAATCAAGCAACATTACCGTATAAGTAGCACAACACATGAAAGCACACTACACAAACATGTGGAAGAAGGCCAGTATTGACCTCTCATGACGCGGAATTCAAACAACCCACAGGAAGAAGAACTAAAACAAATTTTCCAACACAGATAGGAAGTCAGATCTCCTCTTGTGTAGTTCCCCTAAAATCAAGCAATCAATCAACGTTGTTAGTGTGACATTTTGGTTGAACTGCACAAAACACTCTTAAAACAAAAGTGTTTTGTGCAGTGCAACAAAACATCGCAATAGCAACAAGGTGAAGTAGATAACCCTGCTTACACAAAGGTGCAAAGGAAACAATTACTAGTCAATAACGGTGGATGACACAGAAGCCCACAAAAAGAAGCATCTAACTTATCTAAATGGGAAAGAAAGCAAGACAGTAGAATTTCTCAAACACTGCATTGATTCATATTAACAGAGAGATTATATTAATAATAAAATTCGTTAAACATGTAATTTCCTTTTAACTGTATCATTGCATCAATTTTCTAGTGGCATTATTAGGTTAACAACAACACAAGAGTTGTATGGGATAGTGGACGCACCAGCACCATCTGCATCTACCGATGTATAAATGGGTGATTCATAGTATGTTGCAACAAAGACCAAACAACCAAGGAGCATATTTGTGTTGGTCCTAGTTTTGTTATCTTTAGACACCTTCCCTATGTGAGGGCAGCAAATCTTGTCCTGCTCAAACTCTATAGCCTTATCCCCCACCGACAGAAAGATCAGTTCGTTACAGATGTGTGTACTGCATTTTCCCTTTTCGACCAACGTAGGTGTTGGATAGCCAGTCTGTACTACTTTCCCACATTCCTTTCCTCTTTGAACCACGTCCTAGATTCATGCTATACAACTTTCCCCACTACTTTCCTATTTGATCCAACACCTAGATTCGAGTGCATAAGATAAAAAAATCCACATGCAGCTAGAGCAATACATGTGGATAAATTAAATTATACCTTAAGGTTCTCGGGGTGTGGCTCAGTGGGCTGCCAGAGGCTGATCTGCCCATGCTATGTATGATAGTGAGGAAAAAGGGGTCGGAGGCCCTCCTGCGTCGTCGCTGGGTGAAAGAGAAAAACAATGCCAGTAGTGGATTCCCTCCCAAGCCGACGGTGATAGCGTTAAGCCTCCTTCCCTTCCCCGGCGGATGGGCTGCTACTGACTCTTTGACCAGCAGTGAGGGGAGAGAGGCCAATGCAGTCTTGTTTAAATTTGGAGAGGGTGAGAGTGTGAAGAGAGCAACTGCAAGTGCTAAGGCTCCAGCGTGTACATATATAGTGTGGAGGGTGTGACGAGAGCAAACCCTAGAAAACGAACGCTGAGGCTGCAGCGTCTATATAGTTGGAGTGGTTATCTTTTTCTCTCCATCAAAATTGTTTTAAATTGTGCATGAAACAAAACTCTTTATTTTATTTCTCCCTCTGTCACAGTTTACATGGCACACATCAACAATCTCTCGGACCAAGGTGATTAGCGATTGGACTAAAAAATAGCATCGGTAGTTGTACCATGCCGCCAAATTACTAGAGAAATTAATGCGTACACACATGCATGGAGTGCTGTCAGCCCACGCACACACATGCATGCATTTATTCCACTCTACATACACACCTACATGGAGAGAAAATTGTGGCCTTGATTGTGGTCACAATGCCCTAATTAATTGGGTTTTAAACCAAACGTGCCTAAATTGCTAATACGCGAAGAAAATTTAAGCAATCCCTGTAAACTGTGATGGAGGGCAATGCTAATACTTGGAGAAAATTTAACGCTCGAAGGAGTTAATTCACAATTAATGCTCCACGCATTTTGGTCGCCCTTACTATCGTTCACGTGTGGTATACACGACCCTCCGAAGTGAAAAACAACTAAATCTACATGCGACGTGGAGTCATTGACATTGTTGTGCGACCTGGTACCCGGACAATCCATGGCAAGGTGCAGTCACAGGTAGCCGGAACGCTCCAAATCCGGCAGCCACGTGCATCAAATCCCACGACCGCAGATATAGCGGTTGACCGTCAGCGCATGAACTTGTGTGTGTGTGAGTGTGTGTTTATTTTTAATAGAGTATGTGTGTTAGAGAGAGCGACACATCGACCTACAGAGAGATTGTGTGTAGTACTATGATTTAGACGCGAGAGTCGGTGCATCCTCTCGTTTCAGGGCATCCGGTCGGAATAGCAGCCGCGTCCGCTCCTGACCACACTGGCCCACCAAAACCCCCTCCACCGGCCGCGCGTGCTTCCCGCCCGAAATGGACAACACCGCTCCTGAGAATCAGTACCGCATTCATGCCCGGGCAAAGCGGATGCAATCTCTCACTAGCGTCTGCGTTAAAGGGAGAAGCGGATTCAATGAAGAGTGATGGTTTCTTGGTCCGTCCAACTTACTGTCGGGTCTATGTGATTTGACGGCTCATTGGTCATTATTACTTAGGTGGTACAGCCGTGCCGAGTCTTAGTTGCACAGTACACTTTTACTTTAGTGCATTACAAGTGCACCGGATGCTGGATGTCCCACATTTCGGTGCAAGGAGGTAGAGCGTCTCCATTCTTTACAATTTTATCCACTCCTACAGCGGAGGAGTGCGAAAGCATCAAAAACATGGTAGCTCAGTGATTACATGGCCCACCTCACACTATCACCATATTTTCTGGACACGGTGCGACACCTAACTCTTTAGTACATACTAGTACGTACTGTAATTTCTCAGCGAGATAAATTTGTACAATGCTATGAAGCTTCCAACTTCTTTTTAATGTATCTTGCGTCCAAGGTTGCCTCGTTGCAACATTCCATCAAATACAAAGGAGACTAACATGCATGTTATTGCATCTCAATGATTCACATATCATAGCCAATATGTACTCCCTCCGTTCCAAAATAAGTGTCTCAACTTTATGCCAGGTTTACTAAGTTGACACTTATTTTGGAATAGATACAACTAAAAATTATCCATGGAGTCCCTTGGCCTTGAACCCGAAACCCTAACTAGGCTTTAATTTGCTGGTGATGTCGAACCTTCCAAAGAAATGAAGTTTGCAACCCTTTGACCATCGGATCATTTTGTGTAGTTTCACTAAAATCGAGCTGAGCAACCCCGTGGCAAAGAAATTGAAGAAGCGTGATTAGAATAATGCTAGTGGGACTAGTTGATGCGACATAAACTCATCACAAAAACAGTAGAATCTAGTAGAGGTACATGCGGGGCAAAGAAGTAGAGAAATATCCACATGAAGCGATGTGGGTAGCTGGGGCAGTGGTGCAAGCCAGCTGTAAAGGAAGTTGTAGCTGAGGTATGTCAATATGTAGCTAGAGGAGGGCGATCGGTGGCGGTAACTTCCCACGTCACAGCAGTGAGCAAGGGATGAAGGAAACCGCATCGGCTTTGTGAGAGAGAACGGCGGGGACCCCAGATCGGGATGCGCCAACAGTGGGTTTTCACCGTCAGGGACGGCAAAAACATCTACACAAAGCATCCACCCCTTCCCCCGACAGACATGATCCACCCGGTTGTTCGAGATGTGGCCACAGACGTTTTGTGCGAGAGAGTCTGAAGAGAGCAACCCCAGCAAGCAACCATGTAGTCTCTTGGCTATGTATATAGTGGAGCGGTTTCTTTTTCTCTCCATATGAACATATTTATATTGCGTACGTGCCACTGAAGAAAAAAACTTTATTTATAAATAACGCCACGCCGTTCATGGGTGGTTCCCAACCCTCCATTAAGTGAGTAACTACTGCTCGACGTGTCAAATTTTCACGTGGGCTGCATCATCGTACAGAAATGAGCTCCACCGTGTCACGTGTGTGGTTGGGGAAGACGCAAAGAGTGCTAATAGTACATGTGTGGGTGCATGCACCTCTTCTCTTCGAGCACAATTATTAAAAGTATAGCAAACTACTCTACCACGTGGTTATTACATGGGCAAAGAGTATAGGCAGTAATAATGACTAATGATCCGTCAAATCATGCAGCCCACCTTTCTCTATGTTTGACCGAGGAAGCATGCATCATTTCACTCCTCATTGAATATCCATCGACTGCTACCTCCGCAAATAAATAAAAATCCGCTGCTACCTCTTTAGCATGGTTAATAATATAGCCATGTCAATCACGATGTAGAAATATCTTCACTGATACAATAGGTCTGGCTCTAAGGCTGATGATTTTTTTACATTGTATCTTTCTATTTTTGTCTCATTTACTCATTTTACATAGGAGCACGTGTAGAGGATGCCTATTCCTTTCAATGGGACTTGTTCATGGGGTTTAAGATTAAGCAGCTCTGAATATTATTCCCGCTTCCCACCACTCTGAATCGTGCCATCTATGATACTCCCATTGCAACAATGAGGTCCACTAGGTCTAGCACGTCCTGTAAGAAGAGACTTCCACACAAAACATACATTCTTGTTGCCTTCTTCCTCATACAATACGTACTACTAGTACTGCTACTACTCATTCTCCTACAAACCTTGCTCTTGGCATCTCAAAAATATTAACCTTGCGCTTGGCTCTTCACCTCTTCGGGAAGTCGAGCAATGATGGTACTACAGTATATGGTTCTGGCTATCTAAGCACGAATGATTTTTTTTAAACCTTGGAACAGTGGGAGAGGCTCCCACTATTGTATATATTACTCTCAACAAGTTACAAGTACATCATTTACCACCCATCCCACTTTGTGGGTTGGGGAGAGGTAGGGAAGCCCCAGAAAAGGTACTGGACTATAAATAGAGTGTGTATGTATGAAATAGAGAACTAAGGTAACTGTTACAAGTGAGGAAGCGAGTTTATCAGGGAGAAGATGAAGTCTTTGTGCTTCTCCTTGACTCTATATTATAGCAAAGACAAGTCATTCTTAAATCTAGTCATCCATGAGCGAAGAGTAGGCTGGATCCCTCTAAAGTGTTTGTTATTTCTCTCCTTCCAGATGCTCCAGTAGACTGTAATAATGTTGTCATAAACATGGGATGCCTCCAGTTTGATTTTGCTTGCTCAATCATCTCCAGATGTGAGTTAAGATTATGGGACCATCGGATCCCAAGGGTTTCCCAACAGGGCGTGCTAAATTGGCATGAGAAGATCATGTGTGTTATGTCTTCTTCAATGGGATGGTCACACATGATGCAATTGAAGTTGTTGCCAATATTGTAATGTCTTCTCTTGAGTATGTTTCTTGTGTTAAGCCGATCTGTGAGCAATAGCCAGCCAAAGAATTTGATTTTCATTGTGACCTTGGATTTCCAAAGCCAATGGTAGGTTGCAAGCGCTACGGCTTCTCTGTAATAAAGCTAGTAGTATTGTTTGGAAGAGCAATCATTGGCTCCGCCGATATAGGAACAAATGTCCTTCGTTTGCTCAGATTCTTGTTGGCCTACATGGTTCATTAGTTGTTGCATGTTCCTTAATTCATCGAGTGCTTGCATGGACATGGGAAGTTGAAACGCTTCTTGGAGTGACGTGATGCTCAAGAAATCTTTGACTCACACGCCATCATTGAGTGTGTAGGAGAATGCCCGAGGGTGTGAGTGCATTAGTAGGTTGTCAATCCATAGATCTTTCCATAGGAGAACCATTTCACCATTATTGATCTATACCTTGGTGATGCCACGATATATGGGTGTAATTTTTAACCGAAAGGAGCCACATGGATCCGTAGCATGAGGAATTTTCCCATTATAGTACGTCTCCTAGATTACTGAACATCCACCACGCGGGCGAGGGTCGAGGGGTGAGGGATAGTGCGTACTACTATGTCCCTTTCAATATGGACTACATACGGAGCAAAATGAGTGAATCTACACTCTAAAATATGTCCATATACATCAGTTTTTGGAATATGTACTAGTAGTTCATATAGAAATTTGCTAAAAGAAATATATTTCAAACAATATGATAATCTCTTTAACCAAGGTAGGGACGAGGAGTATATAGGTCTAATAGGGGGAGTAGTAAAATTTTCTCCTCGTCCTACGAGCCACCGCACGCTTGGGAGAGGGAGCGGGCATAGGCATAGTAAGCAAGCTTCTCCTCATCGTGCGAGCCACCGCGCGCGTGCGCAAGGGAGCGGGCTATAGAGCCCAAGATGCGATTCTATCCCAATCACGTGATGAATCCATGATCGGGCACAATAGCATTTCCAGCGCATAGCAAGGTGGAAATCATTACAACATACCATGTACCGAATAGATGAGAACGCAAGATAAAGGCTTACACTCACCACAAGCTACAACATGAATACAATAGTTCATCAATACTTAACAATGATCATACAGAAGAGCAGGATCCGACTACAGATGAAATCAAACAAAAAAGAAGAACGACATCCACCCTACTAATCCTAGGCTCCCCGACCCGGAACCTATGCCTTGATCGAAGAAGAAGCAGAAGAACTCCAAAACAAGCAAGCATGTAACGCCCTCGATGCGGCTATATCTCCTATGTATCGAAGCACGACTTAGAGGCATAACCGCATTGAAAGCAATGTCGCAAGTGAGGTAATCTTCACAACAACCCATGTAAACGAATAAAGGGGAAAGGTACATAGTTGGCTTACACTCGCCATGTCACACAAATACATAAATAAGTCATTACATTCATCCAATACACTCAAGTTCCGACTACGGAACCAAAATAAAGATCAACCCCCAAATGCGACAAAGTCCCCGATCGCCCCAACTGGGCACCACTACTGATCATCTGGGAAAGACACATAGTAACAGCGAGAGTCTTCATCGAACTCCCACTTGAGCTCGGTCATATCATCTGGAACGGTATCATCGGTCCCTGCATCTGGTTTTGGAAGGAATCTGTGAGTCACGGGGACTCAGCAATCTCACACCCTCGCGATCAAGACTATTTAAGCTTATAGGTAAGGTAAGGTATGAAGTGGAGTTGCAGCAAGCGACTAGCATATAGGGTGGCTAACATATTCGCAAAAGAGAGCGAGAAGAGAAGGCAAAGCAAGTTCAAGAAACTATGATCAAGAAGTGATCCTAGAACAACCTACGTTAATAATTTCTCCAACACCGTGTTCACTTTCCGGACTCCGCCGAGAAGAGACCATCACGGTAACACACGCGGTTAATGCATTTTAATTAAGTTAAGTTTCATGTTATCTACAACCGGACATTAACAAATTCCCATCTGCCCATAACCGCGGGCACGGCTTTCGAAAGTTCAAATCCCTGCAGGGGAGTCCCAACTTAGCCCATCACAAGCTCTCACGGTCAACGAAGGATATTCCTTCTCCCAAGACAATCCGATCAGACTCGGCATCCCAGTTACAAGACATCCTCGACAATGGTAAAACAAGTCCAGCAACACCACCCGACTGTGCCGACAAATCCCGATAGGAGCTGCACATATCTCGTTCTCAGGGCACACTCAGATGAGCCAGACGTCGGGTAGGCCAGCCCAGAGTTGCCCCTGGTAGCCCCGGACATCGCTCAGTTGGACCAACACTTAGAGAAGCACTGGCCCGGGGGGGGTTAAAATAAAGATGACCCTTGAGTCCGCGAAACCCAAGGGAAAAAGGCTAGGTGGCGAATGGTAAAACCAAAGTTGGGCATTGCTGGAAGAGTTTTATTCAAGGCGAACTGTCAAGGGGTTCCCATTATAACCCAACCGTGTAAGGAACGCAAAATCCGGGAACATAACACCGATATGACGGAAACTAGGGCGGCAGGAGTGGAACAAAACACCAGGCATAAGGCCGAGCCTTCCACCCTTTTCCAAGTATATAGGTGCATTAAGATAAACAAGATACTATTGTGATATCCCAACAATAATCAATGTTCCAACAAGGAACGATCTCCAAACTTCACCTGCAACTAGCAACGCTATAAGAGGGGCTGAGCAAAGCGGTAACATAGCCAAACAACGGTTTGCTAGGACAAGGTGGGTTAGAGGTTTGACATGGCAATTTGGGAGGCATGATAAGCAAGTGGTAGGTATGGTATCATAGGCATAGCAAAAGGGCGAGCATCTAGAAAGCAAAGATAGAAGTGATTTCGAGGGTATGGTCATCTTGCCTGCAAAGTTGTCAGAGTTGCCTTGATCCTCGTAAGTGAACTCAATGGGCTCCTTGTTCACGAACTCGTCTCCCAGCTCTACCCAAGCAAGAACAAGAAGCAAAAGGAACACAATCAACCACGTGCAATGCTCAAACAACATGATGCAAACATGGTATGATATGCGGGATGCGATATGTGATGCATATGCAAGATGTGGAAAAGAAAGATTGAACCTGGCCTCAACTTGGAAAACCAAGAGTGCCACTGGAAAGGTGAGTTGATTTCGGTTGAAATCGATATAAAGATCACCGGAATCGGATGCACGATTTGGAATGGTAAGCAAAACAAATATGGCACCGGTCTGCGATAATCAGCAAGTGACCATCTAAATGCATCAAGATAAATATGCTACAGCACTCAAACATGGCAACAAAATACATGGCAGGGATCTACTCATGAAGCTTGACAAAATATAAACACTGAGCTATGGCTAATTCATCCATAAACAGGTTCAAACAAGCATGGCAAAAGTGCAAATGATAACAGGTTTCAGACTTAGTGAAATTAACACAAGTCTGGAGTTTATCATCAGGAAGCAAACTTTAGAGTATGAAAACTACATGCTACAGGAACTCAACATGGCAAAGCAAGGCATGGCATGAAGCTACTCAAAGCACTTAACAAAAGTCCCTTAGTGACCTTGAGCCAAAAGGGATCAGAAAATACAATTGCAAGCATGTGAACATAGC
Organism: Triticum urartu; assembly: GCF_056163025.1. Lineage (NCBI taxonomy): Eukaryota > Viridiplantae > Streptophyta > Magnoliopsida > Poales > Poaceae > Triticum > Triticum urartu. Next base: position 299,975,425 of record NC_141878.1, read on the forward strand.
AAAAACGTAAACAGATTCAGACTTAGTGAAAAACTGGAGCATGCAAAACAGTTAACGAGTAGGCATGTTTACGAGCTCGATGCACTCACTACAGAGCATGGCATGACAAACTAAGCATACACCCACCAAGAAGACATGGCATAGAAGCTAGGCATGGCAAGAACAACAACATAGCATGCACGGATCAATAGCAACATCCTTGGCAAAATCGCTAAACATGTCAACAATCTGCCAGGATCATTTTATAGCATAAGTAGAGCTCGATTGACTCAAGCTAGGGTGCTACATAATTGCAAACAAAGATAGGGATGGATAGAGCATCACAATATTAACAAAACATCCTTACTGATCATCCTCAAAAGAGGCAAGGATCACTAGGAAACAACATGAACATATGGCATAAAGACAAAAACGGGAGAAGGGCTTAGTGAAAAACTAAGTCCCTGAAATCAGCATCAACGGTTATGCTACTTTGCATGCTTGTGCTAGTCACCACAAAGATCACAAAAAATACATGGCATACACCCTTGTAAAGATGGCATGGCATTCTACAAAACACATGTAGAGCTCAGGATCATAGCATGCACACAATAATCATGGCAAAAATGACAAAAGGCCATTTGCTGAAACAGATCTGACTAATTCATCACATATCCCTCTTCCAACAGCATTTCGTGCACCAAGATGAGCTCAAATGAAAATGATGCAATGAGATGAAATGATGTACTCGTCGACACGAACATTTTGATATGCTACACGCATGAATCGGAGCTACGGATGCAGAGTTATGGCATGTCAAAGTATGCAAAATATTAGGGTCTTGGGAGGAAAAAGTCAACCCGAGGCAAAAACAGATCTGGATCTGGCCTGGCGCGGAAATCAAGGATCGCCGGGACCTGTTCGCCAGAGGGAGGGAGTTCGCCGGAGTTGGCGCGGGCTTGCCGAAGATGGTCGTCGCCGGCGTGGAGGGACGGCGAGGCGACGCGGCGGAGGGCGGCGCGGCGAAGCGGTCCGCCGGGGCGGCGCTGGAGACCGGACGGCAGGGAACGGCCGAGGCGGAGGCGGCCGGCGACGAGGCGCACTGCGGCGGAGGCGGTCGGCGGCTTCGGCGGCCAGACGCGAGGAGCGGCGTCGGGGGCGACCCGAGGCGGGCGGCGCGCCCCGATGGGCCTGGAGGGCCCGGTGTGGGCTCGCCCAGGCCGGAGGAGAGAGACGGCGGTGGAGGGACAGGTGGCGGCCTCCTATTGGCAGTGGCGATGCGTCCGGCCGGTGCTGGACATGTCCGGCGCGGCGCGGGGAAAAATCTAGGGTTAGGGGGGAGAGGAGACCCGGGATTTCGTGGAGGGATCTATTTATTGAGGTAGGAGGAGCTAGGAAGCTCTAAATGAGGTGCGTTTTGCGGCCACGCGATCGTGATCGAACTCTCTAGATGATGGGAGAGGTTTTGGGCCACTTTGGTAGGGTGTTGGGCTGCAACACACACACGAGGCATTTTCGGTCCCTCAGTTAACCATTGGAGTATCAAACAAAGTCCAAATGACATGAAACTTGACAGGCGGTCTACCGGTAGTAAACCAAGGCCGCATGACAAGTCTCGGTCCAATCTGAAAACGTTTAACCCCCACACACGAAAAGAGGTAGAAAGGGACACCAGGTGACATAGGAGTGCCAGAATGCAAAACGGACAACGGGGAAAATGCTCGGATGCATGAGACGAACACGTATGCAAATGCAATGCACATGATGATATGATATGAGATGCATGACAAAGACAACAACACACGGAGACAAAACCCGACAACGAGGAAATAAAATAACTTAGTGCTGGAAACGGCAAGAGTTGTAGTACAGATAAGGTAAATTACATCCGGGGTGTTACAACACTCCACCACTACGAAAGGATCTCGTCCCGAGATCTATGACTGGAAAAACTCCGGGTACTCAGAACGGAGGGTGGTCCTCGCATTCCCAGGTGGCTTCACGGTCGGAATGATGTGACCACTTGACTTTGAGGAATTTGATTGACTTATTGCGAGCCTTGCGCTCAATTTCTTCAAGAATAGCAACGGGGTGCTCACGATAAGAAAGGTCTTCTTGGAGATCAATGTCTTTGAAGTTGACGGTGCGGTCAGGGGTCTTGAAGCACTTGCAGAGTTGAGAGACGTGAAACACGTCGTGCACGTTTGCAAAGTTAGAGGGAAGCTCAAGTTGATAGGCGAGATCGCCTCTCTTGCTGACGATCTTGAAAGGACCCACGTATCTAGGGGCAAGCTTCCCTTTGATACCGAAGCGACGAGTACCTTTCATTGGAGAGACACGGAGGTAAACATGGTCTTCGATCTCAAAAGACAAATCATGATGCTTACTATCATAGTAGCTCTTCTGGCATGATTGCGCGGCTTTGAGGTTATCACGAATGACTTTGCCCGTCTCTTCTTCCTCTGTGATCAAGTCATTTCCAAGAAGTTGACGTTCACCAGTCTCTGACCAGTTAAGAGGAGTACGACACTTCTTGCCATAGAGAATTTCAAATGGGGCCTTGCCCGAACTCTCTTGGAAGCTATTGTTGTAGGAAAACTATGGAAGACAATCTTCCCACTTCATACCAAAAGAGATAACGCAAGCCCTGAGCATATCTTCAAGAATCTGATTGACACGCTTGACTTGGCCACTAGTTTGGGGATGAAAAGCTATGCTGAAACGGATGTTGATGCCCATGGCCTTCTGAAAAGAATCCCAAAACTTCGAGGTGAAGATGCTGCCACGATCTGAAGATATCAACTGCGGAATGCCATGCAGAGAGACAATCTGAGAGGTATATAGCCCTGCTAATTGAGCTGCTGTGATGGATTCTTTGATAGGAAGGAAATGAGCCACTTTAGTGAGTTTGTCGATGACAACGAAGATAGCATCATTGCCACGCTTGGACTTTGGAAATCCAGTCAAGAAGTCCATCTCAATGTGGTCAAACTTCCATTCTGGAATGGAAAGAGGTTGGAGGAGACCAGCTGGTCGTTGGTGTTCTGCCTTCACTCTTCTACAGACATCACATTCATTCACGAACTGAGCAATCTCGCGCTTCATTCGAGTCCACCAATACGACTGCTTGAGGTCCTGGTACATGTTTATACTTCCAGGGTCGATAGAGAGGAGTGTATTGTGAGCCTCATTCATAATGACTTTACGAAGGTCACCTTTAGGAACAACAATGCGATCCTCGAAGAATAGAGTATCCTTATCATCAAGGCGATAGCACTTGTACTTGGGTTGACTCTTGGCAACCCCAATCTTCACCTTGTTCACCATAGCATCAAGAAGTTGAGCCTCGCGAACCTGGTCTTCCAAAGTAGGAGGGACTTGGAGGTTGGCCAGAAATCCTTGAGGAACAACTTGCAGATTGAGTTTGTGGAAAGCTTCACAAAGCTCGGGTTGGTAAGGCTTGAGAATCAGACTGTTGCAGTAAGCCTTCCTACTCAATGCGTCAACAATTACATTGGCCTTGTCTGGAGTAATTCCATGCTTGGATTATACTCTTGAATCATCTCGACCCAACGAGTCTGCCTGAGGATGAGATTAGGCTCAGTGAAGATGTATTTGAGGCTCTTGTGGTCAGTGAAGATGTCCACTTTTCTTCCCAATAAGCGATGTCTCCAAGTCAAAAGAGCATGCACAACTGCCTCCAACTCGAGGTCATGAGTGGGGTAGTTCTTTTCATTGGCCTTCAACTAGTGAGAAGTATAGGCCACAACTTTCTTCTCTTGCATCAACACTGCACCAAGACCTTGAAGAGAGGCATCACAGAAGAACTCGAACGGTTTGGATTCATCAGGAGGAGTCAGAACTGGAGCAGTGACTAACTTCTCTTTCAGGGTGTTGAAAGCGATGTCACAATCAGGAGACCAGACGTACTTGACGTGCTTCTGGAGAAGGTTGGAAAGAGGCTTCGCGATCTTTGAAAAGTTCTCAACGAACCTTCGACAATAGCTTGCGAGCCCAAGGAAGCTGCGGATTTGCTTCACGTTCTGAGGTGGTTCCCAATTCACAATTGCAGACACCTTCTCAGGATTAACCGCTAAGCCCTTGGCAGAGATGATATGCCCAAGATAGAGAACCTAAATGAGCCAAAAATCACACTTTGAAAACTTGGCATAGAACTGATGTTCTCTGAGCTTATCCAGCACCAAACGCAAGTGCTTGGTATGATCTTCCTTGTTCTTGGAAAAGACCAAAATGTCATCGAGGTAGACCAACACGAAGCCATTTGTGTAGGGGTTGAAGATGAAGTTCATCATGTGAGAGAATGTTGGCGGAGCGTTGACGAGGCCGAAAGACATGACAGTGTATTCATATGAACCATAGCTTGTTCTGAATGCTGTCTTGGGGATATCTTGCTCACGAACGCGAATCTGGTGATAGCCCATACGGAGATCAAGTTTGGAGAATACTTGAGCACCTTTGAGTTGTTCAAATAGCTCATTGATGTTGGGAAGTGGGTACTTGTTCTTTATGGTCTTCTTGTTCAATGGACGGTAGTCGACACAGAGTCGGTCCGTTCCATCCTTCTTCTTCACAAAAAGAACTCCACAACCCCACGGAGAAGAACTAGGTCGGATGAGACCCATATGCTCTTGTTCATCGAGTTTCTTCTTCAGCTCCTTCAACTCTTTAGGTCCAAGCTTGTAAGCAGGTTTGCAAACAGGTTCCGTGCCAGGCTCAAGGTCGATGACAAATTCAACTGGCCGGTGCGGAGGCATTCCTGGAAGCTCTTCTGGAAAGACATCTTGATATTCGCAAATGACTGGAATTTTAGAGATGGCATCCAGCTCACCCTTCTCATTCAGAGAAAACAGTCGAATGGTATCGTCATTAGCGGCAAAGACAATTACATCCTCAGAAGAATGAGTCAATTGAATCTGCCTGGCAGCACAATCAAGCTGAGCCTTGTGCTTAGAAAGCCAGTCCATTCCAAGAATAAGATCAATATCTGAGTTACCAGGGACCACTGGAAAGGATAGAAACTTATAGTTGCCCAACGTGATAGTAACATCCGGGGCCATAGCGCTTGCATTCATGAATTTACCCGGAGAAACAACAGATAACTGCCTAGGCAATTCTTGTAAAGGCAACTCATGCTTAGAAACAAATGGTCTCAAGATGAAACAATGCGATGCACTAGTGTCAAAAAGAACTTTTGCAGGAATATTTTTAACAGGAAGTTTACCCATGATGACATCTGACGAGTCCTCTGCCTGAGTTGCATTCATCAAGTTGACCTTTCCAGACTTGGGGTTATGCTTGACCACCGTTGTACTTGCAGATCTCACAGGGGGAGGAGGAAGACGCCTCTGATTCAGGCATTTGTTGGCATAGTGACCCTTCTATTGGCACTTGTTGCACGTGACCTCCGAGAGCGGACGGTGATACGGAGCACTTGATCTTGGAGCTTGCGACAAAGTCTTGTTCTGACAACCAGGGTTGGGTGGGTGGGAAGATCCAGTGCCACCTTTTCTCTTTAGCTGATAAGGCTGGCGGAATGGAGGAGGAGGCAGCCAATACTTTTGCTGCTTAGCCACTTGAGTTGAGGAAGAAGGAGTTGCATCTCTGACTCGCTTCTTGGAAGCATCACACTTCAGTTGGGCAGCCTCTTGCTTCATTGCCATGTTGTAGAACTCATCGTACTTATTGGGATTAAAAAGGACGAGAGCTAGCTGGATTTCTTCTCTGAGACCACCCCTGAAATGGTATATCATGCTCTTCTCGTCAGGGATGTCTTGCTTAGCAAAACGGGCGAGCTTCTGAAACATGATGTTGTACTGGTAAACAGACATAGTGCCTTGCTTCAGGTTGCGGAATTCCTCACACTTGCTCTCAACCACACTCTTGGGAATATGATGAGCTTTGCAGTGTTGACAGAATTCATTCCAAGTAACCACACGGCCTCCTCTGGAATCTTTGTATTGCTGAAACCATTCTGCAGCTTGGTCTTTGAGTTGGAACAAAGCGAAATTGAGAAAGTCCTCAGGCCTGACGTTGCTGCACTCGAAATGCTTGCATATGTCCACGAGCCAATCATCAGCGTCTGAGGCCTCGACACAGTTGTTGAAGGTCTTTTGCTGGTTAGCAAGGAACTGGTTGAGTATAGCAAACTGATTCTGATTCTTGCCATGGCCTTGGTTGCGCTCTTGCAGAATTTGCATGATCAGCTGTGTGTTTGCATTGGTAGCGGCCATCACAGCTTGCCATGCCTCCGGAGGTGGAGGTGGCGGTGACGGATCCTGATTCTGATTGTTGCCCTTAGCAGGAGCCATCCTGAAGAGGGTGAAATCCATTAGCATCTTGACAGACAAATATTTAAGCTGAATCAAACGGGTTGAAATTGCAACATATAGTCCTCACATCTGAACAAAATGAACGAATGCATTCCAATTGAAATGGTAACATTTCCATAAATTGCGAAGCCACTTGAATAGATGTAGAAGAATAAAAACAAGGTACGGACAAGAACAAATACTTGGTGAGGATTACCCAAATCCCAAACCAAATATCTTCGGAAGAAGAACTAGAGCTACAAGAATTCCCACCTACGAAACTCCCGAACCTTTCTGGTTATGCAATCAGGTGTTGGGGATACAGGGGAAGCATAATATCTCACCCAAAGCTAGCAAATCCTACATCCAGCTGTATCCATCCTTCAACACATAACCAAGAAAAACTTCGGAAACCATTTACCTCAACCTTCGAAAAGCATCCGTTATACGATTTATGGCAATACTCCCGAACTCCCGCCCCAGTACTGGGTGGCATCGAGGTTATCTCACCAACAACTGCATCAAAGAGATTTTCGATGTCGGTGAAACTCAGGTATTCCAGAATCTCAACGATAAAATTGTGACGACAACACCTCGAAGCTCAACTCCCCGGGACACTGCCACAACCCCTAAATGTCAGGAGGCACCAAGAACAATGTTCTCATCACAAAACCATCGGAACGATTCCAAGATACCCGCGTGATCCTAAATTTTTTTTAGTGAAATTTGAGAAGAGAAAAGTCAAAACTCTACGTCAGGATGCCTCACCAGAGCGACGAAGGGGCTGGGGAGTAAAAAGAATTCCTAACTCTCTGATATATATAATTCTAAATGACTCAAAACATTTTTCTAGACTCAACAACGCCAACGATTGGATCAATCAGGGGGCTCCTAAGGTCGGGGAAGGCTCTGATTACCAACTTTTAACGCCCTCGATGCGGCTATATCTCCTACGTGTCGAAGCACGACTTAGAGGCATAATCGCATTGAAAGCAATGTTGCAAGTGAGGTAATCTTCACAACAACCCATGTAAACGAATAAAGGGGAAAGGTACATAGTTGGCTTACACTTGCCATGTCACACAAATACATAAATAAGTCATTACATTCATCCAATACACTCAAGGTCCGACTACGGAACCGAAATAAAGATCAACCCCCAAATGCGACAAAGTCCCCAATCGCCCCAACTGGGCACCACTACTGATCATCTGGGAAAGACACATAGTAACGGCGAGAGTCTTCATCAAACTCCCACTTGAGCTCAGTCATATCATCTGGAATGGTATCATCGGTCCCTGCATCTGGTTTTGGAAGGAATTTGTGAGTCACGGGGACTCAGCAATCTCACACCCTCGCGATCAAGACTATTTAAGCTTATAGGTAAGGTAAGGTATGAAGTGGAGCTGCAGCAAGCGACTAGCATATATGGTGGCTAACATATTCGCAAAAGAGAGCGAGAAGAGAAGGCAAAACACGTTCGAGAAACTATGATCAAGAAGTGATCCTAGAACAACCTACATCAATCATTACTCCAACACCGTGTTCACTTCCTGGACTCCGCCGAGAAGAGACCATCACGGTAACACACGCGGTTGATGCATTTTAATTAAGTTAAGTTTCATGTTATCTACAACCGGACATTAACAAATTCCCATATGCCCATAACCACGGGCATGGCTTTCGAAAGTTCAAATCCCTGCAGGGGAGTCCCAACTTAGCCCATCACAAGCTCTCACGGTCAACGAAGGATATTCCTTCTGCCAAGACAATCCGATCAGACTCGGCATCCCGGTTACAAGACATCCTCGACAATGGTAAAACAAGTCCAGCAACACCGCCCGAATGTGCCGACAAATTCCGATGGGAGCTGCACATATCTCGTTCTCAGGGCACACTCAGATGATCCAGACGTCGGGTAGGCCAGCCCAGAGTTGCCCCTGGTAGCCCCGGACATCGCTCAGTTGGACCAACACTCAGAGAAGCACTGGCCCGGCGGGGGTTAAAATAAATATGACCCTTGAGTCCGCGAAACCCAAGGGTGAAAGGCTAGGTGGCCAATGGTAAAACCAAAGTTGGGCATTGCTGGAAGAGTTTTATTCAAGGTGAACTGTCAAGGGGTTCCCATTATAACCCAACCGTGTAAGGAACGCAAAATCCGGGAACATAACACCGATATGAGGGAAACTAGGGCGGCAAGAGTGGAACAAAACACCAGGCATAAGGCCGAGCCTTCCACCCTTTACCAAGTATATAGGTGCATTAAGATAAAAAAGATACTATTGTGATATCCCAACAATAATCAATGTTCCAACAAGGAACGATCTCCAAACTTCACCTGCAACTAGCAACGCTATAAGAGGGGCTGAGCAAAGCGGTAACATAGCCAAACAATGGTTTGCTAGGACAAGGTGGGTTAGAGGTTTGACATGGCAATTTGGGAGGCATGACAAGCAAGTGGTAGGTATCGTAGCATAGGCATAGCAAAAGAGCGAGCATCTAGCAAGCAAAGATAGAAGTGATTTCGAGGGTATGGTCATCTTTCCTGCAAAGATGTCAGAGTTGCCTTGATCCTCGTAAGCGAACTCGACGGGCTCCTCGTTCACGAACTCGTCTCCTGGCTCTACCCAAGAAAGAGCAACAAGCAAAATGAACACAATCAACCACGTGCAATGCTCAAACAACATGATGCAAACATGGGATGATATGCGGGATGCGATATGTGATGCATATGCAAGATGTGGAAAATAAAGATTGAACCTGGCCTCAACTTGGAAAACCAAGAGTGCCACTTGAAAGGTGAGTTGATTTAGGCTGAAATCTATATAAAGATCACCGGAATCGCATGCACAGTTTGGAAATGGCAAGCAAAACAAATATGACACCGGTCTGCGATAATCAGCAAGTGACCATCTAAATGCATCAAGATAAATATGCTACAGCACTCAAACATGGCAACAAAATACATGGCAGGGATCCACTCATGAAGCTTGAAAAAATATGAACACTGAGCTATGGCTAATTCGTCCATAAACAGGTTCAAACAAGCATGGCAAAAGTGCAAATGATAACAGGTTTCAGACTTAGTGAAATTAAAACGTCTGGAATTTATCATCAGGAAGCAAACTTTAGAGCATGAAAACTACATGCTACAAGAACACAACATGGCAAAGCAAGGTATGGCATGAAGCTACTCAAAGCACTTAACAAAAGTCCCTTAGTGACCTTGAGCCAAAAGGGATCAGAAAATACAATTGCAAGCATGTGAACATAGCAAAAACGTAAACAGATTCAGACAATGAAAAACTGGAGCATGCAAAACAGTTAACGAGTAGGCATGTTTACGAGCTCGATGCTCTCACTACAGAGCATGGCATGACAAACTAAGCATACACCCATCAAGAAGGCATGGCATAGAAGCTAGACATGGCAAGAACAACAACATAGCATGCACGAATCAATAGCAACATCCTCGGCAAAATCGCCACACATGTCAACAATCTGCCAGGATCATTTTATAGCAAAAGTAGAGCTCGATTGACTCAAGCTAGGGTGCTCCATAATTGAAAACAAAGACATGGATGGATATAGCATCACAATATTAACAAAATATCCTTACTGATCATACTCAAAAGAGGCACGGATCACTAGGAAACAACATGAACATATGGCATAAAAACAAAAACAAGACAAGGGCTTAGTGAAAAACTAAGTCCCTGAAATCAGCATCAATGATTACGCTACTTTGCATGCTTGTGCTAGTCACCACAAAGATCACAAAAAATACATGGAAGATACCACTGTAAAGATGGCATGGCATTCTACAAAACACATGTAGAGCTCAGGATCATAGCATGCACACAATAATTATAGCAAAAATGACAAAAGGCCATTTGCTGAAACAGATCTGACAAATTCATCACATAGCCCTCTTCCAACAGCATTTCGGGCATCAAGATGAGCTCAAATGAAAATGGTCCAATGAGATTAAATGATGTACTCGTCGAGACAAACATTTTGATATGCTACACGCACGAACCGGAGCTACGGATGCAGAGTTAAGGCATGTCAAAGTATGCAAAATATTAGGGTCTCGGGAGGAAAGAGTCAACCCGAGACAAAAACGGATCTGGATCTGGCCGGGCGCAGAAAGCGAGGATCGCCAGGACCTGTTCGCCGGAGGGAGGGAGTTCGCCGGAGTTGGCGAGGGCTTGCCGGAGATGGTCGTCGCCGGCGTGGAGGGACGGCGAGGCGACGCGGCGGAGGGCGGCGCGGCGGAGCGGTCCGGCGGGGCGGCGCTGGAGACCGGACGGCAGCGAGCAGCCGAGGCGGAGGCGGCCGGCGACGAGGCGCGCCACGGCGGAGGCGGTCGGCGGCCGGACGCGAGGAGCGGCGTCGGGGGCGACCCGAGGCGGGCGGCGCGCCCCGATGGGCCTGCAGGGCCCGGTGCGGGCTCGCCCAGACCGGAGGAGAGAGACGGCGGCGGAGGGACAGGTGGCGGCCTCCTATTGGCGGCAGCGATGCGTCCAGCCGGTGCTGGACATGTCCGATGCGGCGCGGGGAAAAATCTAGGGTTAGGGGGGAGAGGAGACCTGGGATTTCATGGAGGGATCTATTTATAGAGGTAGGAGGAGCTAGGAAGCTCCAAATGAGGCGCGGTTTGCGGCCACGCGATCGTGATCGAACACTCTAGATGATGGGACAGGTTTTGGTGGGTTTTGGGCCACTTTGGAAGGGTGTTGGGCTGCAACACACATAAGGCCTTTTCGGTCCCTCGGTTAACCGTTGGAGTATCAAACGAAGTCCAAATGGCACGAAACTTGACAGGCGGTCTAGCGGTAGTAAACCAAGGCCGCATGACAAGTCTCGGTCCAAACTGAAAACATTTAACCCACACACACGAAAAGAGGTAGAATGAGACACCGGATGACATAGGAGCGCCGGAATGCAGAACGGACAACGGGGAAAATGCTCGGATGCATGAGATGAACATGTATGCAAATGCAATGCACATGATGATATGATATGAGATGCATGACAAAGACAACAACACACAGAGACAAAAACCCGACAACGAGGAAATAAAATAACTTAGTGCCGGAAATGGCAAGAGTTGGAGTACAGATATGGCAAATTACATCCTGGGTGTTACAAAGCATCACTCTAGCGTCAAGGCTTCGCCTTGCCTGTACCTGCAACTATTGTTGTAGTAAACTGTGAGCCACGAGGACTCAGCAATCCCATTACCATGGGTATCAAGACTAGCAAAGCTTAATGGGTATGGAATGGATAAGTGGTGAGGTTGCAGCAAGCGACTAAGCATTGTATGGTGGCTACCTTATGGGTACAAGAGTAAGATGAGAAACTACGCAAATGGTCGCAATCTAGTAATGATAAAGAAGTGATCCTGAACTACTTACGTTCAAAGATAACCCAACCCTGTTCTCTTCTCGAATGCACCCGAAAAGAGACAATCACGGTTACGCACGCGGTTGGTCTATTTTAGTTTGAATCTCATGACAAATTCTCTACAACCGGATATTAAAAAATTGCATCTGCCACATAACCGCGGGCACGACTCTCGAAAGTTTAAACCCTGCGTGGCCATGACAAGCTCACAATCCGCGGAGACAATCCTCCATCTAGGGACCCTCCGTTCAGACCCGAAATCCCGGTGCACAAGACATTTCGACAATGGTAAAAAAAGTCCAGCAAGACCTCCCGACATGTCGACACCCTGATAGTAGCCACGCGTATCTCGTCTTAGGCCACCATCAGATTGTCCAAACTTTCGGTAGGCCAAATCCAGAGTTGCCCTTGGCGGTCACCGATGGGTGACTGTAAGTGCATCTAGTGCTACCCCTAGTAGATTTTGGAGTATTGACGACAAACCTAGTTGAGGGACTAATGTGTTTGTGAGAATTGCAGGATAACACAGGTAGAAGTCCCTCATTGATTCGGTTTTCCTACCAGAGATGACCCCTAAAATGTATGAAGACATTGAAGTCAAAGGTGGTATATGAAGATATTCACATTGAAGACTATGACAAGAGAAGACACCACATGAAGCCTATGGAGCTTGAAGACTTAGATCTTCCGTAGTTCTTTTTCTTTTGTGTTGAGTCATAGGAACTACCGTACTGTTAAGTGGGGTCCAAGAGAACCAGTCAGAATGACTGAAGTGATGCCTAACCAAAAACCTATGTCTTCGAGTGAAGACTATGAGAGCGAATCTTGTCCAGAGTCAGACAATTCAACTTTGCTTGTAGCCCAAGTAAAGTTGCCGTGTGAGTTTGAAATCTGACCGTTGGAACACGTGTCAGTTCCTTAGTGACCCAGGGTCATTTCGGACAAATCAGGTCGGGTTGCCAAGTGGCTATAAATAGCCCACCCCCTACAACCATAAACGGTTGGCTGCTCAGATTGAGAGTACAGCTTTTGTCGTTTGAGAGCAACCCACCTCGAAGCCTTTGAGAGAGAATTCCTTGCGAGGATAAAGCCCTAACCACCCAGAGCCAAAGAGAATTAGGCATCACTTAAGTCTTCTTGTCTGTGTGATCTGAAGACTTATTACACTTGAGGACTGTGCATCCTCCAGCCGGTTAGGCGTCGCGTTCTGAGCATCCAAGAGACATTGTGGATTGCCGGTGAACGAAGTCTGTGAAGGTTTGGGAGTCTACCTTGAAGACTTACCAGAGTGATTGGGCGAGGTCTGTGTGACCTTGGCTCAAGGGGAATACGGTGAGGACTGGGTGTCCTGAGCTGCGTGTTCAGGACTGGGTGTCCGGGACTGTGTGTCCTAAGGTTTAAATACCTAGCCGCCCTAACCAGACGTACAGTTGTCACAGCAACTGGAACTGGTCCAACAAATCATTGTCTTCAGCGAGTCACTGGTTTCATCTTCCCTTCCCTTTACTTACTGTTACTCATTGTGAAGTCACTGTATGTTCGCACTATCTTTTGTCTTCACTGAGTGACTGCGTGTTCTGTGTGGCTTCACAATATCTTCCTACCTGATCCTTACTACATTGCTGCTATTAGTCATTGTGCTTTCACTCTATTGAATACTTGACTATGGCTTGCCTAGTGTAGTCTACCTTCCGCTGTAGGGTAATAGGTTTATTTCTATCGTTTGTCTTCATAACTTCCACGTTTTGAAGACTTTCATAAAAATCGCCTATTCACCCCCCCCTCTAGTCGATATAACGCACTTTCAATTGGTATCAGAGCAAGGTGCTCCCTTGTTTTGTGTGATTCGGTTTAACCACCTGGAGTTTTAGCTATGTCGACTGCAGGGATAATTAAAGTCTCCGCTGCGTGCCCCGTCTTCGATGGACCTGAATATCCCTATTGGAAGAATAAGATGCGCATGCATCTTGAAGCCATTGACGTCGACCTATGGTATGTCGTCAAGAACGGCGTTCCCAAGGCTGGAGAAGGTGTCACTTCTGCTGATGTCAAGAAGTTCGTTCAACTGGACTCTACTGCCAAAAATATCATCTGTGGTCATCTGACCAAAGGACAGTATGGCCGTGTGAGTGCTTTGGAAACATCTAAGCTGGTCTGGGACTGGCTCTCCAAGGTCAATGAAGGCGTCTCAACCCAGAGAGATCAGAGAATCAGTGTCCTTCGCAACCTCTTCAACCGCTTCAAGCGAAATGACAATGAGAATGTCCAGCTCACATTTGACCGACTCACTGACATCACAAATGAGCTTCAAGCCCTCGGCTTTACTGAGATCACCAAACATGATGTCGTCAAGACACTACTGAGATCACTTGATAGTTCGTTTGACACCCTAGCCCTGATGATTCAAGAACGTCCTGATTTCAAGACACTCGATCCGTCTGACATACTTGAGAGGCTCAACACACATGAGTTTCAGCTTTCTGAGAAAAGAGATATCTACGGTCCAAACTATGGGCGAACTTGTGCCTTGAAGGCAAAAGCTGTCTCCTCATCTGAAGAAGAATCTGAGAGCAGTTCGGATGATCCTGAAGACATTGGAAGGGAACTTGCTATGCTGGTGAAGAAGTTCCAAAAATTCACCAAGAAGAAAGGTTTCAGAAAGTCTTCCCGATCAAGCTCAAGGAATGATGAAGCTTCTGCTCACGACTACAAGAAGAAAACATGTCACAAGTGCAAGAAACCTGGCCACTTCATCTCTGAGTGTCCACAGTGGGACAATGAGAACAAAAAGAAGAAGAAGAGCAAGGAATATGACTCTGGCGACAAGAAGAAGAAGAAATACTCAAAGTCTTCTTCCAAGTCTTCCTCAAAGTCTTCATCACACAAGAAGAGCTCATCTGGCAAGGCACATGCGTTTCTTGGCAGGCAAATGGATTCAGAGGAGGAGTCCGCTTTTGAGGAGGCGGAGGTGGAGTCTGAGGAGGAGTCTGATTCAGGCGTCGCAAGTCTGGCTACAGCATACGTTGCCAAGTCCATCTTCAACACTGAAGACAATGACTTCATCACCAACACCGATGCAAATGACAAGGACTACTCCGCTTCTACCTACTGCTTCATGGCATGCGGTGCCAAGGTAAACACACGCACTACTCACTATCAAACATCTAGTGACGATGACTCCGATTGTGGTTCAAAACCCAGCTACAAAACACTTGCTAAAATTGCAACTGAACAACAGAGAGCTATGGAACATACTCAAAAACTGTTAGACAGAAGCGATGATCTGTTAGGCGCTAAAATGACTCGATCTGAATCCTTAATTGAAGACATAAAAATCTTCACGTTAAGTATGAGGAACTTGAAAGTCGTCATGAAAATCTCTCAACAACTCATGAAAAGCTTTCCTATGATTATCTTAAAGGAAGCAAGATCTTGAGAAATTGAGAGCGGCTCATGAAGATCTTCAAAAGGAAAACGAGTCACTTCGCGCCAAATAGATCAGTTCCGCTCAGGAAGGATTTGAACCACCATGTCTTAAATGCATTGAGCGTGATAATGCTACTTCTGTTGCTGAATGTTCTACTGCTACTACTGTTGCAATATCTTCAACTGTTGATGTGGTAACTAACCCCTCTGCTGAGGATACAACTGCTATTGCTGCTGACAATGCTAGGTTGAAGACTGTAACACCCCAGATGTAACTTTCCCAATTTGTACTCCAACTCTTGCCGTTTTCGGTGTTAAGTTATTTTATTTTCTTGGGTTTGGGTCTTTGTCTCCGTGTGTTGTTATCATTGTCATGCATCTCATATCATGTCATCATGTGCATTGCACTTGCATACGTGTTCGTCTCATGCATTCGAGCATTTTCCCCGTTGTCCGTTTTGCATTCCGACGCTTCGTTCTCCTCCGGTGGTCATTTCTAGCTTTCTTTCGCGTGTGGGGATTAAACATTTCCGGATTGGACCAAGACTTGCCAAGAGGCCTTGGTTTACTACCGATAGACCGCCTGTCAAGTTTCGTATCATTTGGACTTCGTTTGATACTCCAACGGTTAACCGAGGGACCGAAAAGGCCTCGTGTGTGTTGCAGCCCAACACCCCTCCAAGTTGGTCCAAAACCCACCAAAACCCTATTCATCATCTAGAGCGTTCGATCACGATCGCGTGGCTGAAAACCGCACCTCATTTGGACTCTCCTAGCTCCCTCTACCTCTATTTAAAGTCCCCTCCCGAAATTCGCGGATCTCCTCTCTCCCAAACCCTAAAAATTCCCTCGCCGCCGCTGCCGGACGAAATTCCGCCGACTGACATTGTCCGCTTCCCCCGCCAGCCACTCCGGGCGTGCCACGTGGTGACCCGGCGCCCCACTTCGCCGCCTCCTCCGCTGGCCCACCACGGCCTATCGCGGGCCCTCCCCGGCCCGAAGGCGCGTCGCCGCCCGTGCCCGAAGTTCCCGCGCCGCGCCGCTCCCTCCTCGGCTCCGGCCGCCGCGTCCGCCATTCGCTAGCGCCGCACCACCTCGCCGGCGCAAGATCCGGCCGACGTTCCGCCGCGGCGAACCCCGCCAACGCCGGCCACCATCATCGCCACCACCGCCCGGTCGCCCTCCTCCCTCCTCCTCGACGTCCAAGCTCCAGCCTCGCCTCTCCCTCATCTCCCCGCCGACGAACCGAGCTCGCCGGAGCTACAGTGCTCGCCGGAACCTCCTCGTTTTGCGTGTCGGGTCAAACCCTAGATCCGGAGGTTCAATTTTCTTCTAAGTCCCCGAATCTCAGATCCATGTGCTCTTCTTTATCATGTCGTAACTTTGCATCCGTAGCTCCGTTTTTGGCATTTAGCATATCAAAATGTTCATCTCAGAGAGTACATCATTTCATTCCATTGCATAATTTTCATTTGTGTTCATCGTGATGCCCGAAATGCTGTTAGAAGAGGGCTACTTGAGATAATTGTCAGATCTGCTGCTCCATTTAGCTTTTTGTCATTTTTGCCATGATTATTGTGTGCATGATATGCCCATGTGCTCTACATATGTTTTGTTAAGGGTTTTGTCATGTTTCCAGAGGTGCAACCCATGTATTTTTGTGATGTTTATGGTGACTAGCACGAGCTTGCAAAGTGGTGCAATTGGTAATTCTGTTTTCAGGGACTTAACATTTCCACAAAGTCCTTGATCTGTTTATCTCATGATGCCATATGTTCATGTTGTTTCCTAGTGATCCGTGCCTCTTTTGAGGATGATCAGTAAGGATGTTTTGTTAATATTGTAGTGCTCTATCCATCCATGTCTTTGTTTGCAATTATGGAGCACCCTAGCTTGAGTCAATCGAGCTCTACTTTTGCTACTTTGTGAAACTGGGTAGATTGTCAACTTGTTTGCAATTTTGCCGATGATGTTGTAGTTGATCCGTGCATACTATGCTATTGTTCTTACCATGTATAGCTTGCATTTTGTGTATTCTTGATGGGTGTATGCTTAGTTTATCATGACTTGCACTGTAGTGAGTGCATCGAGCTCGTAAACATGCCTAGCTTCCGTCTAGTGTTTTGTTCCACTCTTGCCGCCCTAGTTTCCGTCATATCGGTGTTATGTTGCCGGATTTTTGCGTTCCTTACGCGGTTGGGTTATAATGGGAACCCCTTGATAGTTCACCTTGATTAAAGCTTTTCCAGCAATGTCTAACCTTGGTTTTACCATTTGCCACCTAGCCTCTTTTTCCATTGGGTTTCCGGAGCCCAAGGGTCATCTTATTTTAAACCCCCCGGGCCAGTGCTCCTCTGAGTGTTGGTCCACCTGTCAGCTGCCGGTGGCCACCAGGGGCAACTCTGGGCTGGCCTACCTGTACCTAAGACAATTTGAGTGTGCCCTGAGAAAGAGATATGTGCAGCTCCTATCGGGATTTGTCGGCACATTCGGGCGGTGTTGCTGGTCTTGTTTTAACCTGTCGAAGTGTCTTGAAGAACCGAGATACCGAGTCTGATCGGAACATCTTGGGAGGAGGTCTATTCCTTCGTTGACCGTGAGAGCTTGTCATGGTCTAAGTTGGGACTCCCCTGCAGGGATTTGAACTTTCGAAAGCCGTGCCCGCGGTTATGGGCAGATGGGAATTTGTTAATGTCTGGTTGTAGATAACTTGAACCTTAACTTAATTAAAATGAATCAACTGAGTGTGTTACCATGATGGCCTCTTATCGGCGGAGTCCGGGATGTGGACACGATGTTGGAGTAATGCTTGCGCAGGTTGCTCTCTAGTTTCTCGCTCGCGCTTTGCCTCCTCTTCTCGCTCTCTTTTGCGTATAGATTATCCACCATTTTTGCTAGTCGCTTGCTGCAGCTCCACTTATACTTACCTTGCCTTACCTATAAGCTTAAATAGTCTTGATCGCGAGGGTGCGAGATTGCTGAGTCCCTGTGGCTCACAGATTACTATTACACCAGATGCAGGGCCTGATGATTCCGCTCCAGGTGACGCGCTTGAGCTCAAGTGGGAGTTCGACGAGGACTCTCAACGTTACTATGTTTCCTTTCCTGATGATCAGTAGTGGTGCCCAGTTGGGGTGATTGGGACCGTGTCGCATGTTGGGTTCTCTTTTATTTTGGCGCCGTAGTCGGGCCATGAGTGTTTGGTTGATGTAATGTTATTTATGTACTTGATTGACGTGGCGAGTGTAAGCCAACTATGTTATTTTCCCCTTTATGATTTATATTACATGGGATGTTGTGAAGATTGCCTAAATTGCGACATATGCCTTCAATGCGATTATGCCTCTAAGTGGTGCCTCAACACGTGGGAGATATAGTCGCATCGAGGGTGTTAAAAGTTGGTATCAGAGCCTTCCCCGACCTTAGGAGCCCCATTGCTTGATCATTTTTAGCGGCCGAGTTGTGTCTAGAAAAAATGTTTTGAGTCATTTAGGAATTATATATCGAAGAGTTTAGGAATTCTTTTTACTTCCCAGTCTCCTCATCGCTCTGGTAAGGCATCCTGACGTAGAGTTTTGACTCTTCTCTTCCCAAAATTTCACTAAAATTTTTTTTAGGATCACGCGAGTATCTTGGAATCGTTCCGATGGTTTTATGATGAGAATATTGTCTTGGTGCCTCCTGTCAGGGGTTTAGTGGAAGTGTCCCGGGGAGTTGAGCTCTGAGGTGTTGTCATCATAATTTTATCGTTGCAGTTCTGGAATACCTGAGTTTAGAACGTCGACATCGAAAATCTGTTTTATGCAGTTCGTTGGTGAGATAACCTTGACGCCACCCAGTACTGGGGCGGGAGTTTGGGAGTATCGCCATAACTTGTATAACGGATGCTTTTCGAAGGTTGAGGTAGATGGTTTCCGAAGGTTTCTTGGTTATGTGTTGAAGGATGGATACAACTGGATGTAGGATTTGCTAGTTTGGGTGAGATATTATGCTTCCCCTGTATCCCCAACACCTGATTGCATAACCGGAAAGGTTTGGGAGTTTCATAGGTGGGAATTCTTGTAGCTCTAGTTCTTCTTCCACGGATATTGGTTTGAGATTGGGATTTCTTACTGATTATTCATTCTTGATCCGTACCTTGTTGATTTATTTCTGTACCTTAATTCTAAGTGGCTTCTCAATTTATGGATATGTGACAATTTCAAGAGGAATGCATTCATTCATTTTGTTCGGATGTGAAGACTATATGTTGCAATTTTCATTCCGTTGGATTCAGCTTCAATATTTGTCTATCAATGTGCTAATGGATGTCAACCTCTTCAGGATGGCTCCTCCAACGCGCACGACTCTGAATCCTGATCCGCCACCACCTCCACCTCCTCCAGAGGCATGGAAAGCTGTGATGGCCGCAACCAATGCAAACACACAGTTGATCATGCAAATTGTTCAAGAGCGCAATCAAGGCAACCAAGGGAATCAAGGCAACAATCAGAATCACTTTTCTACACTCAACCAGTTCCTTGCTAACGGGCCAAAGACTTTCAACAATTGTGTTGAGGCAACCGATGCTGATGATTGGCTTGTGGATCCGTGCAAGCATTTCAAGTGCAGTAACGTCAGGCCTGAGGACTTTGTCAAGTTCACTTCCTTCCAACTCAAAGATCAAGCTGCAGAATGGTTCTAGCAGTACAAGGACTCCAGAGGTGGAGGTGTTATTACCTGGGATGAATTCCGTCAAGATTTCCGAGCTCATCATATCCCTCAGAGTGTGGTTGAAAGCAAGCGTGAGGAATTCCGCAACCTGAAGCAAGGCTCTTTGTCTGTCTATGACTACAACAAGTTGTTTCAGAAGCTCACCCGCTTTGCCAAGCAGGACGTACCTGATGAGAAGAGCATGATATACCAGTTCAGGGGTGGTCTCAGAGAAGAAATTCAGCTAGCTCTTGTTCTCTTTGAGCCCTTGAGATATGATGAGTTCTACAACATGGCATTGAAGCAAGAGGCTGCTCAGTTGAGGTGTGATGCTTCCAAGAAGTGC
This sequence comes from Triticum urartu, assembly GCF_056163025.1. NCBI lineage: Eukaryota > Viridiplantae > Streptophyta > Magnoliopsida > Poales > Poaceae > Triticum > Triticum urartu. The sequence continues at coordinate 299,995,606 of NC_141878.1, forward strand.
GTCAGAGATGTTACTCCTTCTTCCTCTACTCAAGTGGCCAAGCAGCAGAAGTATTGGCTTCCTCCTCCTCCGTTCCGTCAGCCGTATCAGCAGAAGAGCAAAGGTGGCAGTGGTTCTTCCCACCCACCCAACCCTGGCTTTCAGAACAAGACTTCGTCTCAAACTCCAAGATCGAGTGCTCCGTATCACCATCCGCTTTTAGAGGTCACGTGCAACAAGTGCCAACAGAAGGGTCACTATGCCAACAAGTGTTTCAACCAGAGGCGACTTCCTCCTCCTCCTCCTGTCAGATCGGCAAGTACAACTGTGGTCAAGCATAACTCCAAGTCCGCCAAGGTCAACTTGATGAATGCAGCTCTGGCAGAGGACTCATCAGATGTCATCATGGATAACCTTCCTATTAATGATATTCTAGCTAAAGTTCTTTTTGACACGGGTGCATCGCATTGTTTCATCTCGAGACCGTTTTCATCTAAGCATGATTTGGCTTTGCAAATTTTGCCTAGTCCATTAGCAGTTGTATCTCCCGGTAGGCGCATGCATGCTAACTCCATTGCTCCGGATGTTACTATCACTTTGGGTGACTACAAGTTTCTGTCTTCTCCTATGGTTCTTGGTGACTCGGATATTGATCTTATTCTCGGAATGGATTGGCTTTCTAAGCACAAGGCTCAGCTTGATTGTGCAGCCAGGCAGATTCAGTTGACTCATTCGTCTGAGGATGTAATTGTCTTTGCCGCTCGTGATGATACCATCCGTCTGTTTTCTCTCAATGAGAAGGGTGAACTCGATGCCATCTCGCAAATTCCAGTCGTTTGCGAATATCAAGACGTCTTTCCAGAAGAGCTTCCAGGAATGCCTCTGCACCGGCCAGTTGAATTCGTTATTGATCTTGAGCCCGGCACGGAACCTGTTTGCAAGCGTCCTTACAAGCTCGGACCTAAAGAGTTGAAGGAGCTGAAGAAGCAACTCGATATCCAAGAGAAAATGGGTCTCATCCGGCCTAGTTCTTCTCTGTGGGGTTGTGGTGTTCTTTTTGTGAAGAAGAAGGATGGAACGGACCGACTTTGTGTTGATTACCGTCCATTGAACAAGAAGACCATCAAGAATAAATACCCACTTCCCAACATCAATGAGCTATTCGAACAACTCAAAGGTGCCCAAGTATTCTCCAAGATTGATCTCCGTATGGGTTACCATCAGATTCGTATCCGTGAGCAAGATATTCCCAAGACGGCTTTCAGGACAAGCTATGGTTCATATGAATACACTGTCATGTCTTTTGGCCTCATCAATGCTCCTCCGACGTTCTCTCGCATGATGAACTTCATCTTCAACGCCTACACCAATGACTTCGTTTTGGTCTATCTCGACGACATTCTGGTTTTCTCGAAGAACAAGGAAGATCATGCCAAGCACTTGCGTTTGGTACTCGACAAGCTCAGGGAACATCAGTTCTACGCCAAGTTCTCCAAGTGCGAATTTTGACTCGATGAGGTTCTTTATCTTGGTCATATCATCTCTGCCAAGGGCATTGTCGTGAATCCTGAGAAGGTGTCTGCAATTGTGAATTGGGAACCTCCTCAGAACGTGAAGCAACTCCATAGCTTCCTCGGTCTCGCAAGCTATTGCCGAAGATTCATTGAAAACTTTTCTAAGATTGCGAAGCCTCTCTCTAATCCTCTCTCTAATCTCTCTCTAATCTTCTCCAAGCCGTACGAGGTCTTTTGTGATGCCTCTCTCCAAGGTCTTAGCGCAGTATTGATGCAAAAGAAGAAAGTTGTTGCTTATACCTCTCGCCAGTTGAAGCCTAATGAGAAGAACTACCCCACTCATGATCTTGACTTGGCGGCAGTTGTGCATGCTCTTTTGACTTGGAGACATCTCTTATTGGGAAGAAAAGCGGACATTTTCACTGATCACAAGAGTCTCAAGTACATCTTCACTCAGCCTAATCTCAACCTCAGGCAAACTCGATGGGTCGAAATGATTCAAGAGTATAATCGGAGTATCGAGTATACTCCAGGCAAGGCCAATGTGATTGTTGACGCATTGAGCAGGAAAGCTTACTGCAACAGTCTGATTCTCAAGCCTTATCAACCCGAGCTTTGTGAAGCTTTCCGCAAACTTAATCTGCAAGTTGTTCCTCAAGGTTTTCTCGCCAACCTTCAAGTCTCTCCTACCTTGGAAGACCAGATTCGCCAAGCCCAGCTTCTTGATGCTATGGTGAAAAACGTGAAGATTGGGAGTGTCAAGAGTCAACCTAAGTACAAGTGCTACCGCCTTGATGACAAGGATACTCTCTTCTTCGAGAATCGTATTGTTGTACCCAAAGGTGAACTTCGTAAAGTGATCATGAACGAGGCTCACAATTCTCTCCTCTCCATCCACCCTGGGAGCACGAAGATGTATCAGGACCTTAAGCAGGCTTATTGGTGGACTCGAATGAAGCGCGAGATTGCTCAATTCGTGAAAGAATGTGATGTCTGCAGAAGAGTGAAGGCAGAACACCAAAGGCCAGCTAGTCTCCTCCAACCTCTTGCCATTCTAGAATGGAAGTTTGACCACATTGAAATGGACTTCGTGACTGGGTTTCCAAAGTCCAAGTGTGGCAATGATGCTATATTTGTTGTCATCGACAAACTCACTAAAGTGGCTCACTTTCTGCCTATCAAAGAGTCAATCACTGCAGCTCAATTGGCGGAACTCTATACCTCTCATTTTGTCTCTCTGCACGGTATTCCACAAGTGATCTCTTCAGACCGTAGCAGCATCTTTACCTCAAAGTTTTGGGATTCTTTTCAGAAGGCAATGGGCACCAACATCCGCTTCAGCACAGCTTTCCATCCTCAAACTAGCAGTCAAGTCGAGCGTGTCAACCAGATTCTCGAAGATATGCTCAGGGCTTGTGTGATCTCCTTCGGCATGAAGTGGGAGGATTGTCTTCCTTATGCTGAATTCTCCTACAACAACAGTTTTCAAGCAAGTTCGGGCAAGGCCCCATTTGAAATTCTGTATGGCAGGAAGTGTCGTACCCCTCTCAACTGGTCTGAAACCGGTGAATGTCAGCTTTTGGGTAATGACTTAATCACAGAGGCAGAGGAAATGTGCAAAGTCATTCGTGATAACCTCAAAGCAGCCCAATCCCACCAGAAGAGCTACTATGATAGTAAGCACCGTGATTTGGCTTTCGAGATCGGAGATCATGTTTACCTCCGCGTCTCTCCTATGAAAGGTACTCGTCGCTTCGGTATCAAAGGGAAGCTTGCCCCCAGATACGTGGGACCTTTCAAGATTGTCAGCAAGAGAGGCGACCTCGCCTATCAACTCGAGCTTCCTTCAAACTTTGCAAATGTTCATGACGTGTTCCATGTCTCTCAGCTTCGAAAGTGCTTCAAGACGCCTGACTGCACCGTCAACTTCGAGGACATTGAGCTCCAAGAAGATCTCTCTTATCGTGAGCACCCAGTTGCTATTCTTGAAGAGACTGAACGCAAGACTCACAACAAGTCAATCAAATTTCTCAAAGTCAAGTGGTCACACCATTCCAACCGTGAAGCTACCTGGGAACGCGAGGATCACCTCCGTTCTGAGTACCCGGCATTCTTTCAGTCCTAGATCTCGGGACGAGATCCTTTTGTAGTGGTGGAGTGTTGTAACACCCCGGATGTAACTTTCCCAATTTGTACTCCAACTCTTGCCGTTTTTGGCGTTAAGTTATTTTATTTTCTCGGGTTCGGGTCTTTGTCTCCGTGTGTTGTTATCGTTTTCATGCATCTCATATCATGTCATCATGTGCATTGCATTTGCATATGTGTTCGTCTCATGCATTCGAGCATTTTCCCCGTTGTCCGTTTTGCATTCCGACGCTTCGTTCTCCTCCGGTGGTCATTTCTAGCTTTCTTTCGTGTGTGGGGATTAAACATTTCCGGATTGGACCGAGACTTGCCAAGCGGCCTTGGTTTACTACTGGTAGACCGCCTGTCCAGTTTTGTATCATTTGGACTTCGTTTGATACTCCAACGGTTAACCGAGGGACCGAAAAGGCCTCGTGTGTGTTGCAGCCCAACACCCCTCCAAGTTGGCCCAAAACCCACCAAAACCCTCTTCATCATCTAGAGCGTTTGATAACGATTGCGTGGCCGAAAACCGCACCTCATTTGGAGTCTCCTAGCTCCCTCTACCTCTATTTAAAGTCCCCTCCCGAAATTCGCGGATCTCCTCTCTCCCAAACCCTAAAAATTCCCTCGCCGCCGCCGCCGGACGAAATCCCGCCGACAGACATTGTCCGCTTCCCGTGCCAGCCACTCCGGGCGTGCCACGTGGCGACCCGACGCCCCACTTCGCCGCCTCCTCCGCCGGCCCGCCGCGGCCCATCGCGGGCCCTCCCCGGCCCGAAGGCGCGTCGTCGCACGTGCCCGAAGTTCCCGCGCCGCGTCGCTCCCTCCTCGGCTCCGGCCGCCGCGTCCGCCATTCGCCGGCGCCGCACCACCTCGCCGACGCAAGATCCGGCCGACGTTCCGCCTCGGCGAACCCCGCCAACGCCGGCCACCATCATCGCCACCACCGCCCGGTCGCCCTCCTCCCTCCTCCTCGACGTCCAAGCTCCGGCCTCGCCTCTCCCTCATCTCCCCGCCGACGAACCGAGCTCGCCGGAGCTACAGTGCTTGCCGGAACTGCCTCGTTTTGCGTGCCGGGTCAAACCCTAGATCCGGAGGTTCAATTTTCTTCTAAGTCCCCGAATCTCAGATCCATGTGCAGCTCCTATCGGGATTTGTCGGCACATTCGGGCGGTGTTGCTGGTTTTGTTTTAACCTGTCGAAGTGTCTTGAAGAACCGAGATACCGAGTCTGATCGGAACATCTTGGGAGGAGGTCTATTCCTTCGTTGACCATGAGAGCTTGTCATGGGCTAAGTTGGGACTCCCCTGCAGGGATTTGAACTTTCGAAAGCCGTGCCCGCGGTTATGGGTAGATGGGAATTTGTTGATGTCCGGTTGTAGATAACTTGAACCTTAACTTAATTAAAATGAATCAACTGAGTGTGTTACCGTGATGGCCTCTTCTCGGCGGAGTCCAGGAAGTGGACACGGTGTTGGAGTAATGTTTGCGCAGGTTGCTCTCTAGTTTCTCGCTCGCGCTTTGCCTCCTCTTCTCGCTCTCTTTTGCGAACAGGATAGCCACCATACTTGCTAGTCGCTTGCTGCAGCTCCACATATTTTTACCTTGCCTTACCTATAAGCTTAAATAGTCTTGATCGCGAGGGTGCGAGATTGCTGAGTCCCTGTGGCTCACAGATTACTATTACACACCAGATGCAGGGCCTGATGATTCTGCTCCAGGAGACGCGCTTGAGCTCAAGTGGGAGTTCGACGAGGACTCTCAACGTTACTATGTTTCCTTTCCTGATGATCAGTAGTGGTGCCCAGTTGGGGGTGATCGGGACCGTGTCACATGTTGGGTTATCTTTTATTTTGGCGCCGTAGTCGGGCCATGAGTGTTTGGATGATGTAATGTTATTTATGTACTTGATTGACGTGGCGAGTGTAAGCCAACTATGTTATCTCCCCTTTATGATTTATATTACATGGGATGTTGTGAAGATTGCCTAACTTGCGACATATGCCTTCAATGCGATTATGCCTCTAAGTCGTGCCTCGACACGTGGGAGATATAGTCGCATCGAGGGTGTTACAAAGACATTGATTGAAACAGGGATGTTCAAAAGTCTTAAAGGGCATTAGACACTATGTGATGTCCTCAAAAAGCAGATTCTGAATCGAAACCCGAGGAAAGAGGGTGTTGGGTTCGTAAGGAAAATGAATGCTTATGGCTCTTACTGGAAACCTGAGCAGTACCCCAAAACCACGTGGGTTGCTGCAAAGGAACCTTCTGCAGATCCATCCAATCTATCTGGCTTCACTTGTGCTAACCCCATTATCATTGATGAATCCCTTGATGCAAATTATAAACTGTTTAAGAATCAGAATGGTGAAGTGTTTGCCAGGTACATTGGTACTAACTGCAGGAATGGACCGCCTATGATGAAGATCTGGGTTCCGAAAAGGTGTCTGGAGAATCTTCCTGTGAATGTCATCATGACACCTCACGTGAAGAAGACAAACCTCAGACCAAAGGCTTCATAAGGTCCAAAGGCTTCATACAGACAGAGGACTCACCTGAGTCGCACTAACGCAAATGTTTTGCAGGGAAACCATACTCAGGCATATGAATATGAGAGCGGTTCATCAAACTGCCATGTTCATAAGACCAAGAACTATTCTGCTTATTCTTATGAGTACTATTGTCCGCCTGCAAGAGTGTTTGCTAGGGCTCCAAAGCCAAAGTTCTCAGATGCTGCACTTAGACTTATTGCTTCTAAGCCACCCTTGAAGATGTGGGTGGCTAAGAAAGCTTAACTCTCTTTTGCAGGGAAAGGTCTCCAGCAGAAAACCAAAATCGTCTGACGCTATTGCTGGGGACCTTAAACATCTTGTAGGGTGCAAGATCAAATGCCCGAATGGTCTTACTATGTACTTCGTTCCTGAATCGCTTGCTACTCTCCCTATTAGTCCTAATCTGGATCTAAGCTTTCATAACCCACTGGTTCGTCAAATGTTTTTGCTTCACAATGCTCTTCGTGAAGCCTATCCCCCTAACTGCATTGTAGGGTACGACACCAGCGTCTTCAGAATGGATTATTGATAGTGGGTGTACAAATCACATGACTGGCAAAAGAAGCCTTCTTATGGACTCAACCTTACGTCCATCCGACAAGAGCCACATCACATTTGCTAACACTGGTAAAAGTAAGGTATTGGGTCTAGGTAGAGTTGCAATCTCAAGGGATCAACACATGGATAAAGTCATGCTTGTTGAATCCCTTGGCTTCAACTTAATGTCTGTCTCAATGCTTTGCAATTTAAACATGATCGTAATATATGGAAAATATCGTTGCCTTGTTCTAATGGAATCTGACAAGTCTCTAGTATTTGAAGGGTATCGAAAAGATGATTTGTACGTGGTAGATTTCTCAGCAGGACCACAGCTTGTCGTATGTCTTCTAGCAAAAGCTTCAGAATGCTGGCTCTGGCATCGGAGGCTTGGGCATGCTGGCATGAGGAACCTCCACACCCTGGCAAAGAACAAGCATGTCATAGGCATCGAGGGCATCAAGTTCAAGAAAGATCACTTATGCGGTGCCTGTGAGGCAGGAAAGATGACGAGGGCCATACATCCCTCGAAGACAATCATGACCACTACTCGACCCTTCGAACTGCTTCACATGGATCTTTTTGGTCCCACTCATTACTCAACTCTTACTACTACTGCTTGTCGCTATGGCTTTGTCATTGTTGATGATTATTCTAGATATACTTGGGTGCACATAATCCTTTACAAGACTGAAGTGCAGGATGTCTTCAGACGCTTTGCCAATCGAGCAATGAACAACTATGGCGCCAAGGTAAAGCATATCAGAAGTGACAATGGCACTAAATTCAAGAACACTGGCCTTGATACATATCTTGATACCTTGGGCATCACACATGAATTCTCAGCCCCGTACATGCCACAGCAGAATGGAGTCGCCGAACGCAAGAACAGAACACTCATTGAGATGGCTAGAACGATGCTAGATGAATACAAGACTCCAAGAAAATTCTGGCCTGAAGCCATTGATACTGCATGCCATACAATCAATCGTGTTTATCTTCACAAGCTTCTGAACAAGACATCTTATGAGCTCCTTACTGGCAAGAAGCCAAATGTCAGTTACTTCAGAGTATTTGGCGCCAGGTGCTGGATCAAGGACCCACATCACACCTCAAAGTTTGCACCAAAGGCACATGAGGGTTTTATGCTTGGATATGGAAAGGATTCGCACTCCTACAGAGTCTTCAATCTCTTTCATTACAAAGTGGTTGAAACAATGAATGTGTGGTTCGATGAGACCAACGGTTCACAAAGAGAGCAACTGCCAAATGTGCTAGATGAAGTTCCATCCAGTGAATCAATAAAGCTAATGGGAATTGGAGAAATTGTACCTTCTGAAGCTCATCCTGAAGAAGAACTTATCATCTCAGCACCTGATCAACATGAAGACAATGCTCAGCTTGAAGACATTCCTTCTAACAACGACAATGATCAGCAAGAGCAAAATCTTCGCCCTGTACATCCTCGCGTTGCCAATGAAGTGCAGATTGAAAGAATAATTGATAGCATCAATACACCCGGTCCACTCACTCATTCAAGGGCAACTCAGCTAGCAAATTTCTGTGGGCACTTCGCATTCATCTCAATAACAGAACCCAAGAAAGTTGAAGAAGTCTTCATGGAACCTGAATGGATTCAAGCTATGCAAGACGAGCTTCAACAGTTTGAGCTGAATAATGTATGGGAACTGGTCAAGCGTCCCGATCCTCGGAAGCACAACATAATAGGCACCAAATGGATATACTGCAACAAGCAAGATGAGCATGGTCAAGTTGTCAGAAAGAAAGCTCGTCTCGTTGCTCAAGGATATACTCAAGTGGAAGGCATTGACTTCGATGAAACATTTGCTCCTGTGGCTAGACTTGAAGCCATATGCATACTGCTGGCCTATGCAAATCATCACAACATACTTCTTTATCAAATGGATGTGAAGAGCGCCTTCCTCAATGGCAAGATTGAAGAAGAAGTGTATGTTGCACAACCTCCTGGCTTTGAAGATCCAAAACATCCTGACATGGTATACAAGCTCAACAAGGCACTGTATGGCCTCAAACAAGCCCCTCGGGCCTGGTATGACACACTCAAATACTTCCTGAAGAGCAAAGGCTTCATAGCTGGTTCTCTTGACCCCACTCTCTTCACGAAGACATATGATGGTGAACTGTTTGTGTGCCAAATATATGTGGATGACATTATCTTCGGCTGCACCAATGAGAAGTACAGTGAAGAGTTTGGATATATGATGCAAGAGCAATATCAAATGTCTATGATGTGAGAGCTGAAGTTCTTTCTCGGTATTCAAATACGACAGCAACGCAACGGCATCTTCATATCTCAAGAGAAGTATCTCAAAGATTGCCTGAAGAAGTTCGGTATGAAAGACTGCAAAGGCTTCACGACGCCAATGCCAGCCAAGCATCATCTGGGTCCTGACGACAATGGTAAAGAGTTCGATCAAAAGGTATACCGCTCCATGATTGGTTCTTTACTTTATCTATGTGCATCTAGGTCATATATTATGCTTAGTGTTTGCATGTGTGCTCGATTTCAAGCGGCACCAAAGGAGTCGCATCACTTAGCTGTGAAGCGAATTCTTCGATATTTGGCTCACACCCTAACTCTAGGATTATGGTATCCAAAGGGCTCAGAGTTTGATCTGGTTGGATTCTCGGATGCTGATTATGCTGGTGGCAAAGTTGATCGCAAGTCTACATCAGGCACATGTCACTTTCTGGGACGATCACTTGTATGTTGGTCTTCAAAGAAGCAGAACTGTGTATCTCTCTCCACTGCTGAATCTGAATACATTGCTGCTGGATCTTGCTGCGCTCAGCTTCTGTGGATGAAGCAAACGCTCAAAGACTATGGCATTCATCTGAAGCAAGTGCCACTCTACTGCGACAATGAAAGCGCCATCAAGATTGCCAACAACCCAGTTCAACACTCGAAGACAAAGCACATTGAAATTCATCATCACTTTCTCAGAGATCATGTTGTGAAGGAAGATATTGATATCATACACGTCAACACTGAAGAGCAATTGGCAGATATCTTCACCAAGCCCTTGGATGAGAAGAGATTTTGCAAGTTACGGTGTGAGCTAAATATCCTGGAATCCTCAAATGTCTTGTGATCAGGCACACATCCTAACCCTTATGCATATTGATGACTTAGATGTGTAACACACGAAGTAAAGTATATCTTCAATCAATGAAGACATACATTCTAAGTGTGAATACATTAATGTGGAATTTGACTTCAGAGCGCCACGATAATTGTGCGCTGTGTCTGGGTCTAATACTTCCTATATGGTGGGTAACGCCACCACCAAATGTTCTATTTTAAAGTGTTTCACTCATGGCGTTACCTTGCTATGTCTTCACATTTGGTTTGGCTTCAATCTCAACATGTCTTCATGATTATCTTCACTATGTTGATTATATATAAATACTAGTGTTCTGTCCTCTACAGCATTCACTTATAGCTATGTCTTCTTGTTGAATCTTTTGAACTAAGTGAATGTGATCGGACCCTAACCTCTCTATGCTATCTATCTCAAACTCTATCTCTCCAAATCATATGCATTATATTGAAACTCTCGAATGTCTTCTCTGTGTCCTTGTCAGCAGAAGATACAAAGAGAAACCTTAAGTCCACTTTCAATGCTCATTCCTCCACATGAAACCCGGAGAAGTAGGAACGACCACCCGACAATCCAGACGTGCGTGGGACGTGGAACAAACCCCCAAAATTCTGCACGATGGCCATGTGTTCCTCAGATGCGAATCGCCAGGGGCACCTGTGTAATAACGCAGTGCCGCCCGTGTACCTATAAATACATACTTCACGGCAGTCATTATCTCTTCTTCCACTCTCGCACGAACCCTAGCGCCACCGCTAGCCCTCGACGACACCGGCGACGAAGCGCTTCGCTGCCGCAACCTCTCCGACGCTGTCTCCACGCCGACCGCGGACATCGTCCTCTCCGCCGTCGCCGTAGGTGTCCTCCGTCGTCAAGTTAGGGAACGGAAGATCGAACTGCTCGGCCTCATCTTCCACTCCATCTAGCAGTTCTTAGTGTGGCAAATAAAACTTCCTTTTTACGGCACCATTGATCCTATGGCTTGTCACTTTATACCACAAGCAGTTCCTATTCACACAAGCTAGATCTCTCTCATACTGCATCTCATAACATGCCTAGTATATTCACTTATGCTTCACAAAGTAGTTAGATTCCTCACTTGTACTGATCTCTGGATTCGTACAAATCTGGAACCAACTCCTTATCTATGAGTGAATGTCTTCGCATGATGAGGTCAATGTCTTCTAAACTGATTTATATTCAAAATCTTCTGAGAATGCATATGACCTCTTCCCCTTCCCTCGCACCTTAATGCTGTCACAAGTACATGTCCGTGGGAGAATCCCGTGGTTCTCATAGTCTGCATTCATTTGCAGAATTCTTACAGCATCATATAAATTCTCCCGAAGCCAGTTCCTGTTTGTCCAGCAAGCGAAAGCCTTTGAAGCCTTTGAACGTGTTGAAGCCATTCAGTTTAAAGTTCATGGCTGCAGAGAAATCAGTAAGGAAGGGTGGCAGAAAGCATCGTGGAGAAACATCTAGAGATCTGCCAGATGACCTCTCAGAACTGTACAAGACAGATCCTGAAGAGGATTACAATCGGTGCAAGACACGAATCCAATGGATTCGACGATATTGGGCAGAACAGTGGTTCAAGTACAGGTTTGTGACCAAGGAATATACTAAGAAGAATGCCATCAAGCAACCATGGGGAGACATCCTATACAGAAATCTTCAACCCAGGTCCAGAGATGAAGCCATTGAACAAGGCTTCTATCCCTGCATGGTCCGTGAGCCACAGCCTGTTGATGCACACCCATTGTCACTACTATGGTGTCGTGACGACATTCTGTTCAAGCGCAACTTTCAGTTTGCCTAGAACTCAGCGAAGCAGAACAAGAAGTCATTGGGACTAGACTTCAACCCTGGTCCCTCAGCTCCAAGGGCTGATGGCACACGAGATGCAGAACCCAATGTCGTCGGTCCTTTCTACAACCTTGAAGGCCTCATCACCCATATCTTGGTTCAAGGGACTGCAGTGAATGAGCCTGCAGCTAACGCTGAATCAGATGAAGCGCCTGCAGTGCCGAAGCCAAAGAAGTGGAAGATGCCTAAAGCTTCAAAGCATGCCCCTTCACCAAAAATCTCACGGGCGAAGCCACTGGCAACTGCACCTCCTGAAGACAGTGTGCAGTCCGAAGATTTATCACGCATCTCCAAGCCCCAGAAGGTCAAGATGCCTCTGCCACACACCGGCCAAGAGCTCACAGCTGCTGCCATTCTACGCAATGATGCCATTGATCTGTCAAGTGATGAAGATCTTGCAGATGACGCTCTTAAGCAACTCATCAAGAGCAAAGAAGAAGTAGAAATCTTCAATGATCTGCCTCTCTTTGATGTGACAATCATCCACAACTTCATTGATGAGTGGTTTGACACGCCAAACATCAGCTTCGAAGATCTGCAGCTACCCATTGGCCTCAGTGTCGCCTTCCATGGAGCCATTGCTTCAGAGTTAGCTATCGCCCAGCGCATTATTGAACTGAAGCAAAAGATTGACTATGAAAAGGCTCAGTTCAAGAAGCATATGGCCAAGCTCAGCGTGCAAGAAGTGAAGAACTTCAAGATTATGCTGCACGAGCTCAAGGAAGCCTTTCTCAAGAAACGTGCAGAAGCTCAAGGTTCTCGTGAGCGCATGACGGTTCTGGCTGACAAATGTGTGCAGGCCTACAATGAGGCTGAGAAGCGCAAGGCCCTTGGGCGTCCTGGCATCGACCCCAGGATGGCAGCAAAGAAGATGAAGAAGCCAGCTACGGCTGAACCTGACGCACCAAGGCAGGAAGCAGATCCCATTGTCTTCCCAACTAGAATGACTGGCTCGAAGCCAAAAAGCCGGTCAACCGCTTCAGAGCTCAAGAAGACGAGGACTGCTGAGGTTGAAGCCAGGAAGAGGAAACATCCTGAAGCCTCTCCTATTGCCCCCTCCAAGAAGAAGAGGAAGACCAAGAAAGATCGGGCTGCTCCCACAGAGCCTTTGATAGTTGAACCCATTTCCATGGTTCGTCCTGACGCTGAACGCCAACTGACAATCCATGAGCCTGCTTTCACAGAGGCTCATGAAGCTGAAGACTTTCCAGCAGCTGATCACATCGCTGCTGAAGACATTGGTCAACATGACCATGTAGAAGATGGTGCAGTCCTTCCTCAGCTCGAGAACAGCGAACTCATCAGCATTGGTCGTCCTCTGACGCCAATCGCTCAGGATGCTTCATGGGCTGATCGCCCATAAGAGGAAGAAGACTTTGAGGCCCAGCCAACTACAACTCCATAGGCGTCACCCGCATTGTGCAGGCTTCGCAAAGGTCCAAGGCCTCAAGTCTCTGCTAAAGACATTCCGGCTGCATCAGCCGATGAAGAAGAAACACCAAGCACTGCTACACCCCCGTCTCACCATGAAGCTGTTCTCAAGGAGAACATGACTGTGACCGACCCTCCAGCTCATCAAGTGGAGGTTGAACATCTTGAGGCTGCCACCACCAACACCACTGAAACCACGGACGCTGTCATGGCTGAAGCTAATGTGGAGCCCTCACCAACAAAAGCACCAGAAGACAGTGAAGCCACTGATCCCGCCACTTCTGTTCCTGCGTCTGCTGCCGATCCCCAGTTCGACTATCATGTTGAGCACAGGCCTCAGGTGCAGAAGTCAATCCCAAGATTGCCCAGGTTCCCAGGTCCTGCATCAGCACCTGGATCCTTCAATATCAATGGCTTCAGAGCAGACAACACATTCTTCAATAGCTCCAGGAACCCCTACTCAAGGGAAAGAATATCATCTGATCGGTTCTGGAGTTATCCGCAACGAAGCTATTACTCCTGCATTCTATACAATCAAGGTCGCATCTTCCCCCACAAGCGTCTTGACATTGAAGCTATAGCTGTTCTGCCCTGTCTGGAAGAAGCTCTAGACTGCTTCAAAGAAGTTGGATTGCTGTCGTTCGTCACTGACCAAGAGCATTGGAATGAAGAGTTGCTGCTCCAATTCTATGCCACACTTCATATCCGTGGGTATAGCAGAGATCCGAAGACTTGGGTCCTGGAGTGGATGACAGGAAACGTTCATCACGAAGCCAAAGCCTTTGACATCATTGAGCTCACTGGTTTGCCCACTCCTGGCGATCTCTATGAGCATGGCTGTCAGCTTCATAGTGAAGCTATTGAGAGCATCTTTCAGAAGACTGAACCTAATATGAGTCAGATGCTCAGTATGATGAAGCCATTGACCAAAGATGCTGCTTATCCCACGGAGTTCTTCGTTGAAGACCTTGAGTATCTGCCAAGAACCATTTATCACATCATAAGGCGAACTCTCTGGCCAATCAAAGGACATTCTCCCCATGCCAAGCTGGAAGGTGCAATGAAGACTTTAGTCTTCTACATTCTTCATGGAAAATGCTTCAATACATAGGATTTCTTCATTCGCCAACTTGCTGCATCTGGCTCTGATCTGTTTGGTTTGAAGTTCTACGCCCCTTGGGTGATGCAGCTGATCAAACTTCACTCCGCTATTTCATATCAGCCCTCGGCCCGCAACCATCGGATCTTTTTGCCTGATGTGGATATGTCTATTGAAGCCATCTATCCTGAGCCTGCCAAGGAACCTCTCAGTCTTCAGAATGCAGAGCATCAAAGTTTCACTCAGAACGTTGAAGGCGTGGAAGCCGTAACTCGTGTGTATCCTTTGGCTGGCACTACACGTGCACCGCATCCTGCTCTCACTGAAGCCACTGACAGTACAACTGCTCCACGACCCAAGAAGCGCACTCGTGTTCTCAACGACCGAGAGCTTCTTGTGGGTCTTCATCAGAAACAGGATAGGCATCATGAATGGCTGAAGCGTCAGATGCAAAGCCTCTTGGTGGATGTTAATCGCATTCGCAATCTTGCCACCAAGAATGCTTTTGTTGCCCATGAAACCTCTCGCCGCACATGGAAAGGGCTAACGCTGATGTGTTCTGAAGATGATCTTCAAGAGGATGGCTTCACTGAGCGATTCAAGTTTGACTCTACACATCCTCGAAGGGCTGTGTTGCGACGAACTCCATCCCTTGAAGACTCTAAGTTCTCTTCCTCTGCTACAACTGTGAATGCCAGAGTGATCGAGGATGAAGACGATGCTACTTCACCGCCACCTCCTTCAGCACGCTTCGACTCTGCTCCAAGCTCTTCAGCACCGCCAAACACCACCAACGACCCTGCTGCTTCACCTACTCCTCATGGGAACGAGTAGATGTTGTATGTCTTCAAACCTTTTTGGTCCTTACTGACAAAAGGGGGAGAAGCATATGAGGTTGATAGTCTTCAAGCGGGTCCATATGGGCGGGTGCTTTATATTTTGCTTCGTGCTTACAACTGTCGTTTTGCTACATTAGGTTCTTTGAGTTGTAACACTTAAACTCGATGGTCGTCTGCTACTTATCTGCCACCTTGTGTTGCGATGATAAATTCCGCATGTGCGATGATAAATTCCGCACTTACATCATTCTGCAGACGTCCATTTTCCATTATGCATGTCATTATCTTCATATACTTTCACATGCATAGTGGATTGTCATCATAAGTTGAAGTGGATCTCCACAAGTACAACCTGCCATGTGCATTTGCATTCCAAAAGCAAATTACTTATATGCACATCTTCAGGGGGAGCCCTTGCAACTTATGAAGACAATTCCTTATCCTTTACAATTTCACAGATTATATTCCCCGTTGAAAACATCAACTAGTTTGTCATCAATCACCAAAAAGGGGGAGATTGTAAGTGCATCTAGTGCCACCCCTAGTTGGTTTTGGAGTATTGACGACAAACCTAGTTGAGGGACTAATGTGTTTGTGAGAATTGCAGGATAAAACAGGTAGAAGTCCCTCATTGATTCGGTTTTCCTACCAGAGATGACCCCTAAAAATGTATGAAGACATTGAAGTCAAAGGTGGTATATGAAGATATTCACATTGAAGACTATGACAAGAGAAGACACCACATGAAGCCTATGGAGCTCGAAGACTTAGATCTTTCGTAGTTCTCTTTCTTCTGTGTTGAGTCATAGGAACCACCGTACTGTTAAGTGGGGTCCAAGAGAACCAGTCAGAATGACTGAAGTGATGCTTAAAAAAAACCTATGTCTTCGAGTGAAGACTATGAGAGCGAATCTTGTCCAGAGCCGGACAAGTCAGCTTTGCTTATAACCCAAGTAAAGTTGCCGTGTGAGTTTGAAATCTGACCATTGGAACACGTGTCAGTTCCTTAGTGACCCAGGGTCATTTCAGACAAATCAGGTCGGGTTGCCAAGTGGCTATAAATAGCCCACCCCTACAACCATAAACGGTTGGCTGCTCAGATTCAGAGTACGGCTTTTGTCGTTTGAGAGCAACCCACCTCGAAGC
Source organism: Triticum urartu (assembly GCF_056163025.1). Taxonomy (NCBI): domain Eukaryota; kingdom Viridiplantae; phylum Streptophyta; class Magnoliopsida; order Poales; family Poaceae; genus Triticum; species Triticum urartu. The sequence goes on from NC_141878.1 coordinate 300,011,842, forward strand.
CTTTGAGAGAGAATTCCTTGCGAGGATAAAGCCCTAACCACCCAGAGCCAAAGAGAATTAGGCATCACTTAAGTCTTCTTGTCTGTGTGATCTGAAGACTTATTACACTTGAGGACTGTGCATCCTCCAGCCGGTTAGGCGTCGCGTTCTGAGCATCCAAGAGACATTGTGGATTGCCGGTGAACGAAGTCTGTGAAGGTTTGGGAGTCTACCTTGAAGACTTACCAGAGTGATTGCGCGAGGTCTGTGTGACCTTAGCTCAAGGGGAATACGGTGAGGACTAGGTGTCCTGAGCTGCGTGTTCAGGACTGGGTGTCCGGGACTGTGTGTCCTAAGGTTTAAATACCTAGCCGCCCTAACCAGACGTACAGTTGTCACAGCAACTGGAACTGGTCCAACAAATCATTGTCTTCAGCGAGTCACTGGTTTCATCTTCCCTTCCCTTTACTTACTGTTACTCATTGTGAAGTCATTGTATGTTCGCACTATCTTTTGTCTTCACTGAGTGACTGCGTGTTCTGTGTGGCTTCACTATATCTTCCTACCTGATCCTTACTACATTGCTGCTATTAGTCATTGTGCTTTGACTCTATTGAATACTTGACTATGGCTTGCCTAGTGTAGTCTACCTTCCGCTGCAGGGTAATAGGTTTATTTCTATCGTTTTTCTTCATAACTTCCACGTTTTGAAGACTTTCATAAAAATCGCCTATTCACCCCCCTCTAGTCGATATAACGCACTTTTAGTGACAGGTTTGGACCAACACTCATGAGGAGCACTGGCTCGGGGGCTGATTAAGAGTCCTCAGGTGCTAGCCGGTCCCTAGGCAAGTTTTGTTGTTCTTAGGAAAATGGTAAAACCAAAGTTGGGCCTTGGTGGAAGAGTTTTATTCAAAGCGAACTATCAAGAGGGGCTCATAGACCCTAATCGTGTTAGAGATGCAAAATCAAGGAACAAAACACTGGTATGACGGAAACTTGGGCGGCATGAGTGGCACAAAACACTAAGCAAAAGGCCGAGCCTTCCACCCATTACCATGCATATATGTGCATTAATTAAATAAGAGATATTGTGATATCCTATGATATCCATGTCCCAACATGAAACAACCTGCAACTGCACCTGCAACTAGCAATGCTATAAGAGGGGTTGAACAATGGTTTGGTGGGATGGTGAAAAAGGTAAGAGGCTTATCATGGCAATTTGGGAGGCTTGATAAACAAGTGGTAGGTAGCGCGACATAGAAATAGCATTGAGTCAACTAGCAAGACATAGATAGTAATGGTATCCAAGGTGACGGTCATCTTGCATGAAATCTCGCTAGGAAGTAGTCCGAATCCATGAAGAAGACGAACGGGTGTAGTCGAACGAATCCTCACGATTGCAACGAAATAAGAACTATCGAGAAGAAGCACAACCAGAAAGAAGCAAACACCATCGTAAACACACAAGCATAAACATGACATGAGGCATGTAACGCCCCGAGACCGATGTGCTAGTTGTCATTCAGTTATTCACTGTTGTTGCGTTGTCTTTGCTTGCGTGTCATGCATTGCATATCATGTCATCATGCGCATTTCTTTTGCATACGTGTTCGTCTCTTGCATCCGAGCTTTTTCCCCGTTGTCCGTTTTGCATTCCGGCGCTTCGTTCTCCTCCGGTGGTCATTTCTAACTTTCTTTCATGTGTGGGGATTAAACATTTCCGGATTGGACCGAGTCTTGCCAAGCGGCCTTGGTTTACTATCGATAGACCGCCTGTCAAGTTTCGTACCATTTGGACTTCATTTGATACTCCAACGGTTAACCGAGGGACCGAAAAGGCCTCGTGTGTGTTGCAGCCCAACACCCTCCCAAATTTGGCCCAAAACCCACCAAACTCTTCTCCATGTCCTAGATCATTCAATCACGATCGCGTGGGCGAAAACCGCACCTCCTTTGGACTCTCCTAGCTCCACTTATGCCTATTTAAAGGCCCCCCTTTTTCGGATCTCGTCTTCCTCCCCGTCCTCCTCCAAAAAAAAACAGATCAAAACCCCCCCCCCACCGACGGACGTGTCCGGATCCGACCGGACAACGTCCGCCCGCCGCCGCCAGCCTACCCGCGCCCGCCACGTGGCACCTCCGCCACCGCCACCGACAGCCCCGGCGCGGAGCCCGAGGCCGCATCGCCGCCCCGCCGCCGCCCGCATCGGCGCCGGCCGCTGCCGCCTCTCCTCGCCCCCACACCGCCGGCCCCGCCGCCTCCTCGCCGCGCCGCCGCGGGACGCCGCCGCCGCCGGCGCCGCCGACCGCCGCCGCCCCGGCCTCGCCCCGCCTCGCCGGCCTCCTCCCCAAGCTCCGGCTCCAGCGAGCTCCTCCGGCTGCTACAGTAACTCGGGCGGTGCCTCGGTTTCCGTGCGCTGGATCTGGATCTGGGTTGACCCCCTCTCCCCCGAAACCCTAAATCCCAGATTTTTATGCATTCTTTGACTGCTTGTATCTCCACAACCGTAGCTCCGTTTTGGGCATATGATATATCAAAATCTTCGCCTCGACATGTACATCATTTCATTCCATTGCATCATTTGCATTTGAGGTCATCTTGATTCCCAAAATGCTGTTAGTAGGAGGCTTCGTGAGTTAAATTGCAGATCCGTTAGTTCATCATAGACTTTTGTCATTTTTTCCATGTTTAATCCGTGCATAATATGCCTGTGCCCCTTTGGGATGAATTGTTAAGCATTTTGTCTTCTTTCCAGAGGTGCCACCCATGCATTTTTAGGATGTGTGTGTTGTCTTGTGCAAGCTTGCGAAGAGAGGTACCTGAGATTGCTGATTTCAGGGACAGTGATTTTCACTAAGTCTGGGATATTTTAGTTCATGATGCTATATGTCCAGCTTGTTTCCTGGTGATCCGTGCCTCTTTTGAGGATGATTATTAAGGGAGTTTTGATATTTATGTTATTATCTATCCATCCATGTCTTTGTTTGCATATGTGGAGTGCTCTAGGTTGACTTAATCGAGCTCAACTTTTGCTTCGTTGTTAATCTGGGCAGATCCTCAAGTTGTTTGCGATTTTGCCGATGCTACCATTAGTGTTCCATGCATGCTATGCCTTTGTTCTTGCCATGTGTAGCTAGAATATTGTGCCTTCTTGCTGGTTATATGCTTGCCTTGCTATGACTTGCAACATGGTGAGTGCATCGAGCTCGTTTACATGCCTTCGTGAGTTAAATTTCTGCATGTCTCAGTTTTCACTAAGTCTGAAAACTGATTGTGTTCGAGCTATGTTCGTGAGCTCGGTAGAGTATTTTGTGAACCCTTTTGACCCCAGTTCACTTTGGGTGTTTTGTTAAGCTTGTTGAGTAGCTCCATGCCATGTTCTTACTTGTCATGTTCAGGTTATTTATCATGTTGTTTTGCTGCTCCAAAGAGAGCATCGTGAACCTCTTAATGGATGAATTTGCCTATGGCTCACTGCTAGTGTTTTGTTAACCATCTTGTGTACATCACTGGCATGTATTTTGTTTTCATGTTTGGTGGCTGTAGCATGTCTATTTCGTTGCATTTAGATGCCTACTTGCTGTAAATCGCAGACCGGTGTCCTATCTTAAAACGCTTGCCATTTCCAAACCGTAACTCCGATTCCAATGATCTTTATATCGTTTTCAAGCGATTTCATCCCCTCTATCCAGTGGCACCCTTGGAATTCCAAGTTGAGGCCAGGTTCATCATTTCCTGTCATATCTTGCATTTTGCATCCCGCATCGCATCCCGCATAGCATGTCATCATTTCATCATATTGCTTGGTCTTGCACGTGGTTGATTGTATCCTTGTTGCTTGTTTGTCTTGTTGGGTTGAGCCAGGAGACGAGTTCGCTACCGAGGAGCCCGTTGAGTTTGCTTGTGAGGATCCAGTCAACTCTGACAACTGTGCAGGCAAGATGATCATACCCTCGAAATCACTACTATCTTTGCTATGCTAGTTTGCTCGCTCTTGCTATGCCACTGCTACGATGCCTACCTTTTGCTTGTCAGCCTCCCAATTGCCATGGTTGAACCTCTAACCTACCATTGTCCTAGCAAACCGTTGATTGGCTATGTTACCGCTTTGCTCAGCCCCTCTTATAGCGTTGCTAGTTGCAGGTGAAGATTGGAGCCGTTCCTTGTTGGAACATTTATTTACTTGTTGGGATATCATTATATTGCTATGTTATCTTAATGCATCTATATACTTGGTAAAGGGTGGAAGGCTCGGCCTCTCGCCTAGTGTATTGTTCCACTCTTGCCGCCCTATTTTCCGTCATATCGGTGTTATGTTCCCGGATTTTGCGTTCCTTACGCGGTTGGGTTATAATGGGAACCCCTTGATATTTCGTCTTGATTAAAGCTTTTCCAGCAATGCCCAACCTTGGTTTTACCATTTGCCACCTAGCCTTTTCTTTCCCTTGGGTTCTGCAGACTCAAGGGTCATCTTATTTTAACCCCCCCCCCCCCGGGCCAGTGCTCCTCTGAGTGTTGGTCCACCTGTCAGCTACCGGTGGCCACCAGGGGCAACTCTGGGCTGGCCTACCCGTACCTAGGACAATCTGAGTGTGCCCTGAGAAAGAGATATGTGCAGCTCCTATCGGGATTTGTCGGCACATTCGGGTGGTGTTGCTGGTCTTGTTTTAACCTGTCGAAGTGTCTTGAGTTACCGAGATACCGAGTCTGATCGGAACGTCTTGGGAGGAGGTCTTTTCCTTCGTTGACCGTGAGAGCTTGTCATGGGCTAAGTTGGGACTCCCCTGCAGGGATTCAACTTTCGAAAGCCGTGCCCGCGGTTATCGGCAGATGGTAATTTGTTAATGTCCGGTTGTAGATAACTTAAACCTTAATTAATTAAAACGAATCAACTGCGTGTGTTGCCATGATGGCCTCTTCTCGGCGGAGTCCGGGAAGTGGACACGGTGTTGGAGTAATGCTTGCGCAGGTTGTTCCTTCTAGTTTCTCGCTCGCGCTTTGCCTCCACTTCTCGCTCTCCTTTGCGAATAAGTTAGCCACCATATATGCTAGTCGCTTGCTGCAGCTCCACACATACTTGCCTTATCCTGTCCTATAGGCTTAAATAGTCTTGATCACGTGGGTGCGAGATTGCTGAGTCCTTGTGGCTCACAAATACTATAATTCCAGATGCAGATCCAGGTGATTCCGCTCCAGGTGACGAGTACGAGCTCAAGTGGGAGTTCGACGAGGACTCTCAGCGTTATTATGTTTCTTTTCCCGATGATCAGTAGTGGTGCCCAGTTGGGGTTCGATTCAGGGCCTTGTCGCATGTTGGGTTCTTTTCCATTTTGGCGCCGTAGTCGGGCCATGAGTGTTTGTTTGATGAATGTTATTTATGTACTCTGATGTGACGTGGCGAGTGTAAGCCAACTATGTTATCTCCCCCTTTTATTGTGTATTACATGGGATGTTGTAATGATTGCCTGACTTGCGACATTGCTTTCAATGCGGTTATGTCTCTAAGTCGTTCCTCGACACGTGGGAGCTATAGCCGCATCGAGGGTGTTACAAGTTGGTATCAGAGCCTTCCCCGACCTTAGGAGCCCCATTGCTTGATCGTTTTTAGAAGCCGAGTTGTGTCTAGAAAAATGTTTTGAGTCCTTAGGAATTATATATCGGAGAGCTTAGGAATTGTTTTTACTTCCCAGTCTCCTCATCACTCTGATAAGGCATCCTGACGTAGAGTTTTGACTCTTCTCTTCTCAAATTTCACTAAAAAAATTTTTAGGATCACACGAGTATCTTGGTTTTGTTCCGATGGTTTTGTGACGAGAACATTGTTCTTGGTGCCTCCTGTCTTTAGGGGTTGTGGCAGTGTCCCGGGGAGTTGAGCTCCGAGGTGTTGTCGTCACAATTTTATCATTGCAATTCTGGTATACTTGAGATTTGTGCGCGACATCGAAAATCTCCTTTATGCAGTTCGTTGGTGAGATAACCTCGACGCCACCGAGTACTGGGGCGGGAGTTCGGGAGTATCGCCATAACTTGTATAACGGATGCTTTTCGAAGGTTGAGATAGATGGTTTCCGAAGGTTTCTTGGTTATGTGTTGAAGGATGGATACAGCTGGATGTAGGATTGCTAGCTTGAGTGAGATATTATGCTCCCCTGTATCCCCAACACCTGATTGCATAACCGGGAAAATTTCGGGAATTTCATAGGTGGGAATTCAAGTAGCTCTTAGGATATCTTTCCGACAGAGATATGATATGAAATTGGGGTTCGACGTCTAGTGGTCCGCCTATTGACGGTCGGTTTTACAGTGGTCTCGTTGTGTCTTAAAGAGGCCTTGGCTATGCCGACTCGGGGACGCTTCGTATGTCATGTGCACTGCCTTGTACATGATGGTGCTGTACGATCGAGCCCGTGTAGGCCCCACCACGAAAACTTCGGACGAAATCTCTATCATATGTTTGTTCCGGCTTATTCTGCAAGCCAACCCTTTGTTTTTGTTTTGAGTTGTGGTATTCGAGTTGCTTCGAAGTCAAATGTTGATTCCATACCTTTTTCCTAAGCGGTATTCTCATACTCCTATGCGAATACTTATCCTTCTTGATAATCGAGTTGTCATTTCAATTTCTTCTCAACCGGTGTACTTCTCTTCAAGTGGATCCGATCATTTCAACAACCGCAAGATCAAGTATCAGTTCTTCTTAACGGTGTTTGTTTCATCCGTCTCTAAATTGTCTTTGTTTTTCCCACCCTCCCTCCCTTTGTTTTTCTCCAAGGATTCAGATCTCTTAATCGAGTATCCATATTATTGATGTGAAGTCTCTCCATTCTTTTCTATCAATATTCTTATCTGGTGATTATCAGTAAGATTCTAACGGAGCTTCAAGTTCGTCAACCTTCACTCATTTTTCTTCTCCGGTGGTTTAAATTCAAGCGTTATTGATCATATCTTCTCCTCGTTTTCAAATACCTTCTCATAACGGTTCACCTAATATTCTTTCACCGCTCGTTATTCATTTGTTCCGGAGTGCTCAAGATATCTCAATGGGCTCGTCTTGTCATTCAAGATCCGTTCAACCTTTTTCGAGAAATGTTATATCATTCAAGCCTTTTAATTCAACCGGTGCAACCTCCTTTTTAAATCGTTCTATGGTGTTTCTTTTGAGTGGGCCCTAACCCATAGGTCTTTTCCCAGGATCTTACCTGACTCTTCTTATTTTCCTAGAGCTATCCTAAATTCATTTTAAATTTAACGTAAGAATGATTTATCATCAATCAAATGCTTTTCTCCAAGATCTATCGAATTATTTTCATCGTTGGTTCAACCTCTTCGTTTTGATTCTTCCGGAGTGCCTAAACGATTCTTGATGGTGTTTCTCATCGTCATTCTCATATTTTGAAGACCGAAGAAGAGTTTCTCTTTAATCTTGCTCTATTCTCTTCAAGATTCATGGTGCTAACTTGTTGCCATCCTCTCATAATTGTTTTCGATTGTGAGAATCTTTTCCACCCATCAGGAGAAATTCAAGAGTCTTCTCAGTTTGTTATCCGGAGTCCATCAAGTCAGGTTTATTCATTCTCAGTTTGCAGTTTTCATTCTCCGATCTTACCGGTGCTTCGTTCAAGTGATCTTTAATCGGCTCGTGATCTCTTCGTTCTCATGTATCTAAATTTCTCTCAAGCTTCTTCATTCATTTGCTTATTCTTCCCGTTGTTCCTTTATCTTTTCTTCGTTCATCTTAATTCTTACGGTGGTTCTTTCAAGATCGCTCTTCCTTGTTCATCATATCAATTCATTTGTTGTTCCAATCCTACCGGTGGTTCGTTGAAAACCTTCTTAAATTTGCGCTATAGCTATCTTAATCTTTCTACGAGGATAAGTAGTATGCCAAATCCGTTGCTTGTCAGCAATTAAATTGTTGAAGGATACGCATAACATAATTCTTATTCTTGTTCCATCCAAATGATTAATTCCTTATTCCGGAGGTTCATCAAAATTCTTGGTTTCAATTGTTTCATCTTTTCTTTTTCGGAGTTCCAAGCGCTCTCAATTTATTTCATCACGAAGATCCATCTAAATCATTGCAAGGATTCACCTTGTATTTTCAACTTCTCTTTCTTTTCGTTTGATCATCCTTTTGTTATCGGAGTTCTTCATGGAGGCTCTAAATGATGGTGCATCAAGGATATAACTCCTTCTCCAACTTTGTCATCGAGATTCTTTTCTAAGAAACTCAAGCTTTCATCATCTTCCTATCCGGAGTGCATTTCTTTCTAACGTATCATTGGAGGTGGTATTATGTCATTCTTGATAATTTGAATTCATGTTTCTTGATTCACATGTTGTCATGAATGAGATATTTCAAATCCATCAATCTCGTCTTTGGGGTTATCTTGGGTTATATTTCACCTTAAGCCTTCCCTAAGGATTGTCACTATTTATGGTGCTTTTAAACGACCCTAGTTCTTCATCTATCCTCCCGGTGAAATAAGTTTCTCGTCTCCTTGTTCATTCCAATCCAATTCTTTTCCCGTGAGTGGCAGGTTGTCACCTGATAATTTGAGTTGTATTCCATAAGACCATATCAAGCTTATTATTTTCGTTGTTGGCTTTCCAACAACTCCATTCTAGCATTTGTGGTAAGCGTGCTCCCTCGAGATCTTGTTTCCCTTCGTTCTTCCCACTCCATTCTTACTTTTGTTCCGGAGGCTTTGTGATGTTGCTCTCTTCAACTCATCATCTTGTTTGTCAAGACCATGTTCTTTTCGTGCCTATTCATTTAACCGGAGTGTCGTGCCCTCTTTTCAAGTTCTATCTCCTTATCAAGTTCTTATTCAATTCCTCTCTTTTCAACCGGAGTGCTGCCCAAATTTGGTCTTCCTTGATCCCCTTCCTTAACCGGAGTGTTTTTCTATATATATCTTCCCTTCAACCTCAAGGTTTTTCGCAATGTTCTTTGTCCCTCTTTTCTAACGGAGTGTTTTCAACTTCGTTCATCTTCGTTGTGTTCTTTTCTCGAAATGGCTTAACCTTGCAAGGTTCTTGGTTTCACTCGTTTGTCAAGGAGCAACTTAGTTTTCCCCTTCTCTTTCTCCTCCGTTTTTCCCTCCGGTGCCATTCTAGATCTCGGGACGAGATCCTCTCGTAGTGGTGGAGTGTTGTAACGCCCCGAGACCGATGTGCCAGTTGTCGTTCAGTTATTCGCTGTTGTTGCGTTGTCTTTGCTTGCGTGTCATGCATTGCATATCATGTCATCATGCGCATTTCTTTGGCATACGTGTTCGTCTCTTGCATCCGAGCTTTTTCCCCGTTGTCCGTTTTGCATTCCGGCGCTTCATTCTCCTCCGGTGGTCATTTCTACCTTTCTTTCATGTGTGGGGATTAAACATTTCCGGATTGGACCGAGTCTTGCCAAGCGGCCTTAGTTTACTACCGATAGACGGCCTGTCAAGTTTCGTACCATTTGGACTTCGTTTGATACTCCAACGGTTAACCGAGGGACCGAAAAGGCCTCGTGTGTGTTGCAGCCCAACACCCTCCCAAATTTGGCCCAAAACCCACCAAACTCTTCTCCATGTCCTAGATCGTTCGATCACGATCGCGTGGGCGAAAACCGCACCTCATTTGGACTCTCCTAGCTCAACTTATGCCTATTTAAAGGCCCCCCTTTTTCGGATCTCGTCTTCCTCCCCGTCCTCCTCCAAAAAAAACAGATCAAACCCCCCCCCCCCCACCGACGGACGTGTCCGGATCCGACCGGACAACGTCCGCCCGCCGCCGCCAGCCTACCCGCGCCCGCCACGTGGCACCTCCGCCGCCGCCACCGACAGCCCCGGCGCGGAGCCCGAGGCCGCATCGCCGCCCCGCCGCCGCCCGCATCGGCGCCAGCCGCCGCCGCCTCTCCTCGCCCCCGCACCGCCGGCCCCGCCGCCTCCTCGCCACGCCGCCGCGGGACGCCGCCGCCGCCGCCGACCGCCGCCGCCCCGGCCTCGCCCCGCCTCGCCGGCCTCCTCCCCAAGCTCTGGCTCTGGCGAGCTCCTCCGGCTGCTACAGTAACTCGGGCGGTGCCTCGGTTTCCGTGCGCTGGATCTGGATCTGGGTTGACCCCCTCTCCCCCGAAACCCTAACTCCCAGATTTTTATGCATACTTTGACTGCTTGTATCTCCGCAACCGTAGCTCCGTTTTGGGCATATGATATATCAAAATCTTCGCCTCGACATGTACATCACTTCATTCCATTGCATCATTTGCATTTGAGGTCATCTTGATTCCCAAAATGCTGTTAGTAGGAGGCTTCGTGAGTTAAATTGCAGATCCGTTAGTTCATCATAGACTTTTGTCATTTTTGCCATGTTTAATCCGTGCATGATATGCCTGTGCCCCTTTGGGATGAATTGTTAAGCATTTTGTCTTCTTTCCAGAGGTGCCACCCATGCATTTTTAGGGTGTGTGTGTTATCTTGTGCAATCTTGCGAAGAGAGGTACCTGAGATTGCTGATTTCAGGGACTTTGTGATTTTCACAAAGTCTGGGATATTTTAGTTCATGATGCTATATGTCCAGCTTGTTTCCTGGTGATCTGTGCCTCTTTTGAGGATGATCAGTAAGGGAGTTTTGATATTTATGTTATGCTCTATCCATCCATGTCTTTGTTTGCATATTTGGAGGGCTCTAGGTTCATTCAATCGAGCTCAACTTTTGCTTCGTTGTTAATCTGGGCAGATCGTCAACTTGTTTGCGATTTTGCCGATGCTACCGTTAGTGTTCCATGCATGCTATGCCTTTGTTCTTGCCATGTGTAGCTAGCATATTGTGCCTTCTTCCTGGTTATATGCTTGCCTTGCTATGACTTGCACCATGGTGAGTGCATCGAGCTCGTTTACATGCCTTCGTGAGTTAAATTTCTGCATGTCTCAGTTTTCACTAAGTCTGAAAACTGATTGTGTTCGAGCTATGTTCGTGAGCTCGGTAGAGTATTTTGTGAACCCTTTTGACCCCAGGTCACTTTGGGTGTTTTGTTAAGCTTGCTGAGTAGCTCCATGCCATGTTCTTACTTGTGATGTTCAGGTTATTTATCATGTTGTTTTGCTGCTCCAAAGAGAGCATCGTGATCTGAAATTTCAGGCTAGTGTTAATTTCACCAAGTCTGGAATCTGTTTTGCATATTTATTTTTGCCATGCTTGTTTGAACCTCTTAATGGATGAATTTGCCTATGGCTCAGTGCTAGTGTTTTGTTAACCATCTTGTGTACATCACTGCCATGTATTTTGTTTTCATGTTTGGTGGCTGTAGCATGTTTATTTCGTTGCATTTAGATGCCTGCTTGCTGTAAATCGCAGACCGGTGTCCTATCTTAAAACACTTGCCATTTCCAAACCGTAACTCCGATTCCAATGATCTTTATATCGTTTTCAAGCGATTTCATCCCCTCTATCCAGTGGCACCCTTGGAATTCCAATTTGAGGCCAGGTTCATGCATTTCCTGTCATATCTTGCATTTTGCATCCCGCATCGCATCCCGCATAGCATGTCATCATTTCATCATATTGCTTGGTCTTGCACGTGGTTGATTGTATCCTTGTTGCTTGTTTGTCTTGTTGGGTAGAGCCGGGAGACGAGTTCGCTACCGAGGAGCCCGTTGAGTTTGCTTGTGAGGATCCAGTCAACTCTGACAACTGTGCAGGCAAGATGATCATACCCTCGAAATCACTACTATCTTTGCTATGCTAGTTTGCTCGCTCTTGCTATGCCACTGCTACGATGCCTACCTTTTGCTTGTCAGCCTTCCAATTGCCATGGTTGAACCTCTAACCTACCATTGTCCTAGCAAACCGTTGATTGGCTATGTTACCGCTTTGCTCAGCCCCTCTTATAGCGTTGCTAGTTGCAGGTGAAGATTGGAGCCGTTCCTTGTTGGAACATTTATTTACTTGTTGGGATATCATTATATTGCTATGTTATCTTAATGCATCTATATACTTGGTAAAGGGTGGAAGGCTCGGCCTCTCGCCTAGTGTTTTGTTCCACTCTTGCCGCCCTAGTTTCCGTCATATCGGTGTTATGTTCCCAGATTTTGCGTTCCTTACGCGGTTGGGTTATAATGGGAACCCCTTGATATTTCGTCTTGATTAAAGCTTTTCCAGCAATGCCCAACCTTGGTTTTACCATTTGCCACCTAGCCTTTTCTTTCCCTTGGGTTCTGCAGACTCAAGGGTCATCTTATTTTAACCCCCCCCCCCCCGGGCCAGTGCTCCTCTGAGTGTTGGTCCACCTGTCAGCTACCGGTGGCCACCAGGGGCAACTCTGGGCTGGCCTACCCGTACCTAGGACAATCTGAGTGTGCCCTGAGAAAGAGATATGTGCAGCTCCTATCGGGATTTGTCGGCACATTCGGGCGGTGTTGCTGGTCATGTTTTAACCTGTCGAAGTGTCTTGAGTTACCGAGATACCGAGTCTGATCGGAACGTCTTGGGAGGAAGTCTTTTCCTTCATTGACCGTGAGAGCTTGTCATGGGCTAAGTTGGGACTCCCCTGCAGGGATTGAACTTTCGAAAGCCGTGCCCCCGGTTATGGGCAGATGGGAATTTGTTAATGTCCGGTTGTAGATAACTTAAACCTTAATTAATTAAAACGAATCAACTGCGTGTGTTGCTGTGATGGCCTCTTCTCGGCGGAGTCCGGGAAGTGGACACGGTGTTGGAGTAATGCTTGCGCAGGTTGTTCCTTCTAGTTTCTCGCTCGCGCTTTGCCTCCTCTTCTCGCTCTCCTTTGCGAATAAGATAGCCACCATATATGCTAGTCGCTTGCTGCAGCTCCACACATACTTGCCTTATCCTGTCCTATAAGCTTAAATAGTCTTGATCGCGTGGGTGCGAGATTGCTGAGTCCTTGTGGCTCACAAATACTATAATTCCAGATGCAGGTCCAGGTGATTCCGCTCCAGGTGACGAGTACGAGCTCAAGTGGGAGTTCGACGAGGACTCTCAGCGTTATTATGTTTCTTTTCCCGATGATCAGTAGTGGTGCCCAGTTGGGGTTCGATTCAGGGCCTTGTTGCATGTTGGGTTCTTTTCCATTTTGGCGCCGTAGTCGGGCCATGAGTGTTTGTTTGATGAATGTTATTTATGTACTCTGATGTGACGTGGCGAGTGTAAGCCAACTATGTTATCTCCCCCTTTTATTGTGTATTACATGGGATGTTGTAATGATTGCCTGACTTGCGACATTGCTTTCAATGCGGTTATGTCTCTAAGTCGTGCCTCGACACGTGGGAGCTATAGCCGCATCGAGGGTGTTACAAGGCACACCAAGTATAATGCATGTCAGGTTTAATGATTCATCGCACGACAAAGTGCAACAAACAACACTACAAATTAAGTGGAGCTCAATATGCAACAAGTTGCATATTGAAGAAACACCACATTCATTTATTTAGTTCGCTCTTCTTATGAATAAAACAAGATTAAATGTTGGTTAACATGGCAAGAGGTGAAGCATGAGTAAACTAACCATTTAGGCAAGTTCAAATGAGGCCGGAAATAAAAAACAACAATTTTGATGAATCCCCACATGTCATTTGGCAATTTAATGCAAACAACACTTTTAAACATTTTAAATGTTGTTATCATGATGCGGATGACATATTAAAGTTTTATGCAATTTTACGAAAATGTTGACATGAGCATGTTATGAAACATTTGGTCAACACGGCGGAACGAAAGGGGTGCCACGGCAACGACAACGGAAATGGTGCCATGGCAACATTCCGATGATCCTACAACTCATTGAGATACCGTTGCAAAAGAGTAAGTGTGCGGATGTGCTGAACATGCTAGAGATGGTGGGGTGATCCCGGTTACCGGGTTCCCACGAGTCGATGGCATGGCAAATAAGGAGGAACGTGCAATGGCTCCTACTAGGTGCAAACATAGGGTTCATCTCATACAACACACATGCATTCGTTCACGGACGGTCGTCTCAGCGATTATACCTTTGAAGCATGCGTTTGAGACGGTTCGGGTTCAATGGAACGTAGTTGTTCATGGGTCGTCGTGGGAAGTTGTTGTAAACGACAACGGTAGTGGAAGTAGTGGTTCATGTTTCATAGTCGTACGCACTCCGTAGATGATTAGGGTCACGGCGAGTAACTTGATGTCCACGGGATCGACGGTAGAGGAGGTAGTTGTACTATTCATCAGTCGTTGTGGTACTTGAGGTCTTCGACTTGTCGGTCTTGATTCTCGCGACGGTAGTGGTAAACGTTGTAGTCGAACTTGGCGATTCAAAGGGTACTTGGTGGTATTCCCTGTAGTCAAACTTGAGGGGATCTTGGATTTGGAATCTTGGCGTACTGGTTCGGTGGTCAAGCAGGTACTTGGCAGCAAAACAGAGACGATGTCTAAATGGCCGAAACAAACCAACCGCATCTGAAGGCAGCAGCTTGTAGACATGGATGTTCGGGGCGGGGCAGCTGGTCGCGACAAGAGATGGCGGCAGGGGTGTTCTGCTTGGACGGGGAGCAGCAGGGGAGGTCGCATGGCGATGTGGAGGAGAAATTGTAGGAGGTGGTCTCGACCATGGCGTCCCTGCGCTAGCCAGCGAGCTCATGGCCTATAGTAGCAGCAAGGCGCAGAACAGGACGGGTACTTGGCGAGTCCGCACGTAGAGGTACTTGGCGAACTTGAGGAGGTAGTCTTGGCGTGTCGTGATTGGTAGCGTGCTCGCTGGGGCATGGAGCTGGTCACCAGCAAGGGAGTCGGCAATGGTGGAGACAGAGCTGAAGAAGGACGACGGCTGGTGGTGGATCGCGCCCGTGGAGATGGGGCCGAGGGCGGGCTTGCGGTGGCGTTGGTGATTCCGAAGATGGTAGAATCCATGCGAAGGTGTGGCGGCCGGAGCAGAGCTAGGTGTCGGGGAGGTCGAGATGGCGGCGGGGCTTAGACGCCTGCACGCGGATGAGGGTGCCATGGGAGGCGGCTGCGCGGGGACCAGGTCATGGCGACGACCGATGGAGAGGGGCTTCGAGCGGGGCGAGTTGGCTGTGCTCCTCTCTATCTCTGTGTGAGTGTGGCGGTGTAGGAGGCGGATGAAGGGGGAGAGGGGCGATAGATCAGGGAGTCGTGTAGGGTTAACGAGGGTGGATCGAGGGATCGACTAGGGTTAAGATGGGGGTGAATGAGCCTCTGGTGGCTGCGGATGCAGGAGGCCCAAGTGGGCTGGACTCTCTTCTCTCTCCCTCTTATTTTCTTTAAGAAAAAAGCATTAGAGAGAAGAAAAAGGAAGAGGGGGTTAGGGAAAGAATTTGAGCTTGCAGATAATTTCCCCGGACTCAGAAAAATGAGCTTGATCCAGGAAAAATAGAAGTGAGCATGATTGCAAGATTTAAATTCAAATTCATTTGAATTTAATTAAAATGGTTTGAACAAGGACGAGGAATTCGAAGTGCCCAAAAATGTTGAGAGTTTAGGAAGAGCCTCAATAAACAGGAAAAGAATTATAGGCAAGGTTAGAGAGTCAAAACTTCAGGAAGGAAAGGCCAAGGGATTTAACATGCACGTGTGTTGTGGTAAATTCCAAATTAATGGAATATAATTTTATGGCTCGCTAATAATATTGGGAGGATATATGTTTTAAAGAGAAGTTCACAGTGTGAGTTCCCTCAGTTTAAATGGATCAAAGACCATACAATTTATTTAGTTAAGTTTTAAAAAAGGTTGCATGATGACATGATGCAATGCAACAAGCAAATAAAACACACGGCAATAACGAAATATATGGAAGGCGTCTGGAGCGTTAGTCTTGGGTCATTACAACTCTCCTCCACTTACAAGAGATCTTGCCCCGAGATCTAGGGATGGCACTGGAGAGAAACAGAAGAAGGAAGAGGTAAAACTAAGTTGCTTCTTGAGAAAAGGGTGAAACCAATGAACCTTGAGAGGTTAAACAATTTCAAGGAAAGAGTACAACGGAGATGAACAAAGTTGAAAACACTTTGTCAGAAAAGAGGAACAAGGAACATGACGAGAACCTTGTAGGTTGAAACATGGAACACAAGCTCAATGAACCAATAAGAATATGCCACCACACCGCTTGGAACGAGATATACAAGGAACGAGAAAGAACAATTTCGGCAGCACTCCGATTGACAAGAGGAGCAAAACTTGATAAGATGAAAAGAACTTGAAGAGATGACACAACACTCTGGTTAAATGGATAAGCAAGGAAAAGATCATGATCTTGACACAACGAGACGATGGTCAAAGAGAGCAACATCACCATGCCTCTGGAACGAAAGAGTAGAAGCTGGATTGATGGAAAGAAAATAATGGAGAAGAAAATGGCAACTCCTTCCACAAATGAATTTGAAAAAACATCCTTACGAAGAAGGCTTTAATGGAGTTGTTGAAAAAATCAACAACGAAAACAATAAGATGCTTGTGGGCTTATGAAAACATCTCAAAACTTGAGGTGAAATTCTGCCTCTAACGAAAACAATTGCTTGCTTGAGATGAACGAAGAGATGAAAAACCTCTTTCCCGAAAGGCTGCATAGATAACTTGGGTCATGGATAATCACCATAAATAGCAAAAACCCTTATGGAAAGGCTTTAGGTGAAATCTTTACCAAGACAACTCCAACGAAGAGATTGATGGGATGAAAAGATCTCTTGAACAAAGAGAAAATTGATGGTTTTAAAATATCTCATTCTTGACAACTTGTGAATCATGAAACACGAAGGAAAATTATCAAGAATGACATAACACCACATCAAAAGATAAGATAGAATTTCACTTCGGAATGCAAGATGAAGAATGCTTGAACTCCTCAAAACAAAACATGTGTTGAGCACCATGTTTAATTTTGAGTATAGCTTGGCGGATCATAACTTCGAGAGAAATCTTGAAAAACAATTGAAGAATGAAAGGAATCCTTGACGAACCACCATGTAGAGCCTCCATGAAGAACTCCGGTAATAAAAGGATGATAAAAAGAAAGAGAAGTTGAAAACACAAGGTGAAGCCTTATAATGATTTAGATGGAGCTCGCGACGATATAATTGAGAGCTTGAGACTCTGGAAAGAAAAGGATGAAACACTTGATCTGGGAATTTTGACGAGCCTCCGTGATAAGGAATTAAATCACCTCGATGATAAGAATTATGTCATGCTTACCGTTCATCAACTTAAAGTGATAACAAGCAACAGAATTGGCATGCCACTTATTCTTCTTGAAGGATTAAGGATAGATATAGCGCAAACTTGAGAAGGTCTTGATGGAGCCATCGCTGGGGTTTGGAAACAACGAATGAATTAATACGATAACAAAGGAAGAGAAATCTTGAATGAACCACCGTAAGAATTGAAAATGAACGAATATACTCGAGGTAATTTAGATGCAAGAAAATGAAGAGATGTCAAGCTGACTAGAGAATACTTGAATGATGCACTGGTAAGATTTGGAGAACGAGAGCTGAAAGCTGAGAATGAATAATTCTAAAATGATGGGCTCCGGAAAATCAAGAATGGAAAGAAAGTCATGAAGTTCTTTGGACGGGTGAAAAGAATTCTCACTATGAAAACAATTGCGAGGATGGCACAAAGCTAGAATCACGAATCTTCAAGAGAACAAACAAAATTTAGAAGAAATAATTCTTCTTCGGTCTTCAAATGTTGAGAATGATGATGAGAACCACCATGACAATTGATGAGACACTCCGAAACAATGAAGAATAGAAATGTTGAACCAATGATGAAAATGTTTTGAAAGCGATCTTGGAGAAGGAATATGCCTGATGATAATTCATCATTCTTAAGCCAAATTTTGAAAAAGAATTTGAGAGTAACTCCAGAACATTCAAAAGAGTCAAGTAAGATCCTGGGAAAAGACCTGTGGGTTAGAGCCCACTCAAAGATACACCGTTGAAATGGTTGCTTGAAAGAGATTGCACCGGTTGAATTAAATGGCTTGAATGAGATAACAACCTCGAGATAGCTTGAACGGATCTTGAATAGAAGCACGAATATTTCGAGATATCTTCAGCTCTCCAGAACAAATGGAAAGCGAGAGGTGAATGATTAAGAGATACACCAGCATAAGAAAGCACTTGAAACGAGGAAGGGGATAAGATCAACACCTATAACTTGAATTGAATCCACCGGAAAAGAATACGAGAATGAAGAATGATAAACTTGAAGCTTCCTTAGCATCTTCCTGAGAATCACCAGATAAGAACATTCAAAGAAAAGGATGAAGATACTTCTCACAAATAAAATGATACATGATTAAGAAATCTGAATCATTCAAGAAAAAGGGTGGGAGGGCCTGTCGTGGTTCTAACTCTGACAGTGATGTAGGGGGGTGAATATGGAGAGGCTAGATCTTAGCTATTGGGAAGTTGTTACACGCGAGGTTTACGAGTTCAGACCCTTCTCAGAGGAAGTAATAGCCCTACGTCTCGGAGCCCGGAGGCGGTCGACTGGATTATGCGTGTATGGATACAGGGGTGCGAACCCTTCATACTGAGGAGGGGGTGGCTTATATAGAGTTCGCTGGCCCTCTCCTGCCCTCAGTAATGCAGGGTTTAAGGTACATTTAAGGTTGGGTGTTACTGGTAACGCCCCTAGTAAAGTGCTATAATGACCATAAAGACTGCTTAATGCCCGACCGTTTGCCTGCGGAGTGATTTCGGTCGAGTGGCTAGCTTCATGGTCGAGTGATAGCTTATTGGTCGAGTGTCTTGAACCCGTCGAGTGGGATACCTTCGATTAGAGGAAAAGGTGGCTTCTCCTAGGGGTGTCCTAGGGTAAGACTCTTTGGTCAGGTCCGTGTCCCTACCCTAGGTACATGTCTTCATCATTAGCCCCCGAATGGATCGAGGTTAGAGTGGGGAAAGAGTTGGAGATCTTTCCGACTGGTTCTTCGGGCTACGTGAGCGCCTTGTTTTGGGTCAATCGTCACGGATGACGTTGCCAACCTTTTTCAGTCGCCTTGATCCATTCCAGGCCTTTCGTCGAGTTAATTTCTTTGTTTGTAACATACCGAGCGCCGGCGCGATCGGGGTCTTCTGTTTTGACAAGTCGTTTTTGTGGCCCGCGGATGTCGCGGGATTTGGATTTTGGGAAGCGCGCGGGACGGGAGCAGCCGCAGTAATCGGAAGCGATAAAGCGGAAGCTCCTCGATCCCCGCGTCGCCTTTTTCGCCACGTACTGCGCGCGCGTCTGATGCGGGATTTGACTGGATAGCCTGGGCCTACCAGTCAGCCACTCGGAAGCGGTACCTTATAAATTGCCGGCTCGGGGTTTCCAAGCAGTGCGCTCTCTTCTCCTCCTTTCTTCCGCCTCTCTCCCTTCGCAAGTCCTTCCGCCACCTCCGTTCCCGCCCCAGCGCAGCAGGCCCGTGCGAGACTTCGCCGGCGACGATGACGAAGAGCAGGACCTCCGCTCTGGAGCGCTCGAAGAAGGCGGCGGCAGCGGGGAAAGGGAAGAGGTCAGCTCGGGGCGGATCTTCCTCTAGGACCGCTCTGCCCAAAGGTTGGATCCAGGGCGACTGGATGCCGTCGGTGCTCCGGCAAGAGGATCTCGACGACATGGTCGAGGGGGGACTCATTCCCCACGAAGCTGCGCGTCTTCCGAGGGGAGAGATCGAACCTCAACCCCGCGACGGTGAGTGCGTGCTCCTAGCCACCCACATCGACCGAGGGTTTTCTCTGCCGCCCCATCCTTTCTTCCGGAGTTTCCTGAATTTCTTCGGAGCGCAGCTCCACCACTTCACTCCCAACTCCATTGTCCACCTTGCTGCTTTCATCTCCATGTGTGAGGCTTTCTTGGGTTGTCGACCCCATTGGGGACTCTTCAAACACATCTTTACCTGCCGTTCTCAATCGGTCAAGAAGGCTAAGTCGAGTGACGAGAGGACGCAGGTGATCCCGCTGTGCGGGGGCCTGGCGATCCAGACGAGGGGGAAGAGTTGTTTTCCATCTATCACCTTCCCGGAGTCGGTCCGTGGCTGGCAGTCGACCTAGTTCTACTGCAAGGATGAGGCGACCCCCGGACAGTCGACTGGTCTTCCTCCTTTTTCCCTCGACTGAGCCGAGAAGCCTGCCTCTCTGAAAGTCGTGCCGGAGGAAAAGGCCCAAGTCAAGGTGCTGGCAGGTCGAGTGGTTGAGCTTGTCCGCGAGGGCGTGACCGGTATGGACCTGCTGGAGGTCTTTCTTCAAAGGCGCATCCAACCGCTCCAGGCCCGCGACCACCCGATGTGGCTGTATTCGGGTCTTGACGACACCACTCGGGTCCACCCGGAGGAGGTCACCGACGATATGGTGGAGGGGTGGTTGTCGAGCATCACGGGGAACAAAGACAACCCCCGAGGAGCCAGGAGGGTAACCCCACTCGACAACTCGTATGAGGTGGACCAGGTATGTCTTTGTGCTCCCGACTGATATCTTGTCTTCTGTATTGGTCTTTTTTGAATAAGTCGATTGACTTTCGTCTTGTCTATTGTTTTCCAGGCGACCACCGAGATGTACTCGACGCCCAACGGGGCACAGGGGTCGACTGAGGAAGGGGAGGCGAGCGGAGGCGAGAGCGGGGACGACCAAGGCGAGTGGGAGTCCGACGGTGAGGGAGAGGGAGGCGACGACATCTTCTCCAGCGAAGGGGAGGAGGAGGAGGTTGAACCCCCCCCCCCCCCGTCCGGAGGGGCGATCCAAGCTCAGCCACGATCCCGCGCGGGAACGTGGCAAGGCGACTGCTCCTGTTGGGCAGTCGTCGAAACGCCCTCGGACTTCTTCTCCTCCGCCGACTGGGAGGGCTCCCAGGCATCCACGAGCGATGCCATCCAAGCCGCCCAAGGCTCTGCCCAAGATGAAGATACCTGTTCCTACCATTTCCGGGTAATAATAAGACTTGCTTTCCTTTGTCGGCCGTGGACGGATCCTTGGTCGATTCACTGAGCTAACTGATTGACTTTCGAGATTTGCAGCGGTGCTACTTCTGAGGTCTCCGCCAGGAACGACGACCAAGAGATGGAGGACGCTGTTACCTCCAACCCTGGTACGATTGCTGACGTCCTGCCTTTGAGTCGACTGAACCTTTATTGCGACTCTGGTCGATTGAATGTTTTCCTTGTAGCTCCTCCTCATGTTATTGACCTCCCGGACGATGAAGACAACGAACCGTTGAGAGTGAGGAGGCACAAGAGGGCGTCGACTGACAAGACCCCCCACCAATCCGCTCCGGCGCCCGAGGCCGAGGCTCGGGATGGTGGTGACGCCACTCGGGCTTCAGTGACCTTCGCCGTTCCTCTGGCGAGTGCGCGACCCTCGTCGTCGACTGCGGATCCGTCTTCGCTTTTTGCCACATACCCCGTCCCTGAGGACCAAGCGGCTGCTGCAAAGGAGGCTATACGCCAGGCGGGGATCATGATGGAGCAAGTGAAGATGGCTCGGGAGGCCAGCCAAGCAGCCTATGACGCGAGTTCAGCTCTTCAGAGCAACGTCCAGGTCAGTCGACTCAACACTTGGTCTGTCATGATATGCTGTTTGGAGAGTCTCTTTTCCAAAGATCTTTGTATCTGTACACCCACTGGGTGTGTCTGCCAATCCTTGGACAAGTGGGGGCACGCTAAGTGCACCCACGGGGTGTAGTCCCCGAGACTATAGTGGACTGCTGGCAGTCGACTGTAGTCTTTACATTGTGTTGCTGTAGCTGTATTTCTTCACTCGGTTTGGTCAAGCCAGGTCGAGTGGAACTCTCTTTTTTTTTGTCAAACCAGTGGGGGCACGCTGAGTGCACCCACTGGGTGTAGTCCCCGAGACTACTGTCGAATGTTTTTGATTCGGCTGTGGTCTTAGAAACGTCATCATTGTCTCTGAGTTACTCGGAAGCAACTTATCTTGGACGTCTGTCGACTGATTTTTCTTTTTGCAGAAATCTTGCGAACTTGTAGCTCGCTATACTGAGTTGGAGAATCAGCAGATCCAGCTCAACCTTAACTTGCAGCTTGCTCAGGAGAATTTGAAGAAGGCGCAAGAAGAGGCAAAAGGTATGGCTGGTGAGGTTCTCCATTCTTAACAGGTGGCTTTTCTTTCCTGTCCATTCTTGATGTTGGTTCCACTCTACGTGCCACAGATAAACTGGAGGAAGCTCTGAAGAAGAAGGATCAAGACCTTGCAGAGGCGCTGAAGGAGGCCTCGAGCAAAACGAAGCTCGCAGAAGAGAAGCTGGCTTCGGTCGGGACTCTTGAAGAGGAGAACTCCAGACTGAAAGCTGCTCTTGAGACAGCTAATCGAGATGCCAGACGACTGAAGAAGGAGAAGATGGCTCTGCACGACAAGGCGGGCGAGCTGGCGGGGAAGGCGAAAGATCTGGAGGCTTATCTCGAAGGGCTCGCCAAGAAGCTGTTCGTCATGCTCGAAGGTAATTATTCCAACCTGACTTTGTTGTAGTTGCCGAGCCCGCGTACGGCCACTGTCTTATTCTTGAATCGTGTTCGCAGAATTCTGCCAGAACTTCAAAGAGGAAACCGGTCGAGTGGAGCTAGGCTTGGATCCCGCCAATTCTCTCATGAAGGACGAGGCTGCCATGAACGTGCTCCGACTGGAGTCTCGTGTTACCAGCGTCGTTGAATATCTGGCTCGGCTGAAAGTTGCAATGTCGCGGATCGACACATCACTCTGGCCTGGGACGACGCTTCAGAACGACCTCGAGTCTCTGATGGCTCGACTTAACGAAGTCCCAGGTCGAGTGGCGGAATGGAAGAAATCTTCTGCTAGATTCGGTGCTGATGTCGCTCTGTCTCTGGAACGCGTCCATTGCAAGGAGGCGCGAGAAGAAAAGCTGGCGGCCATCCAAGTTGCAAATACCAGGAAGCACAGCTTTCAAGACTTCATGGAGACCTTCATCGCTGTTGCCACCCGTATTGCCGATGGGATCGACTTGGATGAGTTCGTCGCCCCTTCCAGTCCTCCTCCTGAGGAGTGAAAAACATTAAATTTACCTCGGAATGCCGAGTGGATTTGTAACCGTTAAACTTTGCCTTAAATTTGCCTCGGGATGCCGAGTGGACTTGTAACAGTTAAACTTTGCTGAGTGTCGGGCTCGAGTACTTTGAGGTCTGGGACCTTTTAGGCTTTATCCGAAATTGATTTCTCGTTGGGCATCTTCATGGTTTGATCCGTCGAGTGGGACTTGATCTTCACTCGGAATGACCTTGTATTTGCGGCACAATTCCGAAGGGGGAGTTAGCAGTCGACTCGCGGATTGGGTCGAGTCTTGTACTTAGGCGAGCACTTGGCTGCAGCTAAGCCCCCGAGTGGGAGGTTTGCTCTCCACTCGGTAGGATTTTTAAACACTTAGGCGAGCACTGGGCTGCAGCAAAGCCCCCGAGTGGGGGGTTTGCTCGCCACTCGGTAGGATTTTTTCAATACTTAGGCGAGCACTGGGATGCAGCTAAGCCCCCGAGTGGGAGGATCGCCCTCCACTCGGTAGGATTTTTTTAATACTTAGGCGAGCACTGGGCTGCAGCTAAGCCCCCGAGTGGGAGGATCGCTCTCCACTCGGTAGGATTTTTTCAAACTTAGGCGAGTGCTGGGCTGCAGCTAAGCCCCCGAGTGGGAGGATCGCTCTCCACTCGGTAGGATTTTTTCAAACTTAGGCGAGTGCCGGACTGCAGCTAAGTCTCTAAGTGAGAGAACTTAGGCGAGTGCCGGACTGCAGCTAAGCCCCCGAGTGGGAGGATCACTCTCCAGTCGGTAGGATTTTTTAAAACTTAGGCGAGTGCCGGACTGCAGCTAAGTCTCTAAGTGAGAGAACTTAGGCGAGTGCTGGACTGCAGCTAAGCCCCCGAGTGGGAGGATCGCTCTCCACTCGGTAGGATTTTTTCAAACTTAGGCGAGTGCCAGACTGCAGCTAAGTCTCTAAGTGAGAGAACTTAGGCGAGTGATGGACTGCAGCTAAGCCCCCGAGTGGGAGGATCGCTCTCCACTCGGTAGGATTTTTTCAAACTTAGGCGAGTGCCGGACTGCAGCTAAGTCTCTAAGTGAGAGAACTTAGGCGAGTGCTGGACTGCAGCTAAGCCCCCGAGTGGGAGGATCGCTCTCCACTCGGTAGGATTTTTTCAAACTTTGGCGAGTGCCGGGCTGCAGCTAAGTCTCTAAGTGAGAGAACTTAGGCGAGTGCTGGACTGCAGCTAAGCCCCCGAGTGGGAGGATCGCTCTCCACTCGGTAGGATTTTTTCAAACTTAGGCGAGGGCCGGACTGCAGCTAAGTCTCTAAGTGAGAGAACTTAGGAGAGTGCTGGACTGCAGCTAAGCCCCCGAGTGGGAGGATCGCTCTCCACTCGGTAGGATTTTTTCAAACTTAGGCGAGTGCCGGACTGCAGCTAAGTCTCTAAGTGAGAGAACTTAGGCGAGTGCTGGACTGCAGCTAAGCCCCCGAGTGGGAGGATCGCTCTCCACTCGGTAGGATTTTTTCAAACATAAGCGAGTGCCGGACTGCAGCTAAGTCTCTAAGTGAGAGAACTTAGGCGAGTGCTGGGCTGCAGCTAAGCCCCCGAGTGGGAGGTTTGCTTTCCACTCGGTAGGATTTTTTCAAACTTAGGCGAAACGGATTCGCAGCTAAGTCACCCACTGGGGGATTTCATATGTAAACAAAAGTGACAACAATTAATGGAACACTCTTGCCTTTGATAAAAACGAACTGCAGGAACTTTTCTTATTACATCTCGTCCAAGGGAGAGCTCAAGTGTAAAAGGGGCGGAGTAGTTCCGCATTCCGAGCTCGTGGCTCGTCGATCTGGCGATTAACATTGTAGAGGTGATACGCTCCATTGTGGAGGACTCTGGTGATGATGAAGGGGCCTTCCCAAGAAGGAGCAAGCTTGTGTGGTTTTTGTTGATCCACTCGGAGGACCAAATCTCCTTCTTGGAAGGCTCGACTCTTCACATTCCGGGCGTGGAATCGACACAAGTCTTGCTGATAAATGGTCGATCTGATTATGGCCATCTCCCTCTCTTCTTCTAGGAGGTCGACTGCGTCTTGCCGGGCCTGTTCTGCTTCATCTTCGGTGTAAAGCTTGACTCGGGGCGCGTTGTGAAGAAGATCACTTGGCAGAACCGCTTCGGCTCCGTAAAGCAGAAAGAATGGAGTTCTTCCAGTCGACCGGTTAGGGGTGGTCCTCAATCCCCACAGAACTGACGGAAGCTCGTCGACCCAAGCACCTGCCGCGTGCTTGAGATCACGCATCAATCGAGGCTTTAGTCCTTTGAGAATCAGACCATTTGCTCTTTCGGCTTGTCCATTCGACTGGGGATGGGCGACCGATGCGTAGTCGACTCGAGTGCCTTGAGAGGCGCAAAAAGCTCTGAACTTGTCCGAATCGAAGTTTGACCCATTGTCAGTGATGATGCTATGCGGTACTCCATATCTGAATGTTAGCCCTCTGACGAAACTGATAGCAGTGCAAGCATCAAGATTCTTGATAGGCTTAGCTTCAATCCATTTGGTAAACTTGTCGACTGCCACAAGCACATGAGTGAAACCACTTCTGCCTGTTCTCAGTGGACCAACCATGTCTAGACCCCAAACAGCAAAGGGCCAGATGAGTGGAATGGTCTTTAGGGCTGATGCAGGCTTGTGTGACATGTTGGAGTAGAACTGGCACCCTCCACACTTGTCGACTATCTCTTTTGCCATCTCATTTGCTCTAGGCCAGTAGAATCCCGCTCGGTATGCTTTAGCCACAATGGTCCGAGAGGACGCATGGTGGCCACAGGTCCCCGAGTGGATATCATCAAGGATTATCCGACCTTCTTCTGGTGTTATGCTCTTCTGACCAATTCCAGTCGCGCTTTCTCTATACAACTGCCCCTTTATGACTGTGAAGGCCTTGGATCGGCGGACGATCTGTCGAGCCTCTTCATCGTCCTCTGGGAGCTCTTTCCTTAGGATATACACGATGTACGGTATCGTCCAGTCGGGAGTGATTGCCAAGACTTCCATGATTAGGTCGACCACAGCAGGAACTTCGACTTCAGTCGGATCTGTGGCACTTTTCGGTTGTGGGGCTTCTTCTGTGAAAGGATCCTCCTGGACTGACGGCGAGCGGATGTGCTCCAAAAACACATTGCTGGAATGGCTTCTCTCTTGGAGCCTATCTTTGCCAGATCATCAGCCGCTTGATTTTTCAGTCGGGGGATGTGATGAAGTTCTAACCCCTCGAATTTCTTTTCTAGCTTTCTCACTACATTGCAATAACCAGTCATAGCCGGACTTCTGACGTCCCACTCCTTCATCACCTGATTAACTACCAAATCTGAGTCGCCATAGACCATGAGGCGACGGACGCCGAGTGAAATGGCCATGCGCAACCCATACAGAAGTGCTTCATACTCTGCTTCATTGTTGGAGGAATCGAAGTGAATCTGGAGAACGTATCTGAGCTTATCTCCTCGGGGGGAGACTAGAACTACCCCAGCACCGGAACCATTCAGCATCTTAGATCCATCGAAGAACATGGTCCAGTGCTCTGAGTGAACTTGAGTCGGAAGCTGCTGTTCAATCCACTTGGCGATGAAATCTGCGATTGCTTGGGACTTAATAGCCTTCTTTGCTTCAAACTTGATATCTAAGGGAAGGTGTTCAATCGCCCACTTGGCCACTCGACCAGTTGCATCTCTGTTATGAAGAATCTCTAACAGTGGGGCGTCGCTGACGACTGTAATGGAGTGGTCAGAGAAGTAATGTGCAACCTTCTTCGTGGTCATGTAAATCCCATATACAAGCTTCTGGTAGTGAGGGTATCTTTGTTTCGAAGGGGTCAAAACTTCAGACAGATAATAGACTGGGCACTAAACTCTGAAGGCCTTTCCTTCTTCTTCCCGCTCGACCGTGAGTACTGTACTGACAACTTGTCCCGTGGCCGCAATGTACAGCAGCAGAGGCTCTTTGCTGATTGGGGCAGCAAGCACCGGCTGGGTGGAGAGCAGAGCTTTGAGCTCTGCAAACGCTGCGTCAGCTTCTGGAGTCCACTCGAACTTGTCAGACTTCTTCATCAGTCGGTAAAGAGGCAACGCTTTCTCACCGAGTCGAGAAATGAATCGACTTAGAGCGGCCAAGCAACCTGTAAGCTTATGGACATCGTGTATACGCACGGGGCGCTTCATCCGGAGTATGGTGCCAACTTTCTCGGGGTTAGCGTCGATTCCTTGTTCGGAAACGAGAAAACCGAGTAACTTTCCACCTGGAACTCCGAATGTGCATTTTGATGGATTGAGCTTGATATCATATCTCGTGAGGTTAGCAAAGGTTTCAGCAAGGTTAGTCAGTAGGTCGGAACCTTTTCGTGACTTAACCACAATATCATCCATGTACGCTTCTACGTTCCGACTAATCTGAGTGAGCAAACACTTCTGAATCATCCTCATGAACGTGGCTCCAGCGTTCTTGAGGCCGAAGGGCATGGTAACATAACAGAAGCACCCAAATGGGGTGATGAAAGCCGTTTTGATCTCGTCAGGTCCATACAGACGGATCTGATGGTACCCTGAATAAGCATCTAGAAAAGACAAACGCTCACATCCCGCGGTCGAGTCCACTATCTGGTCGATGCGGGGAGAGGGAAATGATATTTCGGGCAGGCCCGATTGATATGTTTGAAATCAATGCACATGCGAAGTGACTTGTCCTTCTTGGGGACCATGACGACATTGGCGAGCCACTCAGAGTGGTAAATCTCTCGGATGAACTCCGCTGCTAAGAGCCGAGCCACCTCCTCACCAATGGCCTTCCTCTTCTGGACGGCGGACCATCGAAGATGTTCTTTCACAGGCTTGAACTTCGGGTCGACTTGCAAACGGTGCTCAGCCAGCCCCCTGGGAACTCCAGGCATGTCAGAAGGCTTCCATGTGAAGACGTCCCAGTTCTCACGGAGGAACTGGATGAGCGCTTCTCCCTATTTGGAGTCGAGCGTCGTCGAGATATGAGTCGGAGCAGCGTCGGGGTCGGTCGGGTGAATGTGATCTATCTTTGTTTCACCGGACGACTGAAAAGCTGACTCTGAAGCAGGCTTCTTGGCCCGTAGCAATTCACTCGGATCGGCAGTCTTTTGGTACTCTTGCAGCTCGACCACTGCCATCTGAGCATCTGCAATCTTTGAGCCTTTCTGAAAGCACTCTTCTGCCTTCTTCCGATTGCGTGTAACAGTGATTACCCCTTTAGGGCCAGGCATCTTCAGTTTGAGGTACACGTAACATGGTCGAGCCATGAAGCGCGTGTAAGCTGGCCTGCCCAAAATGGCATGATAAGCACTTTGGAAGTCCACAACTTCGAATGTCAACTTTTCCTTGCGGTAATTCTTTGAATCACCTAAAACCACATCAAGAGCTATCTGGCCGACTGATTCGGCTTTCTTGCCAGGAATGACTCCGTGGAAGCTCATGTTACTGGTACTCAGTCTGGACATTGGAATGCCCATTCCTTTCAAAGTTTCAGCATATAGTATGTTCAAGCCACTGCTGCCATCCATCAGGACTTTGGTCATTCGAGTGCCTTCAACGATTGGGTCGACCACCAAAGCTTGCCTCCCAGGGGTGGCAATGTGCGTCGGGTGATCGGACTGGTCGAATGTGATGGCAGTCTGAGACCACTTCAGGTAACTGGGCGTTGCTGGGGCAACCATGTTCACCTCGCGGTTAATGACTTTCAGTCGACTTTTGCTCTCGACATCGGCAAAAATCATTAGGGTGGAATTGACTTGGGGGTATCCATCGTCACTGTCTCCCTTGTCCTCAACTCTATCTGACTCTTTTTCCTTGTCTTTGGGCTGTTTGCCCTGAAACTGCTAGATCAGGAGTCGACACTGTCGAGTGGTATGCTTCGGGTAAATGAAATTACCCTCTTCATCTTTCTTTGTGTGGATGTGACATGGCAGATCCAGAACATCATTTCCATCTTGATCCTTGACTTTCTTGGGCTTCCAGGGGCCTTTGGGTTTTCCCTTGAAGTTTCCCTGGGCTACGGCCAGGGCCTCCCCAGGAGCGGCCGACTCGGCCTTCCGCTTCTGTTTCCGCCTGGAGTTTCCTCCGGTTTCTTGGGCGACTGCCTTGAGCTTGCCGCTTCGAAGTCGATCTTCGTCTTCACCATTAGCGTACTTGGTGGCAATCTCCATTATCCGATTCAGAGACATCTCTCCAGTTCGACCGAACTTCAAATTCAACTCTCTATATTTAACGCCTTCCTTGAAGGCACAAACTGCTTGATGGTCTGGCACATTCTCTACTGTGTGATGCAGCGTGATCCACCTCTGGATGTAATCCCTCAGTGTTTCATTCGGCTTATGTACGCAGGACCTCAACTCTATAAGGCCCGCAGGTCGCTTGCAGGTTCCTTCAAAGGTTGTGACAAACACTCGGGAGAGGTCCTCCCAGGTGTAGATGCTGCTGGGTGCCAACTGATTCAGCCATGCTCTGGCTGAGCCCTCTAACATGAGAGGCAAATGCTTCATGGCCACCTCATCGTTGCCGCCGCCAATCTGTACAGCCACTCGGTAATATTCGAGCCAAGTGTCAGGCTTAGATTCACCGGTGAACTTGCTGACCCCAGTCGCCAGCCTGAAGTTGGGAGGAATCACTGCAGCCCTGATGGCTCAACTGAAACACTCTGGCCCTGAAACACGTGCTGTGCTGCTGGCGGGCGCATCTCTGTTCTGGCCTTCCCGATGAGCCTTGTTCCTGTCGACCAAGCCTTGAACGAGGATAGATCTTGCGTCAAAGCCTGGGTCCCTGGGGTCGACTGGAATCCTCTGCCCGACACTATGAGGGCGTCTATCATCTTGCCGTCGAGGCGCATATGACCCACTCCTCGGGGGAGGGGTTGGCACTCGACGTCGATCATCACGGTCGAATCGTTGATCATACTGCTCATTCCTCCTGTACTGATCATGCCGGTCACCACGTCCCTCACGCCTTGGGGGCGATCTCGGGCTGTGAGCCGACTCGACTGTACCCGTCGCGATGGATCGACTGTGGATCCTGTTCCGCGACTGAGAGACAGCAGATTCTGGTTTCCCGCCGCCCGGAGCAGTGCTCTGATCTGCAACAAGCCTCTGCCCGCCTCCGACTGGGAGGGCTGAATTGATTCTGCTATACGGGCCGTAGCGGCCAAATTCTGAACAGGGGTTCAGTATACCTGCGGCGATGGGAAAAGCTGACGCCGACTGGACTCGGGAGCTTGCTGACGTCGACTGGACTCGGGAGCCCGCTGACGCGCTTGCTCGTTGAGTATCTGCTGGAGATTCTCCAGTCGAGTGCGCTCGGCCAGGTTAGCCAAGCGCGCGTCCTCCAAGGCCCGGGCCTCGGGGGTTTCTCCGACAATAGGAGTGTGGAGCGCGTCCATGTTCCGACGGCGAAGCTCCTCTCGCTGTAGTGAGGTGAGAGGTTCGGGGAGGTACTCATCGTGGGGATGCGACGGGTCGCCCCCACCCGTGCCTCCACCAGCGCGAGGGAAACCAGGAGGACTGTGCGTCCCATCAACCGCCAGAACCTCAGCCGCTGGGTCGCTGCTGTCGCACTCGGATGCGGTCTCCGCGGAGCCAGTCGACAGGTCGAACATGCCGCAGAGGGATTCGTCGGGCTCGATCGCCGTGACTTGTGGGGTGGCCGACTGGCGAGCCACGGCATGTCTCACCCACCTCTGAAGTCTCGACCGACTGGAGCGCTTGCGCCGGTGGGAGACAGAGCGGGAAGACGATATGGGGGCCGACCGATATTGGGTCGACGGTTGCCGCAGGAGGATGCCACGAACGCATGCGCGGAAATGCGTCGCACTGCGGACGGGGAGCGCGTCGATGTCGAGTGGCGCCTCCTGAAGCCAGGCGGAGTCGTCAGCGATGAACGTGAGCGCGCCGAGACGGATCTCGCGGCCCTCCACCAAAACTCCGCACGAAACCATGATCAAAGGGATCGGAAAAACCGCAACTTCTCCAATCAGGCGCTAGGACTGCGGCCCCAAGGTGGGCGCCAACTGTCGTGGTTCTAACTCTGACAGTGATGTAGGGGGGTGAATATGGAGAGGTTAGATCTTAGCTATTGGGAAGTTGTTACACGCGAGGTTTACGAGTTCAGGCCCTTCTCAGAGGAAGTAATAGCCCTACGTCTCGGAGCCCGGAGGCGGTCGACTGGATTATGCGTGTATGGATACAGGGGTGCGAACCCTTCATACTGAGGAGGGGGGTGGCTTATATAGAGTTCGCCGGCCCTCTCCTGCCCTCAGTAATGCAGGGTTTAAGGTACATTTAAGGTTGGGCGTTACTGGTAACGCCCCTAGTAAAGTGCTATAATGACCATAAAGACTACTTAATGCCCGACCGTTTGCCTGCGGAGTGACTTCGGTCGAGTGGCTAGCTTCATGGTCGAGTGATAGCTTCTTGGTCGAGTGTCTTGAACCCGTCGAGTGGGATACCTTCGAGTAGAGGAAAAGGTGGCTTCTCCTAGGGGTGTCCTAGGGTAAGACTCTTTGGTCAAGTCCGTGTCCCTACCCTAGGTACATGTCTTCATCAGGGCCCGAAAAACAAAGACAACTTGGGATGGATGAAACAAACACCGTTGAGAAAACTTAGAATTGATCTCGCGAATTTTGAAATGATCAGATCCACTTGAAGACAAGTACACCGGTCAGAAAAGAATTAACATGACAACCTCGATGATCAAGAAGGATTACTATTTACATAGAAATATGAGAACACCGCTTAGGAAAGGTATGGATTCAACACTTTACATTGAAGCAACTCAAATACCACAACTCAAAACAAAGCAAAGGATTTGGCTTGCAAAAGTAGCCGGAAACAAATACATAACCCATCATGCATTTGTTGGAAGGATAAACCTAGGTAACTACTTGAATTCCCACCTATGAACTCCCGAAACATTCCGGTTATGCAATCTGGTGTTGGGGATACAGGGAGGCACAAATATATCACAAACTAACAAGCCTTACGCTCCAACTGTATCCATCCTTCAACACATAACCAAGAAACCTTCCGAAATCGTGTACCTCAGACCTTCAAAAACATTCGATATACTAGATGTGGCAATACATCTGATCGCTCTCCCTAGTACTGGGTGTCGTCAAACTACTCTCACCACAAAGAGTATAGAAGTGTTTTCGATGTCGGCGACCTCTGGTATTCCAGAACTGAAACGATAAGACCTGTTACAAAAACACCTTGGAGCTCAACTCCCCGGGACACTTCCACAACCCCTAAATGTTAGGAGGCACCAAGACAGAATTCCCATCACAATGATATCGCAACGATCCAACAATACCCACGTGATCCTAAAAAAAATTGAGTGAAAAAGAGAAGAGTAAAGTCAAAACATCTACCTCAGGTGTCCTCACCAGAGCGACAAAGGGGATAAGGAGTAAAAAGAATTCCTACTCTCTGATATAACTAGACTCAAAATAGTTTTTTCTATAGTCAAAAATGGCAGCGGTTCGATCAATCAAGGGGGCTCCTAAGGATCGGTAACACTCTGATACCAACTTGTAGCGCCCAAGATGCGATTCTATCCCAATCACATGATGAATTCATGATCGGGGCACAATCGCATTTCGAGCACATAACAAGGTGGACATCATCACAACATACCGTGTACTGAATAGATGAGGATACAAGACAAAGGCTTACACTCGCCACAAGCTACAACATGAATACAATAGTTCATCAATACATAGAAATCATCATACAGAATAGCAGGATCCGATTACGGATGAAATCAAACGAAAAAGAAGAACGACATCCACCCTGTTAATCCCAGGCTCCCCGACCCAGAACCTATCCCTTGATCGAAGAAGAAGCAAAAGAACTCCAAAACAAGCAAGCATCGCTCTCGCGTCAAGGCTTCGGCTTACCTGTACCTGCAGCTGTTGTTGTAGTAAAATGTGAGCCAAAAGGACTCAGCAATCCCATTACCATGGGTATCAAGACTAGCAAAGCTTAATGGGTATGGAATGGACTAGTGGTGAGGTTGCAGCAAGCGACTAAGCATTGTATGGTGGCTATCTTACGGGTATAAGAGTAAGATGAGAAACTACGCAAACGATCGCAAACTAGTAATGATAAAGAAGTGATCCTAAACTACTTACGTTCAAACATAACCCAACTGTGTTCTCTTCTCAAATGCACCCGAAAAGAGATAGTCACGGTTGCGCACGCGGTTGGTCTATTTTAATTCGAATCTGGTGACAAATTCTCTACAACCGGATATTAAAAACTCCCATCTACCACATAATCATGGGCATGACTCTGAAAGTTTAAACCCTACATGCCCATGACAAGCTCACAATCCGCGGAGACAATCCTCCATCTCGAGACCCTCCGTTCAGACTCGGAATCCTGGTGCACAAGACATTTCGACAATGGTAAAACAAGTCCAGCAAGACCTCCCGATGTGCCGACACCATGATAGTAGCCGCGCGTATCTCGTCTCAGGCCACGATCGGATTGTCCAAACTTCCGGTAGGCCAGATCCATAGTTGCCCCTGGCGATCACCGGTGGTTGGCAGGTTTGGACCAACACTCAGGAGGAGCACTGGCCCGGGGGTTGATTAAGAGTCCTTGGGTGCTAGCCGGTCCCTATGCAAGTATTAGTTGTTATTAAGAAAATGGTAAAACCAACGTTGCGCCTTGCTGGAAGAGTTTTATTCAAAGTGAACTGTCAAGAGGGCCCCATAAACCCTGATCGTGTTAGGGACTCAAAATCAAGGAACATAACACCGGAATGACAAAAACTATGGTGGCATGAGTGGAACAAAACACCAGGCAAAAGGCCGAGACTTCCACCCATTACCAAGTATATATTGTAACACCCACAATGTGGCTATATCTCCCATGTGTCGGGGCACGACTTAGAGGCATAGTCGCATGGTAGTTTTCTCACAAGAGGGGTAATCTTCGCACAATCCCATGAACTGAATAAGAAAGGGATAAAGAGTTGGCTTACAATCGCCACTTCACAGAATACATAAATAATTCATACATCATCCAAATACACTCAAAGACCGACTACGGCCAAATCCGAATAAAAAGGAAGATAAACCCCAAATGCTAGATCCCCGATCGTCCCAACTGAGCTCCACTACTGATCATGAGGAAACGAAACATAGTAACGACCCAGATCCTCGTCGAACTCCCACTTGAGTTCAGTAGCATCACCTGCACTAGTATCCTCAGCACCTGCAACTGTTTGGAAGTATCCGTGAGTCACGAGGACTCAGCAATCTCACACCCGCAAGATCAAGACTATTTAAGCTTATGGGTAGGAGAAGGTAGTGAGGTGGAGCTGCAGCAAGCACTAAGCATATATGGTGGCTAACATACGCAAATAAGAGCGAGAAGAGAAGCAACGCCATGGTCGAGAAGCTAGAAGTGATCAAGAAGTGATCCTGAAACTACTTACGTTCAAGCATAACACAAGACCGTGTTCACTTCCCGGACTCCGCCGAAAAGAGACCATCACGGCTACACACGCGGTTGATGTATTTTAAGTAAGTCAAGTGTCAAGTTCTCTAAAAGAGGATACTAAAAAATTCCCATCTGCCACATAACCGCGGGCATTGCTCTCGAAAGTTTATACCCTGCAGGGGTGTCCCAACTTATCCCATCACGATCTCTCGTTGTCAACGAAAGATATTCCTTCTCCCGAAAAAACCCGATCAGTCTCGGAATCCCGGTTACAAGACATTTCAACAATGGTAAAGCAAGACCAGCAAGACCACTCGACTGTGCCGACAAATCTTGATAGGATATGCACAACTAAAACCAGCCCTCAAGTTTCCCCGAGGTGGCGCTGCAAAGGGCTCTAGTTTGGACCAACGCTCAGAGGAGTAGTGGCCCGGGGTGGGGTGGGGGGTTAATAAAGATGACCCTCGGGCTCGTGGAAAACCAAGGGAAAAGGCTTAGGTGGCAAATGTTAAAACCAAAGTTGGGCCTTGCTGGAGGAGTTTTATTCAAAGCAAACTGTCAAGGGGGTCCCATAACCCCAACCACATAAGGAACTCAAAATCAAGGAATATAACACCGGTATGACCGAAACTAGGGCGACAAGAGTGGGACAAAACACCAGGCAAAAGGCCAAGCCTTCCACCCTTTACCAAGTATGTAGATGCATTAAAATTAAATAAGAGATATTGTGATATACCAACATATCCATGTTCCAACATGGAACAAACTTGAACTTCACCTGCAACTAGCAACGCTATAAGAGGTGCTGAGCAAAAGCGGTAACATAGCCAAACAATGGTTTGCTAGGAAGGTGGGTTAGAGGCTTGACATGGCAATATGGGAGGCATGATAAACAAGTGGTACGTAGGGCGACATAGTGATAGAGCGAACAACTAGCAAAGCAAAGATAGAAGTGATATCGAGGGTATGGTCATCTTGCCTACAATGTTCTCAGAGTTGTCGAAAGCTTGATCCTCATTAGCGTACTCGACAGGTTCCTCGTTCACATACTCGTCTCCCGGCTCTACCCAAAGCAAGAAATACAAGCAATGGAACAACAATCAATCACGGTGCAATGCACAAACAACATGATGCAAGACATGGCATGATATGCAAGATATGACGTGCAATGCATATGCGTGCTCCGGAAGGGAAAGAATGATCAAGGCATCAACTTGGCAAACCAAGTATGCTGCTGGAAAGGTGAGGTGATTTCGGTTGAAATTGGTATAAAGATCACCAGAAATGGATGCACGGTTTGCAAATGGCAAGCAACACAAGAATGACGCAAACATGCGATTAACAGCATGATGCCACATCAAATGCAACGAGAAACTAAGCTACTGCACTCCAACATAGCAAAAAAGCATATGGAAGTGATTTGCAAGAGATGCTTGGCAAAACATGAACACTGAGCTGCGGCTAAATCACAATAGAACAGGTTCAAATGAGCATGGCAAAAGTGCAAAAGATATCAGCTTCACAGACTTAGTGAAAATACTAACATGGCATAAACAACATCAGGAAGCAATGTTTAGAGCACGCAAAGATCGTGCTACAGGAACATATCATAGCAAATAAAGGCATGGCAAGATTCTACTAAATGCATAGAAAAAAGTCCCTTAATGAACATCAGTCACAAAGGCGCAGAAGATACGATGGCACCCATGTAAACATAGCAAGTTTTATTAACAGTTTCAGACTTAGAAGAAAAACAGAGCATGGTATAAATAGATTCATGATAGCAAATTTGCGAGCTGATGCCACTCACAACAATGCATTAAATGACAACATAAGCATTCCAATAGCACGATGACGTATTCATGAAGCTAACCATGGCAAGAGCAAGTTAATAGGATGCATGGATGACTAGGAACAACCATGGCAATATTGATTAACATGTTAACAATCTGCTAGGAATAATATATAGCAAAGGAGAGCAAGTAAATGACATGCTAGAGCACTCCATAATTTCAACCAGGGGCATGAATGGATAGAGCATAACAACAAGTTAAATACATCCTTACTGAAGTATCTTAAAATGAGCATGGATCTCATGGTAGTATGAAGTTTACATGTGAGATGGCCTGGCTTATTAGGGATGATAGACTACTCATATCAATAAGGAATTCCTTCTTTTCCGGGAGCCCATTCGGGCAGAACTCCAAAGTTAAGCGTGCTCAGCTTGGAGTAGTGTCAGGATGGGTGACCGACCGGGAAGTTGCTCCCGGGTGCGCATGGGTGAGGACAAAGTGCGCAGAAAAGACTAGTATTGATCTGTGGGGCCAGTCTAGATCCCTCTAGGAGTAACGACCACCAGCGGGTGTGTCTAGGGCGTTACAAGTTGGTATCAGAGCCGACCCTCGCGGTTACACGGATGGTTGCGGACAGGTGCGCGGTCATGTTGTTCATGACGTTTGTGACCCGTCGTGGCACACGACATGGCACATGTACCGGACTAGATGCACAGACGGTTGTGCCAAGAGGGAACGTTCCTGTGGCCCGACGAGGATGTCTGTTCCTCTGAGTGGGGGTGTATGTGATGGCCTGGCTTATTAGGGATGATAGACTACTCATATCAATAAGGAATTCCTTATTTTCCGGGAGCCCAATCCAAAGTTAAGCATGCTCAGCTTGGAGTAGTGTCAGGATGGGTGACCGACTGGGAAGTTGCTCCCGGGTGCGCATGAGTGAGGACAAAGTGCGCAGAAAAGACTAGTATTGATCTGTGGGGCCAGTCTAGATCCCTCCAGGAGTAACGACCACCGGCGGGTGTGTCCAGGGCGTTACAACATGGCATCAAAATAACAGCAGGAAAAGGATGGCATGATGTAGCTCAAAACATATGTAGACCTCATAGTTTGCATGCTTGTGCTAGTCACCACATAGATCAAAAAAAATCCAAGAATTGCACCTCTGTAAAGATGGCATGATGTAGCTCAAAACATATGTAGACCTCATGCTCATAGAGTGAACACATCAAATGCAACAAAAATGACAAAACACCATGATCTGATAAGTACCAGCGGTTAACATTTTATAGCACTCTTGCAGTAATGAAAATGGCATCATAATGGACAGTAACATGCATGGAAATGCTTCTAACATGAAGAGCTCAACCAGACGAACATTTCGACATAACATATGAATGATTTGGCGCCACGGTCACCGAGATATGACATGTTGAACAGCGCATGAAAATTACAGGGGAACCGGGGACTTAGTGAAAATCACCTCGCCCAGATCCAGATCTAGGATTTCACGGATTTCAAGGATGGTCGGAGTTGTCACTGGAGTTGATGGAGGTGCCGGCCGAAGCTTGAGGAGACGGTGGCCGGACCCGTGTCGCCGGATCTGGCCGGGAGGAGGCGCTGGGCGGAGGAGACGGCGCGGCGCGGAGAGGACGGCGGGTCGGGCAGCGCCGGCGTGCCGCGGCGGCGACGGGTGGTGTCCATTGGCGGGAGGCGGCGAGGCGCACCGGCAAAGGTCGCGGCGGAGCGCGGCGGCAGGGGGGAGCGGACATTCGGGCGGCGGCGGTGGGCCCCGCAGGCCGAGCGGTGTGGCGGATCCGGGAGCCACGTGGCACCCTCCGATTGGCGCGTGTGCGGCGGCGATTTTGTTCGGCGAGGGGCGGACATGTCCGGTGGCGGCGGGGGATGAATTTTTAGGGTTTGGACCAGGATTTTGGAGGGGATGCACATATTTATAGGTGGATAGAGATAGGAGTGTCCAAATGAGGTGCGGTTTTCGCCCACACGATCGTGATCCAACGATGGAGAACATGGAGGTGGTTTAGATGGGTTATTGGGCTGTTTTGGAGGGTTGTTGGGCTGCAACACAAAAGAGGCTTATGCGGTTACCCTGTTAACCGTTGGGGCATCAAGCGACCTCAAAATGGAACAAAATTTGACAGGCGGTCTACCGGTGATGTACCAAGGCCACTTGACAAATCTCGACCCATTCCAAGAATGTTTTTTTATACCTCTCACGAAAGAGACAAGAGGGGTGCACCGGGTGCATGTGGGAGTGTCGGATTGCGAAAAGAACAATGGGGAAAAAGCTCGGATGCATGAGACGAACACGAATGCAAATGCGATGCACATGATGACATGATATGAAATGCATGACTTGAACAAAATGCAAAACAAAAGACAAAAACCCAACCACGAAGGGAATCTCATAACATAAAGCCGAAAATGACAAGAGTCGGAGTTACAAATATGGCAAGTTACATCCGGAGTGTTACATATATGTGCAATAATTAAATAAGAGATATTGTGATATCCCATGATATCCATGATATCCATGTCCCAACATGGAACAACCTACAACTACACCTGCAACTAGCAACGCTATAAGAGGGGCTGAGCAAAGCGGTAACATAGCCACAAAATAGTTTGCTGGGATGGTGAAAAAGGTTAGAGGCTTATCATGGAAATTTGGGAGGCTTGATAAACAAGTGGTAGGTAGAGCGACTTAGCGATATCATCGAGTCAACTAGCAAGGCAAAGATAGTAATGGTATCCAAGGTGACGTTCATCTTGCCTGAAATCCCGCTAGGAAGAAGACTGAATCCATGAAGAAGACGAACGGGCGTAGTGGAACAAATCGTCATGATCGCAACGGAATGAGAACTATCGTGAAGAAGCACAACCGGAAAGAAGCAAACAACATGGTAAACACAGAAGCAAAAACATGACATGATGCACAACCAAGTATGATGCATGTCCAGTTTAATGATTCATGGCATGGAAAAGTGCAACAAACAACACTACAAATTAAGCAACAACATGCATATTGAGGAAACACCACAGTCATTTATTTATTTCACTCTTGTTTACAAACAAGACAAGATTACATGTTGTTTAACATGGCAAGAGGTGAAGCATGAGTAAACTAACTATTTAGGCAAGTTTAAATGAGGCCGGAAATAACGAACAACAATTCCGGTGAATCACCACATGTCATTTGGCAATTTAATGCAAACAACACTTTTAAACATTTTAAATGTTGTTATCATGATGCGGATGACATATTAAAGTTTTATGCAATTTTATGAAAAGACTGGCATGAGCATGTTATGAAACATTTGGTCACCATGGCGGAATGAAAGGGGTGCCACGGCAACGACAACGGAAATGGTGCCACGACAACATTCCGATGATCCGACAACTCACTGAGATACCGGTGCAAAAGAGTAAGTGTGCGAATGTGCGGAACATGCTAGACATGGTGGGGTGATCCCAGTTACCAGGTTCCCATGGTTCGACGGCATGGAAAACAAGGAGGAACGTGCAACGACTCCTACTCGGTGCAAACATAGGGTTCATGTCATACAACACACATGCATTCGTTCACAGACGGTCGCCTCTGTCGGCATCCTGGGAACGGGGGTACCCAGACTTGCCTGCCTGCGGCCCAGGGCATGGCTCCACCAGCGGCTTGGTACGGCCCTTCTTCACCAGCAACCACTCAAGACCCTCGCAAGGGGCCAAGCCTAGCGAGGCGGACGACACCAAGACCTCCTACGGGGCGGCCTCCCTAGGCTGGCTCCCGAGGAGCGGAGCTATCTATGCAAGGGGCACCTCGCAAGGAGCGCGTGACGTGAGCCATGACGACCAAGGCCAAGGGGGCGCCAGCGAGCGCAGAGTACTCGTTGCCTCTTTGGTGCTAAAGGGACAAGTACATGCGAGGAGTCCCGAGGCATCAGGCAAAGGTTTCCATATCGGTGCAACGAGACTAAGACGAGCAGGATGGCAGGACGGAGGCCACCGCGGAGCCCACGACGGTGTCACCACCAGAGCCTTTGGCACGCAAAGACCACCTTTTGTCAGGATATCTTGTATAGTTGCCCCCCTTCAAATTGGTCGTTGTGGGATCCCTTCCGGCCTAATATTTGGGGAGAGGACCCGGGCGTCTATATATAGGACTAGCCACCACCGTAGGGAGGCATCTCGTCTTGGACTGGATCCATTCCACAAAGACCACCATACAAGCTCACCGAGCTTAAGAACACCTCTCCTCAGGAGGCTATTCATCCCTTGGACTAGTTCATCCTCAGCCTACAAGGCAATCCACCTCACCACACTGGAGTAGGGTATTACACCACAACGGCGGCCCGAACCAGTATATACTCTTGTGTCCCTGGTTCCTCGGGTTCGGCGAGCTAGGCTTTGAGATCGTGGCGAGAGCGTGAGCTAGGGGGAGAGAGATCTTCGTGCGAACCATAGTTTTCGAACCTCAAGGGTTTGTCGGAACCCGTAATCCGACATTTGGCCCGCCAGGTAGGGGTGCGCTGAAGATTTTCTTCCGTCGATCCACACTACGCTGCTCCACCGCGTCCATAGCGGACGCACCCCGAGCTCGCGCTGAGCGCCGAGCCGCCCTCGCCGCCCGTGTCACTCAGATAGCTCCTATCGGCGGGCCTCCCCGTTGTTCTCCATCACCCGCCTCCAATGCCACCACAGGCCCGGCGGGAAACGAGCAGCAAGCATCATCGCTGCACCCCTCTATGCGGCGGGACGGCCACACCGCCACCCCGTTGCTGACTCCAGCCGGCTCATCGTCCCACGCTCGTCACGCGCCCACAGACGCGCAGGCCGCGTTGCTCATAGCACGCGAGCTCCTGCGCTACCGCCCGGTCGACGACCTCTACGAGGACTGGCTGGACCACATCACCGAGCTCGTCAGCGCCGCTGGCGGCTCCCCTGCACCATCTCTCTCGCTGCCTCGCCCTCCCCCAGCTGCGGGCGACATAGCTCATGGAGCGCCACCACCACCTCCACACAAAGACGGTGTCCTGGAGCCAAGACGCGCGGCCCCTCGGCGCAACCCGCCGCGCCGGGTGCCCGCATGCGAAGGCGGAAGTTGCCAAGAAGTTCCCCGACCGCAGGAAAATGCTCCTGCACTCCCGGCGCCACCATGTCAAGACCGCGTGCCACCTGCGGCGGCAGTGCATATGCATCAAGATCAAGCTCTGCCCCTGCGACGGTCCTCAGTGGCCATAGCAGGCTGATGTGGCTTCGCTCCAGATCTTCGCAACATAGTCTGGCCAGGCAAGTTCAAGCCATACTTTCCTCCGCGCTATGATGGCACCCCCGAACCTGTAGAGTTCTTGCAGCTCTACGAGATGAGCATTGAGGCGGCCAACGGTGACAAGAAAGTCATGGCGAACTGGTTTCCGATGGCTCTCAAAGATGGTGCTCGCTCATGACTCTTGAATTTTCCCCAAGGTCAATCTCCTCCTGGGGTGAGATGCATGACCGCTTCGACGCCAACTTCCAAGGCACCCGCGACCGCCCACCGGCCGCGGGTGACCTACGCCGCATCAAGCAGCAGCTAGGAGAGACCATGCAGAAGTACATCCAGCGCTTCAACAGCGTTCGCCTCAAGATTCCCAAGGTGACGGACGAGGCCATCATTTCAGCATTCTCTGATGGTGTCTGCGACGTCAAGATGAAGGAGGAGCTCACCATCCACGAGGAGCTGTGCACGGCCCTAGAGATGTTTAACAGGGTGACCAAGTGCGCATGATCTGAGGAGGGGTGCCTCTCCCTCCTCGAGCTCCCTACTGCCGACCCATAAGAGAAGAAAGCCAAGGACAAGGACGTGAAGCGCAAGGGAGTAGCCGTGCTCGCGGCGGAGCCGGACACGAAGCGCAACCGGGACCACCCCGAGTCGGCTAAGAGTAGCCGTCCATTCTGCGCCTTCCACAACGTACACAACCACAACACCAACGATTGCCAAGAGCTCAGGGCCATTCGAGGTGGACGCTTCGGTCGACGCCCTGAGCGTAACGACCGGGGCTACGGCCAAGGCGGAGGATGAAGTGGGGGACGCTGGGATGACCGCGGCCCACGTCAGGAGTGGCATGACCGTCCTCGTGAGTACCATTGGTAGGAACAGCCTCGCGAGGGAACCTGGAGGGACCAGCCTCGTGAGGACCGTCCTCAAGGCAATGCTCGCCTCCCTCCGCTGCCGCCACCACCAAGGTGGAACGATGACTACCATCAGGACGAGGGGCTGGGGTCTTCCAGGAGCCACGCACTATCGCTTGCATCTTGGGCGGTGGTCAGGCCCCAGCTTCCCAGCGCACGCTTGCATCTTGGGCGGTGGTCAGGCCCCAGCTTCCCAGCACATCTTCAAGAAGTTTGCTCGTGAGGTGAACACGACCCTTCCCAGGCTCGAGGCCACGCGCCTGCTCAGGTGGTCCGAGTGTGCCATCACCTTCAGCTCGGTGAACCAACTCAAGTGCACGGCGACCACCGGTGTCCTTCCGATGCTTCGTTCACTCGTCATCAGCAACGTCCAAGTAACCAAGACCCTCATTGACGATAGCGCAGGGCTCAATGTCCTGTCCGTTGAGACATTCGATAGCCTCCAAGTGACATACGATTAGCTATAACCTACCAAGCCTTTCTCAGGAGTGTCCGATGGCTCCACCACCCTGATAGGGCAGGTCCACCGAGCTGTCACCTTCGGCCAACGTAACAACTACCGCGCCGAGCTCATCCACTTCTACTAGTCCACATCCGTCTGCCGTACAATGCCATCCTTGGGTATCCACCATTGGCAAAGTTTATCGAAGTGACCCACCATGGTTACAACATCCTTAAGAAGCCAGCGAGTGGTGGCGTCATCACGGTCCCCTGTGAAGGAGATGCGGTGTGCTCCCTCGAGCGTGCCTACCAAGCTGCAACATTCGAAGACCACGACAACGGAGGCACCCTGTACCCTCCTGAGGCCATCCCCAAGAAGAAGAAGAAGAAGCTACTCCACCCAGGGCCTCAGGAGAGCGGTGTCTCCAGCGGCACCACCTTAGGATCCGCGCCCGTAGCTGGGGCGCCTCATTCCCTCGCATAGGAAGGCGTACCCGGCGCCCTCCTCGGGCAAGGCTTAGGGGCTCTCTTATGGAGGGCCTCAGACCTAGCCAACATCACGAGGGAGGCGCTCGGGCACCATGTGGAGGCGTGCTTCGCCACACGTTTCCCTCAGGAGGGCGCTGGGTGAGGAGCGCCCCGTGCTCAGGAGTTCATCATCAAGGGGACCCAGGACCTTCAAGAGGCAAGGGACATATGTGGTGACCGCCGCCGACCACCCGCCATAGCTCCCCATCCTAGCAAGGATGGCGGGCTGCGCGTCTGCTTCGACATTCCAGGGCTCAATAGGGCTGCATCTCAGGAGCGCTTCTGCCCTTCATGCGTTGGTCGGTGCGAGGGTCTAGCTCACAGCTACGTTTGTATGCCATTCAGCTTACTGAGCATGGCTGTCACCTTCAAGCGCCATCTGCAGAGCATCCTGGAGGCTTTGGAGGCCAGGCATCACGTTGTCCTGGCGAAGATGGCGACGGTCCTCAAGGAAACACCCGAGCCCCCAGAGCCTCCTGAGGCTCAGGGCCCTAGCGGCTCATGAGGAATGACTCCTTCAGCGCGCACCTTCAGCTACTCCAACACCACTCTAATTGCGGTAACATGTGACTCTTTCCAGTTCATTCAGTTGGGGGTGCCCCTCGGGCAGCATCATCCCCAAGTCACACGGGCCTGTCCCCGCGACATGTATCCTTTTGCATCTCTAGCTTACTTTGATCGGGGTGCCCCTCGGGTTGCATCATCCCTAGGTCGCATGGGTCCGTCCCTGTGGCATGTATCATTCTCGCATCTATGACTATCACCTAAGCTAACCTGCCTCTTTTCTTGAGTCATTTTATGACTATCACCTGCTTATCTCATACTTCGATACCCCACCAGCGACCGCCCTCGTTAGCACGTGAGACGTGCGTCGGGTGTCTTTCTTTAGGATCCCTTGCATGAGTAGGCTAGGCACGGTGTCTGTGCTAGGGTCCGTCCCTGAAGCATCGATAATCCCAATGACTGAGCTCTGTCTAGCGGG
The DNA here is from genome assembly GCF_056163025.1 of Triticum urartu. Lineage (NCBI taxonomy): Eukaryota > Viridiplantae > Streptophyta > Magnoliopsida > Poales > Poaceae > Triticum > Triticum urartu. The sequence continues at coordinate 300,056,204 of NC_141878.1, forward strand.
CCGGCCCCGTTCACATCACCTCCTGGGGTCGTAGGTGTCTGGCCTTCTCATGTGACCACCTCAGGAAATTCGTCCGACACAGGTTGCCTAACCATCTTGCAGGACCGCTGAAGCTATCAAGAACCAAGACCAGGCGCATCTGGCCTTGAGGTAGGGCCTCATGAGTCCCGCGCTGGCTCACGGGTGCCCAAACACACCTTGTCTAGCCCTGCCATGCAAGCCACGTGTCAGGGCGGATCTGTACATGCCCCGGGGGCTCCACTCAGAGGGAGCCCTGACCCACGCACCAGTGGAAGCACCATGCTCCGCACTGGCAGTCGACACAGTCAAGGAGCGGCTATACCCATGCAAGTGCGGAAGCGCTACGCTCCGCGCTGTTGATAAACAACTGAGGGCGGCCCCATGGCGATACCAACCTCAGGGAGCCACCCGACTCAGTGTCCAGCCTCACCACAACGCTCCCCCCTTGGGAGAGTCGTGCGAGGGGGCTGGGCACGGGGCTGTTCTCAGGCCTTGCCTAAAGTATGCCGCCCTGCTAGGTCACTCGGACCTGGTCGTCATGGATCCCTCCCGAGCGGGACCTCGGCGAGGGAAAGTATGAAGGTTTGTTTGAGCGTCAAGGGGGACTCCTGAGCATCGCGACTCAGGAGCCTAACTGGCCACGTAGCCCCTCACCCCTTGGTCCCGTCTTGGTGATCCGAATGGCCCAACGGCGGCTGAGGTATGCGCGGGGTCGGGCCCTATCGACTTAGAACCCTAAGGACTATTTTTGCATTACCTTCCCGCAGGCTGTTTGCACGTCAAGGGGGACTCGTGAGCATCATGACTTAGGAGCCTAACTGGCCACGTAGCCCCTCACCCCTTGGTCCCGTCTTGGTGATCTAGATGGCCCAAAGGCGGCTAAGGTATGCGTGTGGTCGGGCCCTGCCGACGTAGAACATCAAGCAAATGGGAAGGAAATCACGGAGCCTAAATAAATTATTACACATAATATTGTCCTTTAAACATCAAGCAGAGTTTTAATGCCTCCACGAGGCATATCTCATATCACAGGGAACTTCGCAGAAAAATAAAATGAGAAGGAGCACCGTCCTTCACCAGCAAGCCTTGTCTTCAGCCTTGGGCACCGTCATGAGGAAGCGCCTTCCCGTCGGCAACGTCACCGTTGGTCGCAAGATTGGCGGCACTATTGGTTGGAGGTGCAGGATCGATGGTGAGAAACTTCTTCAGCAGGGCCTCCACCTGGCCCTCCACGGCTGCAGCAGCAGCTGCACAGTGCTCCTCCTCCACGGGCTCGAGCAGCTCGCCGAGGTCAACGCCGGGGTCACAAAGATAGAAATGGCTGAAGACGCACGTCAGGGCAGATGAGGAGAGTGCGCGGGCTTCCCCCTCCACCAGGGGACCGATTCCGTTGGTAAAACCCTAGAGCGCCATGACAAGATGAGGGAGCATCTGGGTAGGGCCTTCGACATCGGTCGCCAGCGGCTTCTCCAAGCCCTTATCATAGAAACCCTGCAGCACCGCACAGGACCTCTCAAGAGATTTGAAGGCCATGCGGTCCTCGGCAAGAACCTTCGCCTTGGCCTCCATCTGGGCCTTCTCCGCCGCCACCTTCTTCTCCAGCTCCTCCAGGCGGCTGCGTTCTACAGCCTTTGCCCTCGCCGACTGCTCCAGCTCGGCATCACGACTGGTGACGGTGTCTTCTCGGGCCTTCATCTTCTCCTCCTCTCCCCTGCGACCGCGGGCCTCGGCCGCGCGCTCGTTCTGCATGGTCTCCATCTCGGCATCCATCGACCAGCAGCGCTCCTGGGCAGCCTCGGTGTCCTTGAGCGCCACCTCACGGGCGGCCGCAACTTGGTCACCGGCTCCCTTGTCCTCCTCGGAAGCTGCCACGGCCTGGCCCAACGCAGCCCTGACAGACATGTCAGAGTGCAAGCAACTCGAGATACGCTCCAGGCGCCTTGCCACCAAGTGACGGTCGGTGCCTTGAAGATCATCCTGCAGCCGGGTCAGCACGGAAAGAGACTCCCCAGAACATCAGGTGTGTTGGAAGGATCAAGGGCGAGCGGCATAAAGGGAGGATGAGGCAGCGTTATCGTTGAGACTTGCGCGCTGGCAGCAGCGGAAGAAGGAACCAAGGGCTCCTGAGCCATTGAAACATCGGCGGGCAAGATGGGGTAGGTACCTCTGGGGCCAGCTTGGTAGTGGAGATCTCCTTCTCCTGAGGCCGGTCCACCAGGCCTTAGGAGGAGGACCGAGCTGGAGAGGCATGGGCGCCGTCACCACCCTTCCACATAGGAGCAGGTGCGGACACGGCAGGCTACTGGGTCACAGAAGGCATGGGCGCCCCTTCTTTCTTCTTCTTTGAGGCCTACGTTGGCCTGTCGAAGCAAGGAAGGGCTTCAGAAGCAGCAGCAAGAGCAAGAACGAAATCAGGATGAGGCACTTACTAATCTACGGCGGCTTAGTCCATCGGCCTCTTCAGGATCGTGAAAACCATAGGCTTCACAGCCTGGGGTGCTGACGCGCGGATATCAGGAGCGTCGCGTCGGGATATCAGCGCCGACCGGCTCTCTGTCAGGACCCGAGACATTGTGGACACCCCAGCGGATGGCAGGACCTCCTTCACTAGATGGTTGTCAGTGTCGTCGTCGTCAGGCAAGGCGCGAAGGAGGCCGGCCTTGCGCAGAGGGGAAGTCTGCCCTGCCCCCTCTCGGGTAGCCTCCGAGTCCTGCTCCTCCTCCCCAACAGAGTCACCGGAAGACACAACCACCAGAGTCATCGCCACCAGGACCTCGGAGGGCGCCGGAGGCACAAGCCTGTATTCATTGAAGACGGGCATGGCGGTGGCGATCTCTGCCCCGTCAGCACGGCGGTACCGCGGAAGATGTGAGTCTGGCGGGAATCCCTGGTCTTCCCCGACCAGGAGTCATAGGGCAGCGTCCAGCTTCTCATCGGACAGAGAGTCAAGGTGTAGGCGAAGATCGTCCCCCTCGTCCTCGACCATCCAAAGGGGGCGAGAATGCGCATGAAACGGGGCCAGGTGCTGCACCAGAAACTCGTTGAGTATCATGGCCCCCGTCAGCTTCTGCGCCCTTGGATCGTCGGGCTTCAGGTCAGCATCCATCTTCTCTAGCACATGCTTCGACCGGTGATCGGAGATCTTCGCGCTGAGCCAGCTCTCATCAGAAGAAGGCATCCCGGTCGGCAGCGACAGCCGGGGGTAGGAGCACTTGGCATCCATAAGGACCCATTTATTCCTGAAGCCCTCAGCCTTCTTCCCCGCCTTCGAGATTGCGTTGGTTCCATTGGCTGTGACAAAATTGGCGCATCCCGAGCAGTGGCCGTCCTTGATCTGAAGGTAGAAGAAATGGCACAGCAACGCCATGGATGGCATCACCCCCACAAATGCCTCGCAGTAGAAGGAAAAAATTGAAAGGAGGAGAACGGAGTTGGGATGGAGGTGAAGAGCATGGAGGCTGTAGTGGCTGAGCACGGCGTAGAAGAAATCGCAAAAGGGAGGAACCAGCCTCGCGAACATGCTGTTCAAGAAGAAGGGACGAAAGGTGCTACACGGAGTCTCAGGCTTGGCGGAGCCGGCCCGTAGCACCGCTACTCTTCCGTCGTCATCGTCACCCACCGTGATCCGGCACGCGGCGGCGAGATTCTCCTCTAAGACGGTGGGCACGCTCAAGGCTGGCTCGTACTAGGCGGGTGTGGCGCGCGAAGCCTTGGCCTTGTCGGGCGCCATCAGATGCGATCTTAGGGAGAATCCCAAGTAGGTAGGAGGTCTCTTTGGGCGAGAGGAGCAAGAAATGGGATCTGGAGCAAGATGAAGGGAAGCAATGAGGGCAATGCAGCACGCGCCAGCCTTTCATCATATGGGCAGTTGCCGAGGCAGCATGGGGAAGCGGAGACGCCCACGGCCGGTGAATCGCCACGCATCAATCAAGGCCGCAGGCTATTGGGGCCCGCGGCGCTCCGCACTTAACCCTTGGCTTCGCCACGAAGACAAGTACAAGCGCACCTTGGGTCTGGGAGCTACTCTCGGTGTCCTGGGAATGGGGGTACCCACACTTGCCTGCCTGCGGCCCAAGGCATGGCTCCACCAGCGGCATGGTATGGCCGATCTTCACCAGCAACCACTCAAGACCCTCGCGAGGGGCCAAGCCTCGCGACGCGGATGACACCAATACCTCCTCCGGGGTAGCCTCCCTAGGCTGGCTCCCGAGGAGCGGAGGTATCTATGCAAGGGGAACCTCACGAGGAGCGTGTGACGTGAGCCATGATGACCAAGGCCAGGCGGGCGCTAGCGGGCGCAGAGTACTCGTTGCCTCTTTGGTGCTAAAGGGGAAAGCGCATGCGAGGAGTCCCTATTCATCAGGCAAACTTTTCCATATCGGTGCAACGAGAACAAGACCAGCAGGACGGCAGGATGGAGGTCACCGCGGAGCCCACGACAACGTCACCACCAGAGCCTTTGGCAAGTGAAGGTCAGGATAACTTGTACTAGTTGTCCCCCTTCAAATTGGTCGTTGTGGGACCCCTTCCCACCTAATATTTGGGGAGAGGACCCGGGCCTCTATATATAGGACTAGCCACCGTCGTAGGGAGGCATCTCATCTTGGACTGGATCCATTCCACCAAGACCACCATACAAGCTCACCGAGCTCAAGAACACCTCTCCTCAGGAGGCTTTTGATCCCTTGTACTAGTTCATCCTCATCCTACAAGGCAATCCACCAAACCACACTAGAGTAGGGTATTACACCACAATGGTGGCCCGAACCAGTATAAACTCTTGTGTCCCTTGTTCCTCGGGTTCGACAAGCTAGGCTTTGAGATCATGGCGAGAGCGTGAGCTAGGGGGAGAGAGATCTTCGTGCGCACCCCAATGTTCGAACCTCAAGAGTTTGCTAGAACCCGTTATCCGACCGTCTCGGCGGTTATACATTTGAAGCGTGCGTTTGAGACGGTTCGGGTTCGATGGAACATAGTTGTTCATGGGTCATCGTGGGAAGTAGTCATACACGACAATGGTAGTGGAACTAGTGGTTCACGTTTCATAGTCGTACGCACTTCGTAGATGATCGGGGTCACGACGAGGAACTTGATGTCCATGGGGTCAACGGTAGAGGAGGTAGTGGTACTATTCATCAATCGTTGTGGTACTTGGGGTCTTTGGACTTTTCGGTCTCGATTCTTGCGACGGTAGTGGTACACGTGGTGGTTGAACTTGGCGATCCGAAGGGGTACTCGGGTGTATTCCCTGTATCGAACTTGAGGGGGTCCTGGACTTGGGCTCTTGCTGTCCTGGTTCGATGGTCAAGCAGGTAGTTGGCAGCAAAACAGAGATAATGTCCAAATCGCCGAAAGAAACCAACCGCATCTGAAGGCAGCAACTTGCAGACATGGGTGTTTGGGGCGGGGCAGCTGGTTGCGACAAGAGATGGCGGAAGGGGTGTTGTGCTTGGACGGGAAGCAGCAGGGGAGGTCGCAGAGGCGATGTGGAGGAGAAACTGCAGGAGGTGGTCTCGACCATGGAGTGCCTACGCTAGCCGGCGAGCTCATGGCTTGCAGCAGCAGCAAGGCGCAGAATGGGACAGGTACTTGGCGAGTCCGCATGTAGAGGTACTTGGCGAACTTGAGGAGGTAGTCTTAGCATGCAGGGACAACATACCCAGACTTGGCCAGCGTTGGGCATTGGGATTGGGAGCGTGCTTGCTCGGGCATGGAGCTGGTCACTAGTAGGGGAGTCGACACTGGTAGAGACGAAGCTGAAGAAGGACGATGGCATGTGGTGGATCAAACCCGTGGAGATGGGGCCGAGGGCGGGCTTGTGGTGGCCTCGGCGATTCCAGAGATGGCAGCAGCAATGCGAAGTAGTGGTGGCCAGAGCAGAGGTAGGCGTCGGCGAGGTTGAGATGGCGGGGCTTAGGCGGCTGCCCGCGGATGAGGGTGCCGTGGGAGGCGGCTGCATGGGCACCAGGTGAGTTCCCTCAGTTTAAATTGATCACAGACCCATACAATTTATTTAGTTGAGTTTAAAAAAAGGTTGCATGATGACATGATGCAATGCAATAAACAAATAAAACACACGACGATCACGAAATATATGGAAGGCGCCTGGAGCGTCAGTCCCGGGTTGTTACACGGGCGTAGGCGTAGTAAGCAAGCTTCTCCTCGTCCCGCGAGCCACCACACGCGTGGGCAAGGGAGCGGGCGTACGCGTAGTAAGCAAGCTTCTCCTCATTCTGCGAGTTGATTAGACACATCAAAAGTAGTACATAGCATCTCCAGTGTATAGAGCCTTGCCTCTAAGTTAGGCCCCACATGGTTTGCCTATTTTTTAAATAATGCGTCAAGTCGCAATTTCTTTGTTCACCCGTGGTACACGATCCTCCATCTAGTGGACAACCAGTACATGTGTCAAATTACCATGTGGGCTGCGTTTTTGTATAGAAATGAGCTCCACCGTCACGCGAGTGTGGTTGGGAAAGAGACGGAAGTACATGCGCCGTGCGTGCATCTATTCTCTTCGTGCACATCCCCCACCTACGTGGGTTTGTGTGAGAGAGATACACACATAGAGAGATGGCATCTGCGTTCATGAGTGTTTTTTCTTATGGGGGGTGATTCCGTGAATGTATTTGTGAGAATATGTGTCAATGATATCTCAAACAAAAATGTGACACATGCAATGTCTATGAAATAGAGGCCTATCTATATCATATATAGAGGGGGCTATCCATGAGAAGAGAGGGACGGGTCATAGATATCGATAGTCGAAGAGAGGATCAAGTGTGTGGGTGCGAGATCGATGAAGAGAGCCATCAAAATTGTGTGTGTGCACGTCAAAGATATAGGGTGACTGACCTACCATAAAGTCAGAGGGCAGAGGGCAAGTTTATGTGTGGCAGGGTGACATGACTAGATCGCTCGATGTATCATTGTGCGTGTAGGGGGGGCGAGGGGGAGGCAGAGACATAACTAGAGAGGTAGATCAACTCGTATATGTCTTGATAAGGAGAGACCTAGCTATGCCTTGAGGGATATTGGTCGACATCCATACATAAGTGAAGGACGAGAAATAGTTTGGGACACACACGCATAGAGAGGGGGGGGAGAGAGAGGGATCTAGAGTGCCGAAGGGGTGGTGGAGTTGCTTCTCGTAGATGGTGGGAGAGGCCTACTAGACAAACTGAGGGTACAACTGCAATATCAAGAAGAGAGGGGATGTGTTTCTATGTGTGTGTGTGATAGATGCGTCGGGAGGCATGCATGGATGATGAAGGGGATCATATGTGTTTGGTAAGTAGATCAAACTAGATCGGTAGTTCAATTGTTGTGTGTCGGAGGAAGGGATAGACATATCTAATGAGGTAGATTGATCGGCGCGTGGGGAAAATGAGTTATAAACGACCTAGCTAATAATATGTATAGTGGGAGATCAGTCGGTGTACATCCATTTGTTAGAGGCAAATAAGGCCCGGAGAAATGGATAGAGAGAGAGGGATGGAGCTAGGAGGTGGTGCGAGAGGCCTACTAGATAAGGGGAGGAGTGTGCGATTTGTGAGATCGGTGAAAAGAGGGGCGAGGGTTTACACGTGTGTGGGACCGTATGAGACATGAGGCAAGGACAGAGAAAGGAGCAGATGCAAACTGTATGTTTGTGTGTGGTACGCAGACATCGCTAGAGAGGTTTATCGATCGGTGTGTGTCAGAAAGAAGGAGTTGTGGAGATCGTGGGAGAATGACCTAAAGAAAAAAAATGAATGTGCGCAATGGATAGAATGCTGAGGGAGGGGGGCGAGGAGGGCGTGTGCATGCACGGGAGAAAGTTAGTGCTAGCCACAAAGGTTAAAGGTTATGTGTCAATGATATCCCAAACAAAAATGTGACACATGCAATGTCTGCGAAATAGAGGCCTATCTATATCATATATAGAGGGGGCGATCCACGAGAAGAGAGGGAGGGGTCATAGATATCGATAGTCGAAGAGAGGATCAAGTATGTGGGTGCGAGATCGATGAAGAGAGCCATCAAAATTGTGTGTGTGCATGTCAAAGATATAGGGTGACTGACCTACCATAACGTCAGTGGGCAGAGGGCAAGTTTGTGTGTGGCAGGGAGACATGACTAGATCGCTCGATGTATCATTGTGTGTTGGGGGCAGGGGGGAGGTAGAGACATAACTAGAGTGGTAGATCAACTCGTATATGTCTTGAGAATGAGAGATGCATTAAGGGAGATTGGTCAACATCCATACACAAGTGAAGGATGAGAAATAGGTTGGGACACACACACACAAAGAGAGAGAGAGAGAGGTAGAGTGCCGGAGGGGTGGTGGAGTTGCTTCTCGGAGATGGTGGGACATGCCTACTACACAAACTGAGGGTACAACTGCAATATCAAGAAGAGAGGGGATGTGTTTCTATGTGTGTGTGCGTGATAGATGTGTCGGGAGGGATGCATGGATGATGAAGGGGATCATATGTGTTTGGTAAGCAGATCTAACTAGATTGGTAGATCAATTGTTGTGTGTCGGAGGAAGGGATGGACATAACTAATGAGGTAGATTGATCGCCACGTGGGGAAAATGAGTTATTAACGACCTAGCTAGCTATATGTATAGTGGGAGATCGGTCGGTGTACATCCATTTGTTAGAGGCAAATAAGGCCTAGAGAAATGGATAGAGAGAGAGGGATGGAGCTAGGAGGTGGTGCGAGAAGGTTTATTGTTGTGTGTGTGCGTGTGTGTATGTATGTGGTACACAGACATCGCTAGAGAGGTTTACTGATCTCTGTGTGTCAGAAAGAAGGAGTTGTGGAGACCGTGGGAGAACGACCTAAAGAAAAAAATGAATGTGCGCAATGGATAGAATACTGAGGGAGGGGGGAGAGGAGGGCGTGTGCATGCATGAGAGAAAGTTAGTGCCAGTACCAAAGGTTAGAGGTTATGTGTCGATGGTATCTCAAACAAAAATGTGACACATGCAATGTGTGAAATAGAGGCCTATCTATATCATATATAGAGGGGGCGATCCACGAGAAGAGAGGAAGGGGTCATAGATATCGATAGAGTCGAAGAGAGGATCAAGTGTGTGGGTGCGAGATCGATGAAGAGAGCCATCAAAATTGCGTGTGTGCACGTAAAATATATAGGGCGACTGATCTACCAGAACGTCAGAGGGCAGATGCAAGTTTGTGTGTGGCAGGGAGACATGACTAGAGAGCTCGATGTATTGGTGTGTGTGTGATGGGGGAGAGACCTAACTAGAGAGGTAGATCGATTCGTATATGTGTTGAGAAGGAAAGACCTAGCTACGTCTTGAGGGAGATCGGTCGACATCCATACATAAGTGAAGGACGGGAAATAGGTTGGGACACACACAGAGAGAGAGAGGTAGAGTGCTGGAGGGGTGGTGGAGTTGCTTCTTGGAGATGGTGGGAGGGGCCTACTAAACAAACTGAGGGTACTTCAATACCATGAAGAGTGGGATGTGTTTTTGTGTGTGCGTGTGCATGATAGATGTGTCGGGAGGCATGCATGGATGATGAAGGGGGGCCATGTGTTTGGTAAGTAGACCTAACTAGATCGGTAGACCAATTGTTATGTGTCAGAGGAAGTGAGGGACATAATTAGACTAGTAGAAAAAGGGTCAAATGTGAAGCACATTAGTGCCGGTTTGAATTTGAGCCGGCACTAATGTGACCATTAGTGCCGGTTCCAACGGCTAGGCGGCGGGCATCATTAGTACCGGTTCGTGGGCAACCTTTAGTACCGGTTCATGCCACGAACTGGTACTAATGAGGCTGTGTCAGGCTATGGTCAGGCTGGGGCCCCCATGAAGACCTTTAGTACCGGTTCATGCCCTGAACCGGTACTAGAGTTTCTTAGTGAGCTGATTTTTAGTCCCACCTCGCCAAGAGAGAGGTAGTATGAGCGGTTTATAAGCCGTGAGTGCACAAACAATGACGAAGAGTTGCAATGCTCACCTGCATGTTGATTAGCTTCAAGCCTTGCAGAATAGCATAGATTGCACTGAGCTATGTGCAGTGCAGTCTACACTATTCCGAATGGCTTGAAGCAAATTAACCAGCATTGCACCTCTTTTTTATTTTAATAACTTATTTGAACTCCGGACTTCTTTTGTGTTCAGTATGCAGCATTCAAAGCGACGTCATCAATTTCCAACATGTTCTGACATCATTTGTTGTTTTTCGGCCATTTACCTAATTGTTTAGAGAGCTAAATGACCGTGAAATTGAAAATCACTACAAAATGAATTCTAAAAATGTTGAAACTTGGCATGGTATCATTATTTCACCCGCATAGCATGTGCGAAAGAGTAGAGAGGGTCACGGCAAAAACTGGACGCACTTCGTGTACAAACTGGACAAACTCTTTCGGAGTATCAGGGTTTCGGACGAGAACTCATCTGTTACACGGGCACTTCAATGTTTTTTAAACTTATTTGAACTCCGAACTTCTTTTGTGTTCAGTATGCAGCATTCAAAGCGACGTCATCAATTTCCAACATGTTCTGACATCATTTGTTGTTTTTCGGTCATTTACCTAATTGTTTAGAGAGCTAAATGACCGTGAAATTTAAAATCACTACAAAATGACTTCTGAAAATGTTGAAACTTGGCATGGTATCATCATTTCACCCGCATAGCATTTGCAAAAGAGTAGAGAGGGTCACGGAAAAAACTTGACGCACTTCGTGTACAAACTGGACAAACTCTTTCGGAGTATCAGGGTTTCGGACGAGAACTCATCTGTTACACGGGCACTTCAATGTTTTTTAAACTTATTTGAACTCCGAACTTCTTTTGTGTTCAGTATGCAGCCTTCAAAGCGACGTCATCACTTTCCAACATGTTCTGACATCATTTGTTGTTTTTCGGTCATTTACCTAATTGCTTAGAGAGCTAAATGACCGTGAAATTGAAAATCACTACAAAATGACTTCTGAAAATGTTGAAACTTGGCATGGTATCATCATTTCACCCTCATAGAATGTGGGAAAGAGTAGAGAGGGTCACGGCAAAAACTGGACACACTTCGTGTACAAACTGGACAAACTCTTTCGGACTATCAGGGTTTCGGACGAGAACTCATCTGTTACACGGGCACTTCAATGTTTTTTAAACTTATTTGAACTCCGGACTTCTTTTGTGTTCAGTATGCAGCATTCAAAGCGACGTCATCAATTCCTAACATGTTCTGACATCATTTGTTGTTTTTCGGTCATTTACCTAATTGTTTAGAGAGCTAAATGACCGTGAAATTGAAAATCACTACAAAATGACTTCTGAAAATGTTGAAACTTGGCATGGTATCATCATTTCACCCGCATAGCATGTGCGAAAGAGTAGAGAGGGTCACGGCAAAAACTGGACGCACTTCGTGTACAAACTGGAAATAGAAGAAAAGAAATAATGCAAAAAAGAAAAAAAAACTATACAAAAAAATTACTCAAAAATAAATAGAAGAAAATAAATAATGCAGAAAAGAAAAAACTATATTAAAAATTACTCAAAAATAAATAGAAGAAAATAAATAATATAGAAAAGGAAAAACTATATAAAATATTTGTTGGCGCGCTGCCTAGTGGGCCTGCCAGACCTAGGGTGTGCAAATGCAGGCCCAGAAGGGCCAGCAGACTCACAGGGCAGCGCGCCCTAGTTAGGCCCAGAAGCCTGCTATATAGAGAAGCTCGAAGGAGCAGCCACGGCTGGGTTTATAAACCAGTGCGGCTGCCCTTCGCTTGGCGAGGTGGGACTAAGCATTTGTGCACCGCCGGTGGCAGCGCACAACCATTAGTACCGGTTAGTGGCTCCAACCGGTACTAAAGCTGGGGGTCTTTAGTATCGGTTCGTGGCACGAACGGGTACTAAAGGGGTCGTTTCCCGCCCCTTGGCCTGGCGAAAATTGGCCTTTAGTACCGGTTGGTGGCTCCAACCGATACTAAAGACCCCTCCTATATATATGGAACTTACAAAAAAATCAGTTTCATCGACCACCAATACTTCTTCTCGATCCAACTTCTTCGTCGCGCCCGTCGCCCATCGCGCGCCGCCCTCGCCGCCCCCACCACCCGTCGTCGCCGTCACCGCCGTCGCCCACGCCACCCGTCGTCCTCGTCACCGCCGTCGCCCCCGCCACCCGTCGTCGCCGTCACCGCCGTCGCCCCCGCGCGCCGCGCCCGTCACGCCGCCGCCTCTCGCCCCCGCTGCGCCCGTCCCCGTCGTCGCCCGCCGCCTCCCGCTCATACACACACACACACACATACACACACAGACACACACACACACACCACACACACACACATGCACACACACACATGCACACACTCACACACACACACATTGTTTTTACTTATTTTCTATTTTCTGTTGTTTATATTAATGTTAGATAAATTACATAGATAATAATGTTAAATGTTAATGTTAGATGAATTATATGGAAAAGATGTTAAATATTAATGTAAAATATATTTTACATGAATTAGAACAAGTTGAACTAGTTGAATTAGTAAAGCTAGATATTAATTAGGTATATATATGAGATTTGAACTAGTTGAATTACTATAACTAGTTTATTTTTAGTATGAAAATTAATATAACAAGTTTATTTTTAGTAAGAAAATTTAGGTATATGAGATTTGATGATCTAATCAAAATATTACTATATAGAACTACCTACTTTATTTTAGTAAGAAATTAATAGAACTAGTTTATTTTTAGTAAATGCTTAGTTGAATTCATAGAACTAGTTTATTTAGTTGAATTAATAGAACTAGTAAGTGTTTAATGTTTCACCTATATATGAACATATGTTAGATATTAGATATAAATTATATGTTAGATATATATTTAATTTAGTTATATGAGATTTCATTATCTAATTAACATTTTATTATATAGAACTAGCTACCTTATTTTTAGTAAGAAAATTAATAGAACTAGTTTAGTTGAATTAATTAGTTGAACTAGTTAGTTGAATTAGTTCAATTAATTAGGTATATTCTTTGTAAGTGCTTAGTTAAATTAGTTCAATTAATTAGTTGAATTAACAGAATTACTTGAATTAATAGAACCAATAAGTGTTTAATGTTTCACCTATGAACATAGGAATGTCGTCTGACGACGAACACGATTTCATTATGTGCGAATACTGCGAAGACCAGCGCGGCCTGTGCGGCAGAAATTTTCTAGTTGATGATAGACGCTTCAGCATCAAGCTGGATGAGAACTTCGAAGTGGATACAGTAAGTCACAACGACAAGTCTTTTTTCATAATTAAGCATGACTTATGCTTCATTTGCTTCACCTTTTAATTTTAATTTTTCACTATTCTACTAGCGTATCCCCTGCCATGCAAGAATTTTTGTCTTGGATAAGATAGGTTTCAGTCCTAATGAAACTATGGAGGTAAAAATAGTTTACTTGAAGACCGAGCATGGTTATACCTTCAACATCAAATTATACAATGCAGACACATACACCTATTTTGAATGCAAAACTTGGCAAGCACTATGCAAGGCTTATGCATTTGAGCCTGATATGGTTATCACCTTTGATATTCGTTCGGAAGATGATATTGAAGGTAATAGAGACATCTGGGTCGATGTGCAGACGCCTCCAGTTCTACCATTATGTGAGTTTCTCAACCATATTTATGTCTTCGATATGAGATTATTTGAACTAGTTGAATAATTAATAGATCTCAATTTATATTGACAGCTTACTTCCAATCAAGCAAACATGTCCGACGCTTGGTAGACAGGACCGTCCACTGTCCCGGGGCTGAACTAAACTGCGAGGAGACAAGTCATTATGTTTCATGGCTTGAGGATCTTGATGCTGTCAAGACAAATTTATTTCCTGCACTTAGAAATGTTAGTACTCAAAACGTGCGACCAATAGTGTTCGTACTGAACTACGGTCACATATATTTAGGAAAGATGGTAAGATTTCTACTATTTCTCCTCAGTGCATCTTTTGCATACATTATTTTTTTAAGCTAAACTTCATTGCTAAGTATGTTACTATACGATGTTCTTCAACAGGGACTCCCGATGAATGTTGTGCCTGATTGGATCGAGACTAAAGGTACCATGAATGTTGTTAGCTTACGACCAAGATATCCTACAATGCACTTTAGTGCATTCAGGATTTCTAATAGCGAGGAATGCTTAATAGTAAAAGACTGGAGAAAAATTGTGAACGATCACAAAGAAGTACTAGGGGGCAGCAATCAGAAGCGCAACCCACGATTAGGAGACAGGTTCATTTGCATGCTCCAATATGATGAATCAGCAAAGCTATACATGTTCTATGCTATTTTACCTGAGAGAGAGCAGCAGGAGTGATTAATTAGCTAGTTCATGCTCTTAGTACTTGTCCTCTCATGTCCGTGTTCTTTGTCCTGAACTTAATCTCAAAGAGTGATTTTCTTTTGTGGTGTTATGAACGCTTATAATATCATTACCATGTTGAACTCGATGATATCTTTGCTATGAAAACCGTTGGTGATGATATATATGATGCAAGAGTTTTTATATTAATTAATATGATGATGATGATGAGTTATTATATCATTTATGAAAGAAATTGCATATTAGTTTCAACTGGATGGATTCTAGCTAAGTGATCAAGTATATGCCATATCCATATTACCTCGATCATTTAAGTAGGTGATCAAGTATATATAATATGGATATGACATATACTTGATGACTTAGCTAGGATCCACACGCATCCAGTCAAACTAATCACCTAATGATTTAACAACTCATTATAATGTAAAACAATCACTAAATTAAATTGAAAACACAAAATTAAAGTAAAAATAAAAAATAAAACCAAAACACACCCAAACATTTAGTACCGGTTGGTGTTACCAACCGGTACTAATGTCCTACGCGCCCACGGAGCTGGCTCGTGCCACGTGGTTGCCCTTTAACACCGGTTCATGCTGAACCGGTACTAAGGGGGGGGGGGGGCTTTAGTGCCTACAATTTAGTGCCGGTTACCGAACCGGCACTAAAGGCCCTTACGAACCGGTGCTATTGCCCGGTTCTGCACTAGTGTTAATGAGGTAGATCGATTGGCGCGTGGGGAAAACGAGTTATAAATGACCTAGCTAGCTATATGTATAGTGGGAGATCGATCATTGTACATCCATTTGTTAGAGGCAAATAAGGCCCAGAGAGATGGATAGAGAGAGAGGGATGGAGCTAGGAGGTGGTGCGAGAGGCCTACTAGATAGGCGAGAGGAGTGTGCGATTGTGAGATCAATGAAAAGACGATCAAGAAATTACATGTGTGTGGGACCGTATGAGTGATACGAGGCATGGACAGAGAAAGGAGGAGATGGAAAGTGTGTGTGTATGTGGTAGGCAGACATCGCTATAGAGAGGTTTATCTATCGTTGTGTGTCGGAAAGAAGGAGTTGTGGAGACCATGGGAGAACGACCTAAAGAAAAAAAGGAATGTGCGTGATGGATAGAATGTTGAGGGAGGGGAAGGGCGAGGAGGGTGTGTGCGCGCACAAGAGAAAGTTCGTGCTAGCTACAAAGGTTAGGTGATTGTGTGGGTGTAAGAGACTAACAAAGATCATAATTCGATATTAAAGTGGATTCATATATTTGAATAAGAGATCATAGTGTTATAAACCTATGCATGCATGAATATTGCGGTGATACGCGTGGTGTGGTTTGCAGATGTTATAATATAATGTCATAATGCGTGGTGTTTGTGTAGGATCAAAAGTATGTCTAGAGGGGGGTGATTAGACTAATTGAACAAATAAAAATCTAGCCTTTTCCCAATTTGAAGTCTTGGCAGATTTTAGTAACTTAGCACAAGTCAAGCAATCAACCTACACTTGCAAGTCTAAGAGTATAGTAGCGGACTGTAAAACATTTGCATATGAAGGTAAAGGGAGGAGTTTGGAGGGAGAAAACACAATGTAGACACGGAGATTTTTGGCATGGTTCCAATAGGTGGTACTATCATACATCCACGTTGATGGAGACTTCAACCCATGAAGGGTAACAGTTGCGCGAGTCCACAGAGGGGTCCACCCACGAAAGGTCCACGAAGAAGCAACCTTGTCTATCCCACTATGGCCATCGCCCATCAAGGACTTGCCTCACTAGGGTAGATCTTCACGAAGTAGGCGATCTCCTTGCCCGTACAAACTCCTTGGTTCAACTCCACAATCTTGTCGGAGGCTCCCAAGTGACACCTAACCAATCTAGGAGACACCACTCTTCAAAACGTAATAGGTGGTGTGTTGATGATGAACTCCTTGCTCTCGTGCTTCAAATGATAGTCTCCCCAACACTCAACTCTCTCTCACTGATTTGGATTTGGTGGAAAGATGATTTGAGTGGAAAGCAACTTGGGGAAGGCTAGAGATCAAGATTCATATGGTTGGAATGGAATATCTTGGTCTCAACACATGAGTAGGTGGTTATCTCGCAAAAAATGAATGCTGAAGTGTAGGGATGTTCTGATGGCTCTCCTTACTAATGAAGGAAGGGTGGAGGGGTATATATAGCTTCCACACAAAATCTAACCGTCACACACAATTTACCAAACTCGGTGGGACCGAATCAGAAAACTCGGTCAGACCGATTCAATTCGTAATGTGACTGCTAGGCATTTCGGTGGGACCGACATGTCAACTCGATGGAACCGATTCTATTAGGGCTAGGGCATAACATAATCTCGGTGAGACCGATTACACAAACTCGGCAGGACCGATTTGGGTAATAGGCTAACCAGAGAGTTGGTCAGGCAAACTCGGTGGGACCGAATCGCTCATTTCGGTGAGACCGAAACGTTACGAAAGGGAAACAAAGAGTTTGCATTGCGAACTCGGTGGCACCGATCGCTCATCTCGTTTGAACCGCAACGTTACGAAGGGAAACAAAGAGTTTGCAATCCTATCTCAGTGAGACCAAGATCCCTATCGATGAGACCGATATGACTAGGGATTCTGGCAGTGGCTATGTCCAGTGAACTCGGTGGCGCCAGATAGAACATTTCGGCGGGGCCGAGTTTGACTTTTGGTTTGGGACATATGTGGATATGAGAAAGTGGTTGATGGTTTTTGGAGCATATCACTAAGCATTTTGAGCAAGCAAGCCATTAAGCAACACCTCATCCCCTTTTAATAGTATTGGCTTTTCCTATGTGAAGGAAATATGCCCTAGAGGCAATAATAAAGTTATTATTTATTTCCTTATATCCTGATAAAGATTTATTATTCATGCTAGAAATTGTATTAACCGAAAACATAATACATATGTGAATACATAGACAAACAAAGTGTCACTAGTATGCCTCTACTTGACTAGCTCGTTAATCAAAGATGATTAAGTTTCCTAGCCATTGACATGGGTTGTCATTTGATTAACGGGATCACGTCATTAGGAGAATGATGTGATTGACTAGACCCATTCCGTTAGCTTAGCACTCGATCGTTTAGTATGTTGCTATTGCTTTCTTATGACTTATACATGTTCCTATGACTATGAGATTATGCAAATCCCGTTTACCGGAGGAACACTTTGTGTGCTACCAAACGTCACAACGTAACTGGGTGATTATAAAGTGCTCTACAGGTGTCTCTGAAGGTACTTTTTGGGTTGCCGTATTTCGATATTAGGATTTGTCACTCCGATTGTCGGAGAGGTATCTCTGGGCCCTCTCGGTAATGCACATCACTTAAGCCTAGAAAGCATTGCAACTAATGAGTTAGTTGCGGGATGATGTATTACGGAATGTGTGAAGAGACTTGCTGGTAACGAGATTGAACTAGGTATTGAGATACCGACGATCGAATCTCGGGCAAGTAACATACCGATGACAAAGGGAACAACGTATGTTGTTATGCGGTCTGACTGATAAAGATCTTCGTAGAATATGTGGGAACCAATATGAGCATCCAGGTTCCGCTATTGGTTATTGACCGGAGACGTGTCTCGGTCATGTCTACATAGTTCTCGAACCCGTAGGGTCCGCACGCTTAACATTTCGATGACAGTTATATTATGAGTTTATATGTTTTGATGTACCGAAGGTTGTTCGGAGTACCAGATGAGATCACAGACATGACGAGGAGTCTCAAAATGGTCGAGACATGAAGATTGATATATTGGAAGCCTATGTTTGGATATCGGAAGTGTTCCGGGTGAAATCGGGATTTTACCAGAGTACCGGGAGGTTACCGGAACCCCCCGGGAGCTTAATGGGCCATAGTGGGCCTTGTGGAGAAGAGGAGAGGCGGACAGGGCAGGGCCGCACGCCCCTCCCCCCTAGTCCGAATAGGACAAGGAGAGGGGGGCGGCGCCCCCCTTCCCTTCCTCTCTCCCTCCTCTTTCCCCCTCCACTCCTAGTCCAACAAGGAAAAGGGAGGGAGTCCTACTCCTGGTAGGAGTAGGACTCCTCCTGGCACGCCCCCTCTAGGTCGGCCGCACCACCCCCCTTGCTCCTTTATATACGGGGGCAGGGGGGCACCCTAGAGACAACAATTGATCGTTTGATATTTTAGCCATGTGCGGTGCCCCCCTCCACCATAGTCCACCTCGATAATACTGTAGCGGTGCTTAAGTTGAAGCCCTGTGTCGGTAGATCATCATCGTCACCACGCCGTCGTGCTGACGAAACTCTCCCTTAACACTCGACTGGATCGGAGTTCGAGGGACGTCATCGGGCTGAACATGTGCTAAACTCGGAGGTGCCGTGCGTTCGGTACTTGATCGGTTGGATCATGAAGACGTACAACTACATCAACCGTGTTGTGCTAACGCTTCCACTTTCGGTCTACGAGGGTACATGGACAACACTCTCCCCTCTCGTTGCTATGCATCACCATGATCTTGCATGTGTGTAGGTAATTTTTTGAAATTACTACGTTCCCCAACACTATGGACTCATTGTGATCTTGGATCACTGAAATGAAAATGTAGAGTCTTGAGCTTGAACCACCCCACGCATGAACCCCACGTCACGCATGACCCTCTACGTCGCGCGTTCAACGCGGGTCGTGGGGAAACGCGAGAAGTTACTGCGGTAAAATCCGCCCCACCTACCCACGCGCCGTTTTGGGCCTAACCCAACAACGCGCCGCGCTTATGTGTGGCTCAGGCCCGGTAGGTGTACAAAAGTAGGGGTCTCCTTTTGACCCCTTTACTTGTGTACTGGCAGTCAGAGCCACGCGCCGCGGCCACGCTTAGCAGGGCAGAGGAGGGAAGCCGGAGACAAGCCGAAGCACAAGACAACCAAGGCGACACCAAGACCAGAAGCACAAGAGGGCAAGAGGGCGAGGTGGACTCCCTCAGCAAGATCCTTGCCGAGGCGGCCCCCCGCAGCCCCAACAAGAGCCTTGTCGGGGCAACTTGCCCAACACCAGTAGAGCGAGCCACCCTTGAGCCCATAGGCTCCGACCTAATCAACTAAATTGGGACCAGGGCTCGGGAGGCACCTCTGTGGTGGCATACAGATCTTTGTCAAGATCATAAACACAAAAGATCATATGAGGATTAGAAGACGACGAGATCCTCGCCAGGGAAATCCACAAGACCCCCGGCAAGCGTCTTGCCGGGGACGACTGCGACATCACGACAAGACCCTTGCCGGGCCCACGGCAAGGCTCTTGCCGAAGACACCAGCAGGACCACTGTCAGGCCCGCACCAGCCAAGACTCCACCGTCGTTCGCATGGAGCTGCCAGCCCAACCAACTGGCCAGGCGCCTGGGTGGCAACATGCAGCTTCCAGGCCAAATCAGCAAGCACCCGCGTGGCGGCATGCAGATCTTCATGAAGGCCCTACCACCATACCACCTCAGCTGCTTGCCTGCCTACATGGCGCTTCATGCATCACTAGCCTGGGCGCGTGTCGAAGCGAGGCAGAGCGGCGACAGCCCCGATAATGCTAATGGACACCTATGTAGCGCATTTAATGCACTTTGTCCCATAATGCCGTGCGATAAGCTCGTGCACTGTAGGCCTTTCCACCTCCTGTGTGCCACTGTGGCAACACCTTTTTCCTATAAAAGGAGGCCCGAGGCGACTAGGAGAGGGATCTGGCTTTTTGGAATGGCACAGCCACCGTAGCTAGTTCAAAAAGCTCAAGAACACACAATACATCCACCAAAGCAGGACTATGGTTGTACGTATCCTCGCGGCCCAAACCTGGGTAAACGATCCGTGTGCTTGCTCCTAAACCTGCTCTTCTCAAGACCCCACACCCGCTGACCATAGAAGGGATCCCAGTGATCCCATAGGTGTCATTCCCACCGACACTCGGTCAGACCGAGTCACAGTTCGGTGGCTCCGAGATTGCTAGGGTTTCATAGAGAATCGAAATCGGCCGCACCGATTTGCAATTTTCGTTCAGACTGAAAAGCGCATGTGCAATGGCCTAAGCCAAATCGGTGAGACCGATTTCTACAACTCGGTCGGTCCGAGATGAGTTCGGCGGAGACCTAACCCTAAACTTTCGAATGAAACCTAACTTAAAGGGAGTTTTCTTTGGATAGATTGATTTCCTACTTTGTGCGAATCATGGCAAAGCAATGAGCTAAGAATCAGAATGGGGAATTAGCACATAAAGTCAAACTCATACCCTAGTTCAGCGGGAATTCACTACAGCGACAACGGCGGGGTAGAATACTGTTGGCGGCGACGGAGATCAGCGGCAGGAGGTCGCTAGCGACAAGGAGACGATCCAGAGACCCGAGACAGCAGAGCAGGACACACGCGGGACAAAGAGTTTTGGAGAAGTTTCCAAAATTCAACCCGTCAGTATATATATCCCGACCCTGTCGGTGTGACCGAGCAGAACAACTCAGTGGCACCGAGATGTAGAATCGCAAGCGATTGCTGCAACTCGGTGTGACCTAAAAGTTCAAATCTGTTACAACGAGATTGAAAACCTAGATCAACTCATTGAACTCGGTGTGACCGAAAAGGATGGATCGGTCAGACCAAAATGCACAGAGAGGTTTTGGAAGTTTAAGTCTATGATGAATCGGGGACTCCGAGTGCTCCTCACACAGAGTGCTTCGAATCTGACTTGGTCAAACTTTGTGATGTAGCATGAATAGAGTTTGAGACGAGAAAATCATAGATAGCTAGAGGAGGTTCTTAGGCATTCTTGTCCATCCACTTAGCAAAAGAGAAAACGCCAATCAATCAAAACAACAAGTGGATGTCCTCGAATGAGTAAAATATGCATCAACATGCTCACACAATAAAATGGAAAATGAAATATGTGGCAGACCATGCACAAACACTCTAGCATCTATCAAGAAATTGGCGATGACTAGGTCATCTATATATGAGTATATTGACTTCGGAGTCAAATGAGAACATTTGATTGTAGGTCATACTCATCGTTTAAGCACATGTGGGGTTACCACTTTTACATAAAGCATTGTAGTATTCACACCTTTAGAGTTGCTTTAGCTCAATTTTTAGAGTAAACTCCCCCTAGATGTGATATCCCCCCTAAAAGGGATGAACTAACCATGGGTTTTGTCGATAATGACTTCATGTAGATATTGCAGATATGGATGCGCAATGTTGATGTAGATCATTTGGAGCAATCCATTGGAGTGAGTTGCACTTGCAATACCTACACGGGTTAGTCCCACAAGGAACAAACAAGGATATCCATAGACATAGAGTGATGTACACACAAGATGATGTCCATGAAAGCATTAGGTTACCTTGTCCCTTGTCTTACCAACAAGAGTGTTTGTGAATCTTTGAACTAGTGCAAGATGTGGAAGTTGTTTACACTTGTTCTCACGAAAGTGATATGAGTGAAGTATGTTGGCGGAGTCACCCTCAAGAACTCTCTAGTTCTTCTTCTTTGGGATCCACATCATCTTGATTGGACCCTTGGAGTTGTAGTCATACTTGATGAAGTAGAACTTGATGTAGTTTTGGGAACCCACTTGACCAAGGCCTTGGGAGCTTCTTCAAATGCATCAATCTCCTCTTGAAGCTTGTCCTTGCCTTTTTGCTTGTGGTCTTGTGGTCTTGTGGTGGAAGATCATCTTGAGCTTGTGTCCCTCGGAAGGAAGTAGGATCATACTTCTCTTGATGAGGAACAAACTTTGTCTTGGGGTATTTATCTTCTTCCCACTCAACTCCATTGGCATTGAACTTTCATTCAAAACCAATACCTTGATTCTTCCAGTGCCTTCCTTTCTTGCGTACAATTTCCTCAAATTGCGTACTTCTGGCAAGACTCTTGTAGACACCTTTTTTCTATAATTCCCTTCAATAAGCTATTTTCTTGCTCAAGTGTAACTTGGCTAAGAGAAAATTTAGTGGAATCAAGAGAACTACTAGAAGCAACAATATTGGATTTAACATGATTGTTGTTACTACTAGAATAAGAATCTTTCTTATTCTTGTTGCTAGATTTAACATGTGGCATGTAAGTAGACAAGAGAAAACGCTTGGCAATGTAAGAAGAACTTTTCTTGCAAAGATCATCATTGATTGCTTTTAAGAACCCATGCTCTTTCTCAAGGTTGAGCTTTTCAAAGCGTAACTTCTCATGAGTCTTTAAAACCTCTCAATGATTCTCCAAGGTAGTTTCATGAGCTAACTTAACAGTGTTTAGTTCTTTAGTTAGACACTCAATCTCCTTCTTATCATCATCATTCGTTTTATCTTGATTAGCATGATTAGTAGCAAGTTCATCATAGTTTTCATCACTAGAGTTGTCAACAAGTAGATCATCATCACCTAGCAAATCATCTTCATCACTATTGAAATCAACATACTCCGGGTGTGATACCTTTTGACCTTTAGCCATGAAGCATCTTCCAATTCCTTCATTTGGTGAGTCAAATATGTTGTAAGAGTTGGTTGACACAAGTGCTAGACCGGCAACACCTTCATCTTGAGTAAATTCGGAGTCATAGTGATAAGTTCTCTCGGAGTGATTGTCAGAGTCGGAGCCGAATACCCATTCACCAACATGAGCTTGATGTCTTCGTTTTGTGTAGCTCCTTGATGATTTGTCCTTCCTTTCTGAATTCTTGCTTCTCCGTGATGTTCTTCGTTCATAACGGTCATCTCTACCACTTCTCTCTCTTGGTGGTGATTCTTCTCTTCTACTTCTCCTTTTGGGTGAATCTTCTCTTCTTTTGTAGGGAGCCATACACTCATTGGAGTAGTGTCCAGGTCTTCCACAATTGTAGCAATTACATTCACGACTCGAAGATCTTTTGTCATTGTAGCACCTTGACTTGGAACTTCTTTCCTTGCTTCTACTCTTGTAGAACTGGTTGAAGTTCTTCACCATCAGGCTCAATTATTCATTGAATGCTTGTTTCTCACTTGATGATGTAGGAGCATCTCCTGAGGCTTTGTAAGCACCACTTGACTTGTTATGAAGCGTTTCCTTATCCTTGAGTGACATCTCATGAGCAACAATTCTTCCAATGACTTCTGTAGGTTTGAGATCTTTGTAGTCGGGCATCATTTGGATCAATGTGCACACGGTATCATACTTTCCATCCAAGGCTCTTAGGAACTTCTTGATGATGAATCTATCGGTCATCTCATCACTTCCTAAGCCAGCAATCTCATTTGTGATGAGACCAAGCCTAGAGTACATTTCAGCGACACCTTCACCATCCTTAATTTTGAACTTGTCAAGTTGACATTGGAGCACATCCAATTTGGATTCCTTGACGGAGTCGGTACCATCGTGCATATCAATCAAAGTATCCCAAATTTCCTTTGCATTCTCAAGACGGCTGATTTTGTTAAATTCTTCGGGGCACAATCCATTAAAGAGGATATCGCAAGCTTGAGCATTGTATTGCAGCATCTCCAACTCTTCCACACTAGCTTCATGGTTCGGTTCTCTCCCATCAAAGAATTCACCTTGCAAGCCAATACACACAATAGCCCAAACGGCGGGGTTATGTCCAACAATATGCATTTTCATCTTATGCTACCAACTAGCAAAACTAGTACCATCAACGTAAGGACCTCTATGGTGGTAATTTCCCTCGCTAGACGCCATACTCTCCTAGGTTGTGAAACCAAGGCTATGATCACCAAAAGCTATGGAAATCAAGGCAAATGGAGACGAAAGCTCTGATACCACTTGTAGGACCGAAAGTATGTCTAGAGGGGGGGGGTGATTAGAGTGCTTGACCAAATAAAAATCTAGCCTTTTCCCAATTTTATGTCTTGGCAGATTTTAGCAACTTAGCACAAGTCAAGCAATCAACCTACACTTACAAGTCTAAGAGTATAGCAGCGGAATGTAAAACATTTGCATATGAAGGTAAAGGGAGGAGTTTGGAGAGAGCAAACGCAATGTAGACACGGAGATTTTTGGCGTGGTTCTGATAGGTAGTGCTATTGTACATCCACGTTGATGGAGACTTCAACTCATGGAGGGTAACGGTTGCACGAGTCCACTGAGGGCTCCACCCACGAAGGGTCCATGAAGAAGCAACCTTTTCTATCCCACCATGACCATCGCCCACGAAGGACTTGCCTCAGTAGGGTAGATCTTCATGAAGTAGGCGATCTCCTTGCCCGTACAAACTCCTTGGATAAACTCCACAATCTTGTCAGAGGCTCCCAAGTGACACCTAACCAATCTAGGAGACACCACTCTCCAAAAGGTAATAGATGGTGTGTTGATGATGAAGTCCTTGCGCTTGTGCTTCAAATGATAGTCTCCCCAACACTCAAATCTCTCTTACTGATTTGGATTTGGTGGAAAGATGATTTGAGTGGAAAGCAACTTGGGGAAGGCTAGAGATCAAGATTCATATGGTTGGAATGGAATATCTTGGTCTCAACACATGAGTAGGTGGTTCTCTCTCAGAAAATGAATGTTGAAGTGTAGGCACGTTCTGATGGCTCTCCTTACTAATGAAGGAAGGGTGGAGGGGTATATATAGCCTCCACACGAAATCTAAATGTTACACACAATTTACTAAACTCGGTGGGACTAAATCAGAAAACTCGGTCAGACTGATTCAGTTCATAATGTGACCATTAGGCATTTCGGTGGGACCGACATGTCAACTCGGTGGAACCGATTCTATAGGGTTAGGGCATAGCGTTATCTCGTTGAGACTAATTACACAAACTTGGTGGGACTGATTTTGGTAATAGGCTAACCAGAGAGTTGGTCAGGCAAACTCGGTGGGACCAAATCGCTCATTTCGGTGAGACCGAAACGTTACGAAAGGGAAACAGAGAGTTTGCATTACGAACTCAGTGGGACCGGTCGCTCATCTTGGTTTAACTTAAATGTTACGAAGGGAAACAGAGAGTTTGTAATCCCATCTCGGTGAGACCGAGATCCCTATCGGTGAGACCGATATGACTAGGGTTTCTGGCAGTGGCTATCTCAAGTGAACTCGGTGGCGCCAGATAGAAAATTTTGGTGGGACCAAGTTTGACTTTGGGTTTGGGACATATGTGGATATGAGAAAGTGGTTGAGGATTTTTGGAGCATATCACTAAGCATTTTGAGCAAGCAAGCCATTAAACAACACCTCATCCCCTGTTAATAGTATTGGCTTTTCCTATGGACTCAATGTTATCTTGGATCACTAAAATGAAAATGTAGAATCTTGAGCTTGAGCCAATGTGTGTCCTTAGCATTTTGAGGGGTCCACATTCCTAATCCATGCCATGCCAATCATTGAACTTTCTGAAATTATCATCTTGAAATAGTGTTAGTTCAATGAGTTTTATGTTGTTAATAATTACCAAAACCACCCAGGGATAGTTGCACTTTCAGTTTGCAACTCAGAGCTAAATATCAAACAATCTAAACCATACTATATATCGAACAATCTCCCATTTTATTTAAATTTGTGCTCATGTGTGGCGTTTGCAGCTCACAACTAAATATCGAACAATCTAAACCATACTATATATCAAACAATCTCACATTTTATTTGAGTTTGTGATATTGTGCGGTGTTGGCAACTCATAGCTAGTACTTGTAGATGTAGGGGGCGGGGCACCATACATTATGTGATAAACACATTATACATATGAGACATGTACTTTTATTTGAAGATCTAGCTAGATCTTGAAATGTACTGTTATTTGAAATCGGCATAAAGTGGATTCAAAAAATCGAGTTCGAGTTCATTTAGTACACATAGTTCATATCTAACTCGATAGTAATCATGTGGTGTGCTGTGAAGATAAACGATGGTTTAACTTGACAATGATGATGAATGTAGATCTTATTAAAATAGAGAAATGAATTCAAATTGTTTAACTTGACAACAATCATGATTGTAGATCTTATTCAAATAGAGAAACAAATTAAAAGTTCATATTGAAGCAGTACTATATACATTTGGAATGCACTAAAATGTTCATTTGAGTAGCAGGTTGCATGAATTATACACGTAGAAAAATATTTTAATTGAACATAACATGGATTCAAAGTTTTGAATGGCATTTTAGTAACTCATACAGTAAAACGGTACTAGACTCTTTTGTGTGGTGTGAATTGATTTCTTTTTGTTTTTTTCGTCAAGGGAAGTTTGAATTGATTTGGTACAGTACACGTTAGGCTTGTCCGAGAATTTCAACCCCGCCTTGTTATCCTGAAATTTTAAGATATCTCTTTGTCTCATTGTGCTCCTAAAATTCCATCCATCTCAAACCCGTGCCTAGCTATCCCAAAATTACAACACGTGCGAAAACTCCCACCTCCTGCGAAATCCTAACATGTGAAATTCCCGTCATACCCTTGAATCAAAAGAACCACCTAGTTCAAATCAGTGGGCCTACTTTCATAACTTACCTCACATTTCAGACAAGCGCGTCCCTAAGCCATGGTTCTCCCCTCCCATCCCCTCCGCCCCATTCGTACACCGAGGCCGCGATAACCCACGAAACCCTACACCCTCCTTCGTCCGCCACCTATCCGAAGCCACTTCCCCGACGACATCATCCATCGCAACAGCTTGACGTCCCTCATCCACCGCACCGGATGAGTATCTGTCATCGATCTCGTCGTCTTGCCGGTTCAGCTACCCCATCCTCCACCTCCAAGAAGCTGCCGCGACGTTTGCCTCGTCTTTCACACCACCGCCATTCCCACATCACCGTCTTCATCTACACCACCGGAAGAGTAGCACCATCACCGATTCCTCGGATGAAGCTGAGGCCTAATCGGTGCCACCAATGAGGTTCTACACTAATTGCTACATTTTCTTCTTGTTTCGATCTCATGGTGATACTGGCGCTCGGTCCCGAGCTGCCATGGCGCGGCTCCATCTACCGCGGTGTCGCTGGCCACTTCCTCCATGGTGTCGCTCCCTTGATGGCGATGTCCACATCAGTCAGAGCTGCTGCTGCTCCGGCTCTCGCTAGCTCTGCTGCTGCTACTTCAGCTCTCGCTCGCGCTGCTGCTCTGGTCTTCCTCTCGGTCCCCTGCCAGGTCTGGTCTGGCTCTTGCCCGCGCTACTGCTCTTGCTGTTGCTCTCGCTCCCCTGCCTAGTCTGCTCTGGCTCTTGCTCACGCAGCTACTCTTTCTCTTGATCTTCCTTGTGCTGCAGGTCTACTCTTGCTCGCGTTACTGCTGCACGAACAACAGCTCTGACTCTCTCGAGATCCTGTTGCTGCTATCCGAGATGCTGCTACACAACTAGCTGCCCTGGCTCTCGCATGCGTTGCTACGCTACCCCGGCTGCTCTCTAGTAGTACAGACCTTGCTAGAGCCGCTACCTATTTAGATCACTGCTACTCTGCCACTAGTGCTCGAGCGGCTGAAACTATTAGTGCACTGCTTTTCTGCTACTAGTGCGTTCAGTTTCGACAGTAAAATTCAGTTTCGAAAGCAAAATTCAGTTTTGATAGTAAAATTCAGTTTCAACAATTAAATTCAGTTTTGATAGTTAAGTTTAGAGATGAGAGGCTCATGTATTTTACACCTAGCACTTTTTGGTTATGTATTTTACATCATCTATTGGAGATGCTATTAGAATACCGGTTTAGGTTAACATTGTCTCTCTTGTCCTACTTCAGCCTCACCGTCGTACACCTCACCAGAGCTGCTCCACCGACGAAACCCTCCATCACAGCGAAGCAGTACCTTTGGCTCCATCTGCAGGCGCCTAAGATCTTCTTCCCCTCCTCCGACTGCCACATCAGTTGCAACATCCTTAGCAACCAACCCAATGAAGCTGAGATCGACATGGCTTCGCCAAAGAGGTTGTACACTTGCTGCATTACTTTTTTACTCTACATGTTACATATATTGTCCACTGAGCACACGTACTAACGCGAAATACGATTAGTTTCTCCTATATAACAAGGATTAAGGTAGTAGGCAACTTAGCTATCCATGATGGACTCTCTCGAAAGCCATCATTATTTATTTCTGCGTGTTTGAGCTGTGCATGTGTAGATCGGCCTGGGAGTTGAGTTAGCAGGGCAGCGGCCTGTGTGCAAAGTAGTATAAGTAGCACAATTTTTTTTGGAGTGTAGGCTTTTGCATGTTCATACCTGCCTACTAGAATTGCCAGTGGTTGAAAGGAAAATTGAAGGAAAAACATAGGAATTGGAAAGTTCCCTATGGGACTACTATTAATGCATTTGGTTCAAAGGAATGGAGCAAAGGAAAACTGTAGGATTTGTTCCTTTAGTGTCTCTTTCATAGAAAAACTATAGGAATTTTAATATCCACTTGGCCCTCCTTTTCAAATTCCTATTCATGAAGAACAAGACTAAGTGATAGTAGTATAATAGCATTATAACTGTATATTTCTTGTGGTTTGACTTAATTTGACCATGCTTCTTTGGATTCCTGTGAACCAAACACCCAGGTTGATACAAATCCTGTGGTTTTACATTCTCTATTTTGCACATGCATTCCTATCCTATTACTGTGTATTTCCTACCCCTGCATTGTTAGAATCCTCCAATTCAAACGAGCCCTTAAAAAGTTACTTTTCTTACAGGTAGTTGTCAAAGAAAACCTTGTGTGGTTTGTCCCGCTCCTGCCGCGCCGTCATCCACCCTAGCTCAGCTGCTCCAGTGATAGAAGGGTCCACCACAACAGGGATCCACCCTGCAGACCATCTTTCGCCACCTCAGATTTTCTTCCCTGCTACCGGCAGCCACGATAACTGCATTACCATCATCAACTGAGCAGATGACCTTGAGGTTTACATGGGTCCGCAAGAGAGGTCCCACTCTTTCATGTCTGCTTACGTTATGCATCGCTCAATATTACATGCTACTTTATCGTCCTGTTCATCGATTAGACTCTGAGTCAGCTCCAAACTAATGCTCAAACTTGAGTTTTTAAATGGTTGTGGGGTACATATCGGGGCCGCAATCAATCATATCTGTGTACTATCTGGTTAATCTCTAGTGTCTACTATGAGTTTCATGTTGGGTGGGAAACAAACATTAAAGACGCCATTATCTATATTTTTTAACTGAAGCCATCATCTGCCTACTATCATCGGTTTTGGGTGTATCCACAAGTTTATACCATCACTCTGGATTTCTGCATGCACTCCATACATAATCTCACTATGTTTTATTCCTATGCATGTCAGTTATTGTACACAATGGAACTGAACATGTAGAGCAAAAGAGACGAGCCTTGCATATCAATAAAATTTCATGCAGACGTCGCTCCATGGTTCGCGCAAAGGCAGCCCCCGTCCATGCATTTTAGATAGTAATCAAGAGGAAGATACCTGTTCTGAGGGGGATTCGGACGGAGTAGACCACTCCTATTTACCCCCTGAGGTCTCCGCTCTAACTTGGCATGCTGATGTTGGTCATATCATGCATATGGTGCCTTGCATTGCTCACTTTATACATCAAATATGCCATCTTGTTAGTTTAGACATGCTTTATGTGAATGCCATCTATTTAGTTTCTATATCGTATATGTGAATTATGCAATGCCATCTTGTTCAGCCAGGCATCATATATGTGAATTTTGCAATGCCATCCTATTTAGCCAATCATATTATATGTGAATTATATCACGCCATCCTTTTTCATTATGTATTACATTTGCCAACAATGTTAGTACATTCAACTACTCTTCGTGTGCATCAGCCATTTGACACGGTGATGGAAAAATTTGGAGTGAAAACAAGGTCTTCAGAGCAGATAATGCTATCTGACAAAGCTCATATCTCGCTGGTTATGGATAGCTCCTCAGAGGAGGATTCAGAGACAAATGACCACTCCTATTCCCCCCCGAGGTGTGTGCTCTAACTTGGCACAGTGACTACGCAACTAGGTGTTCTCTTGAGCAATGGTTACTACACAACAAAATTGCACCAAAAAACAGATCCGACAAGAAAACGAAGAACGAAAAAGAGGGGGCAAAAAACGGCAATTTTTTTTGAAGTGGAGGAGAGGAAAATGAGAGGCTAATGGCAAATAATGTAAATTGCGGGGAGATGGGATTTGTGATTAGGAACATGGTAGATGTAGATGATCCTCCCTAGCAATGGCGCCAGAAATTCCTTTTTATGCGGCTTGAAGCAACGTCGGTATTTCCCCACAGAGGAAGGGATGATGCAGCACATCAATGGTAGGTATTTCCCTCAGTGATGAAACCAAGTTTATCGAACTAGTAGGAGAACCAAGCAACACTACATAAACATCACCTGCACACAAGTAACAAATACTCACAACCCGACGTGTGAAAGGGGTTGCCAATCCCTTTCGGGTAGCGGCGCCAGCAATTGGCAAAGGGATGTGAGAGAGTTGTAAATATTGATAGCTCGAATGCCAAATAAAATAAATTGCAGCAAGGTATTTTTGTATTTTTGGTTTAATAGATCTGAAAATAAAAGGCAAATTAAATAGATCGCAAAGGCAATGTCACAGCCCTAGAATTGCTTGCCATTAGTTGCATTAAAGCATCCATGCACCATGTTAAATTTCATTTAAATATGAAATGGGGATGCTCAAACCCTAGCACCAGATCAAATCAAACTAGGTCCAAATAAAATATTTTTCAGTGACCCAGAATGCCCTTTGGAAATGTTCATGATTTCTAATAAAGGTGAAAACCTCTGCCAAAAATGTTGAACATATTTATAGGTCATTCCTAGATTTTTGAATTAAATCATAAAGTATTTGAATTTGGGCATTTAAACACTATAAATAATTTAAATGCTCAAATAATGCTGAAATTAAATGTGGGCCACTAGAATAATCCATAGAGTGTCCACAAATTATTGCAGCATTTTACAAAGTGCTTTAGCATTTTTAATTAAGTCAAAACAATTACAGAAAAATAGAAAACATAAACTAAATAAAAGAGAGAGAGAGAGAGAGAGAGAGAGAGAGAGAGAGAGAGAAGGACTAACCTGGCACTTACCTCGGCCCACCTACCTGTTGCCGGCCCAGCTTCACGGGCCCAGCCCACCACCACCTCCTCCCCTGTCGTCTTCCTCCTCTGCCAGGAGGATGAGCGCGTGCCCGACGCGCGCGCGCAATCATCGGCCACCTCCTGCTTGCCGCTTTGCCCTGGCCCTCTCTGGACGACGCCACGATACCCCCAAGCCCGTGGGGATCGCTCCCTCTCTTGGTCATTCTCTCCCGTGCCCGCTCCGCACCATGGCCAAAGCCACTGCAAGCTCACCGTCGCCGTTCGCATAGCCACCCCATTCCCCTCGACTGCTCGTTGCGTCTGCGAGATCCGCCACATCGTCCTCTTCGTCCATGCCGAGCCATGCTTCGCCGGGAGCCGTGCATCATCCTCACCACCGTCGTCTTCAACCTCGGACGTCCGAGACCACCGACGTCGATTCGCTCCATCCAAGCCATCCCCGAGCACGAAGAGCTTCTCTACGGGTTCCCTGTGAGCCCCTCTTCCTTCGCCCCTCTCCCCTCCGTCCTTTTCTCCCCCCAGTCGTGGTTTCCACCTCGGCCGGAGCTTGCTACTGCCGTCGCGAAGCTCTCCATCAGTAGCCACCCTTCCTGGCCAATCCAAGCACGCAGTCGTGCTCTGGGCTTTCTCAGGAAGCCGTAGCGCGCCTCAGGTCGTCCGCTCATGCACCCTAGCCCTCGCGCTCGTGCAAGCTGCAGCTGCGCCGCCGTGGAACTCGACACCGTCGATGTTCCTGGCCACCCTAGCATCGCCCGAGGCCACCAACCGACGCGCACCCTTGCTCCGGTTCCAGCACGCCCAACCCCGTTTGCTCCCTTCGCCGGAGTTGGCCGGACGGGGAACGCCGCCGCCTCAGCTTACGCCGACGAGTAACCGCCGGCCTAATCCAGCCATTAGGCACTAATTGCCAATTAGGTTAGCACCTGAGCCAATAACAGCCGGACCCCACAGGTTTATTTAACCTACTAACGAAATTAATTGGACTTACTTTGATTCCAGTGGACCCACACGTCAGCATTGACTTTGCTGACGTGGCCTTTGACCGGTCCCACCTGTCGTTGACTCGAGACAGCACTGTGTGACTGACCAGTGGACCCCACTGGTCAGGTTTGACCCCAGTCAGCCACGGTTGACCTGGTGACATCATGTCGCTTTCATGCTGATGCAGAAATGATTTTCTGGATTAAAAATAATTCAGGAATTCCAAAAAATTTCCTAAACTTGTAAAAATCATAGAAAATCAACCATAACTCCAAATGCAAAGATTTATATATGAAAAATTATCAGGAAAATCCAAAGAATCCAATTATGGCATTATCATGCATGTTTGAACAACTTATGCCTGCTGATCAGGTCAAATCAAATAAGTGGCATTTAAATAATCTCATATGGAGTTGAATTTGAATCTTTGGTTCAAACCAACTTCATTTAATCTGGTTTTAGTTGCATTAGCTCAAATCACAGCATATTGAGATGTCATGATCATGCATCATAATGTGCATTGCATTGATTGTATTCTTCCTGTGTTGCCAGTGATTGTCCCCCCCTCGGTAGGCGTATGTTTTGACGACGTGTTCGATGACACCGATGAAGAGCTATATCATCTTCAGAAGTGCCAGGCAAGCAAAACCCCCTGGTTCATTCCGATACCATCCCACTCTCTCGCTCCTTCTCTCTTTTACTGCATTAGGACAACAACGATTCAACTGTTACATGCTGCGGTAGTTGAACCCCTTTTCCTCTGCATGACCTGTCATTGCCACAGTAAATAGATGAAACCCACTAGCATGAGTAGGAGTTGTTTGAGCCCTAATGTGCCTACTCATTCATGCTTGTTTGTCATGTCTGCTATTGCATAGAGTTGTGTAGGGTCTAATTCATCGGGAATGAATTAGAATGGTGATGAACATGTCCTACTGTGTGTGAGCTAAGTGTGTGAACACGATTTGGTAAAGGTAGCGGTGAGAGGCCATGTAGGAGTACATGGTGGGTTGTCTCATTGAAACCGTTCTTAGGAACCAAGTTCTGTGTCTGTGATCCATGAACAGCTACTACCACTCATTGGGATCCTTAATTAACCCTCTCGGCTTCTTAATCACCCTAGTACTCTGTCCAGGAGTTGCAACTAGTTTCTGGTGTTTGTAGGTTATGTGTTGGCGGCCGTGCGTAGCGCTGACCCTAGGGGTGGGCTATGATGCGGTAGATACACAGTGGCACGGTGTACCGGGCGCCCGTTTGGTGTCTCGGGAACCCTGTTCACATCGTTCGGGCCGTACGTGGAAACCTCGGCCGGACTCCCTGTGGATGGAACATGGAGAGGCGATAAACCTGGACTAGAGACTTGAGTGTTTAGGTAGGTCGTGGCCGACACCCTCGTTGGGCTTCCGCTTGAAGGTTGCCGAGTACATGTCGTGTAAACGACGATAAGTGGTGGGAGCGTGTGTGAAGAAGTACACCCCTGCAGGGTTATCATTATCTATTCGAATAGCCAGATTCCTCGGATATGGAAACTTGGACCCCTTGCATAGTTCATAGATAACTAGAAGTTGATACTCTAAAACTCGCAAGATAAGCGTGAGTGCTATGGATGGCCTTCTCGTAGGGAGACGGGAGCGGATCCATAGTGGTGTATTGATATGGTGAATATGTGGACTTGTGTGCGCCACCTCAAAGAGTTGCTTGCAGTCGTAGTTTAGGTTAGCCACTGAGTCAAAGCTGGCTTGCTGCAGTTAAACTCCACTACCCCTTTGTTGATACCGATGCATATGTAGTTAGTTCTGATGTATGTCTTGCTGGGTACATTTGTACTCACGTTTGCTTAATTTATGTTTGCAGAGAGACTTCAGTCTCGCTAGTAGTTCCACATGGACTTCGACGTTTAGCTTGATACCTCAGCTACGATCTTGTGCCCTCGGCAGGATCTGGTAGATAGTCAGTCTTCTTAGCCTTTTTCATTTATAGATGTCTGTACTCAGACATGTTAAGCTTCCGCATGTGCTTTTTTCTATGCTATGATTGTTGGGTCATGAGACCCATGTTTGTAATATCTCGCTCCTCGGAGCCTAATGAATAAATACTTGAGTCATAGAGTTATGTTGTGATGCCATGTTGTATTTACACATATCGAGCATATTGTGTGTATGATTGAAATGCTTGGTATGTGTGGGATCCGACAATCTAGTTGTTTATCCTTGGCAGCCTCTCTTATGGGGAAATGCAGTCTAGTGCTTCCATGAGCCATAGTAGTCCGCTACGTCCCGGTTCACCGAAGTCCTGCTAGCCCAGCACTACTGCTCAGGACACTTGACTGGCCGGCATGTGTTTCACTTTGTTCCTGTGTCTGTCCCTTCGGGGAAATGTCACGCGGTGACATCCGGAGTCCTGCCTAGCCTGCTACAGCCCGGTTTTCCGAAGTCCTATTAGCCCAGTGCTACAGCCCAGATTCACACGCTGCTGACCGACATGCTCGAAGTTGATTCATGTATGCCTGTCTCCATGGGTTAGTGCCGCTTTGGGTTCACGACTAGCCATGTCGGCCCGGGTTCTCTGTCATATGGATGCTAGTGACACTACCATATACGTGAGCCAAAAGGTGCAAACGGTCCCGGGCCATGGTAAGGCGACACCCGTGGGAATACCATGCGTGAGGCCGCAAAGTGATATGAGGTGTTACCATCTAGATCGTTGTGACTTGGAATCGGGGTCCTGACAGGCAGATAATATGAGAAAGAGACCCGAGGGCCATAGATTTCACTAGTGGCTTCTCTCGAGAAAAATAGCAAACGGTGGGTAAACGAATTACTCTTGGGAAATTGATAGAACTTCAAATAATCATAACGATATCCAGGCAATGATCATTATATAGGCATCACGTCCAAGATTAGTAGACTGACTCCTGCCTGCATCTACTACTATTACTCCACACATCGACCACTATCCAGCATCCATCTAGTGTATTCAGTTCATGGAGAAACGGAGTAATGCAATAAGAACGATGACATGATGTAGACAAGGTATATTTATGTAGAAATAGACCCCATCATCTTATCCTTAGTAGCAATGATACATACATGTCGGTTCCCCTTCTGTCACTAGGATCAAGCACCATAAGATCGAACCCACTAAAAAGCACATCTTCCCATTGCAAGATAAATAGATCAAGTTGGCCAAACAAAACCCAGATATCAAAGAAGAAATACGAGGCTATAAGCAATCATGCATATAAGAGATCAAAGAAACTAAAATAACTTTCATGGTTACAAAGAGATAGATCTGATCATAAACTCAAAGTTCATTGGATCCCAACAAACACACCTTAAAAGAATTACGTCATATGGATCTCCAAGAGACCATTGTATTGAGAATCAAACGAGAGAGAGGAAACCATCTAGCTACTAACTACGGACCCAAAGGTCTACAAAGAACTACTCACGCATCATCGGAGAGGCACCAATGGAAGTGGTGAACCCCTCCGTGATTGTGTCTAGATTGGATCTGGTGGTTCTAGACTCTGCGGTAGCTGGAATTGATTTTCGTCCACTCCCCTAGTGTTTCTAGAATATTGGGGTATTTATAGAGAAAAGAGGCGGTCCGAGGGGCACCTGAGGTGGGCACAACCCACCGGGGCGCGCCTGGGCCTCCAGGCATGCCATGGTGGGTTGTGCTCCCCTCAGAGCACCCCCAGGCGCTTCTCCGGCCCATTGGATGTCTTCTAGTTCAAAAAAATCCACAAAAATTTTCACTGCGTTTGGACTCCGTTTGATATTTATTACCTGCGATGTAAAAAACATGCAAAAAATTAGCAACTAGCACTTGGCACTATGTCAATAGGTTAGTACACAAAATTGATATAAAATGACTATAAAATGATTATAAAACATCCAAGAATGATAATATAACAGCATGGAACAATCAAAAATTATAGATACGTGGGAGACGTATCATGCCTTTATATTGACTATTGCCTTGGATATCGTCAAAATTATTTGATCTTCTATCAATTGCCAAACAGTAATTTGTTTACCCACCGTGTGCTATTTCTCGAGAGAAGCCACTAGTGAAATCTAGCCCCCTCGTCTATTCTTTACCATATTTGCTCTGAGATCTATTTTTTTGCTTTTATATTTAGATCTATTATTCCAAAAACCCAAAAATACCTTGCTCCACTTTTTATTTGCATCTTTTATTTCGTGCTTTATAAAGAGCTATTTATCCAATCTACCACAAAATTATCTATATTTTTGCCGGGGAGGATCATGTCAAGTCTCCCATCAGCTTGCCAATTTCTAATGCCATTACCTAGAAGGGATTGAGAACCCCTCATAAGCATTGGGTTGCAAGTATTTGTTCTTTGTGTGCAGGTACCATTTACATAGTGTTGTTGGTTCTCCTACTGGATTAATACCTTGGTTTCATAACTAAGGGAAATACATACCGTAGTTGTTCTGCATCATCCCTTCCTCTTTGGGGAAATACCGACGTAGTTTCAAGCGACATCAGGTTTCATTGTCATTGGATTGAATATTTGGACTAGAGATCACTTGATGTATGTCTTTCATGTGGGTATCCATGGTGAAAATGGGGTATTCTATTGAGTCACTTGATATATGTTTTGGTAATCAACTTGCAGATTCCCTTGATGACATTGGGGCAATCTAGGCAGAGAGGTTGATACACGTTTTCATCCTACTTTCTCTGATAGGAACTTTGCAGTGATTCTTTATCGTACACTAAGGGATTGTTATATGATTCAATTATGTTAGCACTGTTAAGAGATTGCACTAGTGAAAGATGAACCCTAGGCCTTATTTATAAGGACTGATATACAGTTTTGCTTGCTGGTTGCTACTTGCTACCTGCTATTTTTATTTATTCAGATTATGAAAAGCTATTTCTACCATCCATACTACACTTGTATCACCAGCTCTTCGTGGAACTAGTGCACCTATACAATTGACAACTGCATTGGGTGTTTTGGGGACACAAGAGATTTCATGTACTTGATTGCAGGGTTGTTTGAGAGAGACTGTCGGTGTTAAATCAGGCAGACCTCGGGGTAGGGTGTCCCGAGCTATGGATCTCAGATCGAAGGTAACAGGAATAGGGAGACGATATTTACCCAGGTTCGGGCTCTCTTGATAGACTTAAAACCCTATGTCCTGCTCTTGTTTATATTGATGGTGATGTATCGAATACAGAGATGATCTACCTCGAGATCGTACGATGTGTTCTAACTCTAGGGCTAGGTGAACGTGATTGTGTTGATATTCCCTGTACGGCCTAACCCCTTTGGCTTATATACACGCTAGGTAGGGTATATAGGGTTACAAGGCCGGTATGTTGGCGTGGAGGCCGTAGGAGAAGTCTTGGAGTGTATGTCAAGTCTTCGACAGACGCAACCTTGATCACGCCCCCCCGTGTAGCTTCCGAAGTCCACCTTGAGATGAATGAGGGCCCGCTGGCCCATCCCGAGGAGCATGGGCTGACTAGGTTAGCACCCCCTAGTCCAGCGACACCCTCAGTAGCCCCTGAACTGGTCTTCTATGTCGAGGACGATTTCCTTGATGAAGATAACCTTGGATCCAAAGTCCTTGGCTTGATAGACGAGTTCCCCTTTGTGACTTTAAGATTCTCGAACCACACTTCGAAGAAGTTCTATCTTGTAAACAAGACTTAGCCGAGATCATGCCTTGCCCAAGGAGGTAGGGTTACTTAACCTCGAAGGCCGACCACATAGGTGCAAATAATGCCGCCTAGCCTCACAACTTTATCAAAGTGGCACAACCCATGCCAGGTCAGGTAGTTACTGCATGCCCCAAATCGTGGCCCAAGGCAGTTTGTTTACCGCGCGTCCCATCGAAGTGGAGATCATGCCCGTTTTCTTAGGGATATCATCAAGATTTTGTTTCCCCCCATATGCACAACGACATCTTTCATAGAGGAGTGGCGTTTTTACCAGCGCAGTAGGGTGTCTCTTGGCCTTTCAACAACCTTATAAGAGTAAGAAGACAACAACGTCAACAATCACACTCTCATTTCCCCCGTCTGCTGCCATCTCGAGTTCTAACACCCAGATCCAATCTTTCCTTCTTCCTCCTCAATGCATCCAATCTTCCTCATTTAGCCATGGCCGACACCATCCAAGGGTATTGGGGGTGGATGCATCATGACAGAGGCCATTATCATGGAGATGCGCAGTGCGGGATACATCCCCGCCAACGTCGCCGCCCGCACTCCCGACGCAACCAGCCAGTAACTGCTCACAACCCAGCAGAGCGGGTAGTATTTGTCCCCCACCTTGTCAGAGGTTTAGGGTTCCCACTGCACCCATTCATGCGCAGGGTAATGTTCTGCTACTTGTGAGTTGCGTTGGGATTTCCCCGAAGAGGAGGGGATGATGCAGTGCAGTAGAAATAAGTATTTCACTCAGTTAAGAATCAAGGTCATCAATCCAGTGGGAGAACCACGCAACACCTCGTTAGCATCACCAGTACATAAATAAGAAATCCTTGCACCCAACACGAACAAGGGGTTGTCAATCCCTCGGCGGTTACTTGCAAGATTAAATTGTGTAGTGATTGATAGATAGATAAAAGCAAAATATAAAATAAAATAAATAACATAAAATTGCATCAAGGTATTTTTAGGATTTTAATATGATAAAAGTAGACCCCGGGGCCATAGTTTTCACTAGAGGCTTCTCTCTTGAAAAATAACATACGGTGGGTAAACAAATTACAGTTGGGCAGCTGATAAAAAAGTGAATAATCATGACGATATCCAAGGCAATGATCATGTATATAGGCATCATGTCCGAGACAAGTAGACCGAAATGATTCTTCATCTACTACAATTACTCCACACATCGACCGCTATCCAACATGCATCTAGAGTATTAAGTTCATAAAGAACGGAGTAACGCCTTAAGCAAGATGACATGATGTAGACAAAGTAAACTCATGCATGAATAAAGCACGTCTTTTTATCCTTAATGGCAATGATACAAATATGTGTCATGTCCCTTTCTATCACTGGTATTGAACACCGCAAGTCGAACCCATCACAAAGCACCTCTCCCATTGCAAGAAAAATCAATTTAGTTGGCCAAACCAAATCAATAGATCGAAGAGAAATATAAAGCTATAATAATCATGCATAAGAGAGTTCAGACAAAACTCAAATAATATTCATGGATAATCTGATCATAAAGGAACAATTCATCAGATCCCAACAAACATACCGCAAAAAGTGATTACATCGAATAGAACTCCAAGAACATCAAGGAGAACATTGTATTCAAGATCAAAAATAGAGAGACAACCACCTATCTACTAACTATCGACCCGCATGTATGCGGTAAACTACTCACACATCATCGGAAGGGCATGAAGGTTGATGTAGAGCCCCTCCGTGATTGACCCCCCTCCGGCAGAGTGCCGAAAAAGGCCTCCAAATGGGATCTCGCGAGAACGAAAACTTGCGGCGGAAAAAGTAGTTTGGTTGGATCTCTATTGGTTTCCCGATTTTAGAGAATTTATAGAGGCGGAGTAAGGTCAAACGGAAGCTTGTGGGCCACATGAGGCACCACGGTGTGCCCACCCCATTGGGTGCACCCTGGTGCCTCGTGGGCCACTGCATCATCTTCTGGCCCTCTCCCGAAGCTTCTAGGGTCTCTTATTTCGAGAAAAAATCTCCAAAAAGTTTTCTGGCATTTGGACTTTGTTTGGTACTCATATTCTGAAAAAAGAAAAAACAGGCAAAAACAACAACTAGCACCGGGCACTAAGTTAATAGGTTAGTCCCAAAATGATATCTAATTGCTTGTAAATGCATATAAAACATCCAAGATTGATACTAAAATAGCATGGACCAATAAAATATTATAGATGCGTTGGAGATGTAGCATGCTCTACTATGAGCTCGATTTCCACCACATGGCCCAAAACTCCATCTTACACCTTGCCTCCTTCATCATCGTCTACGAGGCCTTCCTCAGCATTGAGTCGCACTTCGCCCTATGGCTGAAGATCTTTGACATCAAGACGAAGAAGTCCAGCAGCTCCGATCTGGTGGAGTGCGGAGGGGCCATCTTCAGCAAGAACCAGAAGGCCGACTGGTTTGAGGGCACCTTCATTGAGACGGTCAAAGAATGGCAACATGAGTGGTTTTACATCATTGAGCCACTCGCCGCCAGCCAGGCCGAAGTCCCAGCCTTTTTTGCGGCAGGCCCCCGAAAAAGCTCAGGTCCTGGAAGGAGAAGGACATTACCCAGGGGAACCTAGAGGAGGTGGAGGCACTGATTGAGAAGATCAAATGGTGGTCTAATGAGAAGAACCTCTAGCTAGCCGACATAGTAAATGTCATGCTCCACCGCCACATCCTACCGCTCCAACTTCGGGCCTCCCCAATGCGGGAGCACAAGCCCGAGGAAGTGGGGCCCATCCTCAACTTCTTCCGCAACACCTTGGCCGGCATGTGGAAGCAGTTCTTCAAGCTATCCAAGGACGAGATCCCTAAGGAAGGGGAGGACCTCGGTTTCAAGGTCGGTTACGATGCCCGCCTAGTAAGCGTTTGACACACACATTTATATTCTTCCTTTATCATCAAGTGAGACAGATTTTGATGAATCGTCTCGTTTCATATGTGTACAACTAGGCATCCAGGGTTGTTGTACTTGGACCCAATGCCAGAGGGGGAGAGAGCCCCTCTCCTCACGGCGATCCTAGTTGAGAAGCAGCATGTGGTGATCCCCTAGGAGTCGAAGCCTCGGAAGGGCAAGGAGGGTCTTCAGAACCAGGAGACCCACGCATCCTCCACCCATGAGGATGATGTTGGGGAGGATGAGGAAGAGGAGAACCTTTCGCTTAAAAGGAAGAGGGCGGCATCGGAGGACGCCGGGGCCGGAACGCGGCCCAAGGTCCAAAAGAGGTTGAGGAGAACCTCGGTCGAGGCTGCCGACAAGTCGACGGAGAAGATTATACTATCCGACCAGTAAGAGGATGAGCCTCCTCGCTATGCGGAGGAAGGAATCGGCACCCCGGGGGTACGCCACGATTTTTATGTTTGTTTTGCACCATATCCTTTCAGCAGGATAAAACTTACATGAGCATGTTTCTACAGTACGCCAAAGGTGTGCCCCAGCGACTCCTCAAGTGGGTTACCATCTACTAGCGGGATGCCAGATACCGCTACTCCTCCCCTAGCTCAAGATGGGCCCGGGGAAGCACTGTCTACTCCAAACCCCCATCTTGACACGATGGGGGCCGAAGAGTCGACTCTCATGGCCGAGGTTGAGACCTCGGCCCCACAAGGCCAAGGGAATGGGATCCCCGAGGTCATAAAAGAGGGCTTGGGACAATCATCAGCCTAGCCGAAGTCTGCTCCGGCTGCACCGCCACAGCTGGAGACCCTCGTGCCTAGCACTCTAGTGTTGGGCTATGAGGTTTTACCCCCACCTTCCGCCCAATGACGGGCTAGCGTGGGGTGGACTGAAGAAATGGAGGCAAACTTAATGGGATCCCCCCTCAAGGAAGAGGACCGCACCTTGGTTGGCACAGCGCTCCAGGGCTTCCGTTCCACGTTGGCCGAAATGCGGGAGGTCTTCCTGGGCCTCGTCATGAGCTTCGAGGTATTATTCTACCCTTGTGCGAAAAATAATTTCTCTGTGTATGTTTACTTTAGAAATCCATGTATCTATCCGAAGACATCTTCTCACGGTATTTTAGATGGCATAGCCAATGAGTAGCCCCCGAGCCCAAAGATGGTTTTAAGAAATTAGCGTTGGGATAGACTATTAGAAGGAGCAGAATGAGTAGCCCCCAGGATTCTGCCTGATGTGACGTGATTCTTCTTTGGAGTATCAATGGATTGATCATGGGGCTTAGTACAAGGTGCTTGTGTGCAAGTTTCCACCTTGGCTCCAAGCTCCGCCTCTGAGGATATTGTGAATATGAGCGGGAAGCTCGAGAGGTCCGAGAAGGACCTGGACCTGATGAACAAGTAGGTCGAGTAGTCTCAAGGTAAGCGACCAGTGCTTCATATCCTTGAATATTTTTAAAAACGGATAGTGTATTGCTTTTTGAAGTAGAAGCTAATGTCAAACTGTTCAAATGACAGCGGCCTTGGCCAAGCTTGAGGGGCTCAAGGATGAGCTTTTGAAGGCTCAACAGGAGGTCGAGCAGCAGCAGACAGCTGTCGCCAAGGTGGAGAACGACCTAGCCACTAAAAAGGTGGCTAGAGAGAAGAACCAGTCGTGAGTCCTGGAGGTCAAG
This sequence comes from Triticum urartu, assembly GCF_056163025.1. Classification (NCBI taxonomy): domain Eukaryota; kingdom Viridiplantae; phylum Streptophyta; class Magnoliopsida; order Poales; family Poaceae; genus Triticum; species Triticum urartu. Next base: position 300,098,900 of record NC_141878.1, read on the forward strand.
GAGACCCTGAAGGGCGTGTTTGAAGCATGCAATACCCTTCAGGGCGAGGAGAAGAAGGCAAAGGAAGAGCTCAAGAAGCTCCGTCTTGCTTGCTTCGAGCTCCAGACCAAGGCTCGGGCTGACTGCGAGGTGCTCCAACAAGTGGAGCTGATAGCCGCGTGTAAGCTATATTTACTTCAATGTGTGTTTGGGAGCAATGGGTTCGTCGAGCTTATCCAGCTATGGCGCTCCATAGAGGTCTTCACGGATCTTCTGAAGAGTGCAATAGACAATGTCCATCACTTTGACCAACTGGAGGGTCATGAGGCGGAGCGGGCCTTCTGGCAGTAGGTCCAGGAGTCATTGCAGCCACATTTGCTGAATCATCGAAAGAAATATCTAGCGGAGCTCTTCTGCATGGCAAGGCCGGTGAAAGCACAAGTGCTCCCTAGGTGGTTTTGATAATTGATGACAACATATCTCTTGTTGGACTAACATTTCAATCTAGCATGTTTCAGATAAGTTCAACAATGGAGTGGCATGGCATGGATGTGAAAGTGGAACCCTCAAAATGCTAAGGACAAAGGATTGGCTCAAGCTCAAAAGGTCAAGACTCTTCATTTTATATTTTAGTGATCCAAGATCACATTGAGTCTTTAGGAAAAGCCAATACTATTAAGGAGGGATGAGGTGTTGCTTAATGAGCCTCTTGCTTCATGTGCTTAGTGATATGCTCCAAAACCCTCAGCTACTTTCCCACTTCCACATATGATCTAAACCCTAAGCCAAACTCGGTCCTACCGATTTTTCCTATCCGGCGCCACCGAGTTCCAATTGTCATAAGCCACTGCCAAACCCTAATCATTTCGGTCTCACCGATGGGATCTCGGTCTCACCGAGATGGGCTTGCAAACTCTCTGTTACCCATTGCAATATTCTCGGTCCCACCGAGATATGCAATCGGTTCCACCGAGTTTGCTTGGCCAAATCTCAGTTTCACTTATTACCCAAATCGGTCCCACCGAGTTTGAGTAATCGGTCAAACCGAGTTTTGGATTTACCCTAACCCCAGCACATCGGTCCCACCGAGTTGATCCAGTCGGTCCCACCGAAATCTCTAACGGTCACTAGGTTTACATTTTTGGTCCGACCGAGTTTATTGATTCGGTCCCACCGAGATTGGAAAACTGTGTAACGGTTGGATTTTGTGTGGAGGCTATATATACCCCTCCACCTTCTTCTCATTCGAGGAGAGAGCCATCAGAACACACACACCATTCCAACTCATATGTTCTGAGAGAGAACCACCTACTCATGTGTTGAGACCAAGACATTCCATTCCTACCATATGAATCTTGATCTCTAGCCTTCCCAAGTTGCTTTCCACTCAAATCCTCTTTCAACCAAATCCAAATCCTATGAGAGAGAGTTGAGTGTTGGGGAGACTATCATTTGAAGCACAAGAGCAAGGAGTTCATTACCTACACACCATTTGTTACTTCTTGGAGAGTGGTGTCTCCTAGATTGGCTAGGTGTCACTTGGGAGCCTCCGACAAGATTGTGGAGTTGAACCAAGTAGTTTGTAAGGGCAAGGAGATCGCCTACTTCGTGAAGATCTACCGCTAGTGAGGCAAGTCCTGTGTGGGCGATGGCCATGGTGGGATAAACAAGGTTGCTTCTTCGTGGACCCTTTGTGGGTGGTTGCTTCTTCGTGGACCCTTCGTGGGTGGAGCCCTGTGTGGACTCGTGCAACTGTTACCCTTGGGTGGAGCCCTGTGTGGACTCGCGCAACCGTTACCCTTCGTGGGTTGAAGTCTCCATCAACGTGGATGTAGGATAGCACCACCTATCCGAACCACGGGAAAAACATCCGTGTCTCCAATTGCGTTTGAATTCTCCAAACCCTTCTCTTTAGATTCTCGCAAGTTGCATGCTTTACATTCCGCTGCTCATATACTCTTTGCATGCTTGCTTGATATGTATTGTGTGTGTTGAAATTGTGCCTAAACTCCACTCAAACCGAAAAGGCTTAAAAATTGCAACTTGAGCATTATGTGTCTAATCACCCCCCTCTAGACACATCTACCTCTAGATCCTACAAGTGGTATCAGAGCTTTGGTCTCCATTGCCTTGGTTTAATCACCATTGGAGGAAGATGGATGTGTCTACATTAGGGAGTCTTAGGCATAGAGTGCCTATTCTTGATGGAGAGTACTTTCATGAGTGGAAAAATGAGATGCTTGTAATCTTCAATCAATATCATTTGAACAAGTACATTGCTAGCCCTTGTGCACCTCATATTGATCCCTTGCATCCTACCCTAGATGAAGATATTGACATGATTCACAATCTTAGAACTATTGAGCTCATCATTAGAGGATTGCCCAAAAATTTGATTGCTAGTTTGCCTACTCAAAATTGCGCCTATACTATATGGAAATTTCTTGAGGAACGGTTTCCCAATCATTCCTTGAAAACTTTGGATGAAATTCTCCATAAATCTATTGCCTTGAGTAAGATGAACTCTAGTGATCCTAGTTTTGGTAAATGTCTTCTTGAACTTGCCAATCTTAAGCATGCTAAAGGAGATGTTGGAATCATTAATGATATCATATTCAAAGCTATAAGAATTCATAAAAGTAACCACTTTGATCATTTATCTAATGAATTACCCTCTCTAGGAAATGATGAGTCACAAGATCATGATGAACATGAATATTATGATGAGGATGATAGTGACTTCGATCTTGATGATGCAATGAGACATTTTGGTCTTATGGCAAATCTTCGGGGATACGAATCAGCAGGAAAGGAATGGGTTCTTGATAGTGGATGTACTGATCATATGACCGGAGATGAAGAGATGTTTCGTGAGCTTGCTGAAAATGACGGCCCTCGAAAATATGTCACCTTTGGTGATAATTCAAAGGGTAAAGTGGTTGGCCTTGGTAAGGTGGCCATCTCACATGATAGTTCCATTCAAAATGTCATGCTCGTTGAATCTCTTGGCTACAACTTACTTTCAGTATCTAGACTTGCTGATTTCGGTTTGAATATCCTATTTACTGAGGTAGATTGCCAAGTATTTCGTCGAGATAATCATAAAATGGTCTTTACGGGTATGCGTAGAGGTGATCTTTACATTGTCGATTTTTCTAAAAAGGCACAACCTAAAACTTGCTTTGTTGCTAAATCCTCAAAAGGTTGGTTGTGGCATAGACGACTAGGTCACGTTGGCATGAGAAACCTTGACAAGATTATTAAAGGAAATCATATCCTTGGAGTTAACGATGTCATATTTGATAAGGATAGACTTTGCAGTGCTTGTCAAGCAGGTAAACAGGTTGGAGGAAGACATCCCGTGAAGAACATCATGACCACAAGGAGGCCACTCGAGCTACTTCACATGGATCTTTTTGGTCCCAACGCCTACAAGAGTCTCGGTGGAAATTCTTTTGGTCTAGTTATAGTTGATGACTTTTCAAGATTCACGTGGGTGTTCTTTCTTAATGACAAGTCACAGGTCCAGAAAATCTTCAGAAACTTCGCTAGGAAAGCCCAAAATCAGTTTGATGTGAAGATCAAGAAGGTTCGGAGTGACAACGGAACGGAATTCAAGAACGCAAATGTGGACACCTTTCTTGACGAAGAAGGGATTTCACACGAGTTCTCGGCTACGTACACACCTCAACAAAATGGAGTTGTTGAAAGGAAGAACCGGACGCTCATCGAAATGGCAAGAACGATGCTTGATGAATACAAGACGCCAAAGCACTTTTGGGCAGAAGCGGTTGAGACAGCTTGTCATGCAACAAATCGCTTATATCTTCACAAGCTACTCGGCAAGACGGCATACGAGCTCCTCACCGGTAACAAGCCTCAAGTTGGATACTTTCGAGTATTCGGCTCAAAGTGCTACATTCTTGATAAGCATCGTCATTCAAAGTTTGCTCCTAAATCTCATGAAGGTTTTCGACTTGGTTATGGCTCAAACTCTCACACTTACCGTGTCTACAACAATTTCACCTGAAAGGTTGAAGAGACGGTAGATGTGAAGTTTGATGAATCTAATGGCTCGCAAGTAGAGCAATTGCCAATTGATGTAGGAGACAAAGACTCTTCAGAAGCAATTCAAGACTTGTCCATTGGCAAAATTCGTCCAACGGAGGTGAAGGAGAGTACTTCATCCGTCCAAGTGGAAGCTTCTACTTCATGACAAGGTGAACCAAGAATCGACACGAAAGCATCCACAAGTGGGACACATCAAGATGAAGAAAACGAGGAAATACGTCAAGACGAACATCAACAACCTCTTTCTCCACCACGACAAGAGAACGACGATGTCAACAATGAAGAAGGCCAAGAAGAAGAACAAGATGATGAAGATGTTCAACAAATACCCAAGCAAAAGCTCTCACGAGTTCGAGAAAGAATTGCCAAAGATCATCCCGTCGAGCAAATCCTCAATGATATACAAACCGGGAGAATCACTCGCTCAAAAACTCGTTTAGCTAACTTTTGTGAAAATTATTCATTCATCTCTAGCATTGAACCAATGAAGGTTGAAGAAGCATTGGAAGATCCGGTTTGGATAAACGCTATGCATGAAGAGCTACATAATTTTGAGAGAAACCAAGTTTGGACATTGGTTGAGAAGCCCGACGACAACCACAACATCATTGGTACCAAATGGGTGTTTCGCAACAAGCAAGATGAAGATGGACAAGTGGTTCTCAACAAAGCACGTCTCGTCGCCCAAGGGTACACACAAGTCGAAGGTATGGACTATGGTGAGACGTATGCTCCCATTGCTAGACTTGAGTCCATTCGCATCTTACTTGCCTATGCTAATCACCATAATATCACCTTGTACCAAATGGACATTAAAAGTGCTTTTCTAAATGGTGAAATAGAGGAGGAATTTTATGTCAAACAACCTCCCGGCTTTGTCAATCCTAAGAATCCAAATCATGTTTACAAACTTCACAAAGCTCTTTATGGTCTTAAACAAGCTCCTAGAGCATGGTATAAATGCTTGACCAAGTTCCTTACTACAAGTGTTTTTGAAATTGGTAAAATTGATCTACTCTTTTTACTAAAAGAGTTAATGGAGAACTATTTGTATGCCAAATTTATGTTGATGATATCATATTTGGTTCAACTAACCCTCTCTTTAGTGAAAAGTTTGGAAAGCTAATGTCAGAGAAGTTTGAGATGTCTATGATGAGTGAACTCAAATTCTTTCTTGGGTTGCAAATCAAGCAAACTAAGGAAGGTACATTTGTCTCTCAAACAAAGTACACCAAGGACTTATTCAAGAAGTTCAATATGCAAGAATGCAAAGGTATGTCTACACCCATGCCTACTACTGGACATAATGATTTGACCAAAGATGGTGAACCTTTTGATCAAAAGGTTTATCGCTCTATGATTGGTTCATTGTTATACCTATGTGCTTCACGTCCCGATATTATGCTAAGTGTGTGCATGTGTGCACGATATCAAGCTTCTCCTAAAGATTGTCATCTTAAGGCTGTGAAAAGGATAGTGAGATATTTAATCCATACACCAAATTTTGGCATTTGGTATCCTAAGAGGTCTTCTGTTGATCTTTTTGGCTATTCCGACTCGGATTATGCCGGAGACAAGGTTGATAGAAAGTCTACTTCGGGTATTTGTCAATTTCTTGGGAGATCTCTTGTATCTTGGTCTTCCAAGAAACAAAACTCGGTATCCCTATCCACCGCCGAAGCGGAATACATTGCCGCTGGTTCATGTTGCGCTCAATTACTTTGGATGACCCAAACTCTTAAAGATTATGGGATTTATGTGAAACATGTTCCACTGCTTTGTGACAATGAAAGTGCTATCAAAATTGGTCATAATCCTGTACAACATTCTCGGACTAAGCATATTGAAGTTCGTCATCCTTTCATACGAGATCATGTTGCTAAGGGTGACATCAATCTTAAGCATGTTCGCACCGACAAGCAATTAGCGGATATATTTACTAAACCACTTGATGAGAAAGTGTTTTGCAGGTTGAGACGAGAATTGAACATCATTGATGCTTCGAACTTGGAGTAGAAACTCCATTGGATGCATGCAAGACATGAGCTTATGACTAATCCATGATATATCTCTTATGATAACTATCTTATGTCTTGGATATATTTGCACCTTGCATGTTGTCTAACCCATGTAGGTGCTTGGTTGAATCTAATTCCATGAGATTGCGACTCACTCATATCCTGAGTGCATCCCTACATCACCAAGACTCTACACAATAGTGGTTGAAGACAAGGAAGCACAAAACCATGAAACATATCCTTTGACAAACTCTATGATTAAGCTTCATGATTGTCATTTTTGGATACACAAGTGCTCTTCCTTGCAAGAACTAACCCATGTAGGTAGATGAACTCAAACTCCAAGTGGTGCTCCCAACTCTTGATGAACTACGTCAACCTTGAGCACCCACACAAGTTCAACTACATGAGCAACAACCACATCACCACCCAAGGTATGTTATTCCATCTTAGAGAAGCTTTACTCCAAGACATGAGTCAAAGCAACTCAACAAGATGTGAATACATCAAGATGCTTAAACGAAAAATGGTAACCCCATTTTGAGCTTAAACGATGAGTATGACCTATGATCAAGTGTTCTAACTTGACTGCTAAGTCAATATACTCTAACATAGGTGACTATGTCACCGCCGAATTCTAGATGAAGTTCTCTTGTATTCCTTTCTGAGTTATTGCATTTGTCCCTTGCATATTTGTTTCTTTCTTTTTCAATTAAAAAAAACTTCATCTAGAAACCTTTTACCCTTTTCTTTTTGATTTTTGTTCTGCATATTTCTGGATCAAATTCCTCGCAAATCTTTCAGCTAATTCATTACAAATCTTTGTGAGATCTTACTTGACTAGTGAGCTGAGGTGACAAGTGTTTTTCTCTTTGATGAACTCGGTTTCACCGAATAGCCATTTTCGATCCAACCGAATCCCTTCGGTACTACCGAAACATGCCACTCGGTGCCACCGATTTCGCAACAGGAAAAACAGTTTGCCACATATTCTGTATTTCTTCTAATCTAGCTCCACTCAATGAATCTTGTCTTCTACAAGCATCACAGTTTTATTCCCTGCTTTGTACTGAATCTTGTCTTCTACAACCTTCTTGGAAATTGATGTCAAAGGGGGAGAGAGAGATCACATCAAAGCTTATCATCAGGGAGAGAGAGATCACATCAAAAGCTTATCACCTAAGGGGGAGAGAATACTCAAGGATCCCATATAGTAAGGGGGAGAAAGAAATCTCCAAGGGGGAGAGAATACTCAAGGATCCCAGATGCTTGATGTTCAAGAGGAGAGATGCCACATGTCTTTTTTGGGGAAAGACATGTTCATATGAACTCATTTGAATTTAGTTCTATTCATATCCTTCAGCTCTGATTTTCTGTTTCCTATCTTCTCCCAATATCCCATGTAAGATTCAGGGGGAGCAAGACACCTAAGGGAAAGAAATCAGTCAAATTCATTGCATATCTTTATTCTTGGGGACATGTTGAATTCAATATGGTACCTTGTACTCACTCTCTACATGTCATCCCAATCTTGGTATTCTTATGGTTTCTTTTGTTTGCTCTAGCTAGTGGACGTACCTGTGTTATCTAACCTTGTTTGTGCAGGTTCATTCCATCCTAAGCCAACTCAAGACCACAAGGTAAGTATATGCATCAAAATCATGAGTATGAGGAGTTCTTGCTTATGTACATACTGTTTGCAAGAAGGACTCATGAGCATGAAGGTATTTTCCTTGATAATCTTTTGCTCTGATGCATATGGCCAAGATACATGTAACACTTTGCCTACTCTGTCATGATTATGCTCTCACATGCCTCTCTATTTCATATTTACATGAGTGCATACATGTAGGTTACATGTCCTTCCAAAGCTTTACTTGCTGTTCTTTATATCTTTATCTAAAGCTTTGATGTATGTTGCCATCAATTACCAAAAAGGGGGAGATTGAAAGCACAAGTGCTCCCTAGGTGGTTTTGATAATTGATGACAACATATCTCTTGTTGGACTAACATTTCAATCTAGCATGTTTCAGATAAGTTCAACAATGGAGTGGCATGGCATGGATGTGAAAGTGGAACCCTCAAAATGCTAAGGACAAAGGATTGGCTCAAGCTCAAAAGGTCAAGACTCTTCATTTTATATTTTAGTGATCCAAGATCACATTGAGTCTTTAGGAAAAGCCAATACTATTAAGGAGGGATGAGGTGTTGCTTAATGAGCCTCTTGCTTCATGTGCTTAGTGATATGCTCCAAAACCCTCAGCTACTTTCCCACTTCCACATATGATCTAAACCCTAAGCCAAACTCGGTCCTACCGATTTTTCCTATCCAGCGCCACCGAGTTCCAATTGTCATAAGCCACTGCCAAACCCTAATCATTTCGGTCTCACCGATGGGATCTCGGTCTCACCGAGATGGGCTTGCAAACTCTCTGTTACCCATTGCAATATTCTCGGTCCCACCGAGATATGCAATCGGTTCCACCGAGTTTGCTTGGCCAAATCTCAGTTTCACTTATTACCCAAATCGGTCCCACCGAGTTTGAGTAATCGGTCAAACCGAGTTTTGGATTTACCCTAACCCCAGCACATCGGTCCCACCGAGTTGATCCAATCGGTCCCACCGAAATCTCTAACGGTCACTAGGTTTACATTTTCGGTCCGACCGAGTTTATTGATTCGGTCCCACCGAGATTGGAAAACTGTGTAACGGTTGGATTTTGTGTGGAGGCTATATATACCCCTCCACCTTCTTCTCATTCGAGGAGAGAGCCATCAGAGCACACACACCATTCCAACTCATATGTTCTGAGAGAGAACCACCTACTCATGTGTTGAGACCAAGACATTCCATTCCTACCATATGAATCTTGATCTCTAGCCTTCCCAAGTTGCTTTCCACTCAAATCCTCTTTCAACCAAATCCAAATCCTATGAGAGAGAGTTGAGTGTTGGGGAGACTATCATTTGAAGCACAAGAGCAAGGAGTTCATTACCTACACACCATTTGTTACTTCTTGGAGAGTGGTGTCTCCTAGATTGGCTAGGTGTCACTTGGAAGCCTCCGACAAGATTGTGGAGTTGAACCAAGGAGTTTGTAAGGGCAAGGAGATCGCCTACTTCGTGAAGATCTACCGCTAATGAGGCAAGTCCTGTGTGGGCGATGGCCATGGTGGGATAGACAAGGTTGCTTCTTCGTGGACCCTTTGTGGGTGGTTGCTTCTTCGTGGACCCTTCGTGGGTGGAGCCCTGTGTGGACTCGCGCAACCGTTACCCTTGGGTGGAGCCCTGTGTGGACTTGCGCAACCATTACCCTTCGTGGGTTGAAGTCTCCATCAACGTGGATGTAGGATAGCACCACCTATCCGAACCACGGGAAAAACATATGTGTCTCCAATTGCTTTTGAATTCTCCAAACCCTTCTCTTTACATTCTCGCAAGTTGCATGCTTTACATTCCGCTGCTCATATACTCTTTGCATGCTTGCTTGATATGTATTGTGTATGTTGAAATTGTGCCTAAACTCCACTTAAACCGAAAAAGCTTAAAAATTGCAACTTGAGCATTATGTGTCTAATCACCCCCCTCTAGACACATCTACCTCTAGATCCTACAGCCGGCACTCCAGGATATTTGCATCAAATTGTGGCTCGCAGGAGCACTGCCGATCAGCTACTTCGGCCTCCTAGCTTGGCTACAAGTGGCCGCCCCGCAGGTGGAATGCTGGGAGTGATCTCCATGCCTGGAGGGAACACGACGGGCGTATGCTTGTGTGAAGACGCATTTCTGTAAGGTCGACATGGAGATCGTTGTTGTGCACCCCGAAGAGAAGGTGCATACCATGGAGCAGTTCTTTGCTGAAGTGGAAGAGGGCACCCGGGTTACCAAGGCCACGTGTCCAAAGGACACTTTGTCTTTTTAGATAGCACTTCGGAATGCCGAAGTATGTGCGATGTATAAAAAATATATTTTGTTTTAGTGAGTATGGCTTTAAAATTCCCTCATATGGTATTGTTGTTTGTTATTTAATATTCCTCTTGGTTGACCATTTTGAATTGAAAGTGGCCAGTTGACATCTTCTACCCCAATGTAGAATATACAAAGGGTGTTCCTTGAGGCAGTTTTGACCCTTATCAATGTCTTGATACCCGGAGGCGGTCTATGCTAATAGGAACTAGGCAATTTGACTATAACGGCTTTATAACTTTCACTTAGTCATAGGAGTTTTGATGCGGAGTATCCTATGGATACCAACATATCAAGAGTCCATTCGGCAAGTGACATGTGCGGCATCTACTTCACATACACAAAGGTGGATCATCTCCTTTATGCGTGTTCACTTGACCCTTTGAGGATGGTATACTACTTGACGCTCCACTCGTATGTATACATAGGTATTGTTGAAACATAAAAGACGACAAGGAGGAGTGCTAGCGCAAGTGAACAACTACACCATCCATGAGGGAACCATGGAAGTGACGACGGAAGAAGACGGAGCTGCTAAAGCAACAGTGGCCGGAAATCCGGGCCAGAGGCCAGACATTCGGCGCCTGGGCAGCCGCCCAGGAGCCACACCAACAAACTACTGAGGGCCTTAGTGGCCGGACATCCAACGCAACTCCGGACATCTGGCGCCTCAACAATGCCCGGATATCTGGCACTCCCCCAGAAATCAAACACCACAAGTACATCAGTGAAGGCCACTGCCAGGCCGGACATCTAGCCCATGCCCCAGACTTCCCGCAAATAGCCGGACATCTGGCATCATGCCGGACATTTGACGCCTGCCTACGTGCATGGACGTGTGCCGAGACCCCTGTATCCCCCCTCTCACATACACCTTCGTGGACTTGCCTATATATACTCCCCTCCACCTCCATTCTAGGGTTAGCATTATGATAGCTCATCTTAGTTGAGATTTTCTCCTACCTCTACACCTCTTGAGAGAGAGAGGCCACTCCCATGGAGTTCAAGACCTCCATGTGAGCATGTGAGAAGATCTTGAGGGACTCAAGACCCGCCTTCATGGGTCGGACGTCTGGGTCCCCGAACGTACACCGGCTCCTGGAGCACAAAAACACGCAGGTTTCTGGACTGACAGCCCCGGATATCCGAGCTTCCTCCTAGACATCCGACCCCTATAGGGTCAACCTCCCGTGTTTCACTAATTTGATCATAACTTTCACATCCGAAGTCCGATTTTGTCGTTCTTTAGCTCGTTGGATAGCTATTGACACCCTCATCCATCTAGATAGTATCCAACACCATTTGACTCAATCAAAATTTTGACATTTTGGAATGTTCGCCCAGGACCTCCACCATATCATCTGTATTACCACCATAGCTTTCCGCAACCTAACCCATTTTGATTCATATACATTTGTGGTTGATTGAGTTGTGATTAGAGTCTCCTAAGGTGTTTCGGTTACTTAGGGTCGGTTACTTCTTCATCAAGCACCACCATAACTTTTGCATAACCTTGCCCACCATACATTTCCATCACCTTAACGCAATTTTGTTTGAGCTTGTCTGAGTTGTGGGTTATGTTCCGTAAGGTGTTTTGACTAGTTAGGGACGATGACTTCAACTACGACAAGCATAATGGGCTACATTCAATTCTGCATTGCCAACTCCGAAACCACCACCGCTTTTCCACTACCACCATTTGACATTTGACATTGAGATTTTGAGTTCACGGTTTTCTGTTTCCTAAGATGTTTCGGCTAATTATGAATGGCTCAGCATGAAGAACACCACCACTCATCATCGCCACAGATTTGACATCGGCAATGACCACTTAAACATCCATCCGTGCTTACAAACAACAACCCACCGACAGTAACCTCGATGACATAGTTGTACATTCTCCCTTGCCATTGCATTGTTAACCCCGAGCCATCTCTGCATTACTTTCCTATCGAGACTGGCCATTTGAGTATTGCTAGGAAATGTTACTTGTGTACTTTAGTGATAATTGATCCGCACCTTCCATTGCATGCATATATCATCGTATCATCTCTTGTGTTATCAAATTGTTCCCACATATACATAATTACTATCTTGATTTGAGCATTTCGCATAGTGGCCATATAAAAAAGATTTTAAGCAAAGAGAAAAACAAATAGCTTTTAAGAAGAGCTGTAGTAGCATACCAAATTCCATATCAAATTACCATCACTGATCATCTTGGATCATTGTGTTGGGATCTATGGTAGGGCACGTCGACTGCAAATTAAAATTACGCGAAGAACAACCAAGAACATGCTATGGGAGATGGATCACAGATTGTTACCACTAGACGCGCAATTCTGTGCAGCGGAAGAAGAGTTGGGGCAACGCATCCGCGTGGATTATCTCCTACTCGTCTGATATCCCTTGGATAGCTGGTCGTTGGATCCCACGTACGGTTTCGCCAGAGCGGCGCAAGTGCATCGCCTCTAACAGTATCTACGTGTGCAGGGGGAACACCATGCAGCGGACTGCTAGGTCCGATCACATAGTCGGCGGCCAGTGGAGGTGCCTATTCGCAACACATGCAAACCAAAGTGACAGAGCCGAAGTGATCAACCAAATGAGTGTGCCGCACCCCCACTATATATAGGCATCCATCGCAAGCTCAACACTTGGGCCTCGCACGGACCCTAAAGCCCAAAGTCTGTTTGGCCTAGATCCAAGTCCGTGTAGGATTACACCTGACTCGTGGGGTCAGATTGGGCCTCACAGGTTCTTTCCCTTCAGCGCGTGACCCCTTAGGTTCTTGTTCACTTGGTCGTGAGTCATATCACACCCGGCTCATCTAGACGGTAGAGGCCTCTAGCAAAGTGTGCCGACTCCAAGCGTCCAATGAAGCTGGTTTGGCGAACCTGTACAACATGTCACACTTCTATTCCCTTTGCCACATGATATATGTTCCCGGGCTCAAGGCGAGTCTGTCATTCTTGTGCTAGCCTGGCCTCTTTCTCATTCCAGTGGTGTCGACCACAAATCGGATTATCTCATAATCCTTGTCGCATGGCCATGCTTATCTTGGTCGGATCACACAAGGGGCCCAGAGTATATCTCTCCTGATCGGAGGGACAAATCCCATGTTGCTCGACCATGTCCCGCAACATGGGTCTGGACAAGCCTGAAACCTACCTTTGTAACTACCCACTCACGGAGTAGCATTTGGTCGGCCCAAAGTAGGTCTGTCACCATCTCAAGTACATGCGCCAGCTTAGGTCTTAGGACATAGAACGTATGTTGTACTAGAGACTCACATATGACATATCGCTATGTCTCATGGGTGGGTCTGTCCGACTCGGACCTTATCTCGACTCGAATCCGACTACGTCGAATCCGACCAGATCCTTTGTCTGTGTCCATATTATCCACTTAGCATCTTATGCTCCATGTCTAGTGAGACTGATACTCTCCATCGTATCTATAATTTTTGATTGTTCCATGCCAATATTCTACAAGTTTTACATACTTTTGGCAACAATTTATATGATTTTCTTGGACTAACATATTGATCCAGCGCCCAGTGCCAGTTCCTGTTTGTTGCATGTTTTTTGTTTTGTAGAAAATCTGTATCAACGGAGTCCAAATGGGATAAAAACTTACAGAGATTTTTTTGGGAATATATGTGAATTTTCAGAAGTGGAATCAACGTGAGACAATGCTCGAGGGGCCCGCTAGGGTGAGGGGCGCACCCCAGGGCGTAGGGCGTACCTGGGCCCTTGCAATCACTCCATAAGGAGGTTAGTGCCCTTCTGCTGGCACAAGAAAGCTATTATCTGGATAAAAATCATGTTAGAATTTCAGCCCAATCGGAGTTACGAATCTCTGGGAATTTAATAAACGGTGAATGTCCAAAATCTGAGAGTGCAGAAACAGAAGGAAACAGAGAGAGAGAGACCCAATCTCGGAGGGGCTCCCGCCCCTCCGCCACCATGGAAGCCATGGACCAGAGGGGAAACGTTTTTCCCATCTAGGGGGAAGGTCAAGGAAGAAGAAGGAGGGGGGGCTCTCTCCCCGCTCTCCCGGTGGCGCCGAAATGCCGCCCGGGCCATCATCGTGATGGCGATCTACACCAACAACCTCGCCGCCGTCATCACCAACTCTCTCCCCCTCTATGCAGTGGTGTAACACCTGTTCTCCCCACTGTAATCTCTACTTAAACATGGTGCTCAATGCTATATATTATTTCACAATGATGTATGGCTATCCTATGATGTTCGAGTAGATCCGTTTTGTCCTATGGGTTAATTGATGATCGTGATTGGTTTGAGTTGTGTGTTTATTATCGGTGCTGTCCTATGGTGCTCTCTGTGTCACGCAAGAATGAGGGATCCCTGCTGTAGGGTTTGCAATATGTTCATGATTCGCTTATGGTGGGTTGCTAGAGTGACAGAAGCTTAAACCCGAGTAAGGGGGTTGTTTGCGTATGGGAGTAAAGAGGACTTGATACTTTAATGATATGGTTGGGTTATCGTTAGTAGTTACTGATGTTTGCTAGAGTTCCAATCATAAGTGCTTATGATCCAAGAAGAGATAGTATGTTAGCTTATGCCTCTCCCTCATATAAACTTGCAACAATGATTATCGGTCTAGTTATCGATTGCCTAGGGACAAATAACTTCCTTGCATGACAAAAATCTCTCTACTAAAACTAACTTAGTTATTTCTTTATCTAAACAGCCCCTAGTTTCTATTTACATGCTCTTTATTATCTTGCAATCCTATCCTATCACACCTACAAAGCACTTCTCATACTTGTTCTAGGTCAAGCGAACGTTAAGCGTGCATAAGGTTGTATCGGTGGTCGATAGAACTTGAGGGAATATTTGTTCTACCTACAGCACCTCGTTGGGTTCGACACTCTTACTTATCGAAAGAGGCTAAAACTGATCCCCTATACTTGTGGGTTATCAAAGACCGAGCCATCCGCCATTTCATATGCTAATCTAGTTGGCCGCGCGTCCACACAACCCTTTTGACTAGGGACCTTTTACGACAGTCATCATACAATACATAGTGCCACAAGCAAGTCACGTACTTGCTGATATACATAATTGATAATGTCCAAGAACTATATTTATTCATAAACACACAGGAAATATGATCATACATGATTGCCTCTAGGGCATATCTCCAATAGTCTCCCACTTGCATTAGAGTCAATCCAATAGACACCGTATGCCCATAGCTCTAACGTGCCCCTCATGCTTGGGTTGTGGAAGCGGCTTAGTTAGCAGATCAGCAACTTTTGCATCTGTGTGAATTTTGCATAACTCTACATCACCATTCTTTACGATCTTTCATATCAGGCGATATTTCTGATCTGGGTCCAACGGTGCGATGGCACCAGAATTATCACAATAAAGGTCCAATGGTTTTACCGAGGCTAGGAAAATACCAGCATCATCCAGACAATTTCGGATCCAAACACTTTCCTTTGCAGCTTGACAAGCCACAATGTATTCGGCTTCTGTGGCAGAATCGACCACCGTATCTTGCTTGGAACTCGTCCAGCTCACTGCTCCTCCGTTCATGACGTACATGAATCCAGACTGTGATCGACAATCATCCCTATTGATTTGGAAACTAGCATCAGCGTAACCCTTTACGACGAGCTGTTCCTCACCTCCATAAACTAGGAACATTTCTTTAGTCCTATTCAGGTACTTTAGAATAGTCTTTACCGCCGCCCAGTGACTCTCACCTGGTTTGACACGCTATCTACTTTTTTTGAAACCTTGGAACAGTGGGAGAGGCTCCCACTATTGTATATATTACTCTCAACAAGTTACAAGTACATTATTTACAACCCATCCCACTTTGTGGGTTGGGGAGAGGTAGGGAAGCCCCAGAAAAGGTACTGGACTATAACTAGAGTGTATATGTATGAAAGAGAGAATAAAGGTAACTGCTACAAGTGAGGAAGCGAGTTTATCAAGGAGAAGATGAAGTCTTTGTGCTTCTCCTTGACTCTATATTGTAGCAAAGACAAGTCGTCCTTAAATCTAGTCATCCACGAGCGAAGAGTAGGCTGGATCCCTCTGAAGTGTTTGTTATTTCTCTCCTTCCAGATTCTCCAAGTGGCCTGCTATCTACTTGTTAGGCTTATTGCAAAAGAAACATCAGGCCATGTACATATCACGACATACATGATGGATCCGATTGTCGAGGCATATGGAATCCGACTCATCCTACTTCCTCATCAGATGTCGAAGGACTATGAGTCTCGCTCAGCCTTATACCATGTGAGACAAGCAAGAACCCTTTCTTGGGCTCACTCATGTCAAACCTCTTCAACACTTTATCTATGTACGTGCTCTGGCTCAAGACGAGCAGCCTCCTCGATCTATCTCTATAGATCTTAATGCCTAAGATATACACTGCCTCGCCGAGGTCCTTCATTAAAAACTTGCCATTCAATGATTCCTTAACCGAGCTCAGCATCCAAACATCATTTTTGATCAGCAATATGTCATCCACATACAGGGTCAGAAACACTAGTAAGCTCCCACTCAACTGCTTGTGTAAACAAGCGTCCTCTTCGCTTTTGATGAAACCGAGACCAGTTACGACCTCAACAAAATGAATATTCCACCTCTCGGATGCTTGCTTTAATCCATAAATGGATCTCTTGAGATTTCATACCTTACTAGCACTAGTCGGATCATCAAAACCCTCGGGTTGTATCATATACACGTCCTCGGTTAAATTTCCTTGATGGAAAGCTGTTTTCACATCCATCTGCCATATCTTGTAATCGAAATATCCACCTATAGCTAGTATGATCCTTATTGACTTCAGCATCGCTACCAGCGAGTAAGTGTCATCATAGTCAATTCCTTGAAATGGTCCATAACCTTTAGTGACAAGCTGAGATTTGTGGATCTGAACATTTCCATCCACATCGGTTTTCCTCTTAGAGACCCATTTGCAACCAATGACTCTTACGCCAGGCGGCGGATCAACCAAGTCCCATACTTGATTCTCATCCATGGACTTTAACTAGGATTTCATGGCATCTAGACATGCCTCTGAATCTGGGCTCACCATCGCTTCCGCATACGTGGCCGGCTCGTTGATCTCAAGCAACAAAACATCATGCACTCTGCGCAATCTTTTTGACCTCCGTGGTTTCGGTGCCGCTTCCACTACGGGTTCCCTGACAAACTCTGGTATGATCACATCATCATCCAAGATGTCCCCAAGAGGTTTTTGAATTTCTTCGACCTGCACCTGCCTCCCACTGGCTTCCCACCCGAGAAACTCTTTCTCAAGGAAGACCCCATTCCGAGCAACAAATACTTTGTTCTCTTCACGGTTGTAGAAGCTATATCCCAAGTTTTCCCTTGGATATCCCACGAATATTTACTTATCTGACTTGGGTGTAAGATTCTCTGACATAATTCGCTTGACAAATGCTTCACAACCCCAAATCTTTAGTAAAGACAACTTGGGACTCTTGGCAGTCCACATCTATTGTGGTGTCTTTTCTATGGATTTAGATGGTACTCTGTTGAGTGTAAAAGCTGCAGTTTCTAGAGTGTATCCCCAGAATGACAAGGGTAAATCCGATTTTCTCATCATACATTGAACCATGTCTAACACGGTAGGATTCCTCCATTCCGACACATCATTTCTCTACGGTGTACCCGGAGGTGTGAGCTGAGGTACTATACCTCGGCTTTTCAGATGATTATCAAACTCCTGGCTCATGTACTCACCTCCACGATCAGATTGTAGAAACTTTATAGTTTTGTGGAGATGATTCTCAACCTCATTCTAAGACTCTTTGAACTTTTCAAAAGTTTCCGACTTGTGCCTCATCAAATAGATATATCCATATCTACTCAAGTCGTCAGTAAAAGTCACGAAGTACTGATAGCCACCTCTAGCAGTTGTGTTCATTGGACCACACACATCACTGTGTATAAGCTCCAACAGCTCGGACGCCCTCTCGCAACTCTTTGCGAAAGGAGACTTAGTCATCTTGTCAAGCAAGCATGATTCGCCTCGAACGACCCAAAGTCGAACAATGTTAGGAGTCCATCATCATGGAGCTTCTTCATGCGTTTCAGACTAATGTGTCCAAGCCGGCAATGCCAGAAGTATATTGGATTTATCTCATTAGGCTTATGCCTCTTGACATTCATGTTATAGACCGGTTTTGTCTCTAGATTTAATATAAAAGCCCATCAATAATGGGTGCATAGCCCTAGAACATACCATTCAAATAAAATGAAAAGTCATTGTCCTTTAAATTCAATTCATAACCCTGACTCATTGTCACACCCAAGATGCGATCCTATCCCCGAGGAACTCGAAGGTCCCACCAAGGATAGAGCCGCATATTGAAGACGCTTTTGCAAGGTGGATATCATTACATCGTACCATATAAAACTCAAATGGGGATACATACACAGGCATAAAGTTGCCTCACAAATACATCAACACATTCATACAAAAGAGCAACATCTGACTACATATGAAAATACAAACAAAAGGCTCAAATGACATCCACCCTGCTAGCCCAGGCTGCCGACCAGGAACCTATCCCAAGATCGACGAAGAAGAAGAAGTAGAAGGGGAACACCAAACAAAGCAAGCATCCCTCTCATGTCATGACATAGCATTACCTGTACCTGGAGCTATTGTTGTAGTAATCTATGAGCCACGAGGACTCAGCAATTTCATTATCATGGGTATGAAGACTAGCAAAGCTTAGTGGGTATGGAATGGTTAAGTGGTGAGGTTGCAGCAGCACTAAGTATTGTATGGTGGCTAACTTACAAGTACAAGAGTAAGAAGAGCAACTACGCATAACGGTCACAAACTAGTAATGATCAATGAGTGATCCTAAAATACTTACAAATCAAACATAACCCCACCATGTTATCTTCTCAACCTCACTCGAAAAGAGACGGTCACGGTTATGCATGTGATTGGTGTATTTTAATTTAGATCTGGTGTCAAGTTCTCTACAACCGGATATTAAAAATTCCCATCTGCCACATAACTGCGGGCACGACTTCTAGAAAGATTAAACCCTGCAGGGGTGTCCCACTTAGTCCATCACAAACTCCTACGATCTGCGTAGGAAAATCCTCCATCCCAAAACGAGACGGTAGCTTTCGCATGTGCTCTGACTGTAGACCTATCAATGCCATCACCGTTCGATATAGGTATCCCATTCCACGCCTTGACGATATGCTTGATGAACTTAGTGGTGCCTCTATCTTTTCTAAAATTTATCCCAAGAGTGGTTACTATCAAATCCGCATACAAGAGGGTGATGAATGGAAAACCGCTTTCAAAACCAAGTTTGGCTTGTATGAGTGGCTAGTCATGCCTATGGGTCTCTCGGAAGCATCGGGTACTTTTATGCGTCTTATGAATCATGTCTTTCGCCCTTATATTGGCATATTTGTTGTGGTCTACTTTGATGATATGCTTGTTTATAGCAAATCTCTTAGAGATCATGTCACCCATGTTCGAACCATTTTGCAAACTCTTCGAAAAGAGCAACTCTATGCTAATATGGAGAAATGCCTTTTTGGCGTTGATAAGCTCGTTTTCTTGGGTTTTGTTGTTTCTTCTAAGGGTGTTCATGTTGATGAGTCCAAGATCCATGCTATTAAGACTTGGCCACAACCAACCAATTTGCAACAAGTGCGTAGTTTTCTTGGCCTTGCGGGTTTCTATCGTTGCTTTGTGAAGGATTTTAGCACCATTGCTTCGCCTTTGCATGCTTTCAGAAAGAAGAACGCGCCTTTTGTTTGGGGACCAACCAAAGACACCACTTTCAATGAGCTTAAGAATTTGCCTACTCATGCTCCCGTGCTTGCATTACCCAACTTTGACAAACCCTTTGAGATTTATTGCGATGTTAGTGGTAATGGCATAGGAGGTGTGTTAACGCAAGAGAAGCACCCCATAGCTTACTTTAGTGAGAAACTCTCCGGCGCGCAACTCAATTACCCCATCTATGACAAAGAGTTATATGCTTTCGTCTGTGTTTTGCATGAATGGGAACACTATCTTCGCCCACATGAGTTTATCATTCATACCGATCATGAAACGCTCAAGTATCTTAAGGGCCAAACCAAGTTGAACAAGTGTCATGCTAAATGGAGTGAATTTATTGAGTCTTTTCCTTACGTCATCACACACATTAAGGGTAAAGAAAACATTGTGGCAGATGCACTTTCTCGCATATGCATGCTTGTTACTCAACTTGAATTGGATGTCATTGGTTTTGAGCATATCAAAGACTTGTATGAGCACGATCCTACTTTTGCTACTCCTTATGCCATGTGTTTGTCGCACACCTCTTGGGAACGCTATTACATCAAAGATGGATACCTTACGAGAGCCAACAAACTTTGCATCCCCGTGTCTTCTCTTTGTTTGTTGCTCTTGCAGGAATCTCATGCAGGAGGCTTAATGGGACACTTTGGACGAGACAAGACGTTTGCTACGCTCTCGAAGAACTACTTTTGGCCAAAGATGTTTTGCGACATCAATCACTTCGCCAACCGATGCCATATATGTCACAAAGCTAAGTCCAGAGCTCAATCCCATGGCCTTTATATGGCTCTACCAATTTCATACAAACCATGGGAAGACATTAGCATGGACTTTGTACTTGGTTTGCCTAGGACTAGAAATGGGAAGGATTCGGTATTTGTCGCTGTGGACAGTTTCTCAAAAATGGCACATTTCATTCCTTGCAACAAGATAGACGATGCTTCACACGTTGCTAATCTCTTTTGTAGGGAAATATTGCATCTACATGGAGTGCCAAAGACTATCGTCTCGGACCGCGACATCAAGTTCCTTAGCTACTTTTGGAAGACCCTATGCGCCAAGCTCGGAATCAAGCTACTTTTCTCCACGGCGTACCATCCAGAAACCGACAGCCAAACAGAAGTTACCAACCGCACACTCTCTGCTCTACTTCGAGTACTCATCAAGAAGAACATCAAGGAGTGGGAGGAGTGCCTACCTATCGCCGAGTTCGCCTACAACCGAGCAAGACACTCAACAACCGGCAAGTCCCCCTTCGAGGTCGTCTACGGGTTCAACCCTTTGTCCCCTTTGGATATTCTCCCTCAACCACTCCAAGAGCGCATCAATTTGGACGCAAGTGCACGTGTGCACATCTCAAGAAGGTGCATGAAGATACAAGAAACACCATCGAGCGCCAAGTTCAACGCCTTGCGACCAAGCTCAACTTCAACGAGCAACCTATGGTCTTCAACATTGGTGATCCCGTGTGGCTACACCTTCGCAAGGATCGCTTTCCACAAGAATGCAAATCCAAGCTTAGACCATGAGCGGATGGACCCTTCAAGGTGCTCGCATGATACAACGACAAATCTTACAAGATCGACCTCCCACGCGACAAGTACAACGTGAGCGACTTCTTCAACGTCAAAGATGTCTCTCCCTTCCATGGTGATGAAGAATTTGATCCGAGGACGGATCTTCCCCAAGGGAGGGGAGATGATGCGGAGCATCCCAAGGCCATCCGCATGGACCGACCCCTCTTGGACCCATGACCCGAGCACGTGCAAGAGCCCTTGAAACCAAGGTGACATCTCTCCTCTCACATTTCCACTTTGATGCACATGAGACATGGGTACTACCTCATACGGACACTTTGTGCATTCTCAGGTATCATGGAGAAGAAGAGGAGGAAGATGGACGTGAAGACGGAAACGAAGAAGAAAAACTGCTCAAAGTCTCCAGGCTCCGGACGACCGACGAACCCCGGACGTCCGACGACCTCCATGCTTCGGACGTCCGGCCTCCTCCGGACGACCGACACTACCACACCTGAGCCAAAACAGACAGACATCCGATGCCACTCGGACGACCGACGCTCCTCGGACGACCGACCCCGACCGAACGTCCGACCGAAGGCCACCCGAGCCGAATCTACAGACGTCCGACAGGCACCGGACGTCCGGACCCTCGCGAGCCTCCGGACGACCAATGACTCCCAGACGTCCGACCCTATGCACCGTTTTGTGTCGGGCCGCAGCCCATGTACCCCTTCGCCCCCATCTTTTGCACTAAGACTATATATACTCCACCTCGTCCAACTTTCCAGGTTTAGCGTTGGTTTAGCTCATTTTGAGAGATAGAGCTTCGCTCATCCACATCGGATCTACTCCTCGTGAGAGACTGCTGCCTCTTCGGAGAAGATCCCTTTGGATTCAAGACCGCTCTTTAGGGAAGAACACCGTTACCCTTGTATCGTCCTTGGTTGATTGTGTACCGTGTGAACCCTATGTATTCGAGGATCTAGCACATGTGTAACTTGTTCTTGTTGGCTTAGTGTTTCTCTTGTGTTTCCCTCATGTTTTCCCTCGTTTCCCTCCTCACGTTCTTTGTGTTCTCCACGGGATCCGCTCCAATCGTGAAAGATCTGCCCATAGGGTTCCTACCCTACATTAGTTGTACTAGAGACTCTCAGATGACATATGGCTGCATCTCATAGGTGGGTCTATTCGACTCGGACCTTATCTCGACTCGGATCCGACTACGTCGAATCTGACCAGATCTTTCCGTGTCCATATTATTCGGTTAGCATCTAATGCTCCATGGCTAGTGAGACCAAGCCATCCATTGTGACATATGCTAGGTAGTTGGTTGTGCATCCACACAACCCTTTCGACTAGGGGCCTTTTGGGACAACATCATACAATGCATAGTCCCACAAACAAGTCACGTACTTGTCGATACACATCATTGATAATGTCCAAGGACTATCTCACTACTAGGGAAAACCCTTGTAGTAGCGCTTGAAATATACATAGCAGTAGCGCTGGGTCTAGCGCTACTGCTACCGTGCTACAGCTAAGTTGTAGCAGTAGCGCTGGTATGGGCAGCGCTACTGGTAAGTATTGTTAGCAGTAGCGCTACCTTGACCAGCGCTACTGATAAATATCAGTAGCAATTGTGAGAATCCAGCGCTGCTGCTAATCCAGCGGTGCTAGTATATGATTTCAAGTGCAACTGCTAATATTATTGCTTTCACAGATTTACACCCCCTCTACGTATTTCTGTTGTATTTATATAGGCTCTATACAATAGTTTCATCAGATCATACTAAACATACAATATTCTCATCATATCATAGACATATAGTTATCTCGTCATACCATCATCATCAAGTGCAACCGTATGGTCATGGCACACACACACAAGTTTCATCATCTCTATCTAAACCATGATGTAGAAGAGGAGAGCGATTAGCATGAGCAAGAGCACGACTATGTAGTACTTGAGGCACCGACGCCCCCGCTCATGTCGGAGTGTCCACCTCAAGTAACTCATTTCCGCTTTGGATCTGCTGTCAAACCCTCTGTGGCTAGCACCCAGGCACCTGTCCACCTAGGCCTGAGTGTCTAGACAGTGGTCGTAGACTCCTAGAACCCTCCCAATGAACACGACATAGCAGTCCTTTGCCATCTCTAATCTCTGTACCTGCATCGTTAGTTGATGAATTCAATGATAATACGCAACATAATGTACTTAAGAAAACAAAGAGGCATAATTAGCAAAATACAAGCAACCAATAGTAAATATAAATGACGAAGTTCCTCATACACAAACTAATTAACTAGAGAGATATACGCTAGTTCAGGACCACACACAGTTTAATTACATCACATAGTTTCGCCATGCATAAATTCAAAGTTTTGTGATAGAAAGACAGTAATGACACATTGTCATCAACAATCAGTCCTCCATGTCAGTGGTCCAATCTTCCTAGTCAGGGAGGAAGCACCCGAGCTTCTTGAAAGGCTTCAGGTCCAGATGCTGAGCAAGTAGCAGTGCTCGGACTTCAGCCCGCGTGATTGGCGGATGGTAGAACATTCCCGTTGGTTCAAGGACCAGGTTCATCATTACACGGGCAAGTTCACACTGTACGTGATAAAACTTAGCTCGGATTCGATGATCCAGTGTCTTTCCTATGCTTGTGGCCCAGCTGTCAATCAAGGCATCTTTGGTAGTAGCTACATGCGAAGGCGTTGATTAGCCCTTCTGTACTCGAGCTGGTGATGCATGAGGTAGAATGCATCAGCCTTACAGGTGTGCGATTGCTGGATGCAGCAGAAGTCAGTCTTATGGCGGAAAACTAGCCTGTTCTTCCTGTGCCTTTTCACCTTGATATATCCACCAGACAGGCTGAAGTTTAATAGGGCACTATCAAGAACACTCTTTACGTTCGTCTAATCCTTTTTCTTGAGGTTCTTCGATGAGTCCAAATACATAGCACGGGAGTATTCCGGGTACAGAATGGTGAGCACGGCACCGCCCCCACTGTGCAAATTAAGGACACCTCAAATTAGCCTCCAAGCTTGCAAAGGAATGATTAACACTTACAAAAGGATATGCGCGGATGACTTACGTGGGATGATAAGGTAGGTTAATCGCTTCTTTGTCCTTATTAGCTATCATTAATTCGCTGAGGTACTTGCTCGCATAGTCACGATGCTCTTTGCAAACTGCCAAGAAGCTCTCGTGCATATAGTACGGGTCCATGATGCAGATATATTTTATGTTCTCGATCCTGATGAAGTAGTTGAGATACAACACATACATGTAGATGAACTAGAAATCCTTCTTGGTCATGTGGAACATGTCATAGATGTAGTCAAATCATAGGATGAGCTGATTCACGGGCTAGGTCTCGACGCACAACTTCCCACCCAGCACCTGAGCCTTGTAAAGCGGGTATCCTGGTTTTTCCATGATCAGAAGGCTTTTCTCTCTAGCCAGCACATCTTCATGGAGTCTCCTTAGATCATTGTTCAGTATGTGCTCTAGCGCTTTGGCAGGTAGGATCGACTCGCCGACGACATGGAAACGCTTTGCACCTTCGACAAGTATTCTATCTACCACACAGGGCTTCAGAGGCGGATGGCTACTTGAAGCAGCTCTGGCGCCTTTAGGGCCATTCCTATCCCGTCTCCTCCTTTGCTTATTGGTGGGTGGCGGTAGTGAGCCCACCATACCTTCCCCAACCACCATCCCAGTGTCGTCGGGCTAATAGTGGATGGGCCTCGGGGGGTTGTTGGATAGAGGCATCATCTGGAGGCGTCTCCTACTAGGATCGCTTAAAGAGAGACTTTTTCATTCTGCCTTAGGACGTTCCGGCTCTGGCAAATCAGGCAGCATCAAGTCATCATATCCACGCTCATAGCCTGAGTGTTCATCATCCTGAGCCATCAATATTCCATCATCGTAGGCGGTATTGAAATACTTGTCTGGGTCATCATCCTCCTCCTCCTTGTCATCATCAACATTTGCTTCTTCGACAGCGGGGGCGACATGATCTCGCTCTAATGGAGCATCTCCCTCACGTCGTTCGCTATCACCTGCCACGACAGGTGCTGGTAATTTGGTAGGTGGGGTGGTGTTCATACCTTCTTGAGAAGGTGGCATTGGTGTGATACTGGCGCCTCGAGATGAAGAAGAGACTTCAGCCAAGGCAAGAACCAGCTCTTGCATGTGCCAATACTCTGGGTGGTCTCGTCGTCTTCGAATGGTACCGGAGGAGGCAAACCCCCGAAGCCCGAGAAGACACTGGCCACGTTAACCTTGAAGACGCCATCGGGCATCTCTCAGTTTTGGAACATGCGGTCCTTCGGCTTCACGATTGTTGCCTTTCCCACGTCCACCTTCTGGCCCTTGATGTCGTACAGTCGGGTGCACTGGGTAACGTCGGCCTACAAAGAAGACATGGATGCGATGTCAAACATCCGAAAGGAAACCGAAACGGAAGACTATAGACATGAGGTGAAAAGGGTATGACGCATTATTACCGTGAGGGCATCGAGCTCATCCAATGACAAAGGCCGACCGAGCATACCAGAGACGGAGGTAGGGCATACCAGAACGGGACCTTTTGCGGTTGCTTGAGTAGGTGCTGGTGCTGTGGTGTTCGCCGAATTGCTCCCAGCAAAGCTGGGAAGGGGAAAGTCCTCCGGTCGTGCATTTGGATTGTTGTTCGACCAATCGAAAATTGCCAGAATCAAGATGACCACCGCGTCAGTAACCGCTACATTGACTAGCCTGACCAACTCTTCTTTGCTCCCGCCTTTGGTCTTATTGACCGCAAGTGCGACCTTCTACTCGATGGTCTGTTGAGTGATGGCCAACCGTCTCTTCCTTCTTTCCTCTGGCTCCTCACGGTAGCACGTATTCCACGAGGCACCATCTCCGACGCTGTGCACACGTCCATAGGACAACGACTTGTCCATCGGGACCTTTTTCTGTATGTTCAGGGCCTCGTTGAATGGGGTGTCCCACTTGGGCCTCGCCAATGACTGTGACGACTCATTGCTTTTGGCTGCCTTTTGGTGCTGCTCTTTCTGCAAAAGGAATGTGGATGGTTTACTAATGTGACAAAACTTGTAGTCGAATTGATTGGAAGCTAATATGATAATGTGGTAATATAACAATTACCACAAGTCTGATGAACTCCCTCGTGTTCGGGTCCGTGTACATGATCTTTTTGACTTTCTCCCACTTGTACCAGGCCCTGTTCCAGTCATGCTCCAGCGGGTTGGTGAACTCCGCCAAGGTGTCTGGGATTTTGTGACTTTCATGTTCGGCATCCTCCTTAGCCCATGCGTGCCTCTTCCCCTTGTAACCACGGCTTCCGAGGCGGTGGGGAGGCATGTTCCTGGCCAGGAGCGCCTTCATTTTCTCCGACCTTGCCTTAACTTCTTCTTCAGCGCAAGTCTCCTTGAATTTTTCAAAGTCCTCTTCCTTTAGTGATGGATTGTTGGAATGAATCTTGGACCGCGGTTCATTCTTCGCAATCGCTTTTTCACTCCAACTTTACAGGAGGACAAGTCGTTGGTGAACGTCACCATCACCTTGTCGTTTATCTTTGTCATGGCGACGTCGTCCCACGACTCTTTATATTTGCCTTCATCCCGCCCGGGGAACAGGAACCTATTGTGCAACCTCTTTAGGAGCATGTGCTCCATATGTGGTTTGTTCTTCAACCTCTCGTCGTTGATTTTGGCGGTTTCCCTGGGGACGCATCCAAGTTGATTGCCCCAAAATGAGCGCGCTTCTGCCGGCACCGTTGGCTCTAACTTCTCGGGGTGCATCTCCGTGACCCCAATTTGTCCGATGCCGAGCTTGTTTGGTCTTCATGACATGTTCTTCTTCGGTGCTTTATCAGCTACGATAGCATCGTCGCCGGTCTCGGGGGTGGTGTCGGTGCTAGTGCCAGTGCTGATTGATACGTCTCCAACGTATCTATAATTTTTTATTTGTCCATGTTATTATAGTATCCATCTAGGATGTTTTATATGCATTTATATGCTATTTTACATGATTTTTGGGACTAATCTATTAACCTAGATCCCAGTGCCAGTGCCAGTTTCTGTTTTTTCCTTGGTTTTGTGTTTCGCAGAAAAGGAAAACCGAACGGAGTCCAATTGACCTGAAACTTCACAGAACTTATTTTTGGACGAGAAGAAGGACACGAAGTAAAAGAGTTGGGCCAGAAGAGTCCCGGGCTGCCCACGAGGGTGGGGGGCGTGCCCACCCCCTTGGGCGCGCCTCGCTACCTCGTGGACCGCCCGGGGACCCCCTGCCTTGTTCCCGACTCCAACACCTCTTATATAACCCAAAACTTCCAGAAAGAAACCTAGATCGAGAGTTCCGCCACCAGAAGCCTCCGTAGCCACCGAAAACCAATCTAGACCCATTCCGGCACCCTGCCGGAGGGGGGAATCCCTCTCTGGTGGCCATCTTCATTATCCCGACGCTCTCCATGACGAGGAGGGAGTAGTTCACCCTTGGGGCTGAGGGTATGTACCAGTAGCTATTTGTTGGTTTGCCTCTCAAGTTCTTAAGGTGGCATGATCTTGATGTATCGTGAGCTTTGCTATTATAGTTGGATATTATGATGTTTCTCCCCCTCTACTCTCTTGTGATGAATTGAGTTTTCCCTTTGAAGTTATCTTATTGGATTAAGTCTTTAAGGATTTGACAACACTTGATGTATGTCTTGCACGCGCTTATCGGTGGTGACAATGGGATATCATGTGATCCACTTGGTGTATGTTTTGGTGATCAACTTGCGAGTTCCGTGACCTCGTGAACTTATGCACAGGGTTTGGCACACATTTTCGTATTGACTCTCCGGTAGAAACTTTGGGGCACTCTTTGAAGTTCTTTGTGTTGGTTGAATAGATGAATCTGAGATTGTGTGATGCATATCGTATAATCATACCCACGGATACTTGAGGTGACATGGGTGTATCTAAGTGACACTAGGGTTTTGGTTGATTTGTGTCTTAAGGTGTTATTCTAGTACGAACTCTGGGATAGATTGAACGGAAAGAATAGCTTCGTGATATTTTACTACGGACTCTTGAATAGATCGATCAGAAAGGATAACTTTGAGGTGGTTTCATACCCTACAATAATCTCTTCGTTTGTTCTCCACTATTAGTTACTTTGGAGTGACTCTTTGTTGGATGTTGAGGGATAGTTATATGAACCAATTATGTTATTATTGGTGAAGAACTTGCACTAGTGAAAGTATGAACCCTAGGCCTTGTTTCCTAGAATTACAATACCGTTTTCGCTCGCTTTTATCATTAGTTACCTTGCTGTTTTTATATTTTCAGATTAGAAAAACCTATATCTACCATCCATATTGCACTTTTATCAACATCCCTTTGCCGAACTAGTGCACCTATATAATTTACCATTGTATTGGGTGCGTTGGGGTCACAAGAGACTCTTTGTATTTGGTTGCAGGGTTGCTTGAGAGACACCATCTTCATCCTACGCCTCCCACAGATTGATAAACCTTAGGTCATCCACTTGAGGGAAATTTGCTACTGTCCTACAAACCTCTGCACTTGGAGGCCCAACAACGTCTACAAGAAGAAGGTTGTGTAGTAGACATCAAGCTCTTTTCTGGCGCCGTTGCCGAGGAGGTTAGCGCTTGAAGGTATATCTTTAGATCTTGCAATCGAATCTTTTTATTTCTTTTTTTATCACTTGTTTAGTTTATAAAAGAAAACTACAAAAAAATTATGGAATTTAGGGTGCCTCATATGCTTCATCTTTTTAATATCTTTCATGAAAATAAGGATTCCGATAATTGTGCCAAAGTGTTAGAAGAAGAATGCATTAGAATGTTTGGCACTAAATCTTTGAATGATGAGCATGATTGCAATGTTATTAGTAAGAACTCTTTGAATATCCATAGTACTAATGATGATTGCATTAGTCATGATGAGAATGTCTCTTATAAGCATGTCAACTTTTGTGGAATACATAGAGCTTGCAAGCACACACCAAATAGGGAAGATAGATTTTGCAAGAGGCATAAGTATTTAGAAAGTAAATGGTTGCAAGAAAGGCTAGATGCTTGTGCTGAACATTTAAAATTTCTTTGCCATCCTTGTGAACTTTGCAATGAACGTGATCTTAAATATCCAATGCAAATTGTTTCATGATCGAATCGTGTCCAAAAATTGTGATGACTTGATTTCCCTTGCACATCATAATGAACTTAGTTTGCTTCTGGGTTATGAAGAAATGAAACGTATAATTAAGGATATTCCAGAATTTGCCCTTGATAATGTTCTTGATTTTGATCTAGAGGAAATTTATGTGTATTGTGCGGTGAATTGCATTGAGAATCCTTATATTGCCAATTACATAAAGTCAAGAAAACAATTAGAAGATGAAAAGAATATTAATGAAAGGGAAGAGACTTCCCATTATCCTCCTGTTATTTCTTATGATGAATCAGGTAACGAGGAGGAGCCTTCTATTCACCCAATCTCATTAATAAGGAGCTCCAAAAAGAGGATTAAACCCACACATGATGTGAAGAAGAAAAAGAAAAGACGGATAACCAAAGGTAAAAAGGTATCTCTCCCAAATGATGTTGCTCCTATTACTCATTGTGATGATGATAATTGCTATACTATTGGTGCTATCCATACTATTAATGATGAGAGTGATTATGCTTATGATATGAAAATACCCAAGCTTGGGGATGCTATGTTTGATGAGAAGGACATGTTTGAGAATGTATTTGCTGCAATTAATGTTTGTCCCAAGCTTGGGGATACTATGTTTAATGAAGATGATATTTTTAGTCTCCCAAGTTTTGATGAGCAAACTTATTATGATGATAGCATGCCTCCTATTTATGATGATTATTGTGATGATACGTATGCTATAAAAAGTAGTGATGATTATATTAAAACTTGTCATGATTATGATTACCCTTTTTCTGAACATTACTCTTTTAATGTGGAAACAATTTATAATATTCGAGTTTCATATGATACTCCCACTATTCTGAATCAGAAGAATCTTGCTTATGTGGAGACTAGTAAATTTTCTATGCTTGTAGATCATGAAAATAATTCTTTATGTGATGGTTATATTGTTGAATTTATTCATGATGCCACTGAAAATTATTATGAGAGAGCAATATATGCTTGTAGAAGTTGCAATAATATCGAGTTTCCTCTCTATGTGTTGAAAATCTTGAAGTTATCCTTGTTTTACCTTCCTATGCAAGTTAATTCTTGTTCCCACAAGTTTTTTGCTCACAAAATACCTATGCATAGGAAGTGGTTTAGACTTAAATGTGCTAGTCATATTGTTCATGATGCTCTCTTTATGTTTCAATTCTAATCTTTTATGTGAGCATCATTGAAATCATCATGCCTAGCTAGGGGCGTTAAACGATAGCGCTTGTTGGGAGGCAACCCAACTTCATTTTTGTTCTTTAATTTTTGCTCCTCTTTAGTAATAAATAATTCATCTAGGCTCTGTTTAGATGTGGTTTTATGTTTTAATTAGTTTTTTTGCCAAGTAGGAGCTTTGGGAAGACTTGGGTGAAGTCTTTGCGATCTTGCTGTAAAAAACAGAAACTTTAGCGCTCACGAGTTTTGCTCCCATTTTTACCGGAGAGTGCGATTAGGTTGATTCTTTTTGAAGATAATTAGTAGAAAAATTCCTCAAGTCCACCAATTTATTTCAGAATTGTATGAGTTCCATAAGTATACGTTTGATACAGATTACTACAAACTGTTCTATTTTTGACAGATTCTGTTTTCTATGTGTTGTTTGCTTATTTTGATCAATCTATGAGTAGTCTCAGAGGGTATGAACGATAGAGAAGCTGGAATACAGTAGATATTACACCAATATGAATTTAGAATGAGTTCACAACAGTACCTAAGTGGTGATTTATTTTCTTATACTAACAGAGCTTACAAGTTTTCTGTTGAGTTTTGTGTTGTGAAGTTTTCAAGTTTTGGGTAAAGATTCAATGGACTATGGAATAAGGAGCGGCAAGATCCTAAGATTGGGGATGACCAAGGCACCCCAAGGTAATATTCAAGGACAACCTGCTGGAATTTTGTCTATTTTGGGCCTAGCCCAATAGCAGTTTCAGAAATTCCTAATAAATCCTAGAGGCCCATGCAGCCCATTCGTGCAAGGCAAGAGGTGGAACAAAAGTTTAGTCCCACATTGCTAGTTTAGAGGGAGTTGGACCTCTTTATAAGGGAGGTTCTTTCCCCACATGTATGAACATGAGAACAAGAGGGACATCCACACACGCTCCTCCTCCGCCGCCCGCCTCACCACGCCACGCCTCGTCACGACGCGCCGCGGGTTGCGGGAATGAGCTGAGTCGATGTCTAAATTTTTTCCACGCACGACGGGTATACGAAAGGTCACGTGGGAGTTGAAACGTTTTCTGTAGTGGACACTGAATTCGAACGGCACGCCTCTTCGGCCGCTGCCTGTTCGCTTCGTCTCCCTTCGTTGCTTCACCTCCCGCCGCAGCCTCTTCGCGTCCTTCTCCTGTGCCTATATAAGAGAGGTCGTTCCTCTCCAGAGAGACACAACAGAAGCTCCTCTTCCTCTCGCCACAAAGTTCCAAGCACTGCGCTGCTGCTACGTTCTTCCCCATCCCGGCTTGCGGCGTGCACCGCACGTCGGGACAGTGGGCCTCCGAAACCGCACCTTTTGAGTCCTTTACGGGAGATGGGTGATAAGGTTTTTGGGGAGCGCTCAGCGCGACTACTGGCTGCTTCATCACGGACGATCCGGTCACCGACGACTTCTTCCCCGACATCCACGACCTCCTCGACGACATGGCAGGCGAGGACACCGAACCCAAGTCCAGCGCTTCTGCTGCTGCTGTCCCGTACGTGTTCTTCCTCTTTCTGTTAGAGACCCTGCTTCAGCTCCTTGTTCTACTGTTTTCCCTAAATATGTTAGACTTTGTTTCATATATGCAACTTGCTATACTATCTGCTCTAGATGTGTTTAGTTACAGTTCATATATGAAAATGTTGTTTACCTTCTCTTTATCAAATTACATGACTTGTTTTATCACTGCTATACTAGTCGTGCTTTATCTAGTATTTCTGATAATAAAATCATTTGGTAAATTGCTCATATTTCCAACACAACCAAGAGCCTAAGCTTTGGGATGCCCCGGATGGCATCCCCTCTTTCGTCTTCGTCTATCCGTAACTTTACTTGGAGCTATATTTTTATTCACCACATGATATGTGTTTTTCTTGGAGCGTCATTTTATTTTAGTTTGCTTTGCTTGCTGTTTGAATAAAATACCATGATCTGAAATTGTTAAATGTTAGAGAGTCTTCACATAGTTGCATAATTATTCGACTACTCATTGATCTTCACTTATATATTTCGGAGTAGTTTGTCATTTGCTCTAGTGCTTCACTTATATCTTTTTAGAGTCTTGCGGTGGTTTTATTTTGAAGAAATAGATGAACTCTCATGATTCACTCATATTATTTTGTGAGTCTTTAGAAAAACATGGTAGTTTGCTTGGGTTATGAAACTAGTCCTAATATGATAGGCATCCAAGTGTGATATAATAAAAACTTTCATAAAAGTGCATTGAATTCTATGAGAAGTTTGATACTTGATAATTGTTTTGAGATATGAAGATGGTGATATTAGAGTTATGATAGTTGAGTAGTTGTGAATTTGAGAAATACTTGTGTTAAAGTTTGTGATTCCCGTAGCATGCACGTATAGTGAACCGTTATGTGATGAAGTCGGAGCATGATTTATTTATTGATTGTCTTCCTTATGAGTGGCGGTCGGGGACGAGCGATGGTCTTTTCCTACCAATCTATCCCCCTATGAGCATGCACGTAGTACTTTGTTTTCATAACTAATAGATTTTTGCAATAAGTATGTGAGTTCTTTATGACTAATGTTGAGTCCATGGATTATACGCACTCTCACCCTTCCACCATTGCTATCCTCTGTAGTACCGCGCAACTTTCGCCGTACCATAAACCCACCATTTACCTTCCTCAAAACAGCCACCATAACTACCTCTTATGGCATTCCATAGCCATTCCGAGATATATTGCCATGCAACATTCCACCGTTCCATTTATTGTGACACACTCCATCATTGTCATATTGCTTTGAATGATCATGTAGTTGACATTGTATTTGTGGCAGAGCCACCATTCATAATTCTTTCATATATGTCACTCTTGATTCATTGCACATCCCGGTACGCTGCCGGAGGCATTCACATAGAGTTATATTTTGTTCTAAGTATCGAGTTGCACTTCTTGAGTTGTAAGTAAATAAAAGTGTGATGATCATCATTATTAGAGCATTGTCCCAAGTGAGGAAAGGATGATGGAGACTATGATTCCCCCACAAGTCGGGATGAGACTCCAGACGAAAAAGAAAAAAAGAAAAAAAGAGGACATAAAAAAGAGAAGGCCCCAAAACAAAAAAAAAACAAAAAACAAGAAAAATGAGAGAAAAAGAGAGAATGGGCAATGCTACTATCCTTTTACCACACTTCTGCTTCAAAGTAGCACCATGATCTTCATGATAGAGAGTCTCCTATGTTGTCACTTTCATATACTAGTGGGAATCTTTCATAATAGAACTTGGCTTGCATATTCCAATGATGGGCTTCCTCAAAATGCCCTAGGTCTTCGTGAGCAAGCAAGTTGGATGCACACCCACTTAGTTTCTTTTTGAGCTTTCATACACTTATAGCTCTAGTGCATCTGTTGCATGGCAATCCCTACTCACTCACATTGATATCTATTGATGGGCATCTCCATAGCCTGTTGATACGCCTCGTTGATGTGAGACTATCTTCTTCTTTTTGTCTTCTCCACAACCACCATTCTATTCCACCTATAATGCTATGTCCATGGCTCACGCTCATGTATTGCGCGAAGATTGAAAAAGTTTGAGAACATCAAAAGTATGAAACAATTGCTTGGCCTGTCATCGGGGTTGTGCATGATTTAAATATTTTGTGTGATGAAGATAGAGCATAGCCAGACTATATAATTTTGTTGGGATAGCTTTCTCTGGCCATGTTATTTTGAGAAGACATGATTATTTTGTTAGTATGCTTGAAGTATTATTATTTTTATGTCAATATTAAACTTTTGTCTTGAATCTTATGGATCTGTTTTTATATTGATGATTATGTTGGGTAGCATTCCAGATATCTATAATTTTATGGATGTGTTTTGGCCACAATAAAGCAGATTGTATTGATGATTATGTTAGGTAGCATTCCACATCAAAAAATCTGTTTTATGATTTATCTACTCGAGGACGAGCAAGAAGTAAGCTTAGGGATGCTTGATACATCTCCAACGTATCTATAATTTTTTATTGTTCCATGCTATTATATTATCCATCTAGGATGTTTTATACACATTTATATGCTATTTTATATGATTTTTGGGACTAACCTATTAACCTAGAGCCCATTGCTAGTTTCTGTTTTAGCTTGTTTTTGAGTTTCACAGAAAAGGAAAACCAAACAGAGTCCATTTGACCTGAAACTTCACGGAACTTATTTTTGGACCATAAGAAGGACACGGAGTAAAAGAGTTGGGCCAGACAAGTCCTAGACTGCCAACGAGGGTGGGGGCGTGCCTCCCAACCTCGTGCATAGCCCGAGGGACCCCCTGCCTTGTTCTCGACTCCAACACCTCTTATATAACCCAAAACTTCCAGAAAGAAACCTAGATCAGGAGTTCCGTCGCTAGAAGCCTCTGTAGCCACCGAAAACCAATCTAGATCCATTCTGGTACCCTGCCGGAGGGGGGAATCCCTCTCCGATGGCCATCTTCATCATCCCGACACTCTCCATGACGAGGAGGGAGTAGTTCACCCTCGAGGCTGAGGGTATGTACCATTAGCTATGTGTTTGATCTCTCTCTCTCTCTCTCGTGTTCTTGAGATGGCATGATCTTGATATATCACGAGCTTTGCTATTATAGTTGGATCTTATGATATTTCTCCCCCTCTACTCTCTTGTGATGAATTGAGTTTTCCCTTTGAAGTTATCTTATTGGATTTAGTCTTTAAGGATTTGAGAACACTTGATGTATGTCTTGCACGTGCTTATCTGTGGTGACAATGGGATATCATGTCATCCACTTGATGTATGTTTTGGTGATCAACTTGCGAGTTCCATGACCTCGTGAACTTATGCATAGGCGTTGGCACACGTTTTCGTCTTAACTTTGGGGCACTATTTAAAGTTCTTTGTGTTGGTTGAATAGATGAATGTGAGATTGTGTGATGCATATTGTATAATCATACCCATGGATACTTGAAGTGACATTGGAGTATCTAGGTGAAATTTGGGTTTTGGTTGATTTGTGTCTTAAGGTGTTATTCTAGTACGAACTCTAGGATAGATTGAACGGAAAGAATAGCTTCGTGTTATTTTACTACGGACTCTTGAACAGGTCGATCAGAAAGGATAAATTTGAAGTGGTTTCGTACCCTACAATAATCTCTTCGTTTGTTCTCCGCTATTAGTGACTTTGGAGTGACTCTTTGTTGCATGTTGAGGGATAGTTATATGATCCAATTAGGTTATTATTGTTGAGAGAACTTGCACTAGTGAAAGTATGAACCCTAGTCCTTGTTTCGTAGCATTGCAATACCATTTTCCCTCACTTTTATCATTAGTTACCTTCCTGTTTTCATATTTTCAGATTAGAAAAACCTATATCTACCATCCATATTGCACTTTTATCACCATTTGTTCGCCGAACTAGTGCACCTATACAATTTTCCATTGTATTGGGTGTGTTGGGGACACGAGAGACTCTTTGTATTTGGTTGCAGGGTTGCTTGAGGGAGACCATCTTCATCCTATTCCTCCCACGGATTGATAAACCTTAGGTCATCCACTTGAGGGAAATTTGCTACTATCCTACAAACCTCTACACTTGGAGGCCCAACAATGTCTACAAGAAGAAGGTTGTGTAGTAGACATCACTGGTGTCAGGGTTGGAGCCACTGCCGCCCCCATGCAACCCCATCTGGTGTTCATCCAGGTAATCTAAATAGGGATTTACTGCCTCAATGGGGTCTACTGTGAGGCGAGCAGAACCCCCGGCTTCGGCATCGGTAGACATGTTTCCTATTCAACAATTGTAAGTAAAAGATATAATGAAGAGAAAAAAGGGGCCTATATTTGGTCGGAATGTTGATTCATTCCCCTTCCGGGAAATTCCGGGTACTCCATATGTCCTAGTTTCTAGCAAAAGTCATGCCAAAAATCACGGAAATTTTGTGGCATGACCTTTGCTAAAAACTGGACATATGGAGCGCCTCAAATTTGCTGGAACAGAAATGAATCAACATACCGGCAAAACATAGGCCACTCGGATATTTTTCGACATACAACCAACATTGCAAAATGATATAACATCCATGACATATATCGTTTGCGAAATATAGCAGTCAAGCAAGTACATAGAGTGAAATGACGAAACATTGCACGCCAAGAATTTTCTACTAGTTTGCACTAAACTAATTTACTAATTTGCTACTGTTTTTTATTTATAGGTATTTTAGCTACTGCCCTAATTAGCTACTGATTTTTATAAATTGGCCCTAGTGTAGTTACTGCCCTAATTTATAGGTATTTTAGCTACGACCCTAATTTTCTACAAAAAATTGCTACTGTTTTTTATTTATAAGTATTTTAGCTACTGCCATAATTAGCTAAATTTGCTCATTTGCCAAAAAAAACTTGTACCTACTGCCCTAATTAGCTATTGTTTTTTATAAATTTTTGCTACTGTTTTTATAGCTAATTTATATACCTAAAAAACAAATTAGCTGCTATTTTTTATGAATTTTAACTACTGTTTTTTATGAATTTTTGATACTGTTTTTTAGTTTAGTGCAATTTGCTAATATTTTTTATTTATAGGTATTTTATATACCCTAAACTAAAGTGCCCTAAATTAAATTTCCCTAAACTAAATTGCTAAATTGCACTAAACTAAATTTGCTAAATTGCCCTATTCTAAATTGCTAGGCTAGGGTTCAAATTAGAGAGAGAGAGGAGGGCAGGGGAGAGGAGAGGGAGAAGCATACGAGGCGGGGGAGAGGGCGGCGGCAAGATCGAGGGTAGTGGAGAGGGTGGCGGCGGCGAGGTCGAGGACGGTAGTGGCTTGGTTGAGGGCAGGCGCAAGGGCGACGGTCGGCAGCAGCGAGGTCGAGGGCGTCGATGGCGGGCGCAGGGGCGATGGCCGGTGACAGAGGGGGGGAGACTTGCTGAAATATTGAGCCCGCGCGGCAGGGTATTACTCAACATAGCGGTAGCACTGATTTGTAGACAAGCTCTATAGCTAACCTAGCTATAGCGCTGGATCCTAAAGAAGTGCTACTGCTAACTATTCCAATTTTTATTTTTTTTAATTCTAAAATACAAATAGCAGTAGCGCTGGGTTAGGATCCAGTGCTATAGCTAAGTTAGCTATAGCGCTGGTCCCCAATCCAGCGCCACCACTATTTTTTGTTTTTCTTATTATTTTCCTTTTCTTTTGTGTTTACTTTTCTTTTTCTTTTCTACTGCTTTCTCCCTTTTGTTTTTTGTTTTTCTCCCGACGACGACGTCTCCATCTGCCACAATGCGCGAATATCACCGGAACCATGCATGTGGTAGTAACATATTAGTTGACCGATAATGGTTACTTAAGTGCGTACACAAAATAGATACATATATATAAATGATGGTTTCCCAGTTGCGTCCACGACGTTTCACATTGAGCTTCTTCCCTTTCTTGTTCGTTGCGGAATAATTGAGCCCCTCCTTGTGACTTTTCCAGAACCATGGAGTACAATCTTTCTTAGGTAATGTAGTATTGATTCTTCTTTTCACGTAAGCTTCATGGTCATCCTCATCTTCCCTCATTGGGTTGCCGTGTTGGTCATAGTATTCCTCGTTGGCGACTCCATCCATTCAGATGATGCTTCTTTTGGATCTCCTCACGACAACACGACTGGGATTGGCCGGGTCGTTTATGAAGAAGCATTGTGTCACATGCTTAGCCTGTACCCATGGTTCATTTTGGCGATAATGTTAACATTCACGGGAGTGCCCTTCACGTCGGGTATAGACATGCATGGTAGAGAAATACTTATTTTCTCTTACGACGTCCTTGGCCCATCTGACACGGAACATTGTTGCATCGTGCATTCCACCATAGTCAAGCTCCTAGATCTCTTCGACCTTCGGTAGAATCTTTTAGTTCTACCATCGGCGCTGGTCATGCATTCAATTGTCACCCCGGAGTTCTGGTAATCACTGTCCATGTCTTTGGCCTTCGTGTAGAACATGTACCCGTTGATATCGTATGACTGATAGGTCGCGAGCTTGGGCGCGGGGCCATGAGCAATCGTCCGAACTGCCCTCTTTCGGGTTTTTTTCTAGAACTTGTTCTTCGAACCAACGCAAGAAAATGGCATTGTGCTCTATAGTAACTTAGTCGTCCGTCTTGAGCATCCCCTTATCACGGTACTTGTCATGGACTAGACACGACAGATGTCCTGGCGCAAGGACTTAGTCATGGAGCCATCGTAACTAGGTTAGCTTGAAGGGGTTAACCGGGACAAAGGACACAGAGAGTTTACCCAGGTTCGACCCCTCTCAACGAGGTAAAAGCCTACTCCTGCTTTGTGTTGTATTGCTAGGGTTGTGATTACCAGGGAGCGAATACGCTTGACCTAGCTCTCAATTGTTGTTACCTATCCCTAAACCGCAGCCAGGTCGTCCCTTTAGATACACTGGAAAATGCCCGGCGGTTCACGGAGTCCCGGTCGGCTCATACACTGCGTTCCAGCTCGGTGACTAACAACACTTGCCTTACAAAACAAGTCATACACACATGGAGGTTCATCCTCTTGGGCCTTAAGTCTCCTCTGGGTCTTGGGATGTCAACGGGCTTGTATAGGACGCCATCTTCATTGATAAATCGCTAGTGGTATAACCAGGCCCCTCCTGGGCAGTTCATAACTAGCAGTTATATCCCCAACATTAGGCCCCATGTCGATTTGAACTTGTTCATATCAATCTTCAACACCTGTCTTATCAAAATTTTGCATCACTTGTTTGATAAACTTTGCTATAACCCGCAATGACGTCATTCCACATTAATTTCGCACAAGGCACAGAATATCTTAATTGATCCTTATCTTAATAATCATCCCAAAAATCGAGGCATCCATATAGCCACATGATGTTTTTGGCCTCCTCGATTCTCGCGCATGCCTTGTACCCACCCCCTTATAAATAGGGACGGGGGTCTTTACCATTTCTCCCCTTGCCTCCTTGCCTTCGTCTTCCTCTCGCGTTTTCTTCGTCGCCCAAGCTCCGTCGCCGTGACCTCCGACCGCTGCGCTCACTCTGGCTGCTGCATCGACCTGATTAGACCAAAGAACTCCGGTGCGCCACCGCTGTTCTTCATCACATGTAAGTGCACTTATCCTTTAATCTCAGATCTACATTAGGGTTTGGACAGTTTGTCAGTGTTCTTGCCATTCTTTGTTGTTTCCTTCAACTGAAATAGCTTGTAATCTGGATATGTCAAAAACCTTGTACAGAAGTGGTTTTAGCATTCATTTTTATCATGAGAATAGCATCTCTCCATAGAAGATCTCATCAGAGCATCCAAACTTTTCTACTACTGCCACCTTAGGTTTAGAATTTTACTGCTTTTTCTGAACCGTGGTAGATCCAAAATTATTTCTTCAGCTTGCAAAATCTGTTTGTCCAACACTTCACAAAATTTTTACTAATAGACTTGAAGCACCATAACTGCCATGGCGGCTTATGACATAAACCGTGACCCGCCATGTAACATTAGGCCCCATTTAAGCCGCCATCATCCGCCTCAAAGTCAATAATCCGGCAATATCCTTCTGGTTTAACCAGGCTTGCTTATTCATTCTCATAATTCAATCCTCCGGTTTAACAAATGTACTCTGAACTGCATCTCCATAGCCATTAGCTTTTTTACAACGGCTTAAACCATAATTTTTAACTCGCCAGATATCTGCCGGTTTAATGACATCTTGAATCGCCTTCTGTAGGTTGAGCACCCAATCATGATTAAGATAGTCACATCATGCGACTGGGTTCCGTCCAACATTACCGAGGCAATGCTCCAAGATTATATCAAGATTGGCTTCTTACCGGCAAGAAACATCATTCACTGGCGTGCTCCAAAACCGGATGAAGTCAGACCTCAGCCGCAGGATGATGAAGTTATCGTTTTCACTGATCACATGAACCGGGGCTTCTCACCGCCGGGTCAAAATTCTTCCGTGAAGTTCTACATTTTTTGCAACATCATCCTCAAGACATCGGGCCCAATTCCGTTTCAAATATCTGCAATTTCCATGTCTTCTGTGAAGTATACCTTAAAGAAGAACCAAGTGTTGAACTCTTTAGAGAGTATTTTTATTTGAACCTCCAAAATAAATTCACTGACAGGCCCATCCAGGAGCTTCGAGGGACCTCACTTTAGCGACGCAGAGATGCCATTTTTCCTTACGCTCAGCTTCCGAGCCATCCCAAGCATTGGAATCAAACTTGGTTCTATTGGAAAGATACTTCTCCTGCTGATGAAAACCCCTTGCCAGGCTTCTGCGACCAACGACTCAACCCAAAGCACCCTCTCCCTGACCGGCTTACCACTACTAAATGGGCTAAACTTGTTCCCACCTTTTCAAAGGTTAGAGCCTTATTGGCCAATGGATTGAACGGGGTTGACCTGGTTCGATGCTGGGTAGCTTGGAGGATCATACCTTTGAGCTGCCGGTCCGGTCTAATGTGCAAATATACTGGAAATACCAAAGATGCACTACGTTAAAATTCAACCCATTTGTCTAATAAAGCAATCAATTATATGAAAAAACTCTTCCCAATGAAAACTTGGAGAATTGCAGCAAAGTGGAGCTGAATCCCTTCTGCACACTCAACCCGGCACCGGATGTAAGTCTATCCGGTTTATATACTTTACTTCATTGTTCATATAACGTTAAAATCCCCAACCTTTATTGTAATTTTTGCAGGCTAGAGCAGCCTTTTGGAATAAGGAATATGATGAAAAAGCCGCCAAGAAGGTCAGGGCTAAGACCAAAGTCGTGAAGAAGAATAAAAATAAATCTACTGCCTCTGATACATTGAACATGGATGAAGATGATGAGTCAGAGGTAGACCTTGATTCCCTTGTCTCCTTTTTCATTCATGTTATTGACACTAATTGCTATCAGGATGACGCGGAAACCAGCCAGGCGGGTGCTGACGAGGTAACTATTATTTCCTCCGACTCAGAGCCTTTGCTAAGACAAAAAATTCGACAAGTGACCCGGAAAGTAAGTTTTTCTCGCCCTTTAGCTCACTTGGATCCCAACTTTATTTTGAAGCAACAACAACATGAGAACCGGCGTAGAACCCGGACCAGTGGAGGCGGACAACTTGCCTCCAGTTTACCTAACAGACCAGCCCCACGCAAACGCCGGAATGAGGTACTTCAAAAGTCCAACTCTATTTATTTCAAGACAAGTCATATTCATCAAACACTTAATCCTTTTAAGTCAAATTATCAGGGTACCTCTCACTCTTCGTCTGGCGACTCATCCCAGACTCAGCTTCCTACTTTCAAGACTACCCCTGGGTACCAACTTTATCTGTGTTTTTCCACATCTCTAAGTTCATACTGACTTTTTGAATCCTCTTTCAGTGGAAAAGCAAAGCCTAGCAAAAAGGCTAAAATAACCAAGCCAAGAGAAAACCGCAAGACTCATGAACCGGAAAAACAAGTACCAATATCCGAGGCCTCCGTGCAACAGCCGGAGGAACTTGTTGATGACCCACCTCCAGAAAATCCTAGTACCTCTGCTGAGCATATAATTGTCGATTCCTTAGGTGCTGAACCCGCCAAGACAAATCAAGCCTTCAGAACCAAACACTAAGGAAATTCGGATCACTGGCA
Organism: Triticum urartu; assembly: GCF_056163025.1. Taxonomy (NCBI): domain Eukaryota; kingdom Viridiplantae; phylum Streptophyta; class Magnoliopsida; order Poales; family Poaceae; genus Triticum; species Triticum urartu. The sequence continues at coordinate 300,141,343 of NC_141878.1, forward strand.
CTGGTTTTCAAGAACCGGGGAATCTTGTTGCTTTAGCAAAAGATTCTGCCAAAGAAGAATTGAACGAGTGGCCAATTATTCTGATCTGAATATTAGTGAAATCCTCTCTAGCTATCTCAGTCAAGTACCCAGCAGCCGTGATCTGGAGATTGAAATGGTCAATCACATGCACCAGAAATATGAGGTATCAATTTCTGCTTGTACATAAGATATACTCCTTTAGTCCCCAAGTCTACTGAATATGATAGAATAGAATATACTGTAGACTTGTTAGATATCCTTTGGCTATGCATTTGAATCAAAACCTGTAGCCCCCAAGGGTCGGCTTAAACTTATTAAGATAAGCCGGGACTTTCAAGAATCGACTTTGCACCTTTTCCCCCAAGGGCCGGATTAAACTATCAAGTTGAGCCGGGTCTTCAGGCAATATTGATCAACTTTGTAGTTGTAGCCCCCTAGGGCCGCTTTAATCAATACGAATAAACCGGGACTTACCACTGTCGCTGTAAATCTCATCTAGCCACCCTTACAAACCGGTTTAACTTGAAAAAGATGAACCGGAGTTGTCTGCCACTTCTTAAAAGAAACTTTTTGCACCCATTAGCCCCCAAGTGCCAAGTGCTATTGCTTGCAAAGGGCTTGGGACTTACCAATTTTTAAGACCCTATCATAAGTGTGCATGCTTGTTTCATCCTTATTGCAGGAATCATCCAATCAATTTCAATCTCCGTTGACTGACTTAAAAACCCGGATTGAAGCACAAGAAGTTGAGAACCAGAAGGCTGAATCCAAGTTCAAATTTAGCTCGAATGAAAATGAAAAGCTAAAAACTGAGTTTCATGTTGAGAAAGCCATCTGGGCTGAAGAGAAGGCTGCCCTGATCTAGAGGACTGAAAAAGCTGAGGCCTCATTGGAGGAGGTCACCACAGAACTTACTGGTTTAAAGCATCATATCACACAGATGACCTTTGCTATTTTTTGGTAAGATCTTGTATATTGTAATGACTTTCCACACTCTATATTATAAGCCTTTTTGTGACTTAATAATAGTACATCATGCAGGCCCCAGAAGTCGCAATCTTGGCAAAGAAGTGCTGATAAAGCTCATGGATGTTTACACATTCGTAGAACAACTATACACTGGAGCTCAGCACACAATAGCCACCATTTGCTCAAGCAAGCAAGCACCATCTCTTCTCAGCAATGTCTTAAGCCAAGTTTCTGTCCTGCCTGCCAGAATTGAAGAGAACAAGCAATCACCTGCCAGAGCCGCTTTAAGCTAGGCAAAGGCATGGCAGGCAGAATTAGACCCGGCCGAGCTAGCCACTAGCTGCCCCGGCTTCAAAGAGGACAGGTCTCCTTTTGACAAGAAAGATTTTGCTGCTTGGGTGAAGGAGATGCGCCCATTGACGAGCCTTCTTGCGGAAGAAACATATCTGTCCAAATATCAGGTGGCTTATACCGCGAAGAACCAGAAAATGCACACACCAGCTTACAAGATTGCAAACCTTATCCCTCCAATTCGTAAGCATACTTTTGCCCCTGAAATCGATCCGTCTGAGCTGATCGATGATGAAGCTTAATTTCAAGCCTTGACTGGCATCAATTGTTCATCGCCTGACTTCCAGACGGTGGAGGGAGAAGAAGAACCTGCGCAGCATAACCCGGAAGCTTCAAGCTGCCAAGACCAAGAAAACTGATATGCTAGACGGTTCATAATTTGCATCATCAGGCATTGCTTGAAAAAACACTTAGTCATTTGGGCTTACAGAGCCATGTAATAGGCTAGTTAAATCCTGATCTGTAGTGCCATCGTGCACATTTTGTTTGCATAACAGTGTCGATCCATTATATGAAGATCTGCCACTTATGCTGATTCATATCATCAACTTTACAGACCATGCTTATCAATTTTCTTGCATGTAAACATATAATAGTTGCCCTGGCGGTTTACCCCAGGGTGGGTCATAACACCCAACATAAAAGCCACTGATGACTAAATAGTCTAGTACCAGGGCCGGTTTATCAAAACCTCATATAATCATAACAAATAAATATCATACCTGTGATATTTTGTTGACACTCCCGGCTTATCAAACAAAGGAAGGATAACCCGTAGTTTTTGGTGAATACACCTAGCATCCAAGGTTATTACAAAGGCCAACAAAGCTCTGTTCATTAAGAAGGAGCCCCCAAGTAATATTTGATGCCAGACGTATAAGTCGGATCGGTAGGGTAGTCATAGCTATGCTAAATGAGAAGGAAGGCCCCAAGTATTTGGTAATCATGGCGTACGAGCTGGATCAAGAGGCTAATCATAGCTATGCTCAATGAGTAGGAAACCCCCAAGTGATCATATGAAGTGACAATAAAGACTCACTATTCTCAGAAATGAAACGACAGAGATCCTAAATTATTAGGGATGCCGGCTTTATTATATTCATCATAATATATACGTTGATAAAATATGTACACACAAGAGCCAGTGGCTCAGGTGTAATAAGGCCAAAGATGAGCAATATTCCACGACCGATGGGTCTCCTCCTCCAACGTGCGTGAGTCCTTGTGGTCTCGAACATCGATAAGGTAGTATGACCCATTGTTTAGATTTTTTCTTACCACAAAGGGTCCTTCCCAAGGTGGGGATAGCTTGTGCATGTTAGTTTGATCCTGGATGAGCCGGAGCACCAAATCTCCTTCTTGAACGGTCCTGTTTTTAACCCGGCGGCTATGAAAACGACATAGGTCTTGCTGGTAAATTGCCGAACGAGCCGCCACACGGTCACGCTACTGATCTAACAGGTCAAGAGCATCCTGATGTGCTTTTTCATTATCAGCTTCAACATAAGCTGCCACATGGGGCGAATCGTGATGTATGTCACTAGGGAGACCCGCCTATACTACGTAAACCAGAAAGAAAGGTGTGTAACCAATAGATCTGTTGGGTGTAATATTGATACTCCATAGCACTGAGGGAAATTCCTCAACCCAACAACCCGGAGTCCTCTGCAAAGAGACCATAAGCTGGGGCATGATGCCTTTCAAAATTTCTTGATTGGCTCTTTCAGCTTGACCATTGGACTGGGGGTGAGCCACTGATAATACATCCAGACAAATATGCTCTCGTTGACAAAATTCTTTCATAGCACCCTTGGACAGATTAGTGCCATTATCAGTTATAATGCTCTCAGGAAAGCCAAACCGGAAAATCACTTTTCTGATGAACTGAACTGCTGTTGCAGTGTCACACTTATTGACCGGCTCTACCTCAACCCACTTTGTGAATTTCTCAACTGCCACCAAAAGGTGAGTCTTTTTGTCTTTGGAACTTTTGAAAGGTCCAACCATATATAGCCCCCAGACTGCAAACGGCCAAGTGATTGGAATCATCCTCAATTCTTGAGTCGGCACATGAGCTCGTCTTGAAAATTTTTAACAACCATCACATTTACTGAACTAATCCTACGCATCTGCATGAGCTGTCAGCTAATAAAACCCATGACGGAAAGCTTTGGCTACCAGAGATTTAGAGCCGGCATGATGACCACAATCTCCTTCATGAATCTCCCGTAGAATCTCACGGCCTTCTTAAGGAGAAACACAATGTTGAAATGCCCCCGAGACACTAAAGTGATGCAACTCTCCATTGACAATAGTCATTGACTTAGATCGCCGGGTTATCTGCCTGGCTAAAGTATCATCTTTAGTTAACTCGCCCCGGGTCATATAAGACAAATACGGAACTGTTCAATTAGGAATAACATGAAGAGCCGCCACCAATTGTGCCTCCGGGTCAAGAATAGTAAGATCTTCTTCCGTAGGGAACTTGAATGAAGGGTTATGCAAACTATCAAGGAAAACTTTAGGTGGCAGTGGCTTACGCAGGGACCCTAACCAGCTCAAAGCATTAGCCGCCTCATTTTTCCTGCGATCAACATGTTCCACTTGATAACCTTTGAAATGACCAGCAATAGTGGGTCCTTAGAATCCCAAGTGCCTGAAACTTGCTGAGCCACCAAATCTGAGGCGCCAAAACAACTCACCTGTCTTAGATTCATTTCCTTAGCCATCCGGAGACCATGGAGTAAGGCTTCATACTTAGCTGCATTGTTAGTAAAAGGGGTCATCAACCTCAAAACATAACAAAATTTATCACCTTGTCGGGAAGGCAAAACAACTCCGGCCCCTGAGCCCTCCAGTTGGCCGGATCCATCAAAGGGAATAGGCCAATATGTGCTATCCGGCTTCTCCTCAGGTATCGGCAACCCAGTCCAGTCACTGATAAAAGCCACGAGTGCTTGAAACTTAATAGACGTCGGAGGCATATATTTCAAACCATGGGGTCCATGCTCAATGGCCCATTTAGCTACCCGGCTTATGGCCTCGCTGTTCTGAATAATATCCCCTGAAGGAGCGGAACTAACCACAATGATGGGATGACCAAGGAAATATTGCCTGAGCTTTCGACTAGCCATGAACACCCCATGTGGATATCTCTCCTTGGACTCAATGAGCACCTCACTGATGTAATAAACCGGGCGCTGAGCCGGATATTCCTTGCCTAATTCCTTCCTTTCCACAACAATTCCCACACTGACAGCTCGGCTATTGGCAGCCACATATAACAATAAGGGCTCTTTATCAATAGGGGCAGCAAGGATCGGCGGCTCAGCTAACAGTTTCTTCAATGCTTCAAACGCCTGATCAGCAGCATCACTCCGGAAAAAGTGATCTGTTTTCTTCATCATCTGGTATAGAGGGATAGCCTTTTCTCCCAACTAGCTTATGAACCGGATTAAGTGTCAGGACCCCGATTCTAAGTCACACCGATCTAGCCTGTAACACCTCATATCACTTTGCGGCCTCACGCACGGTATTCCCACTGGTGTCGCCTTACCATGGCCCGGAACCGTTTGCGCCTTTTGGCTCACGTATATGATACTGTCGCTAGCATCCATATTACAGAGAACCCAGGCCGACATGACTAGTGGTGAACCCAAAGTGACACTAACTTACGAGGACAGGCATACATGAATCAACATTGAGCATGTCTGTCAGCAGCATGTGAATCCGGGCTGTAGCACTGGGCTAATAGGACTCCGATGAACCGGGCTGTAGCAGGCTAGGTAGTACTCCGGATGTCACCGCGTGACATTTCCCCGAAGGGACAGACATAGGAACGAAGTGAATCACATGCCGTCCAGTCAAGTGTTCCGGAGCAGTAGTGCTGGGCTAGCAGGACTCCAGTGAACCGGGCTGTAGCGGACTACTATGGCTCATGGAAGCAGAAGACTACATTTCCCCATAAGAGAGGCTACCAAGGATAAACAACTAGGTTGTCAGATCCCACACATACAAAGCATTTCAATCATACACACAACATGCTCGATATGTGTAAATACAACATGGCATCACAACATAACTCTACGACTCAAGTATTTATTCATTAGGCTCCGAGGAGCGAGATATTACTAACATGGGTCTCATGACCCAACATTCAGAGCGTACAAGTCAAAGCACATGCGGAAGCTTAACTTGTCTGAGTACAGACAACTAAAAATGAAGAAGGCTGAGGAGCCTGACTATCTACAAGACCCTCCCAAGGTACAAGATCATAGCTGAGGTAACAAGCTAAACGTCGAAGTCCACGTGGAACTACTAGCGAGACTGAAGTCTCTCTGCAAAACATAAATTAAGCAAACGTGAGTACAAATGTACTCAGCAAGACTTACATCAGAACTAGCTACATATGCATCAGTATCAACAAAGGGGGGTGGTGGAGTTTGACTGCAGCAAGCCAGCTTTGACTCAGTGGCTAACCTAAACTATGACTGCAAATAACTCTTTTGAGGTGGCGCACACGAGTCCACATATTCACCATACCAATACACCACTATGGATCCGCTCCCGTCTCCCTACGAGAACGCCATCCATAGCACTCACGCTTATCTTGCACATTTTAGAGTATCCACTTTCACTTGTCTATGAACTATGCAAGGGGTCTAAGTTTCCATATCCGAGGAATCCGGCTATTCGAATAGATAATGATAACCCTGCAGGGTTGTACTTCTTCACGTACACGTCGTGTATCTCGGCAACCTTCAAGCGGAAGCCTGGCGAGGGAGTCGGCCATGACCTGACTAACCAACAAGTCTCTAGTCCAGGTTTATCACCTATTCGGGTTCCATCCGCAAGGAGATCCGACCGGGGTGTCGCTCACGGCCCCAAATGATGTGAGCAGGGTTCCCAAGCCCACCATCTGGGTGCCACTTGGTACACCGTGCCACTGTGCCTAGTCTGTCCCAAGCCCACCTGTATCGGGTACCACTTGGTAGACTACTAACGCTACCTACAAACACCAGAAACTAGTTGCAACTCCTGGACAGAGATCAGGTTGATTAATAAGTCGAGAGAGCTTGGAGCGCCCAGATCCCAATGTGTGGTAGTAACTGTTCATGGATCACAAACACAGAACTCAGTTCCTGAGGACGGCTGCAATGAGACAACCCACCATGTACTCCTACATGGCCTCTCACTGCTACCTTTACCAAATCGTGTTCACACACTTAGCTCTCAACGGTAGGACATGTTCACCATGTTCCAATTCATTCCCGATGAATCAGACTTGACTCAACTCTAAGCAGTAGCAGGCATGACAATAAGCTTGAACGAGTAGGCACATCAGGGCTCAAACAATTCCTACTCATGCTAGTGGGTTTCATCTATTTACTGTGGCAATGACAGGTCATGCAGGGGAAAGGGGTTCAACTACCGCAACATGTAACAGTTGAATCGTTGTTGTCCTAATGCAGTAAAAGAGAGCAGGAGCGAGAGAGTGGGATTGTATTAGAATGAACAAGGGGGTTTTGCTTGCCTGGCACTTCTGAAGATAGTATAGCTCTTCATCGGTGTCATGGATCACATCGTCGAAACCACGTCTATTGAGAGGGGACAAACACCGGCAAACAAGGAAGAAACACAATCAATGCAATGCAACAATATGATGTATGATCATGACATGGCAACATGCTGGTGTTTGGGCTAACGCAAGAGAAAGTCATTTTAATTGAAGTGGAATTCAAAACTACATCAAATTCCAACTCCAAACCTATTATGAAATTTTCCCTAATCATGTTTCATCCTAAATAGTGAGGTTAACTTGCTCAAACATGCATGAAAATGGTACAGATGGAATCCTTGAATTTTTTTGATAATTTTTCATATATAAATTATTTCATTTGGAGCTATAGATTAATTTCTATGATTTTTCAAAGTTTTGGATATTTTATGAATTAAACAAATCATTTAAGATTTATTTAAATTCCAGAAAAGGATTACTGCGTCATCCTGACATCACAATGACGTCAGCAGGTCAACAGGGCACAGTCCAGGTCAAACCTTACAGGTGGGACCCACTGGTCAGTGACCCTGAGACACTTGGTGTCACAGACAAGTGGGTCCGGTCAACGGTGACGTGGCCAGGTCAAGCTGACCTATGGGGCCTGTCGGTTAGTTTAATCTAAACAGGGGTTTAAACCACGGTTACTTAGGCAGCAGGGCCTAGGTGTCAGTGGCGTAGGGGGGTTGGTTAGTGGGGTGTTTAACCGCTAATGACGGCCACATCAGTTGCCGGCGTTTAGCTGCCGGCGACCAAATCCGTGGTGGCGGGAGTCGGGATTTCACTGCAGGGCCCTATTTGGCACGCGGGGAGCATCTACGTGAAGCTGGGGGGCTGCCGCGTCGAGTGGTGGTGGTGTTTGGGCTCGGGGTGGTCGGAAAAGACGCCAGCGATGACGTTGGCGGCTGCCGGAGTTCGGGTGTTGGCGGGGTTGGTGCTAGAGTGCGCGGTAGGGTGAGTGAGTGTGTGGGTTAGGCTCCTGGGGGCCTCCTAAGCTCGTTGATGCGCTCCGACACAAGCGGCAGGAGCTGTGGCCGCGGCAGCGCCATGGCCGGCGGAACTGAGCTCACGGCTCTGGCGGTGACAGCTGCTAGAGGACGAGCTAGAGGAGGGGAACAAGGGGGGACTGGAGAGGAGCTCACTGCGGGGCTAGCAGAGGTGACGGCGATGTCGGGGAAGCACTGGGGCCGGCAAATCAACGGTGGCAAGCTTGGGTGCCCGTCGGTGAAGATGATGACAAGGATGACAATGTAGGGCAGTCGAGGACGCGTGAGTCAGTGGCGAGGACGAGAGAGTCGAGGCGGAGCTCGCAGGCACGGCGAGGGGTCGAGGGGGAGGCGGTGGCCGCAGCAACGGCGAGCGGCGGCGACGGCTTCGCCCGGCTTCGAAAGAGAGAGCAAGAGCAGAGGAGAGGAGGGCCACAGGGAAGAGTGAGAGGGGTCAGGGGGTTGCGTGGTGTGTTCAGGGCGTCGGGGGAGTGAAGCAGGCAGGGTGGACGTGGCCTACGCGTGGCCAGCAGGCGGCGAGCACGCGCCCTTGTCCTTCTATCCAAGGAGGAAGACGACAGGGGGCAGCGGTGGTGGGCTGGGCCGCCAACTACAGTACTGGGCCTATTGGTGGGCGTCAGGTAAGCTTCTGCCAGGTAAGTCCCTCTCTCTCTTTTTATTTTTATTTTCTATTTTGCTTTTCTGTTTTTGATTTAGTAATAATACTAAACCATTTTTAAAACTCCTGAGAAAATTTGCGGGCACTTTTAAAATGTTTACTAACAGCCCTCAAATGTTTTCAAAATTATTGAAGCATTTAAAATATTTATAGCCATTAAATGCTCCAATTCAAATACTTATGATTTAATCATATAACCTGAAATGACCTAGGGAAAATATGCACCCATTTTTGTTAGAGGTTTTCACCAGTTTAAAAAATGATAGACTTTTCCTGAAGTCACTTTGGGTTTATTGGAAGTGATTTTATTTGAGCCTATTCGAATTCATTCGGTGCTAGGGTTTGGTCAGTCCCCATTTCAAGTTTCTGAGAAATTTAGACATGATGCAAGATGATGATGCAATGACAAGCAAGGCCAATGCTAGGGCTGTGACATTAAGGCCGCAATACGACCCGCCAGACGTTGAACATCATTAATACATGCCGGTTTAGCATCATCTTGTAGATGACACCAAAGACACATTTGGCTTGGTTAAGCATCATCTTGTAGACCCAGAGATTGTCAAAGGTGTCTTTCAAATCATCTATCAAGGTCTCTTTCTTCCTTGATTTCACCACAATATCATCCACATAAAGCATGAACATTGTGCCCAATCTGATCATGAAGGCAATTTTGCACATACCGCTGGTAAGTCGCCTGGGCACTCTTGAGCCCAAAAGGCATAGACACATAATAGAAGGGTCTGAAAGAAGTGATAAAAGCTGTCTTCTCCTCGTCCTTAACTGACATCTTAATCTGATGATACCTAGAATAAGCATCCAAAAAACTCAAATGCTCACAACCCATTGTAGCATCAATAATCTGATCAATACGAGGGAGAGCGAAAGGATCAGTCGAACAGGCCTTGTTAAGGCCTGTGTAATCCACACACATGCGCCAAGTACCATTTTTATTAAGTACCAGTACCGGGTTAGCCAACCATTCATGATGAAAACTTCAACGATGAACCCAGACGCCGAGAGTCGAGCCACTTCTTCACCAATGGCCTTACGCCTCTCTTCATTAAAGCGACGAAGGAATTGCTTGACCGGTTTAAACTTCGGATCAATATTGAGAGTGTGCTTAGCGAGTTTGTCGGGGGTTGGGTGCGACATATGCCAAAGGATGGCTTATCATGATGGGAGCGAGTAGAACGTCGCCGGTGCCTGGAAGCGGGATGAGGCGTAGACACGAACGCCGGCGTACTTTACCCAAGTTCGGGGCTCTCCTAGGAGATAACACCCCTAGTCCTGCTCTGTGGGGTCTCCGCATGGTCACTAAGGCACTAGTGGTACAATGGTGCTCCTTGAGCTGTTTGCTAGAGGTAGAAGAAGGTAGGCACACTCTCTCCTCCTCTAGGCGTGAGTCTAGTTCTAACAGGTTCAAACCCTTTGCATGGGTGCCCTGGGGGGTTTATGTAGGCCTACCCCTCCCAGGGGTACATTGGTAATCTGCCGGGTGTAGGACCCGGCTGTCAGTGTCTCTGGTCGCCGGCTTCTCCGCCGGCTGCTAGGGCTCGCGGGTCTTGCCGGCTGCTGATCACTGTAGTCATGATGCTAATGACGCAGGCTTGGTCGGGGGAGCGTGGCTACAGTCCCGCCGCCTGGTGGGCGATTAATGTAGCCACACCGCGTCCCACTTGGTTGATGGCGCACGGGGGCGGAGGGAGGGATAAGCCGCCTGCTGGAAGCCGGCTTCCCTTAGGTCCGGCTGCCTTGGCCTCTTCCGTCTTCAGGGCTCTCACTTCCTGGGAGGGCCCTCCGCCTGCAAGCCGTACCGACAGGCCGTCGTGGGAATAGGGCTCCGCCTGTCAGGGGTGACATTTGGGGGGGAGAGGCAACAGTGCCGCGTCGTGCGGAGATCTCCGCCTGTACGGGGCAGTGTGGCCATGCCCGACCCTGGATTCGGGGGGATGGGCTACGCTGTAGCCATACCCTGTCGTGTCTCCTTGATGAGGGTGCAGACTTTGAGGGCGCCGCGGGCCGACTGCTAGGGGCCGGCCTCTCTGGAAGCCGCCAACTAGGAGTCGGCCTGTCGCGATGTCGTCTTCAGGAACTTGGCCAGCCTGCCGCCAGAAGGCGGAGATCTATCTTGATGTCTTGATGGGCGCAGTCATCCCCATTCTCTTGAAAGGTTCAGGAGCTCGGGTTAGGCTACCTGAGGGAGTCCTAGATTATGGGGTCTCCGGACAGCCGGACTATATCCATTGGCCGGACTATTGGACTATGAAGATACAAGACTGAAGACTTCGTCCCGTGTCCGGATGGGACTCTACTTGGCGTGGAAGGCAAGCTAGGCAATACAGATATGTATATCTCCTCGCTTGTAACCGACCTCGTGTAACCCTAGCCCCGTCCAGTGTCTATATAAACCAGAGGGTTTTAGTCCGTAGGACAACATACAATCATACCATAGGCTAGCTTTTAGGGTTTAGCCTCTCTGGTCTCATGGTAGATCAACTCTTGTAATACTCATATCATCAAGAATAATCAAGCAGGACGTAGGGTATTACCTCCATCAAGAGGGCCCAAACCAGGGTAAACATCGTGTCCCCTGCCTCCTGTTACCATCCGCCTTAGACGGACAGTTCGGGACCCCCTACCTGAGATCTGCAGGTTTTAACACCGACATTGGTGCTTTCATTGAGAGTTCCACTGTGCCGTCAACATAAGGCTCGATGGCTCCTTCGATCATCGATAACGACGCGGTCGAGGGTGTGGTTTTCCTCCCCGGACAAATCTTCGTATTCGGCGGCTTCGCACTGCGGGCCAATTCGCTTAGCCATCTGGAGCAGATCGAGAGCTACGCCCCTGGTCATCAGGTCAGATTTGGAAACTTGAATTACACAGCCGACATCCGTGGAGACTTGATCTTCAACGGATTCGAGCCCAAGTTGGACGCGCCGCACAGTCGCGACGAGCATGACGTCACTCTGCCGTCAGACAATGCTTGGGAGATCGCATTAGCAACTACACCGGCCTTTAATCCGGAGCAAGTCGCGCCATCCGAGGGCGGAGGGATGGACCCCGCCATGGAGGCCGCACTATCAGTGGAGATAGAGCCGGATACTGACTTCACCCCTCACGAGAGCCGTGTCGCCGAACCGCTGGATTCATCTTCGGCCATGGACTCTGAGCTGCTTACATCCGTACCCGTCGAATCCGACTGGGCGCCGATCATGGAGTTCACCTCCGCAGATATCTTTCATCACTCGCCCTTCGGCGATGTGCTAAATTCATTAAGGTCTCTCTCCCTATCAGGAGAACCTTGGCCGAACTATGTCCGGCTAAAATGGGATGCGGACGACGAAGAAATTCGCTGCCCACCCACCACCCACTTAGTAGCCACTGTCGACGACTTAACCTACATGCTCGACTTCGACTCTGAGGACTTCGACGGTATGGACGACGACGCCGGAGACGAACCGGAACCACCACCCACAGGGCGCTGGACCGCCACCTCAGCATATGACATATACATGATGGACACCCCCAAAGAAGGAAATGGCGCTGAGATAGCAGAGGATGACCCCTCCAAGAAGCAACCCAAACACCGACGTCAGCGGCGCCGCTCTAAGTCCCACCACAACAAGAGCAGTGATACCGACAAAGGAGGTAATAACACTCCGGATAGTGTCGAAGACAGCAACAATCCCCTCTAGCACGATGTAGAGCCGGAGGACGAACAAGCTAGCCCCCAGAGCAGGCAGCAGATGGAGAACCGGAGGAGGACAATTACATGCCTCTCTCCGAAGATGAGGCGAGCCTCGGTGACGAAGAATTTATCATGCCTGAGGACCCCGTCGAGCAAGAGCACTACAAGCGCCGGCTTATGGCCACGGCAAATAGCCTGAAGAAAAAGCAGCAACAGCTTCAAGCTGATCAAGACTTGCTAGCAGACAGGTGGACCGAAGTCCTTGCGGCCAAGGAGTATGAACTCGAGCGCCCCTCCAAGAGTTACCCAAAACGCAGGTTGCTACCTCACCTCGACGAGGAAGCATTGAAACCTCAATCACCAGTGTGCGATGCGGCTGACCAGCCACCGCGTGGCCGAGCCAGAGAGGTGTTTCAGCCTGAAGTTTAGCCTGCACCCCGCAGCCACTCAATCAAAAATACTAAGGCCCGGCACAACACAAGGGACCTGCGAGACGTATTGGACAGTAAGGAAAAAATCGCAAGGTCAATATACGGGTCACGGACACGCGCGCCAACACGGGACGATGATCGTCGCATCGGATACACCAAGAGTAAATCCAGCCGGGCCGAATACGGCAGCCAAGATTCTAATGAACTGCATCGGGATATAACCCGGCACAGAGGCGCCGCACACCCCCTATGCTTCACCAATGAAGTTATGAATCATGAATTCCCGGAGGGTTTCAAACCCGTAAATATCGAATCATACGACTGCACAATAGATCCCACTGTATGGATTGAGGATTTCCTCCTTCACATCCACATGGCTCACGGTGATGTTCTACACGCCATCAAGTACCTCCCACTAAAACTCAAAGGACAAGCTTGGCATTGGCTGAACAGCTAGTCAGCAGATTCCGTCGGTAGTTCGGAGGATCTGGAAGACGCTCCTCCCGACCAGTCTTCGTTGACAGAGTTCATGTTAGAGATGGAGAGGAACAAGCATGAGTCTAACCGCTTGTTAGCACGTATCAAGGAGAACACCGCACCCCAGTGCAAAGAGTCAGCGACCATCTATGATTTCATTGGTTTGAAACCACCTACCTTCCATCATTCCATTGAACCACTCGATGCAGATGACTGGCTCCGTAGTATCACACACAAGCTGCGTTCGGTGAACGTAGCTGAAAGTAACAAGGTCACCTATGCTGCATATCACCTGGAAGGTCCTGCTAGTCTTTGGTGGCATAACTATGAGGCTATGCTTCCAGCTGGCCAGATACCTACCTGGAAGGATTTCACTGAGGCTTTTCGCGAGCATCACATTCCTCAGGCTCTCATTGACCGCAAGAGAGAAGAGTTTTGTTGTTTCACCCAGAGTAAGATGGTTGTTGATGCTTACAGTAGAGAGTTTGAGAACCTCGCCCACTATGCTACAGAAGAAGTGTCCACGGATGCCAAGAAGCAGGCTAGGTTCCGGAAGGGTCTCAACCCCAAGTTGCGTCGAGATCTCCACTTGCATCATTGCAATACATTCCACGCTCTTGTGAACAAGGCCATTAATGCAGAGACAGCTCAACTCACTTACGAGGAGTCTCGTAAGCACAACCGTGATTTGGGTTCTTCCTCCGGTTCTAGTTCTCAGAAGCGCCGGATTTGGGTTCCAAACTCCGCTCTTCCACCCGGTTATACACCAAGGCCTTCTTGTGTGGTACCTCACCCAGTTCAACCATATGCTACACCCATGCCTATTGGTAGACCACTTGTCAATGCGGGTCCTTGTCCTACCTCCAAGATTTGTTACAAGTGCGGAGAGCCAGGCCACATTGCCCGTATTTGCACTCAGACCCGTGTTGCTCCACCCCAGCCCGAGAAGTCTGTTGGCCGTGGTAGTAAGCCTTCACACCAGATGATCAGTGCCAAGTCAGCTCCCACTGAACTTGGACATGTGCATCACGTCCCAGCTAAAGACGCTCATGATGATCCAGATGTCGTTCTTGGTACACTCCTTGTCAACTGTCACCCAGCTTCGGTTCTATTCGATACCGGGGCATCTCACTCCTTCATTTCTAAAAGTTATGCCCGTTTGCACGACATGTCATTTTGTGATATGCCCTCCCCACTACTCATTCAAACTCCTGGATCCAAATTGCAAACCTCTAGGATAAGTTATGGCAATGAAATACATGTTGACAGACTTGTATTCCTAGCTTCCTTGATATCCCTTAAGTCTTCAGATATTAACATCATCTTGGGTATGGACTAGATGAAAGCTCATTACGCCAAGATTGATTGTTACACCAGGTCTGTTCAGCTCACACACCCCTCTGGCAAGATAGTCACTGTCTCCACCAAAATTGCAAGGCGTCAACTATATTCTCTAAATGCCAGCCCTCTTCCTGACCTTGATGATATCCCGGTAGTCCATAACTTTCCGGATGTCTTTCCAGAAGAACTGCCAGGTGTTCCACCTGACAGAGATGTAGAATTTGTCATAGATCTTATCCCAGGAACCGCTCCAATTTCTAGGAGACCTTACAAGATGGCACCCTTAGAACTAACCGAGCTTAAGAAAAAACTCGATGAGTCCTTGCAAAAGGGTTTCATCCGTCCTAGTTATTCTCCCTGGGCTTGCCCCGTCCTCTTCGTCAAGAAGAAGGATGGTACGGACCGAATGGTTGTAGATTATCGTCCTGTTAATTTGGTCACGATAAAGAACAAGTATCCGCTCCCCAGGATCAACGATCTGTATGATCAGCTCGCTGGATCCTCAGTCTTCTCCAAGATGGATTTGAGGTTAGGCTACCACAAAATCAAGATCAGAAATGAGGATATTCCTAAGACGGATTTTGTCACTCGTTATGGTCAGTATGAGTACACCGTCATGTCCTTTGGTCTAACCAAAGCTCCAGCTACTTTCTCTCGCTTGATGAACTCGATCTTCATGGAGTACTTAGATAAGTTCGTCGTGGTTTACCTCGATGATATCCTTATTTACTCGAAGAATAAGGAAGAGCATGCCGAACATCTTAGACTTGTGTTAGAGAAACTCAGAGAGCACCGCCTTTATGCCAAGTTCTCCAAGTGCGAATTTTGGTTGCCAGAAGTGACCTATCTTGGCCACGTAATCTCTGGTAAGGGCATTGCTGTCAATCCCGAAAGAGTTCAGGCCGTTCTTGATTGGACTCTGCCTGAAACAGTTAAGCAAGTTAGGAGTTTCCTTGGTCTAGCCAGTTATTGTCGCCGCTTTGTTGAAAACTTCTCCAAAGTGGCCAAACCTCTCACGGAACTTCTCAAGAAAGATAAAAAGTTTGAATGGTCCCCATAGTGTGTGAACAGTTTTCAGGAACTGAAAAGACGCCTGACTTCTGCTCCCATACTTGTGCCACCGGATTTCACTAAGGACTTTGTTATCTATTGTGATGCCTCAAGATAGGGACTAGGTTGCATTCTTATGCAGGATCGTCATGTGATTGCCTATGCATCTCGACAGTTGCATCCACATGAGGAGAATTATCTTACACATGATCTAGAGCTTGCAGCCGTAGTCTATGCACTTAAGACATGGCGACATTACCTTCTTGGTAAACATTGCGAGATTTACACCGATCACCAGAGTCTCAATTATATCTTCACCCAATCAGATTTGAACCTTAGGCAAAGACGTTTGTTGGAGTTGATCTCAGATTATGACTTAGGGATTACCTACACCCCGGGCAAGGGAAATGTCATGGCTGATGCGCTAAGTCGTAAGTCCTATTGTAACAATCTCATGTTGCAGCAGGGCCAACCACTTCTCCATGAGGAATTCTGTAAGCTTAATCTTCACATTGCTCCTCACGGATTCCTTTCTATCTTGGTGGCGAAACCTACTCTTGTGGATCATATCATAGAAGCCCAGAAGCATGATACGGGGATTACCCGGATCAGGAGAAACATTGCCAAGGGTATTGCTGGTAGTTTCTCATTAGATGATCGAGGTGTTGTTTTCTTCAAAAACCGCCTGGTGGTCCCCAAGAAGGAGCATCTTCGACAACTGATCCTTAAGGAGGCGCATGAATCTCCTCTCACAATTCATCCCGGTAGTACTAAGATGTATCAGGACCTACGCCAGAGGTTCTGGTGGACTAGGATGAAGAGAGAAATCGCTGAGTTCATTGCTAACTGTGACATTTGTCGTCGCGTTAAGGCAGAACATCAGAGACCTGCTGGCACCCTTCAGCCTTTAGCTATTCCTGAGTGGAAATGGGATAAAGTTGGTATGGACTTCATCACCGGCTTTCCCCGGACCAAGAAAGGGAATAATGCTATCTTCGTAGTCGTTGATCGTCTTTCCAAAGTGGCTCACTTCCTACCTGTTCGAGAGAATATCACTGCTAGTCAGCTTGCTGACTTATACATTTCTCGAATAGTTTCACTTCATGGTGTTCCACTAGAGATCAATTCAGACCGTGGTAGTCTCTTCACTTCTCATTTCTGGGAGAGTTTCCAAACTGCCATGGGCACCCATCTTTCCTTCAGTACCGCTTTCCACCCTCAATCAAGTGGTCAGGTGGAACGGGTCAACCAAATCCTCGAAGACATGCTTAGAGCTTGCGTTATCTCATTCGGTATGGATTGGGAAAAGTGCCTTCCTTTCGCCAAGTTTGCTTATAACAATAGCTACCAATACAGTCTCAAGAAAGCTCCTTTTGAGATTCTGTATGGACGAAGATGTCGAACACCTTTGAACTGGTCAGAAACCGGTGAAAGACAATTCTTTGGAACTGATATGATCCAGGAGGCAGAAGAGCAAGTTCGCATCATTCGTGAGAATTTGAAAACCGCCCAATCTCGTCAAAAGAGCCAGTATGACCGTCGTCATAAGGAAGTGGCTTATGAAGTTGGCGATAAGGCTTACATCGGGTTAATCCTCTAAAGGGTACCCATCGATTCGGTATCAAGGGCAAGTTGGCTCCTCGTTACATTGGTCCATTTCTCATTCTTGCTAAATGAGGAGAGGTTTCCTACTAGTTGGAACTACCCCCACATCTTTCTCGAGTTCATGATGTTTTCCACGTCTCTCAACTCAGGCGTTGCTTCTCGGATCCCATCCGCGGAGTGGACCACGAAACGCTTGATCTCCAAGATAACCTCACATATCGAGAGTACCCTGTTCGCATCCTTGAACAAGCAAAGCGTGTCACTCGACGTCATAACATAAAGTTTCTCAAGGTTCAGTGGTCTCATCATTCCGAGAGAGAAGCTACTTGGGAGCGTGAAGATCATCTTCGACTTGAGTACCCCGCTTTCTTTCCGCCGACTCCTGAATCTCGGGACGAGATTTCTTCGAGTGGGGGCGAGTTGTCACATCCCTAGTTTTGGTATGACCTAGGCTAGCTAGTCATGTGTGCATCACGTTTAAATTTCATTTAAATTTGAAATGGGGATTTATAAAACCCTCAGAAATCATTTCTGGAAAAGACCCAGATAAAAATTGCTCCAAAAGGGTCCAAGAAAATGTTCATGTCTCTCTCTGAAAATATTGGGCAGAGGTAAAATTCAAACCAATATTTTCAGGAGCTCATAAATATTTATTTTGGCCATTTTGAGTTAATCCAGTAATTATTTGTGTTGGATAAATATTTTTCTATATATAAAATATTGTCCAATAATTCTGAATTTTGGTGAGGGGCTTTGGAATAATCCTTTAGGCCCCTGCAAAAATTTTCAGAAGAAAATAACTTGATTTAGTATTTTTATTAAATCAAAACAAAGGTCAGAAAATAGAAAAGAAAACAAAAATGGAGAAAAGCTCACCTGGCCTTACCTGCCTGGCAGCCCAGCTGGCGGCCCAGCTCCTCTAGCTGGCCCAGCCGACTGGCGATGCCAGTCGTCCTCCACCTCCCGCCAGGAGGACGCGCGCGCGTGGCCGCCGCGCGCGAGCACACGCCGGCCACCTCCTGCTTCCCCGCTCGCCGCTGGAGTCACCCGACGACGCCACGCACCCCCCTGAAGACCGCTCACTCCCCCTAGTCCTCTCCTCTCCTCTCCCTTGCTTTCTCGCTCACGGCCGAGCGCTGCCGTCACCACCGGCCACCGTTGCCGCAGCCACCGCCTCCCCTTCGCCCTCACTCTGTGTCTGCGAGCTCCGCCACCTCGCCCTGAAGCTCTCCGCCGAGCCACGCGCCTCGGGAGGCCCTCGAGCGCCTCCATCGCCGCCGTCTTCATCTCCGGCCACCGTGGATCCCCATCGCCGCCTCGCCGTCTTCAGTGCATCCCCGAGCTCGCTGACAAGCCCACCAAGACCGCTGTGAGCTGCTGCTCCTCCTCTCCCTCTCTGTTTACTCGCTCGCTTGCATGCCGTAGCCGCTGCCTCGCCGATGACCGTGACCGTCGCCGCCTGAGCTCATCGCCGACGCAGCTCTGGTGACCAAATGGTCACCGCAGCAAGTCCAAACCTCTCCCCGCACCACGCAGAGGCCGTAGGTGCTACGCCCGCATCGCCACGCCCACTGCAGCTTCGAACCCGAGCTCGACCGAACTCCGTCCGCCGCGGACTTGCTCGCCGTCGTTGGCTCCGGCCACCATAGGCCCGGCCTCCACCACCACTAGACGCGCGCCTGCAAGAGCTCTCCAATGAGCCCAAGAACAGCCTCGCTCGTGCCCTGTGGCCGTTTTTCGAGCCGCGCCGCCGTCTCGGGCCTCGCCGGCGTCGAGTCGCCGGCGGGTTTGACCCGCTGACCGGGTTGACCCTCCCCCTTGTGTCACTGAAGCGTGGGCCACCCCCCTGACATCTTTAGTTAGTATTAGATTAACACTAATTAATCTAGGTTAGTTACCTAGTTAGTCACTGACCAGTGGGCCCGGCGCCCACTAATCCTAATTAGACTAAATAAAACCCCCTGTTAACTAACTGAGTCACTGACGTGTGGACCCCACACATCAAGTTTGACTTGGCCAGCGCCTTTGACCTACTGACACAATGCTGCTATCATGCTGACGCAATATACCATTTTCTGGTATTAAAATAAATTAGGAAATTCCAGAAAATGATATAAACTTCTAAAAATCATAGAAAATAATCTATAACTCAAAATGAAATAATTTATATATGAAAAATTATCAGAAAAATTCAAGGGATCTGTTTATGGCATTTTCATGCATGTTTGCACAATGTTTGTCCTCTGTTTTGGACTAAACAAATAAATGGCATTTAACTAATCATATATGGAGTTTGAATTTGAATCTTGTATTCAAACCAACTTCATTTAATTGTGTTGCAGGTTGCATTAGCTCATACAACATCACATACTCATGCCATGTTCATGCATCATAATGTTGCATATGCTTGTGTTTGATTTCCGACACCGTTCCTTCTCGATAGGTCCTGCTCCGAAAAGTGTTCGATAGTACCTATCAGTGGAGCAGTGCCCCCTGTTGATCTATCAGGCAAGCAAACCCCCTTGTTCATTCCGACATGATCCCACTCTCTCGCTCCTGCTCTCTTTTATTGCATTAGGACAACAGCGAATCAACTGCTACTTTATGCTGTGGTAGTTAAACCCATTCCTTTGCATGACCTGTCATTGCCACAGTAAATAGTTGAAACCCACTAGCATGTGTAGGATTTGATTGAGCCATGTTGTGTTCCTACCATGCCATGCCTGATATTGCTTAGAGTTGTGTCAGGTCTGATTCATTGGGAATGAATTGGAGTGTTACGATGTGTTCTGATGCTGAGAGTTAAATGTGTGAACACGATTTGGTAAAGGTAGCGGTGAGAGGCCATGTAGGAGTACATGGTGGGTTGTCTCACTGGAACCGTCCTTAAGCACTGAGTTCTGTGTATGTTGTCCAATGACTAGATACTACCACACATTGGGTTCCGGTAACTCGACCCCTCTCGACTTATTAACCGACTTGGTCTCTGTCCAGGAGTTGCAAATAGTTTCTGGTGTTTGTAGGTAGTGTTAGTAGTCTACCAAGTGGCACCCGGCCAGGTGGGCTTGGGACAGACTAGGCACAAGTGGCACGGTGTACCAAGCGTAGATCCATCCGGCAAGGTGGGCTTGGGAACCCTGCACACATCGTTTGGGGCCGTGAGCAACACCCCGGCGGGATCTCCTTGCGGATGGAACCCGAATAGGCGATAAACCTGGACTAGAGTCTTGTGTGGTTAGTCAGGTCGTGGCCGACACCCTTGCCAGGCTTCCGCTTGAAGGTTGCCGAGGTACATGACGTGTACATGGTGATAAGTGGTGAGAGCGTGTGTGAAGAAGTACACCCCTGCAGGGTTATCATGATCTATTTGAATAGCCGTGTCCTCGGTTATGGACTTCTTGGATGCTTACGTGGTACATAGACAACTTGAAGTGGATACTCTAAAATGCTCAAGACAAGTGTGAGTGCTATGGATGGCCTTCTCGTAGGAAGACGGGAATGAATCCATAGTAGTGTATTGATGTGGTGATTAGTGGACTCGTGTGCGCCACCTCAAAAGAGTTACCAGCAGACGTAGTACAGGATAGCCACTGAGTCAAAGCTGGCTTGCTGCAACTAAACTCCACATTACCTTCTTGATACAAATGCATGTATGATAGGATCTGACGTAAGTCTTGCTGAGTACCTTTGTACTCACGTTTGCTTTATTTATGTTTTGCAGATGAGACATCTCTCTCACTAGTAGTACCACTTGGACTTCGACGAGTAGCTTGTACCTCAGCTACGATCTTGATCGGACGTTGTAGATAGTCAGGCTCACAGCCTTTTCTTTTGTAGTGTCTGTACTCAGACATGTAATGCTTCCGCTTGTTGCTTGTATGCTCTGAATGATGGGTCATGAGACCCCTGTTCGTATTTAATGCTATGTGGCTCTTTTGGGCCTTTATCTATATGAGTTTGCGTTATGTTGTGATGCCATGTTGTACAGCACATACTTGCATGTTATGCGTACGTGTAACGTGTATTGCTATGTGTGGGATCCGACAATCTAGTTGTTTATCCTTGGCAGCCTATCATATGGGGAAATGTAGTCTAGTGCTTTCTGAGCAATAGTAGTCCGCTACAGCCTGGTTCACCGGAGTCCTGCTAGCCCAGCACTACTGCCCGGAACACTTGACTGGCCGGCATGTGTTTCACTTCGTTCCTGTGTCTGTCCCTTCGGGGAAATGTCACGCGGTGACATCCGGAGTCCTGCCTATCCTGCTACAGCCCGGGTTACCGGAGTCCTGTTAGCCCAGTGCTACAGCCCGGATTCACACGTTGATGACCGACATGCTCGATGTGATTCATGTATGCCTATCCTCATGGGTTAGTGCCGCATTGGGTTCACGACTAGCCATGTCGTCCCGGGTTCTTTGTCTTATGGATGCTAGCGACACTATCATATACGTGAGCCAAAAGGCGCAAACGGTCCCAGGCCAGGTAAGGTGGCACCCGCGGGAATACCGTGCGTGAGGCCACAAAGTGATATGATGTGTTACATGCTAGATCGGTGTGACTTAGGATCAGGGTCCCGACATATTCCCAAATAAACAGAAGCGTTCACCAAAATACTTTTCCACCGTCGTAACCATCTGTTCCCATGAGATCCCATCTTTGGGGCTTTTCCGGCATCCTGCCGGAGGGGCATTCAATCACGGAGGGCATCTGCATCAACCCTATTGCCCCTTCTGTGAAGCGGGAGTAGTTTACCACACACCTACGGGTCCATAGCTAGTATCTAGATGGCTTCTTCTCTATCTTTGATTCTCAATACCATGTTCTCCTCGATGTTCTTTGAGATCTATCCAATGTAGTCTTCTTTTGTTGTGTGTTTGTCGAGATCGATGAATTGTGGTTTTCTGATCAGCTTATCTATGAATATTTTTTGAATCTTCTATGAATTCTTATATGCATGATTTTATATCTTTGTATTTGGTTTGGCCAACTAGATTGGTTCTTCTTGCAATGGGAGAGGTGCTTTATTTTGGGTTCAATCTTGCGGTGTCCTCACCAAGTGACAAAGTATGGGTAGTGAGGCACGTATTTGTGTTGTTGCCGTCAAGGGTAAAAATATTGGGTTTTCATCATATTGCTTGAGTTTATCCCTCTACATCATGTCATCTTGCTTAAGACATTACTACGTTCCTATGAACTTAATACTCTAGATGCGTGCTAGATAGCGGTCAATGTGTGGAGTAATAGTAGTATATGTGGGAAGGAGTCGGTCTACTTGACACAGATGTGATGCCTATATTCGTAATCATTGCCTTGGATATCGTCATAACTTTGAGCTTTTCTATCAATTGTTCGACAGTAATTTGTTCACCCACTGTATTATTTGCCTTCAAGAGAGAAGCCTCTAGTGAAATCTATGGCCCCCAGGTCTATTTTCCTTCATACATTTTCAGATCTATATACCAAAATTATCAAAAATACCTTGCTGCAATTGATTTTCTTTTATTTTGTTTTACATTTTAGTAAAATTTTCTATCTATCTCTATTAGATCTCACCTTTGCAAGTGACCGTGAAGGGATTGACAACCCCTTTATCGCGTCGGCTGCAAGTGTTTGATTATTTGTGTAGGTGCATATATTGGGGACTTGCGTGTGTCTCCTACTAGATTGACGCCTTGGTTCTTAACTAAGGGAAATACTTATCTCTACTTTGCTGCATCACCCTTTCCTCTTCAACGGAAAACCAACACAAGCTCAAAAATTAGTAGTGATGCCCTGGTCACCACCGCCATGACCAGCGGGACACGGCATGAGGGACACCTGCAGGGAAGACAAAGCTGGAGTCCACGAGGAAGCCTACCGGGGTCCGGCTGGAGGAGGCGGAGGCATCCACACCCAACTCCCCGGCAAATCGCTCTGCCAGGGAAGAAGACCCTGGTGCATATGGTGGTGTTGCCGGTGCCTAGCTGATGGTGATGGTGTGACCGTTGCTCAGCTGGAATCCGAGCCGTCATCCTCCCGCTCGGCACCGCCGTCATCACCGTCATTGTCCACTTCGTCGCTGTCAATCGAGTAGGAGCTTTCGTCATCAGTTGGGCTCTCCATGCAGCAACCTAAGCGAGCACCTGATCGCCCGAAGACCTTGACGGAGAGCAAGTTGGCCTCCATTAACTTGAAATGGAGAATGTGCCCCGCCGCTAAGTTGTGGGCACGAGTGAAGGTTTTCCTCCATGCTGGAAAAGCATAACATGAGGTGCAGGGAACTCCATGTCCGCCCGCATGCTGCCATTACAGCAGCCCCTCATGTGCAGCTTCAATCCTGGCCGCTGTTCTTCCTCCATCACCCTTGCAAAAGGAGTAGGGAGTCGAAGGCGGCTGCGCGCAAGCCCGCACAGCTTGACAACAAACTCCAACGGCTGGTCCCCGACGCGACCTTCCACCAGAGTCGGGGCAACTAGACGAGGAACGACCAGTGCACCACCACGCCCTCCTTGGCCCCGAGCACCACGACAGCGACGCCCACGCCCCACGGCACCACCTTGTGCACTGGATTCTGCCCCTGCATCTCCAGGTGAGGCAGGGAGGCTCTGTCAGGAAGAGACCCTCATCGCCACTGCTGGAGCTTGACCACGTCCTCTTCCCTTCACCATGATAGAAGCAAGATGCAAGAACAAGAAGGAGAGGTGTCTATGGATGAGCGCCTCGCCCATGCCTCCTTTTATAGGGGAGCATGGCCGGCTGCTGGCTCCTCAATAGCCAGGAGGCTACCGCCCACTCCACAAATCTGGTTCATCATTGTCGCAGATGATGCCTGGAATCAACGACCGCCCTCCTACGCCTATCCACGGTGCTGGGTTTTCTGTCATGGCACTCATTCCCGCGCCCTACGCTCCCACCACCAACCCTACGCAATGCATGCAGTGTATGTGGCGAAAACGGCATAGGTAATGGGATGAGTAAAATGGCGGTTACCGCCCCATGAACGTGGGGCGTGGACAGCCCGCGGGTCATGGCTTAAATTACCCCACGTTGTCTCGCATGACAGTGGGAAAACCGAAAACTGATTCAATCATAGGTTAATCAAGAATCAAGGAAAATATCAAGGAAGACATGTATCCGACTGCGGTTGGGCCAAAGTGTTCGCCTGTGTATTTGTTAGGTCCCACCCCAATGATGCCTGGCGACACGTAAGAGCCAGGCCCCGGGGCTCCTGTCGGTACAACAAACATGAGCACTTGTTGACCAAACATATACACAGGTGTGTAGAAGTCGCATTTGCAGCACAAACACACAAAGCAAGACCAAGCCAGAAGAACAACTCTTTGTAAGATCAAGAAGCGGATCAATAAGACTAAGTTAAATATGCAAGATAGCAGAGCACCACCTTGAGAAGGCCTCCCTTGCAGGGCAGGAGTGCCTGGTCAGGTCGAGGCCGCCCCAACGGTGAATCCAAGACTTCCCCGGCAGGTTTGCCAGGACTGCCAAAGGCAAAGAGCCCCGCCAAGGCACTGTCGGGGGCCGCTGCCTGGAAACGGGATGAGGCGAAGGCATGCACGCCAGCGAATCTTACCCAGCTTCGGGGCTCCCCGGGGAGATAATACCCCTACTGCTGCTCTGCGGGGTCTCCGCATGATCACTATGGTCAAGTGTTTACACGGTTGCTCCTTGAGCTGTGTATGGTGCTAGGAGAGGGCAAGGCTAGCTCTCTCCCTCTATCTGGTGAGGTATAGAACTACTGGAATCCAACCCTTTGCATGGGTGCCTTGGGGGGTTTATATAGGCCTACCCCGAGGGGTACAATGGTAATGTGACTGGGCGCGAGCCCAGCCGTCAGTGTCTCTGACCTCCGACTTCTCCGCTGACTGCTGGGGCCCGCCTGCTGGTGGGCCCCGCCGACTGGTCTGGTACGGAGCCGACAGGCCGCGTCCGCCGCGGGTGGGTCTTGCTGGCTGCTGATTACTGGAGCCGTGCTCCTGATGATGCAAGCTTGGTCATGGGGTCGTGGCAACAGCCCCGCTGCCTGGCGGGCGATCACTGTGGCCACTCCCCATCTCTTCTTGATTAATGGCGTGTGGCCCCGGGGGAGGGCTCGGCCGACTCCCCCGGGCCAACTCCCGTTGGGTCCGACTAGTGGTGCTCCCGCCGTCTCCCGAGGTCTCGCTGGCTGGTGGGCCCTGCTGCCTCCAGGCCGTACAAACAAGCCGTCGTGGGTGCAGGACCAGGTACAGTGGTGCTGATGTCAGGGCCGGCTGGGCAACAGTGCCACGCCGCGGGGAGATCTTCCCAAGTACGGCGCACTGTAGCCATGCCTGCCCTTGGTAAGGGGCGGGGAGTGGGCTTCATTGTAGCCACGCCCCTGCCCCGTCCCCCACAATGAGGTCACGGTTTGTTGGAGTCGCCGACCGACTCCTGAAAGCCGGCTTCTCTGGAAGTTGTCCCTGGGACTCGGCCGTGAGCGGGCAGTCGGCCGCCTTGCCGTAGACTCCCCGGGAGGCGGCGCTTCGCCCGGTGGTCTTGAGGGGCGCAGCCTGCCCCGATGTCTTGAAAGGTCGTGGGGCTCGGGTTGGCCTACCCGTGGCCCATTACTCCAACAGGCACCACCGCTCCACCGCTCCACCTAACAGCAATGCAAGTCACTCATCAATGCAGAGTCACTTATCAATGCGGTGTCAAGCCTCCAAGGTGATTAAGTGGCTTCCACTAAGCACGTGGTTGTCCATTGGAAGATAGATTACCCTCATGTGACACCCGTCCAGAGGCATGTCACGCAGACATGCAGGAGATGATTAAGCGGCACGACAGGCTTGCCGGGCTTCACCCTCCACATGACGCCTAGCTAGCAGTGCATTTAATGCACTTTTTTGTAACTGCCAGAGTTAGGTATGATAGCACTATTAGCTATCTAATCACTAGATAATGACTGTTCTGCCACTTTGGTTACCCCTTGAGCTATAAAACGAGGTCCAAGGCAATATAGGAAAGGATTCACACCCCTCACACTTGTACGCGTGTAGCTGCTCCCCCAAGGCAACCTTGCCGGGTCCGAGCGTAGCATGCTATTGTGTTCTTCCACTCAATCCATCAACGCAGGAGTAGGGTTTTACGCCTCATGGCGGCCCGAACCTAGGTAAAAATCACCTGTGTCATCGCCGTCACGCTGTCCCACGGCTTCCGCTCATTGTGCAATGTGATCTTCCCCATTGTCGAACCACAAGGGTCGATGGCCCCATAGGTGATCATGTCCACCAACGACACCAAGGTTCACTTCAAGAAGATTTTTCTAAGTGACCCTTGCATTCTATCGAACACCTTGAGCTCATGACAAAATTTGACAACATTTTTGAACTCCATGTGATAGTAGCTCCTACTGCTAAACTAAATTGTCCACCATCCTTTTCATCCAAAGTAACACTACCCTACCAAATCTCATCTTAATTGGATCGCTGTAGCCCACCCTGGCATTTTGTCAAACACTTAGCGTGCACGTCCATGGCAAGAGAAGAGCGCTCGTAGTGCTGGCTTTGGAATCGAGCCGCTATTGCCTCTTTGTTGCTACCCTCGCTCGTCTTGATCTTCAACGAGGTCACCATGTAGCCCCTGATCCTTGCCAACATCTTCTCCTGGCCCCTAGTGCAGGCCAGCACCGCCCTGCACCATCCAACATGCTGCCGTATCGGGAAAGTAACCACCCAGACGCGTGGCTCACCTTTGAGCCACCAGAGGCTTCCCAGACTTACTCCACTACCATATAGCCTCTCTACCAACCTACGGTCCAATACTGGCCTCGCTACCGACCATACGAAGCCATCAATGGCCGCCGCCACAGTTTGATCGGCGACGACACCGCCCAAGTCACATGGCGTGCGTTTGAGGGAACCAGCACGTCCAACCATTACCGCGTGCCACCACCGTCCTCACCAAAACCCTGCCATCCATCACCAACCTCACCACCAACCATGTTCCGACATCAATGGCAGTTGCCACCCTGGCCATCCTCTGGAACCCGCGGATCAATCTCCCCCGCGCTAAAAACCCATCCTCGAGCCCATCTCGTTGCACTCCATCACTCCACCCTCCTTTTCAAGTCCTCTAGTGCATCCAATCGACCGGGAATGGTCACGTTCCTCCTCTCTAACGAGAGCAACCGCCAATGCTTCCTAGATGATCCCCATCCATCCAGTGCCCCCCTCAGCAATTTCTTCACCAGTAGCCTTCCCTTGACCTTGCGATCCCGACGGGCATCTCAATTTCACCTAGGAGCCACCGTAGGTGAAAGCCCCCTTTCCGCCGTAACCACTGCACGCCGGAGATCTCGCCACCGGCGATGTAGGGCCCT
The DNA here is from genome assembly GCF_056163025.1 of Triticum urartu. NCBI lineage: Eukaryota > Viridiplantae > Streptophyta > Magnoliopsida > Poales > Poaceae > Triticum > Triticum urartu. The sequence goes on from NC_141878.1 coordinate 300,168,837, forward strand.
ATGTCAATCGTGCCGCACACTGGAAGGATCGCCAGGATTTTCTAGACATGTAGGTAGCCTCACATTCCCGAGAGCTGCCGATGCTCATTGGCGCCGATCACCGAAGCCCTTGCCTTGTGCTGCTGAAGGAGAAGACGCGGGCGCTGACTGGTGAAACCTGACCAGTGGGCCCGCGGGACCCACTTTCATTGACCCCAATGTCACTCTCATGTCGTTTAAGTGAAGACATATTTCCCCTATGTACGTCTTTGCTACCAGAAAGCATTAATCCTTGTGAATCATTTTGTTTTTCAAAGTTTATATTGAAACAAGATTTGAGAAAAAATTCGACTATCTCTAACTTTTAAACCACAACTCCAAATGAGTTGATTCTTTTTTTGACATTCTTTAAATTTCATATAGTTTAGTTTGGTAATTATTCCAAAATTTTCCAAACAACGTTTTGGTATTGTTTTCAAATTATGTGGTAATTGCATATTTTTGAAAATTGAAAATGGAGGGAGGATAATTTTTGCAAAATTGTGAAGTCAACCAACACCACTTCATACCCCAAGGCAAGCATATCTTGGACACTTGATATGTGAATGCTTGGTTGTTTGCTTGCTAGTATATTTGAATCATGATTATGCTAATTCAAGTGAAATTTACATAGTACTATTTACTGCATGCATGTCAATTGATAATATTTTGCCTCCACTTAATCATGAGATATATGTGGGTGAGGTTATTGCCCATGCCACAGATACAGATGTCTGTTTTGGCTAAGCTATAGGAAAGATTCATCATGAGTAAATGTGACTGTGAAATGGATATCTCGTTGTGACGAAAGTGACAAGTGATGGAGATGCTAGGTGGTGACCTTATTGGGTACTACCAAGAAATTATATTGTGCTAACCACTGCAGGGAAACTTAAACCTCCTGAGTCGACCATAGATCAAGTCTTGTTCTGGTAACCCCCAAACTTGATTCATGCTACCACATGTCCCTGCCATAGGTAGGGTATGGTTCAGTAAGTTGTTAACCCCTTGCATTCGCACACCATACAGAGGGCCGCGACGAGGATTTCCCAGTTCCAGGAATAATTCCAATCATCTGGTCATGGGGCATGTGTGTTTCCGGCTGAGGCCGAGAGGGGCGCACCCCTTAGTTTGTGCATGGTATAAATTGTGATCCCATGCAAGGTTGTGTCCTCTCTGTCTTAGAGTTTTTGTTGAACGATGCTTTTGGTGATTCCTCGCATCAGCAAAATTAAGCTCGTTTGTGCTGGTTAGGTGTGTTTACAACCCAAAGACCATAATAGGAATTAGTCAACGTCTCGGGGTAGGCTAAACAAATCATTTACTTCTGGGTAAAGAGTACAACCTCTGTAGAGTATTAAAACCTATTCGAATAGCCATGTCTGCGATTAAGGACTAAAGTTTTGGATGGGCCAAGTGTCGGTCTTAGTGTTGGTCTTCGGAGGAAATGAATTAAATCAGATATTGTCTATGATTTATGATGGATGATTATTATCACTAATAGTGTTATGGACTAACCCCCGTGCTCTAGTTGATATTGGTATGTGTTATTTTACTTTCATTAAAAGCCCTTTATGAGGCGTCGCTTCAGATACTCGACTGTGGCATTTATTTTCAAGACCTTTTGAGGCATTGCTTCACACACCCAACTCCATTGTACACTATTCTCTTTTGGAATTCACATGATAGTTCTACCTCCTAAAATGTACCTTTCCCTTTTATTTTATTTGGATTAAAGCCCTTTGCATGGCGACGCAAAGGCGCCCAACTGTGGCATTCCTTTATATTTTCTTTTGGGTTCTTTCGGGACGGTTCTACCTCCTAAAACCCGACTTAAATTTTTGCACGACAACATGATTTATACCTCTCTAATATTGGTTGGCTGACAATTAATTCCTCTCCAAATATAGTATTCTGTAGGCCAACTGTGGCATTCCTTTATATTTTCTTTTGGGTTCTTTCGGGACGGTTCTACCTCCTAAAACCCGACTTAAATTTTTGCATGACAACATGATTTATACCTCTCTAATATTGGTTGGCTGGCAATTAATTCCTCTCCAAATATAGTATTCTGTAGGATCACATTTGAAAGTGCGTTATATCGACTAGAGGGGGGGGTGAATAGGCGATTTTTATGAAAGTCTTCAAAACGTGGAAGTTATGAAGACAAAAGATAGAAATAAACCTATTACCCTGCAGCGGAAGGTAGACTACACTAGGCAAGCCATAGTCAAGTATTCAATAGAGTGAAAGCACAATGACTAATAGCAACAATGTAGTAAGGATCAGGTAGGAAGATATTGTGAAGCCACATAGAACATGCAGTCACTCAGTGAAGACAAAAGATAGTGCGAACATACAATGAGTTCACAAGGAGTAACAGTAAGTAAAGGTAAGGGAAGATGAAACCAGTGACTCGCTGAAGACAATGATTTGTTGGACCAGTTCCAGTTGCTGTGACAACTGTACATCTAGTTAGGGCGGCTAGGTATTTAAACCTTAGGACACACAGTCCCGGACACCCAGTCCTGAACACGCAGCTCAGAACACCCAGTCCTCACCGGATTCCCCTTGAGCTAAGGTCACACAGACCTTGCCCAATCACTCTGGTAAGTCTTCAAGGTAGACTCCCAAACCTTCACAGACTTCGTTCACCGGCAATCCACAATGTCTCTTGGATGCTCAGAACGCGACGCCTAACCGGCTGGAGGATGCACAGTCCTCAAGTGTAATAAGTCTTCAGATCACACAGACAAGAAGACTTAAGTGATGCCTAATTCTCTTTGGCTCTGGGTGGTTAGGACTTTATCCTCGCAAGGAATTCTCTCTCAAAGGCTTCGAGGTGGGTTGCTCTCAAACGACAAAAGACGTACTCTGAATCTGAGCAGCCAACCGTTTATGGTTGTAGGGGGTGGGTTATTTATAGCCACTTGGCAACCCGACCTGATTTGTCCGAAATGACCCTGGGTCACTAAGGAACTGACATGTGTTCCAACGGTCAGATTTCAAACTCACACGGCAACTTTACTTGGGCTACAAGCAAAGCTGACTTGCCCGACTCTGGACAAGATTTGCTCTCAAAGTCTTCACTCGAAGACATAGGTTTTGGTTAAGCATCACTTCAGTCATTCTGACTGGTTCTCTTGGACCCCACTTAACAGTACGGTGGTTCCTATGACTCAACACAGAAGAAAAAGAACTACGAAAGATCTAAGTCTTCGAGCTCCATAGGCTTCGTGTGGTGTCTTCTCTTGTCATAGTCTTCAATGTGAATATCTTCATATACCACCTTTGACTTCAATGTCTTCATACATTTTTAGGGGTCATCTCTGGTAGGAAAACCGAATCAATGAGGGACTTCTACCTGTGTTATCCTGCAATTCTCACAAACACATTAGTCCCTCAACTTGGTTTGTCGTCAATACTCCAAAACCAACTAGGGGTGGCACTAGATGCACTTACAATCTCCCCCTTTTTGGTGATTGATGACAAACTAGTTGAAGTTTTCAACGGGGAATATAATCTGTGAAATTGTAAAGGATAAGGAATTGTCTTCATAAGTTGCAAGGGCTCCCCCTGAAGATGTGCATATAAGTAATTTTCTTTTGGAATGCAAATGCACATGGCAGGTTGTACTTGTGGAGATCCACTTCAACTTATGATGACAATCCACTATGCATGTGAAAGTATATGAAGATAATGACATGCATAATGGAAAATGGACGTCTGCAGAATGATCTAAGTGCGGAATTTATCGTCGCACATGCGGAATTTATCATCGCAACACAAGGGGGCAGATAAGTAGCAGACGACCATCGAGTTTAAGTGTTACAACTCAAAGAACCAAATGTAGCAAAACGAGAGTTGTAAGCACGAAGAAAAATATAAAGCACCCGCCCATATGGACCCGCTTGAAGACTATCAACCTCATATGCTTCTCCCCCTTTTGTCAGTAAGGACCAAAAAGGTTTGAAGACATAGAACATCTACTCGTTCCCATGAGGAGTAGGTGAAGCAGAAGGGTCGTTGGTGGTGTTTGGCGGTGCTGAAGAGCTTGGAGCAGAGTCGAAGCATGCTGAAGGAGGTGGCGGTGAAGTAGCATCGTCTTCATCCTCGATCACTCTAGCAGTCACAGTTGCAGCAGAGGAAGAGAACTCGGAGTCTTCAAGGGATGGAGTTCGTCGCAGCACTGCGCTTCGAGGAGGTGTGAAGTCAAACTTGAATCACTCAGTGAAGCCATCCTCTTGAAGATCATCTTCAGAACACATCAGCGTTAGCCCTTTCCATGTGCGGCGAGAGGTTTCATGGGCAACAAAAGCATTCTTGGTGGCAAGATTGTGAATGCGATTAACATCCACCAAGAGGCTTTGCATCTGACGCTTTAGCCAGTCATGATGCCTATCCTGTTTCTGATGAAGAGCCACAAGAAGCTCTCAGTCGTTGAGAACACGAGTGCACTTCTTGGGTCGTGGAGCAGTTGTACTGTCAGTGGCTTCAGTGAGAGCAGGATGCGGTGCACGTGTAGTGCCAGCCAAAGGATACACACGAGCGACTGCTTCAACTCCTTCAATGTTCTGAGAAAAACTTTGATGCTCTGCATTCTGAAGACTTAGAGGTTCCTTGGCAGGCTCAGGATAGATGGCTTCAATAGACATATCCACATCAGGCAGAAAAATCCGATGATTGCGAGCAGATGGCTGATATGAGATAGCGGAGTGAAGTTTGATCAGCCGCATTACCCATGGGGCGTAGAACTTCAAGCCAAACAGATCAGAGCCTGATGCAGCAAGTTGGCGAATGAAGAAGTCCTGTGCATTGAAACATTTTCCATGAAGAATATAGAAGACCAAAGTCTTCATTGCACCTTCAAGCTTGGCATGTGGAGAGTGTCCTTTGATTGGCCAGAGAGTTCACCTTATGATGTGATAAATGGTTCTTGGCAGATACTCAAGGTCTTCAACGAAGAACTCCATGGGATAAGTAGCATCTTGGGGCAATGGCTTCATCATACTGAGCATCTAACTCATATTAGGTTCAGTCTTCTGAAAGATGCTCTCAATAGCTTCACTATGAAGCTGACAGCCATGCTCGTAGAGATCGCCAGGAATGGGCAAACCAGTGAGCTCAATGATGTCAAAGGCTTTGGCTTCGTGATGAACGTTTCCTGTCATCCACTCCAGGACCCAAGTCTTTGGATCTCTGCTATACCCGCGGATGTGAAGTGTGGCATAGAATTGGAGCAGCAACTCTTCATTCCAATGCTCTTGGTCAATAACGAACGGCAGCAGTCCAACTTCCTTGAAGCAATCCAGAGCTTCTTCCAGACAGGGCAGACCAGCTGTAGCTTCAATGTCAAGGCGCTTGTGTGGGAAGATGCGACCTTGGTTGTAAAGAACGCATGAGTAATAGCTTCGCTGCGGATAGCTCCAGAACCGATCAGATGATATCCTTTCCCTTGAGTAGGGGTTCCTGGAGCTATTGAAGAATGTGTTGTCTGCTCTGAAGCCATTGATATTGAAGGAGCCAGGTGCTGATGCAGGACCTGGGAACCTTGGCAATCTTGGGATTGGCTTCTGTACCTGAGGCCTGTGCTCAACATGATAGTCGAACTGGGGACCGGCAGCAGACTCAGGAACAGAAGTGGCGGGATCAGTGGCTTCGCTGACTTCTTCTTCCGTTGGGGAGGGCTCCACATTAGCTTCAGCCATGACAGCGTCAGTGGCTTCATTGGTGGTGGTGGTGGCAGCTTCAAGATTTTCAACCTCCACTTGACGAGCTTGAGGGTCGCTCACAATCACGTTCTCCTCGAGAACTGCTTCTTGGTGGGACAGGAGAGTGGCAACTTGTGGGACTTCTTCTTCCACGGCTGATGCAGCCGGATTGTCTTCAGCAAAGACTTGAGGCCTGGGACCTTTGTGAAGCCTGCGCAACACAGGCGACGCCTGTGTAGTTGGAGTTGCTTGGGCCTCAAAGTCTTCTTCCTCTTGTGGGCGATCCGCCCATGAAGCATCCTGTGCAATTGGCATCAGTGGACGACCAATGCTGATGAGTTCGCTGTTCTCGAGCTGAGGAAGGACTGCACCATCTTCTACATGGTCATGTTGACCAATGTCTTCAGCAGCAATGAGATCAGCTGCTGGAAAGTCTTCAGCTTCATGAGCCTCTGTGAAAGCAAGCTCATGGATTGTCAGTTGGCGTTCAGCGTCAGGACGAACCATGGAAATGGGTTCAACTATCAAAGGCTCTGTGGGAGCAGCCCAATCTTTCTTGGTCTTCCTCTTCTTCTTGGAGGGGGCAATAGGAGAGGCTTCAGGATGTTTCCTCTTCCTGGCTTCAGCCTCAGTAGTCCTCGTCTTCTTTAGCTCTGAAGCGGTTGACTGGCTTTTTGGCTTTGAGCCAGTCATTCTAGTTGGGAAGACAATGGGATCTGCTTCCTGCCTTGGTGCATCAGGTTCAGCCGTAGCGGGCTTCTTCATCTTCTTTGCAGCCATCCTGGGGTCGATGCCAGGACGCCCAAGGGCCTTGCGCTTCTCAGCCTCATTGTAGGCTAGCACACATCTGTCAGCCAGAACCTTCATGCGCTCACGCGAACCTTGAGATTTTGCATGTTTCTTTAGAAAGGCTTCCTTGAGCTCGTGCAGCATAATCTTGAAGTTCTTCACCTCTTGCACGCTGAGCTTGGCCATATGCTTCTTGAACTGAGCCTTTTCATAGTCAATCTTTTGCTTCAGTTCAACAATGCGCTGGGCGATAGCTAACTCTGAAGTAATGGCGCCATGGAAGGCGACACTGATGTTTGGCGTGTCAAACCACTCATCAATGAAGTTGTGGATGATTGTCACATCAAAGAGAGGCATATCATTGAAGATTTCTGCTTCTTCTTTGCTCTTGATGAGTTTCTCAAGAGCGTCATCTGCAAGATCTTCATCACTTGACAGATCAATGGCATCATTGCGCAGAATGGCAGCAGCTGTTAACTCTTGGCCGGTGTGTGGCAGAGGCATCTTGACCTTCTGCGGCTTGGAGATGCGTGATAAATCTTCGTACTGCACACTGTCTTCAGGAGGTGCAGTTGCCAGTGGCTTCGCCCGTGAGACTTTTGGTGAAGGGGCAGTCTTTGAAGCTTTAGGCTTCTTCAACTTCTTTGGCTTTGGTGCTGCAGGTGCTTCATCTGATTCAGCGTCAGCTGCAGGCTCATTCACTGCAGTCCCTTGAACCAAGATATGGGTGATGAGGCTTTCAAGGTTGTAGAAAGGACCGATGACATTAGGTTCTGCATCTCATGTGCCATCAGCCCTTGGAGCTGAGGGGCCAGGGTTGAAGTCTAGTCCCAATGTCTTCGCTGAGTTCTGGGCAAATTGGAAGTTGCGCTTGAACAGAATGTCGCCACGACACCATAGTAGTGACGATGGGTGTGCATCAACAGGCTGTGGCCCACGGACCATGCAGGGATAGAAGCCTTGTGCAATGGCTTCATCTCTGGACCTGGGTTGAAGATTCTTGTATAGGATGTCTCCCTACGGTCTCTTGATGGCATTTTTCTCAGCATATTCCTGGGTTACAAATCGGTATTTGAACCATTGTTTTGCCCAATATCTTCGAATCCATTGGATTTGGGTCTTGCGCTGATTGTAATCCTCTTCAGGATCTGTCTAGTACAGTTCCGAAAGGTCATCTGGCAGATCTCTAGATGTTTCTCCACGACGCTTTCTGCCACCCTTCCTTGCTGATTTCTCTGAAGCCATGAACTTTAAACTGAAAGGCTTCAACACGTTCAAAGGCTTCAAAGATTTTTGCTTGCTGGACAAATAGGAACTTGCTTCGGGTGAATTTATATGATGTTGTAAGAATTCTGCAAATGAATGCAGACTATGAGAACCAAGGGATTCTCCCACGGACATGTACCTGTGATAGCATTAAGGTGCGAGGGAAGGGGAAGAGGTCATATGCATTCTCAGAAGATTTTGAGTATAAATCAGTTTAGAAGACATTGACCTCATCGTGCGAAGACATTCACTCATAGATAAGGAGTTGGTTCCAGATTTGTACGAATCTAGAGATCAGTACAAGTGAGGAATCAAACTACTTTGTGAAGAACAAGAGAATATACTAGGCATGTTATGAGATGCAGTATGAGAGAGATCTAACTTGTGTGAATAGAAACTGCTTGTGGCAGAAAGTGACAAAGCCATAGGATCAACGGTGCCGTAAAAAGGAAGTTTTATTTACCACACTAAGAACTTCTAGACGGAGTGGAAGATGAGGCCGAGTAGTTCGATCTTCCGTGCCCTAACTTGGCGACGGAGGACACCTACGGCAACGGCGGAGAGGACGATGTCCGCGGTCGGCGTGAAGACAGCGTCGGAGAGGTTGCGGCAGCGAAGCGCTTCGTCACCGGCGTCGTCGAGGGCTAGCGGTGGCGCTAGGGTTCGTGCGAGAGTGGAAGAAGAGATAATGACCGCCGTGAAGTGTGTATTTATAGGTACAGAGGCGGCACTGCGTTATTCCACAGGTGCCCCTGGCGATTCGCATCTGAGGAACACGTGGCCATTATGCGGAATTTTGGGATTTGTTCCACGTCCCGCGCACGCCTGGATTGTCGGGTGGTCGTTCCTACTTCTCCGGGTTTCATGTGGAGGAATGAGCATTGAAAACGGACTTAATGGTTGTCTTTGTATCTTCTGCTGACAAGGACGCAGAGAAGACATTCGACAGTTTCAATAGAATGCATATGATTTGGAGAGATAGAATTTGAGATAGAAAGCATAGAGAGGTTAGGGTCCGATCACATTCACTTAGTTCAAAAGTGAAAGCACAAGTGCTCCCTAGGTGGTTTTGATAATTGATGACAACATATCTCTTGTTGGACTAACATTTCGATCTAGCATGTTTCAGATAAGTTCAACAATGGAGTGGCATGGACTAAAGGTTGTGGGAACTCCTTCAAGATGCTAAGGACAAAGGATTGGCTAAAGCTTCAAGCTCAAGACTCTTCATTTTATATTTTAGTGATCCAAGATCACATTGAGTCTTTAGGAAAAGCCAATACTATCAAGGAGGGATGAGGTGTTGCTTAATGAGCCTCTTGCTTCATGTGCTTAGTGATATGCTCCAAAATCCTCAGCTACTTTCCCACTTCCACATATGAACTAAACCCTAAGCCAAACTCGGTCCTACCGATTCTTCCCATCCGGCGCCACCGAGTTTCACTTGTCATAAGCCACTGCCAAACCCTAATCAGTTCGGTTTCACCGATGGGATCTCGGTCTCACGGAGATGGGCTTGCAAACTCTCTGTTACCCACTGCATTATTCTCGGTCCCACCGAGATATGCAATCAGTCCCACCGAGTTTGCTTGACCAAATCTCAGTTTCACTTATTACCCAAATTGGTCCCACCGAGTTTGAGTAATCGGTCAAACTGAGTTTTGGATTTACCCTAACCCTAGCACATCGGTCCCACCGAGTTGATCCAGTCGGTCCCACCGAAATCTCTAACGGTCACTAGGTTTACATTTTCGGTCCGACCGAGTTTGTTAATTCGGTCCCACCGAGATTGGAAAACTGTGTGTAACGGTTGGATTTTGTGTGGAGGCTATATATATCCCTCCACCTCCTCTTCATTCGTGGAGAGAGCTATCAGAACGCATACACCATTCCAACTCATATGTTCTGAGAGAGAACCACCTACTCATGTGTTGAGACCAAGATATTCCATTCCTACCATATGAATCTTGATCTCTAGCCTTCTCAAGTTGCTTTCCACTCAAATCTTCTTTCCACCAAATCCACATCCTATGAGAGAGAGTTGAGTGTTGGGGAGACTATCATTTGAAGCACAAGAGCAAGGAGTTCATTACCTACACACCATTTGTTACTTCTTGGAGAGTGGTGTCTCCTAGATTGGCTAGGTGTCACTTGGGAGCCTCCGACAAGATTGTGGAGTTGAACCAAGGAGTTTGTAAGGGCAAGGAGATCGCCTACTTCGTGAAGATCTACCGCTAGTGAGGCAAGTCCTGTGTGGGCGATGGCCATGGTGGGATAGACAAGGTTGCTTCTTCGTGGACCCTTTGTGGGTGGTTGCTTCTTCGTGGACCCTTCATGGGTGGAGCCCTGTGTGGACTCGCGCAACCATTACCCTTGGGTGGAGCCCTGTGTGGACTCACGCAACCGTTACCCTTTGTGGGTTGAAGTCTCCATCAACGTGGATGTAGGATAGCACCACCTATCCGAACCACGGGAAAAATATCCGCGTCTCCAATTGCGTTTGAATTCTCCAAACCCTTCTCTTTACATTCTTGCAAGTTGCATGCTTTACATTCCGCTGCTCATATACTCTTTGCATGCTTGCTCGATATGTATTGTGTGTGTTGAAATTGTGCCTAAACTCCACTTAAACCGAAAAAGCTTAAAAAATTGCAACTTGAGCATTAAGTGTCTAATCACCCCCCCTCTAGACACATCTACTTCTAGATCCTACAAGTGGTATCAGAGCATTGGTCTCCATTGCCTTGGTTTAATCACCATTGGAGGAAGATGGATGTGTCTACTCTAGGGAGTCTTAGACATAGAGTGCCTATTCTTGATGGAGAGTATTTCCATGAGTGGAAAATTGGATGCTTGTAATCTTCAATCAATATCATTTGAACAAGTATATTGCTAGCCCTTGTGCACCTCATATTGATCCTTTGCATCCTACCCTAGATGAAGATATTGACATGATTCGCAATCTTAGAACTATTGAGCTCATCATTAGAGGATTGCCCAAAAATTTGATTGCTAGTTTGCCTACTCACAATTGTGCCTATACCATATGGAAATTTCTTGAGGAACGATTTCCCGATTATTCCTTGAAAACTTTGGATGAAATTCTCCATAAATCTATTGCCTTGAGTAAGATGAACTCTAGTGATCCTAGTTTTGGTAAATGTCTTTTTGAATTTGCCAATCTTAAGCATGCTAAAGGAGATGTTGGAATCATTAATGATATCATATTCAGAGCTATAAGAATTCATAAAAGTGACCACTTTGATGATCATTTATCTAATGAATTACCCTCTCTAGGAAATGATGAGTCACAAGATCATGATGAACATGAATATTATGATGATGATGATAGTGACTTCGATCTCGATGATGCAATGAGACATTTTGGTCTTGTGGCAAATCTTCGGGGATATGAATTAGGAGGAAAGGAATGGGTTCTTGATAGTGGATGTACTGATCATATGACCGGAGATGAAGAGATGTTTCGTGAGCTTGCTGAAAATGACGGCCCTCGAAAATATGTCACCTTTGGTGATAATTCAAAGGGTAAAGTGTTGGCCTTGGTAAGGTGGCCATCTCACATGATAGTTCCATTCAAAATGTCATGCTTGTTGAATCTCTTGGCTACAACTTACTTTCAGTATCCAGACTTGCTGATTTCGGTTTGAATGTCCTATTTACTGAGGTAGATTGCCAAGTATTTCATCGAGACAATCATAAAATGGTCTTTACGGGTATGCGTAGAGGTGATCTTTACATTGTCGATTTCTCTAAAAAGGCACAACCTAAAACTTGCTTTGTTGCTAAATCCTCAAAAGGTTGGTTGTGGCATAGACGACTAGGTCACGTTGGCATGAGAAACCTTGACAAGCTTATTAAAGGAAATCATATCCTTGGAGTCAACGATGTCATATTTGATAAGGATAGACTTTGCAGTGCTTGTCAAGCAGGTAAACAGGTTGGAGGAAGACATGCCGTGAAGAACATCATGACCACAAGGAGGCCACTCGAGCTACATCACATGGATCTTTTTGGTCCCAACGCCTACAAGAGTCTCGGTGGAAATTCCTTTGGTCTAGTTATAGTTGATGATTTTTCAAGATTTACGTGGGTGTTCTTTCTTAATGACAAATCGCAGGTCCAGAAGATCTTTAGAAACTTCGCTAGGAAGGCCCAAAATCAGTTTGATGTGAAGATCAAGAAGGTTCGGAGTGACAATGGAACGGAGTTCAAGAACGCAAATGTGGACACCTTTCTTGACGAAGAAGGGATTTCACACGAGTTCTCGGCTACGTACACACCTCAACAAAATGGAGTTGTTGAGGGGAAGAACCGGACGCTCATCGAAATGGCAAGAACGATGCTTGATGAATACAAGACGCCAAAGCACTTTTGGGCAGAAGCGGTTGAGACAGCTTGTCACGCAACAAATCGCTTATATCTTCACAAGCTACTCGGCAAGACAGCATACGAGCTTCTCACCGGTAACAAACCCCAAGTTGGATACTTTCGAGTATTTGGCTCAAAGTGCTACATTCTTTATAAGCATCGTCGTTCAAAGTTTGCTCCTAAATCTCATGAAGGTTTTCTACTTGGTTATGGCTCAAACTCTCACACTTACCGTGTCTACAACAATTTCACCCGAAAGGTTGAAGAGACGGTAGATGTGAAGTTTGATGAATCTAATGGCTCGCAAGTAGAGCAATTGCCAATTGACGTAGGAGACAAAGACCCTTCAGAAGCAATTCAAGACTTGTCCATTGGAAAAATTCGTCCAACGGAGGTGAAGGAGAGTACTTCATCCGTCCAAGTGGAAGCTTCTACTTCACGACAAGGTGAACCAAGAATCGACACGGAAGCATCCACAAGTGGGACACACCAAGATGAAGAAAACGAGGAAGTACGTCAAGATGAACATCAACAACCTCCTTCTCCACCACGACAAGAGAACGACAACATCAACAATGAAGAAGGCCAAGAAGAAGAACAAGATGAAGAAGATGTTCAACGAAGACCCAAGCAAAAGCTCTCACGAGTTCGAGCAAGAATTGCCAAAGATCATCCCGTCGAGCAAATCCTCAGTGATATACAAACCGGGAGAATCACTCGCTCAAAAACTCGTTTAGCTAACTTTTGTGAAAACTATTCATTCATCTCTAGCATTGAACCTATGAAGGTTGAAGAAGCATTGGAAGATCCAGATTTTATAAACGCTATGCATGAAGAGCTACATAATTTTGAGAGAAACCAAGTTTGGACATTGGTCGAGAAGCCCGACAACAACCACAACATCATTGGTACCAAATGGGTGTTTCGCAACAAGCAAGATGAAGATGGACAAGTGATTCGCAACAAAGCATGTCTCGTCGCCCAAGGGTACACACAAGTCGAAGGTATGGACTATGGTGAGACGTATGCTCCAGTTGCTAGACTTGAGTCCATTCGCATCTTACTTGCCTATGCTAATCACCATAATATCACCTTGTACCAAATGGACATTAAAAGTGCTTTTATAAATGGTGAAATAGAGGAGGAAGTTTATGTCAAATAACCTCCCGGCTTTATCAATCCTAAGAAACCAAATCATGTCTACAAACTTCACAAAGCTCTTTATGGTCTTAAACAAGCTCCTAGAGCATGGTATAAATGCTTGACCAAGTTCCTTACTACAAGTGGTTTTGAAATTGGTAAAATTGATTCTACTCTTTTCACTAAAAGGGTTAATGGAGAACTATTTGTATGCCAAATTTATGTTGATGATATCATATTTGGTTCAACTAACCCTCTCTTTAGTGAAAAGTTTGGAAAGCTAATGTCAGAGAAGTTTGAGATGTCTATGATGAGTGAACTCAAATTCTTTCTTGGGTTGCAAATCAAGCAAACTAAGGAAGGTACATTTGTCTCTCAAACAAAGTACACCAAGGACTTATTCAAGAAGTTCAATATGCAAGAATGCAAAGGTATGTCTACACCCATGCCTACTAGTGGACATAATGATTTGACCAAAGATGGTGAACCTTTTGATCAAAAGGTTTATCGCTCTATGATTGGTTCATTGTTATACCTATGTGCTTCACGTCCCGATATTATGCTAAGTGTGTGCATGTGTGCACGATATCAAGCTGCTCCTAAAGATTGTCATCTTAAGGCTGTGAAAAGGATAGTGAGATATTTAATCCATACACCAAATTTTGGCATTTGGTATCCTAAGAGGTCTTCTTTTGATCTTGTTGGCTATTCTGACTCAGATTATGCGGGGACAAGGTTGATAGAAAGTCCACTTCGGGTACTTGTCAATTTCTTGGCAGATCTCTTGTGTCTTGGTCTTCCAAGCAACAAAACTCGGTATCCTTATCCACCGCCGAAGCGGAATACATTGCCGCTGGTTCATGTTTTGCTCAATTACTTTGGATGACCCAAACTCTTAAAGATTATGGGATTTATGTGAAACATGTTCCACTGCTTTGTGACAATGAAAGTGCTATCAAAATTGGTCATAATCCTGTACAACATTCTCGAACTAAGCATATTGAAGTTCGTCATCATTTCATTCGAGATCATGTTGCTAAGGGTGACATCAATCTTAAGCATGTTCGCACCGACAAGCAATTAGCGGATATATTCACTAAACCACTTGATGAGAAAGTGTTTTGCAGGTTGAGAGGAGAATTGAACATCATTGATGCTTCGAACTTGGAGTAGAAACTCCATTGGATACATGCAAGGCATGAGCTTATGACTAATCCATGATATATCTCTTATGATAACTATCTTATGTCTTGGATATATTTGCACCTTGCATGTTTCCTAACCCATGTAGGTGCTTGGTTGAATCTAATTCCATGAGATTGCGACTCACTCACATCTTGAGAAATCTCTACAAGACTAAGACTCTACACAATAGTGGTTGAAGACAAGGAAGCACAAAACCATTCAAACATATCCTTTGACAAATTCTATGTTAAGCTTCATGATTGTCATTTTTGGATACACAAGTGCTCTTCCTTGCAAGAACTAACCCATGTAGGTAGATGAACTCAAACTCCAAGTGGTGCTCCCAACTCTTGATGAGCTACATCAACCTTGAGCACCCACAGAAGTTCAACTACATGAGCAAGAACCACACCACCACCTAAGGTATGTTATTCCATCTTAGAGAAGCTTTACTCTAAGACATGAGTCAAAGCAACTTAACAAGGTGAGAATACATCAAGATGCTTAAACGAAAAATGGTAACCCCATTTTGAGCTTAAAACGATGAGTATGACCTACGATCAAGTGTCCACACTTGACTCTTCAGTCAATATACTCTAACATAGGTGACTATGTCACCGCCCAATTCTAGATGAAGTTCTCTTGTGTTCTTTTCTGAGTTATTCCATTTGTCCCTTGCATATTTGTTTCCTTCTTTTTCAAACAAAAAAAAACTTCATCTAGAAACTTCCACTCTTTTCTTTTTGGTTTTTGTTCTGCATATTTCTACATCAAATTCATTGCAAATCTTTGTGAGATCTTACTTGACTAGTGAGCTGAGGTGACAAGTGTTTTTCTCTGTGATGAACTCGGTTTCACCGAATTTCCATTTTCGGTCCAACCGAATCCCTTCGGTACTACCGAAACATGCCACTTGGTGCCACCGATTTCGCAACAGGAAAAACAGTTTGCCACATATTCTATATGTCTTCTGATCCAGCTCCACTCAATGAATCTTGTCCTCTACAAGCATCACAGTTTTATTCCCTGCTTTGTACTGAATCTCAAGGACCAAACCTATTCGACGGATTCCAGGAAAAACCTTCTTGGAAATTGATGTCAAAGGGGGAGAGAGAGATCACATCAAAGCTTATCATCAGGGAGAGAGAGATCACATCAAAAGCTTATCATCAAGGAGAGAGAGATCACATCAAAAGCTTATCACCTACAAAGGAGAAAGTACTAAGGGGGAGAGAATACTCAAGGATCCCATATATTAAGAGGGAGAAAGAAATCTCCAAGGGGGAGAGAATACTCAAGGATCCTAGATGCTTGATGTTCAAGAGGAGAGATGCCACATGTCTTTTTGGGGGAAAGACATGTTCATATGAACTCATTTGAATTAAGTTCTATTCATATCTTTTAGCTCTGATTTTCTGTTTCCTATCTTCTCCCAATATCCCATGTAAGATTCAGGGGGAGCAAGACACCTAAGGGAAAGAAATCAGTCAAATTCATTGCATATCTTTATTCTTGGGGACATGTTGAATTCTATGTGGTACCTTGTACTCACTCTCTACATGTGATCCCAGTCTTGGTATTCTTGTGGTTTCTTTTATTTGCTCTGGCTAGTGGACGTACCTGTGTTATCTAACCTTGTTTGTGCAGGTTCATTCCATCCTAAGCCAACTCAAGACCACAAGGTAAGTATATGCATCAGAATCATAAGTATGAGAAGTTCTTGCTTATGTACATACTATTTGCAAGAAGGACTCATGAGCAGGAAGGTATTTTCCTTGATAATCTTTTGCTCTGATGCATATGGCCAAGATGCATGTAACACATTGCCTACTCTGTCATGGTTATGCTCTCACATGTCTCTATATTTCATATTTACATGAGTGCATACATGTAGGGGGAGCCTATGCTTGTTACATGTCCTTCCAAAGCTTTACTTGCTGCTCTTTATATCTTTATCTAAAGCTTTGATGTATGTTGCCATCAATTACCAAAAAGGGGGAGATTGAAAGAACAAGTGCTCCCTAGGTGGTTTTGATAATTGATGACAACATATCTCTTGTTGGACTAACATTTCGATCTAGCATGTTTCAGATAAGTTCAACAATGGAGTGGCATGGACTAAAGGTTGTGGGAACTCCTTCAAGATGCTAAGGACAAAGGATTGGCTAAAGCTTCAAGCTCAAGACTCTTCATTTTATATTTTAGTGATCCAAGATCACATTGAGTCTTTAGGAAAAGCCAATACTATCAAGGAGGGATGAGGTGTTGCTTAATGAGCCTCTTGCTTCATGTGCTTAGTGATATGCTCCAAAACCCTCAGCTACTTTCCCACTTCCACATATGACCTAAACCCTAAGCCAAACTCGGTCCTACCGATTCTTCCCATCCGGCGCCACCGAGTTTCACTTGTCATAAGCCACTGCCAAACCCTAATCAGTTCGGTTTCACCGATGGGATCTCGGTCTCACGGAGATGGGCTTGCAAACTCTCTGTTACCCACTGCATTATTCTCGGTCCCACCGAGATATGCAATCGGTCCCACCGAGTTTGCTTGACCAAATCTCAGTTTCACTTATTACCCAAATCGGTCCCACCGAGTTTGAGTAATCGGTCAAACTGAGTTTTGGATTTACCCTAACCCTAGCACATCGGTCCCACTGAGTTGATCCAGTCGGTCCCACCAAAATCTCTAACGGTCACTAGGTTTACATTTTCGGTCCAACCGAGTTTGTTAATTCGGTCCCACCGATATTGGAAAACTGTGTGTAACGGTTGGATTTTGTGTGGAGGCTATATATACCCCTCCACCTCCTCTTCATTCGTGGAGAGAGCTATCAGAACGCATACACCATTCCAACTCATATGTTCTGAGAGAGAACCACCTACTCATGTGTTGAGACCAAGATATTCCATTCCTACCATATGAATCTTGATCTCTAGCCTTCTCAAGTTGCTTTCCACTCAAATCTTCTTTCCACCAAATCCACATCCTATGAGAGAGAGTTGAGTGTTGGGGAGACTATCATTTGAAGCACAAGAGCAAGGAGTTCATTACCTACACACCATTTGTTACTTCTTGGAGAGTGGTGTCTCCTAGATTGGCTAGGTGTCACTTGGGAGCCTCCGACAAGATTGTGGAGTTGAACCAAGGAGTTTGTAAGGGCAAGGAGATCGCCTACTTCGTGAAGATCTACCGCTAGTGAGGCAAGTCCTGTGTGGGCGATGGCCATGGTGGGATAGACAAGGTTGCTTCTTCGTGGACCCTTTGTGGGTGGTTGCTTCTTCGTGGACCCTTCGTGGGTGGAGCCCTGTGTGGACTCGCGCAACCATTACCCTTGGGTGGAGCCCTGTGTGGACTCGCGCAACTGTTACCCTTTATGGGTTGAAGTCTCCATCAACGTGGATGTAGGATAGCACCACCTATCCGAACCACGGGAAAAACATCCGTGTCTCCAATTGCGTTTGAATTCTCCAAACCATTCTCTTTACATTCTTGCAAGTTGCATGCTTTACATTCCGCTGCTCATATACTCTTTGCATGCTTGCTTGATATGTATTGTGTGTGTTGAAATTGTGCCTAAACTCCACTTAAACCGAAAAAGCTTAAAAAATTGCAACTTGAGCATTAAGTGTCTAATCACCCCCCTCTAGACACATCTACTTCTAGATCCTACAAAAAGATTCAATAAGAAGACATAGCTATAACTGAATGCTGTAGAGGACAGAACACTAGTATATATATATATATCTATATAATCAACATAGTGAAGATAATCATGAATATATGTTGAGATTGAAGCCAAACCAAATGTGAAGACATAGTAAATGTAACGCCATGAGTGAAACACTTCAAAATAGAACATTTTGTGGTGGCGTTACCCACCGTATAGGAAGTATTAGACCCAGACACGGCGCACAATTATCGTGGCGCTCCGAAGTCAAATTCCACATTAATGTATTCACACTTAGAATGTATGTCTTCATTGATTGAAGATATACTTTACTTCGTGTGTTGCACATCTAAGTCATCAATATGCATAAGGGTTAGGATGTGTGCCTGATCACAGGACATTTGAGGATTCCAGGATATTTAGCTCACACCGTAACTTGCAAAATCTCTTCTCATCCAAGGGCTTGGTGAAGATATCTGCCAATTGCTCTTCAGTGTTGACGTGTATGATATCAATATCTTCCTTCACAACACGATCTCTGAGAAAGTGATGACGAATTTCAATGTGCTTTGTCTTCGAGTGCTGAACTGGGTTGTTGGCAATCTTGATGGCGCTTTCGTTGTCACAGTAGAGTGGCACTTGCTTCAGATGAATGCCATAGTCTTTGAGCGTTTGCTTCATCCACAGAAGCTGAGCACAGCAAGATCCAGCAGCAATGTATTCAGATTCAGCAGTGGAGAGAGATACATGGTTCTGCTTCTTTGAAGACCAACATACAAGTGATCGTCCCAGAAAGTGACATGTTTCCGATGTAGACATGCGATCAACTTTGTCACCAGCATAATCAGCATCCAAGAATCCAACCAGATCAAACTCTGAGCCCTTTGGATACCATAATCCTAGAGTTGGGGTGTGAGCCAAATATCGAAGAATTTGCTTCACAGCTAAGTGATGCGACTCCTTTGGTGCTGCTTGAAATCGAGCACACATGCAAACACTAAGCATAATATCTGGCCTAGATGCACATAGATAAAGTAAAGAACCAATCATGGAGCGGTATACCTTTTGATCGAACTCTTTACCATTGTCGTCAGGACCCAGATGATGCTTGGCTGGCATTGGCGTCGTGAAGCCTTTGCAGTCTTGCATACCGAACTTCTTCAGGCAATCTTTGAGATACTTCTCTTGAGATATGAAGATGCCGTTGCGTTGCTGTCGTATTTGAAGACCGAGAAAGAACTTCAGCTCTCCCATCATAGACATTTGATATTGCTCTTGCATCATGTATCCAAACTCTTCACTGTACTTATGATTGGTGCAGCCGAAGATAATGTCATCCACATATATTTGGCACACAAACAGTTCACCATCATATGTCTTCGTGAAGAGAGTGGGGTCGAGAGAACCAGGTATGAAGCCTTTGCTCTTCAGGAAGTATTTGAGTGTGTCATACCAGGCCCGAGGGGCTTGTTTGAGGCCATACAGTGCCTTGTTGAGCTTGTATACCATGTCAGGATGTTTTGGATCTTCAAAGCCAGGAGGTTGTGCAACATACACTTCTTGTTCAATCTTGCCATTGAGGAAGGCACTCTTCACATCCATTTGATAAAGAAGTATGTTGTGATGATTTGCATAGGCAGCAGTATGCGTATGGCTTCAAGTCTAGCCACAGGAGCAAATGTTTCATCGAAGTCAATGCCTTCCACTTGAGTATATCCTTGAGCAACGAGACGAGCTTTGTTTCTGACAACTTGACCATGCTCATCTTGCTTGTTGCGGTATATCCATTTGGTACCTATTATGTTGTGCTTCCGAGGATCGAGACGCTTGACCAGTTCCCATACATTATTCAGCTCAAACTGTTGAAGCTCGTCTTGCATAGCTTGAATCCATTCAGGTTCCATGAAGGCTTCTTCAACTTTCTTGGGTTCTGTTATTGAGAAGAATGCGAAGTGCCCACAGAAATTTGCTAGTTGAGTTGCCCTTGAGCGAGTGAGTGGATCGGGTGCATTGATGCTATCAATTATTCTTTCAATCTGCACTTCATTGGCAACGCGAGGATGTATAGGGCGAAGATTTTGCTCTTGCTGATCATTGTCATTGTTAGAAGGAATGTCTTCAGGCTGAGCATTGTCTTCATGTTGATCAGGTGCTGAGATGATAAGTTCTTCTTCAGGATGAGCTTCAGAAGGTATAATTTCTCTAGTTCCCATTAGCTTGATTGATTCTCTGGATGGAACTTCATCTAGCACATTTGGCAGTTGCTCTCTTTGTGAACCGTTGGTCTCATCGAACCGCACATCCACTGTTTCAACCACTTTGTAATGAAAGAGATTGAAGACTCTGTAGGAGTGTGAATCCTTTCCATATCCAAGCATAAAACCCTCATGTGCTTTTGGTGCAAACTTTGAGGTGTGATGTGGGTCCTTGATCCAGCACCTGGCGCCAAATACTCTGAAGTAACTGACATTTGGCTTCTTGCCAGTAAGGAGCTCATAAGATGTCTTGTTCAGAAGTTTGTGAAGATAAACACGATTGATTGTATGGCATGCAGTATCAATGGCTTCAGGCCAGAATTTTCTTGGAGTCTTGTATTCATCTAGCATCGTTCTGGCCATCTCAATGAGTGTTCTATTCTTGCGTTCGACGATCCCATTCTGCTGTGGCGTGTACGGGGCTGAGAATTCATGTGTGATGCCCAAGGTATCAAGATATGTATCAAGGCCAGTGTTCTTGAATTTAGTGCCATTGTCACTTCTGATATGCTTTATCTTGGCGCCATAGTTGTTCATTGCTCGATTGGCGAAGCATCTGAAGACATCCTGCACTTCAGTCTTGTAAAGGATTATGTGCACCCAAGTATATCTAGAATAATCATCAACAGTGACAAAGCCATAGAGACAAGCAGTAGTAGTAAGAGTTGAGTAATGAGTGGGACCGAAAAGATCCATGTGAAGCAGTTCGAAGGGTCGAGTAGTGGTCATGATTGTCTTCGAGGGATGTTTGGCCCTCATCATCTTTCCTGCCTCACAGGCACCGCATAAGTGATCTTTCTTGAACTTGACGCCCTCAATGCCTATGACATGCTTCTTATTTGCCAGGGTGTGGAGGTTCCTCATGCCAGCATGCCCAAGCCTCTGATGCCAGAGCCAGCATTCTGAAGCTTTTGCTATAAGACATACGGCAGGCTGTGGTCCTGCTGAGAAATCTACCACGTACAAATCATCTTTTCAATACCCTTCAAATACTAGAGACTTGTTAGATTCCATTAGAACAAGGCAACGATATTTTCCAAACATTACGATCATGTTTAAATCGCAAAGCATTGAGACAGACATTAAGCTGAAGCCAAGGGATTCAACAAGCATGACTTTATCCATGTGTTGATCCCTTGAGATTGCAACTCTACCTAGACCCAATACCTTACTTTTACCAGTGTCAGCAAATGTGATGTGGCTCTTGTCGGATGGACGTAAGGTTGAGTCCATAAGAAGACTTCTTTTGCCAGTCATGTGATTTGTACACCCACTATCAATAATCCATTCCGAAGACGCTGGTGTCGTACCCTACAGTGCAGTTAGGGGGATAGGCTTCACGAAGAGCATTGTGAAGCAAAAACATTTGACGAACCAGTGGGTTATGAAAGCGTAGATCCAGATTAGGACTAATAGGGAGAGTAGCAAGCGATTCAGGAATGAAGTACATAGTAAGACCATTTGGGCATTTGATCTTGTGCCCTACAAGATGTTTAAGGTCCCCAACAATAGCGTCTGACGATTTGGGTTTTCTGCTGGAGACCTTTCCCTGCAAAAGAGAGTTAAGCTTTCTTAGCCACCCACATCTTCAAGGGTGGCTTAGAAGCAATAAGTCTAAGTGCAGCATCTGAGAACTTTGGCTTGGGAGCCCTAGCAAACAGTCTTGCAGGCGAACAATAGTACTCATAAGAATAAGCAGAATAGTTCTTCGTCTTATGAACATGGCGGTTTGATGAACTGCTCTCATATTCATATGCCTGAGTATGGTTTCCCTGCAAAACATTTGCGTTAGTGCGACTCAGGTGAGTCCTCTGTCTGTATGAAGCCTTTGGACCGTATGAAGCCTTTGGTCTGAGGTTTGTCTTCTTCACGTGAGGTGTCATGATGACATTCACAAGAAGATTCTCCAGACACCTTTTCGGAACCCAGATCTTCTTCATAGGCGGTCCATTCCTGCAGTTAGTACCAATGTACCTGGCAAACACTTCACCATTCTGATTCTTAAACAGTTTATAGTTTGCATCAAGGGATTCATCAATGATAATGGGGTTAGCACAACTGAAGCCAGATAGATTGGATGGATCTGCTGAAGGTTCCTTTGCAGCAACCCACGTGGTTTTGGGGTACTGCTCAGGTTTCTAGTAAGAGCCATCAGCATTCATTTTCCTTACGAACCCAACACCCTCTTTCCTCGGGTTTCGGTTCAGAATCTGCTTTTTGAGGACATCACATAGTGTCTGATGCCCTTTAAGACTTTTGTACATCCCTGTTTCAAGCAATGTCTTCAACCTAGCATTCTCATCAGCAATAGCAGTGGTATCCTCAGCAGAGGGGTTAGTTATCACATCAACAGTTGAAGATATTGCAACAGCAGTAGCAGTAGAACATTCAGCAACAGAAGTAGCATTATCACACTCAATGCATTTAAGACATGGTGGTTCAAATCCTTCCTGAAAGGAACTGATCTGTTTGGCGTGAAGTGACTCATTTTCCTTTTGAAGATCTTCATGAGCCGCTCTCAATTTCTCAAGATCTTGCTTCCTTTGAAGATAATCATATGAAAGCTTTTCATGAGTTGTTGAGAGAGTTTCATGACGACTTTCAAGTTCCTGATACTTAACTCGAAGATTTTTTTTATGTCTTCAATTAAGGATTCAGATCGAGTCATTTTAGCACCTAACAGATCATCGCTTCTGTCTAACAGTTTTTGAATATGTTCCATAGCTTTCTGTTGTTCAGTTGCAATTTTAGCAAGTGTTTTGTAGCTGGGTTTTGAACCACAATCAGAGTCATCGTCACTAGATGTTTGATAGTGAGTAGTGCGTGTGTTTACCTTGGCACCGCGTGCCATGAAGCAGTAGGTAGAAGCGGAGTAGTCCTTGTCATTTGCATCAGTGTCGGTGATGAAGTCATTGTCTTCAGTGTTGAAGATGGACTTGGCAACGTATGTTGTAGCCAGACTTGCGACGCCTGAATCGGACTCCTCCACAGACTCCACCTCCGCCTCCTCAGAAGCGGACTCCTCCTCTGAATCCATTTCCTTGCCAACAAACGCACGTGCCTTGCCAGATGAGCTCTTCTTGTGTGATGAAGACTTTGAGGAAGACTTGGAAGAAGACTTTGAGTATTTCTTCTTCTTCTTGTCGTCAGAGTCATATTCCTTGCTCTTCTTCTTCTTTTTGTTCTCATTGTCCCACTGTGGACACTCAGAGATGAAGTGGCCAGGTTTCTTGCACTTGTGACATGTTTTCTTCTTGTAGTCGTGAGCAGAAGCTTCATCATTCCTTGAGCTTGATCGGGAAGACTTTCTAAAACCTTTCTTCTTGGTGAATTTTTGGAACTTCTTCACAAGCATAGCAAGTTCCCTTCCAATGTCTTCAGGATCATCCAAACTGATGTCAGATTCTTCTTCAGATGAGGAGACAGCTTTTGCCTTCAAGGCACGAGTTCGCCCATAGTTTGGACCATAGATATCTCTTTTCTCAGAAAGCTGAAACTCATGTGTGTTGAGCCTCTCAAGTATGTCAGACGGCTCGAGTGTCTTGAAATCAGGACGTTCTTGAATCATCAGGGCTAGGGTGTCAAACGAACTATCAAGTGATCTCAGTAGTGTCTTGACGACTTCATGTTTGGTGATCTCAGTAGCGCCGAGGGCTTGAAGCTCATTTGTGATGTCAGTGAGTCGGTCAAATGTGAGCTAGACATTCTCATTTTCATTTCGCTTGAAGCGGTTGAAGAGGTTGCGAAGGACACTGATTCTCTGATCTCTCTGGGTTGAGACGGCTTCATTGACCTTGGAGAGCCAGTCCCAGACCAGCTTAGATGTTTTCAAAGCACTCACACGGCCATACTGTCCTTTGGTCACATGACCACAGATGATATTCTTGGCAGTAGAGTCCAGTTGAACGAATTTCTTAACATCAGCAGCAGTGACACCTTCTCCAGCCTTAGGAACACCGTTCTCGATGACATACCATAGGTCGACGTCAATGGCTTTAAGATGCATGCGCATCTTATTCTTCCAGCAGGGATATTCAGTTCCATCAAAGATGGGGCACGCAACGGAGACTTTAATTATCCCTGCAGTCGACATAGCTAAAACTCCAGGTGGTTAAACCAAATCACACAGAACAAGGGAGCACCTTGCTCTGATACCAATTGAAAGTGCGTTATATCGACTAGAGGGGGGGTGAATAGGCGATTTTTATGAAAGTCTTCAAAAGATGGAAGTTATGAAGACAAACGATAGAAATAAACCTATTACCCTGCAGCGGAAGGTAGACTACACTAGGAAAGCCATAGTCAAGTATTCAATAGAGTGAAAGCACAATGACTAATAGCAGCAATGTAGTAAGGATCAGGTAGGAAGATATTGTGAAGCCACACAGAACACGTAGTCACTCAGTGAAGACAAAAGATAGTGCGAACATACAATGACTTCACAAGGAGTAACAGTAAGTAAAGGTAAGGGAAGATGAAACCAGTGACTCGCTGAAGACAATGATTTGTTGGACCAGTTCCAGTTGCTGTGACAACAGTACATCTGGTTAGGGCGGCTAGGTATTTAAACCTTAGGACACACAGTCCCGGACACCCAGTCCTGAACACGCAGCTCAAGACACCCAGTCCTCACCATATTCCCCTTGAGCTAAGGTCACACAGACCTCGCCCAATCACTCTGGTAAGTCTTCAAGTTAGACTCCCAAACCTTCACAGACTTTGTTCACCGGCAATCCACAATGTCTCTTGGATGCTGAACGCGATGCCTAACCGGCTGGAGGATGCACAGTCCTCAAGTGTAATAAGTCTTCAGATCACACAGACAAGAAGACTTAAGTGATACCTAATTCTCTTTGGCTCTGGGTGGTTAGGGCTTTATCCTCGCAAGGAATTCTCTCTCAAAGGCTTCGAGGTGGGTTGCTCTCAAACGACAAAAGACGTACTCTGAATCTGAGCAGCCAACCATTTATGGTTGTAGGGGGTCGGCTATTTATAGCCACTTGGCAACCCAACCTAATTTGTCCGAAATGACCCTGGGTCACTAAGGAACTGACACGTGTTCCAACGGTCAGATTTCAAACTCACACGGCAACTTTACTTGGGCTACAAGCAAAGCTGACTTGCCCGACTCTGGACAAGATTTGCTCTCAAAGTTTTCACTCGAAGACATAGGTTTTGGTTAAGCATCACTTTAGTCATTCTGACTGGTTCTCTTGGACCCCACTTAACAGTACGATGGTTCCTATGACTCAACACAGAAGAAAAATAACTACGAAAGATCTAAGTCTTCGAGCTCCATAGGCTTCATGTGGTGTCTTCACTTGTCATAGTCTTCAATGTGAATATCTTCATATACCACCTTTGACTTCAATGTCTTCATACATTTTTAGGGGTCATCTCTGGTAGGAAAACCGAATCAATGAGGGACTTCTACCTGTGTTATCCTGCAATTCTCACAAACACATTAGTCCCTCAACTAGGTTTGTCGTCAATACTCCAAAACCAACTAGGGGTGGCACTAGATGCACTTACAACATTCTTTGGTTAAATTATTGAATTCTTGCCATGTCATAATATTGTTGAATATGTTTAAAGTTTAACTGCATGCATTGTGCCTACTTTTATTATATCTTTTGTCAATGATGTTTGCGAGTACATTCAAATGCACTCATTGGCTTGTCCCTGGCTATTGTCTTGGCCAAATTGTGATTCAGAGGAGAGCGCTATGAAGACACCTCCACTGCCTAGGAAATCGGAGATAACAACCATGCGGGATAGGAGTTATCTAGATCAGTTGTTCCTGTGGGAATGGAGCCCCATCGATGTTGGAGATCCATGAGTCGCTTCCGTTACCCTCCACTGGAAATCATTGTGGTACTTAATGGATCTTTATGGTCTTGTACTCAAATTCTTGTAACTGCTTGGAATTCTTTATCAAGGAAGTGTCCACCAGCGAACATTAATCCTGGGCTGGTGATAACACAATGCTCATTTGCTGGGATTTGATGTCCTAGAAAACCAGCCCTGACAGGCAAGGGTCGATGGTCTTCTTCACATGATTGGGTTTATGATTGACACTCTTAATCAAAACACTACACAACTTGAGTTTTTAACCCAGGTTGTAGATGATCGACATGTCGTGATCGAGGAGATGAGGAAGCATTTTAGGAGCATCTTTGCTTCCAGCCAAGATACCCAGGAGTGACCATATAACGCTAAGTGCCTGGATCTCCCCGGCTTGATTGTAACCTTGGGGGAGATTCACATGCACTTTGTGTCTTTATCTTTTTGCAAGATTAGGCTATAAGCTTTTATTTTCAATAAGGCTAAACTATCAATTTTCCTCTAGAATTAGGGATGACCCTTTCTGATGAGTATATGGATACCTTGATGTGTGAAGTCATTACTTTTTACTTGAGAACGTACTTGATGATTGTTGTGATTTAAATAGTAGCATACTTACTTGCATGATGATTATAAGTACACCACATTGCAGTTGTTAAGTTTTTGAAAGGACATGAAATAACTATATAAGCTAGCTCATTGAATGTTCAACTTACAAGAGGGTAAGCAGCGTAATTAATCCTCTTCAATATTAAAAAAATGCTCTTGTAAAATAAGTCTTTCCGAGATTCATGTTTGGCTTGCATATCGTACGAAAAGTGAAATGAGCCTTTTACATGTGTCAATGATAGGAGACTAAATCCCTCAAAGAATTTGAATCTCCAAACCAAGAAGAGGAAAAGAATAACTGCTTGCCCTATTGAAACAATGATGAACTCGGGTAAGAATCTGTTACATGTCCATAACAAGATTAAGTGACAAAGTGTGGATGCCTGCATGATCATTATCATAGTAGGGATGAGCTATCATTTTTCGTGAACCTTTTATTCCTAATTGTTCCTTTAAAACAGTAACAGACTCATGCCTTTTTCATATCCGTATCTCATAAACACAAGGTACTTTCTTGGGGACGAGCAAGACTTAAGCTTGGGGGAGTTCACGAGTCCAATTTATGTGATGATTTTGACAACAATTTTATGCCTACATGGTACACTTTGTGGAATTTTACCGCGTTCTCGCACCTATTTTTGTTGATAATCTCTAAGGTAACGTCTTTTGGACCAATCATCATATAATGAAGGGAATCCTTAGAAATGTTAGTGGAATCACCTATTTAAAGTGATAATCACCTACCATAAAAGAATCAATCAAGAAGGCCAAATAAACAAGTGTCATCATGTATCTACAGCAAAAGATAGTGTTCCATACGACCGCGCGCCCATATGATGTCATGCCGCCGCCGTTGGATCAACTATTTCCACCCTATCAAATTGGATCAGGGATGACACGCTCAGAGACACCAGATACTCATCCAGAAGGCAGAACCATATCTTCTCGAGATCATTCGGATGAGGGATTGGCAATGAGAAGAAGGGGATCCTTCCCACCACGTACGATAAGGGGGGCAACATCATCACCGATGTCATCATCATCATATACTCCATCATCATTGTCATCATCCACACCCTTATCATCTGCAACATTAAGAACCCTAGTGGATCCTTTGGTGTATCATTTTATACGTTTATCCATGGATGCCATTACCATTGTTATGATTTTTATTGTTCCCATGTGTGAGGAAACCCCTAATTCTCGAGGATATGGATGAACCTTGGTATGTGTACGATCTAAAACATTATTGTGGATATGAGATCCTCTGTTGAATGCTTAGTTTAATAACTTCATGAATGTTGTGAAGGGGCTCCACTCATCATTTGTGCCTTATGGCCACAAAGTATATCGCTATCGTTGTAAAGGGCTAGGTTGTGGACGTAATTCGAGGTGACAGTAAAAGCCTATTGCTGTTAACCTTCGCAATTGACCGAGGAATTATGGAGAACCCTTAGAGAGGTCGCGTCCATGAGGTAACCCTTAATTACCATGAGTTGTGACACTCTAGGGAGACTATAATGGTGGCGTGTGAGGCACGAACTCTACCACGAGTAGAACGTGTACTGTACCCAGCTTTGCCCAACATAATCTTCAAAAGTGGCTCTGATACATCTCCCACGTATCTATAATTTTTTATTATTCCACGCTATTATATTATCTATTTTGGATGTTTTATATGCATTAATATGCTATTTTGTATTATTTTTGGGACTAACCTATTAACCTAGAACCCAATGCCAGTTCCTGTTTTTGCCTGCTTTTAGTGTCGCAGAAGGAATACCAAACGGAGTACAAACGGAATAAAACCTTCGCGATGATTTTTCTTGGACCAGAAGACAACCAGGAGACTTGGAGATGAAGTCAGAAGAGCCACGAGGCGACCACAAGGACGGAAGGCGCGCCCCCACTCTTGTGGGCCCCTCGTGCACCCCCTGACATAATTTCTGCACCTATATATTCCCATATATCCCCAAACCAACAGAGGCATCCACAAAAACACTTTTCCACCATCGCAACCTTCTATACCCGTGAGATCCCATCTAGGGACGTTTTATAGCACCCTGCCGGAGGATGGTTCGATCACGGAGGGCTTCTACATCAACTCTATTGCCCTTTTGATGAAGCTTGAGTGGTTCACCACAGACCTACGGGTCCATTGCTAGTAGCTAGATGGCCTCTTCTCTCTATTCGATTCTCAATACCATGTTCTCCTCGATGTTCTGGAGATCTATTCGATGTAATACTTCTTTTTTGGTGTGTTTGCCGAGATCCGATGAATTGTGGATTTATGATTAGATGATCTATCAATATTTGTTGAATCTCCTCTGAATTCTTTTATGCATGATTTGATATCTTTGTAATTATCTTCGAACTATTTGTTTGGTTTGGCCAACTAGATTGGTTTTTCTTGCAATGGGAGAAGTGCTTAGCTTTGGGTTCAATCTTGCAGTGTCCTTTCCTAGTGATAGTAGGGGTTGCAAAGCATGTATTGTATTGTTGCCATCGAGGATAAAAAGATGGGGTTTTCATCATATTGCTTGAGTTAATTCCTCTACATCATGTCATCTTACTTAATGCGTTACTCTGTTCTTTTTGAACTTAATACCCTAGATGCATGATGTATAGCAGTCGATGTGTGGAGTAATAGTAGTAGATGCAGAATCATTTCGGTCTACTTGACACGGACGTGATGCATGTATTCATGATCATTGACTTAGATATCGTCATAACTTTGGGCTTTTCTATCAATTGCTCGGCAGTAATTTGTTCGCCCACCGTAATATTTTCTATCTTGAGAGAAGCCTGTAGTGAAACCTATGGCCCCGGGGTCTATTTTCCATCATATAAGTTTCTATTTTCTATCATATAAGTTTCTGATCTACTATTTTGCATTCTTTTACTTTCCGATCTATAAACTTTACCATTTGTTTACTTTTATCTATCTCTATCAGATCTCACTTTTGCAAGTAACCATGAAGGGATTGACAACCCCTTTGTCGGACTAGGTGCAAGTTGTTTGATTGTTTGTGCAGGTATTCGATGACTTGTGCATTGTCTCCTATTGGATTGATACCTTGGTTCTCAAATTGAGGGAAACCTATATCTACTTTGCTACATCACCCTTTCCTCTTCAACAGAAAAACCAACGCAAGCTCAAGAAGTAGCAGGAACAATTTCTGGCGCCGTTGCCGCGGAGATCTACGTCAAGTCAAGCCATACCAAATACCCATCATAAACTCTCATATCTTGCTTTACATTATTTGCCATTCACCTCTCATTTTCCTCTCCCCCACTTCTAAAATGATTTTCGAAAACATTTACCTTTTCTTCGCCCATCTTCCATTCGTCTTCTTCATTTGCTTTTTGTTTGCCCGTGGGTTAGATCGTTTATTTTTGCCTTCATGGCTAGTCCTCCCATCATTGTTAGAACTCCCGATAATGAAGTCCTCAATTTTAAACAAAGGGAGGGAGAAAATTTAAGATGCTTGGTATAGAATTTCAAATGCTCAAAATAGATCTACTCGAAAGCAATTTAATGCCGTTCTTTTTAGCAATTTTTATGTGGGAATTACTTTTTGGAATAGATATGTTCTAGATACCATTAGTAGGGGGGATTATTTGGGGAGCCATACTTTTGATTCTTACAATGCCATGATAGATTTGTTAGGCCCACCACCTCTTTTGATCAATGGAATTGTTTTAACCTTTGAACATGTCATGCAAAGGCTTGATATTATTGAAAATAAAATTGCTACCGTTGAGTTAATTGAAAATTTGGATAAAAAGATTCATAATAAAATTACTCAATATGGATCTAAGGTAGGAGTTACTTAAAAGAATCTTAGAGAAATGGAACCCATAGTTAATGAAAAGATAGATCAAGATTCTACTAGAATTGGCAAACTAGAGGATATTATTACCAAATTGGGTTCCGCTTTTTCCTCCATTAAAACTATTCAAAAAATTTCTCCTACTAGGATTGCCAAGTTTATTTACGTTCCTAAGAATAAGGGTGAATCTTCTAGTAAAGAAAATGAAGATCTCAAAACAGTAAGTGTTCGCCCAATTTTTTCGATATTATTAAGGAGTTTGATTATTGATAAAACTAAAGAATCTCCTAAAGATTACAAGTGTGCAATTGAAGAATTACATACCGAAGATGAGAACACCTAGATCTATTCATGTTTTTATGTCTAGCTAAGGGCGTTAAACAATAGCGCTTGTTGGGAGGCAACCCAATTTTATTTTTGTTTTTGCTTGTTAGGTTCTGTTTTGCAATAAATAATTCATCTAGCTCTTGTTAGATGTGGCTTTGTGTTTTAGTTAGTGTTTCTTCAAAGTAAGGCCTTTGGGATAGCTGACGGTTATAGTTGATTTGGTCTTGCTGAAAAACAGAAACTTTTGTGCCCAGGAAAATAATTTTATTTTTTTACAGAAGCGTGATTTCCATTTGATTCTTTTTGCAAAATATTAATAGATAAATTGCTTAGGTTTTCCTAATTGTTTAGAATATTTGGATTTACAGAAGTATTCGAAATATACAGATTGCTACAGACTGTTCTGTTTTTGACAGATTCTGTTTTCTATGTGTTGTTTGCTTATTTTGAAGAATCTATGGGTAGTATCATGGGGGGTATGAACCATGGAAAAGTTGGAATAATATTACACCAATATAAATAAAGAATGAGTTCACAACAGTACCAAAAGTGGTGATCTATTTTCTTAAACTAACGGAGCTTATGAGATTTTCTGTTGAGTTTTGTGTTGTGAAGTTTTCAAGTTTTGGGTACGGATTTGATGGACTATGGAATAACGAGTGGCAAGTTCCTAAGCTTGGGCATGCCCAAGGCACCCGAAGGTAATATTCAAGGACAACCAAGAGCCTAAGCTTGGGGATGCCCAGAAAGGCATCCCCTCTTTCGTCTCTGTCTATCGGTAACTTTACTTGAGGCTATATTTTTATTCAACACATGATATGTGTTTTGCTTCGAGCATCTTGTATGATTTGAGTATTTGCTTCTTAGTTTGCCACAATCATCCTTTCTATACACACCTTTTGGGAGAGACATGCATGAATCGTGATTTATTAGAGTACTCTATGTGCTTCACTTATATCTTTTGAGTTAGGCAATTTTGCTCTAGTGCTTCACTTATATCCTTTTAGAGCACTGTGACGCCCGGATAATTAAGCTACAGTAATCCCACGTTAACGATGCCACATCACCTCGGTTATTGTTGCTAATCTCACATTAGTTCGGAACCGATTCAAATTCAAAATTTAAAATGAGGGAAACAATAAAAGATTTCCATAGTCAAAACTAAAATGTTGTAAAGGTATTAAATAAATCATGGATAATAGTGGTGGAGAAACCTAAATTTAATAAAATGTTTAAGTGTTCAAAATAATTAAAACATAGGTTTAAATATTAAAATAAATACCTTTTGAACTTTATAGATTATTAAAGTATTTTAATTTGGGTTGAGAATTAATGTGGCAGTAGTATATTTAAAAGTATTAACTTAGGTGCTAGTGATGATTTTCTTTTATATAAAACTAAAATAAAGAAAACTAAAAGTAAAACAGTAAAAAAAACAAAAGGAGAACAACCCCCCCTCCCCACATGGGCCAACCGGCCCAGCCGGCCAACCCAACTGGCCCAGGCCGGCCCACCTCTGGCCTACACATGCCCCCACCCCCAGGAACCCTAACCGCACACCCCACTCCCCCCACGATTCCTCCCCTCGCCTCTGCACCCGCCCCCGATCCAGATCGGGGCAGCGCCCCTGCGCTCGCCGCCGCTCGCCTTGCGCCCGCCTAATGCCGCCCGTCGTCGCCCGGAGCCCGCGCCGCCGCCTGGACCTCGTCGCCTCGACCCCCGACGCCACCGTCGCCTTCCTCCTCGCCGGCACCGTCGTCCCCGACTCTGCCTCAACCACCGCTGCCACGTCCCTACGCCTCGCAGTGAGGCCCCGACCTCCACTCTTTCCCCTCCATCGTCGGCGCCGTCCGCGCGCACCCACGCGCGCTCACCGCCGAGCCCCGCCCGCTGCCTGCAGCCACTCCCTCCCCTGACCAGCGCTCGATGCGACCGGGTCGTGCCCTGGCCATGCTTGGCCCCTGCACGGACGCGCTCGCCGCCCGCGCGTGTCTGCGCGCCCGCCTCGCTCCCGCGTCCCCCTGCTCCGCGCTCGCCTACGGCTCGCCCCTCCCCTTGCGCACCTTACGCCGCTCTCCCGCCGAAGCCCGCAGCTCTAGGCAACCATTCCGGCCACCCCCGCCGTCGTGCTCCCCTCCATCGGACGCGGCGCGAAGAGGCCGTTCCAGAGAGCCTGGCTGCGCCCGATTTGGTGCCCCGTAGCGCGATTCCGGCCAACTCCGGCGAGGGGCCGCCTCTGTTGGATCGCCGGAGTCGCTCCGGCACCGTCCGCCGACGTGGCTAGGGGGGCCCCACCCCTGGGTCGCTGCCTGTGGGCCTGGGGGCCCCAACTGACCACGTTGACCAAGTCAACTTCGCTGACGTGGCAGCTACTGCCACTGACATGCGGGCCCCATGCCATAAAACAAATGAAAACAAATAAATAAACTACTAATTAATTAAGTTCATTAACTAAAACTTAATTAGACACTGACTGCTGGGGCCACCCATTAATTAACCCATTTTAGTTAGTTTTAAAACTTTGTTAAGGCCCTTGACAATGACATGTGGGTCCCACTGGACCCACCTGTCTGGTTTGACTGGTCAACCGACCAGTTGACCTGCTGACATCACTCTGATGTCATGCCTACGTCATCACACACTGTTTTGGATAATGTTGGAATTAAATATATAATTAAAATCAGAAAATAATTTAAATATTTAGAAAATCATATCTTTTAATCCGTAAATCTGATGAAAATACTTTGTACATGAAAGTTGCTCAGAACGACGAGACGAATTCGAATACGCAGCCCGTTCATCCGCCACGCATCCCTAGCATAGTGAACACGCAACTTTCCCCCTCCGGTTCATCTGTCCGAAAACGCAAAACACCAGGGATAATTTCCCGAATGTTTCCCCCCTTCACCGGTACCACCTCGTACCGCGTTAGGGCACACCTAGCATCACGCTTTGTCATGTCATGCATTGTCATGCATTTGTTTGCATTATATTTATTGTTTCTTCCCCCTCTTCTCTCGCTAGACATCGAGACCGACGCTGCTGCAACCCAGTACGACTACGGTGTTGACGACCCCCCTCTCTTGCCAGAGCAACCAGGCAAGCCCCCCCCCTTTGATCACCAGATATCGCCTACTCTTCTCTATACCGCTTGCACTAGAGTAGTGTAACATGTTACTGCTTTCCGTTATTCCTATCCTGATGCATAGCCTGTCCTTGCTACTACTATTGTTACCATTACCGGCTATCCAACTGCTTAGTATAGGATGCTAGTGTTCCATCAGTGGCCCTACACTCTTGTCCGTCTGCCATGCTATACTACTGGGCTGTGATCACTTCGGGAAGTGATCATGGGCATATACTATACACTTTATACTGTTACATTACTTGTGATGCTGTTCGGAGATGGGGGCTGCAGGGGCAGGTTGCTCCATCCCGGTAGAGGTGGGCCTGGGTTCCCGACGGCCCCCGACTGTTACTTTGAGGCGGAGCGACAGGGCAGGTTGAGACCACCTAGGAGAGAGGTGGGCCTGGCCCTGGTCGGCGTTCGCGGATAGTTAACACGCTTAACGAGATCTTGCTATTTGATCTGAGTCTGGCTACTGGCCTATACGCACTAACCATCTACGCGGGGACAGTTATGGGCACTCGACGTCATGGTATCAGCCGAAGCCTTCGTGACGTCAGCAACGGAGTGACGCGCGCTGGATTGGACTGGAACACCACTAGGCTAGGTCTGCTTCCGGCCGCCCACGCAACGTGCAGGTGTGCTAAGGGCGATGGGCCCAGACCCCTGGGCGCTTAGGTTTAGACCGGCGTGCTGACCTCTCTGTTGGTCTAGGTGGGGCTGCGACGTGTTGATCTTCCGAGGCCGGGCATGAACCAGGAAAGTGTGTCCGGCCAAATGGGATCGAGCGTGTTGGGTTATGTGGTGCACCCCTGCAGGGAAGTTAATCTATCCGAATAGCCGTGATCTTCGGTAACAGGACGACTTGGAGTTGTACCTTGACCTTATGACAACTAGAACCGGATACTTAATAAAACACACCCTTCCAAGTGCCAGATACAACCGGTGATCGCTCTCTCATAGGGCGACGAGGGGAGGATCATCGGTTTGGATTATGCTATGCGATGCTACTTGGAGGACTTCAGTCTACTCTCTTCTACATGATGCAAGACGGAGGCTGCCAGAAGCGTAGACTTCGAAAGGACTAGTTATCCCCCTCTTATTCTGGCATTCTGAAGTTCAGTCCACATATGATACCCTTATTCCATTTGATACCCATGCATAGGTAGTGTAGCTCCTTGCTTGCGAGTACTTTGGATGAGTACTCACGGTTGCTTTCTCCCTCTTTTCCCCCTATCCCTTCTACCTGGTTGTCGCAACCAGATGTTGGAGCCCAGGAGCCAGACGCCACCTTCGACGACGACTCCTACTACACCGGAGGTGCCTACTACTACGTGATGCCCACTGACGACGACCAGGAGTAGTTTAGGAGGATCCCAGGCAGGAGGCCTGCGCCTCTTTTGATCTGTATCCCAGTTTGTGCTAGCCTTCTTAAGGCAAACTTGTTTAACTTATGTCTGTACTCAGATATTGTTGCTTCCGCTGACTCGTCTATGTTCGAGCTCTTGTATTCGAGCCCTCGAGGCCCCTGGCTTGTAATATGATGCTTGTATGACTTATTTTTATTTGTAGAGCTGTGTTGTGATATCTTCCCGTGAGTCCCTGATCTTGATCGTACACGTTTGCGTGTATGATTAGTGTACGATTAAATCGGGGGTGTCACAAGTTGGTATCAGAGCCGACTGCCTGTAGGAATCCCCCTTCCACACTCTTTGGTCGAAGTTGAGTCTAGACATTACAAAAACTTTTACTAACATGGCCGTGTGCCTTACGGGCCCACATCGCCATTTGGGTGGTATTAGAATCTTTTACTCCTCGATCTTTACTCCGGGATTCTGAACTCTCTTCTATTCGGGTTAAACGATTTTTTACTAAAATCTAACTTTAGGTTCTTGAAATTACTTTCTCCCGGAGAGCCCCTTCAGTCCAGATGATCGCCGGCTGCACCAGAAGATTTCGAAGATACTCTCCAATATTCTCTCGAGACCTTGTGCCGTTGCTTTTGCAATTCCCTTCCACCGAAATATCCCTATGGATAAATACCTACACCTGTCGTGCTTACTTTTATTCCCAGTCGATCTTGTTATTACAAGATATCCCGAGAATATTTTGTGCCTACTGCCTTGCAGTTCTTTGCCACCTGATTATCCCTAAGAATAATTTCTCGCACTTTCCGAGCATCCACTCATCCCCAGTTGTTCAGGTGTTTCATGAAAGTCTTTGAAATACTATTCAATCCTCCGAAAATCCTTAGCAACTAATGCTCTGCAAATACTTGTATGCTTATATTATGGATGCTCCCATATCACTAGCAATATTCACTAGTATCTTTTGTCACCGTCATTTTGATCCTATTGATTCAACATGTGTGCGAATGCACACAATCATATATCAACCCTTCTAAATTATCTTTCCGGCTCAGACATCCTTTTAAAACCTGAGCTGGTTCCCGACCAGTCGGATCGCCATTGATTGTACCCCTAAGTCTATGCAACTTATCCATCCTTAAGTCAGAGCGGTTGCTTCTGATCCCTTGATCGGAAATCATAATCCTTTTGCATTTGAACTTTGAATTAGTCAGGTGTTTCTATAATCAGATCTCCTTGCATTCTTCTTCCTCTGGTTGAGTACCGATGCTCACATCATATCCCTTGTGGACCATCGGTTCCTTTGTTGGATTCTATCCGACAGTGTGCTTCATATTGAATAACCTTGTGAGCCTTTGCATGGGTATATAATGCCTTTGGTAAATTGTATCATCTGCTTTTGAACAATGCTCTACTTTCGAGCTTGTATTATCTACTTCGAAGTTTGTGGTATATGTTCCTAAGATGCCCTGATGGGTTGGACCTACGCCTTCCCTAATCCGCGTGAACCCGAAATATTACACGGGTCATACTTATCTGGTATTGCACCAGGTAAAAACTTTCAACAACTAATGTCATTTTCGAAATATGAGAGGTGAATGAAAGGTTATGCGTTGAACAAGTGGGAGTCGACCTTGAACCCTGTGTTCATGCCCATGGACATGATGTATACCTTATCATGGAAGCTTCTCTTAAAATAATTATCCCCTTGTTATAAATTCATCTTGTATCCATGGACGTGGTTCCGACCATGTTCCTCCTTGATTCCGTTTCTCGTGCAAGTTTGAGCCCTTATCTTCTGCAGAGCAACACCCTAGTCCAACCTCTACCTTGATCTGTCGTCGAGTATTACCCCCTGGTATCTTGAGATAATTATGGAACTGCATAACTTCGTATGAGTTCTTCATCAAGTGCTACATTCTCACTGATTCCAATTTTCCACGGGCTGGAGTTATTAGACACTCAAAGACACCGATAACTGAATCGAGATCGCACCGCGATTAAACAACTCTTGGTAACCTTCATTACTTACGAATTTGAACTCGATCACGTAAGTCCTGGCCTGCTCGGCTATATCATTATCATGCTAAACTTTAACTGTGCTACCTGGTCCTTAATCCCGGAGCACAACTTTCGATGATGAGCTAAGCTTACGACGATCATGCTCGTCGTATCAGTTCACCTTGAACAACAAGCTTGATTTCAAGTTTGTGTCCTACCCATGGTTCCAATAACCTTCCGCTCCATCATTCCTTTGACCTGATGTCGTCGCTGATTGATTACATCTTCATGAAATCCCTCGACAAATGTGTCGTGATCATCATCGACCTTATGAGCTCTTCCAGGATATCAATTGAGTTCATGATGAGAAATATTATCCTTGCCCCCGATGATTTGTGTTAGTTTTGACCACTTTATTGCCTTCCGGTCAACACAAACGTGTTCGTGTTTTCTGTTATACCTTGAGTTCCCTGCTATCCAACATTTGTTCTTCTTTACCTTGGAGTATTACCATCTTTTAATATCAAGGATGTTGTGAGGATTGCTCCACCTCTTAAGAATTCTTGGAATAGTGATACTTCTCATCATCACCATTCTTTCTTGGTCCTCGTGTTGATTCCAACCGGGGTACCAACAAGTGAACGGTGCTGTTTGGATTCTGCCTTTCTAGCAACCCTATTACTTTGAAGTTAATGGCCGGCCATTCATTCTTAGACTATTGATTATTGAATCACCATTCTGACATTGGTCGTGCAGCCCAACCATATTTCGGGCGCATCTTTCTACCAATGTTTAACTGTGTATGTTTTCCTCCAGCATACCTCATTATATCATTTGATCTGATAAATGTTATCTCCTTGTTCACATAGTTGTGGAAATCCATCCTTTTTGGAAATGTCAATGGATTGTCGCTGAGTCAATCAGCCACCTCCTCATCCTCTCCTTGGTCTAATGATGAACTATTGTTTTGGGACCCACTTCCATAGTTCATTTCCCGAGAATCTTACAATGTCGTCTCGTCGATTTGTGTTGCACCTTTTCATCTCGGACATCCTGCGTCTGAGGTATCATGGCACCAACCAGATCTGAATCTCAGTCAGATATGATGGTTGGGACT
This sequence comes from Triticum urartu, assembly GCF_056163025.1. Classification (NCBI taxonomy): domain Eukaryota; kingdom Viridiplantae; phylum Streptophyta; class Magnoliopsida; order Poales; family Poaceae; genus Triticum; species Triticum urartu. The sequence goes on from NC_141878.1 coordinate 300,207,486, forward strand.
TATTTCCAAGAGTTATAACATTGGTCCTTATATATCGGTAAGGTGAGGTCATGCCTATCACCCCTGGCCGGAGGACCTATTGTTATAGTTCCCTTTTTAGCAAGCTTAGCGATTCTTCCCTAAGGAAATCATAAGACTTATGCTATAAGTTGTTCCTGATGAATCCTTTGTGCATCCAAATTCCGACCCCTTACTTGATGACCACGTCAATGCTATCTCGAAGCATGTCTATGGTACTCCATTTTTCAACAAGAACATTTGAAGCCCAGTGCTAAATGTTTCTTGCTCAATTATCCAATCACCGTTGTATGGGTAATGTCATGAAATTTCTCTCCCCTTTCCTAAAGGGTTTTTCTACTTAATATCCTGCCAGGGATATCATGCTCTATTTGTCCTTGGGAAGGATATACCCCTGAAATAAGTGTTCAAAAACATTTTCCTTTCCATTGATCTGTTTAATCTGATAATCATACTATCCTTCCCATTGTATTAATTAACATTTCTAGTAATCTGACTTATCTGAGCAGTGGCATTTCCCTGCTTAGCTAAGCACCTTGTTGTACCACTCTGTCAGTAAGACCCTGTTACTATTGTTGATGACATTCCGGTAGCCACCGATGGGCGAGAATTTTGCCTATTGGTCCGCCTCGTTCAACGAGCAGGAAAATGGTTCTCTTCGTCCCTCGCCCTTGGTACCGATGTTGTTGCCGACATAAATGTTAGGCTATAACCCACATGGTGGGCCCATAACCCATAGTTCCACAGGATCGAAACCTGACTCTCATGTACAACCCTGTTTCCAAAGTTATTCCTCACGCTTGGCTTCGTATGTAATTCAAGAGCCACCTTTCGGGGAATCATCGATTCTGGTATTAAACATAATACCTATACCCGTTGCCTTGTTTCAGGCAACGACGATTGTCTATCCGTTTCAAACTTCTTATGGTACCTTCTTACTTTGCTCTCGATGTGTTTTATTTGTTTAACTCGAGAGATACCCTTATGATCATTCTTGGGATACCCCCAAATGAATTTCCCTTATAACATTCAATTGTTGTAAAGCTACCCCTTACCTATTCATAAGTATGATGGAGTTCCCGAAGAAAGGACGACAGCTTCATCATGATGACCTGAAACAGCGAAATGAAGACATCAATGTAGTGGATCAACCTCTTCGAGAAAGACAACCAAGACCAAGAACACTCCCTAGAGTTTCGTAACCCGAACCTTCCCCCCTTTACTTCCCTCTTAAATCTCGGGACGAGATTTCTTGTAGTGGAGGAGAATTGTGACGCCCGGATAATTAAGCTACAGTAATCCCACGTTAACGATGCCACATCACCTCGGTTATTGTTGCTAATCTCACATTAGTTCGGAACCGATTCAAATTCAAAATTTAAAATGAGGGAAACAATAAAAGATTTCCATAGTCAAAACTAAAATGTTGTAAATGTATTAAATAAATCATGGATAATAGTGGTGGAGAAACCTAAATTAAATAAAATGTTTAAGTGTTCAAAATAATTAAAACATAGGTTTAAATATTAAAATAAATACCTTTTGAATTTTATAAATTATTAAAGTATTTTAATTTGGGTTGAGAATTAATGTGGCAGTAGTATATTTAAAAGTATTAACTTAGGTGCTAGTGAGGATTTTCTTTTATATAAAACCAAAATAAAGAAAACTAAAAGTAAAACAGTAAAAAAAACAAAAGGAGAACAACCCCCCTCCCCACATGGGCCAACCGGCCCAGCCGGCCAACCCAACTGGCCCAGGCCATCCCACCTCTGGCCTACACATGCCCCCACCCCCAGGAACCCTAACCGCACACCCCACTCCCCCCATGATTCCTCCCCTCGCCTCTGCACCCGCCCCCGATCCAGATCGGGGCAGCGCCCCTGCGCTCGCCGCCGCTCGCCTTGCGCCCGCCTAATGCCGCCCGTCGTCGCCCGGAGCCCGCGCCGCCGCCTGCACCTCGTCGCCTCGACCCCCGACGCCACCGTCGCCTTCCTCCTCGCCGGCACCGTCGTCCCCGACTCCGCCTCAACCACCGCTGCCACGTCCCTACGCCTCGCAGTGAGGCCCCGACCTCCACTCTTTCCCCTCCATTGTCGGCGCCGTCCGCGCGCACCCACGCGCGCTCACCGCCGAGCCCCGCCCGCTGCCTGCAGCCACTCCCTCCCCTGACCAGCGCTCGATGCGACCAGGTCGTGCCCTGGCCATGCTTGGCCCCTGCGCGGACACGCTCGCCGCCCGCGCGTGTCTGTGCGCCCGCCTCGCTCCCGCGTCCCCCTGCTCCGCGCTCGCCTACGGCTCGCCCCTCCCCTTGCGCACCTTACGCCGCTCTCCCACCGAAGCCCGCAGCTCTAGGCGACCATTCTGGCCACCCCCGCCGTCGTGCTCCCCTCCATCGGACGCGGCGCGAAGAGGCCGTTCCAGAGAGCCTGGCTGCGCCCGATTTGGTGCCCCGTAGCGCGATTCCGGCCAACTCCGGCGAGGGGCCGCCTCTGTTGGGTCGCCGGAGTCGCTCCGGCACCGTCCGCCGACGTGGCTAGGCGGGCCCCACCCCTGGGTCGCTGCCTGTGGGGCTGGGGGCCCCAACTGACCACGTTAACCAAGTCAACTTCGCTGACGTGGCAGCTACTGCCACTGACATGCGGGCCCCATGCCATAAAACAAATGAAAACAAATAAATAAAGTACTAATTAATTAAGTTAATTAACTAAAACCTAATTAGACACTGACTGCTGGGGCCACCCATTAATTAACCCATTTTAGTTAGTTTTAAAACTTTGTTAAGGCCCTTGACAATGACATGTGGGTCCCACTAGACCCACCTGTCTGGTTTGACTGGTCAACCGACCAGTTGACCTGCTGACATCACTCTGATGTCATGCCTACGTCATCACACACTGTTTTGGATAATGTTGGAATTAAATATATAATTAAAATCAGAAAATAATTTAAATCTTTAGAAAATCATATCTTTTAACCCGTAACTCGGATGAAAATACTTTGTACATGAAAGTTGCTCAGAACGACGAGACGAATTCAAATACGCAGCCCGTTTATCCGCCACGCATCCCTAGCATAGCGAACACGCAACTTTCCCCCTCCGGTTCGTCCATCCGAAAACGCAAAACACCAGGGATAATTTCCCGAATGTTTCCCCCCTTTACTGGTACCACCTCGTACCGCGTTAGGGCACACCTAGCATCACGCTTTGTCATGTCATGCATCATCATGCATTTGTTTGCATTATATTTATTGTTTCTTCCCCCTCTTCTCTCGCTAGACATCGAGACCGACGCCGCTGCTACCCAGTACGACTACTGTGTTGACGACCCCCCTCTCTTGCCAGAGCAACCAGGCAAGCCCCCCCTTTGATCACCAGATATCGCCTACTCTTCTCTATACCGCTTGCACTAGAGTAGTGTAACATGTTACTGCTTTCCGTTATTCCTATCCTGATGCATAGCCTGTCCTTGCTACTACTGTTGTTACCATTACCGGCTATCCAACTGCTTAGTATAGGATGCTAGTGTTCCATCAGTGGCCCTACACTCTTGTCCGTCTGCCATGCTATACTACTGGGCCATGATCACTTCGGGAAGTGATCATGGGCATATACTATACACTTTATACTGTTACATTACTTGTGATGCTGTTCGGAGATGGGGGCTGAAGGGGCAGGTGGCTCCATCCCGGTAGAGGTGGGCCTGGGTTCCCGACGGCCCCCGACTGTTACTTTGAGGCAGAGCGACAGGGCAGGTTGAGACCACCTAGGAGATAGGTGGGCCTGGCCCTGGTCGGCGTTCGCGGATACTTAACACGCTTAACGAGATCTTGGTATTTGATCTGAGTCTGGCTACTGGCCTATACGCACTAACCATCTACGCGGGGACAGTTATGGGCACTCGACGTCGTGGTATCAGCCGAAGCCTTCGTGACGTCAGCAACGGAGCGGCGCGCGCTGGATTGGACTGGAATGCCACTAGGCTAGGTCTGCTTCTGGCCGCCCACGCAACGTGTAGGTGTGCTAAGGGCGATGGGCCCAGACCCCTGGGCGCTTAGGTTTAGACCGGCGTGCTGACCTCTCTGTTGGTCTAGGTGGGGCTGCGACGTGTTGATCTTCCGAGGCCGGGCATGACCCAAGAAAGTGTGTCCGGCCAAATGGGATCAAGCGTGTTGGGTTATGTGGTGCACCCCTGCAGGGAAGTTAATCTATTCGAATAGCCGTGATCTTCGGTAATTGGACGACTTGGAGTTGTACCTTGACCTTATGACAACTAGAACCGGATACTTAATAAAACACACCCTTCCAAGTGCCAGATACAACCGGTGATCGCTCTCTCACAAGGCGACGAGGGGAGGATCATCGGTTAGGATTATGCTATGCGATGCTACTTGGAGGACTTCAGTCTACTCTCTTCTACATGATGCAAGACGGAGGCTGCCAGAAGCGTAGACTTCGAAAGGACTAGTTATCCCGCTCTTATTCTGGCATTCTGCAGTTCAGTCCACATATGATACCCTTATTCCATTTGATACCCATGCATATGTAGTGTAGCTCCTTGCTTGCGAGTACTTTGGATGAGTACTCACGGTTGCTTTCTCCCTCTTTTCCGCCTATCCCTTCTACCTGGTTGTCGCAACCAGATGTTGGAGCCCAGGAGCCAGACGCCACCTTCGACGACGACTCCTACTACACCGGAGGTGCCTACTACTACGTGATGCCCGCTGACGACGACCAGGAGTAGTTTAGGAGGATCCTAGGCAGGAGGCCTGCGCCTCTTTCGATCTGTATCCCAGTTTGTGCTAGCCTTCTTAAGGCAAACTTGTTTAACTTATGTCTGTACTCAGATATTGTTGCTTCCGCTGACTCGTCTATGTTCGAGCTCTTGTATTCGAGCCCTCGAGGCCCTTGGCTTGTAATATGATGCTTGTATGACTTATTTTTATTTGTAGAGCTGTGTTGTGATACCTTCCCGTGAGTCCCTGATCTTGATCGTACACGTTTGCGTGTATGATTAGTGTACGATTAAATCGGGGGCGTCACAAGCACGACCGTGGTTTTATTTTATCGAAATTGTTGAACTCTCATGCTTCACTATATTATTTTGAGAGCCTTAAATAGCATGGTAATTTTCTTTGGTTATAAATTTAGTCCTAATATGATAGGCATCCAAGAGGGATATAATAAGAACTTTCATATAAAATGTGCATTGAATACTATGAGAAGTTTGATTCCTTACGATTGTTTTGAGATACGAACATGGTGATATTAGAGTCATGATAGTGAGTAGTTGTGAATTTTAGAAATACTTGTGTTGAGGTTTGTGAGTCCCGTGGCATGCACGTATGGTGAACCATTATGTAACGAAGTTGGAGCATGAGATATTTTTTGATTGTCTTCCTTATGAGTGGCAGACGGGGATGAGTGATGGTCTTTTCCTACCAGTCTATACCCCTAGGAGCATGTGCGTAGTACTTCGTTTCGATAACTAATAGATTTTTGCAATAAGTATGTGAGTTCTTTATGACTAATGTTGAGTCCATGGATTATACGCACTGTCACCCTTCCACCATTGCTAGCGTCTCTTGTGCTGCGCAACTGTCGCCGGTACCATAAACCCACCATATACCTTCCTTGAAATAGCCACCATACCTACCTATTATGGCATTTCCGTAGCCATTTCGAGATATATTGCCATGCAACTTTCCACCGTTCTGTTCATTATGAAACATTCCATCATTGTTATATTGCTTTGCATGATCACGTAGTTGACATCATATTTGTGGCAAAGCCACCTTTCATCATTTTTATACATGTCTCTCTTGATTCATGGCACATCCCAGTACACCGCCGGAGGCATTCACATAGAGTCATATTTTGTTCTAGTATTGAGTTGTAATCTTCGAGTTGTAAGTAAATAAAAGTGTGATGATGTTCATTTTTAGAGCATTGTCTCATGTGAGGAAAAAAGAGAGACGGCCAAAAAAACAAGAAAAAAAGAAAAGAAAAAAAGAGAGAAAAAGAGAGAAGGGGCAATGTTACTATCCTTTTACCACGCTTGTGCTTCAAAGTAGCAGCATGATCTTCATGATAGAGAGTCTCCTATATTGTCATTTTCATATGCTAGTGGGAATTTTTCATTATATAAATTGGCTTGTATATTCCAATGATGGGCTTCCTCAAATTGCCCTAGGTCTTCTTGAGAAAGCAAGTTGGATGCACACCCACTTAGTTTTCTTTTTGAGCTTTCATAAACTTATAGCTCTAGTGCATCCGTCGCATGGCAATCCCTACTCACTCACATTGACATCTATTGATGGGCATCTCCATAGCCCGTTGATATGCCTAGTTGATGTGAGACTATCTCCATCTTTTTGTCTTCTCCACAACCACCTTCTATTCCACCTATAGTGCTATGTCCATGGCTCATGCTCATGTATTGCGTGAAAGTTGAAAAGGTTTGAGAACGTCAAAAGTATGAAACAATTGCTTGGCTTGTAATCAGGGTTGTGCATGATTTGAATATTTCTCCATAGCCAGACTATATGATTTTGTTGGGATAAACTTTCTTTGGTCATGTTATTTTGAGAAGATATAATTGCCTTGTTAGTATGCTTGAAGTATTATTGTTTTTATATTAATATTAAACTTTTGTTTTGAATCATACAGATCTAAACATTCATGCCACAATAAAGAAATTACGTGGATAAGTATGTTACGTAGCATTCCACATCAAAAATTTAGTTTTTGTCATTTACCTACTCGAGGACGAGCAGGAATTAAGCTTGGGAATGCTTGATAGGTCTCCAACGTATCTATAAATTTTTTATTGTTCCATGCTATTATATAATATCTTTTGGATGTTTTATATGCATTAATATGCTATTTTATATTAATTTTGGGACTAACCTATTAACCTAGAGCCAGTGTAGTTCCTGTTTTTTCCCTATTTTTGAGTATCACAGAAAAGGAATACCAAACGGAGTCCAAATGGAATAAAACCTTCGCGGTGATTTTTTCTTAGACCAGAAGACAACCAGAAGACTTGGAGATGTAGTCAGAAGAGCCATGAAGCGGCCACAAGGACGGAGGGCACGCCCAGGGTGGTAAGGCATCCCCCCCACCCTTGTGGGCCCCTCGTGCACCCCCTGACCCAATTTCTGTGCCTATATATTCCCATATACCCGCAAACCAATAGAGGCATCCAAAGAAACACTCTTCCACCAACAAAACCTTCTATACCCATGAGATCCCATCTAGGGACCTTTTCCGGCACCCTTCCAGAAGGGGATTCGATCACGGAGGGCTTCTACATCAACTCTATTGCCCTTCTGATGAAGCGTGAGTACTTTACCACAGACCTGCGGGTCCATAGCTAGTAGCTAGATGGCTTCTTCTCTCTTTGATTCTCAATACCATGTTCTCCTCGATGTTCTTGGAGATCTATTAGATGTAATACCTTTTTTGTGATGTGTTTGCCGAGATCTGATGAATTGTGGATTTATGATCAGCTTATCTATCAATATTATTTTAATCTCCTCTGAATTCTTTTATGCATGAATTGATATCTTTGTAATTCTCTTCGGACTATCGGTTTGGTTTGGCCAACTATATTGGTTTTTCTTGCAATAGGAGAAGTGCTTAACTTTGGGTTCAATCTTGCGGTGTCCTTTCCCAGTGATAGTAGTGGCAGCAAGGCACGTATTGTATTGTTGCCATCGAGGATAAAAAGATGGGGTTTTCATCATATTGCTTGAGTTAATTCCTCTACATCATGTCATCTTGCTTAATGCGTTACTCCGTTCTTTATGAATTTCATACTCTAGATGCATGCTAGATAGCGGTCGATGTGTGGAGTAATAGTAGTAGATACAGAATCATTTCGGTCTACTGGACACGAACGTGATGCCTATAATCATGATCATTGCCTTAGATATTGCCATAACTTTGCGCTTTTCTATCAATTGCTCGGCAGTAATTTGTTCACCCACCGTAATATTTTCTTTCTTGAGAGAAGCCTCTAGTGAAACTTATGGCCCCCGGGTCTATTTTCCATCATATAAGTTTCTATTTTCCTCATATAAGTTTCCGATATACTATTTTGCAATATTTTACTTTCCTATCTAGAAACCAAAAATATTTACTCTACCGTTTGTTTACATTTATCTATCTCTTTCAGATCTCACTTTTGCATGTAACCATGAAGGGATTGACAACCCCTTTATTGCGTTGGGTGCAAGTTGTATGATCATTTGAGGAGGTATTCAATGACTTGTGCGTTGTCTCGTACTGATTTGATACCTTAGTTCTCAAACTGAGGTAAATACTTATCTCTACATTGTCGCATCACCCTTTCCTCTTTAAGGGAAAAACCAACGCAAGCTCAAGAACTAGCATTCTCAAATATCCATTCCATACTATGCTTATGCATAGGTGCGCTACAAACATATCAATGGGGATTTTGGACTCCCTGAGAACACCTTTCTGTTCTGTTGTTTCATCCGTCACTACAATCCTTTCTCTTTATTTACTTCAATGTTATTTTGTTTCAAGTTACTCCACTACTCAATTCTCATTTATATCAGCCCTCACTTTGCTTTAAGTCTACAATTATCTGTAGTCACGAAAATACATTATTCTCTGCAATAGCAAAAGTCTGATTCCTGTGCTCCCCATTGGATCGATAATCTTACTCCGGAAAGGCTACAACTAAAACATGTTGATGGTGTCCTGGACTAGGGGGTGCAAACCTAGTCGGCCCATGCTCCTTGGCTTGGCTAGTGGGACCTCATTCTTCTCAAGATGGACTCTAGAGGATGCATGCTAGAGGTTTGATCAAGACTAAATCTACCAAAGACTTGTCGTATACTCCAAGACATCTCCCGCCGCCTCCACTCCAAGGCACCGACCTTGTAACCCTAGATGACCTACCTGGCATGTATATAAGCCGAAGGGTTTAGCCCCTAGAGGGGACATTAACGCAATCTCATTCACCTGACCTAGAGTTTGAACACTGATACGGCTCCGTCGTATCAACTTTTCCTAATGCTTTTGCTCTTGTTTTGGACTCTAATTTGCATGATTTGAATGAAACTAACTTGGGCCGATGCTGTTTTCAGCAGAACTACCATGATGTTGTTTTTTGTACAGAAATGAAAGTTCTTGGAATTGGACCAAACTTTTCAGAGAATTATTTTGGAATATAAGAAAAATACTGGAACCAAGAACCACTAGACGGGGCAGCTGCCCACCAGGCACTAGGGCGCGCCACCCCTCTCTAGCACGCCCTGGTGGGTAGTGGGGACCACGAAGCTCCGCTGACCCTAATTCCAACTGTACAAATTCCTATTTTCAGAGAAAAAATAGGAGAGGAAGTTTCATCGTGTTTTACGATACGGAGCTACCGCCACCTCCTGTTCTTCATCGGGAGGCCAAATCTGGATTCCGTTCGGGGCTCTGAAGAGGGGGATCTTCCGTCTTTGTCATCATCAACCATCCTCCGTTACCAATTTCATGATGCTCACCGCCGGGAATGAGTAATTTCGTCGTAGGCTTGCTGGACGGTGATGGGTTGGATGAGATTCATCATGTAATCTAGTTAGTTTTGTTAGGGCCTGACCCCTAGTATCCACTATGTTCAGAGATTGATGTCGCTATCACTTTGCTATGCTTAATTCTTGTTACTAGGGCCTGAGTACCATGATTTCAGATTTGAACCGTTTATGTTTTCACCATTATATCTATGTTCTTGATCTGATCTTGGAAGTTATATGCACCTATTACATGTTATGATCCGCACACCCCAAACTGACAACAATCGGGATTCTTTCCGATGATAACCGTAATTTGAGGAGTTCATATAATCACTATATGTTCATGCTTTGTTTCGGTTCTCTATTCAAAGGAGACCTTAATATCGCATAGTTTCCTTATGGACCCCGCTACCACGGGAGGGTAGGACAAAAGATATCATGTATGTTCTTTTGCATAAGCATGTATGACTATTTACATAATACATGTCTACATTACATTGATGAACTGGAGCTAGTTCTGTGTCACCCGAGGTTATGTCTATTATATGATGAATATTATCCATCCTTATCACCGATCCAATGCCTATGAGCTTTACACATAGTGTTCTTGCGAAGCTATTACTGTTGTTACTACTGTTACTATTACTATTCCTATCATTGCTACTGCTATCAAACTATCATACTACTTTGCTACTGATCACTCTGTTGCAGATATTTAATCTACAGGTGTGGTCGAATTGACAACTCAACTACTAATACTTACAAATATTCTTTGGATCCCCTTGTGTTGAATCAATAAATTTGGGTTGAATACCCTACCCTCGAAAACTGTTGTGATCCCCTATACTTTTGGGTCATCAAGACCTTTTTCTGGCGCCCTTGCCTGGGTCCATAGCTATACTTGTTAAGTCACTTGGGATTTATACTTGTTTATCACTATGAAGAATCTGAAAGATACTAGAACCATGATCATTCCTTGACGAGGGGAGGTAACGAACTGCCATCAAGCTGTGCACTTAATTCACCTTCTGTTTTGAGTAAGTTTGCAATGCCACCACCTGCTTTTAATTCTGATATGTCACAAGTAATTCATTATGCTACTTCTTCTATGAATGATGCTTATGATGATGCTAGTACCTTACCTAATAAGACTGTGCCACTAGTTGAATTTCTTGATGAACAACTTGCTAGAGCTAAAGAAATTGAGAATGCTAAAACTGATGAAATTATTGATATTGAGAGTTATGGAACACCTATTAGACCTAGCTCTCCTAGATATTAATTGCCTGATATACCTAAGGGTTGTGTTATGGATGGAGAGGTTGCTAGGCTTTTTCTTGCTTGTAAGCATAGAGATGATCTTAAGAAATTTTTATGCAACCTGAAAGAAAAATATTTGAATGCTAGAAAGAAACATGATCCTAAGTTTCCTACTTCACCTATATTTATTACTCATAAGGATTATGAATTCTCTGTCGACCCAGAGTTAATTACTTTGGTTAAATCTGATCCTTTCCATGGCTATGAAACTGAAACTGTTGTGGCACATCTTACTAAATTAAATGATATAGCCCACCCTATTTCCTCATGACAAAAAAATTCGCTACTACTATATTATCAAGTTATTTCTGTTCTCATTAAAGGGTGATGCTAAGATATGGTACAATACTCGTGCTCCTAGTTGTGTGTGTAGTTCCCAGGATATGATTTATTACTTCTCTGAAAAATATTTTCCTCCTCATAAGAAACATGATGCCTTATAGGAAATATTTAACATTGTGTAAATTGAAGAAAGAGTCTCCCACAAGCTTGGGGGAGGCTTCTCCAATTACTTAACGCTTTGCCTGATCATCCTCTTAAGAAAAATGAAATACTTGATCTCTTCTATAATGGACTAACCGATGCTTCTAGGGACTTCCTAGATAGTTGTGCTGGTTGTGTTTTCAGGGAACGAACTATTGAACAAGCTGAGGAACTATTGAACAATATATTGAAGAATTATGATGATTGTACACTTCCTGAATCACCATCTATACCACTAAGAAGAAGAGGGGTATTTTATTTCTCAGTCCTGAAGATATGCAAGAAGCAATGAAATGTATGAGGGAAAAGGTATAAAAGCTGAAGATGTTAGAATTTACCACCTAATGAAGAAATACATGGTCTTGACACCACCATAGGTGGTACATGTAAACTTTTTTATGAAGTTTGATGAAGGTGATATCCCTTATAATAAACATCCTAGTCAATGCTGATATGAATTTGATGATTACATTAATAAGCAAGACCATTTGAATGCAAAATATTATGAAATAGTTAAAACAAAATGCTGATATGATTGCTCACTTGAGTGACTTGTTATTTAGAATCACTAATGATGTCAAAGGAGTAGGAAAACATGCTTCTATGGATCAAAGTCAGTTAGAACAAGTTGCTAAATCTCAAAGTGAGTTGGTCAATGAAATGAATAATAATAAGAATGATAATGTGGTTACAGTAATGACTAAAGGAGGTACAATGACTCAGGAGCCACTTTATCCTGAAGGTCACCCTAAAATAATTGAACAAGAATCTCAAAGAATTAATACTGATGCACCTAGTCATACTAAAAAGAAAAAGTAAAAAATGGTAGGACTTTGCACCTCGTTCCTATGACTATGAGATTATGCAACTCCTGAATACTGGAGCAACACTTAGTGTGCTATCAAACGTCACAACGTAATTGGGTGACTATAAAGATGCTCTACAGGTGTCTCTGATGGTGTTTGTTGAGTTGGCATAGATCAATATTAGGATTTGTCACTCCGTGTATCGGAGAGGTATCTCTGGGCCGTCTCGGTAATGCACATCACTATAAGCCTTGCAAGCAATGTGACTTATGAGTTAGTTACGGGATGTAGCATTACAGAACATGTAAAGACACTTGTCGATAACGATATTGAACTAGGTATGATGATACCGACGATCGAATCTCAGGCAAGTAACATACCGATGACAAAGGGAACAATGTATGTTGTTATGCGGTTTGACCGGAAAAGATCGTTGTAGAATATGGAGGAACCAATATGAGCATCCAGGTTCAGCTATTGGTTATTGACCGGAGATGAGTCTCGGTCACGTCTACGTAGTTCTCGAACCCGTAGGGTCCACACGGTTAACATTTGGTGACGATCGGTATTATGAGTTTATGTGTTTTGATGTACCGAAGGTTGTTAGGAGTCCTGGATGTGATCGCGGGCATGACGAGGGGTCTCGAAATGGTCATGACGTAAAGATCGATATACTGGATGACTATGTTTGGACATCGAAATGGTCCCGGGTGAGTTCGGGCATTTACCGGAGTACCGGGAGGTTACCGGAACCCTCCGGGAGGTATATGGGCCTTATTGGGCCATAGTGGGAGAGAGGAGAAGGGTGACTAGGAGGGGGCGCGCCCTTTCCCCAAGCCCAATCTGAATTGGGTGGGGGACCCCCCCTTTCCTTCGTCCTTCCCCCCTTCCTTTCTCTCCTAGTCCAACTAGGGAAGGGGGGAATCCTACTCCCGGTGGGAGTAGGACTCCTCCAGGGCGCGCCATAGAGGGACGGCCCTCCCCTCCTCCACTCCTTTATATACTGGGGAGGGGGCACCCCATAGACACACAAGTTGACAATTGTATTAGCCGTGTGCGGTGCCCCCCTCCATCACAATCCACCTCAGTCATATTGTAGCGGTGCTTAGGCGAAGCCCTGTTCCGGTAGCTTCATCATCACCGTCATCAAGCCGTCGTGCTGAGGAAACTCTCCCTCGACACTTAGCTAGATCTAGAGTTCGTGGGACGTCACCGAGCTGAACTTGTGCAGATCGCGGAGGTGCCGTACCTTCGACGCTAAGATCGGTTGGATCGTGAAGACGTTCAACTACATCAACCGTGTTGTCATAATGCTTCCACTTACGGTCTACGAGGTTACGTGGACAACACTCTTCCCCTCTCGTCCCTATGCATCACCATGATAGATCTTGCGTGTGCGTAGGAATTTTTTTGAAATTACCGCGTTCCCCAACAGTGGCATCCGAGCCAGGTCTATGCGTAGAGTAGAACGCAAAGGAGTTGTGGGTGTGGGTATATACATATTTCTTGCCATCACTAGTTGATTCTTGATTCAGCGGTATTTTTGGATGAAGCGGCCCAGACCGACATTACGCGTACGCTTATGCGAGACTGGTTCTACCGACGTGCTTCGCACACAGGTGGCTAGTGGGTTTCTTTTTCTCCAGCTTTAGTTGAATTGGATTCAATGAACAGGGTTCTTTCTGAAGATCAAAAAGCAATCATTATACCGCGTTGTGTTTTTTGATGCGTAGGTAAGAACGGTTCTTGCTCAGCCCGTAGCACCCACATAAAACTTGCAACAACAAAGTAGAGGACATCTAACTTGTTTTTGCAGGCCATGTTGTGATGTGATATGGTGAAGACATGATGCCAAATTTTATTGTATGAGATGATCATGTTTTGTAATAGAGTTATCGGCAACTGGCGGGAGCCATATGGTTGTCGCTTTATTGTATGAAATGCAATTGCCATGCAATTGCTTTACTTTATCACTAAGCAGTAGCGATAGTCGTAGAAGCAATAGTTGGCAAGACGACAACGATGCTTCGATGGAGATCAAGGTGTCAAGCCGGTGATGATGGTGATCATGATGGTGCTTTGGAGATGGGGATCAAAGGCACAAGATGATGATGGCCATATCATATCACTTATATTGATTGCATGTGATGTTTATCCTGTATGCATCTTATTTTGCTTAGTTCGGTGGTAGCATTATAAGATGATCTCTCACTAGATTTCAAGGTACAAGTGTTCTCCCTGAGTATGCACCGTTGCTACAGCTCATCGTGTCGAGACACCACGTGATGATCGGGTGTGATAAGCTCTACGTTCACATACAACGGGTGCAAGCCAGTTTTGCACACGCGGAATACTCGGGTTAAACTTGACGAGCCTAGCATATACATATATGGCCTCGGAACACTGAGACCGAAAGTTCGAGCGTGAATCATATAGTAGATATGATCAACATAGTGCTGTTCACCATTGAAAACTACTCCATCTCACGTGATGATCGGACATGGTTTAGTTGATATGGATCACATGGTCACTTAGATGATTAGAGGGATGTTTATCTAAGTGGGAGTTCTTTAGTAATTTGATTAATTGAACTTTAATTTATCATGAACTTAGTACCTGATAGTATTTTGCATGTCTATATATGTTGTTGTAGATAGATGGCATGTGTTGTTGTTCCGTTGAATTTTAATGTGTTCCTAGAGAAAGCTAAGTTGAAAGATGATGGTAGCAACTACACAGACTGGGTCCATAACTTGAGGGTTATCCTCATTGTTGCACAGAAGAATTACGTCCTGGAAGCACCGGTGGGTGACAAACCCGCTGTAGGAGCAACGCCAGATGTTATGAACACCTGGCAGAGCAAAGCTGATGAATACTCGATAATTCAGTGTGCCATGCTTTATGGCTTAGAACCGGGACATCAACGATGTTTTGAATGCCATTGAGCATATGAGATGTTCTAGGAGTTGAAGTTAATATTTCAAGAAAATGGCCGGATTGAGAGATATGAAGTCTCCAATAAGGTCTACAGCTGCAAAATGGAGGAGAATAGTTCTGTCAGTGAACATATACTCAGAATGTCTGGGTACCACAACCACTTGACTCAGCTAGGAGTTAATCTTCCTGATGATAGTGTTATTGATAGAGTTCTTCAATAACTGCCACCAAGCTATAAGAGCTTCGTGATGAACTATAATATGCAAGGGATGGACAAGACGATTCCCGAGCTCTTCGCAACGCTAAAGGCTGCGGAGGTAGAAATCAAGAAGGAGCATCAAGTCTTGATGGTCAACAAGACCACCAGTTTCAAGAAAAAGGGTAAAGGGAAGAAGGGGAACTTCAAGAAGAACGACAAGCAAGTTGCTGCTCAAGTGAAGAAGCCCAAGTCTGGACCTAAGCCTGAGACTGAGTGCTTCTACTTCAAAGAGACTGGTCACTAGAAGTGGAACTACGCCAAGTATTTGGCAGAGAAGAAGGATGGCAAAGTGAAAGGTATATTTGATATACATTTTATTGATGTGTACCTTACTAATGCTCGCAGTAGCGCCTGGGTATTTGATACTGGTTCAGTTGCTAACATTTGAAACTCGAAACAGGAGCTATGGATTAAGCGAAGATTGGCTAAGGACGAGGTGACAATGCGTGTGGGAAATGGTTACAAAGTCAATGTGATCGCCGTCGGCACGCTAGCTCTACATCTACCTCCGGGATTAGTTTTAGACCTAAATAATTGTTATTTGGTGCCAGCATTGAACATGAACATTATATCTGGATCTTGTTTGATGCGAGACGGTTATTCATTTAAATTAGTGAATAATGGCTATTCTATTTATCTGAATAATATCTTTTATGGTCACGCACCCTTGATGAGTGGTCTGTTTTTACTAAATCTCGATAGTAGTGATACACATATTCATAGTATTGAAGCCAAAATATATAAGTTTAATAATGATAGTGCAGCTTATTTGTGGCACTACCGTTTAGGTCATATTGGTGTAAAGCGCATGAAGAAACTCCATGCTGATGGGCTTTTGGAATCACTTGATTATGAATCACTTGATGCTTGTGAACCATGCCTCATGGGCAAGATGACTAAGAATCTGTTCTCCAGAACAACGGAGCGAGCAACAGACATATTGGAAATAATACATACTGATGTATGTGGTCCGATGAGTGTTGATGCTCGCGGCAGGTATTGTTATTTTCTTACCTTCATAGATGATTTGAGCAGATGTGGGTGTATCTACTTGATGAAACATAAGTCTGAAACATTTGAAAAGTTCAAAGAATTTAAGAGTGAAGTGGAAATTCATCGTAACAAGAAAATTAAGTTTCTATGATCTGATCTTGGAGGTGAATATTTGAGTTATGAGTTTGGTCTTCATTTGAAACAATGCGGAATAGTTTCGCAAGTCACACCACTTGGAACAGCACAACGTAATGGTGTGTCCGAACATCGTAACCGCACTTTATTAGATATGGTGCGATCTATGATGTCTCTCACTGATTTACCACTATTGTTTTGGGGTTATGCTTTAGAGACGACTGCATTCACGTTAAATAGGGCACCATCAAAATCCGTTGAGACGACACCTTATGAACTGTGGTTTGGCAAGAAAACTAAGTTGTCGTTTCTTAAAGTTTGGGGCTGCGATGCTTATGTAAGAAAACTTCAACCTGATAAGCTCGAACCCAAATCGGAGAAATGTGTCTTCATAGGATACCCAAAGGAGACTGTTGGGTACACCTTCTATCACAGATCTGCAGGCAAGATATTTGTTGCTAAGAATGGATCCTTTCTAGAGAAGGAGTTTCTCTCGAAAGAAGTGAGTGGGAGGAAAGTAGAACTTGATTAGGTAATTGTACCTGCTCCCTTATTGGAAAGTAGTTCATCATTGAAATCAGTTCCAGTGATTCCTACACCAGTAAGAGAGGAAGCTAATGATGATGATCATGAAACTTATGATCAAGTTACTACCGAACCTCGTAGGTCAACCAGAGTAAGATCCGCACCAGAGTGGTACGGTAATCCTGTTCTGGAGGTCATGTTACTTGACCATGATGAACCTACGAACTATGAGGAAGCAATGATGAGCCCAGATTCCGCAAAATGGCTTGAGGTCATCAAATCTGAGATGGGATCCATGCATGAGAACAAAGTGTGGACTTTGGTTGACTTGGCCGATGATCGGCAGGCCATAGAGAATAAATGGATCTTCAAGAAGAAGACTGACGCTGACGGTAATGTTACTGTCTACAAAGCTCGACTTGTTGCAAAAGGTTTTTGACAAGTTCAAGGAGTTGACTATGATGAGACTTCCTCACCCATAGCGATGCTTAAGTCCGTCCGAATCATGTTAGCAATTGCTGCATTTTATGATTATGAAATTTGGCAAATGGATGTCAAAACTACATTCCTTAATGGATATCTTAATGCAGAGTTGTATATGATGCAACCAGAAGTTTGGTCGATCCAAAAGGTGCTAACAAAGTGTGCAAGCTCCAGCGATCCATTTATGGACTGGTGCAAGCCTCTCGGAGTTGGAATATATGCTTTGGTAGTGTGATCAAAGCATATGGTTTTATGGTTTTATACAGACTTTCGGAGAAGCCTGTATTTACAAGAAAGTGAGTGGGAGCTCTGTAGCATCTCTGAAAATATATGTGGATGACATATTGCTGATCGAAAATGATACTGAATTTCTGAATAGCATAAAAGTATACTTGAAGAAGAATTTTTCAGTGAAAGACCTCGGTGAAGCTGCTTATATATTGGGCATCAAGATCTATAGAGATAGATCAAGATGCTTAATTGGACTTTCATAAAGCACATACCTTGATACAATTTTGAAGAAGTTCAAAATTGATCAACCAAAGAAAGGGTTCTTGCCTGTGTTACATGGTGTGAAGTTGAGTCAGACTCAATGCCCGACCACTTCAGAAGATAGAGTGAAAATGAAAGTCATTCCCTATGCTTCAACCATAGGTTCTATCATGTATGCAATGTTGTGTACCAGACCTCATGTGTAGCTTGCTATTAGTTTAGCAGGGAGGTACCAAAGTAACCCAGGAGTGGATCACTGGATAGCGGTCAAGAACGTCCTAAAGTACCTAAAAAGGACTAAGGATATGTTTCTCATTTATGGAGGTGACAAAGAGCTCATCTTAAACGGTTACGTCGATGCAAGCTTTGACACTGATTCGGATGACTCTAAGTCACAAACCGAATACATATTTTTATTGAATGGTGGAGCTGTCAGTTGGTGCAGTTCCAAGCAAAGCATCGTGGCGGGATCTACATGCGAAGCGGAGTACATAGCTGCTTTGGAAGCAGCAAATGAAGGAGTCTGGATGAAGGAGTTCATATTAGATCTAGGTGTAATACCTAGTGCATCGGGTCCAATGAAAATCTTTTGTGACAATACTGGTGCAATTGCCTTGGAAAACGAATCCAGATTTCACAAGATAACCAAGCACATCAAGAGACGCTTCAGTTCCATCCGCAATCAAGTCAAGGAGGGAGACATAGAGATTTGCAAGATACATACGGATCTGAATGTTGGAGACCCGTTAACTAAGCCTCTCTCACGAGCAAAACATGATCAACACCAAGACTCCATGGGTGTTAGAATCATTACAATGTAATCTAGATTATTGACTCTAGTGCAAGTGGGAGACAGAAGGAAATATGCCCTAGAGGCAATAATAAAGCTGTTATTTATATTTCCTTATATCATGATAAATGTTTATTATTCATGCTAGAATTGTATTAACCGTAATCTTAGTACATGTGTGAATACATAGACAAACAGAGTGTCACTAGTATGCCTCTACTTGACTAGCTCGTTGATAAAAGATGGTTAAGTTTCCTAGTCATGGACAAAGAGTTGTCATTTGATAAACGTGATCACATCATTACAGAATGATGTGATTGACTTGACCCATCCGTTACCTTAGCACGATGATCGTTTAGTTTACAGCTATTACTTTCTCCATAACTTATACATGTTCCTATGACTATGAGATTATGCAACTCTCAAATACCAGAGGAACACTTAGTATGCTATCAAATGTCACAACGTACCTGGGTGACTATAAATATGCTCTACAGGTGTCTCCAATGGTGTTTGTTGAGTTGGCATAGATCAAGATTAGGATTTGTCACTCCGTGTATCGGAGAGGTATCTCTGGGCCCTCTCGGTAATGCACATTACTATAAGAATTGCAAGCAATGTGACTAATGAGTTACTTACGGGATGTAGCATTACGGAACAAGGAAAGACACTTGCCAGTAACGATATTGAACTAGGTATGATGATACCGACAATCGAATCTCGGGCAAGTAACATACCGATGACAAAGGGAACAACGTATGTTGTTTTGTGGTTTGACCGATAAAGATCTTCGTAGAATATGTAGGAACCAATATGAGCATCCAGGTTCCGCTATTGGTTATTGAACTGAGATGAGTCTCGCTCATGTCTACATAGTTCTCGAACCCGTAGGGTCCGCACGCTTAACATTCGGTGACGATCGGTATTATGAGTTTATGTGTTTTGATGTACCGAAGGTTGTTTTGTAGTCCCGGATGTGATCACGGGCATGATGAGGAGTCTCTAAATGGTCGAGATGTAAAGATCAATATATTGGATGACTATGTTTGGACATCGGAATGGTTCCGTTGAGTTTGGGCATTTACCGGAGTACCGTGAGGTTATCGGGACCCCCCGGGGAGGTATAGTAGGAGAGAGGAGAAGGAATCCTAGGAGGGGGCGCCCCCCGCCCAAGCCCAATCCGAATTGGGTGGGTGCTGTCCCCTCCTTTCCTTCGTCCTTCCTTCCCCTTCCTTTCTCTCCTAGTCCAACTAGGGAAGGGGGGAATCCTACTCCCGGTGGGAGTGGACTCGTCCAGGGTGCACCATAGAGGGCTGGTCCTCCCCCCTCCTCCACTCCTTTATATACGAGGGAGGGGGGGTACCCCATATACACACAATTTGACAATTGTCTTAGCCGTGTGCGGTGCCCCCCTCCACCACAATCCACCTCGGTCATATCGTAGCAGTGCTTAGGCCAAGCCCTGTTCCGATAGATTCATCATCACCGTCATCACACCATCGTGATGAGGAAACTCTCCCTCGTCAGTCAGCTGGATCTAGAGTTCATTGGACATCACCGACCTGAACATGTGCAGATCACGGAGGTGCCGTACCTTTAGTGCTAAGATCGGTCGAATCGTGAAGACTTTCGACTACATCAACCGCGTTGTCATAACGCTTCCGCTTACGGTCTACGAGGGTACGTGGACAACACTCTTCCCCTCTCATTGATATGCATCACCATGATAGATCTTGCGTGTGTGTAGGAAATTTTTTAAATTACTGCATTCCCCAACAGACCTGGCCACGAAAGCCGCTGCTACTTAGCCGCCGATCGGTGAGCCAGCGCCCTGATTCGAGGAGGTGGACATCGTCGATGGATGCACCTTTCTTCTTGCCTCTTGTACCAGCTCTGCGTCACCTTGTGGCCTTAATGTTTTATTAGTGTATGGCATTTTTATTCTAGTCGTAAATGACATGTGTGATCCCTTACTCTTATTTGGCGTTAATTATATCTAGTATCACTGTCTTCGACCTCGTGTACTACCTAGGTCCTGGTTTATTAGTCCCTTTTGTAATTTGTGCTAAATTTTGACCAAAGATTTAACTGACAAAATATTAGTGCATGTCAACAAAAATTATATCATTTGATTTGTATCTGAACATAGTTTTCAATGATATAATTTTGGTGACATGCATGAAACTTTTGTTAGTCAAATTTATGGTTAACATTTGGCACATATTACGATGGGGAGCAATAAACCAAGACGGAGGTAGACTGGTCCGTCACCATCGTGTTTTGTGTCTAATTTTGACTTTAGCGACGCAACCTACATGGAGGGAGTGTTGTATATATTGGCGCAACAACCAAACATACAAAGTATATTCAAAACTGAGCGTTACTACAAGTCACGAGTTCAAAACGAGAAAGTGGAACAAGTACAGCAAGCCTCTGCCCTTCGCGTCACACTCCCACACGGTCGTGCTGCACAATTTAGTAATTAGTCTCTTCTTGACCCGCATTTACATTGATACGGCTTGAATGCCAAGGAGGGAGAGGGTAGCGGTTCCCGAGACATTGAACGGTCAATGATGTATCCTCAATTAGCATGCAGAGGGAATTAATTGGAGCAGCAAAATAGAGCCAGTACAATGTGAATGCAACAGAGTTTGGACCCTATCTACTCCTAGTCTCTGCGCAACACTGCTCACTCCAATCCGAGATCAAGTGACCAGAAGCCACAAGCACCTATGGAGGCGATGGAGGTGAGCGGTAGTCGACTGTGCCAAATCATCCAAGACGCCGGCCTGCGGCCCCGCACCACGCATCATTTCCAGAAGGTGTTGGCGACTGCTGACATCGTAGCCCTCGCCAACGCCGGCTTTGCCTCTCGCATGGACGACATGATTGTCCACTCCATCCGCAATTTCACCGCCATCAAGAAGTGCGTGGATGACATTGTCGTACTGCTCCAACCCGCACGCCAAGGCTCCTCATTGCATGTCACCCTCATCGGCCTCCATGGCGACAAACTCTTTCAAGCCTTGGTGGCCCTGCAGGTGCCGGAGGTCGCGATGAAGAATGTGCACCTCGAGGCCGCGCTCGCCTCGCAGCGCCTCACCATGCAAGAAATGTCAACCTGCACATCCACGTATACAAGGAAATCGTCTACATAGGCCACAACAAGGCCAGCGAGGACAGAAAGACATTGGACTTCTTCCAGCGGTTGGAATCTTTGGACACCATTGTTCAGAAGCACGTCGACCTGGCCACGAAATCTGCTGCTACTTAGCCGTTGTTCTATGGGTCGGCGCCCTGAGTCGAGGAGGTGGACGTCGTCGATGGATGCATATTTCTTCTTGCCTCCTGTAACCAGCACTGCATCGCCTCGTTGCCTTAATGTTTTATTAGTAGTATATGGCATTTTTCCAGTCGTGACGTTTTCACTGTGAGGTGGGGCTGCAGTTGAGTAAACCGACCATCGGCAAATCCCCACCCCGCCCACCGCGCGTCGGCTGAGTTTAGAATTAGACGAGAGAAATGAGGGATGCTGTTGTTAGATGGGACTTGTGTTGATAGAATAGGAGTACTGAGCACTCGTACCTCTTTTGGTTTGAGGGAAAAAGTAGTCGTATGTCTAGTACCACTAGTTGGGTGCGTGCGACCTATACCTGTCATCACTTTAGGTCGCCTTTTGGAACCGCAGCTACGCTTCATAGTACATATTTTTTCACACATTTATCCTCCTATATGTACTCCTAGGCTATTTCTACGTGCTCCCTTTTGTCGACATGTGGGACATAGAGCATGTGGGTCATAGTGCATGCACGACTCGGAGCATATGCAACCATGCCGGGTTACTTTACATTTCAGACCTCACGAATTACATGAAAACCCCCTATAGAAGAATAAATAAATGAATGAATGAATTACTACATGAAACTAGATTATTTTCGTAGAAACTGAAGCACATTCATTAATTTTGGACATAACACATTTATAAAAAACGACTAGACCTAAACCAGTCAAAGGGCCTATTTGATTTGCAGGATACTGAAAGCACAGGAATGGGGAAAGTATGATGGCGATGAACCAAGATGAGGAGAAATCTAACTCAGTTAGAGGTTATAGTTTGATTCTAACCCTAAACTAACTCTAACCAAAGTGGTGCTTGGATGGCAGGGTTAGATTGACAATAAATGCTCTTTCTCAATCATTTGACTACTTTGGACCCTATTTCCAACCGGATTTGGTGTGGCCATATCTTGTGTGGCCTCCTCCCGCACACAATTGACATAAACAAACCATGTTTACAAATCAAGCATGCAGAACATGATAAATGTTATTTTGTCCATACAAATGAGATATCCCACCTAAACATACAAGTCGTTAATCAATCTTCACAAAAACATTACACTCCATGAAACAAAGCATGAGCTAACTCATCACGGAAGTCATTCACGATATGGAGGGAACTCGGAGCCCCTCACGCACCCTAAACCCATAGGGAGGAGCTCGGCATCGGTGCTCTGGAGGAAGGCTATGTAGAGCCCAAGCCCCGGGAACCCCTCCGACGCCGGCGCTTGCGAGTTGAGGTCGAGACCGGCATGGGTAGCAGGGCCGCTTGCCAACGACTGTGAACCGAATCTTTGGGCCTCTATAAATAATATAAGCCTAGAATTGAAATACCTAGAAAGGTGAACTGAATCTTTGGGCCTTTAGAAATAATGCAAGCCTGAAACTGAAATACCTAGCAATGTGAACTGAATCTTTGGGCCTATAGAAATATTTAATACCTCCTCAAGCAGCATCAAACAATTCCATGCGCGCACCACAAAACTATGCCAAGTTTAATCAGGATTTACTTTTCCAAATCAGAATTAGCGCTAGAGCGGGGAAGATCAATGATATGGATGTGAGACAGAGAACGAACGAACAAACTCACCCCTCTCGTGACCTCCCTGGTAGATGCGCCACCTCCACGCACGACAGAGGGAGAAAAACGACCGGTGAAGGGGGAGCGGGGAAAGCTTCAGAGGCTGGAGGGAGAGGGCGGCCGGAGGAGGGAGAGGGCGAGCGGCGGAGCGGCGCTTGGGTAGGAGGCACGATGGGGAACAGATAGGAGTCATGCGAGGGGGTGTCGGAGGGAGCGATCTGGTGCGGGCAGGGGAGATTTTTTTAGTTCTCTTTTAGTGGGCCCAAGGAGAACTAACCCAATTAGAACCTCTCCACCGGGCTAGTTTTTTAGCTGGGTTAGAGCAAACTAGCTCAAACTAACCACTCCTGTTACGATACTTTGAGGCTATTTCAACCGAGACTAGCTCTAACTGAGGGATCCATACAAAGAGGAGTAGTACTGTACAAGCTACAGACTGGACTGTAGCACATTGTTTTTCTGGCCATATCACCACATTGTTTTCTACTACTGGTTCACTGGGCTGCCGTGGTTCGCACTGCTAGTTGACTCAGGGATCCAAACAAAGAGGAGTATGGCCTATTGCCTGCTGTTTCACTAGGCTGTCGTGGTTCGCACTCCTCCGACGTGAGTAGTAGTACTAGTATATACACTATATATACTGCATGATTCTTTGCTCCTTCTTACGTACTTCGCCGACATGTGGAAGAGCCAGCATCGGGGTCAACATGTCATGCACCAGATTAGAGTGGGGAACGGAAGGGGGGGCATCACCCCAGTCATAGCGCCAGTACTTCATGACTATAGTGAGTAGTCATATCACAATTCTTTCCAGCAATAACGCGCCTTCAAATCGCACAGCCCAACCTTTCCAGCAGTAAGTAAGTTGAATCCACCACTCCCTCACCCTCCTCACCTCTCTGTCAAACTGCCTACGCGAAAACTGCCATGCGTACTGCCCGGGAAAAGCCTCGGCCTCAAATTTTAACTATGCGAAAATAGTTCGAGCTTCTTCGTTCTATATAAATACTAGTATGGTATGTTTATTCACCCATGGGGTTGTTCAATGAATGGAGGGCCCGGGAGCACAAGTGAACAATACTACTACTAGTAAGTAGGATTCATACAGTTAGTCACGTTAAATAGAGATTTTCTTTTCTTTAATGTCACGAACACAAATTGAAACGCTTGTTGTGGAGATAAAAAGATAATCACTCCACTATATATGTAGGCAGGGGCCTAATCGCTTGCTTACTAGGGTTGCTCTCTTCATTCTCTCATCGTCTCCAGATCTAAACAAGACAACAGTAGCGACATTTTTTCTCTGCTCACTGCTGGTCACAGATCCGATCGGATCCCTTCGGCCGGTGTATGTAGAGGACTTGGTACATATTTCACGCGGTCATCGTCAGCGAGGGAGGAAACCCACAGCTGCCGACGGGGCCCGATCTTCTGCCGATGCCGTTCTCTCCGACACAGCACCGTCTCGGGAGGTCCTCCGACCCTTCTTCCTCCCTGCCGTATTGTGCATAGATCCGAACTGCCACCGCCGACATCCCAACGACCCTCAGGTATAAGTTATTCGAAAGCGGCCTTGCTCTATTGCCCTAGCTCCCCGTGTGTCCGTTTGTGCATCATTTTCTACTTCCATCAGCTCTTCCAAAGCCACCTAATTTTTTAGTATTATTAGAGGTAAAGCTACTTCATGCATTTGAATCTAGGACTTGGTTCAAACAATGAAGAAAGGGGAGAAAGTCGTAGCATGAATCTAGGACTTGATTCAAAGAGGAAATAACAAGGGGAAAGTAGTAGAGATCGGATACCAACCGGTCTCTTGGTTGAAAAGGGAAATAATGGCAAAACACAGTACAAACTAGATAAGGAACATATCTATTTTTGGTTGAAAAAAGGATAGAAAGTGGCAGCTGGTGGACAAGTCAACAGAGTATGACCAGGATTAGATTTGTTGCCCTCACATAGTAAAAGGTCTCCAGGATTAGATTTGCTACCCTCACATAGTAAAAGGTCTCCATGATTAGATCTGCTACCCTGACAAAGCATGAATAAACTCGGTATCACCACTTTATGCCTCCTTGTTGTTAATGTAAGGGCGCATGTAAAATGAAGCGATCACATTGTTACCTTA
This sequence comes from Triticum urartu, assembly GCF_056163025.1. NCBI lineage: Eukaryota > Viridiplantae > Streptophyta > Magnoliopsida > Poales > Poaceae > Triticum > Triticum urartu. The sequence continues at coordinate 300,233,304 of NC_141878.1, forward strand.
GGGACATGTCTAACTAGTGTTATTGTTAAACTAATGCCTCCAGTGATACGATGCAATTAAACTGTGTTGCAAATGGTACTCCTGCTATTTTCCCTAGTATGATAAGTAAGTTGCTTCATTACGCTACTGATTGTCCCGGTGTCCAAACGGTCCCATGCCCTTAAAACTACTCTTTACTTGCTGTTGATTTACTATATCTGGTAAACAAGCAATGCCGCCATTAAAGTAATTCCATATTTGATGAATGTCATTGTTGATCGTAATGCTTCTGGTAACATGAGGCATTGTTGACGTTTTAAAATTTCTACTGTCCTTGTGTGATTGCCATGAACATAATTAAGAGGCTTCTTTTCATTTCGTGTATGTTTTGTATCTTCTTATTGACCAACAACTATTTACTTTATATCTTTTCATGCAGATAGGGATATCCATTTCACCTTGTTGCTATTGTGACCTTTTGGTGAACAGCACAAAACACTTTTTTTTGGAATGAGTGTCTTGTGCAGTTCAACTAAAATTTCACATGGGCAACATCTCTCAATTTTGGTGGAACTACACAAAATGGTGATGGAGTTTCCAAAATCTCTGTCAAATTCTGTTGGTAATCTCGTGCAACATTTTGTTAGCCTTTGCAAGATGAGTCTTAACTGTCACCACAATGGCACTTTATTGTAGTGGAACTGCATGAAATGATAAGCAAATTATAGTTGCACATTACATGAGTAGGAGAGCCAACCTTAATGTTGCTCAATTTTTGTGCAACTACTAAAGAAGAACCTGCCAGCTCATGAGAGCATGTACTTCTTGCTAGCTGAATGATGCAATCTTTGCTTCATTTCAGGTGAACTACAGAAAAAGTGGCATGAATTGAATCATCGAGTAGAGTTGCAGGTTGATTTCCACTAGTGCCAATATTGTAGTAATCATGCTCTTTATTTTTTGTGTTGTGCAAACAGGAATACTCAACTACAGATGTTGTGATGGTCAAGAGCATTCGCCAAGTTCTTGGGTTGTATGACACGGCTAGCCAAGATGGATTTAATCCCGATATTCACTTTATCAAAAGGCTCTAATGGGTTGGTTCTGAATCTTGCAAGCTGGGAATCAATGAGATTTGTAGGAATCTCTGTTGTACTTATTGTTTGAATCTTATTTTTTGGTTCTTGATACGTCTCCAACGTATCTATAATTTTTTATTGTTCCATGCTGTTATATTATCAATCTTGGATGTTTTATAATCATTTTATAGTCATTTTATATCATTTTTGGTACTAACCTATTGACATAGTGCCAAGTGCCAGTTGTTGTTTTTTCCATGTTTTTTACATCGCAGAAAATCAAAATCAAACAGAGTCCAAATGCCACGATACTTTACGGAGAATTTTTATGGGCCAAAAGGAACACAAAGGGCCCTGGTTGCGCCTGGGGGTATCCCGAGGGGAGCACAACCCACCAGGGCACGGCAGGAGGCCCAGGCACACCCTGGTGGGTTGTGCCCACCACAGGTGCCCCCCGAACCACCTCTTTGCTCTATAAATACCCCAATATTCCCAAAACCCTAGGGGTGTCGACGAAATATTGATCCAGCCGCCGCAGAGTCCAGAACCACTAGATCCAATCTAGACACCATCACAGATGGGGTTCACCAACTCCATTGGTGCCTCTCCGATGATGCTTGAGTAGTTCTTTATAGACCTTCAGGTCCGTAGTTAGTAGCTAGATGGCTTCCTCTCTCTCTTGATTCTCAATACAATGGTCTCTTGGAGATCCATATGATGTAACTCTTTTGTGGTGTGTTTGTTGGGATCGATGAACTTTGAGTTTATGATCAAATCTATCTTTTTATATCCATGAAAGTATTTGACTTTCTTTGATCTCTTTTATGCATGATTGCTTATAGCCTCGTATTTCTTCTCTGATATTTGGGTTTTTTTTTGGCCAACTTGATCTATTTATCTTGCAATGGGAAGAGGTGCTTTGTAGTGGGTTCGATCTTAGGGTGCCTAACCCCAGTGACAGAAGGGGAACCGACACATATGTATCGTTGCTACTAAGGATAAAACGATGGGGTCTATCTCTACATAGATAGATCTTGTCTACATCATGTCATCGTTCTTATTGCATTACTCCATTTCTCCATGAACTTAATACACTAGATGCATATTAGATCGGCCGATGTGTGGCGTAATAGCAGTAGATGCAGGCAGGAGTCGGTCTACTAATCTTGGACGTGATGCCTGTGTAATGATCATTGCCTGGATATCATCATGAGTATTTGAAGTTCAATCAATTGCCCAACAGTAATTTTTTCACACACTGTTTGCTATTTTTCTCAAGAAGCCACTAGTGAAACCTACGTCCCTCGGGTCTCTTTCTCATATTATTTGCTTTCGCGATCTATTTTCCTTTGCGTTAATTTTCAGCTCTATTAATCGAAAAACCCAAAAATACTTTGCCGCAATTTATTCTCATTTATTTATTTGGCGTTCGATCTATCAATCTACTACAAATTTACCTCACGTATGTTTGCTTATCTTGAGGCGCCGTACCCCGAAAGGGATTGACAACCCCTTTAACACGTTGGGTTGCAAGAAGTCATTATTTGTGTGCAGGTGTTGTTTACGTTGTGTTGCTTGGTTCTCCTACTAGTTCGATAACCTCGGTTTCACATATGAGGGAAATACCTACCCCTGCTGTGCTGCATCATCCCTTCCTCTTTGGGGAAATACCGACGTAGCTTCAAGCGACATCAAAAGGAATTTCTCGCGCCGTTGCTGGGGAGGATCTTCAACATATACCAGGTTCCTAATCACAAATCTCATCTCTTCGCAATTTACATTATTTTCCATTTGCCTCTCATTTTCCTCTCCCCCACTTCACAAACAATTGTCGTTTTATTCGCCCCTCTTTTTCTGTTTGCCGCTTTCTTGCCGGATCTATTTTTGAGTGCAATCTTGTTGTGTGGTCATCGTGACTCAAGAGAACAACAAGCTATGTGATTTATCAAATACCAACAACAATGATTCTATTGGCACTCCGCTTGCTCCTCCCGCCACTAGTGCGGAGACTTGTGATATTAATACTGCTTTGTTGAATCTTGTTATGAAAGACCAATTTTCCGGTAATCCTAATGAGGATGCCGCGTCCCATCTTAAACCTTCGTGGAATTATGCGATATGCAAAAGAAAAAAGATGTGGACAATGATGTGGTCATGATGAAATTATTTCCATTTTCTTGACGTGATTCTGCAAAAATTTGGTTCTCTTCTTTGCCACGCAATAGTATCGATTATTGAAATAAGTGCAAAGATGCTTTTATCACTAAGTATTTTCCGCCCACAAAAATTATTTCCCTTAGAACCCAGATCATGAATTTCAAGCAACCTGAACATGAGCAAGTTGCACAATCTTAGGAAAGGAATGAAAATGATGCTAAGGAATTGCCCAACTCATGGGTTAAATCTTTTGATGATCATACAAAAATTTTATGCAGGATTGAATTTCGTTTCTCGTAATATTTTAGATTTTGCTGTAGGTGATACTTTTATGGAAATTACTTTGGGTGAAGCCACCAAATTTCTTGATAATATTATGGCAAATTATTCACAATGTCATACCGAAAGGGCTCCTACTAGGAAAAAAGTTAATTCGGTTGAAGAAATTTCTTCTTTGAATGAAAAAGTTGATGCTCTTGTGAAATTAGTTGCTAGTAGAAGTGCTCCTATTGATTTTAATGATATGCCTTTGTCTACTTTGACTGACCAAAATAGTGATGCCATATATGTGAATTTTATTTCTCGAAATAATTTCAATAATAATGCTTATAGAGGTAATTTTAGGCCTAGGCCTTTTCCTAGTAATTCCTCTAATAATTATGGTAATTCCTATGGAAATCAATCTTATAATAATAATAGGAACACCTCTTATCTTGAGAACAATATTAAAGAAATTACGCAAAAGGTTTTCAACACTTCTATAGAAGAAAAGTTGAGTAAGATTGATGATTTGTCTAGAAGTGTTGATAGAATTGCTCATGATGTGTAAAATCTCAAGCTGAAATTTTTTGTACCTAAGGTTGATGAATCAATTAAAGATTTTTATGTTTCTATGGATGAAAGTAAGAAAAGAACCGCTATGCTTAAAGCTAAAAGAGAATTTTTAGAAAAAGCATTTCCTAGTGATTTCTGTCGCAAAAGTGATGAAGATCTTAAAATGATTGGTGTGTCTTCTATTCATTCCTTGTTTAGTAAATTTAATATTGATGAAAAAGGGACCGGAGAAGAGTCAACTTTAGGTACAAGGCGTCCCAATGATTCGGAGGGTGAAAATTTTGTTGAGAAAATTGATTAAAGTGGGTTTGAAGAGGTCAAAACTTTAGCTAGTGATGTGCCCACTCTTTTGGATTACAAATACTTTAATTATGATAGTTGCTATTTGATTGATTGTATTTCTTTTTTGCAATCCATGATAAATTCACCCCATTCTTATGAACAAAATAAAGCTTTTACTAAACATATTGTTGATGCTATGATGAAAGCTTTTGAAGAAAAATTGGAATTAGAAGTTTCAATTCCAAGAAAATTGCATGATGATTGGGAACCTAGTATCAAAGTCAAGATTAAAAATTATGAGTGTTTTGCTTTGTGTGACTTGGGTGCTAGTGCTCCTACTATTCCGAAATCTTTATGTGATGTGCTTGGTCGTACCGATCTTTAATCGTGTTCTTTGAATTTGCACTTGGCGGATTCTACTATTAAAAAGCCTATGGGAAGAATTAATGATGATATTATTCTTGAAAATAGGAATTATATGCCCATAGATTTTATTGTTCTTGATATTGATTGCAACCCGTCTTGTCCAATTATTCTTGCTGCCATGATTGATATGAAAGAAGGCAATATTAAGTTCCAATTTCCTTTGAGGAAGGGTATGGAGCACTTTCCTAGAATAAGAATTAGGCCACCATATTAATCAATCATGAGGGCATCTTATGGATCTCGAACAAAAGATGACAAAACTTAGATCCTTGCTTTATGCCTAGCTAAGGGCGTAAAACTATAGAGCTTGTTGGGAGGCAACCCAATGAATAAAATTTACTTTTGCTTTTTGCTTCCTGTTTTTGAGTGTTAAAACAATTATGCTACTGCTATGATTGTGTTCTTTATGTTTAAATTAGTGTTTGTGCCAAGTAAAGCCTTTAGGATCTTCTTGGGTGATTGTTGTTTGATCTTGCTGAAAAACAGAAACTTTTGCGCTCACGAAAATAATTCTCATTTTTTATCAGAGAGCGATAAAATACCCATTCCACTTGCAGTAGATCAATATACAAATTACTCAGGTCTCCCTAATTTTTAAGAATGGTTGGAGTTACATAAGTATTTGAAATAGTCATATTGCTACAGACTGTTCTCTTTTGGCAGATTCTGTTTTCTTTGTGTTGTGTGCTTATTTTGATGGCTCTATGGTTTTCTTTGATGAGTTTTTGCCATAGAAAAGTTGGAATACATTAGATATAATGCAAGAACAAAATATGAATTGTTTTGATACATCACTTATAGTAGTGATTTATTATTCCTATACTAACGGATCTCATGAAGGTTTTGTTGAGTTTTGTGTGATTGAAGTTTTCAAGTTTTGGGCTATCTTACGATGGATGAAGGAATAAGGAGTAGAAGAGCCTAAGCTTGGGGATGCCCCAGCATCCCAAGCTAATATTCAAAAATGAGCAAGCAACTAAGCATGGGGATGCCCCCGAGTGGCATCCCCTCTTTCTTCTAACGACCATCGGTATTTTACTCGAAGCTATATTTTTATTCGTCACATACTATGTGTTTTGCTTGGAGCGTCTTGTATGATATGAGTCTTTGCTTATTTTATTTTGTGTTTTAAGTCTTTATCCCTTGCTGGACACACCTATTTTAGCGAGCCAAAATTATGTCATGACTTGTTAGAATTGCTCTCTTTGCTTCACTTAAATTTTTATGAGCTATGGACTTGCTTGAGTGCTTCACTTATATCTTTTTGAGCACGGTGTGTTTAGTATTTTTCAAGAAATGCTCTCTTGATTCACTTAGATTTATTTGAGAGTTTGTAAAATTTTCAAGAAATTCTATCTTGCTTCACTTAAATTAATTTGAGAGAAAGAAAAAGTATGCTCATGATCTTCACTTATATTTGTTTGAGCTTGTCAAAAGAAACACATGAAAATTAGTCCTAAAGTGATAGATATCCAAGAAGGATATAATAAAAATTTTCATGAAGATCACTAGACAAAATAAACTTGATTCTTAGTAATAGTTTTGAGATATGATGATGTGATATGTGAGTCATCTTGATGAGTAATTATGCTTTAGTAGGAATATTGGTGTTAAGGTTTGTGATTCCCTATGCAAGCACAAAAGTCAATAGTTATGCAATGAAATTATATCCTACTCAGTTATGCTTGATGCTTGCTTATGAGATTATTCGTTTCTTGGTTGGTGGCTTCTCAATATTTTGCTAGCCTTCATTTTGCACTAAGTATGATCACTACTTGCGCATCCAAAAACCATTAAACCAGTTTTGCCACATGAGTCCACTATATCTACCTGTATGCGGTATTATTTTGCTGTTCTAAGCAAATTTGCATGTGCCATCTCGAATTTTCAAAAATAAACTTCTCTTTTGTGTGTTCGTTTCGCTCGTGGAGCAGTGAGGGGTGGCTAATATTTTCCATGCTAGATGTGTTATTCTCAAGATGAGTGTTTATTCACTTGTCATTGCACGAGAGTAAGGCAAAGGTATTAGGGATGCCCAGTCCCGAAATGAAAAAAATGAATTTACTTTATGTTGTCAAATAATAAATTCCTTGGAAAGTGTTTGTATGGAGGGCACCCGTGGATATGGTTAGCCATGGAAAGTGAAAGTATGGTGGAAAAAGGAATAAACTTTATTTTCTGTTTGGGAACCGCCCATGATATATCTAAGCATGGAAAGTATAGGGAACTCTAAGTTGTTTTCGTTGGTGGGATGGATACACCTCCCAATATGTTTTTATCTCTTAGTTTTTCGCTTTGAGTTCTGGCACCTCTACAAATCCCTACTCCCCTCTGCGAGGGCCTTTCATTTAATTTATGCTATTTTTATTTTGAATTTGAGTCTCTATCTTCTCTTATAAAAGCACCAACTAGGAGGCAATATGATCGTACTTGAGTATTGGATGTAGCTAATATGCGAGTGTGTTTCATGAATGGATCAATGGTTGAGCATGATGGGCTAGGGATAGCTTATTTTAGCATTGATATTTTGAAAGACATGGTTGCTTGTTCATATGCTTGAGTATTTAAATTATCATGTCAAAAATATACTATACACCTTTTTTCATCGTTTATGGAGCTGAGGCGGTTCTCCCTAGTGACATCTGACACAACTAGCCCTATGTGGCGGCTTATATTGAAGTTGATAATGAAAAAGCACGACAAGATTCTCTGGATCTTTTGGATGAGGAGCGTGACCTTGCAGCGGCTCGTTCAGTGATTTACCCGCACGATTTATGTCGATATCATAGCCGTCGAGTTAAAACTCGAACCTTTCAAAAGGGCGACTTGGTGCTCCGGCTCATCCTGGATCAAACAAATATGCACAAGCTATCCCCACCGTGGGAAGGTCCCTTTGTGATGAGCAAAAATTTGAACAAAGTGTCATATTACCTCATTGATGTTCGAGAGCACAAGGACTCCCGCAAGTCGGACGTGGAGACCCGCCGCCCGTGGAATATTGCTCATCTGCGTCCATATTATACTTAAGCCGCCAGTTCTGGTATTTTACATATATTTAGACCAATGATATATTATAATTCAGTTTAATAAAGTCGGCGCTACTGAGAATTTGAGGCCTCTGTCGTTTTAGTTTCCAGCAAAATTGAGTCTTTGTTCCCTGATTCATTGGTCTAATGGGGGCTTCCTGCCCATTGAGCATAGCTGTTCACACCCATGAGATCCGGTTCTCAAGCCTGTTTATTGGACATTTGGGGGCTTTATGTTCAATGGACATAGCTCGCTCACCCATCTTGATCCAGCCTCCGGCCACCTTATTGGACATTTGGGGGCATCCTGTTCAATGAACATAGCTCGCTCAGCCATCTTCATCCGGCCTCTGGCCACCTTCTTGGACATTTGGGGGCTTCCTATTCAATGAACATAGCTCGCTCACCCATCTTGATCCCGCCTCCGACCACCTTATTGGACATTTGGGGGCTTCCTGATCAATGAACATAGCTCTCTCACCCATCTTGATCCAGCCTCCAGCCACCTTATTGGTCACATGGGGGCTTTGTCGGTGTCTAAACCGGCGGATCTCGGGTAGGGGGTCTCGGACTATGCGTCTAAGGCGGATGGTAACAGGAGGCAGGGGACACGGTGTTTACCCAGGTTCGGGCCCTCTTGATGGAGGTAATACCCTACGTCCTGCTTGATTATTCTTGATGATATGAGTATTACAAGAGTTGATCTACCATGAGATCAAAGAGGCTAAACCCTAGAAGCTAGCCTATGGTATGATTGTGTGTTGTCCTACGGACTAAGCCCTCCGGTTTATATAGACGCCGGAGGGGGCTAGGGTTACACAAGGTCGGTTACGAAGGAGAAGATATACATATCCGTATTGCCTAGCTTGCCTTCCACGCCAAGTAGAGTCCCATCCGGACACGGGACGAAGTCTTCAATCTCGTATCTTCATAGTCCAACGGTCCGGCCAAAGGATATAGTCCGGCTGTCCGGAGACCCCGTTATCCAGGACTCCCTCAGTAGCCCCTGAACCAGGCTTCAATGATGATGAGTCCGGCGTGCAGTGTTGTCTTCGGCATTGCAAGGCGGGTTCCTCCTCCGAATACACCACGGAAGAGTTTGAATACGAGGATAGTGTCCGACCCTGCAAAATAAGTTCCACATACCACCATAGAGAGAATAATATTTCCACAAATCTAATCAGTTGACAAGTTTTGACAGCATGACATCACGCCACGGCCCGGTCATTATTCGAACCGTTTTTATTAACTAGCTCCGCACATAACGCGAGGTGGTTTCCTTGACACGTCTTGTCAAAGCAGAGATCGTGTTCCCCTTATCATGGGATTCTCATCAATACAAACGTGGTTAACCCAACCGTGCCTGTTGGTATGACTCCTAGATCTTAGGTAAGTCTCAAACGGCCACGAGGAGGACGCCTGATATTCACCCTCTTTATAAAGGGGACAAGGCTTTTTCTTTTTTCCCTCCCGCGCTCAATCGAATCATTCCCCCACCTCGAGTTCTAACACCCAAAGCTCAGATCAGGTGCTTCGGACCTTCAACTATGTCCGGATCCAACCTTCAAGGTCGGTGGATGCCTTCCTCCGTCACAGAGGAGGACATCAAGAAGTTGCGAGAGGCCAGATATCTGACCGCCGAAATTTCGGATAGGCTGCCCGCCCGAGGGCAGGTCGTCCGTACTCCCGAACCCAACGAGAGCGTTGTATTCATCTCCCACTTCCTCCGAGGACTAGGCCTGTCGGAGTAAATAGCCATGGGTAGCCTAGCCGGCTTCCCCTGGCCCTTCTGAAAAAATTACGAGCCCGACCGGCTCTCAAGAACTCAAGACATGGTGCCGCCTTCCCCTTGCTGGCTGTCATCCAGGCCGGCTTTCGGAAGGCGGCCCGACTTTAGCCCTCATGAAGAAAGCCACGGGAGGGCCGACTTCGGGAAGCCGGCCGCGAGAAGGCCGACTCCATGAAGCCGGCTCCCATAAAGCGGTCAAGGCCGTACCATCAAAGTTTGCATCCACCTAGCGGCGATGTGACGGGGCGTGGCTACAGTGGAGCCTGCCACCCCCGATTCACGGAGCACGCCTGGCACAGTGCGCCGTACGGAGTGGGCATGACCCGTCCGGCACGGCACTATTGCCATGTTGACCCTGGTGTCACCCACGACGGGCCGCCAGCGCGGCCCACAGACGGTGGGCCCCTTCGGGCAGAGAGACACCCGAAGGCGGTCACGCCTCCCCCCAGTCGGCCCAAGACAGAGCCGGCTCCCCGCAGCCGGCTTGCCACCTCCCTCGAAGGAGACGCCCCATTAAAGAGACAAGACGCGGTGAGGCTACAGCGGTCGCCCGACGGGCGGCGGCACTGTAGCCGCGCCTACCACGACGAAGCCCATGTCACCAAGATAGAGCAACAGTAACCAGCCGCCGACTAGGCCTGGACAGTGGGGCCTACCTGTCGACCAAGGGGCCGGCAGCCGGCGGGACCCAGCAGCCGGCGCAGAAGCCGGCGAGCGCAGTCACAGACGGCTGGGCCTCGCGCCCAGTCGGATTACCATTGTACCCCCGGGGGGTAGGCCTATATAAACCCCCCGGGGCACCCATGCAAAGGGTTCGACCCCCTGCTAGTCGTAGACACCACACAAGGAGAAGAAGCAGGCTAGTCGTGCCCTTCTTCCTCCTCCCACCGAACAGCTCAAGGAGCATTGTGTAGCTACTTGTCCATCTAGTGATCATGCGGAGACCCCGCAGAGCAGCAGTAGGGGTGTTATCTCCACGGAGAGCCCCGAAGCTGGGTAAGATCCGCCGGCGTGCATGTCTTCGCCTTATCCCGTTTCCAGGCACCGGCGACGTCTTACTGGCTCCCACAATGATTAGCCATCAGTTGGCATATGTCGCACCTACCACCCGACAAGGCCTCGCTCCGGATCCCTTTATTAGGGGTCTCATGTTCTATTACGGGCTAGATTTTCACGATCTGGCCCTGGATTTCCTTCTTCACATCTCGTCATTTATTGTCGTATGTGAGGCCTTCCTCCGCATTACCCCTCACTTCGGCCTGTGGCTCAAGACCTTCGATGTGGAGCCGAATATGTTCGAGGGGAAGCACGCAGCGTGCGGAGGTGCTTTAATAAGCAAAATCGCTGATGCTCCATGGCCAGAGGGTTCCTTCCCGGAGGTGTCCAGATTGTGGCAGCGAGAGTGGTTTTACGTCACAGCTCCCCGAAGTGCCAAGTGGGTAGCTGCCCCTACCTTTCGCTCGGGCCCCCCACCACAACTGATGTCATGGATCAGCAGGGGGCTGAGCTGGGGTCCAGCCAAGGACATGCCAATACTGCAGAGCCGTATCCGAGATCTCTTCAAGGGACATTTCAGTCTGGTTATGGTAATGCAAGTTATGCTGGTTCGTCGAGTACAACCTTGCAAACGCCGGCCCCTCCGCATGTGGGAATTCAACCCGGAAGGACCGCGTGCTATTCAACATTTCCTCGGCATTACACATGAAGAGATGTACAAATCATTCTTCAAACCTCAAATAGAGTGTCCGGACACCATCGAGGACGTGGGCCTGAGCTGCAACCGCCCCGCTGCCCAAGTAAGTAATCCCATGCCAAACCTGATGTCATTTTGTTTATCATGGCATCATTCTAAAGAGCTGCCTTTTGACCAAGACTGGATAAAAAAGGCGATGATGATTAGGTGTTCGGCCCCCCTTCCTGAGGGCTTGGACAATCTGGTACTGGACAAGATGCTCGAGCCGGCGCCTTATCCAGTTTCCTCAAAGGAAGATGATGGGGGGGATAAAGAGGGAGAAAGCGGGCCTCACTCGCTACTTATTCCAGCGGGGGGAATGATCACCTCCACGAGGGAGGACAATCAAAGGGAAGAATCTAACATTCTCTCTCCCCGGGGAAGCAAGAGGACTACCTCTGAAGATCCGGAAACCAAGGTTTCCAAACTGGAGAAGAAATCTTCATCAGAGGGTCCCGCCTCGGAAGGTATTCTTGCCGCACAATGTCCGCGTGGGGATCATCCCTCTACCGAGTTGTAAGTAGTCAAAAAGTACTTAATAGTGAAAACATCCTACCTTACTTCCGAAGACAATAACTGATGCTTATAAATTGTAGTCCGGATCGTAGCCCTTCTCGACAGAGTTCATCTTTGGGGGATCTTCTCCCGGAGACGATGGAGAGCGAAACGCCTCCCCCGGACACCCCGGCTCAAGAAGCGGGCGACCTTGAAGTGTCATCGCAAAGGGTATCTCCGGATCCACTAGGGCCAGAGGATAACCCTTTGGCTGCCCGGAATCCCCAGTATCCGGCTCCTTAGGAGAGCGACAACAAGGGTCCATATAGTGTGCGGCCGGACGCGCTGAAAGATCTTATGGGGCAAGCTGCCGTCTCGGAAGCGCATCATACACTAATGGGTACGGTAATTGAAAGGATTTTATCCGCTGAAAGCGGTTTGCATGAAGCCTTTATGAGTTTGCTGAAAGGCTTCGAGGTACATGAAATAATGTATTTTTTAACAGTACCACATACGTTAGGTATGCCCTATGCAGATAGTAGCCCCTGAGACTCTGGTTGTCGTCGAAAACGGCCGCAAACAGAGAATCATAGTCCCAGGTAATAACCAGACCTCCTTTATGTGCAGGTGGCTGAAGCTCCGGTGGCTAGCCGGACTGATGGGTTTGCCGAGCTAAAGTGGCAACTGGATGCGGCAGATGCCGATATCATGCTTGTCAACAAGCGGCTTGACGAGGCACCGTGGATACCCTTCGGGCGGAGCTTGCCTGAGCCAAGGAGCAAGCAAGGAGTAGCAATGCGGCTACTCTAAAGGCGGTTGAAGAGTTAAGGGACGAACAGGCCGCGCATTGCGAGAGCAAGGAAAAAATGGCCAAGATGGCTGTAGAGTTAAAAGATGCCGCTGACCGTTACCAGCTTCATCAAGAAGAAAACCGGGCGAAGGCAACGGACCTGGAGAATGCCCGGGTGGCTGCCAAGGAAGCCCGCTCCAAAATTAGAGCGATGAAGGAGGAGCTGAATCAAGCTGCCAATATCGTGTCTGGGAAGCCCTTCTTGTTGCGGACTAAGTTCGGAGATCCGAAGTCTGCTCCTCTGGACCGGCTATGGAGTTCTGCAGATGCGTACATGGATTTGGCTGCAAGTGCTGCTGACGCGACCGAGTACTTCAAGGATCAGAAAGGTCCCGAAGTGGAAAAGCTGTTCTGGTCACAGTTCCACGCTCCAATCCGTCCGCTGCTGTTGAATGAGCGATTGGCCGAGTGGGCCGAGCTCCATAGGTTGTCCGGACTTGCCATGAGGTCCGTTGTGGATCACCTGTGGCCGGGAGGGCCAAGGCCGAATAGCTACTTTAGCTTAGTGCAACAATTCCTTGGTGTTGTGCCACACATCGATGCTGTAAAGAGATCGGCGTGCATAGAGGGTGCGCGGATGGCCTTTGCCCGTGTCAAGACATACTGGGCGGAGATGGAGGCCACCACTGTTGCGACACAGGGTTCGGCCGTAGGCCAAGTGGCTGCCGAGCACTACTTTGAAAAAGTTCTTGAAGGCGCTCGTTCGATAGAGGCTCAGTGCTCGAAGAATGTTATGTTCAAGTGACATGTATTCCCATTGTAAAAACAATGTTTTATTGAATTATCAAGGCTGTATTCATACTTTTGCCCGAAAGTACTATGGTGCCTCCTGTGCGGCTGTTTATGTATATATGTGTATAACCTTAAAGTTTGCAGTCGTAGGCTTCTGCCCCCATGCATATAATGCGGGGGTGTTTGCAAAAGGTGCATATCCACACTTGATCCAATGTCTTGGTCCGTTAAGGAGGTGATAGCGTAGCGAACAAGGCAATCGGACTATATTGCTTTAACACTTTCACTTAGCCATAGGAGTTTGACAATGGGGCTACTATATAGCCCCTGGTACTTCTGCGTTCGTCCAAATACGGGGCGCGTATGTACATGACCGGGAAACGGCCCTTCGTTAATGCGGAGGAATCCTGAAGATTCCGATGAGTCATCGAGTGGTTGACCAGTCTCTCGCTATATCATGACAGTCAGTTTTCGGCTTTCTCTACTGAGGTGCTCATCCGGATGAACCAGGGCACAATCGCAGTAGTTCTCCCAGTGCTACCTTAGCCGATATAACGGAACGTAAGGTACGAAAACGTGGGAGCCGGGCAAACCCAACATTTGACCAAAGGCATGATTCGGAGCTGATACATATAGGGCCAAACTCGCGACGCCGAACACTCCCTAAGGTGTTTAGTCTTTATAACATATACCGGGCTAAACAATGCCATTAATAAGAAACCCCATGTGTCCAGGTACGTGCAAAATCCTGGCGTGGCCACATGCCAATAACGCCGGCATCCTTCTTAGTTGTGTGGAGTATCCGGAGGATGTGAGCAACAAGAGACAGTAAAAAAGGGTTTATGCATGGTCTTAATCTAAAAAGAAACCTTTGGGCGGGTCCCTGCTGCATGTCTGCGCCTGTCTCTCCATTGTCCTGGACGGGTGTAGCACGATTGTCATATGCAAAAGGAAAGAACTTAAGTGAAAGTTGTCGTGCCAAAAAGAAGAATTGGTTATGGTCAATGAACTATAAAAAATTCAAGATAAGCCTAGTTGAGCTAGGCTGGCCCTGATTACACGCGGGAGGCCCCTGGTATAGTTTATGAGGGTTCGAAAACCAATCTCATGCATATCTGATGGAACATCGGATTCATCTAACCGTGTCCGTGGTCTTGACGACCTGCCATTTTTTCTGGTTGGTGAGGCCGTCTAGTTTGCGGCTGTTAGAGCCGCCGCGTCCTCTTATGTGCGTAAAAAATGTTCGATATTTCCGCTGATTGTGATGATGCCACGTGGACCGGGCATCTTGAGCTTGAGAAAAGCATAATGCGGTATTGCGTTAAAACGAGCGAAAGCCGCCCTTCCGAGTAATGCTTGATAATCACTTCAGAATGGAGCGATGTGAAAAGTTAATGTTTCGCTTCGGAAGTTATCGGGAGAACCAAATACCACCTCTAGTAGTAGAGAACCCATACAGCGGGCCTTTTGGCCTGCTATTACTCCCTTGAAGGTAGTATTACTGTGGCTTATTTATGTCGGGTCTATCCCCATTTTGCAGATTGTGTCCTGATATATCAGATTTAGATCACTGTCACCATCCATGAGGACTCGTGTGAAATGGTGCCCATTTATGATTGGGTCAAACACCAAGGCCGTCAGTCCTTCGCACCGGATATTTGTATCGTGATCCCTATGATCAAAAGTGATCGGGCAGGCTAACTAGGGGTTGAACGTAGGGGTGACGGGCTCTATGGCGTGCGTGCATCGGAGTGCATGATTGCTTCTCCTCTTTGTCACATGGATCACGTTTACTGTTTTAACCTCTGGTGGGAACTTTTTCTGTCCTTCTGCGTTTTGCTGGCGAGGTTCATCCTCATCTTTGCTTGGTGTCTCTTCCCCTTTGTGTTCGGCGTTTAGCTTACCAGCCTGCTTGAAGACCCATCATTCTCGGTGGGTATGATTTGCAGGTTTGTCTGGGGTGCCGTGAATCTAATAGAGTTTGTCAAGAATTTTGTTTAGGCCAGATTGTCCTTCTCTGCTGCCTTTGAAAGACTTTTTCTGCTGACCTGGTCGGGAGCCCCTAAATCCGGCGTTTACCGCCGTGTTATCTTGGCTACCTTCTTTATTTTGACACTTGTTTTTGTTGCGTTGTGGTTTACCATTGCCATCCCTGACTTCGGATGTGCTTGGGTCGCTAGTGCTGCTATGGGCCAACCAGTTGTCCTCGCCCGCGCAAAAGCGGGTCATGAGGCTTGTTAGGGCTGCCATTGTTCTCGGTTTTTCTTGACCGAGGTGTCTGGCTAGCCATTCGTCTCGGATGCTGTATTTAAAAGCTGCTAAGGCTTCGGCGTCCGGACAGTCGATGATTTGGTTCTTCTTGGTGAGGAACCTGTTCCAAAGCTTTCGGGCGGACTCTCCGGACTGTTGGATTATATGACTTAAATCGTCTGCATCCGGAGGTTGGACATAAGTCCCTTGAAAATTGGCCTGAAAAACGTCCTCGAGCTCCTCCCAACTTCCAATTGAGTTTTCGGGGAGGCTTTTCAGCCAGTGCCGAGCTGGCCCTTTAAGCTTGAGGGGCAAGTATTTAATGGCATGGAGATCGTCTCCACGAGCCATATGAATATGGAGGATGAAGTCCTCTATCCTGACTCCAGGGTTTGTGGTTCCGTCGTATGCCTCTATGTTCACCGGTTTGAATCCCTCTGGGAATTCATGATCCAGCACCTCATCAGTCAAACATAAGGGGTGTGCGGCACCCCTGTATTGGGATGCGCCTTGGTGTTCGGACGGTTGTAGTATTCGGCGTTGGGTGTGTACCGTAGCGCGCTTCCTAGATCCATAGATAGATCTGGTCGCGCCGGATTTTTGACGCAAGTTCTCACGTAGATCGTGTGTTGACTTATGCGCGACTTTGTGAGCCACTCTATCGCGTTCATAGGGAGGTGGATCCGGTCGGTTGGCCGTATCACTTTTCGGCTGTATGGGCTCTAAGGCCTCATCGTCGAATTCTGGTAATAGCTTGCACTTTGGATAGCTATTTTTATGGTAACTTCCACCATACTTTGTTACTTTGTTCCACTTACTGTTGAGCGTATCTTGTGCGACCTTGAGCCTTTGCTTCTGTTTCTTCAGGCTCCTCGCTGTGGCAATAAGCCTTCTGCGGAGGTTCTCTTGCTCCAAGTGTGTTTCCGGGATGGTGCGTGCATCTTCGTCCGGACTATTTTCTTCCCTAGACGGGGATTGATGAGGCTTATCTTTGGCGTCATCGTGTTCGGACGTCGGATCCGTCCTATGTTTGCAGTTTGCATCTTGATCGTGTTCTGCCACCGGGGTGGTGCAGTTGTCGTTTCTTCCGGAGTCGCGTGGACTATTATTTCCCCTTGCGCTGTTATAGCTGTTTTTGCTATGGCGGGACTTAGAGTGGCGCCGCTGACGTTGGTGCTTGGGTCGCTTGGAGGGTACATCCTCTGTTGTCTCTTTGCCATTGCCCTCTCTGGGCGCATCCACCATGTATACGTCATGTGATGAAGTAGCGGTCCAGCCCCTGTGGGCGGTGGTTCCGGTTCGTCTCCTGCATCGTCGTCCATACCATCAATGTCTTCAGGGTCGAAGTCGAGCATGTCGGTTAAGTCGTCGACAGTGGCTACTAAGTGGGTGGTGGGTGGGCAGCGAATTTCTTCATCGTCCACATCCCATTCTAGCCGGACATAGTTCGACCAAGGTTCTCCTGACAGGGAGAGAGACCTTAATGAATTTAGCACATCTCTGAAAGGTGCGTGCTGAAAGATATCCACGGAGGTGAACTCCAGGATCGGTGCCCCATCGGATTCGACAGGCACGGATGTAGGCGGCTCGGAGTCCGTGGCCGGGGATAAACCCAGTGGTTCGGCGATGCGGCTCTCAAAAGGGGCAAAGTCACTATTTGGATCTAGCACTACTGAGAGTGCGGCCTCCATGGCAGGGTCTATCCCTCCGCTCTCGAATGGAGCGATTTGCTCCGGATTAACGACCGGAGTAGCTGCAGATGCGATCTCCTGAACACTGTCCGACGGCAGATTTAAGTCTTGCTCGTCGCGACTGTGCGGCGCATCTGGCATGGGCTCGAATCCATCAAAGATCAAGTCTCCGCGGATGTCGGCCGTGTAGTGCAAGTTTCCAAATCTGACCTGATGGCCAGAGGCGTAGCTTTCGATCTGCTCCAGAGGCCAAGCGAATTGGCCCGCAGTGCGAAGCCGCCGAATACAAAGATCTGTCCAGGGAGGAAAGCCTCACCCTGGACCGCATCGCTAGCGATGATCGAAGGAGCCATCAAGCCTTATTGTGATGACACAGTGGAACTCTCAATGAAAGCAGCAATGTCGGTGTCAAAACCGGCGGATCTCGGGTAGGGGGTCCCGAACTATGCGTCTAAGGCGGATGGTAACAGGAGGCAGGGGACACGGTGTTTACCCAGGTTCGGGCCCTCTTGATGGAGGTAATACCCTACGTCCTGCTTTATTGTTCTTGATGATATGAGTATTACAAGAGTTGATCTACCACAAGATCAAAGAGGCTAAACCCTAGAAGCTAGCCTATGGTATGATTGAATGTTGTCCTACGGACTAAGCCATCCATTTTATATAGACGCCGGAGGGGGCTAGGGTTACACAAGGTCGGTTACAAAGGAGGAGATATACATATATGTATTGCCTAGCTTGCCTTCCACACCAAGTAGAGTCCCATCTGGACACGGGACGAAGTCTTGAATCTCGTATCTTCATAGTCCAACAGTCCGGCCAAAGGATATAGTCCGGCTGTCCGGAAACCCCCTATTCCAGGACTCCCTCAGGCTTCCTACTCCCCGAGCATAGATGTCCACACCCATGTGATCCGGTTTCCAAGCCGAACTTTGAGTTAAACCTGCCTATTTGCTTAATGCTACTCCGCTAAGTGACTCGTCGAACTCTTGATAGTTATTCTTTCAATAAGACCCTGAACTTGTCAAGGTTAAAACGGCGGCCTTCGTCACATGAGAGCCGGCTTAAAGAGAGCTAGGATAAACTCACCTGTTGTCGCAGCCTCTCCACTATGTGGCCCGTTTGTACTCTTGCCAGTTACTCTTTTCAATAAGACCCTGAACTGGTTAAGGTTAAAGCAATGGATTTATGTCACGTGAGAGCCAGCTTATGGGATAAAAAATTAATTTTTTTCAAAACAGAATAGAGCTGCACTCTTCTGGACCTGTCAAGCTCCCGGCTTGCAGACTTACATATTTACAACATCGATATGTTATTGGTCTACAGGTATGATATCATATTTGAATAAGTATTTGGTTTTTTCAAACCACCCTGTTTATCGACTTTAAGTCACCAAGACATATGATGATGGATGTTATGACTTGCCCTGTCGAAAACCGCCAGTGCGTTTTTTCTTCAATATGTGCAGATGCATTATGGGATAACATGATCTACTTTCCATAATCTTTCAAGGAAAAAGAATAAGTACCATCAATTTTCCACAGGATAAAACGTGCACGATGGCACTACAGATCATTGTTTTACTAGTCTACTACATGGCTCTATGAGCCCAAATGATTAAGTATTTTCTTAGGCAACATCTGATGACGCAGATTATGAACTATCCAACGGATCAATTTTTCTGGTCTTGGCGGCTCGAGGCTTCTGGGTCATCCCGCGCCGGTTCTTCTTCTTCCTCCATCGTCTGGAAGTTAGGTGATGACCAATTGATGCCAGTCAAGGCTTGAAATTCAGCTTCGACATCGATAAGCTCACACGGATCGATTTCAGGGGCGAAAGTATGCTTACGGATTGGAGGGATGAGATCCATAATTTTTTAAGCCGGCGTTGGCATTTTCTGATTGCCCGCTGTATAAGCCGCGTGATATCTTGACAGATCTGTTTCTTTAGCAAGAAGGCTCACCAACAGACACATCTCTTTCACACAAGAAGCAAAACCATTCTTATCAAAGGGAGACCCGTCCTCTTTGAAGCTGGGGCAGCCACTAGCTAGCTCCGCCGGGTCTAATTCTGCCTGCCATGCCTTCGCCCGGCTTAAAGCCGTAATGGCACCGGCTCTGGCGGCTAACTGCTTGATTTCTTCAATCCTGGCAGGCAGGACAGAAAGTTTTCTTAGGATATCACTGAGAAGGGATGGTGCTTGATTGGTTGGGGAGATGGTGGCTATTGTGCGCTGGGCACCGGTATATAATTGCTCTACTAGCGTGTAAACCGCCTTGAGTTTTATCAGCACCTCTTGACCAAGATTGCTACTCCTGGGCCTGCATAACGTATATGATTAAGTCACCAGGCGGCTTACAAAGTGCAGTGGGGAAATTAATTACCATAGTTAAGTCTTACCAAAAATAGCAGAGGTCATCTGTGCGATATGTCATTTTAAGACGGTAAGTTCTGTGGTGACTTCTTGCAAAGAGGCTGAAGCATTTTTGGCTCTCTATACCAGGGCAATCTTTTCTTCAGCCCAGGCAGTTTTCTTGGCATTAAACCCGGTTTTAAGCTTTTTTGCTTCATCCAAGCTAAATTTGAACTTGGAGTTAGCTTTCCGGGTCTCAGCTTCTTTTAGTTCAAGTCGGTTTTTTAATTCCGCAAATTGAGATTGATATTGAGCTGAGGCTTCTTGTAAGTAAAAGGTTCAATAATTGTTAACTATATAAATTCAGAAAAAGTCCCAAGCCCTTTGCAAGCAATAGCACTTGGCACTTGAGGGCTAATGGGTTCAGAAAGTTTCTTTATGAAGCAGCAACAGACAAATCCGGTTCATCTTTTTTCAATAAAAACCAGGCCTGTGAGGGTTATATGGTGAGATTTTATTCACAGTAACGGTGAAAATCCCTGGCTTATCCATGTTGATTAAACCGGCCCTTGGGGGCTACAGGTGCAAAGTTAATCACTACTATCTGAAGCCCCATCTTAACTTGATAGTTTAAGCCGACCCTTGGGAGCTACTAGATGTGTTGTAGACTTTTGATATATATACATAAGGCTATCTAGAAGTCTACAACATATTTAATTCTATCATATTTAGTAGACTTGGGGGCTGAAGGAGTATATCTTAAGAAGGAGAATCAAAAGTTTATACCTCATATTTCTGATGCATTTGTTTGACCATATCAATCTCAAGATCATGGCTAATTTGCACTTGGCTGAGGTAGACGGAGAGTACTTCACTGATGTTCAAATGAGAATACTTGACTATGTTAAACTTGACTTTGCGTTTCTTAATCAATTCTTCTTTGGTAGAATTTTCGCCAAGATAGTGGCATTCCCTGGTTATTGGAAGCCAGTATCGGTGATCAGAACATCTTCAGTACTTGGTTCTGAAGGCATTATTGGTTTTGGCGGTTTAGCACCCAAAGGGTCGAAAATTGGATTCAATGGTGGCGGGTCATCAGCAAGCTCCTCCGGGTGTTGCACAGAAGCCTCAGATACCGGCGCTTTCTTCTCCGCCTCATAGATTTTTGGATCTTTGATGGGTTATTAATTTTTTCCTTCTTGCTAGGCTTTGCCATCCTGCTGCAAAAAAGAGACAAGGTCAGTATATATGTAGAGATTTGAAAAAACAAAGATAAAGTCTTTACCCAGGGGCACTGTTGAAAACCGGAAGCTGGGTCTAAGATGAATCGCAAGAAGAAGAGTGAGAAGTCCCTTGATAATTTGAGTCGGGAGGATTAAGTGGTTGGCGAATAAGACCCGCCTTGGGATAAAAAGAGTTGGAATACTGAGGCACCTCGTTCCGGCGTTTGCGTGGGGCTGGTGTTTTGGGTAACCCAGAGGAAAGATCTCCACCTACGCTAGTCTGAGTTCTGCGCCGGTTCTCATGATGTTGTTGCTTCAAAATAAAGTTGGGATCCAAGTAAGCTAAAGGGTAAATAAACCTTACTTTCCGGGGCACTTGTCGAATTTTCTATCTTGGCAAAGGCTCTGAGTCGGAGGAAATAATAGTTACCTCTTCGTCACCTGCCTGGCTAGTTTCCGCGTCATCCTGATAACAATCAGTGTCAATAAGATAATTGAAAAAAGAACCAAGAGAATCAAGGTCTACCTCCAACTCATCATCCTCATCCAAGTTCAGCATATTAGAGGTGGTTTATTTCTTCTTATTCTTCTTCAGGGCTTTAGTCTTAGCCCTGTATTTCTTGGTTGCTTTCTCGTCATACTTCTTTTTCCAAAAGGCGGATCCAGCCTGCACAAATTACAAGAAGGTTGGAGATTTGTAGAGCATACAAACAATAAAGTGAAATAAATGGACAAGAGAGACTTACATCCGGTGGAGGGTTGAGTGTGCAGAAGGGATTCAACCCCACTTTGTTGAAGCTCTCCAAGCTTTCGTTGAGAAGGGTTTTGGTCATCTCATTGATCGCGCTATCAGTTAAACGTGTCTAGCAGTGGCGCAGCGGATCCTTGACATTGCCCGTGTAGGTACACATTAAGTTATAATCCTCCAGGCTACCCAGCAACGGACCAAGTCAACACCAGTCAACCTGTTTCCCAGCAGTGCTCTAACCTTTGAAAATGTAGGTATAAATTTGGCTCGTTTAGTAGTGGTAAGCCGTTCTGGGAGAGGGTGCCTCGGGCTGAGCCGGTGGTCACGAAAATCTGGCAAGGGGTTCTCGTGAGCAGGAGAAGTGTCTTGACAATAGAACCAGGTCCGATTCCAATCCTTGGGATGACTTGGAAGTTGGGCATAAGGAAAAATGGCATATCTCCACCTTTGAATTGAGACTCCACCAAGCTCTAAGCTGGGTCCTGATACGTCCATTTTGCATCATGCTTTTATATCGATATTTATTGCATTATGGGCTGTTATTACACATTATGTCACAATACTTATGCCTATTCTCTCTTATTTTACAAGGTTTACACGAAGAGGGAGAATGCCGGCAGCTGGAATTCTGGGATGGAAAAGGTGCAAATATTAGAGACCTATTCTGCACAACTCCAAAAGTCCTGAAACTCTACGGAAGTAAGTTTTGGAATATAAAAAAATATTGGGCGAAGAAAGCACCAAAGGGGGCCACCCACCATCCATGAGGGTGGGAGGCGTGCCCTACCAACTAGGCGTGCCCCCCTGTCTCGTGGGCCCCCTGGCAGGCCTCCGATGCCCATCTTTTGCTATATGAAGTCTTTCGCCCTGGAAAAAAAATCATAAGCAAGCTTTCGAGACGAAACACCGCTGCCACGAGGCGGATCCTTGGCGGAACCAATCTAGGGCTCCGGTGGAGCTGTTCTGCTGGGGAAGCATCCCTCCAGGAAGGGGAAATCATCACCATCGCCATCAATCCTCTCATCGGGAGGGGGTCAATCTCCATCAACATCTTCATCAGCACCATCTCCTCTCGAACCTTAGTTCATCTCTTGTATCCAATCTTTGTCCCAAAACCTCAGATTGGTACATGTGGGTTGCTAGTAGTGTTGATTACTCCTTTTAGTTGATGCTAGTTGGTTTATTTGGTGGAAGCTCATACGTTCAGGTCCTTTATGCATATTAATACCCCTCTGATTATGAACATGAATATGATTTGTGAGTAGTTATGTTTGTTCCTGAGGACATGGGAGAAGTCTTGCTATAAGTAGTCATGTGAATTTGGTATTCGTTCGATATTTTAATGAGATGTATGTTGTCTTTCCTCTAGTGGTGCGTAGCGACCCGACCTCAAACGGTCAAGTCTCTGTGCTTTAGTGTCATCCCTGGATCGGTAATGCTGACACACACAGTACTCGAGGATTTATAACAGAGTAGCAATCACACACTTATTACATCGAATGTCTCAAAAGAGAACTTATTACAATAAGTATGGCTTAAGGCCATCTAATACGATAACAGCGGAAGTCTTGGAAGATAAAGTGAGTCCATCAACTCCAACGGCATAGCTGAGCTGCACGGCAACGACCTAACGAACCTTACTCCTCGTCTGAGAAGTCTGCAACATAATACGTTGTAGCCCGAAAACGGGTCAGCACATGGAATATGCTGGCAAATTAACACAGTAGAGCAAGAACAGAATAATGATATCACTACATGCATATTTGGCTGGTGGAAAGCTCTATGGTTATAGTTTTTGCGAAAAGCCAATTTTTCCTACAACAAAGGAATATATTTTATTTAACTATCATGGTAGTTGAAACATCATTGAGAAGGTTCCTCCAACTCAATCCAAATTAAAGTAATTAGCAAACCAACAGTATTATTTAATAGTGATGAGATACTTATGATACTCGAAGGACTAGATACTCAAGATGTCCACAACCGGGGACACGACTAACCATGATTAGTTTATACACTCTGTAGAGGTTTGCGCACTTTTGCCCACAAGACCCGATCTCCTCCATTGGATTTCTCGCACTACATGGTGTTCGAGAAATGGATGACCGAGACACAGTCTTTCAGAAGCATTAACCCCTTACTCCGGGCAGACCATACCAACCTACATCCCTCTACCTGCTAATCCACCTCTTCGGGAGCTTCACGCAACCTACTCAACTATGCTAGAGCCCATAATAGCATGTGGCTGCACATGGAAGTTTCTAGCATGAAAATATCTCAGTTCCCTTTGAGCCTGGGTGGCGGACCATAGGATTATCACACGGGTACTCCGGGATATCCTAGGACAACACTGGATTCCCCAGGTGCCCAACAAACAATCCACCCAGATGTGTATTCAGGTTGCCACCTTAAGTTGAACCATTAATTAGCAATCTCACATTTGTCATGGATTTCACTCACCCAACCACTTCTACGAGCATAGCATAGCAATATAAGTAATACGTAGAAGTAACTCCCAAGGGTTTGAATATAACAGGGCAATAGGTTCTACCTCATCAACCACTTCCCAACCCACATGTTAATCACATCTTAACCATGCAATGTTTGATGATTGGAACTAATGCATAAAAACTGGGCGATAAAGGTGTATGATCAAAGTGTTACTTGCCTTGCTGATGATCCAGAAAACCTAGGGACTCGTAGTAGCACGCTTCGCACTCCGGGTGTTCTATCGCAAACAAACAATAGCATACATAAGAAATCAAGCAAAGAAACACGGGTAAATCTCAAATAAGAAGATCTAACCAGAAAGTTCAACGTAAGAACTCCGGTTTGCGAAAAGAATCAAATCAGACGGAGCAACGAAACACAAACGGCGAAAGAAACAAGATCCGCTTACTAATCTGGACTAAGGTCAAATTTTACAGTACCAAAATCATGTTCAAGTTAGTTAAACGAAAAGAAGGTTTCGAGACGAAGATCTAGGCGCTTGAATCGCCTGATTCCGATAAATAAGCAAAAAGATAAACTGAAACGAAAATCGAATCAGAAATCGCGAAGGGAAATAATCGCGGAAAAATCCTAAAAAAGAAAACTAATGAACAGGCTAATGAACGAGTGTTCGTTGTCTGCGGCTAACGAGTAAACACGTTCGTTATGATGAACGTACGGACGAACGTCCGCAAAGTAACTAAACCAAGAAAAACCAGCGAACCGATCTATCCCAAAAAACTAGGGTTTTCTAACAAAAACCAAACCGTTTTTAATTAAAAAACCGAATGGCGCTTATACCTCCGGCGAGGTCCGGCGCGGTGGGGCGGCTCCAGCGAGTGGGGCGGGGCGACGCGGGGCAACGGCGACGGCGGCGGCAAGAGGTGACAAGGCGGCGGGGCACGCGGCTTGCGGCGCCGGCGTGGGGAGGCTCAGGGCTCAAGGGGGGGGGGGGGGCGAGGCGGCGGCTTATAAGAGGAGGGGGGTGCGGTGGCTTGGGGAAGGGGGCGAGGCGCGGCGTGTCCAGGACGAACACGGCGGTGGCGGCGGCGCAGCTCGGGAGTCCTCTCCCGAGCCGGTGCGGGGAGGCGCGCGGCTGGGCCGGGTGGGCCTCCGCCCAGTGCGGTCCGGCGGGAGTTTCTCTTTTTTTAAATTTTTTTTGCCGGAACTAAAATAAATCCTAGAAAATAAAATAAAAATCTAAAAATTCAAAAACAAATTTTCACCGTCTAAATAAAATATTTAGAACAAGATGAACATTTTCTTTGCCCTAAAATGCAACTTTGGAAAATAGCAATAAACTCTGGATAAAATCAAATATTTGATTTTAATATTTTTCCTCCAATATTTCATTTATTTTGGAGAAGTCATATTATCTCCTCTCATATATTTTAATATGAAATATTTTTGAAGAGAAAAATAATTAAAACCAAAAATCCTCGTTTCAATATTTGGTAAAACTCAAATATGAAAACAGGGAAATCCCCAACTCTCTCAGAGGGTCCTTGAGTTGCTTAGGATTTTGAGGATCGCAAAACGAAATGAAATAAAATATGATATGCATGAATGATCTATGTATAACATTCCAAATTGAAAATTAGGGATGTTACATGGTGTCATGTGAACGTCGACTACATGACACTTCACCATTGTTTGGGCCTAGGGGAAGGCATTGGGAAGTAATAAGTAGATGATGGGTTGCTAGAGTGACAGAAGCTTAAACCCTAGTTTATGCGTTGCTTCGTAAGGGGTTGATTTGGATCCATATGTTTCATGCTATGGTTAGGTTTACCTTAATACTTCTTTTGCAGTTGTGGATGCTTGCAAGAGGGGTTAATCATAAGTGGGATGCTTGTCCATGTAAGGGCAGTACCAAAGCACCGGTCCACCCACATATCAAATTATCAAAGTAACGAACGCAAATCATATGAGCATGATGAAAACTATCTCGATGATAATTCCCATGTGTCCTCGGGAGCGTTTTCCTTTATATAAGAGTTTGTCCAGGCTTGTCCTTTGCAACAAAAAGGATTGGGCCACCTTGCTGCACCTTGTTTACTTTTATTTCTTGTTACCCGATACGAATTACCTTATCACAAAACTATCCGTTACCGATAATTTCAGTGCTTGCAGAGAATACCTTACTGAAAACCGCTTGTCATTTCCTTTTGCTCCCCGTTGGGTTCGACACTCTTACTTATTGAAAGGACTATGATAGATCCCCTATACTTTTGGGTCATCAAGACTCTTTTCTGGCGCCGTTGCCGGGGAGTGAAGCGGCTTTGGTAGGTCGAATTTGGTAAGGAAAAATTTATATAGTGTGCTGAAATTTACTGTCACTTGTTACTATGGAAAGTAATCCTTTGAGGGGCTTGTTCGGGATATCTTCACCATGACCAGTAGAGCAAATAGTTTCTCCTCAACCTACTGAACCTACTGAAAATGTTTACTTTGAAATTCCTTCGGGTATGATAGAGAAACTGCTAGCTAATCCTTTTACAGGAGATGGAACATTGCATCCCAATTTGCACCTAATCTATGTGGATGAAGTTTGTGGATTATTTAAGCTTGCAGGTATGCCCGAGGATGTCATCAAGAAGAAGGTCTTCCCTTTATCTTTGAAAGGAAAGGCATTGACATGGTTTAGGCTATGTGATATTGGATCATGGAACTACAACCGATTGAAATTGGAATTTCATCAGAAGTTTTATCCTATGCATCTGGTTCATCGTGATCGTAATATATATATATATATAGTGTTACTATTCATCACCCAGGGTGCAGAATAAGTTATTCTTCATCCGAGGTAATCTTACGATCATTTCATAATTAAATTACGTTTCGAATTTAAATAGTAACATTTCTATTGATTCACTACGTAAAATTTGATATAAGAAAATAAAAATATAGGTCATAAGACAAGAAAAATTGCAGTTTATGTGTATTTTAGACTATGTTTTTACGTTTGTAATTTTACATAACATAAAATATTTTTTACGGCGATTATATATTTTATTACGGTCTCTTTTTATGTCGGAAATAAGACAAAACTTATGGAACGTAAAATTAGGGTGCATTGATGGTATAATAGAGGGGGTGAAGAATAACTATTCCTCACCCAGGGTGACGAATAGCACGACCCTATATATATATATAGGGCTGGACTATTCTGTTACTAGTAACAGAATATTATTCTGTTACCCCTCGGCCCTATATAGCGCGCGCGACATAGCTACAGCTTCCCGAATCCAGCCCACCAGCTCGATCCCGCATAACACACTAACCCGCCTCCCCCGAAACCACCCACTTCCCAATCCCATCTCGCCGCCGCCCCATGCCCCGCCTTCGTGCGCCACCACCTCTTGCCCCATCGCTGCACGCCACCACCCCTTCAGCTGACGCCGCGCGCCAGCATCCCTTGCCCCACCGCTACGCGCCACCACCCCTCGCCCCATGGCCACGCGCCACCATCCTTCGCCCCGCCGTCAGGAGCCACCACCCCTTGCCCTGTCACCGCACGCCGGTGGCCCCCTCTCCATGGAGAACTACGCCTCAACCACCGACGTCCTCCGCGTGATGATTCCCGGCGGCGAGATCTTCTGTGGGGTAGGAGGCAGAGGACGCAGCGGTCACGTCCGCGCTAGGGATCCAGAGGACACACACGACGCGTGACGCAAGATGGTGGTAATGGGTGGTGGTACGCCTCTGCTCCACCCCATCCATGGCTGACCGTCGATCGAAGCTGCCCCCTGCTTCCTCCCATGTGGCCTTCTTCCTCTATCCACTACTGGCTCGACGACAGTTCTTCTTCGCCAACACCTGAAGGTCGTGTTTCATCATCTCATCCCCACATCTCCCGTGTGTTCAATTGCTGCTCGCTTGACAGTTCATACACAAATATTTGAGTGGAGGTCTCTAGATATTCTCCTGATATATGTCTAAACAGGACCAAAATTTGCATGTTTTACGCTTGTATGTATGTGGTTGAACTATTTAGCTTTTGAGCGAAGTTCAAACTTTCTATGTTTGAAGGTTCAGTCAAATTCGTTTTCGTAGCTATGAGGTTGAGCCAATTTTCTCAGCTACTTAAACCGATTATTTGATAGGGAATTCAAAAGAAACAACATATATGAGCATACGTGAAGTTCAAAAGTGCTAGTTTCAGGGAAGTAGACATCCTGCAGTTTTTGGAAATTAGTAGTTAACCTTTGCTAAGTGTAGCAAGTGCTCTAGTTGCAAAAAATAATTCACTTTGCAAAAACTCTGGAGGTCAACTATTTCTTTTGTTTGTTGTACATGGAGATGTGTGTATGTACACATGTGTTCTGGAGACAGGAGAACTTATCTGGTGGTGTGTGCGGCTACTGCATCCTCTTCCGGTCGCTCTAATTCACACCCTCAATACAACTTCTGTATGCCCTCATGTTCACAAATGTTTTAGTACTTTTTTCCATAAAAATCTTGTAGTACTATGTAAAGCAAGCGTGTACAACACATAGTTTAGGTGTCGCAGTAGTACTCATTGTTGATGGTGGCCTTCTTTTGTGCCGCTATTACTTTGCCTCCTAGGGTAGTACTGCTACTACTTATCATGTTGATAAAACCTCACGAATAGTACATCTATTTGATTAACGATTATGTAGGGAGAAAAAGTTCACCAATATATAATCTCTAAGATCAATATACTGAACTTTTTGTTTAGTAGTTGGTACTGCTCAAGTTTATATCTAAGTTCAAAAATGTTAGCACATACCTACTTCCATATGTGTTATACAAGAACAAACACTGTGTGTGTTGTGAATCATATATATAATTAAGTATCTTTGCCACAGCTATTGGTTTCCATGTGTCAAAAGATTAGCATTTTCCGCTAATCATGGACATGCGGACTGTATATTACAATATGAACAACAGATTCATATATATAATTAAGTATCTTCGCCACAACCATGGACATGTGGACTATAAACATTTAATATAGTTCACCTTCAATAACTTTCTAAGTACAGATATATCACCTAGATGTAATATGTGACTATTTATTGCAATATGAGGAATGGGTGTGTATATTGTAGTCTCTACATGCACAGTTGAGATGTGTTCAGTCCAACCCCATGGCATTAGGGAGGTCGAGTTCGTCATGAGCAACAGTACATGGTTGTTGGCTTACTCTAGCAGCCAGCCCAGCCTCCCCTCCCGCTCATCAGTCCAACTTCTTGCTCCGACGCCGGTCACTCAAAGAGCCGCGTGCAGGCCACCCGTGTTTCACCTCCTAATCCAGCTCAATTTTCTCCCTTCTTCATCATTTTTGGTATGAATTTGATGAATCTTCTTGATACTCTGTTTTTACTCATTTAGAGCTAGTTTTGTTCCTGCATATATGTATCACTTAGTTTTTAGATGGCTTAATTTAGATAGCTTCCAACTCTGAAACTTGCCATGCATATTTGGGGATGGAATGTAAAATGGATGATCCTGTGATGGATTGATGTGAAGGTTCTTTGTGTACTTAATTTTGACAGAATTATTGTAGTACTCTTTAGTGGTATTAAATTGGGAACCTATGGTGCTTCAGTTAGAAGATCGTTGATGCTAGCTTCTTTGAGTTTGTCTGCTATTTCAACTTTTGTTTTAACCTACATCTTTTTTTTTGTTTACAGATTATCGCATGATCCTTGTATTGGGTGCTAGAGTTCATGTATTATTGCCAGGTAAGTTCAAAAAATAAACCGTAGCTAGTTCAAATATAAACTCCCATGAGGATTTTGGTCAAGCTTCCAATGTGGTTCACCCTTGAAGGCATGATGCAGGAATTCAGTACTACTTCTTATAGCTTTTTTATTTGTCGCCAGGAAAAAGTCAAGATCTTCGCAGAACAGAAATATAGATGTTTGGAATCGCGAGAACCGTAAGTTCAAAATATTGAAAAACATTGAAATAAATTCCTCCTATAGTATATTATTATCTCTGTTTGCAAATTGTTGACGTGGTTTTAGTTCAGTACATCATAACTAAAATTCTTTTCAGAAACTCAATTCTCGTGTGTATATGTTGTGGATTGTTCAGGCTCTTCCATTCTCTCTATTCTATGGTTGGCTCACTAGTCTGCAACTCAACAAATGATTTTTTCCCATTGTCGTGCCTTCTAGGTGTTTGTTTAAAATGCATAAGTGGTTTGTTATGAGTCCATGGCAGTCATGCAGCCTGGGATTGGGATATACAAGATGGAAGCTACTACTATTGCTAGCTTTGGAGTTCACATGCTACAGCACATGGATCCATGGACAAAGAGTTAATATTAGAGAGAGATGGGTCTGTTTCAGTTTGGACATTTGCTACCCTAATCATTTGTTTGTTGCTAAAATGTCGGAGTCGTACTTCTCATTCTTGCATGAATTTTTTCTATACCATCGTCTTTATTTCTAAATGTCAGTCACTTTTTTTTGCCGTCAGGTGTTTGCTTAAATGCCTAAACAAAGATCTATTTTAGTTTAGTTCAAATTCTAGTTTTAGTTCAGTGCAAATCTTATTTTAAGTTTAGTACAATTTCTTATTTTAGTGTGAGCAATCCTTCAAATGTCTTGCCTTATATTACTGCTATGTCAGTACACAGAACAAAAAAATTACATCAAATTGACAATGTTTAATCTCTTCTATGTTAGTATAGGCTACATGTATACGACATTTAATCTGTAGTAGTAGTAGTAGTAGCAGTATTGCTATGTAAGGGAGCAGCCAAACTGTAGTAATTTGTTAGAATATCACTTTGGATACATGACTGCAGGATTAATACATTATTCATTATTGTAGGTAGATCAAACCTTAGAAGCCACTTGCAGCCGCACTTGCCGGCACCCGCGACGTGCCACCCCACCGGGCCCCAAGGCGCGCTGTCCCATGGTCCGTTGGGTGCGGCGTCCTCCCGAGCTCTGCCTTGCGTAGCTGCTCCTACTCTGTCTTCCAGGTGACTAATGTGTCTGCCTCCGTGGGTCGCGTGGATGAGCGTGTTATGGAACCGAATGATCTACCCAATCTGAATAGTAGGGAAGGTGCATCATGTACACTATGGTGCATCAAGTTCTGCACCAATCTGAACAGTAGGGAGCGTGTTATGTCATTCATGTATGAAAATGTGCGGTCTGTGCGGTGTATATGTCATTCTTGTACGTGTATTATATATGGAAAATTTTATGTCTGATGATATAATTGCTACTTCTTGAAACAAGGTATACATGACAGTTTGATGTGCGTGCAAGAATGAACAAAATGGTTTGAATTAAAAACATTGATCAGTACAAATTAAAAACAATGATCAGTTTGAAATAAAATAAATGGTCAATTTGAATTAAAAACCATGATTAGTTCAAATTAAAAAATGAATGATCATTTTAAATTAGAGATAATAATCGGTTCAAATAAAAAACAATGACCAGTTCGAATTAAAAAACATTTTGAATTAAAACAATGATATATTCAAATTAAAAACAAGAAAAATCGGTTTCAAAAAATAGAAACATAGGAGTCTGAATTAAAAAAATGATCAGTTCTGTGATTTGAAAAGATTTTAATGCAAAATCCCAGTAAGTTGAAAATAAAAAAAGATTCCATTTGAAGCGTTTGAAAAGTTTGGAAAAAGATTTTTGCTCAATTCCAGCAAACGTTCAAACTCTTTAGGTGGAATAGTTTGAAGGTTCAGAAAAAATGGTGTTAAAAAATTGAACTTCACGAAAAACATATTGTTTATTAAAAATGTTGCCCTCTCACACACCTACCCCATGGCCACAGCCACAGAAAAAAGTTGAAAATTAGGGAAACAAATTATGACACTTTTTTCTATTTAGAACAATGTGCTGCCAGATTATATTTGAAAAAACACAAAAAAGGGATAAATTTTTTTGAGATAAAAAAGGGATAATTAACATGCACAGTACGAGTTGAGCTTCACTAATTAGAAAAGGCCCAAACTGCCAAAAAATTATAATAAAGAAAGCAAAATGGTCAGTTCCTTGGCGCAGCCTTCCTGTGTCCAAATTTGTAGTCTAACCAGATTTACAGAAAACTGTATCTATTCACTTATAGGCGACATTCACTTCTAATGAAAGCTAAAGTTCGACTGGTTCTGTTTCTTCAAGAATCACAAGTGACCACGTACGCGATGATTGATTCTGTTTGTTCCAGCCGTGAAATAGCTCAGAACATTGCACATGGACGTTATACATGCTCTACATATGCGAGTTCAAACATTGATCCTCAATGACCCGAGCAGGCTAGTGAGCCACGGCTTCCTCGAATGTCGCCGCCTCAGCGCAAAGGCCGTTCACCTACGCCACCCCGGGCCGTTCACCATGGTCACCAGAGCCTGTTCAACTCCGCAGCGCTCAAGCCGTTCACCCCCAACAACCCCACGCCGCAGCGCTCAAGCAGTTCGAAGATTTGTCGTACCACAAGTTCAGAAGTGTGGCTTCGGGAAAGAGAAGTGTGGGTTTCTAGCAGTAATTTTGGCAAAAGTTGCATGCGATTCATAGAGCTTTATATAAAAAATGAGCAATTGTAGTCCTATAAGCTGATCCACATGACTAGTATTGACTATTGAGGCATGACATAAGTAGGCACAAAATATGGTTAGGTTCATTTTACAGAAAAAGCAATTCGTAACACAGGCTAACTTTCACGCTAGAAGAAGGCAGTAGAGTTTAGCAGAGTGTTGTGTTGACTGACAGTATCCGTGTAGCAGTGCTGAAAAAAGCAGAGGAGAGAAATGGTAGCTTAAAGAGGTAGGCGACACGGGGGTTGGCCGCCTCGACCTTGTTGGCGACACGGAGGATGGGCGCGATCTCCACGAGCGACGACGGCAACAACTCAATGTCAAAGATGGGCTCGCCGAGGTTGATGGCGGTCTACGTCCTCAAAATCCGGCGAGGCCCCGACGGCTGCATCAGGCCGGCCAGGGAGAGCATCCGCGACAGGGACGTTATCGCGACCAGCCTCTCTTCCCGTCACTGCCCTAACCTGAACGGGCGCACACGCGCAAACACACAGATGCGGAGCTGAGCATATAGTACATCAAGATAACTCCAGAAGGTTCTAGAAGGCAGGGCATTACCTTGCTCCTCTGGCCAACCGATTCCGCCAACAAAATTCGGGAATAAGAGGCACTTGATTCCCCAAACAAATCCACCAATCGCCTGGAAACAAACAGAGCTCCAGGCCTAGCTTGTGTGTGAGATTCTCGGAATTCCAGAAGAAATAGTGCGCTCCGCGGCGCGTGCTGCTCTCAATGACCTGGAAAGAGACGAGAAGCTCAGCGGGGGAGCTGTAGAACCTCCTCGAAGCTTCTAGAAAAGTAGCAAGAGCCGAGGCGGAGGTCGCCGGAGCGAGCTATTACACCGCGCGCGTGCGGCAGGAAAAGCCAAACCCGCCAGCCCACCGCCTCGGCCACCGCGACGTCCTTTCGTGCCGGCGCATGAGAGCGGAGCGCCGAAACTGGTAGAGGCCTCCGCGGAGGCTACGTGCGGGGAGGTGGGGCGGCGCAGCTAGTCACAGGCGAGCTGGTCGGTGGAACGAAGAGGAGGGGGGATATATTTTTCTATTAGGTGAAAGCATCAGTTCAACCGTCTCGAATTCATCAGTACAACCGCCTGAAACCATCAGTTCAAGAAGGGTAACAGAATAATATTCTGTTACACGTAACAGAATAGCCCAGATGTATATATATATTGGCCTCGCGAAGGAGAAAGCATCACTCAAGCTTGGGGGAGGCTTAAGTTAATGTTATATTCATGCCCCAATCATGATCTCTCAAGAGAAATTATTATTCAAAAAATTTATGCTCGGCTTTCTCTCAATAATCGCTCCATGCTCGATACTTGTACTGGATCTTTTATAATGAAGACTATTGAATTCAGATGGGATTTATTGGAAAGAATTAAACGCAACTCTGAGGATTGGGAACTCGACGAAGGTAAGGAGTCAGGTATAACACCTAAGTTTGATTGTGTTAAATCTTTTATGGATACCGATGCTTTTCGTGAATTTAGCACTAAATATGGACTTGACTCTGAAATAGTAGCTTCTTTCTGTGAATCATTTTCTACTCATGTTGATCTCCCTAAGGAGAAGTAGCTTAAATATCATCCTCCCATTGAAGTAAAAGTAGTTGAACCTATTAAAGTTGAATAAAATACTATCACTTATAATGTTGATCCTATTGTTCCTACCGCTTATATTGAGAAACCACCTTTCCCTACTAGAATAAAGGATCATGCTAAAGCTTCAACTCTAGTTCGTAAGAGTAATACTAGAACACCTACACCCTCTGAGAAAAATAAAGTTGAACCTAGTATTTCTATGGTTAAGGATCTCTTGTCCGATAATATTGATGGGCATGTTATTTACTTTTGTGATGAAGCTGCTCGAATTGCTAGACCCGATACTAAAAATAAACATGGACCTATTGTAGGCAGGTCTGTTATTTCTGTTAAAATAGGAGATCATTGCTATCATGGCTTATGTGATATGGGTGCTAGTGCGAGTGCAATACCTGATTCTTTATATGAAGAAATTATGCATGATATTTCACCTACTGAGTTAGAAGGTATTGATGTTACAATTAAGCTTGTCAATAGATATATTATTTCACCGGTTGGGATTGTTAGAGATGTTGAAGTCTTGTGTGGGAAAGTTAAATATCCTGCTGATTTTCTTGTTCTTAGTTCCCCACAAGATGACTTTTGTCCCATTATATTTGGTAGACCCTTCTTGAATACTGTTAATGCTAAGATAGACTGCAAAAAGGATATTGCTTCTGTTGAGTTAGGGGATATGTCTCATGATTTTAATTTTGCTAAATTTCATAGACAACCCCATGATAAAGAATTGCCTAGTAAAGATGAAATTATTTGTCTTGCTTCTATTGCCGTGCCTCCTAAAGATCCTTTAGAACAATATTTGCTAGACCATGAAAATGATAAGTTTATGAATGAAAGAAGGGAAATAGATGAAGTATTCGTTAAACAGGGACCTATATTGAAACACAACTAGCCTGTCGAAATTCTAGGGGATCCTCCTCCACCCAAGGGTGATCCCGTGTTTGAGCATAAACCATTGTCTGATACTCTTAAATATGCTTATCTTGATGAAAAGAAGATATATCATGTTATTATTAGTGCTAACCTTTCAGAGCAGGAAGAAGAGAGATTATTGGAAACTCTGAAGAAGCATTGTGCTGCTATTGGATATACTCTTGATGATCTTAAGTGCATTAGTCCCACTCTACGCCAGCACAAAATAAAATTAGAGAAAGACGCTAAACCGGTTGTTGATCACCAACGACGGTTAAATCCTAAGATGAAAGAAGTGGTAAGAAAAGAAATACTAAAGCTTCTGGAGGCAGGTATAATTTATCCCGTTGCTGATAGTCAGTGGGTAAGTCCTATCCATTGTGTCCGTAAGAAGGGGGGTATTACTGTTGTTCCTAATGATAAAGATGAATTGATCCCACAAAGAATTGTTACAGGTTATAGAATGGTAATTGACTTCCTCAAATTAAATAAAGCTACTAAAAAGGATCATTGCCCTTTACCTTTTATTGATCAAATGCTAGAAAGATTATCTAAACATACAAATTTTTTGCTTTCTAGATGGTTATTCTGGTTTCTCTCAAATACCTGTGTCGAAAGAGGATCAGGAAAATACCACTTTTAGTTGCCCTTTCGGTACCTTCGCTTATAGACGTATGCCTTTTCGTTTATGTAATGCACCTGCTACGTTTCAAGGATGTATGACTGCGATATTCTCTGACTTTTGTGAAAAGATTTTTGAGGTATTCATGGATGATTTTTCTGTATATGGAACTTCTTTTGATGATTGCTTAAGCAACCATGATCGAGTTTTGCAGAGATCTGAAGAAACTAATCTTGTCTTGAATTGGGAGAAGTGCCACTTTATGGTTAATGAAGGCATTGTCTTGGGGTATAAAATTTCTAAAAGAGGTATTGAAGTTGATAAAGCTAAAACTGATGCTATCAAAAAGAAGTTGTGTCCTATGGACATTAAAGGTATAAGAAGTTTCCTTGGTCATGCCAGTTTTTATAGGAGGTTCATTAAAGACTTCTCAAAAATTTCCAGGCCTCTGACTAATCTCTTACAAAAAGATGTTCCTTTTATCTTTGATGATGATTGTGTAGAAGCATTTGAAATACTTAAGAAAGCCTTGATTTCTGCACCCATTGTTCAGCCACATGATTGGAATTTACCCTTTGAAATTATGTCTGATGCTAGTGATTATGCTGTAGGTGCTATTTTAGGACAAAGAGTTGATAAGAAATTAAATGTTACCCAATATGCTAGTAAAACTCTAGACAGTGCCCAAAGAAATTATGCTACTACTGAAAAAGAATTTTTAGCAGTTGTATTTGCTTGTGATAAGTTCGGGCCTTATATTGTTGATTCTAAAGTAACTTTTCACACTGATCATGTTTCTATTAAATAACTTATGGAAAAGAAAGATGCTAAACCTAGACTTATTAGATGGGTTCTCCTACTACATGAATTTGATTTGCATATTATTGATAGAAAAGGAGCAGAGAACCCCATTGCAGACAACTTGTCTAGGTTAGAGAATGTTCTTGATGACCCACTACCTATAGATGATAGATTTCCTGATGAACAATTAGCTATCATAAATGCTTCTCGTACTTCTCCATGGTATGATGTTTATGCTAATTACATTGTTACTAAATTCATACCACCTAGTTTCACGTACCAGCAAAAGAAAAGGTTTTTCTATGATTTAAGACATTACTTCTGGGATGACCCACACCTTTATAAAAGTAGTAGATGGTGTTATTAGACGTTGTGTACCTGAGCATGAACAGGAACAGATCTTACACAAGTGTCACTCTGAGGCTTACGGAGGACACCATGCTGGGGATAGAACTGCACATAAGGTATTGCAATCCGGTTTTTATTGGCCTACTCTCTTCAAGGATGCCCATAAGTTTGTCTTATCTTGTGATGAATGTCAAAGAATTGGTAACATTAGTAGACATCAAGAAATGCCTACGAATTATTCACTTGTTATTGAACCATTTGATGTTTGGGGCTTTCATTATATGGGACCGTTTCCTTCCTCTAATGGGTATACACATATTTTAGTTGTTGTTGATTACGTTACTAAGTGGGTAGAAGCTATTCCAACTAGTAGTGTTGATCATAACACCTCTATTAAGACGCTTAAAGAAGTTATTTTTTTGAGGTTCGGAGTCCCTAGATACTTAATGACTGATGGTGGTTCACATTTTATTCATGGTGCTTTTCGTAAGATGCTTGCTAAGTATGATGTTAATCATAGAATTGCATCTCCATATCATACACAGTCTAGTGGTCAAGTAGAACTGAGTAATAGAGAGCTTAAATTAATTTTGCAAAAGACTGTTAATAGATCTAGAAAGAATTGGTCAAAGAAACTTGATGATGCATTAAGGGCCTATAGAACTGCATATAAAAATCCTATGGGTATGTCTCCATATAAAATGGTTTATGGTAAAGCAAGTCACTTACCTGTGGAACTAAAACATAAGGCATATTGGGCCATTAAAGAGCTCAACCATGACTTCAAACTTGCTGGTGAGAAGAGACTATTTGACATTAGCTCACTTGATGAGTGGAGAACCCAGGCCTATGAGAATGCCAAACTGTTTAAAGAAAAAGTTAAAAGATGGCATGACAAAAGGATACAAAAACGTGAGTTTAATGTAGGTGATTATGTATTGTTATAAAACTCTCGTTTAAGTTTTTTGCAAGAAAAATCCTCTCTAAATGGGAAGGTCCTTACGTTATCGAGGAGGTCTATCGTTTTGGTGCCATAAAAATCAACAACTTCGAAGGCACAAATCCGAGGGTGGTGAACGGTCAAAGAATCAAACATTATATCTCAGGTAATCCTATAAATGTTGAAACTAATGTTATTGAAACTGCAACCCCGGAGGAGTATATAAGGGACACCTTCCAGAACGTTTCGGCCTCCGAAAAGGAAGAGGTGTGTGGTATGGTAAGTAAACCGACTCCAAAACAGTTCTAATAGCAATTTTCCTCTGTTTCAGAATATTTAAGAAAATAGGAAAATAAGAAGTAGTCCAGAAAGGAGACGAGGTGTCCACGAGGGTGGAGGGCGCGCCCTACCCCCTGGGTGCGCCCCCTGCCTCGTGGGCACCTCATGTGCCCTTTGGACTCCCTTTTCTTGCACGACACTTCTTTTTGTCGGTAAAAATTCATTATTTACACTCCCAAAGGTTTTGACCACCATACCATGCAATTATCCTCTACTTTTGTTTCGAGCTGTTTTCTGCCAGAGTTGTCAAGGCCAAGCATCATGTTGTCCCCCTCCTCCAACAATGAGGGCAATGATGCTTGGCTAATGAAGAAAGAGCTGAAGACAGAAGAACCCGGGAGATCAACAAGGATGATGGGATCAAGAAGGCCATGGAGGATCAAGCTCCGGCAGCAGGAGAAGAAGACATCCTTCAACCTCATTACAATCTTGTTACCCCTACCGAAATAGAAGCTTTCAAGATGATTGAAATAGTTCGGGTGCAGAACAAGTATCTAACTCGTGAAAATATTCTGTTGCAAGAGCATATCATCGCACTCAAGGGCATTATTGGTAAGTTGGAGCATCTCCTGCGCTCGATGCTGGACGACAAGCCTAAATCATCAACAATCTCTTCTTCACCACCAAAGGAGAACTGAGTATCGGGTATGGGCACTCCCCTTGGCAACTGCCAAGCATGGGGGAGTGCCCTGGTATCGTATCACCATGACACTTTTATCTTTACCTTTTTCTTAGTTTGATCCTTTGGTAATATCTTGATCTAGTAGAATAAAGTTTTAGTATGATCTAGTTTTGAGTTTTTATTTATGATCCTTCTATGTAATCGAGTCCGTGAGCTATATATAATAAATATTAGTTTTGATTCAAGGGCTTGGTTATCTTGCTATGATCTCGAGGGAATAAACAAAGGGGAGGATAAAGAATAAAAAGAAATAAAGAGATCATATTGAACTTATGGAGAGTAATGACTTCACATATAAAGAGTACGATGAATAAAAGTTGTTGAGCGTTGACAAACATAGTTTTGGTCATCGTTGCAATTAATAGGAAGTAATAAAGAAAGAGAGGTTTTCACATATAAATATACTATCTTGGACATCTTGTATGATTGTCAGCACTCATTAAAATATGACATGTTAAAAAGCTGATGCTGGACAAGGAAGACAACATAATGGGTTATGTTTTTCTTATATTCGAAATAAATTATATTGTCATGGATCATCCAACATGTTGAGCTTGCCTTTCCCCCTCATGCTAGCCAAATTCTTTGCACCGAGTAGAGATACTACTTGTGCTTCCAAATATCCTTAAACCTAGTTTTGCCATGAGAGTCTACCATATCTACCTGTGGATTGAGTAAGATCCTTCAAGTAAGTTGTCATTGTTGCAAGCAATAAAAATTTCTCTCTAAATATGTATGATCTATTAGTGTGGAGAAAATAAGCTTTATACGATCTTGTGATGTGGAAGAAATAAAAGCGACGGAATGCATAATAAAGGTCCATATCACAAGTGGAAATATAAAGTGACGTTCTTTTGCATTAAGGTTTCGTGCATCCAACCATAAAAACACATGAAAACCTCTGCTTCCCTCTACGAAGGGCCTATCTTTTATTTTTGTCCTATACTTTATACAAGAGTCATGGTGATCTTCACCTTTCCTTTTTACATTTTATACTTTGGCAAGCATTGTGTGTTGGAAAGATCGTGATATATATAGCTAATTGGATGTGAGTTTTCATGAACTATTATTGTTGACATTACCCTTGAGGTAAAAGGTTGGGAGGCAAAACTATAAGCCCCTATCTTTCTCTGTATCCGTTAAAGCTTCATACTCATAAGTATTGCGTGAATGTTAGCAATAGTGAAAGACTAAATGATAGTTGAGTATGTGGACTTGCTGAGAAGCTCTTATATTGACTCTTTCCGATGTTATGATCAATTGCAATTAATTCAATGACTGAGATTATAGTTTGTTAGTTTCCAATGAAGTTTCCGATTCATACTTGACATTGTGAATAAATTGTGACTTTAGAATAAAAAATCACATGACAATATATATATGTTGTTGTTATAAGAATGATCATGATGCCCTCATGGCCGTATTTTATTTTATCGACACCTCTATCTCTAAACATGTGGACATATTTTTCGTTATCGGCTTTCGCTTGAGGAAAAGCGAGGTCTAAGCTTGGGGGAGTTGATACGTCCATTTTGCATCATGCTTTTATATCGATATTTATTGCATTATGGGTTGTTATTACACATTATGTCACAATACATATGCCTATTCTCTCTTATTTTACAAGGTTTACACAAAGAGGGAGAATGCCGGCAGCTGGAATTCTGGGCTGAAAAAGGAGCAAATATTAGAGACCTATTCTGCACAACTCCAAAAGTCCTAAAACTCTACGGAAGTCAGTTTTGGAATATATAAAAAATATTGGGCGAAGAAAGCACTAGAGGGGGGCCGCCCACTATCTACGAGGGTGGGGGCGCGCCCTACCCCCTTAGGGCGCCCCCTTTCTCGTGGGCCCCCTGGCAGGCCTTCGGTGCCCATCTTTTGCTATATGAAGTATTTCACCCTGGAAAAAATCATATGCAAGCTTTCAGGACAGAACACCGCCGCCACGAGGCGGAACCTTGGCAAAACCAATCTAGGGCTCCAGTGGAGCTGTTCTGCCGGGGAAGCATACCTCCGGGAGGGGGAAATCATCACCATCGTCATCTCCATTGATCCTCTCATCGGGAGGGGGTCAATCTCCATAAACATCGTCATCCGCACCATCTCCTCTCAAACCCTAGTTCATCTCTTGTATCCAATCTTTGTTCCAAAACCTCAGATTGGTACCTGTGGGTTGCTAGTAGTGTTGATTACTCCTTGTAGTTGATGCTAGTTGGTTTATTTGGTGGAAGATCATATGTTCAGATCCTTTATGCGTATTAATACCCCTCTGATTATTAACATGAATATGATTTGTGAGCAGTTATGTTTGTTCCTGAGGACATGGGAGAAGTCTTGCTATAAGTAGTCATTTGAATTTGGTATTCGTTAGATATTTTGATGAGATGTATGTTGTCTTTCCTCTAGTGGTGTCATGTGAACGTCGACTACATGACACTTCACCATTGTTTGGGCCTAGGGGGAGGCATTGGTAAGTAATAAGTAGATGGTGGGTTGCTAGAGTGACAGAAGCTTAAACCCTAGTTTATGTGTTGCTTCGTAAGGGGTTGATTTGGATCCATATGTTTGATGCTATGGTCAGCTTTACCTTAATACTTCTTTTGTAGTTGCAGATGCTTGCAAGAGGGGTTAATCATAAGTGGGATGCTTGTCCAAGAAAGGGCAGTACCCAAGCACCGGTCCACCCACATATCAAATTATCAAAGTAACGAACGCGAATCATATGAGCGTGATGAAAACTAGCTTGACGATAATTTCCATGTGTCCTCGGGAGCGTTTTCCTTTATATAAGAGTTTGTCCAGGCTTGTCCTTTGCTACAAAAAGGATTGGGCCACCTTGCTGCACCTTGTTTACTTTTATTACTTGTTACCCGTTACGAATTACCTTATCACAAAACTATCCGTTACTGATAATTTCAGTGCTTGCAGAGAATACCTTACTAAAAACCGCTTGTCATTTTCTTCTGCTCCTCGTTGGGTTCGACACTCTTACTTATTGAAAGGACTATGATAGATCCCCTATACTTGTGGGTCATCAGGTGCATCAGTGAACTTGTTCTGGCGGTTCAGATGAAAATATTGTCTAAAGAGTTCAATGTTGGGCTCCTCTTGAAGATATATTTCGCACAAGACTTGGAAATTGCAGATATTTGAGACGGAATTGGGTCCGATGTCTTGAGGATGAAGTTGAAAGAAATGCAGAACATCATGGAAGAATTTTGACCCCAGCAGTGAGAAACCCCGGTTCATTTGATTAGTAAAGACAATAGTCCAGTTGTCTTGTGGCTGAGTTCTGACTTCATTTGGGATTGGAGCACACTCGTGAATGACATTTTTCATTGGAAAGAAGCCGATTTTGACATATTCCTGAAGCATTTCTTCTTTGATGATAGAAGGGACCCAGTCGCATGACATAACTGTCTTAGTCATGATTGGGGTGCATAGCCTAAAAAAGACGATTTAGAATGTGATTAAACTGGTGAAGGTATAGTTGGGTTATATCAACATTGTGTTGGTGATTTAAAAAGCAGTTTGGAGTTAAACCAGCAGGCGCCTGGCGGGTTACAAATTATTGTTTAAACCGTTGTGAAGGGCCAATGGGAGAAAATATTGCCAGGTTATATATGTCATGAAGCACATACTGGCGGCTCAATGGGGCCTAATGTTATATGGCGAGTCACGGTTTATGGTATAAGCCACCATGGCAGTTATGGTACTTCGGATCTATCAGTGAAATTTTTTCTAAACTGATGGACAAATAGATTTTGCAGATTGGTTCTGTGGTTTTGGATCTGCCGCAGTTTGAAAAAGAAAAGAAATTCTGAACCTAAAGGTTGTGACAGTGAAGGAACTTATTTGCTTGAGGATTTTTCTGTATAAGACAGACGATTCCTATGATTAAGAGGGGGTGTCAAACAACTTCC
Source organism: Triticum urartu (assembly GCF_056163025.1). Lineage (NCBI taxonomy): Eukaryota > Viridiplantae > Streptophyta > Magnoliopsida > Poales > Poaceae > Triticum > Triticum urartu. The sequence continues at coordinate 300,276,158 of NC_141878.1, forward strand.
ACGCGCCTTCAATGCTATTTTCAGATTAAAATGGGCGTGCTACAAAGGAATGGTGAAGACCGGCAAGAACACCGACAAACTAAACAAAACCTAGTGCAGATCTGAGGCATGGGAAGATGAGAACTTACGGATGCTGATGGAAAGTAGTGGTACGCTGGCGTTCTCTGGTCCAATCAGGTTGATGCAGCAACTTGTGTGGATGCAACGGACGGAGGTTGGCGGCGGTAGATCTCGGGTCTGCAGAGTCGCGAGAGGAAGACGAAAGCAAGGAGGCAAGGGGGGAAATGAAAAGGACCCCTGTCCCTATTTAAAAAGAGATGGATAACATGCATGCATGGGAATCAAGGAGGCCAAAAGGTGATTATGTGACTGCACGGGAGACTCGAATTTCGGAATGTCCATTAAAGTTAAAAATCTGTTGAGATGTTTAGGGCTTCATGTGAAGTTAATGCAAGATGACGTCATGGCGGGTTACCAATTTTTTGTGATGTGACGTCATGGCAGGTTATTATGAGCTGATAATGGAAGAGTTTGCTAAGTCAAGATGATGAAGATTGATGTGAACAAGTTCAAATCAACCTGGGGCCTAATGTTGGGGATATAACTATTGGGTCATACCACTAGCGACTTAAGGATAAAGATGGCGGGTCATGAAGAAGCCTGTTGAAAGCCCAAGGCCCAGAGGTGACTTGAGGCTCGAGAGGATGAACCGCCATATGGTTAACTTGTATTGTAAGACAAGCTTAGTTAGTCACCGAGCCGGACACGTTATGTATGGGCCGGCCGGGACTCTGTAAGCCGCCGGGCATCAACCTATGTATATAAAGGGGTGACCCGCCAGTGGGTTAACTTAAGAAACAACAAGTCAAGAACTAGGTCAAGCATAGTCGCTCCCTAGTAATCGAAACCCGAGCAATACAACCCCAAACTAGAGTAAGCCTTTACCTCATTGCGAGGGTCCGAACCAGTATAAACTCTCTGTGTCCTTTGTCCCGATTAAACCCTATAAGCTAACCGAGTTGCATTGGCTCCACAACTAAGTCCTTTCACTAGCACATCTGTCGTGTTAAGTCCACGACAATGACTGTACGTGGAGAGGCTGACATTGGGGACGCACCATGCCCATGGACGCATGCATGCAACTGCATCCTTTTTACACTAAAAATAATGTTTTCTCCTCTTGACAGCTGGGACCGACCAGCTACATCTTCGCATGCAAGGAAGTGCGTCCTTTTTGCAGGTAAAAAAATGATTCTTCCCCCTGACAGCTGGGACCCACCAACTATATCTTCGCATGCAAGGAGGTGTGTCCTTATCCTCCGTGATAACTGGGACCCACCCGGTCGAAGCGTACGCAGCATTGGCTGTGTACATACCGGTCGATCATTTTGTCTGCACGATGAACCGTGCCCGAGTAAGGAGCGGTAGTTCAGGTAGTCTAGTTAAAACCGTGTACATGTACGTACAGGCAAATGCCAAAAAATACGGCTATGTACGTACATACGGGCGGGGTCTCGAACGCATACTCATGGATACGTACGGCCAGGGCATGTGTACATGGAGAGGCCATGGACAGAAGCAATGGCGTCCTTTTCATCGGGAGCCAACCGGCTAGGTCGGAATGGAGAAACTGCGTCGTGTTCATCGGGAGGCCACGGAATACGTACTGTTCATCGGGAGCCAACCGGCTTGGATGGAACAATCGAAACGAGGTCTAGCTTACCGTAGAATGGAGGAAATGGGCCTTCTGTTCGACCGCGTATGGTCGAAACGGGGTCCTATTCATCGGGAAGGGTTTGGTGTACCGCAAAACCGAGGAAACAGACTTGTGTTCGACCACGTACGATCGAAATGGGGTCTTGTTGATCGAGACGAGTGTGGTGTACCGCAAAACGAAGGAAATGGGCTAGTGTTGGAGTGCCTATGGTCGAACCAGGTCTTATTCATTGGGAGGGGTATGGCGTTTCGCAAAACGGGACTCCACGGTCTACTGTTCATCCACTGTCGACTTCCTCCAGCCTCCACCTGCTACTATTCATCCACCGTCGACTTCCTCCAGCCTCCAGCAGCTAGTGTTCATCCACGGGGTCCTGTTCATGTAGCCTCCCTGGCTACTGTTCATCCAGCCCTCCACGGGGTACTGTTCATCCAGCCTCCACCGGCTACTGTTCAACCAGCCCTCCACGGGGTCCTGTTCAACCAGCCCCTCCATGGGGTCCTGTTCAACCAGCCCTCCACGTAAGGGGTCCCTCCACCGGCTACTGTTCATCCACCCCCACGCCTCCTCAATCGGGGTCCTATTCATCCAGCAGCAACGGCCTCTACAACCACATGATCCTATTCATCCAACCCCCACTGGGACTGTTCATCAAGAGGCAGCTTCGATCGGCTACAGTTAGCATCAGTAGCCAAGGAATCACTCAGGTTCAGTTATAGCAAGGGATCGATCAGGGTTCAGTAACGTAGCTAGTGCAATCGTTCGGGTTCAGTTAGAGCGCAACGCCTCACACACACTAGCGTATATGTACGAGAGAAATGCAAAAACCTCTATGCATCACTTGGCTCTGACCATCCACCGTAACCGGGAACTCCCTGATATTTTCCTTGCCCTCGCTTCTACCATGATTTTTTCTGTCATGGACGGCCCAAAGAATGTGATGCAACGGCATCTCCAGCCTGCCCAGGACGAAAAGCCCATTTTATGTCAGGATTTTTTGCCATAGAAGAAGGATCCCACCACATGTATGATGATATCGGGTTTTGTCACAATTATCTTCATTGAAGTGTCATAAGCATGACAGGAAAAAAATTCGTTCGGCCCAAAATGTCATGGATGTGTCTTTTTTGTAGTGACGGTGGCATCTGGCTCCAGGGATCAACCGTCTGGTTGCAACAACCGGAAAGAAGGAAGAAGGGGGAAAAGGGGTAGTAAAGAAACCATGAGTACTCATCCAAATTACTCGCAAGCATCAGATCTATACTTAGTATGCACTGGTATCAAAGGAAGGTACGTATCTATGGACTGAACTGCAGAATGCCAGAATAGAGGGGAAGGCCTAACCTATCAAAGACTAGCATCTTCTAATAACTCCAAGCATCTTGTAGCATATAAAACAGTAAAGAATAGCAGTTTATAATTAACAAACATGTTGTAGTATTAATGCCTAGAGATCCTTCCTCGACTGCCTGCGAGAAAGCAATCCCGGAGCCAACATATCCATCACATGTCTCAAGTAACCAGACCTAGTTGTAATAGACTAGGATACAAGTCAAAACGTCCATTACCATGGACACGGTATTCGAATATATAACCTCCCTGCAGGGATGCACCACATTACCCAACACGGTTGATTACTCTGGCCGGACACACTTTTCTGTGTCAATGCCCGGCCTAGGAATATCAACACGTCGCAGCCCTACCTAGGCTCAGCAGAGAGGTCCCTGTCGGTCTACATCCTAAGCACTCCGGGGTCTTGGGCCCATCGCCCGTTGCACTCTAGGTCGTTGTGCGACGAGCCGGGACGAGCACCACCTCATACTGGATGGCGCTGGCCCTACAGGCCCACAATGCTAAACTGGACGTTTGACAAAGCTTCGGCTGACACCACAACACCGAGGCCCATACCTATTCTCACGTGGTGGTTAGTGCGTAAAGGACAAAGGCCAACTCAGAACAAATACCCAAACCTGTTAGTGCATTGGGGGCTCGTGGAGACGAGCAAAGACTCACGATAATGTGACGTCATCGCCCCGTCTCGTGGACTTACGGCAAGGGCCCGGAATGCCCGGCCGCGCCGCATAGGAAACTCGCGGGTGCTCTACGGGCCCGCCCAACTTTCATATCAACTCACAGGTACCCCTCATGGCCGACCCGACTTCAATAATGGTCTCAAGTAAAGTCCAGGTAACCGTGTGTCCAAAACATCAAGGGGAAAACCCGAGGAATCACCCTGGGTGGATTCCACTTGATGTAATCATCAAGGTGAACATGGGAGGATTCACCCTCGAGGTCCACACTTGAGAGGTTGCATGAAAGAGTCGTATAGGGAATGGTGAAGGAGGAATGACCCTCATTGACCACGACCGAATAGCTACACTACAGAATTATCAGCAGGAGTGTGTTACGAGATATCACCCTCCGCACTCGATAGTAGCTCTGCAGAGTCGAGCAACAAAAGGGGTTTGATGTGATGTGTGGTGTCGGGCTCTAGTCCTCGATCACGTTGATTGACTTGTCGATCACATTGATTGACCCGTCGATCATGAAGCAGGGGCAACAAGGACAAGGTGGGGGTCACTGATGGATCACTAACCAACCTATAGTAAGCAGTTTAGGATAAGCAGGTAAGGTAGAATGAGCGGTTACAAAAGTAGGCTATGCATCAGAATAGGAGAAAACAATAACAGTAGAGAAATCTAATGCAAGCATGGGAGAATGGAATGGGTGATATCGGGATGATCAAAGGGGGGCTTGCCTTGAAGCTCCACTGAAAAGGAAGAAGGGTCATCGTCGACGTAGTCGATCACGGTGGCATCATCAGTGGTCTCGGGGTCTACCGGAGAGAAGACGGGGAAGAAACAATAAATACAGAGCATAGAAGAGCAATACTATGCATGATAAGACAATAAGCAGCCCTAGGGGTGATCTATCGTAGTGCTACACGATATCGGCGAAGGGGGATAACATCGGGGAAAGTTTTCCCGAAGTACGACATTTTTGGACATATGAAATGAAGGGGAACAGTTCCATTTTCACTATGCTAGGTGCTTGTGGCAGACGAACGTGCTAGGTATTCAGATTAGTCTCGAAAGCCTGGGCAACTTTCATGTATAAAACTTTTTCATCCGGATTACGGATTATTTTATATGAATTTCCGAAGTTTAAACAATATGCTGAAATCATTATTAATTCGAAATTAAATAGTTAAATTATATGTGCACCCACAAGTGTACACAGAAGTGTACCAGTGGCGAACATGTGGGTCCAGGGGGTCCCAGTTGACCAGTCAACATTTGACGGGCCAACAGGGGGTGGGGGCCCCTGTCATACACACAGTAGCTAATTAACTGATTAATTAGGCTAACTAAGTAATTAGTTTAACTAAGACAATTTAATTAACAAACTAATTAATTATATATTTTATTTATCATTATTTTTTTGAATCTTTTTAACACATTCCTTTTTAACAGGGGTTGGGCCCCACGTGTAGTGGCACAGAAGGCCAACCGGGACGGGACGCGTCATAGCCGGCGTGGGCGCCCGTTGAGGGAGTCCTGGGTTAGGGGTCCTCGGGTGTCTGGGCTATTATATGGGTCGGACTGATGGGCCATGAAGATTCAAGCAGAAGACTTTTCCCCCATGTACGGGTAGGACTCCTGTATGCGTGGACGGCAAGATTGGTGTCCGGATATGTTATCCCCCCCCCCCCCGCACAAAACAACTCTGTACTACCGTAGGCCCCTCCGTTGAGTATATAAACCGGAGGGTTTAGTCTGTAGAGGCTATTAGAATTCTCATAGGCTAGACAATTAGGGTTTAGCCATTACGATCTTGATGTAGAACAAATCTTGTAAGCCCTATACTCATCAAATACAATCAAGCAGGACGTAGGGTTTTACCTCCATTAAGAGGGCCCGAACCTGGGTAAACATCATGTCCCACTTGTCCCTAGTTACCATCGATCCTCAGACGCACAGTTCGGGACCCCCTACCCGAGATCTGCCAGTTTTGACACCAACATTGGTGCTTTCATTGAGAGTTCCATTGTGTTGTTGATAGAAGGATCGATGGCTCGCCTTGTCATCAATAGAGATATCACTTCCGGAGGGAACTTAACTTCAAGATAGGTCTCCCAGCTCGGCGGTTTCACCATGGGCTCCGGCACGGCCATCAAGCCAACGATGCCCCCCGCGATCGCCAAACATCACCTCCGCATCGGCCTCGAAAAATCCAAAAATATCGACCCGGTAGACGTCTCGTCCTTGAATGAGCTACTGGATTGCATAGCTGCCCTAGGGCTTGCAACGTATTATGATCGGATCAGGCACAAACCAGATGAGAGGGAAATGAACTCCCAACCAATCACCCATCTGGTAGCGGTCACCGAGGAACGAGCCGAAAACTCTTCTTCCTGTAAGTTAAACACCAACTATGTTTGGATCTCCAAGCCCTTCGAGCCGGACACCCTCCCTCAGGATGATACTTCACCTCCTCCGAACTCAGGGTCGGACATAGGTCCCGGGAAGGACACGGTTCTTCCTGGACTAGAACAGGTAACCTGGGAGATTTTTCAAGCTCCAGATTCAATTTTGGGTCAGGATTCGGGTTTTAGCCCACCCACCCACAACAATCAATACTCTCCAAGTAATTCAGGCCCTCTAGACATATGTGATCTGATGTATGTATGACAACAACCTTAGGAAATGGTCCATCACTTCTGGGCCAGATTCCTCCTTGTTAAAAACAAGATTAAAGATTGCCGCGATGACGATGTTGTTTCGGTTTTTTATCGTAACTGTGCGGACGAGGGGATTCTGAACGGCCTCAACCACCGTCGCATACAGAACTTTTTGGAATTATCACACTTGGTACAGAATTACTACGCAATGGAAAGCACATGGAAGGTCTAGAAAACCCGGTTGGAACCCACAGCTCTTAAGTTGTCCGCCACACGGGCAAATCGGACACACCCTTATGAAGCATCTGATCATAAGCTCGTCGGCAAGAAAAACAAAACCTTTACGGGACACAGAATAGTTCTTAACGAACTCCTTGACAAACCCTATCAGATACATGTGGCGCCGAGCAACGAACCAACTCACAGCCTTCGGGCATGTTGGGTACTCCGGCACGTGGCTAAAAGCAGTGAGGCTATCCTCACCAGCGCCACTCCAGAGAGGCATTCTCCGGAGGATGATGACCTTAACGTCTTTATGGTCTTCGAGACCTTCTCTTCAAATAATCAGCACAAAAGGGCGCTTCGCGACCTCGCCAAAATCAACCAAGTAATCACAATGAGCCCTTGGAATACGCAGATACTTTCACCGCGGACGACGAACCAAGGGCCCGATCAGTCCGAGCACCAGCCGCCATGGTGCTAAACCAAATTTTGGATAGCTTTCGACTCACCAAAGTGCTCATGGATGGCGGCAGCGGGCTTAATCTCATCTATGAGGACACGCTCGACAAAATGCAAATTGATACCACCCGCATCGAGAAAAACAGTACCACCTTTCGAGGCATCATCCCCAGTCGAGAAGCACAATGCTCGGGGAAAATCAAACTTGATGTAGTATTCGGCACACCTGAGAATTATAGGTCTGAAGAGTTGCTCTTCCACGTGGCCCCCTTCAACAGCTGATATCACACCCTTTTCGGGCGGGGCGCCTTCTCACGCTTGCAAGCCATGCCCCATTACGGGCACATGAAGCTTAAAATGTCAGGGCCCAACGGACTAATCACTATCACCAGTGATCCAGATATAGCACTCCATGCCGAAAACAAAACCGCAAAAAGTATTATTTTCTAGTTTCTTCTAGTTTTTGTTTATTTTACTTTTATTCATTTGTATGTATTGTTTTCTATTTGATTTTCACATTATTCTATTTGAAATAAAATACAAAACTAGTTTCCAAATTAGTATTATTAAATATACCTCTACCACAAAAAGTATGGGACTGAAATAAATTAGTTTGATATTTTAGAAATTATAAAAGGCATTTATATAATTGTTTAAGCCACTATTTTAATTATTTTCTAGCACTCAAACATTTTATAAAAAACTGGTTTCTCCACCAATAATATTATGAATTACTTGTCGTTGTTTGCACATTTTAGTTTTGACATTTGAAAACTATTGCTTTTGACTTTAACTTAAATTTGAATTTGAACCGGTTTCGAATCAACGCGAGTTTAACAATGGTAATCGTTGTGACGGGGCATCATTAGTAGAGGGTTACTGTAGCTTAATTATTCGCGCGTTACACAATAGTACCAAAAGGTGGTGATTTATTTTCTTATACTAACAGATCTCATGAGTTTTCTTGTTGAGTTTTGTGTTGTGAAGTTTTCAAGTTTTGGGTAAAGATTTGATGGACTACGAAATAAGGAGTGGCAAGAACCTAAGCTTGGGGATGCCCAAGGCACCCCAAGGTAATATTCAAGGAAAACCAAGCATCTAAGCTTGGGGATGCCCCGGATGGCATCCCCTCTTTCATCTTCGTCTATCGGTAAATTTACTTGAGGCTATATTTTTATTCACCACATGATATGTGTTTTGCTTGGAGCGTCTTGTATGATATGAGTGTTTGCTTTTTAGTTTTCCAAAATCATCCTTTCTGTACAGACCTTTTGAGACAGACGCGCATGAATCGAGAATTTATTAGAATACTCTATATGCTTCACTTATATCTTTTGAGCTAGTCAATTTTGCTCTAGTGCTTCACTTATATATTTTTAGAGCACGGTAGTGGCTTAATTTTATAGAAATTCTTGAAATCTCTTGCTTCACTTATATTATTTTGAGAGTATCTCTAAACAACATGGTAATTTGCTTTGGTTACGAATTTATTCCTAATATCATCGACATCAAGAGGGATAAAATAAAAACTTTCATATAAAGAGCGTTGAATGCTATGTGAAGTTTGATTCCTTATTATTGGATATGGTGATATTAGAGTCATGCTAGTGAGTCATTGTGGATTGTAGAAATACTTGTGTTAAAGTTTGTGATTCCCGTAGCATGCACGTATGGTGAACCGTTATGTGATGAAGTCGGATCATGATTTATTTATTGATTGTACTCCTTATGAGTGGCGGTCGGGGACGAGTGATGGTCTTTTCCTACCAATCTATCCCCCTAGGAGCATGTGTGTAGTACTTTGTTTTGATGACTAATAGATTTTTGCAATAAGTATGTGAGTTCTTTATGACTAAAGTTGAGTCCATGGATTATACGCACTCTCACCCTTCCACCATTGCTAGCCTCTCTAGTACTGCACAATTTTCGCCGGTACATTAAACCCACCATATACCCTTCCTCAAAACAACCACCATACCCACCTATTATGGCATTTCCATAGCCATTCTGAGATATATTTCCATACAACTTCCACCATTCCGTTTTATTATGACACGCACCATCATTGTCTTATTGCTTTGCATGATCGTAAGATAGCTAGCATGATGTTTTCATGGATTGTCCGTTTTTTGATGTCATTTTCTATGCTAGATCATTACACAGCCCGGTACACCGCCGGAGGCATTCATATAGAGTCATATTTTGTTCTAAGTATCAAGTTGTAATTCTTGAGTTGTAAGTAAATAAAAGTGTGATGATCATCATTATTAGAGCATTGTCCCATGTGAGGAAAGGATGATGGAAGCTATGATTCCCTCACAAGTTGGGATGGGTTTCCGGACTTTATAAAAAATAAAAGAGGCCAAGGAAGCCCACAGAAAAAAGAGGCCAAAGAAGCACCATGATCTTTATGATAGAGAGTATCCTATGTTGTCATTTTCATATACTATTGGGAATTTTTATTTATATAACTTGGCTTGTATATTCCAATGATGGGCTTCCTAAAATTGCCCTAGGTGTTCGTGAGCAAGCGAGTTGGATGCACACCCACTTAGTTTCTTTTTTGAGCTTTCATAAACTTATAGCTCTAGTGCATCCATTGGATGGCAATCCCTACTCACTCAAATTGATATCTATTGATGGGCATCTCCATAGCCCGTTGATACGCCTAGTTGATGTGAGACTATCTCCTTATTTTTATCTTCTCGACAACCACCGTATTATACTCCACCTATAGTGCTATATCCATGGTTCACGCTCATGTATTATGTGAAAGTTGAAAAAAGTTTGAGAACATAAAAAATATGAAACAATTGCTTGGCTTGTCATCAGGGTTGTGTATGATTTAATACTTTGTGTGATGAAGATGGAGCATAGCCAAACTATATGGTTTTGTAGGGATAACTTTCTTTGGCCATGTTATTTTGAGAAGACATGATTGCTTTATTAGTATGCTTGCAGTATTATTGTTTTTATGTCAATATTAAACTTTTGTTTTGAAATCTTATGGATCTGATCATTCATGCCATAATAAATAAATTACATGGATAAATATGTTAGGTAGCATTCCACATCAAAAATTATGTTTCTAGCATTTACCTACTCGAGGACGAGCATGAATTAAGCTTGGGGATGCTTGGAATGTCTCCAACGTATCTGTAATTTTTGATTGTTCCATGCTATTATGTTATCTATTTTGGATGTTTTATATGCATTAATGTGCTATTTTATATTATTTTTGGGACTAACTTATTAACCTAGAGCCCAGTGCCAGTTTCTGTTTTTTTCCTTGTTTTTGAGTTTTATAGAAAAGGAATATCAAACAGAGTCCAAAGGGAAACAAACTTTCGCAATGATTTTACTTTGACCAGAAGATACACGTTGGACTTGGAGATGAGGTCAGAGGAGTCCCGAGGAGGCCACAAGTCTCCAGGGCGCGCCCTAAGGGGGCGCCCCTGGCTTATGGGCCCCTCGGTCTTCTAACCCTAATTCCTGGCCTATAAATTCCCAAATATTCCCAAACGAACAGAAGTGTTCACCAAATACTTTTCTGCCATTGTAACCATCTGTTCCCATGAGATCCCATCTTGGGGCCTTTTCCGGCATCCTGCCGGAGGGGCATTCGATCACGGAGGGCATCTACATCAACACTATTGCCCCTTCTATGAAGTAGGAGTAGTTTACCACAGACCTACTGGTCCATAGCTAGTAGCTAGATGGCTTCTTCTCTCTCTTTGATTCCCAATACCATGTTCTCCTCGGTGTTCTTTGAGATCTATTCGATGTAGTCTTGTTTTGTGGCGTGTTTGTCGAGATCGATGAATTGTGGATTTGTGATCAGCTTATCTATGAATGTTATTTGAATCTTCTCTGAATTCTTATATGCATGATTTGATATCTTTGTATTTGGTTTGGCTAACTAGATTGGTTCTTCTTGCAATTGGAAAGGTGCTTTGTTTTGGGTTCAATCTTGCGGTGTCCTCACCCAGTGACAAAGTAGGGGTAGCGAGGGACGTATTTGTATTGTTGCCATCAAGGGTAAAAATATGGGGTTTTCATCATATTGCTTGAGTTTATCCCTCTACATCATGTCATCTTGCTTAAGGCATTACTACGTTCTTATGAACTTAATACTCTAGATGCATGCGGGATAGCTGTCGATGTGTGGAGTAATAGTAGTATATGGAGGCAGGAGTCAGTCTACTTAACACAGACGTGATGCCTATATTCATAATCATTGCCTCGGATATCGTCATAACTTTGAGCTTTTCTATCAATTGTTCGACAGTAATTTGTTCACCCACCGTATTATTTGCCTTTAAGAGAGAAGCCTCTAGTGAAACGTATGGCCCCCGGGTCTATTTTCCTTCATCTATTTTCATATCTATATACCAAAATTACGAAAAATACCTTGCTGCAATTGATTTTCTTTTATTTTGTTTTACATTTTAGTAATCTTTTATATCTATCTCTATCAGATCTCACCTTTGCAAGTGACCTGAAGGGATTGACAACCCCGTTATCGCGTCCGGTGCAAGTGTTTGATTGTTTGTGTAGGTGCATATATTGGGGACTTGCGTGTGTCTCCTACTAGATTGACGCCTTGGTTCTTAACTAAGGGAAATACTTATCTCAACTTTTCTGCATCACCCTTTCCTCTTCAACGGAAAACCAACGCAAGCTAAAAAATTAGCAGCGATGCCCTGGTCACCACTGCCTAGACCAGCAGGACACCACATGAGGGACACCTGTAGGGAAGACAAAGCTGGAGTCCACGAGGAAGCCTGCCGGGGTCCAGCTGGAGGAGGTGGAGACATCCACACCCAACTCCCCGGCAAATCGCTCTGCCGGGGAAGAAGACCCAGGTGCAGATGGTGGTGCTGCCGGCCCCTAGCTGACAGTGACGGTGTGACCGGTGCTCAGCTGGAGTCCGAGCCATCGTCCTCCCGCTCAGCGCCATCATCATCGCCGTCATTTCCTCTTCGTATTTGTCGCTCGAGGAGGAGCTTTCGTCATCAGTTGGGCTCTCCGCGCAGCACCCTAAGCGAGCACCCGATCGCCCGAAGACCTTGATGGAGAGCAAGAGTTGGCCTCCATTAACTTGAAATGGAGAATGTGCCCCGCCGCTAAGCTGTGGGAAGGAGCGAAGGTTTTCCAGCCATGCTGGAGAAGCATAACATGAGGTGCAGGGAACTCCACATCCGCCCGCATCCTGCCATTACAGCAGCCCCTCATGTGCAGCTTCAATCCTGGCCAATGTTCTTCCTCATCCACCCTTGCAAAAGGAGTAGGGAGTTGAAGGCAGCTGCGCACAGGCCCACTCAGCTTGACGACGAACTCCAATGGCTGGTCCCCGATGCGACCTTACACCGGAGCCGGGGCAACTGGAGGAGGAATGACCAGTGCGCCACCACGAGCTCCTCGGCCCTGAGTGCCACGACGGCCATGTCCACGCCGCGCACCACCACCTTATGCACTGGATTCTTCCCCTGCATCTCCAGGTGAGGCAGGGAGGTGCTGTCGAGAAGAGACCCTCATCACCACTGCTGGAGCTCGACCACGTCCTGTTCCCGTCACCATGATAGAAGCAAGATGCAAGAAGAAGACGGAGAGGTGTGTATGGATGAGCCTCTCGCCCATGCCTCCTTTTATAGGGGAGCATGGCCGGTGGCTGGCTCCTCACCACCCAGGAGGCAACTACCCACTCCACCAATCTGGTACGTCTGTGTTGCAGATGATGCCTGGAATCAACGACCGCCCTCCTATGCCTATCCACGATGTTGGGTTTTCTGCCATGGCACTCATTCTCGCGCCCTACGCTCCTTCCACCAACCCTACGCAATGCATGCAACGTATGTGGCAAAAACGATAGAGGTAATGGGATGAGTAAAATGGCGGTGGCCGCTCCGTGAACGTGGGGCGTGGACAGCCCACGGGTCATGGCTTAAATTACCCCACGTCGTCTCGCATGACAGGGAAAACCGAAAACTGATTCAATCATAGGTTAATGAAGAAGCAAGGAATATATCAAGGAAGACATGGATCCCACTACGGTTGGGCCAAAGTGTTTGCCTGTGTATTTGTTAGGGCCTACCCCAATGATACTTGGCGACACGTATGAGCCAGGCCCGGGGGCTCTTGTCGGTACAACAAACATGAGAACTTGTTGACCAGACATATACACAGGCGTGTAGAAGTCACATTTCCAGCACCAACACACAAAGCAAGACCAAGCCAGAAGAACAACTCTTTGTGAGATCAAGAAGCAGATCAATAAGACCAAGTTAAATATGCAAGACAACAGAGCACCACCTTGAGAAGGCCTCCCTTGCCGGGCAGGAGCGCCTGGTCATATCTGTGATGAGAATGCTCCTCATCTCCATGCTAACGACTACGCCAGCCACCTCCGCTTCTTCGCTGACATGGTGACGCGCCTGCAGAACCGTTCCGAGAGGGCTCTCCAGCTTGTTGAAGAGAGGAGTCGCAGCCTGCTCGGGCGCGCGTTCTCCTGCGTCTTCAGCCATCTCCAGAACATCGATCCCAACTTCGATTTCGACGCCGCCATTGCTCCCATACCTAAAGCCACCCGAGGTGACTTGCGCGATGGGTTGAAGACAACGTGGATGCGCTGGTCAGGGCCTTCACTTCTGACGACGACGGGGTGGTGGTCGCGGCGGACTAAGGCGACGTGGTCGATGATGGCGATGGCAGCGCCGAGGGAGGTGATGGTGATGCCAATGATGACGGTAGCGATGCCAGTGACGCGTCGAAGGGCAATCCTGGGGACGCGGTGAGCGACCTGTCCGATTGATTCCGTGCTTCTCACATGTTTGCCCTGCACGTAGAAGCTCAGGCGCGGCCCCAGAGGTTGTAAGAGCATTTTGGGAGGGGGAGCTCCTCATGTAAATATACTACTGCCTCTATCCCTTTAGGTTGAATTGAATATTTTTCTTCATGAACTCACGTATGCTGGGGCAAGGTTGCTGTTGCGGTTTACCTTAGCCTGGACGAGCCCAAAACCGGCTCAAGAGATTGTGAGTTTTTGGGAAGCTCATGAGGAATTCGTCGACACGCCCGAGGGGGCCGCGTGATAAGCGAGCACCGGCTGCGGTGTGACACGTGCGTGGCTCGTGTGCTTCATGCCCAGCCCCGCTTGTGAGGGGCCCGCGAGGGGGAGCGAAACGCGCGAACTCCGAAATAAGGCAAGAACCAGACTGCGAGAAATAGCTCAAACGAGAAAAATGCATCCCCCCGTGCGCATCAAACGAAAATTCAACTTCAACTTAAATCCAAATCCAGAAGGCAGGGTTACAGAAAAGAGATTCAAAGAAAATGGCCGCATCCGTTGCCTAGTCTAGTCTTCGATGTCTTCTCACCAGCGCGGAGCTAAGTGCTGCCACTAGGCGTGGGAGGGAGCCCCCGAGTTCCGAGGGCGCCACTCCTGAGACTCCGGGGCGTGTACTGCCCCACTCGTTATTACGTGATAGTGTCACGGGCGGCGATCTTCATAGGCGTGAGACTTACTTTATATCGCCTGACGAGGGCCCCGCCTTGCGCCACCCCCTACCACTGTCGGGACGATCGGAGACCAGGACAGCGCAACAAGGGCAGAGGGGACGCCAGCGGCGCCCTCGGCGACCACGGGTCCTCTGCCGGGGGAAGGGTCTCCGGCGACACCCCGGCAAAGGGCCTACCTCCGGGCGTTGCCTTTCTCCGTGCGACGCAGGGAGGGGCCTTGCTCCTGGCCCCTCCCACGCAGCCCCGAGTGAGCCTCTTCTGGCGAGACGGATACCATCGCGCCGGAACCGTCGCCTGGTGCTGTGACCTGGTTCACTTGCGATTCATGGTTAGCGTAAGACTGCCCCTGGGAGATTAGCGGTACCCTATAGCTGTTGTCGACGGCGCGGTTGTCGGGGCTCTCGGGCGGCTCCTGGAAGGCGTCAGCTCCTAGTGCCTCTTCTTCCCAACCCGGCTCGAGGAATGAGCCAGGGTCATCTTCTGGCGCGTATTCCTGGTTCATCATGCGGGGCACGTAGGCCTCTGAGGCACTTTCTCCGAAGGCCTCGCCGTAGTGCCCCATGCTCCATGTCGCCCGGCTCAAGACGCTGTTCTAAGGATTGGGGGGTAGCGCCTCACCAGGGCCGCGTGCGTCGACGCTCGTGCCCGCACCCATCTGAGGTTGTGCAGGTGCTAGGGGCGCCCTTCACCGTGGATCGTGCTGATGTCGACAAAGCCCTCGGGCGCATGCTACCTCTTGAGCACTGCGTTGGTTTTTGAGAACCAAGGTATCAATCTAGTAGGAGATCACGCTCAAGTACCACACACCTACACAAACAAATAAGAACCTCGCAACCAACGCGATAAAGAGGTTGTCAAGCCCTTCACCGTCACTTACGAGAGTGAGATCTGATAGATATGATAAGATAATATTTTTGGTATTTTTATCATAAAGAGAAATAAAGATGCAAAGTAAAATAAATGGACAAGGAAATAACTAAGTGTTGGAAGATTAATTTGATGGATGATAGACCGGGGGACCATAGGTTTCACTAGTGGCTTATCTCAAGAGAATAAGTATTGTGGTAGGTAAACGAATTACTATCAATCAATTGATAGAATTGAGCATAGTTATGAGAATATCTAGGTATGATCATGTATATAGGCATCACATCCGAGACAAGTAGACCAAAACAATTCTGCATCTACTACTATTACTCCAGACATCGACCGCTATCCAGCATGCATCTAGAGTATTAAGTTCATAAGAATAGAGTAATGGTTTAGGGAAGATGAGATGATGTAGAGGGATAAACTCATGAAATATGATATAAACTCCATCTTTTTATCCTTGATGGCAACAATACAATACGTGTCGGTTCCCTTTCTGTCACTGGGATCGAGCACTGCAAGATTGAACCCAAAGCTAAGCACCTCTCCCATTGCAAGAAAGATCAATCTAGTAGGCCAAACCAAACTGATAATTCAAAGAGACTTGCAAATATAAATAAATCATGGAAAACGTTTAATATAAACCGGATGATTTTCTGTCCTCGTAAGCCGTCTGCTACGTGTGCCACGTGCCCCATCAGCCCATGCTTTTCCTCCACCAGCTTATCCCTTCCTCGCGCCTTCTCGTCCACTCGTCACTCTCCTCATTGTGTTCCATCTCTTTTTTCCCCTCCACTTGCTACTGAAAGGAAGAGATGACGCCGGCCAAATCCACATCACCGCGTGTTGCATGGTGAAGCACCCACTCAAGGGGACTACAACGGCGGCCGCCGGTGCCGCAGACGACGGAGCATCCACCATCGCGGCCACATCGTGCCGCGTTGTAGCAACCCCCGTCGTCATCGTGCTGCGTAGCAGCATCCGCCCCTCGCCGTCGCGTGCTTCATCGCGGCAACCGCGTCGCCGTCATGCTGCGATGGAGCACCAACAAGCGGTGGGGCGCTGCAGTGCAACTCTGCCGGCGGCACCGTCGGGGTGCTGTGGTGGAGTCCGTCGTGCCGGTGCGGGCTGCAGCAAAACATCATCGGTGGCGTCGGGTGCTGCGATGGAGCATCGATGGACCACCTCCGCGCCGGCGTCAGCGTTGTAGTGAAGCATCACCGGCAACGGTGGGTGCTGCGATGGAGCGTCGATGCTTTTTTGTGTTTGGTGCTGCCATGGCTGCAATAGAGCAGGCCGGTGCTCCCGGAGCATCCCTAGCGCTGCAATGGAGCGCTGCCAGCAATGCAGCAGTCGGTGGCGGCTCTTGGAGATGCGTTGCTGCGTGCACAGATAGCCCCGGTGCCATGGCAGCTGCTGCGTTGGTCTGGTGAAAGGGGAGCAGAGGAGGAAGACGTGACATGGGCTGTATTGCTTGGATCGAACGGCCACCCAGCGCTAGATCGGATGGCTACACAGGCGGATGATTTCTTAGAGAAATCATCCGGCTGATTGGTAGCATCGCCCATAAATCATACATAAAAGAATTCAGAGGAGAATCAAATATTGTTCATAGATAATCTGGATCATAAACCCACAATTCATCGGATCTCGACAAACACACTGCAAAAGAAGATTACATTGAATACATATCCAAGAAGATCGAGGAGAACTTTGTATTGAGATCCAAAGAGAGAGAAGAAGCCATCTATCTAATAACTACGGACCCGTAGGTTTGAAGTAAACTACTCACACATCACCGGAGAGGCCATGGAGTTGATGTAGAGGCCCTCTGTGAGCAATGCCCCCTCCGACGGAGCTCCGGAAAAGGCCCCGAGATGGGATCTCCCGAGTATAGAAGGTTGCTGCGGTGGAATTGGGTTTTCGTGGTGCTCCTGGATGTTTGGGGGGTACATGGATATATATAGGAGGAAGAAGTACGTCGATGGAGCAACGGAGGGCCCGTGAGGGTGGAGGGCGCGCCTAGGGCGTAGGCGTGCCCCCTGCCTCGTGCCTTCCTCTCTTGTTTCTTGAAGGCCACTCCAAGTCTCCTGGATCACGTTTGTTGAGAAAATCACGTTCCCGAAGGTTTCATTCTGTTTTGACTCCGTTTGATATTCCTTTTCTTAGAAACCCTAAAATAGGCAAAAAAAACAACAATTTGGGCTGGGCCTTCGGTTAGTAGTTTAGTCCCAAAAATGATATAAAAGTGTAAAATAAAGCCCATTAACATCCAAAATAGATAATATATTAGCATGGAGCAATCAAAATTTATAGATATGTTGGAGACGTATCAAGCATCCCCAAGCTTAATTCCTGCTCGTCCTCGAGTAGGTAAATGATAAAAGAAGAATTTTTGATGTGGAATGCTTTCTAACATATTTCTCAATGTAATTTTTCTTTATTGTGGCATGAATGTTCAGATCCGAAAGATTCAAGATAAAAGTTTAATATTGACATAAATATAATAATACTTCAAGCATACTAACTAAGCAATTATGTCTTCTCAAAATAACATGGCCAAAGAAAGTTATCCCTACAAAATCATATAGTCTGGCTATGCTCTATCTTCACCACACAAAATATTTAAATCATGCACAACCCCGATGACAAGCCAAGCAATTGTTTCATACTTTTGATATTCTCAAACTTTTTCAAACTTTACGGAATATATGAGCGTGAGCCATGGATATAGCACTATGGTGGAATAGAATGGTGGTTGTGGAGAAGACGAAAAGGAGAAGATAGTCTCATATCGACTAGGCGTATCAACGGGCTATGGAGATGCCCATTAATAGATATCAATGTGAGTGAGTAGGGATTGCCATGCAACAAATGCACTAGAGCTATAAGTATATGAAAGCTCAACAAAAGAAACTAAGTGGGTGTGCATCCAACTTGCTTGCTCATGAAGACCTAGGGCATTTTGAGGAAGCCCATCATTGGAATATAGAAGCCAAGTTCTATAATGAAAAATTCCCACTAGTATATGAAAGTGATATCATAGGAGACTCTCTATATGAAGAACATGGTGCTACTTTGAAGCACAAGTGTGGAAAAAGGATAGTAACATTGTCCCTTCTCTCTTTTTCTCTCATTTTTTTATTTGGGCCTTCTTTCTTTTTTTTTCTTTTGGCCTCTTTTCTCCCCTTTTTTTATTTTTTGTCCGGAGTCTCATCCCGACTTGTGGGGGAATCATAGTCTCCATCATCCTTATCTCACTTGGGACAATGCTCTAATCATGATGATCATCACACTTTATTTACTTACAACTCAAGAATTACAACTCGATACTTAGAACAATGTATGACTCTATCTGAGTGCCTCCGGCGGTGTACCGGGATGTGCAATGATGCATGAGTGACATGTATGAAAGAATTATGAACGGTGGCTTAGCCACAAATACGATGTCAACTACATGATCATGCAATCAATATGATAATGATGAAGCGTGTCATAATAACGGAACAGTGGAAAGTTGCATGGCAATATATCTCGTAATGGCTATGGAAATGCCATAATAGGTAGGTATGGTGGCTGTTTTGAGGAAGGTATATGGTGGGTTTATGGTACCGGCGAAAGTTGCGCGATACTAGAGAGGCTAGCAATGGTGGAAGGGTGAGAGTGCATATAATCCATGGACTCAACATTAGTCATAAAGAACTCGCATACTTATTGCAAAAATCTACAAGTTATCGAAACAAAGTATTACACGCATGCTCCTAGGGGGATAGATTGGTAGGAAAAGACCATCGCTCGTCCCCGACCACCACTCATAAGGAAGACAATCAATAAATAAATCATGCTCCGACTTAATCACATAACGGTCCACCATGCGTGCATGCTACAGGAATCACAAACTTCAACACAAGTATTTCTCAAATTCACAACCACTCAACTAGCATGACTCTAATATCACCATCTCCATATCTCAAAACAATTATCAAGTATCAAACTTCTCATAGTATTCAATGCACTTATATGAAAGTATTTATTATTGCCATGTTGTTCTAAAGGACTCTCAAAATAATATAAGTGAAGCATGAGAGAACAATGGTTTCTATAAAACAAATCCACCACCGTGCTCTAAGAGAAATAAGTGAAGCACTAGAGCAAAAACTATATAGCTCAAAATATATAAGTGAAGCACATAGAGTATTCTAATAAATTTCAATTCATGTGAGTCTCTCTCAAAAGGTGTGTACAACAAGTATGATTGTGGTAAACTAAAAAGCAAAGACTCAAATCATACAAGACACTCCAAGCAAAACACATATCATGTGGTGAATAAAAATATAGCTCCAAGTAAAGTTACTGCTAGACGAAGACGAAAGAGGGGATGCCTTCCGGGGCATCCCCAATCTTAGGCTTTTTGGTGTCCTTGGATTTTACCTTGGGGTGCCATGGGCATCCCCAAGCTTAGGCTCTTTCCACTCCTTGTTCCATAATCCATCAAATCTTTACCCAAAACTTGAAAACTTCACAACACAAAACTCAAAATAGAAAATCTTGTGAGCTCCGTTAGCGAAAGAAATCAAAACACCACTTCAAGGTACTGTAATGAACTCATTATTTATTTATATTGGTGTTAAACCTACTGTATTACAACTTCTCTATGCTTTATAAACTCTTTTACTAGCCATAGATTCATCAAAATAAGCAAACAACACAAGAAAAACATAATCTGTCAAAAACAGAACAGTCTGTAGTAATCTGGAGCTAACGCAAGTTCTGGAACCCCAAAAATGATAAAATAAATTGCTGGACGTGAGTAATTTATCTAATAATCATCTTAGAAAAAAATTAACTAAATATCACCTTCCAAATAAAAATGTCAGCGATTCTCGTGAGCGCTAAAGTTTCTGTTTTTTACAGCAAGATCAAAAAGACTTTCCCCAAGTCTTCCCAACGGTTCTACTTGGCACAAACACTAATTAAACACAAAAAACACAAAAAAAATATAGAGGATAGATAAATTAATTATTACTAAACAGGAGCAAAAATCAAGTAATAAAAATAGAATTGGGTTGCCTCCCATCATGCGCTATCGTTTAACGCCCATAGCTAGGCATAAAAGCAAAGATAGATCTAGGTATTGCCATCTTTGGTAGGTAATTCTTCAATGAGGAAGCTATAATTCTTAGGAGTTTCTTACTTTTTATTAATTATCAAACTCCTAGGCACAAAATCAATAAAATCATTTATAGCAAACAATTCCTTAATGATAGCAAAAAGATTAGGATGAACACTTATTGATTTTAAAGCCGCAGTTTCCTTACTAGAGGATTCACCCTTATTTTTAGGAACATAAACAAGCTTGGCAGTTTTAGTAGGAGGATTTGGAGTATTTTTAATGGAAGAAAAAGCGGATCCCAAGTTGGCGATAATTCCCTCAAGTTTATCGATTCTAGTAGAATCTGGATCTATTCTTTCATTAACTATGGGTTCTTTTTCCTTCAAAAAATTTCAAAGTAACTCCCACCTTAGATCCATATTGGGTAATTTGGTTGTGGATCTTTTAATCCAAATTCTCAATCAACTCTATAGTGGCAACTTTATTCTCAATAATTTCAAGCCTTTGCATCACATGTTCCAAAGTTAACATAGTCCCATTAACCAAAAGAGGTGGTGGGCCAAACAAATCTATCATAGCATTATAAGAATCAAAAGTATGGCTACCCAAGAAATTTCCTCCGGTAATGGTATCAAGAATATATCTATTCCAAGGGGTGATTCCTACATAAAATTGCGAAGAAGAACAGAAGTAGATTGCTTCCTATTAGATCTATTTTGAGCATTGCAAATTCTGTACCAAGCATCTTTTAGATTTTCTCCCTCCCTTTGTTTAAAATTAAGAACTTCATTCTCGGGAGACAAAGGAGTAGATAAAGGACTAGCCATAATGACGAAGCAAGCAGAAAAGAGGCGAATAGGGAAAGAGAAGGGGAAGGGAGAGAGAGGGCGAATAAAACGGCAAGGGTGAACTAGGGGAGAGGAAACGAGAGGAAAATGGCAAATAATGTAATGCGACGGATAAGAGTTTGTGATGGGTAATTGGTATGTTTTGACTTGGTAATGGAGCCAGAAATGACTCGTTGTGGGAGTCAAATATTGACTTGACATGGCGCGAATCTCCCCGGCAACGGCGCTAGAAATCCTTCTTGCTACCTCTTGACCACTGCGTTGGTTTTCCCTTGAAGAGGAAAGGGTGATGCAGCAAAGTAGCATAAGTATTTCCCTCAGTTTTTGAGAACCAAGGTATCAATCCAGTAGGAAATCACACTCAAGTCCCACGCACCTACACAAACAAATAAGAACCTCGCAACCAACGCGATAAAGGGGTTGTCAAGCCCTTCACGGTCACTTACGAGAGTGAGATCTGATAGATATGATAAGATAATATTTTTGGTATTTTTATGATGCAAAGTAAAATAAACGGCCAAGAAAATAACTACGTGTTGGAAGATTAATATGATGGAAGATAGACCCGAGGGCCATAGGTTTCACTAGTGGCTTCTCTCAAGAGCATAAGTATTGCGGTGGGTAAACGAATACTGTCGAGCAATTGATAGAATTGAGCATAGTTATGATAATATCTAGGTATATATAGGCATCACGTGCGAGACAAGTAGACCAAAACGATTCTGCATCTACTACTATTACTCCACACATCGACAGCTATCCAGCATGCATCTAGAGTATTAAGTTCATAAGAACAGAGTAATGCTTTAAGGAAGATGACATGATGTAGAGGGATAAACTCATGCAATATGATATAAACCCCATCTTTTTATCCTCGATGGCAACAATACAATACGTCTCGGTTCCCTTTCTGTCACTGGGATCGAGCACCGCAAGATTGAACCCAAAGCTAAGCACTTCTCCCATTGCAAGAAAGATCAATCTAGTAGGCCAAACCAAACTGATAATTCAAAGAGACTTGCAAAGATAAACCAATCATACATAAAAGAATTCAGAGGAGAATCAAATATTATTCATAGATAATCTGGATCATAAACCCACAATTCATCGGATCTCGACAAACACACCGCAAAACAAGATTACATCGAATAGATCTCCAAGAAGATCGAGGAGAACTTTGTATTGAGATCCAAAGAGAGAGAAGAAGCGATCTAGCTAATAACTATGGACCCGTATGTTTGAAGTAAACTACTCACACATCACCGGAGAGGCCATGGAGTTGATGTAGAGGCCCTCCGTCATCAATGCCCCCTCCGACGGAGCTTCAAAAAAGGCCCTGAGATGGGATCTCTCGAGTACAGAAGGTTTCGGCGGTGGAATTAGGTTTTCGTGGTGCTCCATGATGTTTGGGGGGTACATGGATATATATAGGAGGAAGAAGTACGTTTGTGGAGCAACGGAGGGCCCACGAGGGTGGAGGGCGCGCCCGGGGGGGGGGAGGGGTAGGCGCGCCCCCCTGCCTCGTGCCTTCCTCCCTTGTTTCTTGACGGCCACTCCAAGTCTCCTGGATCATGTTTGTTGAGAAAATCTCCTTCCCGAAGGTTTCATTCTGTTTGGACTCCGTTTGATATTCCTTTTCTTCGAAACCCTAAAATAGGAAAAAACAGCAATTTGGGCTGGGCCTCCGGTAAGTAGGTTAGTCCCAAAAATGATATAAAAGTGTAAAATAAAGCCCATAAACATCCAAAATAGATCATATAATAGCATGGAGCAATCAAAAATTATAGATACGTTGAAGACGTATCAATGCACTTGGGGGTACGCGGGCGCGGAGAGGCCCGCCGTGGGATCCTGCTGCTGCTTGGGGCGTGAGCTGGTAGCAGAAGGACGGTGCTCCCGTGGCTGCCGCGTCCAGTAGCTCGGCGACGCGTTCCAGCAGTGGATCCCGACCGCTCTCCATTAGGCGGCACCACTGTAGCTCCCGTGCCACTGTGAGCGCGGCCCGCATGTTCGCCTACTCCCTCCTGGTGTGCGGCGCCGTCACCGCGGTGTGGCTTGTGGCCCTTCTAGCAGCTCGCATCTATCGGGGAGTAAGAGCAGAGGGTGAGTGACCGCGCCGCCCACGCCCCGTTGTGTTTGGTGGTGCGCGTGTCGCCTGAGGTATGGGGCTGTGGTCTTCCTGGGCTGGTAGCGCCGTCCGGGCCGGCCAGCCTGCCTAGCAGTCGGCGTTGGTCCTTGAGTCGCCTAACATCGGAGCCGCGGGCGCCAAAGGATCAAGGAGCGGATCGGCTGATGGGAGGAGAGCCCCGGCGCACCCCTACCTGGCGCGCCAAATGTCGGATCACGGGTTCCAGCAAAACCCTCAAGGTTCGAACACTGGGGTGCGCGCAAAGATCTCCCCCCTACCGATCCAAGCCCTAACTCAGCTAAGATCTTACGAACTAACTCGACAAACTCACAGCATAGAGGGCACAAGATTTATATTGGTTCGGGCCACCGTTGTGGTGTAATACCCTACTCCAGTGTGGTGTGGTGGATTGCCTCTTGGGCTGAGGATGAACAGTACAAGGGGAAGAACAGCCTCCTGAGGAGAGGTGTTCTTGTGCTTGGTGGATGTGTTTGTAGGGATGGACTAGTTCTAGTCTAAGATGAGGTCCCCCTAGCTACGGTGCTGGCTAGTCCTATTTATAGTGGCCTTGGTTCTCTTCCCAAATATTGTGCGGGAAGGGATCTCACAACGGCCAATTTGTAGGGGGACAACTAGTACAAGCTATCCTCACAAAAGCAGTCTTCGCATGCCAAAGGCGCTGGTGGTGACGTCGTCTTGGGCTCCATGGTGACCTTCGTCTTGCCGTCCTTCTGGTCTTGGTCTTGTTGCACCAATATGGAAACCTTTGCTTGGCGCCTGGGTACTCTACGCCTGTGCTTGCTCCCTTGGCACCAAAGGGGAAACAAGGACACTGTGCACACTGGCGCGCGCCTGGCCTTGGTCGTCATGGCTCACATCATTGGAACCTGGCGAGGTTGGCCTCGCCTTGAACTCTCCGCCCCTCGCGAGCCAGCCTGGTGAGGCCGCTCCTGAGGAGGTCTTGTGTCGTCCACCTCGTGAGGCTTGGCCCCTCGCGAGGGTCTTGAGTCCTTGCTGGTGAAGATGGGCCGTACGGGCCCGCTCGCAGAGCCACGCCGTGGGCCACAGGTAGGCAAGTCTCGGGACCCCCGTTCCCAGAACACCGACAGGTGTTTCTGGCTGAGGCCGAGAGGGGGGCACCCCTTAGTTTGTGTGTGGTATAAATTGTGATCCCATGCAAGTTTGTGTCCACCCTATCTTACAGTTTTTGTTGAGCGATGCTTTTAGTGATGCCTGGCATCAGGAAAGTTAAGCTCGTTTGTGATGGTTAGGTTTGTTTATAACCCAAAGACCATAATAGGAATTAGGCAACATCTTGGGGTAGACTAAACAAATCGTTTACTTCTGGGTAAAGAGTACAACCTCTGCAGAGTATAAAAACCTATTCTAATAGACATGTATGCAATTAAGGACTAAAGTTTGGGATGGGCCAAGTGTTGGTCTTAGTGTTGGTCTTCGGAGGAAAGGAATTAAATCAGATATTGTTTATGATTTATGATGGATGATTATTATCACTAATATTTTTATGGACTAACCCCCGTGCTCTAGTTGATATTGGTATGTGTTATTTTACTTTCATGAAAAGCCCTTTATGAGGCGTCGCTTCAGATACTCGACTGCGGCATTTATTTTCAAGACCTTTCTAGGCATCACTTCACACACCCAACTGGCTTGTACACTATTCTCTTTTGGAATTCACAGGACGGTTCTACCTCCTAAAATGTACATTTGCCTTTGATTTTATTTGGATTAAAGCCCTTTGCATGGTGACGCAAAGGCACCCAACTATGGCATTCTTTTATATTTTCTTTTGGGTTCTCTCGGGACGGTTCTACCTCCTAAAACCCGACTTCAATTTTTGCATGACAACATGATTTATACCTCTCTAATATTGGTTGGTTGACAATTAATTCCTACCCAAATATAGTATTCTGTAGGATCACATTCTTTGGTTAAATTATTGAATTCTTGCCATGTCATAATATTGTTGAATATACTTAAAGTTTAACTTCATACATTCTGCCTACTTTTATTATATCTTTTGTCCATGATGTTTGTGAGTACATTCAAATGTACTCACTAGCTTGTCCTTGGCCATTGTCTTGGACAAATTGTGATTCAGAGGAGAGCGCTACGAAGACACCCCCGCTGCCTAGGAAATCGGAGATAACAACCATGCGGGATATGAGTTATCTAGGTCAGCTGTTCCTGTGGGAATGGAGCCCCATCGATGTTGGAGATCCATGAGTCGCTTCTGTCACCCGCCCCTGGAAACCCTTGTGGTACTTAATGGACCTTTATGGTCTTGTACTCAAATTCTTGTAACTACATGGAATTCTGTATCAGGGAAGTGTCCACCAGCGAACATTAATCCAGGGGCTGGTGATAACACAAGGCTCATTTGTTGGGATTTTATGTCCCAGAAAACTAGCCCTGACAGGCAAAGGTCGATGGTCTTATTCACATGATCGGGTTTATGATTGACACTCTTAATCAAAACACTACACAACTTGAGTTTTTAACCCAGGTTGTAGATGATCGACATGCCGTGATCGAGGAGATGAGGAAGCATTTCAGGAGCATCTTTGCTTCCTACCAAGACCCAGGAGTGACCGTATAACGCTAAGTGCCTGGATCTCCCCGGCTTGATTGTAAGCTTGGGGGAGATTCACATGCACTTTGTGTCTTTATATTTTTGCAAGATTAGGCTATAAGGTTTTATTTTCAATAAGGTTGACCAATCAATTTTCCTCTTGAGTTAGGGATGACCCTTTCTGATGGGTATATGGATATCTTGATATGTGAAGTCATTAATTTTTACTTGAGAACGTATTTGATGATTGTTGTGATTTAAATAGTAGCATAGTTACTTGCATGATGATTATAAGTACACCAAATTGCAGTTGTTGAGTTTTTGAAAAGAGATGAAATAATTATATAAGCTAGCTCATTGAATGTTCAACTTACAAGAGGGTAAGCAGAGTAATTAATCCTCTTCAATATTAAAAAATGCGCTTGTAAAATAAGTCTTTCGAGATTCATGTCCGGCTTGCATATCGTATGAAAAGTGAAATGAGCCTTTTACATGTGTCAATGATAGGAGACTAAATCCCTTAAAGAATTTGGAATCTCCAAAACAAGAAGAGGAAAAGAATAACTGCTTGCCCTGTTGAAACAATGATGAACTCGGGTATGAAGTTGTTACATGTCCATAACAAAATTAAGTGACAAAGTGTGGATGCCTGCATGATCATTATAGTAGTAGGGATGAGCTATCATTTCTCGTAAACCTTTTATTCCTAATTGTTCCTTTAAAACAATAATAGACTCATGCCTTTTTCATATCCGTATCTCATAAACACAAGGTAATTTCTTGGGGACGAGCAAGACTTAAGCTTGGGGGAGTTCACGAGTCCAATTTAAGTGATGATTTTGACAAGAATTTTATGCCTACATGGTACACTTTGTGGAATTTTACCGTGTTTTCGCACCTCTTTTTGTTGATAATCTCTAAGGTAATGTCTTTTGGACCAATCATCATATAATGGAGGGAATTCTTAGAAATGTTAGTGGAATCACCTATTTAAAGTCATAATCACCTACCATAAAAGAATCAATCAAGAAGGCCAAAGAAACAGGCGTCATCACAGATCTAGAGCAAAAGACAGTGTTCGATACGACCGCACGCCCGTATGATGTCATGTCACCGCCGCCGGATCAACTATTTCCACCCTGTCAAATTGGATCACAGATAACACGCCTAGAGACACCAGATACTCATCCAAAGGCAGAACCATATCTTCTCGAGTTCATCCGGATGAGGGATTGGCAATGAGAAGAAGGGGATCCTTCCCACCACATACGATAAGGGGGACAACATCATCACCGCTGTCATCATCATCATCATCATCATCTACTCCATCATCATTGTCATCATCCACACCCTTATCATCTGCAACATTAAGAACCCTAGTGGATCCTTTGGTGTATCATTTGATATGTTCATCCATGGATGCCATTACAATTGTTATGATGTTTATTGTTCCCATGTGTGAGTAAACCCCTAATTCTCGAGGATATGGATGAACCTTGGTATGTGTATGATCTAAAACATTATTGTGGATATGAGATCCTCTGTTGAATGCTTAGTTTAATAACTTCATGAATGTTGTGAAGGGGCTCCACTCAGCATTTGTGCCTTATGGCCACAAAGTATATCGCTATTGTTATAAAGGGCTAGGTTGTGGACGTAATTCGAGGTGACAGTAAAAGCCTATTGCTGTTAACCTTTGCAATTGACCGAGGAATTATGGAGAACCCTTAGAGAGGCCATGTCCATGGTGTAACCCTTAATTATCATGAGTTGTGACACTCTAGGGTGACTATAATGGTGGCGTGTGCGGCACGAAGTCTACCACGAGTAGAACATGTATTGTACCCGGCTTTGCCCAACATAATCTTGAAAAGTGGCTCTGATACGTCTCCAACATATCTATAATTTTTGATTATTCCATGCTATTATGTTATCTGTTTGGGATGTTTTATATGCATTAATATGCTATTTTATATTATTTTTGGGACTAACCTATTAACCTAGAGCCCAGTGCCAGTTCCTGTTTTTTCCCTGTTTTTGAGTTTCGCAGAAGGAATACCAAATGGAGTCCAAACGGAATAAAACCTTTACGATGATTTTTCTTGGACCAGAAGACAACCAGGAGACTTCGAGATGAAGTCATAAGAGCCACGAGGCAGCCACAAGGACGGAAGGCGTGCCAAGGGGGGTAGGGCGCGCCCCCACCCTTGTGGGCCCCTCGTGTACCCCCTGACCTAATTTCTGCACCTATATATTCCCATATATCCCCAAAACAACAGAGGCATCCATGAAAACACTTTTCCACCGCCGCAACCTTTTGTACCCATGAGATTCCATCTAGGGACCTTTTCTGGCACCCTGCCGGAGGGGGGTTCGCTCACGGAGGGCTTCTACATCAACTCTATTGCCCTTTCGATGAAGCTTGAGTAGTTTACCACAGACCTACGGGTCCACAGCTAGTAGCTAGATGGCTTTTTCTCTCTCTTAGATTCTCAATACCATGTTCTCCTCGATGTTCTTGGAGATCTATTTGATGTAATACTTTTTTGCGGTGTGTTTGCCGAGATCCGATGAATTGTGGATTTATGATTAGATTATCTATCAATATTATTTGAATCTCCTCTGAATTCTTTTATGCGTGATTTGATATATTTGTAATTCTCTTCGAACTATTTGTTTGGTTTGGCCAACTAGATTGGTTTTTCTTGCAATGGGAGAAGTGCTTAGCTTTGGGTTCAATCTTGCAGTGTCCTTTCCCAGTGATAGTAGGGGCAGCAAGGCACGTATTGTATTGTTTCCATCGAGGATAAAAAGATAGGGTTTTGATCATATTGCTTGAGTTAATTCCTCTACATCATGTCATCTTGCTTAATGCGTTACTCCGTTCTTTTTGAACTTAATACTCTAGATGCATGATGGATAGAAGTCGATGTGTGGAGTAATAGTAGTAGATGCAGAATCGTTTTGGTCTACTTGACATGGACGTGATGCCTATATTCATGATCATTGCCTTAGATATCGTCATAACTTTGCGCTTTTCTATCAATTGCTCGGCAGTAATTTGTTCACCCACTATAATATTTTCTATCTTGAGAGAAGCATGTAGTGAAATCTATGGCCCCCGGGTCTATTTTCCATCATATAAGTTTCTATTTTCTATCTTATAAGTTTCCGATCTACTATTTTGCAATCTTTTACTTTCCGATCTATAAACCAAAAATACCAAAAATATGTACTTACCGTTTTTTTACTTTTATCTATCTCTATCAGATCTCACTTTTGCAAGTAACCATGAAGGGATTGACAACCCCTTTATCGCATTGGGTGCAAGTTGTTTGATTGTTTGTACAGGTATTCAGTGACTTGTGCGCTGTCTCCTACTGGATTGATACCTTGGTTCTCAAACAGAGGGAAACTTATATCTACTTTGCTGCATCACCGTTTCCTCTTCAACAAAAAAACCAACGCAAGCTCAAGAAGTAGCAGGAACAATATCTAGCGCCGTTACCAGGGAGATCTACATCAAGTCAAGCCATACCAAGTACCCATCATAAACTCTCATCTCTTGCATTACATTATTCACCATCCGCCTCTCGTTTTCCTCTCCCCCACTTCTAAAATGATTTTCGAAAACATTTGCCTTTTCTTCGCCCCTCTTCCGTTCGTCTTCTTTGTTTGCCTTTTGTTTGCCCGTGCGTTAGATCATTTATCTTGCCGTCATGGCTAGTCCTCCCATCATTGTTAGCACTCCCGATAATTAAGTCCTCAATTTTAAACAAAGGGAGGGTGAAAATTTAAAAGATGCTTGGTATAGAATTTGCAATGCTCAAAATAGATCTACTCGAAAGCAATTTACTGCCGTTCTTTTTCGCAATTTCTATGTGGTAATTACTCTTTGGAATAGATATGTTCTAGATACCATTACCAGGGGGAATTGTTTTGGGGAGCCATACTTTTGATTCTTACAATGCCATGATAGATTTGTTAGGCCCACCACCTCTTTTGATCAATGGAATTGTTTTACTTGGAGCATGTCATGCAAAGGCTTGATATTATTGAAAATAAAATTGCTACAATTGAGTTGATTGAAAATTTGGGTAAAAAGATTCATTATAAAATTACTCAATATGTATCTAAGCTAGTAGTTACTTAAAAGAATCTTAGAGAAAAGGAACCCATAGTTAATGAAAAGATAGATCAATATTCTACTAGAATTGGCAAACTAGAGGATATTATTACCAAATTGGGTTCCTCTTTTTCCTCCGTTAAAACTATTCAAAATCTTTCTCATACTCAAGTTGCCAAGTTTATTTACGTACCTAAGAATAAGGGTGAATCTTCTAGTAAAGAAAATGAAGATCTCAAAACAATAAGTGTTCACCCCAATTTTTTTGATATTATTAAGGAACCAATTACCACAAGTGAATTTGTTGATTTCTTCCCTAGGAGTTTGATTATTGATAAAACTAAAGAATCTCCTGAAGATTACGCGTGTGCAATTGAAGAATTACATACCGAAGATGAGAACACCTAGATCTATTCATGTTTTTATGTCTAGCTAAGGGCGTTAAACAATAGCGCTTGCTGGGAGGCAACCCAATTTTATTTTTGTTTTTGCTTTTTAGGTTCAATTTTGCAATAAATAATTCATCTAGCTCTCGTTAGATGCGGTTTTGTGTTTTAATTAGTGTTTGTGCCAAGTAAGACCTTTGGGATAGCTCACAGTGATAGTTGATTTGATCTTGCTGAAAAACAGAAACTTTTGCACCCAGGAAATTAATTTTGCTTTTTTTACAGAAGTGCGGTTTTGATTTGATTATTTTTTGCATAATATTAATAAACAAATTGCATAGGTTTTCCTAATTGTTTAGAATATTTTGAGTTACAGAAGTATTCGAAATATACAGATTGCTACAGACTGTTCTATTTTTGATAGATTTTGTTTTCTATGTGTTGTTTCTTTATTTTGATGAATCTATGGGTAGTATCTGGGGGGTATGAACCATGGAAAAGTTGGAATACAGTAGATATTACACCAATATAAATAAAGAATGAGTTCACAACAATTCCAAAAGTGCTGATTTATTTTCTTATACTAACAGAGCTTATGAGATTTTCTTTTGAGTTTTGTGTTGTGAAGTTTTCAAGTTTTGGGTAAGGATTTTATGGACTATGGAATAACAAGTGGCAAGAGCCTAGGCTTCGGCATGGCCAAGGCACCCCAAGGTATTATTCAAGGACAACCAAGAGCCTAAGCTTGGGGATGCCCCGAAAGGCATCCCCTCTTTTGTCTTTGTCTATCAGTAGCTTTACTTGAGGCTATATTTTTATTCACCACATGATATGTGTTTTGCTTCGAGCGTCTTGTATGATTTGTGTCTTCGCTTCTTAGTTTTCTACAATCATACTTGCTATACACACCTTTTGGGAGAGACACGCATGAATCATGATTTATTAGAATACTCTATGTGCTTCACTTATATCTTTTGAGCTAGGCAATTTTGCTCGAGTGCTTCACTTATATCCTTTCAGAGCATGGCGGTGGTTTTATTTTATCGAAATAGCATGGTAATTTGCTTTGGTTATAAATTTAGTCCTAATATGATAGGCATCCAAGAGGGATATAATAAAAACTTTCATATAAAAAGTGCATTGAATACTATGAGAAGTTTGATTCCTTATGATGGTTTTGAGATATGAAGATGGTGATATTAGAGTCATGCTAGTGAGTAGTTATGAATTTGAGAAATACTTGTGTTGAGGTTTGTGAGTCTCGTGGCATGCACGTATAGTGACCCGTTATGTAACGAAGTTGGAGCATGAGATATTTTTTGATTTTCTTGCTTATGAGTGGTGGTCGGGGACGATCGATGGTCTTTTCCTACTAGTCTATATCCCTAGGAGCATGTGCGTAGTACTTCGTTTCGATAACTAATAGATTTTTGCAATAAGTATGTGAGTTCTTTATGACTAATGTTGAGTCCATGGATTATACGCACTCTCACCCTTCCACCATTGCTAACCTATCTTGTGCTGCACAACTTCCGCCGGTACCATAAACCCACCATATACCTTCCTCGAAACAGCCACCATACCTACCTATTATGGCATTTCCATAGCCAGATATATTGCCATGCAACTTTCCACCGTTCCGTTCATTATAACACATTCCATCATTGTTATACTGCTTTGCATGATCATTTAGTTGACATCATATTTGTGGCAAAGCCACCTTTCATAATTTTTATACATGTCACTCTTGATTCATTGCACATCCCGGTACACCGCCAGAGGCATTCACATAGAGTCATATTTTGTTCTAGTATCGAGTTGTAATCTTCAAGTTGTAAGTAAATAAAAGTGTGATGATGTTCATTATTAGAGCATTGTCCCATGTGAGGAAAAAAAGAGAGAAGGCCAAAAAAATAAAAGAAAAAAGAAAAAAGAGAGAAAAAGAGAGAAGGGGCGATGTTACTATCCTTTTACCACGCTTGTGCTTCAAAGTTGCAGCATGATCTTCATGATAGAGAGTCTCCTATATTGTCATTTTCATATGCTAGTAGGAATTGGCTTGTATATTCCAACGATGGGCTTCCTCAAATTGCCCTAGGTCTTCATGAGCAAGCAAGTTGGATGCACACCCACTTAGTTTTCTTTTTGAGCTTTCATAAACTTATAGCTCTAGTGCATCCGTTGCATGGCAATCCCTACTCACTCACATTGACATCTATTGATGGGCATCTCCATAGCCCGTTGATACACCTAGTTGATGTGAGACTATCTCCTTTTTGTCTTCTCCACAACCACCTTCTATTCCACCTATAGTGCTATGTCCATGGCTCACACTCATGTATTGCGTGAAAGATGAAAAGGTTTAAGGACATCAAAAGTATGAAATAATTGCTTGGCTTGTAATCAGGGTTGTGCATGATTTGAATATTTTGTGTGATGAAGACGGAGCATAGCTAGACTATATGGTTTTGTAGGGATAAACTTTGGCCATGTTATTTTGAGAAGACATAATTGCCTTGTTAGTATGCTTGAAGTATTATTGTTTTTATGTCAACATTAAACTTTTGTTTTGAATCATACGGATCTGAACACTCATGCCACAATAAAGAAATTACATGGATAAATATGTTAGGTAGCATTCCACATCAAAAATTCTGTTTTTGTCATTTACCTACTCGAGGACGAGCAGGAATTAAGCTTGGGGATGATGCTTGATACGTCTCCAACGTATCTATAATTTTTTATTGTTCCACGCTATTATATAATCTCTTTTGGATGTTTTATATGCATTAATATGCTATTTTATATTAATTTTGGGACTAACCTATTAACCTAGAGCCCAGTGCAGTTCCTGTTTTTTCTCTGTTTTTGAGTTTCGCAGAAAAGAAATACCAAACGGAGTCCAAATGGAATAAAACCTTCACGATGTTTTTTCTTGGACCAGATGACAACCAGGAGACTTGGAGATGAAGTCAGAAGAGCCATGAGGTGGCCGCAAGGACGAAGGGCACGCCCAGGGTGGTAGGGCGTGCCCCCCACCCTTGTGGCCCCATCGTGCACCCCCTGACCTAATTTCTGCACCTATATATTCCAATATACCCCCAAACCAACAAAGGCATCCATAGAAACACTTTTCCACCGTCACAACCTTCTATGCCCGTGAGGACCCATCTAGGGACCTTTTCCGGCACCCTGCCGAAGGGGGATTCGATCATGGAGGGCTTCTACATGAACTCTATTGCCCTTCCGATGAAGCGTGAGTAGTTTACCACACACCAACGGGTCCATAGCTAGTAGCTAGATGGCTTCTTCTCTCTTTGATTCTCAATACCATGTTCTCCTCGATGTTCTTGGAGATCTATTCGATGTAATACTTTTTTGTGATGTGTTTGCCGAGATCAGATGAATTGTGGATTTATGATCAGCTTATCTATGAATATTATTTCAATCTCCTCTAAATTCTTTCATGCATGAATTGGTATCTTTGTAATTCTCTTCGGACTATCGGTTTGGTTTCGCTAGCTAGATTGGTTTTTCTTGCAATGGGAGAAGTGCTTAGCTTTGGGTTCAATCTTGCGGTGTCCTTTCCTAGTGATAGTAGTGGCAGCAAGGCACGTATTGTATTGTTGCCATCGAGGATAAGAAGATGGGGTTTTCATCATATTTCTTGAGTTAATTCCTCTACATCATGTCATCTTGCTTAATGCGTTACTCCGTTCTTGATGAATTTAATACTCTAGATGCATGTTGGATAGCGGTCGATGTGTGGAGTAATAGTAGTAGATATAGAATCATTTCAGTCTACTAGACACGAACATGATGCCTATATTCATGATCATTGCCTTAGATATTGTCATAACTTTGCGCTTTTCTATCAATTGCTCGGTAGTAATTTGTTCACCCACCGTAATATTTTCTATCTTGAGAGAAGCCTCTAGTGAAACCTATGGCCCCCGGGTCTATTTTCCATCATATAAGTTTCCGATCTACTATTTTGCAATCTTTTACTTTCTGATCTATAAACCAAAAAGCCCCAAAATATTTACTTTATTGTTTGTTTAGTTCCATCTATCTCTATCAGATCTCACTTTTGCATGTAACCATGAAGGGATGGATAATCCCTTTATCGCGTTTGGTGCAAGTTATTTGAATGTTTGTGCAGGTATTCAGTGACTTGTGCGTTGTCTCGTACTGGATTGATACCTTGGTTCTGAAACTGAGGGAAATACTTATCTCTACTTTGTTGCATCACCCTTTCTTCTTCAAGGGAAAAACCAATGCAAGCTCAAGAAGTAGCATTCTCAAATATCCATTCCATACTATGCTTATGCATAGGTGCGCTAGAAACATATCAATGGGGATTTTGGACTCCCTGAGAACATCTTTCCTTTCTGTTGTTTCATCCGTCACTACAATCCTTTCTGTTTATTTACTTTTATGTTATTTTGTTTCAAGTCACTCCACTACTCAATTATCATTTATATCCGCCCTCACTCTGCTTTAAGTCTACAATTATCCGTAGTCACAAAAATACATTATTCTGTACAATAGAAAAAATCTGATTCCTATGCTCCCCATTGGATCAATAATCTTACTCTGAAAAGGATACAACTAAAACCTTTTGACGGTGTCCTGGACCTGGGGGTGCAAACCTAGTCAGCCCATGCTCCTCGGCTGGGCTAGTGGGACATCATTCTTCTCAAGATGGTCTCTCGAGGATGCATGCTGGAGGTGCGATCAAGACTAAATCTACCGAAGACTTCTCGTATACTCCAAGACTTCTCCCGCCGCCTCCACTCCAAGGCACCGACCTTGTAACCCTAGATGCCCTACCTGGCGTGTATATAAGACGAAGGGTTTAGCCCCTAGAGGGGACATTAACGCAATCTCATTCACCTGACCTAGAGTTTGAACACTGATACGTCTCCGTCGTATCGACTTTCCCTAATGCTTTTGCTCTTGTTTTGGACTCTAATTTGCATGATTTGAATGAAACTAACCTGGACTGACGCTGTTTTCAGTAGAACTACCATGGTGTTGAGTTTTTTTCTACAGAAATAAAAGTTCTTGGAATTGGACCAAAAATTTTGGAGAATTATTTTGGAATATAAGAAAAATACTGGAACCAAGAACCACTGGAGGGGGGCCAGCTGCCCAGTAGGCACCAGGGCGCGCCACCCCCCTCTAGCACGCCCTGGTGGGTAGTGGGACCCACGAGGCACCGCTGACCCTAATTACAACTCTACAAATTCCTATTTTCAGAGAAAAATAGGAGAGGAAGTTTCATCGTGTTTTACGATACGGAGCTGCCGCCACCTCCTGTTCTTCATCGGGAGGCCAGATCAGGAGTCCGTTCAGGGCTCTAAAGAGGGGGATCTTCCGTCTTCGTCATCATCAACCATCCTCCGTTACCAATTTCATGATGCTCACCGCCGAGAATGAGTAATTCCATTGTAGGCATGCTGGACGGTGATGGGTTGGATGAGATTCATCATGTAATCTAGTTAGTTTTGTTAGGGCCTGACCCCTAGTATCCACTATGTTCAGAGATTGATGTTTCTATCACTTTGCTATGCTTAATGCTTGTTACTAGGGCCCGAGTGCCATGATTTCAGATCTGAACCTTTTTATGTTTTCACCATTATATCTATGTTCTTGATCTGATCTTGGAAGTTATATGCACCTATTACATGTTATGATCCGCATACCCCAAACTGACAACAATTGGGATTCTTTCCAATGATTACCGTAATTTGAGGAGTTCATATAAATACTATATGTTGATGCTTTGTTTCGGTTCTCTATTCAAAGGTGACCTCAATATCTCTTAGTTTCCTTATGGACCTCGCTACCACGGGAGGGTAAGGACAAAAGATATCATGTACGTTCTCTTGCATAAGCACGTATGACTATTTACATAATACATGCCCAAATTACATTGATGAACTGGAGCTAGTTCTGTGTCACCCGAGGTTATGTCCATTATATGATGAATATTATCCATCTTATCGCTCATCCAATGCCTACGAGCTTTTCACATATTGTTCTTGCGAAGCTATTACTGATGTTACTATTCCTATCATTGCTACTGCTATCCAACTATCATACTACTTTGCTACTGATCACTCTGCTGTAGATATTTAATCTCTAGGTGTGGTTGAATTGACAACTCAACTGCTAATACTTACAAATATTCTTTGGATCCCCTTGTGCTGAATGAATAAATTTGGGTTGAATACACTACCCTCGAAAACTGTTGTGGCCCCCTATACTTTTGGGTTATCAAGACCTTTTTCTGGCGCCCTTGCCTGGGACCATTGCTATACTTGTTGAGTCACTTGGGATTTATACTTGTTTATCACTATGAAGAATCTGAAAGATACTAGAACCAAGATCATTCCTTCTAAGACGAGGGGAGGTAATGAACTGCCATCAAGCTCTGCACCTTGATTCACCTTCTGTTTTGAGTAAGTTTGCTACGCCGCCACCTGCTATTAATTCTGATATGTCACAAGCAATTCAGTATGCTACTTCTGCTATGAATGATGCTTATGATGATGCTAGTACCTTACCAAATAAGACTATGCCACTAGCTGAATTTCTTGATGAAGAACTTGCTAGAGCTAAAGAAATTGAGAATGCTAAAACTGATGAAATTATTGAAACTGAGAGTTATGAAACACCTATTAGACCTAGCTCTCCTAGATTTTAATTTCCTGGAAACCTGAGGGTTGTGTTATGGATGGAGAGGTTGCTAGGTTTTTTCTTGCTTGTAAGGATAGAGATGATCTTAAGAAATTGTTATGCAAGCGGAAAGAAAAATATTTGAATGCTAGAATGAAACATGATCCTAAGTTTGCTACTTCACCTATATTTATTACTGATAAGGATTATGAATTCTCTGTCGATCCAGAGTTATTTACTTTGGTTGAATCTGATCCTTTCCATGGCTATGCAACTGAAACTTTTGTGGCACATCTTACTCAATGTAGCGACCAGACCTCATACAGTCTGATCTCTGTGCTCCGGTGTCATCCCTGGATCAGTAATGCTGACACCACACAGTACTTGGGGGATTTATAACAGAGTAGCAATCACACACTTATTACATCGAGTGTCTCAAAAGAGAACTTATTACAATAAGTATGGCTTAAGGCCATCTAATAACGATAACAACGGAAGGCTTTGAAGATAAGTGAGTCCATCAACCCCAACGGCATCACTGAGTATAGAACCACGACCTAAAAACTCCTTAATCATCGTCTGAAAAGTCTGCAACATTAACGTTGCAGCCCGAAAACGGGTCAGCACATGGAATATGCTGGCAAGGTAACACATAGAGAGTAATGGAATGAAACAGCTATACTATATGCATATTTGGCTGGGGGAAAGCTCTATGGTTACTGTTTTGCGTAAAGCCAATTTTTCCCTACTTCAAAGGAATAAAATTTAATTACTATCATGGTGGTTGTTAAACATTGAGAATGGTTGACACCATTCTCAATCCCAATTAAGCATCATCATTAAACATAACCCAACAAAATTAATTTAGAGTAACATGTTGAGATTCACATGATAATCCAAGTACTAGATACTCAAGATGTCCATAACCGGGGACACGACTAACCATGATTAGTTTATTACACTCTGCAGAGGTTTGCGCACTTTTCCCCACAAGACTCGATCGCCTCCGTTTGGTTTCTCGCACTGCAAGGTGTTTGAGAAGACGGATGACCGAGACATAGTCTTTCAGAAGCGCTAGCACCTTACGATCGGGTAGACCGTACCACCTACATCCCCTACATCTACTAGTCTACCAATGTAAGAGTTCGCACAACTTAGTCAACTATGTTAGAGCCCATAATAGCTTGTGGCTGCACATGAAAGTTTCTAGTATGAATAGTCTCATGATCCCTTTGAGCCTGGGTGGCGGTCCAAAAGAAAATAGGCAAGTCCTGGAATACCCAGGTGCCTCAATCCACCCAGATATGTGTTTAAGTTGCCACCTTAGATAAACCATTAATTTACAATCTCACATCTGTCATGGATTTCACTCACCCAATCCACGTCTACTAGCATAGCATGGCATAATAATCAAATGTTGAAGTAACTCCCAAAGGTTTGATAATAAACAGGTAATAGGTACTAGCTCATCTACTTCCCATCCCACAGTTTAATTATATCCTAATCATGCAATGTGTGAGGATTGATCTAATGCAATAAAACTGGGTAGTAGAAAAGGTATGATCAAAGTGTTACTTGCCTTGCTGATGATCCGCAAAACCTAACGATTCGAAGTAATAGGTGGCGCACTCCGGGTATTCTATCGCAGACAAACAAACAAGCATACAATAAGTACTCATCTAATGCACAGGTAAAACTCAAATAAGAGATCTAACCAGAAGGTTCAACTTAAGAACTCCGGTTGGCAAAAAGAATCAAATAGAACGAAGCAACGAAAGACAAACGGCGAAAGAAAACAACTTCGTTCTAGTAATCTGGATCTAGGCAAATTTTACAGTAGCAAAACCTTGTTTAAGTTGATTAAACGGATAATGGGTTTCGAGACAAAACTCTAGGCGCTTGAATCGCCTGATTCCGATAAACGAGCGAAAAGTTAAACTAAAACGAAAATCGGATCAGGAATCGTGATCAGAAAAATTGCGGATTTAATCCGAGAAAAAGAAAAATGACGAACGGCGATTATTTTTTCGGCACGGAAATCGAGGTGTGGTGAACCTCGGGCGGCGGGATCGTCGGCGGCAGCGGCCGCGGCTCCGGCAGCGCACGCGGATCGAGGCGGGGCTGATGGGTTGGGGCGGCTCGAGGCGGCGCTATTTAAAGGCTGCCCCCGGGCGGTGTCCCGCTCGGGTACGGCCCGAAGTCGGTTCGTTTTTTTTAATTATTCCGCTCGGAAGAAAAAACAAAAAGAAAAACTAAACGGACTCCAAAAATTCCGAAATAAATTTTCACGGGCTTCTAAGCTGAAGCCGCACAAGGTGAACATTTATTTGGGCCCTAAATGCAATTTTGAAAAACGCACTTTTTCCCTAAATTCAAATAAAACACCGAAAAACTCCGAAATAAAATCTTATTTGATTTTATTATTAAATCCTCAATATTTCTTTATTTTGGGAAAGTCATTTTATTCCCTCTCTCATATTTTTGTAATAGAAATAATTGATGATAAAATAAATAAAATCAAATGATCCTATTCTCAAAATTTGAGAGAACTCAAATATGAAAATAACGAAATCCCCAACTCTCTCCGTGGGTCATTGAGTTGCGTAGAATTTCTAGGATCAACCAAAATGCAAAATAAAATATGATATGCATGCTGATCTAATGTATAACATTCCAAATTGAAATTTTGGGATGTTACAAACCTACCCCCCTTAAGATGAATCTCGCCCTCGAGATTCAGGTTGGTTAGAAAATAGGTGAGGATGGTCTTTGAGCAAATCTTCCTCTCGTTCCTAGGTGGCTTCATCCTCCGTGTGGTGGCTCCACTGAACTTTGCAAAACTTAATAACCTTGCTGCGAGTAACTCGGCTGGCAAACTCGAGGATCTTAATTGGTTTCTCCTCGTAGGTCAAATCGTTATCCAACTGAATAGTTTCCAAAGGCACTGTATCTCTCAACGGTATGTCAGCCATCTCTGCACGACATTTCTTTAACTGAGAAACATGGAACACATCATGTACTCCTGACAATCCTTCGGGCAATTTCAACTTGTAGGCCACTTCTCCCATACGCTCCAAAACTCGATATGGTCCTACAAATCGTGGCGCTAACTTCCCTTTAACTCCAAAACGCTTTGTTCCTCGAAGTGGAGATACTCGAAGATAAGCTCTATCTCCGACTTCGTAAATTGTCTCCATGCGTTTAGAATCTGCATAACTTTTTTGTCTAGACTGGGCTACCTTGAGCCTATCACGAATCAGCTTCACCTTCTGTTCAGACTCTTTAATCAAGTCAGGTCCAAACAACTGGCGGTCTCCAACTTCGTCCTATGACAGCGGTGTCCTGCACCTCCTTCTGTACAAAGTTTCGAAAGGGGCCATCTTTAAACTGGTTTGGTAACTGTTGTTGTAAGAGAACTCTGCATATGGCAAATTATCGTCCCAACTAGATCCATAATCTAGCGCACAAGCTCTCAGCATATCCTCCAAAATCCAATTGACTCTCTCGGTCTGTCCATCTATCTATGGATGAAAAGTCGTACTGAATTCTAGCCTGGTACCCAAAGTTTCGTGTAACTGCTTCCAAAACTTTGAGGTAAACTGGGTTCCTCTATCTGATACGATACTCTTTGGAACTCCATGCAGACATACGATCCTGGTCATGTATATCTTTGCCGACTTAGCACTGGTATAAGTGGTCTTTACTGGGATGAAATGAGCTACTTTCATCAATCGATCAACTACAACCCAAATCGAGTCATAGCCTGAACGAGTCCTGGGCAATCCTGTGATAAAATCCATGCCTAACTTATCCCACTTCCATTCGGGTATCGGAAATGGTTGTAACAATCCTGCTGGCTTCTAATGCTCTGCCTTTACTCTCTGGCATACATCACAAACTGCTACATACTCCGCAATATCCTTCTTCATTCCGGTCCACCAGAAAATATCCTTCAAAACCAGATACATCTTGGTATTTCCTGGGTGAATCGAATATGGTGAGTCGTGTGCCTCTTGCAAAATCAACTTCCTGATCTCCGGGTCATTGGGCACGTAAACGCGGTCTTCAAACCATAGGGTGTCGTGCTCATCCTCACGAAATCCTTTAGCTTTTCCTTTGCTCAGTTTCTCTTCTATAGCGGCAATCTCTTTGTCAGCTTTCTGAGCTTCCCTAATTTTATCCATCAAAGTTGACTGAATCTCCAATGCTGCTACACAGCCTCTCAGAACTATTTCCAAACATAGTTCATGAAGATTTCTGCTAACTCCTTGGGTATTTCTCCCGTCATTAACGTGTTGACATGGCTCTTACGGCTTAATGCGTCAGCTACTACATTAGCCTTTCCAGGATGATAATGCAATTTCATATCATAATCCTTGATAAGCTCCAACCATCTCCTTTGTCTGAGATTCAAATCCTTCTATGTGAAAATGTACTTCAAACTCTTATGATCCGTGTACACCTCACAATGATTTCCAATCAGAAAATGTCTCCATGTTTTCAATGCATGCACTAAGACTGCTAACTCCAAATCATGCGTGGCATAATTCAACTCATGAGGCTTCAGTTGTCTTGAGGCATATGAAACAACTCTCCCTTCCTGCATAAGCACTGCTCCAAGTCCTCGACGTGAAGCGTCGCAATACACCTCATAATCCTTGGTCTGGTCTGGCAAGATCAATACTGGTGAGGTAACCAAACGTTTCTTCAACTCCTAGAAACTAGCCTCACACTCCTCCGTCCATATGAACTTGGTATCCTTCTTCAACAACTCAGTCATAGGCTTCGCAATCTTTGAGAAATTCTCAATAAATCTCCGGTAGTATCCTGCGAGTCCAAGAAAACTCTGGATCTCTCCAACTATTGTTGGGGCTTCCCACTTGGTCACGGTTTCAACTTTAGCGGGATCAACTGCTATACCTTCTCCAGATATAACGTGTCTGAGGAATCCTACTTCCTTCAACCAAAAGTCACATTTGCTGAACTTGGCATATAGTTGATGTTCTCTGAGCTTTCCAAGTACCAAACGCAAATGCTCCTTATGTTCCTCTTCATTCTTCGAATAAACCAGGATATCATCAATGAACACTACGACGAACTTATCCAAAAACTCCATAAACACTTTGTTCATCATGTTCATAAAATAGTCAGGTGCGTTAGTCAGACCAAATGACATAACGGTATACTCATACAGCCCATACCTAGTGGTAAAAGCTGTCTTAGGTATATCTTGTTCTTGAATCTTCAACTGGTGGTATCCTGATCACAGATCGATCTTGGAAAATACCTTAGCTCCTTGCATTCGATCAAACAGATCATTGATCATTGGTAATGGGTACTTGTTTTTGATGGTTACTTTATTCAATCCTCGATAATCAACAACCATCCTTAACGATCCATCCTTCTTCTCCACTAGAAGTACAAGCGATCCCCAAGGCGAAGAACTTGGGTGAATATATCCTTTATCCAGTAACTCCTTAATCTGCTTCTTAATTTCCACCAAATCCTTTGCTGGCATCCTATATGGTCTCTTTGATATTGGACCTGTGCCTGGCAATAGCTCAACCAAAAACTCAATATCTCTATCCGGTGGCATGCCTGGCAACTCCTCTGGAAATACATCAGGGAAATCCATTACCACTGGTACTTCCTCCTGCACAACTCCTGTTAGGCAATTTACTTGAGTCCTCTTTGGCACATGCCGGGATACATACTTGATCCTTCTCCCTTCTGGCGTGGTAAGCAAAATTGACTTACTAGAACACTCAATATTCCCTTCATACTTTGATAACCAATCCATGCCTAATATCACATCCAATCCTTGAGATTCCAATACTATTAGGTCTGAGGGAAAAACATAGTTACCAATCCTTAATGGTAACCAATCACACCATAGACTAGCCACATACTCTGCTCCGGGCGAGGTTACTAACATGGGTGACCTAAGGGCTTGGGTTGATAGGTTATACTTATCCACAAATCCCCTTGAGATGTAAGAATGCGATGCACCAGTATCAAAAAGAACGACTGCAGTAAATGACTTAACCAAAAACTTACCTATTACTGCATCGGGCTGAGCTTCAACCTCCTCCATGCTAACGTGGTTCACCTGTCCCTTGTTAAAAGGGTTCGGCTTCTACCCAGAACTTCCATTGCCATTTTGGCCTTCAGGACATTCATTGGCATAATGTCCGGTCTTCTGACACTTAAAGCAAGTGACTTGGCTTAGGTCCTTCTTGTCTAGGGTTGAGGGGTTGGTGCGGTTCTGGCCGTTACTTCCTCCATTGCCATTTCCATTCTTGGTGCCATTGTGATTGTGTGAGCTACCTACTCCATGGGTATGCTGAAAATGTCCTCCCGGTCTTGGGGTAAAACATGGCTTCTGTTGAGCTCCTGAATT
The DNA here is from genome assembly GCF_056163025.1 of Triticum urartu. Taxonomy (NCBI): domain Eukaryota; kingdom Viridiplantae; phylum Streptophyta; class Magnoliopsida; order Poales; family Poaceae; genus Triticum; species Triticum urartu. The sequence continues at coordinate 300,319,903 of NC_141878.1, forward strand.
GTACTTTCCTTGTCCATACTTCCTCTTGCGGTTCTCAATCTGCTGTTGCTTCCCTTCAATCATAAGAGCATGATCTACCAACTCCTGGTAGTTGTTGAAGGTGGCTACCATCAACTGCATGCTCAACTCATCATTCAGTCCTTCCAGAAACTTCTCTTGCTTAGCTGCATCCGTAGCGACGTCATCTGGGGCATAACGTGCTAACTTACTAAATTCCTCCACATACTGGCCAACTGTCCTTCCTCCTTGGCGCAAGTTGCGAAACTCACGCTTCTTCATGGCCATAGCTCCTGCTGAAACATGGGCAGTACGAAAAGCCTGCTGACACTGGTCCCATGTGACAGTGTCGACAGGGAAAGTGGCTGTGAAATTCTCCCACCATGATGCTGCGGGTCCTTCTAACTGATGTGCAGCAAACTTCACCTTCTCCGCATCTGTGCATCCTGCTGTGCTCAATTCCCTAGCTATCTTGTGGAGACAATCATCCGCTACTATCGGCTCGGTGCTACTAGAAAACACCGGCGGATTCAGCCTAAGAAAACGGGCTAAGTGGTCAACAGGTGGTGGTGGTGGGTTGTTGTTGTTCCCCTGATTCTGATTCTGGACTAGCAACTGCATCAATGTGTTTTGCTGTTGGAACAACTGGGTGAGCTCCGGTGGAAAGGCAAATCTGGGGTCAAGTCTCGGAGGCATCTGAGGGTTTAGAAAAGATGAGATATAAGAATAGAGGGGGTCTAAAGAGAAAACACTACCCATATGCACATGAGGCAAAAGCAAACAATTCACTTCAATCAATCAAACAAGGGCATACAATCGATCTATCTATCGCAAAAGTGCTTGGACTACTATATTTACATGGTGGACTACTACTACTGATGAGGTGGTCTACTAGAAATATTCTTCGGTCGTTGACTCCATAATATCTGCTCCAGCTTCATCAACATAGTCATCATCGCTACAATCCGCTTCCGAGTCGGTGCCGTCGATGATGATGTAGTCTTCCGGGCTAATCTCCTGGGGTTCTTCGTCTTCATCTACTGGCGTAGGGTCTCCCATAAATATTCCAATATTCTTGATCAGGTCGTCATTCTTCTCCACCAATACTTCAATTTCTTCTTCATAATCTTCCCGTGTAGCCTTGAGTTCTTCCTCCAGTTCCTTGATTCTAGTCTTAGCCTTCTTCAGATCTATCATGTCGGCGCACATCTGGTTCTCCTATCATCGAATGTGCTGGTTTAGCTCATGGATAAAAGCTGCGATTGATCTATCCTTCCTGGTGCTGATCATCTCCCAGTGTTCATCTCGGCGCCCACAAATCTTGTAGATAGTATCCTTGAGATCCTTGCGGTAGACTTCTCCAATGCGTCCTATGGTGATGTGAGCTGCCATGCTCTTTCCTAGACTCCAAGTTGGTGCATCAAAAGAAAACTCTATGGGCTCAGTGACTGGCATGAACGTCCTTCCTGGAACTTGAACTTGAATCATCCAGCGCTCTTCTTCAGGTAAAGTGGCGTTGTAGGTTCCGGTGAAGCTTGGTACTCCTATATTCAGGTATCTAGTGACTTCCTTCAAGTGTCATCCAAAGGGTGTATCTTCATCCGGTTGTGTGAACTTGTTCCTTGCATCCGCCATCCTAAAGAGTAGAAAAGATGAGAGGTCAGAAGAGAAGAGAGTGAAAAGTGATCTAGGTCTTTATCTTAGTGGTCGTGTCCTACAGTCAGCGTGTGCTCTGATAGCATCTCTGTAGCGACCAGACCTCAAACAGTCTGATCTCTATGCTCCGGTGTCATCCCTGGATCAGTAATGCTGACACCACACAGTACTCGGAGGATTTATAACAGAGTAGCAATCACACAATTACTACATCGAATGTCTCAAAAGAGAACTTATTACAATAAGTATGGCTTAAGGCCATCTAATAACGATAACAGCGGAAGGCTTGGAAGATAAGTGATTCCATCAACTCCAACGGCATCACTGAGTATAGAACCACGACCTAAAAACTCCTTAATCATCGTCTAAAAAGTCTGCAACATTAACGTTGCAGCCCGAAAACGGGTCAGCACATGGAATATGCTGGCAAGGTAACACATAGAGAGTAATGGAATGAAACAGCTATACTATATGCATATTTGGCTGGTGGAAAGCTCTATGGTTACTGTTTTGCGTAAAGCCAATTTTTCCCTACATCAAAGGAATAAAATTTAATTACTATCATGGTGGTTGTTAGACCTTGAGAATGGTTGACAGCATTCTCAATCCCAATTAAGCATCATCATTAAACATAACCGAACAAAATTAATTTAGAGTAACATGTTGAGATTCACATGATAATCCAAGTACTAGATACTCAAGATGTCCATAACCGGGGACACGACTAACCATGATTAGTTTATTACACTCTGCAGAGGTTTGCGCACTTTTCCCCACAAGACTCGATCGCCTCCGTTTGGTTTCTCGCACTGCAAGGTGTTTGAGAAGACGGATGACCGAGACATAGTCTTTCAGAAGCGCTAGCACCTTACGATCGGGTAGACCGTACCACCTACATCCCCTACATCTGCTAGTCTACCACTGTAAGAGTTCGCACAACTTAGTCAACTATGCTAGAGCCCATAATAGCTTGTGGCTGCACACGGAAGTTTCTAGTATGAATAGTCTCATGATCCCTTTGAGCCTGGGTGGCGGTCCAAAAGAAAACAGGCAAGTCCTGGAATACCCAGGTGCCTCAATCCACCCAGATGTGTGTTTAAGTTGCCACCTTAGATAAACCATTAATTAACAATCTCACATCTGTCATGGATTTCACTCACCCAATCCACGTCTACTAGCATAGCATGGCATAATAAGCAAACGTAGAAGTAACTCCCAAAGGTTTGATAATAAACAGGTAATAGGTACTACCTCATCGACTTCCCATCCCACAGTTCAATTAGATCCTAATCATGCAATGTGTGAGGATTGATCTAATACAATAAAACTGGGCAGTAGAAAAGGTATGATCAAAGTGTTACTTGCCTTGCTGATGATCCGCAAAACCTAACGATTCGAAGTAACAGGCGGCGCACTCCGGGTATTCTATCGCAGACAAACAAACAAGCATACAATAAGTACTCCTCTAATGCACAGGTAAAACTCAAATAAGAGATCTAACCAGAAGGTTCAACTTAAGAACTCCGGTTGGCAAAAAGAATCAAATCGAACGAAGCAACGAAAGACAAACGGCGAAAGAAAACAACTTCGTTCTAGTAATCTGGATCTAGGGCAAATTTTACAGTAGCAAAACCTTGTTTAAGTTGGTTAAACGGATAAAGGGTTTCGAGACGAAACTCTAGGCGCTTGAATCGCCTGATTCCGATAAACGAGCGAAAAGTTAAACTAAAACGAAAATCGGATCAGAAATCGCGATCAGAAAAATCGCGGATTTAATCCAAGAAAAAGAAAAACGACGAACGCTGATTTTTTTTCGGCACGGAAATCGTGGCGCGACGAACCTCGGGCGGCGGGATCGTCGGTGGCGGCGGCGGCGGCTCCGGCTGCCCGCGCGGATCGAGGCGGGGCTGATGGGCTGGGGCGGCTCGGGGCAGCGCTATTTAAAGGCTGCCCCCGGGCGGTGTCCCGCTCGGGTACGGCCCGAAGTCGGTTCGTTTTTTTTATTATTCTGCTCGGAAGAAAAAATAAAAAGAAATACTAAACGGACTCCAAAAATTCCGAAATAAATTTTCTCGGTATTCTAAAATCAAGCCGCACAAGGTGAACATTTATTTGGGCTCTAAATGCAATTTTGAAAAACGCTCTTTTTTCCTAAATTCAAATAAAACACCGAAAAACTCCGAAATAAAATCTTATTTGATTTTATTATTAAATCCTCAATATTTCTTTATTTTGGGAAAGTCATTTTATTCCCTCTCTCATATTTTTGTAATAGAAATAATTGATGATAAAATAAATAAAATCAAATGATCCTATTCTCAAAATTTGAGAGAACTCAAATATGAAAATAACGAAATCCCCAACTCTCTCCGTGGGTCATTGAGTTGCATAGAATTTCTAGGATCAACCAAAATGCAAATTAAAATATGATATGCATGATGATCTAATGTATAACATTCCAATTTGAAATTTTGGGATGTTACACTCAATTAAATGATATAGCCCACCCTATTTCCTCATGACAAAAAATATTCGCTACTACTATATTATCAAGTTATTTCTTTTCTCATTGAAGGGTGATGCTAAGATATGGTACAATACTCTTGCTCCTAGTTGTGTGTGTAGTTCCTAGGATATGATTTATTACTTCTTTGAAAAATATTTTCCTGCTCATAAGAAACATGCTGCCTTACAGGAAATATTTATCTTTGTGTAAATTGAAGAAAGAGTCTCCCACAAGCTTGGGGGATGCTTCTCCAATTACTTAACACTTTGCCTAATCATCCTATCAAGAAAAATGAAATACTTGATCTCTTCTATAATGGACTAACCGATCCTTCTACGGACTTCCTAGATAGTTGTGCTGGTTGTGTTTCCAGGGAACAAACTATTGAACCAGCTGAGGAACTATTGAACAATATATTAAAGAATTATGATGATTGGACACTTCCTGAATCACCATCTAAACCGACTGCGAAGACGAGGGGTATTTTATTTTTTCAGTCCTGAAGATATGCAAGAAGCAATGAAATGTATGAGGGAAAAGGTATAAAAGCTGAAGATGTTAAGAATTTACCGCCTAATGAAGAAATACATGGTCTTGACACACCACCATAGGTGGTATAGGTAAACTTTTTATGAAGTTTGATGAAGGAGATATCCCTTATAATAAACATCCTAGTCAATGCTTATATGGATTTGATGATTACATTATTAAGCAAGATCATTTCAAAGCAAATGTTATGAAACAATTAAAACAAAATGCTGATATGATTGCTCACTTGAGTGGCTTGTTATTTAGAATCACTAATGATGTAAAAGGAGTAGGAAAACAGGCTTCTATGGATCAATGTCAGTTAGAACAAATTGCTAAATCTCAAAGTGAGTTGGTCAATGAAATGAATAATAATAAGAATGATAATGTTGTTACAGTAATGACTAGACGAGGTACAATGACTCAAGAGCCACTTTATCCTGAAAGTCACCCAAAATAATTGAACAAGAATCTCAAAGAATTAATACTGATGCACCTATTCATACTAAAAAATGGTAGGACTTTGCATACTTCTATTGAACCAGAGGTAGAAAAACGTTCTGAAGATAACAATGATGTCTCTATCTCTGATGCTGAAACTCAATCTGGTAATGAGCATTCACCTAGTGATAATGAAAATGACAATGATGATGTTCATATAGATGCTCTACCACAAAATGATAAAGAACCATATAATGATGTTGAAATGGAACCAGTTGTTGATCTTGATAACCCACAACCTAAAAACAAACTTGATTGCTAGAAAACATGGTAAATAAAGATAGCCATGGGTATAAAAACCCATGCCCTTCCCACCAAAAAGGATGATGAAGAATTTGACCGCTTTGCTGAAATGCTTAGGCTAGTCTTTTTGCGTACTCGTATGACTGATATTTTAAAGATGGCCCTTATGCTAAATACATGAAATATGTTGTCACTAATGAAAGAAAAATACCTAAAGTTGAAATCTCCACCATGCTTGCTAATTATACCATTAATGATGGAGTACCTAAGAAACTAGGAGATCTAGGAATATCAACTAAACCATGCTCCAATTAAAGAAGTTATGTCAAAACTGCTTTATGTGATTTGGGAACCGGTGTTAGTGTTATGCCTTTCTCTTTATAAAAAAGACTTAATTTGAATAAAATCACACCTACTGAAATATCATTGAAAATGGCTCACAAATCAACTGCCATACCTATCGATATTTGTGTGGATGTACCCATTGTTGTTGAGAATGTTACTATCTTAATAGACTTTGTTATACTTGAGATGCCCGAGGATGACAACATGTCGATTATCCATGGTAGACCCTTTTTGAATACTGCAGGGGCTATTATCGATTGCAATAAAAGCAAAGTCACTTTTCATATCGATGGTAATGAGCATATAGTGCAATTTCCGAAGAAACAATCTCAAGTGAGGGGTATTAATGTTATTGAAAAGAATCCGACAATTACAATTGGAAGTTTTTAACTCCCTCTTCCTACTGCCAAAAAGAGACATGAAATACTTATTTTTTGAGATATGCATATCCCCGTTGAGGTAACCTAGTGTTTCACAAAAATTGTTCGGGTTCATGCTAATCGAAAGAGGTTGTTAATAAAACTTGATCAACCTTATTAATGGATTGTTTTCAAGAGGCATGTGGTCGATGAATTAAGTAAGCACAACCTTCTGTACTCACCTTTTGTTTTTCGTTATTTTTAGTTAAAAGAAATAAAATGCCATGTTTATCCTGTTTTCTGAATTATCCATGCAATAAAAAAGTACAAAAAAATAAATGTGCTCTGAATGACCTGAAATTTTGATACGATTTTTCTGAATATTTAAGAATTTTTGGTACTAAAAACATCACACGGGGGTGCCCCTGATGCCCACTAGGCACCAGGGCACACCACACCCACCTGGCACCCCCTGGTGGGTAGTGGGCCCCAAAATCCACCCTCACTTATTATCTTAGCTCACTTCATCACCTACTGTGACATCCTGGATTTTGCCTTCTCTCTTTTTCCGGACTTGGTTTTGCCTTTGCCTTGGATTTGGAGTTTTGGAATCAATTCAACTGGACTTATCACTTGGGCATGCCCTTGACTTTCACCCAAGTGACCTATCTACTTCTCATTCAATCTCATTTCTCTGAAAAATCGCCAAAATAATCAAATGAATATTTTTCATAAAAGAAAAATATTCATTTTCTCTTCTGAAACTTACTCCAGACACTAGTGCTCCAAAGCAACCCCCATTTTTATTACTCCAAAAATTCTGAAATAATTCCTGAATATTTTTTGAATCATGGCCCACCTTCCCAAGCAAAAATATTGCATGACTTTTTATAATATTTTTGTAATACTTTTGAATCATGACTTTTTGTAATACTGCAAGGACTTTAGCCCAGACAAGGTTTGGCTGGTCATGGGCATTGTTTTGACCATGCCAGGGCGGTGACCGTGTGTGGACATGGGTTCTGGCATGCGCTTGACGCGCTCTGAGTAGCGCCAACGCCTCTATTCGGCGCGTACTCGAGCCAGAGCTCGCCGATGACTGCCGCGCCGCACCACCAGCCTCGACTCATCACCATTGACCCCTCCCTGGTGCTCGCCGTTGCCGGAGATGCCGCAGCGAGCATGGGCACGTCGCGGCCAAAAGTCGCAGTGCGCTCATGCCCTTGTCTTCTTCTCCCCTGCCTCATGTGCTCGTCCGCGAGCGTGGATAGCTCCCGCCTACACGCTGAGCCCTTTCCCCCTCTCACAGGTGCCTTTCGTCATCGTTCCCCGGTCTCTAGAGAACTCCGGCGGCGCCACGTACCCCCTCTCACCCCGGCTATATATATAGCCATTGCCTCCGCTCCAAATCCTCACACTGCACCACACAACCCGGCCCCCACGATCTCGTAGAAGAGCCGTAGCCCGGTCGGGCAGGACTCTGGCTGTCAACCTCTTAGGCGCGTCGTTAGGGATCCTCTGGTGTCACCTGGACGCAGTTGAGCCCCTGGAGTCACCTCTCGCCGTCGCCTTCTTCCTCTCCGGCAAGCCCTGTCGTCCACCACCGCTTGTGAGCTTGATAGCGAGCAACCCCGGCCATCCCCCGACAAGCCACGGGTACGGGCAGGTGCGCCACGACCCCTCTCCACTTCTACCCCTCTGGTTTTCCCAAGACCCCCTCATCGCCGGTGTAAGCTCTGGTGGAGTGCCACCGCGCTCCGTTTCTCTCTCTCCCCCTCTCCCTCCAGACCGGTGGGGCTCGGTGTCAGCCTCTGTACTCACACCCAAAGCGGTATGAGTGGAGGCGTATCCTGGCTTTACGCCATCGACTTCACCCCCCAGGTTTTCTGATTTATTCAAATTAATTCAAATATTTGACCACAACTTTGACCAGTGATAACTCCTAGCCCATAAGTCCAAATGAGTTGATTCTTTTTGCATTGTGTTTGTTTCAGAAAGCTCTAGCAGCACACCAAAAAGTGAAATTTTCCTTGCTGTCTAGAATTTCTGGTAATTTTCAGAATGGTTTTTGATATTTTGTTTTGTGGTTTTTAAATATTCTCAGAAGGAGGAACTTGCCTTGAAGATATTCAGGAGGAGTGTGACCCTCCTCTGCACTAAGGCAAGCCACACCATCATTTGGATGGTGTCATTCCAATATCTATGATTCTTCTACTAGAATATGAGTTCTTATATGCATTTGAAAATTTGTTAAGGAAATATGGTTGTTTGCTAGTTACTTTGTCATGCTCGAAATGATTGTTTAAGTAACTGGTTGAATGCATGGACTAGTTTAATCTAGCAAAATAAAATTTTTCCTTAGTTATATTGCTTTGATTAAAATTGATATTTCTTTTTGTTAAGTGATATTTTCATATAAATTATGAGTTAATAAAAATATTGCTTGATAATAAGAATGAGGTAGAACCAGTAAAGTTTAAGCATGAGTAGTGCAAGCAGGTTATGTTGATACGTTTGATCCGTACATGGAAGCTACATGATTTGCATGCTTTGCATGTCGATTAGTTGCATGATCATGGCATCTTATGACTTGGTAGATTAATTTTCAAGTTAAACCTGTTAATAAGTCCAACTTGATTATGACGATGATCAAGTCATGGTGCCACTGAGTCGGGTTTTTCTCAGTGCGACCACATTAACCTTGTGGGAGGTCTTGATTCGGTCCTTTATTGTGCCTCTCGCCAGTGCCTCCAACGAGGGAAGGTTATGGGTGTGCACACCCTCGCCCGGTAAGCAGACATAGCCTTGTGTGCCCATTTGTTTTTATAGTACCTTGTCCCTGTTTGGGACCGTTTTGCCACGATGATGGCCGTTGGTGTCTTTGGTAGACACGGGGCCACCCAGGACATAGCCCTAAGAAGGAGTTTGTCAGAGTGGCCTGGAGAGTGTCATGACAGGGGGAGGGTTTCCTCGGAATGTTGTTGGTCCACCCTAATGGGAGTGCGAGGCCTTGGATTCCATGGTGTGCGTAAAGTGCGCTACCTATGTAGAGTGTATGAAATCTATCGATAGCCGCGTCCTCGGTTATGGGCACAACTCGGGAGTATGTCACACCATGGATCAACTTTTATAATTAATCTTGCACACTAAATAACTGTTGATGGCACTGACTTCGTGATGATTTCGGAGATCATGAGTTGATCATGAGTGATTGTATTCAGTTGTGATCCGGGTACGATAACCGTTTGGTTACGAGGTAACCCGTCTGGTAAGCGAGTCCATGGGACTCGGTGGACATGTTGGTTTACCGCATTAGTAGCATTACTTGCATTGCATTAACTTGATTAATTATCATGATATTGTTTGTCATTGTGCTTATGTATGTTGTGAGCTTGCAAGTACATTCAATGTACTGATCTGGCGTGTCATGCCAGCTTTCAGGCAAGTCGTTTCGCAATCGAAGAGCTTCTAGCGTCTAGGCCGTGTCCACGTTGGTGTCCCTTTGTTATGGAGTTCCACATCGTCGTTCTTCCACTATCGCGTAGTTCGTGTGATCGGGGCCCTTCATGTTCATTAAATAATGTACATATTGTTCAGCTGCACTGTCTGTGCCGCTTGGCCTCTTATCTCGATGTAATATAAGACCAGTGTAATCCGCTAGCATCAATAAAGCGGTTGCTTCTGTACCATATTGTTGTGTGTTGCTAGAAGACTTGATCTCTGGGATGGCAATGCAAGGTAAACCGGTTGCTCTGAGCCGGGGTGCCACAACGCTTGGTATCAAAGCTGCACTGATTGTAGGACACGCTAGACCGTTAGTGCGTTAGTAGAACGGTAAAAGCTTCGTCTGAGTGACGGTAGTCATAGAAATTGGTTGCTGCATTGCATGCATGTTTATCTGTTGTTATTACTAACCGTATGATGGTTGCGAGTGTAGATGGCTCCAGTTTCGATCTTGTACCATCCTGAGCCAGCTCCGTACACATCGCTCCAGCAGCTTCAGAACGTATGGCGACGACTCTACCCAGAGGGTGCTGATCCAGAGTATCAGGTGTATTGGGAGCATCTAGCCGGTTCATTGTATGAGTATTATGTTGATGTCACTCTACACCATAGTTCCCCTTCCGGCGCTTACACTCCTTCGACTAAGGGTGGTCTCGCTTCTATGCCATCTCAGGCGGTCCAGTTTGCTGCAATCGAAGCTCTTATCGACTTGCACTACAACGAGGTTCGCATGCACACCCACCCAGGTTTATTTTACTACCCATCTCTGCACGAGAATGGGCGTATCTGCTTTCCTTTGATTAATCCAGCGTGCTATAACATCCCAAAATTCTAAATTTTGGAGTGTTATATTAAATAGATAGATTTTTTGATTGATTGACTGAAAGTGAGTGAAATTCGAAACTTTTTGAAGGATACATGAGAGGGAATGAAATGACTTTCCCAAACTTTCATCTTGCATTTGTGATCTCCATGAATTCAAATTTATTTCATCACAAAACCCTAGAGAGAAGATGACATGACTTCTTCCATTTAAATAAATGAAAAGGGTTATGATTAGATTTGAATTCCATTTGGAACTATTTCAAATTCATCAGCTTTAAGCAACTCAATGATTTTCGTGAGAGAAGATAAAATGACTTCTTCAAAAAATATGAAATATGAGTTGGAAGTTTAAAAGAATCAAATTTGAAGTCCCTTTGAAATTATATTCAATTTGGAGTTATTTGGATTTTATTCAAATTATTTTTCTCCAAAAATAAAATATATGGAAAATAGGTTAAAATGATTCCCTACAGTGGAAAATTGGAGAGAAATAAATTTGAAATAATTTTGGTTTTTTTAAAATGATTTTATTGTATTTTATTGCATCAGTAGCACTCTTTGCTTTATTTAAATATTTGTGGATTTTATTTGGCACTAGAAAAATGTTCACGTTGTAGAAAAAAATTTTCTAAAAATTTTGATATATTATATGCCTATATAATATTTTATTTTATTTTGTTTTTGATTGTTTGGAAAAAATTGTTTGTTAAAAAAACTTCTTTTCTCCCTCCGACTGGGCTGGCCCAGCTCCTAGGCCAGGCCACGACCCAGTGCCCAGCCGAAGTCCAACCACGCCCGACGCCGCTCCGCTCCGCTCGCCCGCTTGCGCCTGCGATCGGCCACCGCCTCGCTCAGCCACCGACAGGTGGGACCCACCTGTCGAGAATTTCTCCCACCCTGCGCCGGCGAAACCGTGTCCAGGCGGGACTCTTCCCCGCTTGCCCCCTCCCGCAAGCCGTCCGCTGCCCCCTGGCCTTTAAAAGGCGGGCCTCGGACCTCTCTCTCCTCCCCATCGCCCGCAGCTGCCACCGCCGACTTCGCCGCCGTTGCCGCTGCAGCACTCCGCCGCCGTCGCTGCATCGCTTCTGCCGCCACTTCACAGCGCTGCCGCAATCCTTGCCCGTTCGCCCGCACCGCCCGCGACGCACAGCCCCGCCACGCCTCGCCGCCCTCGTCGACGCTCGCCACCGTGGGAAGCCACCAAACCTGATCCGCCGCCGAGTCAAAACCGCCAGTTTTCGATGGAAACCCTAACCAGTAATAAATCGTTATGGTTTTTGTTTGGTTTTCTTTTCAAAAAAAACCCTAGATCGTTTTTTATATAGAACCGGTTTTTGTTTAGGTTTATTTATTTAGAGAAAGTTTGCTGGTTAGGTTTAGAAAACGAACGTTCACTTTTTAGTATTTTCTTTTTCTGTTATTTTTCGTCAGGGACCTATCTGTGATTAAAGTTTTTACAGATTAGTCCTTAATCTTAAAACGATCACTACTTTTAGCTCGTTAGGAGGAATTAGATTAAACCAACACCCACTTATTCATTATGATCCCCTCTATCCAGTAAGACAACTTAAACATGTTTTTGAAAATTTAACTTTGTTTTTCAAACAGATTTGTATCGGAACTTCGTTTGATCGTAACTTGAGTTTTATAACTCCGATTTAATTGATTCTTTTTGCAAATCAAAGCTCTTGACCTAAACTTTCTGATAAGTCAAAATTCACATAATTTTGGTACTGTTAGAAATTTTTTTATGTTGCAAGAATTATTCACTTGGTTTTGATGTTTTTCTAAATGTCGTCTTCGTTCTTTCCGATCTTTTGAATGATTGCTTATGTGTGGTTACTATTGCTTGCTTATGATAGATTGACCGGAGTGAGACGAGTAGAACTGTCAGGAGTTATGAGTGCGAATCATCTTCGTCAAAAGTACGAGGCAAGTTCACACTTTGATCATACTTTTCATTACCCAGTTTTTATGCATTAGTTTCACCATCAAATATTGCATGGTTAGGAATTTGATAACATGTGGGTGTTGGGAAGTAGTTGATGAGGTAGGAACCTACTGTCCTGCATTCAAACCTTGGGAGTTACTTCTAGGTTATGCTTATACTGCTATGCTATGCTCGTAGACGTGGATTGGTTCGAGAGAATTCTTGAAAGATGTGAGATTTTATTGTTAACTAAGGTTTAACTTAAGGTGGATACTTTAATACATATCTGGGTGGATTGGTAGGGTCATCCTGGGGATATACCAGTGAACATGACACCTGGGGATATATCAGTGTTGTCCTAGGAGATCCAGGGGTTACCGTGTGATCATCCTATGGTTTGCCACCCAGGCTCAAAGGGATCATAAGATTATTCATGCTAGAAACTTCCGTGTGCAGCCACAAGCCATTATGGGCTCTAGCATAGTTGAATAAGTTGCGTGAGCTTTTCAGGAGGTGGACTAGCAGATGTTGGGGGATTGTTGGTGTGCCGGTCTACCCGGAGTAAAGAGTTAATGCTTCTCAAAGATTGTGTCTTGGTCGTCCGTTTCTCAAACATCATGTAGTGCGAGAAATCCAACGGAGGAGATCGAGTCTTGTGGGGAAAAGTGCGCAAACCTCTGCAAAGTGTAGGAACTAATCATGATTAGCCGTGTCCCTGGTTATGGACATCTTGAGTATTTGGTTCTTGAATTATCAGTTTGATCTCAACACTTTTTTTCAATTAATTTGATTGGGTTAATGATTATTATTTTGGGATTCAGTTGGAGGAACCTTCTCAATATTTATTAAACCAACTTTGTAGTTAAATAAAATATATCCCTTTGTAGTAGGGAGAAATTGGCTTTTCGCAAAAACATTATAACCATATAGCCTTTCCACCAGCCAAATATGCATGTAGTGATAGCCTTTATTCATCATTATCCTATGGTGTGAATTTTCCAGTACATTCAATGTACCGACCCTTTGTGGATGCAACGTCTCATGTTGCAGGAATCTTACGATGAGGAAGTGATATGTTAGGGTTACGATTTCTACACTCAACTTTGCCATTGGTGTTGATGGGAATCCACAACCTTGTTGTTACTTCCGCTATTTGGATTGAGGTAATAGTATTTATGTTACTTTATACATATGATTTACCTCTGTTATAAATCCTCGAGTATTGTGTGTGTCAGCATACCGATCCAGGGATGACACTTAAGCACAGAGACTTGACCGTATGAGGTCGGGTCGCTACAAGATGGTATCAAAGCACATGTTGACTGTAGGACGTGACCCCTAGAAACGGGAAAGCCCATAGGAAAGATTTTTATCTCAAACCTTATTTTCAAAAGGATCTTTTACCTCTCTTCCTTTCTGAGTTTTATCAAATATTCCTTTTAGTTAGACTATACCCCCCCCCCTTTTCCCTTTTGTCCACGCGAAGATTCGACTGATGAGACCACTCCGAGAAGGAAAAGATATCGGACAACTAGGACCACTTCGGAATGAAGAGGATTTACCGAGAATTATAATAATGAAACGACAATGGTTGAAGACTCCGAAGACTAGGAAAATTTGAAGGCTCTGAAGAATTTCCAGATTGGTATGACGTAGGAAAGCTACCCCTATGGAATTTTGTCGGACTATTGAAGTTGTTAATAATCGAGATGAAGGTGTGTTAGAGAAATAATAGAACATGGCGCATCAAGACTCAAGATTTTGGCCATCAAGAAAACCCCAAGACAGGAGATATCAACTATGGAATGATAGCTCATGCAAATGACAAGAGCAGAAACACGGCTATCTAGGATGTCATCGCCACTGATACTATGGTCACCGTTCAGTGTTAAACATACATTTCTTCGGAATGATTGGTTGGTAGAAGGCTGATGGAGCATCTGTCAGCAAAGGATGCGGTTTTCGCCTTAGCTGGTGTATCGTCAGGAATCTGGAGTATTACATGAAGAATCTTTAGACAGACCTTCAGGAAGTCGTATTTGACAAGAAAGCATTTCGTGAAGAACTTAGGACCCAAAAGCTAAAAGTAGCCAAGCTTAAGGAGCAAAACCTCGAGATACCGGAGATTCGTCAGGAACCGAAGGACAGTAGGACCATGGTTAATGCTAAGGATGTTGAAACTTAGAAGTTTGGAACGAAACTCCAGGAAGTTTGGATTGTGTGTACCCTTTTTATCTCTCTTATCTCACCCCAAAACCCATGGACCCAATACAGGATGAATGGAGATGAGCTTGTATTTTCTGGACCGCTGAGTCAATTGGAGATGGACAGATGGATTCAGAACATGGAGGATCATATGAAGAATAACCCTATAGTTGGAATGGATATGACAAAGCATGCTCTTCAGTGCTTTGAAAGAGGTGCTGCTACTTGGTGGAGGATGTACCAAACCATCAATGGATGGCAAGGAGTAACCACTTGGAAATAATTTAAGTTGACTCTGCAAATATCTCGTCTTGTGTCCCAGAAGTTGAAGCCTTATGGAAAGGATATGAAGAAAACTTGTGCATGTAAGATTTGTGGAGAAATACGACACACCCATAAAGAACACAAGGATGAATGCTCTAATTGTGAAGGAAGTCACCCAGCTGAAGAACGCCCAACTAGCCAGATCACTTGTTTCTTGTGTGAAGGGACTACCCACTACCCTGCTCAGTGTAACATTTACCCCATGGTACAAAGAACCATCTAGCAGAAGAAAGAAGCAACGAAAGGAGCCCTCATGGAAATTTTAGAAGAATCTGTGATGAAGGAAGAGGTGGAGGACACACCCGAAGAAGACCCAATTAAACCCAGCACCAAGTCTTGTTATTCATGTGGAGAAAAAGGACACATCTCCCAGAATTGTATGAATGGGGATCTAGTAGAATTCCCGACAAAGGAAGTAGAGTATGACCCACAGGAAATAGAAGCCCTGATTGGAACGGAAAAGTCCAGAAGGAGAAGTAGATTGGATTCCAGGAAGGATCTGAGTCATATCACCTATTATAGGTGCAAGGAGTCAGGGCACTACCTCAGAAGTTGCCCAAAAAGGAAGCCAATGACCCAAGGAGGCTATGTAATAAAAAGGAAACCTCGGGACTTGTTAGAAGTAATATGTTTCCATTGTAATGAAGCAGGGCACTTTGCCAGAGATGCCCCAAGAAGAAGGAGACTTGTGATAAATAGTTGAGTTTGCAATAGAAGGAATATAGTAGTAGTGGTGGGAACATTTCTTTTATATTGAGGTGTTGAGTTGATGCATATAATGGAAATGCAGGAGAATGTAAGAATATGAGAACAAATAAAGTTAGCATTGTTGGTACTGATTTGGATGCTTATGAGTTGTTACTCTATGAAGAATGACTTTGACCATTTTCGAGGATATGAGAAATATGGTCCATGGATGAATTGGAGCAATTTAAGGGTGGTAGAACCCTGTGAGGAGATTTGACCCCTGGAAAGGATAACGATGTTCCACAGAGTGGACTTTGGACAAAGTAAGTACGAGTTTTATCTCGATATGTGGGATACCCTAAGATTATGAAGGGACGAAGTATTATTGGATACAACAGAGGTATAATGTTGGTCATATGGAGAAATTGTAACTCCATGATGAGTTTGAGTAATCACGTCTCGGTTTGGTACAAATAGAAATGGTACAAATGGAAGGGAGAGAATACAATTGGATGGATTTAAGAATGCTAGGAAGCTTGATGTTGGATTAATGATCAATTGCCCTGATGATTAGTTCAAGGTTTACAAGTGATGAGATGGGCCGTAACCCACAGGCCCCAGGACCTGCCAAGAAGCAAGCACATTCTTGCTGAAGGAAAAACCCTGGTAGAAGTTACGACTTTATCAACGAACGATTTTATAGGAGTAATGCAAAACCTGAGAGTTGTGAAGGAATGATGGATGTTTGTTTGTCTTGCAGAATCCATGGATTTATCCGAACTTAGTTCGTCGACAAGAGAAATTTCTGCATTTCTTGTGAGGATGACCGAGTGTTAGAATGCGAGATTCGCTAAACCGTATACAAGGTAATGATTTGGGTGCGGGATGGTTTGATCACCATACCGACTTACCCTAATTATTTGCCTCTGCTATATGGGATGGTAAATCTGAGTGACTTACCTATTGTAGAGAGACGACGATATTAAATCTCGTTTAAACCTTAGAATGGTATGATAGTTTTTTCCCTGGTACAAGGCAGCTGCTGCCAATCGTAGGATATACGGTGAGAATGAAGCCCAGACCCATTTCCTGCAGGAGAAACCATAAATTGTTGACCACCATGAGATATCGATAGTTGTTTAGTATTGGCGCTAGACCCGTCAGCTCAGAAGACCCAGTCTCGGAATAACATTACCAAGATGAAAGGACAAAAGGATTGAAGAAAAGGTTATGCTGCTACCGGAAGAGCCCAGAGAAGGAATTTTCCTGAAAATCTGAGAAGACCGACACTGTTAAGGATAATGATGGAGTGTATGAATTTTGATGGAACCGTAACCATGTTTCTAAGGGTGGTAGCACCCCGGACCACTGTGATGGTCGATGGATTTTGAGAAGACCCCCGAACCTAACCTATTTCTTTCTAGCCTCTTCGAATCTCGAGGACGAGATTCATTTTAAGGGTGGTAGGTTTGTAACATCCCAAATTTCTAAATTTTGGAATGTTATATTAAATAGATAGATTGGATTGATTCACTGAAAGTGAGTGAAATTCAAAACTGTTTGAAGGTTAAATGAGGGGGAATGAAATGACTTTCCCAAACTTTCATCTTGCATTTATGACCTCCATGAATTCAAATTCATTTCATCACAAACCCCTAGAGAGAAGATGACATGACTTCTTCCATTTAAATAAATGAAAAGGGTTTTGAATAGATTTGAATTCCATTTGGAACTATTTCAAATTCAGAAACTTTAAGCAACTCAATGATTTTCATGAGAGAAGAAAAAATGACTTCTTCAAAACGTACGAAATATGAGTTGGAAGTTTAAAAGAATCAAATTTAAAGTCCCATTGAAATTATTTTCAATTTGGAGTTATTTGGATTTTATTCAAATTATTTTTCTCCAAAAATGAAATATATGGAAAATAGGGTAAAATGATTCCCTACAGTAGAAAATTGGAGAGAAATAAATTTGAAACAATTTTGGTATTTTTAAAATGATTTTTATTGGATTTTATTGCATGAGTAGCACTCTTTGCTTTATTTAAATATTTGTTGATTTTATTTGGCACTAGAAAAATGTTCACGTTGTAGAAAATCTTTTTCTGGAAATTTTGATAGATTTTATGCCTATATAATATTTTATTTATTTTGTTTTTGATTGTTTGGAAAAAATTGTTTGTTAAAAAAAACTTCTTTCTCCCGCTGACTAGGCCGGCCCAGCTCCTAGGCCAGGCCATGGCCTAGTGCCCAGCAGAAGCCCAGCCGTGCCCGAAGCAGCTCCGCCCCGCTCGCCTGCTTGCGCCTGCGATCAGCCGCTGCCTCGCTCAGCCACCGATTAGTGGGACCCACCTGTCGGGACCTTCTACCACCCCGCGCCGGACTCCGTCCGCCATACGCCTCGCGCGGCGACACCGTGTCCAGGCGGGACTCTTCCCCGCTTGCCCCCTCCCGCAAGCCGTCCGCCGCCCCCTGGCCTTTAAAAGGCAGGCCCGGACCTCTCTCTCCTCCCCATCACCCGCAACCGCCGCCACCGACTTCGTCGCCGTTGCCGCACTCCGCCGCTGCACCCCTTGCCCGCGCAACGTCGCCGCTCGCCTGCGCCGCCCACGCCGCACAGCCTCGCTGCGCCTCGCCGACGCTCGCCGCCGCAGAAGCCACCAGAACCGATCCGGCTCCGAGTCAAAACCGCCGGTTTTCGACGAAAACCCTAACCGGTAATAAACCGTTATGGTTTTTGTTTGGTTTTCTTTTCAAAAAAACCCTAGATCGTTTTTTATATAGAACCGGTTTTTGTTTAGGTTAATTTATTTAGAGAACGTTTGTTGGTTAGGTTTAGAAAACGAACGTTCACTTTTTAGTATTTTCTTTTTCTGTTATTTTACATCAGGGACCTATCTATGATTAAAGTTTTTACAGATTAGTCCCTAATCTTAAAATGATCACTACTTTTTGCTCGTTAGTCGGAATTAGATGAAACCAATGCCCACTTCTTCGTTATGATCCCCTCTATCCAGTAAGACAACTTAAACATGTTTTTGAAAATTAAAAATTTGTTTCTCAAACAGATTTGTTTCTGAAATTTGTTTGATCGTAACTTCAGTTCTATAACTCTGATTTAATTGATTCTTTTTGCAAATCGAAGCTCTTGACCTAAACTTTCTGATTAGGCCAACTTCACGTAATTTTGGTACTGTTAGAAATTGTTTGATGTTGCAAGAGTTATTCGCTTGCTTTTGATGTTTTCCGAATTGTCTTCTTCGTTCTTTCTGATCTTTTGAGTGATTGCTTATGTGTGGTTACTATTGATTGTTTACGATAGGTTGACCCGAGTGAGACGAGTAGAACTATCAGGAGTTATGAGTGCGAATCATCTTCATCAACAGTACGAGGCAAGTTCACACTTTGATCATACTTCTCATTACCCAGTTTTTATGCATTAGTTTCACCCTCAAACATTGCATGGTTAGGAATTTGATAACATGTGGGTATTGGGAAGTAGTTGATGAGGTAGGAACCTATTGTCCTGCATTCAAACCTTGGGAGTTATTTCTACGTTATGCTTATACTGCTATGCTATGCTCGTAGACGTGGATTGGTTTGAGAGAATTCATGAAAGATGTTAGAGTTTATTGTTAACTAAGGTTTAACTTAAGGTGGCTACTTTAATACACATCTGGGTGGATTGGTAGGGGCACCCTGGGGATATACCAGTGGACTTGCCTGGACACCTGGGGATATACCAGTGTTGTCCTAGGAGATCCCGTGGTTGCTGTGTGATCATCCTATGGTTTGCCACCCAGGCTCAAAGGGATCATAAGATTAATCATGCTAGAAACTTCCATGTGCAGACACAAGCCATTATGGGCTCTAGCATAGTTGAGTAAGTTGCGTGAGCTCTTGAAGTGATGGACTAGCAGATGTAGGGGGATTGTAGGTGTACCGGTCTGCCCGTAGGAAAGAGTTAATGCTTCTGAAAGACTGTGTCTCGGTCATCCGTTTCTCAAACATCATGTAGTGCGAGAAATCCAACGGAGGAGATCGAGTCTTGTGGGGAAAAGTGTGCAAACCT
Source organism: Triticum urartu (assembly GCF_056163025.1). Lineage (NCBI taxonomy): Eukaryota > Viridiplantae > Streptophyta > Magnoliopsida > Poales > Poaceae > Triticum > Triticum urartu. The sequence continues at coordinate 300,339,587 of NC_141878.1, forward strand.
CTGGAGAGTGTACAAACTAATCATGATTAGCCGCGTCCCTGATTATGGACATCTTGAGTATCTGGTTCTTGAATTATGATGTTGATCTCAACACTTTTTTCAATTAATTTGATTGGGTTAATGATTATTATTTTGGGATTGAGTTGGAGGAACCTTCTCAATATTTATCAAACCAACTTTGTAGTTAAATAAAATATATCCCTTTGAAGTAGGGAAAAATTGGCTTTTTGCAAAAACATTATAACCATAGAGCCTTTCCGCCAGCCAAATACGCCTGTAGTCATAGACTTTATTCATCATTATCCTATGGTGTGAATTTTCTAGTACATTCAATGTACTGACCCTTTGTGGCTGCAACGTCTCATGTTGTAGGAATCTTACGACGAGTAAGTGACACGTTAGGGTTATGATTTCTACACTCAACTTTGCCATTGGTGTTGATGGGAATCCACAACCTTGTTGTTACTTCCGCTATTTGGATTGAGGTAATAGTATTTACGTTACTTTATACATGTGATTTACCTCTATTATAAATCCTCGAGTACTGTGTTTGTCAGCATACCGATCTAGGGATGACACTTAAGCACAGAGACTTGACCGTATGAGGTTGGGTCGCTACACGTGCGATCGTCCTACTAGCTACCTTTCCCGTTATATCACTGCTAGTTATCTCTTGAACTTTGAGTTAGCTCGGGATCTAACCCGCGCCCGGATAGCTCTCGCCGCTGCTCATAATAGGAATCCTCTTCCTACTGTCGGTTTCACTCCATACGTTCCTCCAGCCTTTGCCACCACTCAGAGTACCATTACCCCTTTGGTAGTAACCCCTCGTAGTGCTCCTGTTGCGTGGGCTTCCCTTGTCGCTACTCCTTCAGCTCCTATGCTTAGACCCCATCCCACACCTGCCCCTGAGGGAGAGTCCTCGAGGCTGCACTGTCGCGTCTCTCTTAACCCGGAGGTCACCACTATCAATTCAGGATCTTGGTCCGGCTCAGGAGAGGAGCCCACAGCAGCGCCATCCGAGCAGTAGATTGCTAGAGTATCCCCGTCATCATGAGTATGATGTATGGATGTAGTCGCACGTGTTATGATGCTTAGGTTCATGTATGAGGATAGTGACCCTTTCCTGATGTTTAACTATTATGTTGAGTCTATGTATAATTATGTTGGAACTCTCTTTTTATTGGCCTTGGTTTCTTTCACTATTTTCTTCTGGATTTGTCACTGGCTTTCTTCCCATTTTTGGATATTTCTCATCGTGGTTGCTTTGCATTGGGAAACTAAATAATAGGATGCCGTGGGGAGGCAACAGCAGCCAAGCTTGTGAGGATGTCCTTGTTCGTCGCTCCGCAAGATTGGCAGGACGTTCCCTCGAGCCGTACCAGCCACCTCCGCCTCCACCGTCACATCCGCCTTCTACTGAGCAAATCATGCAAATGTTTGAAGAAAGAAGGAACAACAATTTGATGGAACTGCTGAAAAGTGTGCAAGTTATGTTTGGGGAGAATAGACATCAGAATGGTCATTACTCCAAGCTGTCAGATTTTCAGCGAACCAAACCTCCTAGTTTCAGCCAAGTTATTGATCCATTGGACGCTGATGATTGGTTAAGTACTATTGAGAAGAAACTGGAAATTGCTCGCACTGAAGAAGGAGACAAGGTTCCTTTCGCAACACATAATCTTGAAGGAGCTGCCGCGATATGGTGGGATAATGCTAAGGCCATGTGGCCCACGGACGAGGAAATTACTTGGACTAAATTCAAGGATCATTTCCGCAAGTATCATATTCCCTCCAGAATTATGAATATCAACCAATGCGAATTCCTCTCTCTCACTCAGGGAAGCATGTTAGTCAACGAGTACCTGAATAAATTCATCCATTTGGCCCGCTATTCACTCTATGATGTGGCCACCGAAGAACGGAAGGTCGGCAGATTTCTTGGAGGACTAAATTAGCATCTTAGGTGCACTCTCAGCATGTTTGATTTTCCGTACTTCCAAACTCTAGTGAACAAGGATCTCATCGCAGAAAGGGAACACAAGCTCATGCACGACAACAGGCCATCTAATAATGACCACAAGCGCAAATTTGAGCCTAAGAAGGATATGCAACCCGTGTAGAAGGCTCGTACGTGGCAACAGACTCGGGTTGAGTACAAACCCAAATGACAGCAAAATGTCAACAGGACCACCACTCAAGTAAAGAATATCATGACCAGCCCGGTACGTGAAGATTGTCAACGCAACAATTCCCCTTTCAGTTGTGGGCAAACCGGACATTACACCAGACAGTGCCCCAAGAACAGCAAGCCAACAGCTCCTTTCCGTCCGCAAGTCAACTATCTGGAGCCATATTCCGTCCCGAGTGCCATCCATGGGCAAATCCATCATATCTCCGCCGATGAAGCCCAAGAGGACCCGGAAGTCGTCATTGGTATGTTTCCTGTTAATAAGATACCTGCCATAATTTTATTTGACTCTGGGGCTTCCCCCTCTTTTATTTCATGGAGTTTTGCTGCCCAAAACAAATTTCCTTGCTCAATTTTGGGAAAACATATGCTGGCACAATCCCCGGGATCCTTGCTCAAAAGCAATCTGGTCTGCCGTAATCTGGAAATTGATATCAAGGGGGGTCAAGTTTCCAACGTCTCTGATAATCATCGATTCTAACAAATTGGATATTATTCTGCGAATGAATTAGTTGACCCAATACCAAGTATGCATCAACTGTGCGACCAGAGAAGTTACCATGGCAAATCAGGAGGGTCACACCGCAAGTTTTTATGCCGGCAAAATCATACCCAAGAAGGATATGGTTTTCACCGCCGTGGGTGAAGAGGTGGAATTTATTCCAGTGGTCAGTGAGTATCCTGATGTATTTCCTGAGGAATTACCAGGGATGCCGCTAGATAGAGAACTAGAGTTTGCAATTGACTTGGTGCCTGGAACCACACTGATACACAAGAAATATTATCGGATGCCTTCATCAGAATTGGTGGAATTAAAGAAACAACTAGATGAGATGCTGTAGAAGGGATACATCCGCCCAAGCTCTTCACCGTGGGGGTCACCTGCGATATTCGTGGATAAAAAGGATGGCAGTCTTCGGATGTGCGTAGACTACCGACAGCTGAATGATGTCACCATCAAAAATAAGTATCCACTACCAAGGATTGATCAACTCAGTGGGGCCAAAGTATTCTCCAAAATTGATTTGAGGACTGGATATCATCAACTCAAAATCAAGAAGGAAGATATTCCCAAGACCGCGTCCACCACTCGGTATGCTCTGTATGAGTATACCGTTATGTCATTCGGCCTTACCAATGCCCCAGCTCTTCTTCATGCATATGATGAAAAAGGTGTTTATGGACTTCTTGGACAAATTTGTGGTGGTGTTCATTTATGACATCCTCATTTACTCAAAAAGCAAAGACGAACACAAGGACCACCTCCGAGCAGTTTTACAAAGGCTTCACGATCATTAGTTTTATGCCAAGTTCAGAAAATGTGAGCTTTGGCTCAAGAAAGTTGGATTTTTAGGGCATGTTCTCTCGGCAGAAGGAATAGCCGTGGATCTAAGCAAGGTAAAAGATGTGCTTGATTGTTCCGCACCCACGACAGTCTCAGAAATCTAAAGTTTCCTTGGACTAGCCGGATATTATCGCCGTTTTATTGAAGGATTCTCCAAGATTGCCAAGCCCATGACGGAGCTCCTAAAGAAGGATAAGAAGTTTGAATGGACTGAGGACTGCGAACGGAGTTTCAATGAGCTGAAAATCAGACTAACGTCAGCACCAGTATTGACGCTTCCCGACATCTACCGCAGTTTTGATGTCTACTGTGACGCCTCCAGAAAAGGCCTTGGATGCATACTTATGCAAGATGGCAAGGTTGTGGCTTATGCATCCCGAAAAATATGTCCACACGAGGGAAATTATCCCACTCATGATTTGGAATTGGTTGCGGTGGTGCACGCTTTGTAGATTTGGAGATACTATCTTATTGGAAAGAGGTGCCAGATATTTACCGACAACAAGAGTCTCAAGTATATATTCACTTAGCCCTATTTGAACCTTCATTAGCGAAGATGGCTCGAGTTGGTGAAGGATTATGACCTCGGTAAAAATTATCATTCGGGGAAAGCTAATGTGGTTGCTGATGCTCTCAGCCACAAACCGGCCAACCTGAATGCTCTAATGGAATCTTTGCCTCCTGAGCTTTACAAAGAAATTGCTCATCTCAATTTGGTAATCATGGATGCCAGTCTTGCCAGTATATTGGAAGTTGCTCCTACTCTCAAAGAAGAAAATCATAGCACTCAAGCAAATGACAAATGATTGCAATTATATGCCAAGCGTATGCAAGAGGGACAGACACATGACTTCTCTAGAGATCAGCAAGGTACGCAAGGTTCCGAGGAAGGATTTGCGTACCCAGCCAAGAAGGTCTGAGGAAGAATATATTGGGAGAAGCACATGAATCGACATACTCAATTCACCCACGTGGCACTAAAATGTACGAAGACCTTCATCAGGTATTCTGGTGGAATAGAGTGAAGAACGACATCGCTTACTTCGTGGCTTGTTGTGATATATGCAACAAGGTAAAGGTGGAACACCAAAAAACAGCCGTACTCCTTCAACCTTTACCCATATCACAGTGGAAATGGGATGATGTCTGCATGGATTTCATGACCGGTTTACCAAGGACTCACCGAGGAAATGACGCAATATGGGTTATAGGGGACACCTTAACGAAGGTGGCACATTTTCTTCCCATTCGGACCACCTACTATGCCGATCAACTTGCACAATTGTATGTGTCCCGAATCATCAGTCTGCATGGGGTACCAAAGAATATCACTTCGGATAGAGGACCTCTCTTCACTTCAGCATTTTGGTCCCGACTACATCAAGCCTTGGGGACTGCTCTGGAATACAGGACGGTTTATCAGCCCCAGACAGACGGACAAACTGAGCGAGTAAACCAAATACTCGAAGATATGCTCCGGGATGTGCATTGGCCCAAGGGTCCAAGTGGGAAGACTGTCTGCCATACGCCGAGTTTTCCTACAACAACAGTTTCCAGACCAGCTTAAAGATGTCACCCTTTGAAGCTCTGTATGGCCGTAAGTCTCGCACTCCACTGAACTGGTCTCAAACCGAAGACAACCGTATTTTCAGGACTGATTTGATGGTCGAAACTGAGAAGCAAGTCAAGGAAATCTGAGACAGATTGTAGTTGGTCAAATCTCGACAAAAGAGTTACTATGACGTCAAACACCGTCAAATCAGCTTCGAACCCAGAGAACACGTCTATCTCCTAGTTACCCCTATGAAGGAGTTAAGAGGTTTCAGACCCGACGAAAATTGGCACCCAGATACATCGGTCCATTTCCAGTCAGAGTCAGAACAGTGGCCTATCAGTTGGAATTGCCACCCGAACTATCAGATGTACGCAATGTGTTTCATGTCTCACAGCTAAGAAGATGTATCTCGCCACCGAAGAAAAGGACTGATATGGCGGAGATAGAACTGGCTAAGGATTTGACGTATGAGGAAAAGCCAATCAAAATATTGGATGAGACAAAAAGAGTCACTCGCAGCAAAGTGATAAGGTTTTACAAGGTTCCGTGGCAACATCACACCGAGGAAGAGGCAACCTAGGAAAGAGAGGAATTTTTAAGGACTGCCTACCCAGAATGGTTTTCCCAAGCAACCGAATCTCAAGGATGAGATTCATCTTAAGTGGGGGAGGTTTGTGACATCCTGGATTTTGCCTTCTCTCTTTTTCCGGACAAGGTTTTGTCTTTGCCTTGGATTTGGAGTTTTGGAATCAATTCAACTGGACTTATCACTTGGGCATGCCCTTGACTTTCACCCAAGTGACCTATCTACTTCGCATTCAATCTCATTTCTCTGAAAAATCGCCAAAATAATCAAATGAATATTTTTCATAAAAGAAAAATATTCATTGTCTCTTCTGAAACTTACTCCAGACACTAGTGCTCCAAAGCAACCCCCATTTTTATTACTCCAAAAATTCTGAAATAATTCCTGAATATTTTTTGAATCATGGCCCACCTTCCCAAGCAAAAATATTGCATGACTTTTTGTAATATTTTTGCTACAGAAAATAATTTCTCTACTGGTCCAAAATTGCACTTTGCACAACAAGTGTATTTTTCCTTGATCCTTTGGCCCTGATTTTTCTTGAGCCTCATCACCCTCCTAAGAAAACCTTAACCCCAGGAGATCAGCCCTAATGGCCATCTAGAAGCTATCCAAACATAGCAGCCAAGTTTTTGTCCAGAAACTTGCCAAGATGGTTGAGTAACATCTGGTCGGCCTGGCGATGAGTCCTCAGCTTCCCTCGACCAATCACTGCATGGACTTTAGCCCAGATAAGGTTTGGCCAGTCGTGGGCATCGTTTTGACCATGCCAGGGCGGTGACCATGTGTGGACACGGGGTTTGGCATGCGCTCGATGCGCTCTGAGTAGCGCCAATGCCTCTGTTCGGCGTGTGCTCGAGCCAGAGCTTGTCGACGACTGTCGCGCCATGCCACCAGCCTCGAGTAATCACCATTGACCCCTCCCTGGTGCTCACCGACGCCGGAGATGGCACAGCGAGCACGGGCATGTCGCGGCCAAAAGTCACAGTGCGCTCGTGCCCTTGTCTTCTCCCTGCCTCCTGTGCTCGTCCGCGAGCGTGGACAGCTCCCGCCTACACGTTGAGCCCTTGCCCCCTCTCACAGGTGCCTTTCGTCGCCGTTCGCCAGACTCTAGAGAACTCCGACGGCGCCACGTAGCCCCCCTCTCGCTTCGGATATATATAGATCCATTCCCTCCGCTCCGAAAACTCACACCGCACCACACAACCCCCACAACCTTGTAGAAGAGTCGTAGCCTGGTTGGGTAGGCCTCTGGCCATCGACCTCGACCAAAGATCACCGGCAATCCCCGCAGCACAACCACCCTACTCCAGAGCCCCTCGAGCTCAACCAACCTCTCAGGCGCGTCGTTAGGGATCCTCTACTGTCGCCTAGACGTAGATGAGCCCCTGGAGTCGCCTCTCGTCATCGCCTTCTTCCTCTCCGGCAAGCCCCGTCTGCCCCCGCCGCTTGCGAGCTTGATTGCGTGCAACTCTGGCCATCCCCCGACAAGCCACGGGTACGGGTAGGTGCGCCACGACCCCCCCTCCACTTCTATCCCTCTGGTTTTGCCCAAGACCCCCTCGTCGCCGGCATAAGCTCCGACGGAGTGCCGCAACACTCTGTTTCTCTCTTTCTCCCTCTCCCTCCTGACCACTGGGGCCCGGTGTCAGCCTCTCTACTCGCACCCGAAGCGGTATGAGTGGATGCGTATCCTGGCTTTACGCCATCAGCGTCGCCCCCCAGGTTTTCCGATTTATTCAAATTAATTCAAATATTTGACCACAACTTTGAGGAGTGATAACCCCTAGCCCATAAGTCCAAATGAGTTGATTCTTTTTGCATTGTGTTTGTTTCAGAAAGCTCTAGCAGCACACCAAAATGTGGAATTTTCCTTGCTGTCTAGAATTTCTGGTGATTTTCAGAATGGTTTTTGATATTTTGTTTTGTGGTTTTTAAATATATCTAGAAGGAGGAAGTTGCCTTGAAGGTAACCGGAGGAGTGTGATCCTCCTCTGCACTAAGGCAAGCCACACCAGCATTTGGATGGTGTCATTTCAATATCTATGATTCTTCTACTATAGTTCTTATATGCATTTAAAAATTTGTTAAAGAAATATTGTTGTTTGCTAGTTACTTTGTCATGCTTGAAATGATTGTTTAAGTAACTGGTTGAATGCATGGACTAGTTTAATCTAGTAAAATAAAATTTTGCCTTAGTTATATTGCTTTGATAAATATTGATAGTTCTTTTTGTTAAGTGATATTTTCAAATAAATTATGAGTTAATAAAAATATTGATAGTTCTTTTTGTTAAGTGATATTTTCATATAAATTATGAGTTAATAAAAATATTGCTTGATAATAAGAATGAGGTAGAACCAGTAAAGTTTAAGCATGAGTAGTGCAAGCAAGTTATGTTGATAAGTTTGATACGTACATGGAAGTTGCTTGCTTTGCATGTCGATTAGTTGCATCATCATGGCTTCATATGACTTGGTAGATTAATTTTCAAGTTAAACCTGTTAATAAGTCGAACTTGAATATGAAGTTGATCAAGTCATGGTGCCACTAAATCGGGTCTTTCTCAGTGCGACCACATTTACCTTGTGGGAGGTCTTGATTCGGTCCTTTGTTGTGCCTTTCGCCGGTGCCTTCAACGAGGGAAGGTTATGGGCGTGCATACCCTAGCCCGATAAGCAGACATAGCCTTGTGTGCCCGTTTGTTTTTATGGTACCTTGTCCCCGTTTGGGACCGTTTTGCCACGACGGTGGCCGTTGGTGTCTTCGGTAGACACGGGGCCACCCAGGACATAGCCTTGAAAGGGAGTTTGTCGGAGTAGCCGGGAGAGTGTCATGACAAGGGGAGAGTTTCGTCGGAAAGCCATTGGTCCACCCGAATGGGAGTGCGAGGCCTTAGATTCCATGGTCTGGTTAAAGTGCGCTACCTCTGCAAAGTGTATTAAATCTATCGATAGCCGCGTCCTCGGTTATGGGCACAACTCAGGAGTAAGTCACACCATGGATGAACTTTTATAATTAATCTTGCAAACGAAATAACTGTTGATGGCACTGACTTCGTGATGATTTCAGAGATCATGAGCTGATCATGAGTGATTGTTTTCAGTTGTGATCCGGGTACGATCATCGTTTGGTTACGAGGTAACCCGTCTGGTAAGCGAGTCCGCGGGACTCGGTGCACATGTTGGTTTCACCGCATTAGTAGCATTACTTGTATTGCATTAGCCTGATTAATTGTCATGATATTGTTTTTCATTATGCTTATGTTTGTTGTGATCTTACAAGTACATTCAATGTACTGACCTAGCGTGTCATGCCAGCTTTCAGGCAAGTCGTTTCGCAATCGGAGAGCTTCCAGCGTCTGGGCCATGTCCACGTCGGTGTCCCTGTGCTATGGAGTTCCACTTCATCGTTCTTCCGCTTGGCCTCTTATCTCGATTTAATATCATACTAGTGTAATCCGCTAGCATCAATAAAGCAGTTGCTTCTATACTGCTACCTCTTGAGCACTATGTTGGTTTTCCTTGTAGAGGAAGGGAAGATGCAGCAAAGTAGCGTAAGTATTTCCCTTAGTTTTTGAGAACCAAGGTATCAATCCAGTCGGAGGCTATGCGCCAGTCCCTCGTACCTGCACAAAACGAATAAATCCTCGCAACCAACGCGATAAGGGGTTGCCAATCCCTACACGGCCACTTACAAGAGTGAGATCTGATAGATATGATAAGATAATACTTTTGGTATTTTTATGACAAAGATGCAAAGTAAAATAAAAGAAAAGTAAAAGCAAAGGAAATAACTAAGTATTGGGAGATTAATATGATGAAGATAGACCCAGGGGCCATAGGTTTCACTAGTGGCTTCTCTCGAGAGCATAAGTATTCTATGGTGGGTGAACAAATTACTATTGAGCAATTGACAGAACTGATCATAGTTATGAGAATAGCTAGGTATGATCATGTATATAAGCATCACGTCCGAGAAAAGTAGACCGACTCCTGCCTGCATCTACTACTATTACTCCACTCATCGACCGCTATCCAGCATGCATCTAGAGCATTAAGTTAATGAAAATAGAGTAACGCCTTAAGCAAGATGACATGATGTAGAGGCATAAACTCATGCAATATGATGAAAACCCCATCTTGTTATCCTCGATGGCAACAATACAATATGTGCCTTGCTGCCCCTACTGTCATTGGGAAAGGGCACTGCAAGATTGAACCCAAAGCTAAACACTTCTCCCATTGCAAGAAAGATAAATCTAGTAGGCCAAACCAAACAGATAGTTTGAAGAGACTTGCCAATCATACATAAAAGAATTCAGAGAAGATTCAAATATTATTCATAGATAGACTTGATCATAAACCCACAATTCATCGGTCTCAACAAACACACCGCAAAAAGAAGATTACATCGAATAGTTCTCCACAAGAGAGGGGGAGAACATTGTATTGAGATCCAAAAAGAGAGAAGAAGCCATCTAGCTACTAACTATGGACCCGTAGGTCTGAGGTGAACTACTCACACTTCATCGGAGGGGCTATGGTGTTGATGTAGAAGCCCTCCGTGATCGATGGCCCCTCCGGTGGAGCTCCGAAACAGGCCCCAAGATGGGATCTCGTGGATACAGAAAGTTACGGCGGTGGAATTAGGGTTTTATCTCCGTATCTGGTCGTTTGGGGGTACGTAGGTATATATAGGAGGAAGGAGTACGTCGGTGGAGCAACAGGGGGCCCACGAGGGTGGAGGGCATGCCTGGGGGGCGGTAGGCGCGCCCCCCTACCTCGTGGCCTCCTCTTTTGTGTCTTGACGTAGGGTCCAAGTCTCCTGAGTCTTGTTCGTTGAGAAAATCACGTCCCTGAAGGTTTCATTCTGTTTGGACTCCATTTGATATTCCTTTTCTTCGAAACCCTAAAACAGGCAAAAAACATCAATTCTGGGCTGGGCCTCCGGTTAATAGGTTAGTCCCAAAAATAATATAAAAGTGGATAATAAAGCCCAATAATGTCCAAAACAGTTGATAATATAGCATGGAGCAATCAAAAATTATAGATACGTTGGAGACGTATCATGTACCATATTGTTGTGTGTTGCCAGAGGACTTGATCTCTGGGCTGGCAATGCAAGGTAAACCGGTTGCTCTAAGCCGGGGTGCCACACCTACCTCCATAAAAAAATCCCTGTAGCCGTATCTTTCTCGTGTTCTTGCTCCCAAACCCATGAATTTCGATCTCTTTGCTCGAAGCTCCATTTTCGAAACTGTTTTGGGGGATTGCTTCTTGGTATGTGACTCCTCCATTGCTCCAATTTGTTTTTGTTCTATTTGTTTATATTTTGAGTAGTTAGCTACTCTTGGTGCTGTTGTAAATGAGCTTGCATGTTGAATTCTTTAAGTTCCAAGTAGTTTGAATGCTTGATATAGCCTCTAGAAATCCATATGAGTAGTTGATATCAATCTTGTGAAGTTTTATTGATATCATTTCGTGGTCCAAAATTTTCAGAAATTGTTCATAGATAAGTGCGCCTCTTTAGGAAGAGTTCTTTGAGGCCGAGGTCCTCGGAGGCATCATCGAGTGGGATTTCCATACGAAAAGCATATGATGAACCCAGGGCAAGTTCTGTCGATGTACAAAAGTAGGGGCCTTTCTATACCCCTTTAATCGTGCGCGGGCAGTCATAGCCGCACCCGCGGCCATGCTTGGCAGGGCAGAAGAATGGAAGATACAAGACTGCCAAGGCATTACTCAAGCCAGAGGCACGAAGACCAAAAGGACAAGGTAGACTTCCCCTGGAAAGGCCCTTGCCGGGGCGGCTTACATAGTACCGGCATGAACCTTGAGCCTGAGAGTTTTGACACCATCGAAAACATCAAGACCAAGACTCGGGGGAGCCTACATGGAGGCATGCAGATCTTTGTGAGGACCAAAGGCCTGCATGCCTAGATGAGAACCAGAAGACGAAGACCCCCAACAAGATCCTTTTCGGGACCCACGGGAAGATCTTTGCCGGGGATAGATGAATACCCCCGGCAAGATCCTTGCCGGGGAGGGCCACGAGGCCCTGACAAGACCCTTGCCGGGGGCATCTGCGGGGCCATAACTAGGCCCGCACCCACCAACGCCTCGCTACCCCGCGGTCGTTCCAACACGGCAACCAGCCCGCCAACTAGGCAAGCGCCTGCGTGGCAGCATGCAGCTTCTAGGCCAACTAGTCAAGCACCTGCGTTGTGGCATGCAGATCTTCGTGAAGACCCTGTCACCGCACCAACACAGTAGCCAGCCAGCAAGCATGGCGCTGTGTGCCTCATTAGCCTGGACGCGCGTCAAAGCAAGGCGAGCCGGCGATGGACGGGATGAGCTTCATTGTCGTCCCCGATAAAGCAAGAGGGCATGTCGGCAGTGCATTAAATGTGTTTGTCCTACGGTGCCAGGCGATTAACTTGTACCTTGTAGATAGTTTCCACCTCCTGTGTGCAACTGTGGCGACCCCTTTGACATATAAAAGGAGGCCCGAGGCGTACTGTGGAAGGATTCAGACTATTTTGGACTGGGCATGCACCGCAGCTAGTTCAAGAACTCAAGAACACCAAATAAACATAGACATGCAGGACTAGGGTTTTACGCATCGTTTGTGGCCCGAACCTGGGTAAAAATCCCCTTGCGCTGGTCTTCTAGACCTACTCTGTGCACAGCTCCACGCCCCGCCAACCGTAGAAAGGGATTCCCCGGGATCCCATAGGTGTCTTTTCCCCCGACATCTTTGGCGCGTGAGGTAGGGGGCGCTGAGGCTGTGAAAATATGGTTTTGAAGTCAATGCATTGACTCCTTCATCGCGATGGATCCAAGGAAGAGGGAAACGTCAACCAGCCAGACTCCGGTGCCATCATCCAGGCGAGCGGTGCCGTCTGCGGCCGCAACAACCATCCGCGTGGCGACGGAAAAGCTAAGTCACACAAAACCTTGAGCAATTTCCTTTTTTCTATATAGGGTTATTTTCCTCGAAGGATTTTTCTCTTTGTATGGAAAACCTGCACGCAAGGGAACCCTTCCGCTATTGGCAAGGCCCTTGTTCTGTTTCGAGTCCGCTCAAGAGATCAGGCGGCTGCACCGAGAATGGCAAGGTGGCTTGCCCGGTAGCAAGCGCCCCTCGGCAGGTTGCTAAGGATCCGTTCCTCAAAGTGCCACAACATGGGTTTACGTGCCGACAAACCTATCCAACTAAGCATAGGGTGTGTAGCATAGTCATCATGGGTAGCGGCGTCATCCTTCCGCGGCTGCCTCTCGCTCTCAAGGGCCTTGTTTAGGGTCTCCTCGCAGGCCATGACCTTCGAAAGCAACCCTTCCAAGGTGTTTAGTTTCAGCTTCATAGGATCAATGGAACCGCTGGCCTCGGAGAGCATCTTGGTCTTGTCGGAGATGGTGACCTGGAAATCCGCTAGAGTGCGATTGTCCATGTCCCTCTCCTCCGTAAGCTCCGAGATCTCCTTCTTCAGCCCCTCCCGTTCCAACTCCAGCTTCTCCACCTTGCCGGTTTGGTCCAGGGCCAGAGCATCAAGTGTGTCCTTGTGTTCTACTCCAGCTCCTAGGTCCGCTGCACGAAGATCTTCCAAATCTCCTCGTCCTTGCTACAGAGTGTGGCGGCAAGCACCTGCTCACGCACAACTAGGTCTTCCTCCTGGGTATCTAGCAGAGCTTGCTGCTGCTATCGGGCAGCTGCGTTGTTGGTGGCTTGTTCCTTCGCCACCTCTTGGGCCTTCTTGATGTCGGCCTGCTTCAGGATGAGCTCTCTCTTGCGCTCATCTAGCTCACCCTGGGCGGTCCTCAGATCCTCCCGGGCCTCACCGAACCAGAATTGTGTCTGAGCGACGCGCTGCTGAAAATCCGCTTTCGCCTTGTCCACAACCACCATCCTGGAGTTCACCTTATCTTGGCGGGCACGGTGGAGCGCCTGAAGCTTCTAGAAATTGGCGCTCATGGCCTGGAGGAGCTGCTCCTCTTGGGAATCGCCACCGCTGGTGCTTGGTTCATCGACAACCTAGAGCCCGGCGGTGGCGAGCGCCTCATCGTCGAACACCTCCCCCTCGGCTGGCGCCCTGGTCTCTACCGCCCCTAGGAGGTGGATGAACAGGTCATCACCCACCTTCAGGTACTTGCTGGCGGTGGGGGATGCAGTGGAGGAAGGTTGGTCATCGGCCACCACCTCCCCGGCGGGCTCCTCGGTGGCCTCATCGGCAGCGGCCTTGCCGGCCTTCCCAGCAGGCCCCTTGCCGGCCTCCTAGGTGGCACCCTTGCCGGCCTCCCTGGCAGCAGCCTCGCCGGTCTCCCCGACAGGCCCCTTGCCCGCCTCCTTGGCAGCGGACTTGGCGGCTTCCTCAGCCGTGATCCTGGTGGCCTCAGCTTTGGCATCCTTGGCGACCTCCTCGACGATGGTGTCGACGTCCACCTGGTCCGTTGAGGGAGGGTCTGGAAACCAGAAAGGAGAATGAAGCGGGGCCAAAATCAAAGTCCAGAACAAAGAAAAGAAAGAACATTGCATGGCAGAGCTATCAAGGGATGGGAGGCAGGCCGCTTACCTGTGCCGAGCTAAGAAGAAGTGATTCTCTCCCCGCCAACGTTCGTTGCCGGGATGGAGCCACCAGTGCTAATGCTTGCCCCCTCTTCCTCCATGCACGTGGGCTCGGTGGTAGGTGCCCTTGCCGGGGACGACCCTCTGGGTGGCGTGGTCGACGGGGGCTGCGTGTCAGGGGCGGTCCTCAGCGGCTCCTCCTATTGCCGCTTTCCTCCTGCAAACAAGACAAGGTTAGCACCAAGGACTCACGCCCCAATGCCCGCCAGTGGGGAGTGAATAATGAACTCGCGCTGGGGTTTAAAGCGGGGGCTGCGTTGAGGGCTGTTGTCTGGGCTGGTCACCACCAACGCCGGCGTGCGTGGAGTGCTGGCCGGGGGCCTCGTCGCCCGTCAAAGCTTTGGCCTTCTTCGCCGCCCTCTGGGCCAGCGTCTCCATGTCGCTGCGAAGATAGATCAAGTCAGGGAAGCACGGCATACGCGGAGGGTCAGGAAATGATGAGGGGCAAGATGCTTACTCATCCTCCTCTAATGGCCTCCTCTTCCTCTTTGGGCTAAAGGACCCAAGGTCAAAATTGGCCTCTGGGGTGGCGTCCGCAAGGGGAGCAGAAGGGGGTGGAGTCCTGCGCCGCTTCGACGAGGAAGAGGTGGCGGCTGCAGCCTTCTTCGCTGTCGCCGCCCTCGTCTGGCACGCGGGCTGTGCCTGGGCCTGTTGCCGCTACGTGGTCCTGCCGGGCCGGACTGGCTCGCCAGATCTGGCCCGCCACAGGACGCGTTTCCTCCCCGGGGCCGAGGAGTCATCCGGCTCGGCCTCCTCTTCGGCCGACTCCTTAACCGCTTCTTAGACAAGGGGAACCCCAGCGCCGCCGCTGCTGGGTTCCCTGGCAGACCCCGTCCATTCGGCAAACTCCCTCTCTTCTACGGCTGTGTCAGCCTCGTCCTCCACGGTGCTGAGGCTGCCGGCTTCCTCGGCAAGTGCCGCCTCCTCCGCCCTGCTGGCAATGTACGCCAACTCGTCCTCAGTGGTGTCGTGCATGAGCTCCGGCTCATCGTGAACATACCTCTTCGACAAGTTGTCAAAGAATGCCGGCACCAGCTTCGCCGTTGGCTCAACCCAGGTCGGATCGAGGCCATGCGCATTGATAACCGGCATTATGGCGATGATGGCAGTCTCGCAAGAGTTGTTGCTCAACGGGACCACCCCCGCTGGGAACCCGAACAGAGACTTGCCGGCCTTGGCAGCCTTGCCTGTCTTCTTGTCCTTGCCGACCCTCTCGACCCCGCCGACCTCGTCAACCTTGAGCTGAAAGAAGCCTCTGGCAAAGATGAGCATGCTACATCATCGTGAAGTTGTGGTTCAGTCTGGGCTGAAGCCTCATGATATCGGTCGCGTTCCTGAAATCCCAGGCCGGCCTCCCCTTATTGTGTAGCGGGGCAATCTGGCGGTAGATAAGGTCATCCCCAATCACCTCAAGAGTGAGACCGGCCGAGGTGAGGTGATGGATCCTGGTGATGGAAACCGTAAGCTTCTCGCCGTCGACATCGAGATCGCCGCAGTCCTTGCTGCGGACCGGCAGCCTCTGATGGACCCGGCAGAACTCCTGCGAATCTATCTCCTGGATCCAACACCACTGGCCCCGCCACTCGTCCCACCTCTCCTTTTGGGCACCCTCCGGGTACGTGCCCCTGCTCTGGGTCCTCGGGATCCAGGTGATGCAGCTAGAGATGGCACCCCCTGGCTGGAGGCGAGGGCTGAAGTAATGGCGGAAGAGCACCGTGCTGGGATGCACTCCGGCGAAGCCCTCAGAAAGGTGGGCGAAGAAGGCCATGCGCGCCACAGCGTTCGGCATGAAGTACAGAAGGTGGAAGTCGTAGGTGTGCATGATGTCATTGAAGAAATCTAAGACAGGGGGCAGAGCCCGCAGGAGAAATAGTCGACAAAGAAAGGGTACTAGTTTGGACCGGCCTTGGCGAAGGAGGCTGGGATGATGCGCGTGGCGGGATGCCCTGATGTCTCCCTCCCCCACTCGGGCAGGAACTTCTCCTTGAGGTTAGCGCGTCGACCGTCGAGGTGAAGAGGGCGCACTGCGTCTGCATCTCCACCAACTCGCTCTCCAGCGCCTCCTTCCCCCCGGCGTCCTCGGCCGCTACCTTACCCTTGCTTGTCTTGGGCGCCATGGCGGTTGAGAGGGGGTGAGGGATCAAGAGTAATGGGGGCGCGGCGGCGGTGGGCAGAGGCAAAAGCGTCGGTTCACACTTGGAGAAGAAGGGGGAAACGACGGTTCCAAGATTGGAAAGGGCGCAAAGGGTAAATGAGCAACGCCCTTGCGATTTCCTCTTTTTTATGGGGAAGACGCGAGCCGCCTCTTTACTTTTCACCATGAGGTTACGCAAGCATGATGCGACCATTCCACCCATGACCCCCACGTCACGCACTCAATGTGGGTCATGGGGAAGCGCAACTGGCGAAAGAGTTACCGCGGTTAAAACTCTGCCACGCGTGCCCGCGCACCGTTCTGGGCCTAGCCCAACAACGCTTTGTGCTGATGTGTGGCCCAGGCCTGGGGGCTCCTGTCGGTGTAAAAAAGTAGGGGCCTTTCTGTACCCCTTTACTTGTGCGTGGGCACTCATAGCTACACCTGCGGCCATTCTTGGCGGGGAAGAAGAAGGAAAGATACAAGACTGCCAAGGCAGTACTCAAGCTAGAGACACGAAGAGCAAATGGACACGGTAGACTTCCCCCGGAAAGAGCCTTGCCGGGGCGACTTGCCCAATACCAGCAAGGCCGCCACCCTTGAGCCTGAGAGTTTTGAAACCATCGAAAACATGAAGACCAAGACTCGGGGGCGCCTACATGGAGGCATGCAAATCTTTCTGAGGACCAAAGGCCTGCAAGCCTAGATGAGAACCAGAAGACGAAGACCCCCGGCAAGATGTTTGTCGGGTACAAATTAAGACCCCCGGCAAGATCCTTGCCAGGGACGGCATCGAGGCCCCAGCAAGACCCTTGCTGGGGGCATCTGCGGGGCCACAACTAGGCCCGCACCCACCAACGTCTCGCTACCCCACGACCGTTCCAACGCGGCAACCAGCCCGCCAACTAGGCAAGCGCCTGCGTGGCAGCATGCACCTTCTAGGCCAACTAGTCAAGCACGTGCATGGTGGCATGCAAATCTTTGTGAAGACCCTGTCACCACACCAGCACAGCAGCCAGCCAGCCAGCATAGCGATGCATGCCTCTTGAGCCTGGACGCGCGTCGAAGCAAGGAGAGGCGGCGACAGACGGGACGAGCTTCATTGCCGTCCCTGATAAAGCAAGAGGGCACGTCGGCAGTGCACTAAATGCGTTTGTCCTATGGTGCCAGGTGATAAACTTGTACCCTGTAGATACTTTCCACCTCCTGTGTGCCACTGTGGCGACACCTTTGACATATAAAAGGAGGCTGCATACTATGGAAGGATTCGAACTTTTTTGGACTAGGCATGCACTGCAGCTAGTTGAAGACCTCAAGAACACCAAATAAACACAGACAAGCAGGGCTAGGGTTTTACGCACCGTTTGCGGCCCGAACCTGGGTAAAAATCCCCTCGCGCTGATCTTCTAGACCTGCTCTTTGCGCAGCTCCATGCCCCACCAACTTTAGAAAGGGATTCCCCGGGATCCCATAGGTGTCATTTCCCCCGACAAGTTCGGTGCGGGATACCGACTCTAGATCATGCCTATGGCCGTGTGATGAGGTCATGATAGGTGCAAGCATTAAATAATAATTTGATGAGTATGTTCACAACACTGAGCTCGCACCCTTCATCGCAGATAACTGCACTTAGAATTACAACCTTACTAAATTGTTCACCAAAAATTTTAAGTATCACCCTCGTGAATTTAGAGTCTCATTTTGCCTTTATGGTAGGACCTTTAGAGTTCCCTTAGAAGAATTCTTTAATGCATGCAAAATTCCATATTGGGGCTCGCTAGATGAACAACCAAAATCTGAGTATGAAATGTTCGTGAGCAGTCTCTATTGTGGTGAGGATAGGGGGATTACACAGAATAAAAAGTATACAATTTCCCTCCATTCATTACTTTGCACTCTTTAATGGCAAATACATCGTACGTAAACAAGACCGCATCACGCCTTATGCTCCTGATTTGAGTCATATTCATATTTCTTTAATAGGCATTAAATGTTATAATCTTGGAGAAATTGTTACACAGTGGCTGTGATACATCTCCAATGTATCTGTAATTTTTTATTGTTCCATGTTGTTATATTATCATTCTTGGATGTTTTACAATCATTTTATAGTCATTTTATATCATTTTTTGGTACTAGCCTATTGACATATTGCCAAGTGCCAGTTGCTGTTTTTTGCATGTTTTTACATCGTAGGAAATTAATATCAAACGGAGTACAAACAGCGCGAAACTTTTTGTGGATTTTGTATGGACCAGAATACCAACAATGGGCCAGAGCAACACCTGGGTTGCCCCGAGGGGGCCACAACCCACCAGGGTGCGCCTGGGGCCCCAAGCACGCACATGTGGGTTGTGCCCACCTCGGTGGCTTCCCGCACCCCTCTGTACCCTATAAATTCGCAAATATGCCAAAAACCCTCTAAGTTAACCTAGATCAGAAGTTTCGCTGCCCCAAGCCTCTGTAGCCACCGAAAACCAATCTAGACCCTTTCCGACACCCTGCCAGAGAGGGGAATCATCTCAGTTGGCCATCTTCATCATCCTAGCGGCCACCACGATGAGGAGGGAGTAGTCCACCCTTGGGGCTGAGGGTTTGTACCAGTAGTTGTGTGTTTAATCTCTCTCTTTCTCGTGTTCTTGAGATGTCACGATCTTGATGTATCGCGGGCTCTGTTAATATAGTCAGATCATATGGTGTTTTCCCCTCTCTATCTTGTTGTGATGAATTGAGTTTTTCCCTTTGATATTTCGTTTTTATCATATTAAATACTTTTATGGATTTGAGAACACTTGATATATGTCTTGCAATTGAATACTCGTGGTGATAATGGGGTATCGTATTGATTCACTTGATATATGTTTTGGAACTCAACTCGCGGATTCCCAAGGTGACATTGGGGTAATCTTTGCATAGGGGTTGATGCACGTTCTTGTCTTTGTTCCTCCGATAGAAATCTTGGGGCACATTTTGAAGTTCTTTGTGTTGGATTGAATATTATGAATCTGAATTTGCTTTGGTATTATTTTAGTACGAACTCTTGGTTAGATCGATTGAAAAGAATAGCTTCATGTTATTTTAGTATGAACTCTAGGATAGATTGATTGGAAAGAATAGATTTGAGGTGGTTTCGTACCCTATAAACAATTCCGTCTTATGTTCTCCGCTAGATAGGAACTTTGAAGTGATTCTTATTAGCATTGTTGAGAGGTTGCACTAGTGAAAGTTCGGACCCTAGGCCTCATTTTCAAGCATTGCAATACCGTTTTTGTGCTTGTTTACTATTTGCTACCCTGCTGTTTTTATTTATTCAGATTACAAAAATATATTTCTACCATCCATATTACACTTTTATCATCATCTCTTCGCCGAACTAGTGCACCTATACAATTTGCCATTGTATTAGGTGTGTTGGGGACACAAGAGATTTCTTGTATTTGGTTGCAGGGTCGTTCAAGAGAGACCATCTTCATCCTACACCTCCCACGGATTGATAAACCTTAGGTCATCCACTTTAGGGAAAATTGCTACTATCCTACAAAACTCGGTGCTTGGAGGCCCAACACGTGTCTACAAGAATAAAGTTGCATAGTAGACATCAAGCTCTTTTCTGGCACCGTTGCCAGGAGGTTAGGTAAGCAGCACTCATACCTCATCAACGAAGCTCTTTTCTGGCGTTGTTGCCGGGGAGGTGAGTGCATGAAGGTATATCTTTAGATCTTGCAACCGAATCTTTTAGTTTCGTGTTTTATCACTAGTTTGTTTTATAAAAGAAAACTACAAAAAATGGAATTGAGGTTGCATCATATTATCCATCTTTATAATGTATTACATGAAAATGGTGGAAAGGAAAATTGTGCTCAATTGATAGAAGAAGAGTTCAATAGAATGTTTGGTATAAATGATGAGCATGATTGCAATGTTGTTAGTATGAATTCTTTGAATATCCATGATGCTAATGATATGCAAAGCCGTAAGCTTGGGGATGCTATGTTTGATGAAGATGATATTTTTAGTCCCCCAAGATTTGATGTGCAAATTTGTTATAATGATTGCGTGCATCCTATTTATGTTGATTATAATGATAAAGTGGATTCAGAGAGGTCATGAATTTATTTAATGATGAATCCACCATTTTGGATGAGGCTTCAATTGACTATGAGAACAAAGTTGCCATCTATGATGATTATGGTGATGACATGTATGCTACAAAGAATAATCATAACCATGAAACTTGTCATCATGATTACAATTTTCAATCCCATGATAGTTATTTAGTCGAGTTTGCTCCCACTACTATTCATGAGAACAAATTTGCTTATGTGGAGAGGGACAAAATTTCTATGCTTATGTATCATGAAAATAATGGTTTACGTGATGGCTATATTGTTGAATTTATGCATGATGCCACTGAAATTATTATGAGAGAGGAACATATGCTTTTAGAAATTGCAATAATATCGAGTTTCATCTCTATGTGTTGAAAATATTGAAGTTATGCTTGTTTTTCCTTCCTATGCTAGTTGATTCTTGTTCCCATATATTGTTTGCTCACAAAATCCCTGTGTACACTACAAAAAAAGACACATCCGTGACATTTTGGGCCGAACGAAATGTTTTTCTGTCATATATATGACACTTCTATGACGATAATTGTGACAAACCCCGGTATCATCATAGATGTGGTGGGCTCCTACTTCTATGACAAAAAATCATGACAAAAGAATGGGCTTTTCATCCTGGGCGGGCCAGAGACGCAGCTGCATGACATTCTTTGGGCCGTCCATGATGGAAAACCGTGGTAGAAGCGAGGGCGAGGAAAATTTCGGGGAGTTCCCGGTTACGGTGGGAGGTCGGGGGTCAAGCAATGCGCGTTTCTCTCGTACACGTACGCACGTGTGTGCGAGGCGTTGGCTCTAACTGAACCCGAGCGAGGCGTTGGGCTCTAACTGAACCCGAGCAATTGCACTGCAGGCTACGCGTTACTGAACCCGAGCGATCGATCGATGGCTGTTAACTGAACCCGATTTAGCGATTCCTTCGCTACTGCTGCTAATTGAAGCTGATCGATGCTGCCTCTGGATGAACAGTGAGCGTTGCGGGGGGGGGGGGGGTTGCATGAATAGTTCCCGGTGGGGGTGGATGAACAGGACCCCGTGGTGTTGCCTCTGGATGAACAGGACCCCGATCGATCGAGCTGGTTGGGGCTGGATGAACAGGACCCCTTGGAGGGCTGGATGAACATGACCACCCCGTGGAGGGCAGGATGAACGGTAGACGGTGGAGGGCAGGATGAACAGTAGCCCGTGGAGGGGTGGTTGAACAGGAGCCCGTGGAGAGGGCTGGTTGAACAGTAGCCGGTGGAGTAGTGCGCGGTGGAGGCTGGATGAACAGGAGCCCGTGGATGAACAGTCGCAGGTTGAGGCTGGAGGAGGTCGACGGTGGATGAATAGTAGCTCGTGGAGGCTGGAGGGGGTCGACGGTGGAGATGAATAGTATCCCGTGGAGTCCCGTTTTGTGGTACGCCACACCCCTCCCGATGAACAGCACCCCCGTTTCGACCGTAGCGCTCCAACACAAGTCCGTTTCCTCTGTTTTGCGGTATACCACACCCCTCCCAATCAACAGGACCCCCATTTCGACCGTAGGAGGTCCGTTTCCTCCGTTTTGCGATACGCCACAACCCTCCCGATGAACAGGATCCCGTTTCGAACATGGCCGGTCGAACACAAGGACATTTCCTTCGTTCTGCGGTACGCCAGGCCTCGTTTCCATCGCCTGATCCGTCCAAGCCCTCCTGATGAACACGACGCATTCCGTTGCCTCCCCATGAACACGACGCATTCCGTTGCCTCCCCATGAACACGACGACGATGCTGTTTCTCCGTTCCGACCCAGCCATGTAAACGATCCCTGGCCGTACGTATGTGCGAGTAGGCGTTCGAGACCCCGCCCGTATGTACACATACGTGGCCGTATTTTCTTTCTTGCACCCTGGCCGCCTCTACTACGACACGTGCGTGCCTCTACATCGACCAGTATATATGTATGTACACGTTCGCGACCAGAATGACAACGCTACGTACGCTTCGACTAGGTGGGTCCCGACTATCAGGCACTTCCTTGCGTGCGAAGATGTAGCTGGTGGGTCCCAGCAGTCAGGGGGCGAAATACGGTGGCCCGTCCGGTGGGTCCCGCTGTCAGGTGGAGGAATAATTATTTTGCACGTAATAAGGAGGCACTTCCTTGCTGCGGCTGTGGACCCAGCTGTCAGCCTCTCCATGTACAATCCACGTCCGATGGAAGCCGTTCCTTGACCACATTGACCACGCCGCGCCGAGAGCACCAGGGCGGTGGACGAGGCGAGGCCTAGGAAGGGGATGATGCGGAGCAGGGGAAGACGCGGCAGTGGATGCCCATGCGTAGAGGAGTACGAGGGTTCACTGGTTCGCTGCGGTGTGAGGCTGTCGAAGCCGAAGAATAACAGGGGGTGTGGGTGAGTAGAGGGATGGCCTGGCCAGCGGTGGGAGTAGTAGGGGGCGGTGAGGCCTCCACTGCATCTCAGCCAGCCACGGGAGGCAGGAGCACGAAGCACGACCGGCGCTGGTTTTGGCGGCTGGAGCAAGAAGACCAGAGGTTGAAGAAGCACTACTGCCGTTGGATGGACATCGTACGGTCACTAGAGCTAGAATCGTGCATACTGACTAAGTTGACAAAGCCCTTCGTCCCCGTCAACTTAGTAGGCCCACAAGTCAGCCTGCCACTATACTGGGTCCCAGCTAATAGGGGGAGTATTCATTTTTTTGTGCGTAATAAGGAGGCACTTCCTTGTGTGCGAAGATATAGCTGGTGGGTCCGAGCTGTCAGCGGCGGTAACGTTTTTTTCGCGAAATACAGAGGCCCTTTCGGTGGGTCCCTGATGTCAGGTGGAGGAATCATTATTTTGCATGTAATAAGGAGGCATTTACTTGCGTGTGGTCGTGGACCCAGCTGTCGGCCTCTCCATGTAAAGTCCACTTTAGATGCCTGTCGGTCGTTGACCACGTTGACCAGGCCCCACCGAGAGCACCAGGGCGGTGGACGATGGAGAGGGCTAGGAAGGGATCGACATGGAGGCAGGGAAGACTCGGCAGTTGTTTCCCACGCGGATGGGAGTACGACTGGACGAGGGTTTACTGGTTCATCTACCATCACCGGAGAATAACAGCAGGTGTGGGTGAGTAGAGGGATGGCTAGGCCAGCGATGGGAGTACAGTGGGGCAGTGAGGCCTGTGCGGCAGCAGAGCCGGCCGTGGGGAGGAGGGAGCAGGCAGTCCCGCCGGCGCCTGTTTGAGCGGCTAGAGCAGGAAGAGCAGAGATTGAAGAAGCACGACGGCCGTTGGATGGCCATCCAACAGTCACTGCTTGTGCGTCAACCTTTTTTTAGGAAAGCCTCAAATCTGTGGAAAACAACATACAGTCCATCTGCCATTATTTCTAATAATTTACAGCCCATTTGCTAATTATAAAGTTTTTTTGGAGCCCATATTCTTTTTTTTAGCATTACAGCCCATATTGTGGCCACGGTTAAAAAATTATACGAAATTTTGCATATTTCTGTGCGATCTGAACTGTTTTTAATCCCGAAATTTCGACTCACATTCAAACTAATTTTAAAAATAAATGTATGTCAATATAAAATCCAACAAATTCTCCACGCATAAAAATTAATGTAATTTCAAATCTCGAAATGAAAAAAAGATATTTGAAACTAATTGCCGGTTTGATGTGTTTTAAAAATGTACATTCCATTTCTCATTATTGATGGGCCATTTTCTCGGCCAGCCAAATGAAAGCTCTCCTCGTCTTGAAAGATTTGTAGCCCAACAGGCCTGACAAAGCGACTTACTTGGCAAATCACAAAAAAACTGGGCTGTGGCCGTGGACCCAGCTGTCAGCCTCTCCACGTACAGTACTCTTCCGATGGAATGTCGTTGACCACGTTTACCACGAAGCGCTGAGAGCACCAAGGCGGTGGACGATGGCGAGGCCTAGGAAGGGGACAACGCGGAGACGGGGAAGACACGGCAGTGGATGCCCACGCGGAGAGGAGTACGAGGGTTCACTGGTTCGGCTTCGGTGTGAGGCTGCCGTCGCCGCAAGGCCTGGCTAGCGGTGTGAGTAGTAGGGGGCGATGAGGCCTCATCGGCAGCATAGCCGGCCACTGGAGGCAGGAGCAGGCGGTCTCCCCGGCGCTGGTTTGGGCGGCTGGTGCAAGAAGAGCAGCGATTGAAGAAGCAGCAGGACCGTTCGATTCAAATCCAATGGTTACTGCTGCTAGAATCGTTTGTTGACTAAGTTGACAAGCCCTGCGTACGCGTCAACTTAGTAGGCCCACAGGTCAGCCTCCCAACCGGTGCGCCCTAGATGTCAGTGGGAGGAATCATTTTTTTCACGTAATAAGGAGGCAGTTGATTGCGTGCGGCCAGGCCAGCGGAGGGAGTAGGGTGAGCCGGGGAAGCCTGCGCGGCATCACAGCGGGCCACAAGAGGAGGGAGCAGGCAGTCCCGCCAGCGCTAGTTTAGGCAGCTGGAGCAGGAAGATCAGAGATTTAAGAAGCACGTTGGTCGTTGGATGGACATCCAACACTAACCGCTGCTAGAATCGTGTGTTCACTGACAAAGCCTTGCGTAAACAAGTCAGCCTCGAAATATGTGCTGTGTACAACCCATTTGCTCTTATTTTTATAATTTTTACTCATTTTCTAATTCATATGGAATTTATTGCAGCCCGTTTTCCATTTTTAGAATTGTTGGCCATTTTCTGGTCAGTACCAGGGTCAAAAAATTAACTAAATATGTGGGAAATTTTGAAAATTCGCAAATTTTTGCTGGGGAACGAAATATTCTTAATCCAAAAACTAATAGCCATACTAAAACTAATTTAAAAATAAATTAGTACTATGTCATGTTAAATTCAATGAAATACGTATAAGATATCAGTGAAGAACAAAAACAAAAAAAGAAACTTATATCCCATTTGCTATAATTTTTTTGGAATTTTCAACCCCTTTTGATATTACTTTTAACAGACATTGACCATACTCTTAAGCCAGGCCGGAATGCATCCCTCCTCGTCTTCAAAGATTTGCAGCCCAGTAATTCGGAGAAAACAAATAGGCCTAGCTTGGGTATTCTTCAAAAAGAAATACTGGGCTACCTATTTTCCCAAAGAACTAGTGCATGAGCATTTAGCTTTATTTATTTACTTATTTATGTTTAGGGGACCATGAGCATGTACCTTGGCCGGATTCATGTGAGAGCCTCCCTTCCAGTTAATTATGGGCTTCTCTATTGGGCCTTCATCAGTGGGTTGCATGTTATCAACAAGTGGAAAATGTGTTCTGAGTTTCAAAAAAAATGTGTTCCGTATGATAAATAGTATGCGCTACGTACGGTACAGGGCACTAAAGGATCGAACCGTGCAACAACTTCCAAAACACTGTGTTTGTCGTTCTAACAACACATTTATTCAACCAACAGATGAAATATACTACTGATTGTACATTGAAAACAGTAGCAGCAGCAACCAGGGCTGGGGGTGCAACAAAAGCAGTAAGCAGGCCAGAAGAGTGAAGACGCAACTCTCTCTTCCAAACCAAACATCAGCCATCATTACAAAAGGGCTACCAAAAAAGAACAAGTGTATGCATCAAACTAAATAAAGATCCTACTACACCAAGTGTACGCATCTAACTAACTGGCTTAGTTAGACGTTACTATTTATTAAGCTGTGGAGATTGCCTGACGGCTTTAACCAGATGGGTGCCTGACGGGGGAAACTCCAGCCAGCAGGTTGAAGTCTGATACTTGCGACCCTCTCTCCTACTTTGGGCTGCAGAGCGTGGCGGACATATCAGGGTATGGTGCATGCAGAGACGCATGGTACGCCGTGTACACACAGTTTTGCCTGATGAACGAAACCGCGCTGCCATCATGATCCTTGCCGTCGGTTATCTCCTGGTTAATTGGATAATTCAGTCTGACAAACAGAGAGCGTGTACCAAGGCTACTTACCAGCCTCCAGTCAAAAATTCCTGAAGGCCCAGAGAAGCTGGGATCCTGCTCAAAGACCTTGCAGTGACTATGATTGTATTCCGTGAAACAACACGTCCGGTACGTGCGAATGATCATCAGTCTTTCGCTGTCGTCTGATCGAGCCAGGAACCACCTGCAACTTCCATGCCGCTTTTCTTTGAAAGGTTCTGGGATTAGGAAGGGTAGGGACACCAAGCGGCCTACAAAATCATATCAAGTTGGAGTCAAATAAAAAGGGCTCTTGGTTTAGTCAATCTGAAGAACATCATGTTATGAGCATGAATATTTTTCAGCAAATGTTGACAGTAATATAAGCAAGCCATCATGATATCATAGGAAGGTAACATACTGCTGTAACAGCCATTTGTAGCGATGACTGGAGTAGGCCAGCAATACGTCCATCCATAGAAGGAGTCGACAGCGTAAATGAAGCCCTTGTGTTCAATGGCATCAGAGAACCATGGAGGATGTATGATCTTGCGATGGACGTGCAGATTTATCTACTTACCGCAGTGACCTATTAGATAGGCGAGACCGTGGTTGAAGAACGCAATTAGCCTGAAGTCTTTATAATTCGCAGATCTTGTGGGCACTTGGCAGATTACAACCTTGAGCAAATCAAACTTGGTATCATGTTGGCTACTGTGAGATTCTGAGTATTCTGGGCCGCGGTGCCAAAGCAGTGCAGTGTTAATCGAAGGAGGGGGGATCAATCGCCGGGTGTAGACCTCCACGAGCATCCAGCTGCCGTGACCATCGGCGAGCACCATCCAAGACATGTTCATGCCGACCCAGTACATACCGTTAATGTAGTTGAGGCTGACGGGGATCGGATCGCAGTCAAGGGGGTTGATGCTCGCCACCCTATGATCGTTATGCTGCGTGACACGCCGTTTCTGAAGATCAGCCGGCATCAGCAGGCAAGGAGCTGGCTTAAAAAGCTCCAGCCTAAGGGCCTTGAGTAAACGGTACAGCCCCGACGAGCACGCGGCGAGCGGCATGGTACTGAGATTGTCCACACGCAAAACAATAAGCTTGATTACCTCTGTGGGGAGCGAATTCCAGCCACTCTTTTGGCGGACGCTGCTTGGTTCTGCCATTGTTAGTGCTTGGGTTTCAGACGAGGGGGGGAGCCGCCTTAGCGGGGATGGAAGATTGGATGAGATTATGCGCGGACAAAGATGGAGAAGCGAATATGTGCTGCGGGAAGTGGACAGGTGATGATGACTACAGCATGCAGCTTGACTTATGAGACACATACCAGCAGCGTAGGGTCATGTCGATGCCAGACAACTTGCTTGAGTGATCACAGTACTGGTACTCCCTACAATGCTATGCCCTAACTTGCTTGAGTAGATTAGTAGAGTAGGACTCTGCTCTACTACTAGCACCGGAGGAGTAGTATATTCTAATCTAAAATAGTTACAAACTTCAATGCCCGAGCATGGAACGACTACGAACCGTGCTCAAAGATCGTGTCTATGTGGTGTTTGGACATGGGCGACAACCTCAACGCCAACGGTGCTGCTCCTGTTGCATCGTATGTGTTTCTGTCCTTCCTGTTCGAAATTGTGGTAGAATTCATGTTTCTACTCTATATCCTACTACTATGCTAGTCCACATGATTAGTTTCATCTCTGTTATAGCTGTCATGATTTATTTTGTGCTTATTCAGATTAAATCTCGCAGTAACTTGCTCATATATTCAACTGGCGCAACGTCCCCTACAGCCACTCCCGTTTCATGGATGGCCTGGTCGATGTTGGAATTTTGCTAGTAGGCCTTTATAAGGTGAGCTCTTCTACCACTCGTGTGAGCATGAGAAGAGGAGACCTACACGCGCGCTTCTCCTCCTCGCTCGCCTCGCCACGCCACGCCTCGTCACGACGCGCCGCAGGTTGCGGGATTGAGCCGAGCCGAGGACAGAGCTATACTCCCACAACCTACCCGGCCCGCACTATATAGTTTCTAACCACCGTTCCAGATCATTGTGCCGCCAAGCAAGTCTTCTCCATCCCTCCTTTCGGTGTGCACCGGGAGAAGGGATAGTAGGCCTCCGGAACCCCGCCTCCCATGATCCTGTACGGGAGAGGGGCGATCAGGTTTTTGGGGAGCGCACTCGCGCGACTGCTGGCAGCGATGACTTCACGAACGGCGACTTCTTTCCCGACCTCGGCAACCTCATCCTCGACATGCGCAACAACGTCAACGCCGGCAACCAGTGAGATACAGGGTGTAGGAAGCGGTTTGGGAATTTGCATGCCTTTCCAACCAGTGAGATACTCCGTACAAAGTACGACAGAGAGATAACCACAAAGAAGGAAGCTAAAAGTAAACAATCAAATGAGCATTTTTGCATTTGTTTTGCATTGAATCGTTTCACAAGCTTGACTAGTGTTGTTTTACTACTTTTACAAAAACCGCATCGTAATGTTAAAACGTGCATTTGCACATAAGTAATAGTAGTACTCCCTCCGTCTAGGTGTATAAGTCTTCCCTCCTTCTTGGTCACGGTGCACAACCGAAGATGACTTATTGACCTGGACGGAGGGAGTAGCACAGTCTGCAAGCATATATCGAGAGAGACGTGTAGTGCGATAGTATATAGTAAAGTTTTTGCTATATGCACGTACTTGCAAAATGCGTACGAATACACAAGGTTTCCGAATGTTCCCTTTTACATACTTAATTAAGGACGCTAAAAATTCCTAAACGTTTGGGATTTATCATTTGCGTCCCAAAACTAATGACATCGCCTTATGAAACAAAAATTATACTCCTCCTAAAAGCCAGGGCGCTCGGAGGAGCGCTTGCGGCGAGCCACGAGTGCCCTGGCGCGCGGCCGTTTCCCAGCGCGCCGACACAAAGCCTCTTCCTTAGCCTCGCAACTCGCGAGGTGCTGATTGGCGGCTTGCCGGCGGGCGAGCGCGATCTCACCGGTGTGGTGATCCGGCGCCAACAGGTACTCCTCCTCGTTGGAAGTGTGCACCCGGTCCACATACCACCAAGCGTAGATGAGGCGCTTGGGCCCGACTGCACTCAGGGCATCGGCACGGGCGTCTCCGCCACCCTCACGGCCCTCGCACGAGCCTTCTGCCAAAGAGCCAATTGCCTGACTCTCTCGGACGCGACATAGGCCTCCCAGGCAGCTTGTTCCGCGGTGCGCTTCTCTTCCTCGGCCTTCTTCTCCGCCTCTATTTTGGTGCGCTCTACTGGAGGCAAAGCCTCCCACAAGGCGACATCCATTTCTTTCCAAAGCTCCTCAAGGCTGGGGGTCTCGGCGGGCGGCGCGGCGTTCTCCTCGTATCGGGAGCTGAGGCGTCCTCCGGCGCGCGTCGAGATTGGGAACACCGACGCATCCACCTCGACGCGTCGCGGCGAGGAGCGGAACGCTGACGCGTCCTCCTCAACTAGTGGCGGCGAGGAACGGAACGACGACACGTGACCGTCCGTGTGGTGCAGCGAGGGGCTCCTAGGGCTTGGGAGGGGCGATGCCATGGTGGTCAACGTGAGAGGGAGGGGGAGGAGATAGCGATGAACGTGAACGTGAGGGGGAGGAGATAGAGATGTCATGGGAGGCGTAGTATTTATAGTGAGCAATGGCACACCTACATAAGATATGGACTGAGCTGCACTGACTTAACTGCCAGTCCATTTGCATCACTGACATGTGGGCCAGACCCCTGTTGGGCCCATATGTCAGTGTCCGAATGCACCTGCAGTTAAGTAACAGTTACATGGGCATATTTGTTGGAGTAAATTATGGGGGAGCGAAGGGGTGGAAATATTTCTGGTCACAACGGATTGGACGAGCATGGGGGGAGGAGAGGCATGCATGCAGATTTTTTCACACGGGCTGGAGTGGTGGGACCACCAGAGGGAGAAGGAGAGTTTGGCAAGCATATTGTTTCCACACATGGAGAGGAAAAGATTTGGAGACGAACGGGCTTCCTGCAGGTATGGGGAACGGTGCATAATAAGTCATGTTGCATGCCGGGCTAGGTATAGTCTCAAGTCATTAAAAACAAACACACCCCACACATGTTCATATTTCAAGGTGCACTAAATTATTGCATGCGATGATTGAGGCTGGCCATAATGGTGGTATCTTAGCTGGTATCATGCACACGGGAATAGCAAACATGCTGATGTATCAAAGAATTAAAGAAGGGAGGGGGGTTAGAGTAACTAGTGTTCATGCATGCATTGGTAAATACATTTTGTTGTGGAGAACGATAGCACTAGTTGAGTACTTTTGCAGACTTCAAAAACTATTCCACAATGTGTCAACATTCACAATGTCAAATCAATATTTTTACACTCATTATAAAACGTAGTTCTTATACTCATTATAACCAGTACTCCCTCCTTCTAGGTGAGCAAGTCATCTTAGATTGTGCACTGTGACCAAGGAGGAGGGGAAACGAGAGATCTTAATGTTTATTTGCTAATTAATAGCATTGCATGCAATGAACTAACCACTGCATGTCGTGTTTGGTAGTCTCAAGTCATTGAAAGCATGCACACCCACATCTCCTATTGGTTGATATGTCAAGAAACAAGAAACAAGGTAGAGGTTAATGCACCACGCCTAAGTGTTTTGGGAGTATTGTAGATATTGATATTTTTAGTATAAATTTGGTCATGGGATTTCATTAATGCTTGTCAAAGCGTTGACAGGTCTGCTATGCGTGACCTGAAGATGAAAGCGTTGAGCATCTCGAAGTTGATCAACAATCTTCAATTGTCAAAGATTAGCCGTTCGGCTAATAAGGTGGCACACTTAATCGCTAAGTATAGCTTTGACAATAGATTAGATGGTATTCTTGTAAATAACATACCGCCCTGTGTGGTGAATATTGTATCGAATGAGTGTACTGGTGTGGCTGGTTAATTAATATAAGGTGGTGTTCAAAAAAAGTATAAATTTGGTCAAACACTTTGCAAACGGTTGACGGGAGTAAAAAGGACCAGAGGGAGTATCATGCATGCGGAGTAGGCAAAAAAATTGCTCATCTAAAAAAGGCCAAAAAAATTGCTCATTTATAGCCGGTCGAAGTCTCAAAGGGCGCGACCGCACGAGGGAGGCGAAGGTCGTGGGAGGCGCGACGTTTGACGGAATTAAGTGAAGTTACATCCATGCGCCGGCATGGCGTGCGAACAGGCAGAAGCTATACCGTCAGGCCTACGATATGGGTCTAGCAGACATGACATCTAGTGGGTCCCGCATAGTTCTCGAGAACTCTTTGGGGGCTTGCAGCCGTTTATCCACCGGGCAAGCCAGCAACCCCACGCCGGTCGCACGCCCTACTCGTCCCCGTCTTCTACCTTACAATAGTTCCCTCCCAGTCATCCCGTCCTTTCACATTAGTTTGCTCCCAGTTTTTTTGCGGGGTACAACAGTTCAACTTCTCCTAACCCTCCTCCAAAATCCATGGCCTCCCAAATCTCCATGGTCGCCTCTGAGTACCAGGTTAGAGCCATCACCGGCGATCAGTTCATCGTCATCTACACACGTGGATCCAATATGGTGAAAGCATGGCTTGCTCGCTTCCTACGCATGTTCAACAGTTCAATAGATGAGTGGGTCGCTGAGCTAGATGTTGAGTACACCACAGTCCTGGGACGAGAGAAGGATCTAAAGGACAAAGAGAGGAAGAAGACCGCTGTGATCCAGGTTTGCGTACATAACGGTTGCTTGGTCTACCACATATGCCATGCCGACGTTGAGTGTCAGGATTTTAAGAACTTCCTCAAGGACAAAAGAGTGAAATTCGTTACTGTAGGCTTTAAGAACGACAATGATGTCCTGTGTCGGATAGGTCTCGTTGTAGGCCAGCCCTTCGATCTCCAAAAGGCAAGCCTGGTGTCCTCCTCTCAACCTTCAATGCTGACCCTGGCAGCAGCCATGATTGATCCTTCGTACGCTAAACTGGAGAAACCTCATCACGAGTTTCATCATGCATGGGAGTCAAAGACATTAGATGAAGATCACATCCTATATGCAGCAATGGATGCCTACCTTTGTTTAAATATCTACAAGGGTTGGATGAAGAAGCAGAGCCCATTGTCCGGTTCAAGCAAAGAAGCGTCGGCGAAGAGGAAGAGGGACGAGGACGAAGTCGAGGACATGGACTCGGACTCCAAGTAGGTGGCAGTGTCGTCGCTCATGCTGGTTCTACTGCAGTGTCAAGTGGACTAGTTGCTTATTAGTTTATTTTCAAGGGTGTGTTATGCTGAGGCCCCAACATAACTATGTTTATGTTCTTTCTCGTTATTTGAACTCTTTAGTACGTACAGTAGTACTAGTACTATGTCTTACTACTATTCTTCTTGCAGTCGGTACTACTGCTCGTATCTTCGTGTTCCTACTGTACTTAATACGTTCGTACTAGTAGTATAATTTGGGTCAGTCGA
Source organism: Triticum urartu (assembly GCF_056163025.1). NCBI lineage: Eukaryota > Viridiplantae > Streptophyta > Magnoliopsida > Poales > Poaceae > Triticum > Triticum urartu. The sequence goes on from NC_141878.1 coordinate 300,372,516, forward strand.
TTTGTGAAAGAAGTTCGATGGAGCGAAGGAAGAAGACGACAGAAGAGGTAGAAGAAGCCCTTCTAGCCATCCATGTTGCATCAAACGGCTCACATGAGTCGACTGACCCAAATTGCTCCTTCAGATTGCAGGATCCACGTGGCATTCAAGGTCTCGAAGGTAGATTCCACGTCCGCACCCGGTTTGCAGGCTCGACGCGCGCGCGACCGACTTCCACCACGACAGCCACCATGCGCTCCTCCGCGCGGGCGGAGACGACAATGACACGCTAGTTCCTCCTTGCCAGCGTGCTGGAGCACGCGCTCATCCTCTTCTTCGTACGTTGCATGCATAGACGCGGCTCCACCAGCTGCTCGCGTGCTTGGCAGTGCGGCAGCATCGCGAGGAGGGACTGCAGACGATGTGAGCAGGCGAGCCTTCGGCTTCATGGCACAGGGATGGCGGCAACACAACAGTGATGGGTGAGAAATTGTTGGCCGGAGCAGGCGGGCGCCGGCATGCGCAACGACGGCGGCGACATATTGATGAGTGCGCGTGTGGGAGCTTACTTTAGTTTTATATATAAGGTTGGTCAAACTTAAAACAAAACAGTACTAGTACACGTAAACATTAGACTTAGGCAGTGCTTTTATTAGTTACTAGCTTATGTTCTTGCCCATTGTGACCAGCCTTAGTACCACGGCCACGATACGGAATCATGTGCAAGCGCGTGAACCGCGGCCGCGCGGTCAATCGAACGGTGCGTCACCGTGTCGCGCTCGAAGGACATCCATCGAACCTTTTTGTGTGTGTGAAAACAATCCTCAAATATTACTCAACTTTTTTTTCCTGTGAAAGTTCTTGACGCTGTAATATTTCCATATATTTGAATTTAGCTCCAGTTCGTGTTTATTTGGATTTGGATGTTTTAGGTGCGCCCTAGTGTGTGTTGTGGCGGAAGGGCAATGTGGAGACGGTGTATGTGTCTGAGAGAGAACGTGTGTATGTGTCCATATGTGTGTTGTGGCGAAAGGGCAATGTGGAGACGGTGTGCGTGTGATACAGACATAGAGAGGTGTGAATGTGCAAATGATCGTGCATGAGTGAGACATAGACAGATGCCGATATGTTGTGTATACATGAGATAACGGTCTTCTAGTTTACTTGTGTGTGTGTGAGAGAGAGAGAGAGAGAGACAGAGAGTGGAGCATCCGTAACACAACAACCATCTCTCTCGATTCGTCCGTCCCTCGCACGGTCGCATGCAACACATGCATCAACGCGAACATTTTGACACCCTGCCCACCTCAAGGCCTGCACAATCTCTTCGTGAATACCCATTTCTCTCCTTAGGTTTAATACTGATTTTGTGTGTGTGACCGAGAGAGAACGTGTGTATGTGTCAATATGTGTGTTGTGGCGGAAGGGCAATGTGGAGACGGTGTGCGTGTGATACATACATAGAGAGGTGTGAATGTGCAAATGATCGTGCATGAGTGAGACATAGACAGATGCCGATACGTTGTGTATACATGAGAGAACGGTCTTCTAGTTTACTTGTGTGTGTGTGAGAGAGAGAGAGAGACAGAGAGAGGAGCATCCGTAACACAACAACCATCTCTCTCGATTCGTCCGTCCCTCGCACGGTCGCATGCAACACATGCATCAACGTGCACATTTTGACACCCTGCCCACCTCAAGCTCCGCACAATCTCTTCGTGAATACCCATTTCTCTCCTTAGGTTTTTTCTCTAAATATCTGACACACACACACAGAGACACATGTAGCACAACACACACACACACACTCCCCCGAGCACACAATTCATCCCCATCCAAGGTTATACGGCCACCACTCTTGCTTGTGCTTCTTTGCACCGAACATGCACAACACCTCAATATTCAAAGAGGGCAATGAGCAGATCGAAGACGGCGACCACACCGCGCTAGAGAATGCGGGGTCATTTGGAAGCAGGGTGATGTGACGATGGCTGACTGACTCCTCCCCCCACCCTCTCTCTCTTGCACAAAATTACCAATCCCTCTCTCCCGCGCACAAAATTGTCAATCCCTCAACCCATGAGATCCTTCCCCTCTCGTCCATGTTTTTCCTGCTCTCTCATCAAACATGTTGTCTCTTCTCCTTCCACGTATACAGAATCCAGATGCACACGCATCTCATGTATATTACATGTATGCATCTTTCTCACAGACCTAACTTCTTCCTCTCTCTTTCTCTCTCTATCCCTCTCTCTGTCTCGTTAGGTTTGTCTCCTACTCTCTCGTCCACATACATACAATCTTTCCCGCCCAATCTACTCCATCTTCAGAAGCTCTCTCTGCACGTTTCATTCACACATTGGGATATGTCAAAATGTTGCTTCTATAATGGCTGATGTAGAGTTATGGTTGTTCTTGTTGCATCCTACAAAGTAATAACTATGAAATGCATTTAGATTCTCATTTGACTGGGATTATGTGAGTTTGAGCATGTTGTGAAGTACTATAGACCTTGTATACATCTTGGGATTCGACAATGATTGTAAATATTGAATTGTATAGACCATTACATTCAAAGTCAATAGCCTAATATATTTATTTCACAATTTCAACAAATGATTAGTTCACTACAAACTAAGAAAACAAATGTGTACTCCCTCTGTTTTTATTTAAGTCCGCGTATTAGCATTGGTTAAAGTCAAGTTTTGTAAACTCTCAGAAAGCTTATAACAAAAAATATTAACATATACAATAACAAATAAATACCATTAGATTCATTATTGAATGTACTTTCACATCATACATATTTGTTATGGTAAATGTTTATATTTTTCAATAAACTTGGTCAAACTTTATGAAGTTTGACTTCGGCCAAACCTAATATGCAGAGTTTACTACTACTACTCGCTAGTTGCTTAGCCGAATCACTCAACACGCCACACGGGGAGTCCAGTGTCACAAAATTTTGAGGTCGGCGGGAAAATCTCCCGCGACCCTGATTCAAGCAGTGGGAAGTTACCATCATAGCCTTCTGAACAGGCCTACGGATGACGCTTGGTAGGGGGCTGTTTTCGTAACTTCAGGTTCACCCTACCCAGCCAACCCCACCCCGGCAACCAGAGTAGTACACCCGAATACTGCCAAATTTCTATCCCCACCGCAAAATAGACTTCTCCACGGCACCGCAGACTTCGTGCTCCTCCCCTTTACATTGGCGCACTCATCCACCGCAGCGCATCTGCCTCATCGACGCCCTCGTACGTCGCACTGGAGCCGGTCCACCGTCGTCGTCATACACGGAGCCTCTTCCCCGGCATCGTTTTCCACGGTCTCGGATCTGCTTCCCGGAAGCTGACGCCAAGCACGGAAGTACCACCGTCGTGGACAATGAACTGACTCCCGTTGCCGACCATGACTCACAGAGGCCACCGCGACCATCGTTCTCCTCCTCGATTGGTAATGTGTGTATTGAATCACTTAGCAGTACATGTGCAGTTCCAATTTTGTTCATACCTACCCTTCAAATTTCCTGGGTGCTATTGTTCCCGTAAAAGTAATTGGTTATAGCCTCCATTGTCCAACAGAATATCAGCTTATAATTGTGCGTCGCTCCTATATCACGCTAAGCTTGGGTAGGTTTTCCATCTGCAACCAGTAGTGTGGCAAATGATGGAAAGGTTTTTAGAACTAGCAAAATGCCCATGCATTGCACGCATCAAGATGCATTTGTATGAGTAGTTTATCTTGTTGGAGATGCTCTAACATGGCAGACGAGTGCTTTAATGTTGCCCAAAAGATGCGTGAGTATTACTAGTAGTATATTTTTCTTGCCATGTTGAGATTTTAAAACCACGAGTGTGAACATGCAGAGGATCAATGAAGACCAAACACGGGATATTCGGGACATCTTCAAGGAGCGTGACAAGTTAAAGAGGAGCTGCACCGAACCTGTAAAATGAGCTTTGGTAAGTAACACCCTTTCAATTACTTTCGTGTAGCCTCGTGTTCTTCGGTGTGTATATGTTGTAGTTTTTGTTTCTCTTAAGCGTGGTGTTCTTCGATGTGTAATAAGAAGAGTCTTAATCGTCCTAATGCTTTCGTTTTTAGCTTGATGTAGGAAGTGGGTGTTCTCACCTTGTAGTCTGTTTTTATTTATTTTTTCCTTTTGAATTCACTTCTCCGAGTTCTGTTTATCTGGCTTCTACTAAATGGATCTAGGTTTCTCTGAGTATTGATCTAAAAAAGAAGTAACTTCATGTCAGGATGCAGTTCCTGCGAGGAGGGAAGTATGGTCAACCTCGAGATCATGTTTCCAAAATGAGGCTGGATTACACACAAGGTGCCAGTTCCCTAATGATGCTGGATTAGACACAAGGTGCAAATTCTCAGATGATGATGGATTACACACAAGCTAGGTGGAGTCGTCAGCTGTTCGTGTCCTCGTGGCATTAGTAAAGGCTGAAAGAAAGCGTGCAGCAGCCCTTGAGAATGTAGCTGAGTTCCTGAAGAAGCGAAAAGAGCAATCAGATGCTTTGTTCACCCAAGCCAAAGAAGAGATGGAAGAAGCCAGAAATAAGCTAGCAGAGGCAGAGCAGGCTAGGCGTCTCCTGCTATCTAAAACTGTTGTCAATACAAAATTTCCTTCATAATAGCTAGGCTCAACTGTTTATCCAGTCAGCATGCCTGTTGTGATGTCCGTGCATCTACTGATGTGGCACAAAATGTTTTTTTTGGGGTCATGTAATAACAGCAATTACTTTCCAAACAATAACAGACGAAGCATTGGACATGGTATAATTCACGTGCAAGCCTGACATTCCAACTTCAACTTCCACATCAAACTCATGTTCACAGATATCTGCACATTCATACATAATGTCCACAACCATGATTCACTTCAAAGCCAAAAAATGTGAGGAGAGTTATAAATAAAGAAAATCCTCTACTAGTTCCTGCTACCAGTGCGAGCACAACAAGTCAAGACCATGCGCACATTAATTATATTTTAGTCATTTTTTGTGTTCTAAAATGCCTGCCGGCTCATGGAAGGACGTGTTGCCGGCACACGCGCAGATTCAATGAAGGTAGGCGGGGCAGTCTTAAGCTGGTTGCACGCGGCGAGGAGGCATTCTCAGCCGGGCCTGCAGCGAGTGCGGCCCTCTTGGCCGGCGCGCCGGTTCAATGCCTGCGCTATGAGAGGTCCCGTCCATGTCAGAGCAATCACTCCCTCTAGTCCTTTTTTGTTTGGGTATAACAAAATCTCGTTTTCCATTCACATTTTACAAGTAAAGTTCGTGGACAAACTTTGACCCAAAGTACGATGGGGAGTAGCAAACCAGAATGGAGGTAGTAGTTTTCTTTAATCGAAGAAGGGTTTCCCCTTCCGATTTTCATTAAAGAAAACCAGCATCTAAATCTAAACCATAGTATTTGCCCTAGAACTACCAGGTTCAACATCTCGCAACATAAACCCATACAACCTCCATCGCAAAAAAAAACCATACAACCATACGCCAAGGAGGTACATAGTACTATGAATTCCATTTTCGCTCCATACCAATCGTTCTAAAAACTACTTACTACTTATAACACGCCATTGAAAATCGGAACTCTTAACCCGGCTAAAAAACGATATTTTAAACGTGGTTACTCGATCTGTGGCAACTGGCGAGCCACCGCGCTCCAAGTCGTTCACCTGTGGTCCCGACCATCAACTCCTACAGATCAAATTATCACGCGAGCTGACTATTCCTACAAAGGTGCTTCACCATGTACCCGGTACCCGCGAATGCAGCAATCGTGCCCCTAGGGTTTTAGGGTCTATTTGTTAACGTCGCCTTTATGTCACACTCATGTGTGCGAGACAGCGAGAGGCCGACTGCTGCGTGCGCCTCTTCTCTTCGTATATGTACTCCACCGTTTGTCTGGTGTCCGAAAAATTATAATAACTACTAGCAATGTGCCAATGCGTTGCCACACGATCAAAGTCGATTAGTGGCGGAGCTAGATGCATAATACGCCTGGGGCTGTGCTATGTTGAGTGATAAACTTCTATGATTTTCTGTGCTTTGCATGAAGAAATTACAAAGGAAGTTGTTTCTAGGCCTGGGGCTATAGCCCTAGCTGCCCCAGGCCTATCTCCGCCACTGGATTAATACATATTCACCGATTTGATATAAAAAAGTCTAGCTTTGAAATACGTATATCACTAAAAATATGTTATGTTTCACTCAAAATATATTCCTTTGGCGGTTTTGATGAGATAAGGGAGGAATATTGTTGGTTTCCAAATTCGAGAAGTGGTATATGTCTAATTTCTACTCTTACTAGCAAGATGCCTGTGCATTGCACGGAACATCAAGATCTTGTGGGAGAAAAGGATGAACGAGCGAAGGCCTTATCTGCAAATGTGGTGAAGAGTGCGGGTAAATTGCCATATTTTCCTTCCTATCCATCAGATATAAATCAGACGACCTACATTGCAGGATGGCAGGCCCACCATCATCACCAACTCTATTTTTATCCCTACTCTTATAATAAGCATTGTCGGTGATGATCGTGTGCCTGCCATCCTGCAATATAGGCAGTCCGATCTATATCTAATGGATAGGAAGGAAACTATGGCAATTTTGCAAAAAGATACCCACACCCCTCTCCACATTTGCAAATAAAGCCTTCCCTCGTTCATCCTTTTCCACCACAAGATAAACTACTCATACAAATGCATCTTGATGTTCCATGCAACGCATGGGCATCTTGCTAGTTGTTGCAAAAAGCCCATGTGTGTGTGAGAGAGAGGGCGAGTGGAGGAGGACGGAGTGCATGTGTGACAAAGACACAAGGAGTGTGTGTGTGATAGGTATTAGCTTAAAATGAGGCGATAGTGTGTGTGCACGATCAAGAGGGCGTGTCTCAAGAAGGGAAGAAAAATCTACATAGATACAAGGAGCAGGAGAGAGATATGTATGCGATGGTGGAAGCATGAGTGTGCGGGTGTATAAACCTATCTAGAGGCTAGCTAGTCGATGAATGTTTGTGAGAGAAATACGAGTCGGGGTGCGAAAGCGAGAGTTTTGTGTGTGTGAGAGAGAGAGAGACGGTAGTCGGGAAGGGGAGTGGAAGCAGGAGTTGTGCGTGTGTGTCTGTGAGAGAGAGAGGAGACGGTAGTCGTGGTTGTCTGATCGGTAAACAAATGAATAATGTCAGTCTGGGATGGAGATGAAAAGGAGACCGCAAGAAATGTTGTGTCTACAGGAGAGATAGAGAGAGTAATTTTAGTGGTATGAGTCATATGTAGAGACATATAGGGTGTGTGAGAGAATCCCATAGAGAGAAAGACAAAGTGAAAGACGAGTGGAGACTGTGTGTTTGGCGGTGAAAAAGAAAGCTTAGGTACCGAGTGATACCAGAGAACAGAAGAGACGTGAGAGATAATGAAAACCGTGTAATTTATAATGATAGGGTGAGTGTGACACTTCTCAAGGGAGACGTCGAGAGACCATGTTTGCGAGGATAGGAGCACTATGAAGTGAGCGTGCGATTGAGCTGGAGAAAAGAGAGTGATAGCTACCTGAAGGAGCATGCATGCGAGAGAGATGGGCATGAAAGGAGTGAAGAAAAAAGGGATTCAAATATTTGAATTCGAGATGATGATACATGTAATCCATACTCAAACCAAAATTGATCTATCAAACATGCATACTCATATGAATTCACGCACATCTATGTTATTTAATATGTAGATATTACTGATCCATACATTTTAGTAGAACATAATTTGGTTAAATTTTTTCGAATTCAATCTTAAGATTTCGAGATCGTTCTATTTGTAAATCATATTATACATATAAAGGAGAAGAATTCTTTGTTGTGCTTTTGAAAGTATATATAAAAAATGATGAATATAGAATGTAATTCCAATTGAAAATGGATCCCGCCCAAAAAAATAGAATACAAATGGGATTCGAATTTAGTTGGCACGGTAAACGTGCACTCTGCAAAATTTGAACAAAGTGGGGAAAGTCACAGTAACCGCCCGAAACCAAAATCTGCGAGATGGAAATCACTACTGCCTATCCCTGCCACGCAAAGCCTATATGCTGGATTTCTATAGGTTTCGATAGGGGTAGGTTTGTAATTTCACCCAAACGTGACGTAACCACCTCTCACCCGGATTCATACATGGTGGGCGGCAAAACACAGTGTGTCCTCGGCCGAAATCGACTCCCTCCCCGATTCATATTTATACACGATGGGCGCCAAAAACAAACTCTCGTCGACAAATATTCGGTGTATGCGAGATTACCCTCCTATCCCCAACCAACTAGTGTTGCTGTGATATAGTAGAAATTTGAAACGGGGGCTAAGTTTGTAAATTTCCTCGCATTTGAGACAAGCGCGCCCTGAATACATGGTTCCCCCCTTCTTCTCTACCTCCCTTTTCCCCATTCGTACTCCGTGGGCGCCAAAACACCCTCTCCACCCCACCCTCCTCCGTCCGCCGCCGTCCTCCTCCACCATGCTGGAGCTGATACCCCGACGCCGCCGTCCATTACAAGAGATCGACCTCTCTCATCCACGGCTTCGGACCGGGATCCTTGCATCCCGTCCTCTCGCTTCATCCCCGCCGTCGTCCACCTTGCCGGCGCCACTCCTACGACCATCTCGTCCACCGCGCCCCGCCGCCACCATCTACCCTCCTAGATCTACTTCCACGCCGCCGATAGCCATCGCTACCGTAGCACCGTCAAATTCTCAGCAGATGCGTACACGGCGCCGCACCAGAGGCGGTACTCTTTCGTATCTTCTCAACTTATTTATCGCAGCAAGAAAATAGATCACCACTGCTTTACTCTGACTTCTTGTCTTGGTTGCGAAGTTGCCTTTGTCCGGTTTGCACCTTCAGATCCGCCATGGCACGCTCAACACCATACTCGCAATGCTTATGGTTTTCCCCTTTTATATTCCACACTAGTTAAATCAGAGTAGACTAAATTTCAAAATTGGGTCAGTCGATTTCTCAGAGCTCACCGGAGTTCGCCGGTGCGATCGAAGGGGCTCGGGTGGGGACGGTGGTTGTGGTGGGTGGTGGTGGGGCCTCGTCGAACGAAGAAAACTCGACGCGGGTGGGGGCGGGGTGGGGGTAGCGGAGGAACACAGGCGGTGGGGCTGGTGGTTCGGCTGGCGGCCCGTGCGGTGTTCTGTACGGGAAGCACAGTATGTTCCCTGTCCAGAAGGGGAGCAGGGACATCTGCACTCAAAAGCTGATAGAGCTGGCCTGTACGTGATCGATAGGCTTTCAATTACTAGCAGCAATACAACACCGTAATTTCCAGCCAGTTCCACTTTCCCGATTTATATATCCTTGTTATGGTGTACCCTTGTTATGTACACTATGATCTGCCTAGTTGCTGTGTGCTCTTGTTATCATGGTTTGGCAATAAACTCTCTATACAGTATATTATGAACCTATCATCTGCCAGCTATCCTTACTTCTGGAGCCTATTTTTTTGTGTACTTGTGCCAGATTATATAAATGCACGCACCATATTACAGCACACATGAGCTCTCTCATCAGAATCCAGTGATAGCACACAAGTGTTTACAAGGGCGCCCCTATATTAGAATATCATCTGCATTACAAAGATAATCTCACAACTATTTATGTTTTCATGGTTCTCAGATATTATACACAATTACAGTGAATATCAGAATCCGCGCATCAGAAGAATATTGTGGAACACTGCAATGACTTACAAAATTGGTAGCAAGGCATTGAGTGCCATTATTGAAGCAATGAAACTCGTACGCTCCCCAACTGTTGATTCTTGTTCAGTATATCATCCTAATGACTATTCTAACCTCGAGGAGTCAAAGGCAGATGGCCTGTCCTGTTCACCCATCAAGGTGCCTGTTCTAATTTGGCAAGGTTTTATTGATTGGGCGTATCTTGCATATGTTGTCTTGCATTTCTTCTACTTTGTTGCACCGCCATCTGCTTAGTTTACTCATCATATATGTCGAGATGCCATGCCCATCCATTATAAATACATGTTCCATCTGTCATCATACCATGTTTTTCCACTCAAATGCTATTCTTGTGCATCAGACATTAAAAAGGAAGAGGGTGTTTGCCGAACCTGAAGGAGCACTAGCAAAGCCCTTGAAAAATGTGGTGGTGCCGGAGAAATCAGACAGCACCCCACTTATATTGGATGTACAACCAGTGACACAAAACGTAGGACCGACTCCAGCAGACTGTACCCATACTTCACGGGCCACACCACTAGCCCCACCACACACGACCTGCACTCCAGCAAAAGGTATACCGATTTCATTTGCCATAGCACCAGCTGTACCACAGAAAAATCCCACTCCAGCAAAAAGTACAGCAAGTCCACCGGCCGAAGACCTATCCCAACTGCAGAGACGGCCAATTCCTGTAGATTGGAATGCCATTCCATTTATTCCCAGTTTAAAAGACAATGCTTTCAATGTTGTTAGGGACTACGTGCATATAAAGATTATTGTGAAGACAAACACCATTTTCACATCTTCCTGTCCAACTTACGTGTAAGTGCTATTATTCATGGTTATTATTTTCCTGTTTTCTACTTATTGAACACATCAATGATTTACATTACATTGTTGTAACTAGGCGAGGGTCAATCTGGATAGTCATGACGAGCAAAGCTTGCTTGTGCTTTTCAAGGAAGCATTGCAGCAGTATCGGTGTTACTTGAAGAAATCACACTTTGATGGCAAGTCTATAAACGAATTTCCGATGAAGTGTCCTGTGCTAAATTTAGAAGACATTGAATGGAAAAACCTTTTTATGCACTGGTCTCATTCCCAGGATGAGGTACTGTCTATGAAATCACATGACAATTTGAACTTCTACTTTTCCGCATGTGCCTTATGGATCTTTTTTGCAGGAAATCTACTCGAAGAAGAATTACGGTTTGACAAGAACGACAGGATATCGCAAATATGCTGCCCGCTGCTTTGCTCTTGTTAGTACCTGTTGTCCTGTATCACTATACTTGCATACATACCTAGTTCATTATGTGACAGCAGTATGCATGATAGCTTGCTTATCAATTGTTCGCTCCAAATTATCTAATCTGTATGAATGGTTACATTAGTGTAGAATATATCCAATGCCAATGTTTTTTAGATCTGCATTGTTCTTGTATGTACATGTTGTCCTTTATCAGTGTACTTATAATGACAGGTAGTTGTTCATGTACCATCACTCTGTAGCTTATTTTCCTTTGCCCTCCCTTTTCTACACATCAGATCTATATTTACTCTTACCATAAGGTTGGTACTGAAGAAGTTTAGTTGTGCATTGCTCTTGGCTGTACCTTTTGCCTGTATTGCCGCACTTACATTTATAGCTACTTGGTTATGTAGCATCACTCTTCATCTTATATTAAATATTCTCCATTTTTTCGTATATTATCACATCTATATTTACTCTTAACAAAATGTAGAATAAAGGCAATGCTTTTGAAGAAGATTCTGTGGTAAACTTCTTGAATTGCCCCCCCAATCAGCATAGACAAGGCCTTTATAGAGCCTGTCTTCACCAATAATGTATGTTTCTCCATCTCAAGCCTTCAAACTTTGTTGTATATATTTGGTTAGGCATGACTGCAACAACTGTTTATTTTTGGTGTTTGCATCAAATTGCTTGTTTAAAGATTATTATATGTAATTCATAAACAAAAGTTCGTCCTTTCTCAATTTAAGTTTTCAGTTGTACAACCAAGTTCCTTCTTCATAACATGTAAATTAAACTATACAGAGCAAGTGATCTTCTTTTGCACTGCATGTATGCTTCTGTTCATCATCTGTAATCCAGTGGTGTGGTGAACCTACCCACTATAGCACAATGTCATATTCTGCAATGTCTTAACTATGAAAAATGTCATATCATTCTACTATTATTTAAACCGTCTCTTTATTTGCCAATCTGAAATGGTACAAATTGACAGCACACTAACCATTGATACTTATGAGTTCTTGATCTGTAATCCAGTGGTGTCGTGAAGCTGCCAACTCCTTCACAATGTCATTTCCTGCCATGTCTTGACCTGAACAATATCATATTGTGTTAATGCAAATTTAAACTGTGTCACTTTATTCGTCGGTAAGAATTGTGATGAATTGCCAGCACTGATACTTTTATGTGCAAAATCTATCATCTGTCTGCTTGTTTATCTTTCAGAGTGAGGAACATATAAGTGTTGAACAAGCGCAGTCTCATCATGTTGCTCAGCTGCTTGCGCTGCAGCTCCCCAGCAGGGCTAACCTTTTTTGAACTCTATTGAAGTGCTGTCGGTTTTGTATATTATTTTGTCGGCGTGTTTATTTGCACTGGTGGCGATCTTTGATGCCCAGTGTATGTAATCTGTTGTCTGCTTGTGCTTTATTATCATAGTGGCAACTTTGATGCCCAGTGGATGTAATATGCCGTAATTTCTTTATTCTATAGTATAGGTTTTTTCTTATTCATGATGCTGCAGTTATTTTACTATATATATATCATGTCTTCGAAGTAAACCGGCCAAACCATAAAATTACGGTACATAATTGGGCCATCATGCAATCACGATATAGATTGGGCCTGAAACGTGCCGATCAGCTCACGGGCCGGCAGCAGCCCGAAATGAACCCCGGCCCATGATTGTGCGAATCAAATCATGGGCTTTTAACAGGCCGAAAAATTGTCTCGGTCCTTGTTTGGCCCAATCAGATATCGGCTGCGAGCAGGCCGGATGCAAACCGGGCCGTAGTTAGGCCCCACTATATGACGGGCTTTTAACAGGCTAAAATTAATATAGGGCCGAAATGTTCAACGGGCCCTTAACAGGCCAAAACTAATATCAGGCCGAATTATATGACGGGCCAAATCTGATATGGGCCATAATTAGGCCCAAAACCTCTTAAAGGGCCGAACCTGATCTGGGCCGTAATTTTGCGCAGAACGTGGTAGGCTTTTAACGGGCCGGATCTCATATGGGCCACTATTAGGCCCGGAGCGTGGCAGGCCATTAATAGACCGGATCAAATATGGGCCGACATTTGGCCAAAAACATGGCAGCCAGTTAACGGGCCGGCCTACTAGGGTCCTCAAAATCTTGTGGGCCTACAGCTGGGCCAGCCCATTAATGTCGGCGAAATCTTGTGGCCCTTTGGCTGGGCCGGCCCATTATGATCCACAAGAATTTTGTGGGCCTTTACCTGGGCCGGCCTATTATGGCACACAAAAATCTTGTGGGCCTTTACCTGGGCTGGCCTATTATGGCACACAAAAATCTTGTGGTCCTTTACCTAGGCCGTCCCATTATGGCCCGCGAAATCTTGTGGGCCTTTAGCTGGGCCAGCCCATTATGGTCCGCAAAATCTCGTGGGCCTTTAGCTGGGCCGGCCCATTATGGTCCGCAAAATCTTGTGGGCCTTTAGTTGGGCCGGCCCATTTAAACTTGTTGGGTTGTGCCACGTGTCGACGTATCATAGGTGCCTTCTGTCCAGTGAGTGGATGACATCTGTCCCGACGATGAGCCAGCATGTGTTTCCTCTAGCCAATGATGATTTTACACGTGGAAAATCCCCATTGGTCGGGGTTGTTAACGGGTTATCGGATGCAAAACCCGACCCGATAGCTTAACGGCGTACCGTTATGGTGGATGCCACGTGTCGGTCACCCTTGATGAAAGAACTTCTGTGACGCGGGATTTATCGTCATGGAAGTGGACACTTCCATGATGATAATTTTGGTAATGTCATGGAACACTTCTACGACAGCACAGGTATGACTATCTTGATTCTGTCATAAATTTGTCATGGATGTACATGCATGACAAAAAAAGCGACCTACTGTGACAAACACGTATCATCATGGAAGTGTATTTCTTTTGCAGTGGTATAGGAAGTGGTTAGACTTAAATGTGCTCTCCATGTGCTTCATGATGCTCTCTTTATGTTTCAATTCTTATCTTTTATGTGAGCATAATTGAAATCATCATGCCTAGCTAGAAGGCATTAAAGAAAAGCGCTTGTTAGGAGACAACCCAACATTTACCCCCGCTGTTTTTGTGTGTTCACATGATTAAGATACTGTAGTAATCATGTTTTATTGCTTTTGTTTCAATAAAGAGCCAAGTAAGACCTTTGGATGGCTTACGGTGATAGTTGATTTGATCTTGCTGAAAAATAGAAACTTTTAAGCTTAGGAAATCAATTCTCAATTTTAACAGAAGCGCGATAAAATGCTGATTCTTTTTGAAGAAGATTAGTAGACAAATTACCCAGGTTTTCCTATTTTTCAGAATTTTTGGAGTAGCAGAAGTATGGTTGGAGTACAGATTACTACAGGCTATTCTGTTTTTGGCAGATTATGTTTTCAATGCACAATTTGCTTGTTTTCTAGTTTCTATGGCTTATATTGCTCAATATAAATTTTGGAAATGATATAGTACAGTAGGCATTGTGTGAGAACAATTATGAATCTTGTATTCGATAGTAGCAAAGTGAACTATCTTGCTCTTTATCATACTAACCGATCTCACAAAGTTCCGTTAAGTTTTGTGTGATTGTAGTTTTCATGTTTTGGTTGAGATGTCGATATGAGGAGAATAAGGAGTGAAAAGACCCTAAGCTTGGGGATGCCCAAGGCACCCCAAGGTAATTGGTAGGAGCTAGGGTTCTACCCTTGTCAAGGGCGTAGCCTGTAAGGGAAGGAAGGAGGAGGGCGAGGGAGATTGTGCGGCGGCTGGCGTCAGGGCGCCATCCTTGCGGTTGGCGCGGTGGTAGCGGACACAGAAGGTGGCTATGGCTTAGGGTTTCCGACTCCTCGAGGAGTCAGGCAATAGAATTGTCTGATTGCTTAATTCTCAAAAGAGTCTTATAACTTGTTTATATAACCAAGATGTGAAATAAAACTAAGATAACTTGTGGGCTAAGCCCCTAACTAAGCCTGCTCGGTGGGCCTCCTACGATCATAAGTCTGCCCGGTAATAACATCTCTCCTCGCCTACGTAAACAGCTCGTCCTTGAGCTAGAAGTCTGGGTAGTGTTGGCGGAACTCCTCGCGCTGCTCCCAAGTGGCTTCCTCCGCTAGAAGCCCGGCCCACTGAATCAATACGTACCATGCTGCGTGACGTAGCTGGGCCTGCAACACCTTCTCCGGTCCTGGAAGAAGACGCCCGTCGGCGGACAGAGGAAGCGCGGGAGGAGCCGCAAGTGGCTCCCCACGGAAAGGCTTGATCAGCCACACATGGAAGACGTAATGGATGCACGCACCCGCTGGAAGCTGAAGGCGGTAAGCCACCTTCCCGATGTGCTCCAGGATAGTAGAGGGCCCGGCATAGCGAGGACCCAGCTTCTGCTTCACGCGTGGTTCCAGTGACAGCGTAGAGCGGTGAAGAAGACGCAACCACACCCAATAGCCCACCGCGAACTCCACCTTGCGATGGTGGCCATCGTAGTAGTGCTTGGCCAGCTGTTGGGCCTGAATGAGGCGTTGCCGGACCTCTGCTAGCATCTCATCGTGGCTCCGCAGAAGATCACCGGCCGCCTCAGTCGGAGCCGTGGCCCGATCAATATGTAGGATCGCCGAGGGCGGCCGGCCCTAAACCATCTCAAATGGCATGGCGCACAAGGCGGAGTGATAGGAGGTGTTGTAGCAATACTACGCCCACGAGAGCCAGTCCACCCATGCGCGAGGACGATCACCTGTGATGCAACGCAAATACATGACAATCACCTTGTTGTGGACCTCGGACTAGCCGTCCGTATGAGAGTGCAAGGCCGTGCTCAGGCAGAGCTTCACACCCACCATTCAAAAAAGATCGCGCCACACATGCCCTGTGAACACGGGGTCCCGATCGCTGACGATCTAAGAGGGAAACCCGTGGAGGTGGACGATACCATCGAACAAGGCCCGGGCTACGGACACCGCCATGTAGGGATGACCGAGCACGATGAAGTGAGCATACTTGGAGAAGCGGTTGACCACCGTGAGAATAACCGACTTGCCGCCCACCTTGGGAAGGCCCTCGATGTAGTCCATGGAAATGTCCGCCCAGACCTGAGACGACACTCCAATCGCTGGAGCAGACCAGCCAGCCTCAGCGTCACTGTCTTGTGATGCTGGCACATCACACAAGACCACACCCAGTCGTGGACCAGGGCCCGATCCCCTAGATTGTAGAAGTTGGCGTGGAGACGATGGAGGGTCTTCTGCACACCCTCATGGCCCGCCAAGTGAGCTAGCAGCAGGACCTGGTGACGGAGATCGTCGTGCGCGGGAACGAAGACCCGGTGCCCATGAAGGAGCAACCCGTCAGCGAGGCGCCACGGCTCCTCGAGCTCACCCGCAGCCAACTGTTGCTGATGGAGGAGTGCGTCCGATGCATCCGCGGTTGCTCGAGGATATCGGTGAAGAGGGAAAAGGAGGCCCCCGAGCGGATGCATAGCACCGCCCCCTCAGAGTCACCGACGGCGGTGTCTGCGTCACGCCCAGACAAGGCATCGGCGACGGTGTTAAGGTAGCTTGGACGATACTCGACGGTGAAGTCGAAGCCGAAGAGCTTACTGATCCACTAGTGCTGCGGCACAGTAGACAGCCCCTAGTCCAGCAAGAACTTGAGGCTGTAGTGGTCCTTACGGATCTGGAAAGACTGACCCCAAAGATAGGGCCGTCAGTGACACACCACCTGCATGAAGCCAATGAGCTCGCGCTCATAGGCCGCAAGCTTAAGATGGCGCGCGGCAAAGGGCCTGCTGAAGAAGGCGAGGGGTTCATCGCCCTGATGAAGGACCGCGCCGAACCCCGCATCGGAGGCGTCGCAGTCGATGATGAACGGGTGATCAAAGTCAGGCATCTGCAGGACGGGGCCCGTCGTGAGAGACCCTTGAGGGCCTCGAAAGTCGTGGTTGCCTCCTCATCCTAGGAAAAGGCATTGCGATGGCAAGCGCGTGAGCGGGGACGCGATGAGGCCGATGTCGGTGTCAGAACCGGCGGATCTCGGGTAGGGGGTCCCGAACTGTGCGTCTAGGATCGATGGTAACAGGAGGCAGGGGACACGAAATTTTACCCAGGTTTGGGCCCTCTTGATGGAGGTAAAACTCTACGTCCTGCTTGATTAATATTGATGATATGGGTAGTATAAGAGTTGATCTACCACGAGATCATAGAGGCTAAACCCTAGAAGGTAGCCTATGGTATGATTGTATGTATATATAATCTATCGACTAGCCTGACCCTGGTTTATATAATGCACCAGAGGCCCAGGTTAACAAGAGTCCTAGCCGAATACGCCGGTGGGGAGAAGTCCTTGTCTTGATCGCCAAGTCTTGTGGAATCTTCCTTGTATGCGGCAGTTGTCCGAACTGGCCCATGAGTATACGGCCACGGGGGTCCTCGGCCCAATCTATCAGATCGGGAGATGACGTGTTGAGTACCCCCTAGTCCAAGACACCGTCAGTAGCCCCATGAACCGGTCTTCAAGTTAGGGACGCTCCTCGATTCTTCCGAACTGTTCTTCATCTTCGGTCATCGGTCTTGAAAATTGGTTCAACAAATCTTCTCATCTTCGATCTTGAGGATCGCCGAAATGAATTCGACAAGTTTATACATCGGGTATCCAAGGAGCCCCTTTAAGTTTCCGGCCTTTATTAATGCCTTGTTATTTTTATGCCACACCTCGGGTTTGAAATTGTTCCCGGGTGGCAGCATCCTCTTGCGTCCGGGCTCCAACGCCGGACTGCATTCGAGGTAGCTTTTGCAGCCGAGCACCAACGCCGGACCGCTTCCCAGCTCTAACGCCGGAATGTATCCGAGCTCCAACGCGGAACTATGTATCCGAGCTCCAACGCCGGACTGTATCCGAGCTCCAACGCCGGACTATGTATCCGAGCTCCAACGTCGGACTGTATCCGAGGTGTCGTAAATCACCTTGCTTCAGAGAAGTTTGAAGGAGTTTAGCTGAGCTTAATGCCGGAAATGCCCTCTATGGAGCCATCCACTAACGCCCGAGATTGATGCCGGACTGCTTCCGAGGTGGTGCACCACCCCGAATGTGGGCTGATTTTTGTTAATATTTTTTATTGGTGCAATTTATCCTCTGCCGAGATATATAGCCAGTATCCCTCAAGGTGTGTATCGGTCTAAAACCCGAGATGCACCTGAAGGATGACGTAAGACCGCTGATCCCAGTAGCCGCTGAGACTCAGGTTGATTTGCAAAATCGGCCTGAGGATCAAGTCCAAGCTCGGCAGAATACTTTGGGATACTAAAAGCGGCGTGCTCAGTCCTCGAGACTTAGGTTGGGTGCGGCCGACCAACCTGAGGATCAAAATCTCCTCGAAAACTATATTGCACATAAAATTTTCTACATTGGACAAGCAATGCAGTAGCCCCGAGACACTGGTCGGGTGGTAACACCAGATCAGGGGATCAATGTGCACGGTCAATGCAGACCGGCAGAGTGACGCCGAAGTCCCCGGATCGTTTTCCTGTGCACAAAAAATAGTGCAAAGTGGAGATAATAGTAATAATGATAATTAAAAAAATGTTGCATAATAAATAATTTATGCAAAGTGAGTAATAAAAGAAATATGGCCCGGCGCCGAAGTCAAGGTCGATGCAGGGCGTCGGCGTGATGCGGTAAAGGCATGGCAAAGCCTGAATTCACAGGTCGGTCTGAGTTCCGGATGCGGCATTCGCTGGACTATGTACGGAGACTGATCGGACCACCATGCGACCGTCGTTAATGCGGCCACCATTTGATAGACCTGTGTACATATGATGGACAAACCAGAGTAATAATTCCTTGGGAAAAATTGAACCCAAACAAGAAAAAAATACTAGGATTAATAGCACCTGGTTTATTTGTTGTAGCAATCCGAAGGAAGGTGATTCCCAAAATTGGGACTCGATCCGCACACCCATTACCGGAGTAGGTTGATGAAGAGATGGCGAAGCCTCGATGTCAATCGATGAGTCAAAGTAGGTCAGCGTGACGGACACCAGCTTGAAGAAGCAATAGTGCGGCCCTGCCGATGCAGGTCGTGACATGGTCGATGCCGGCCTGATGAAGCGACCGTGCGGTGATGCCGGTATGCCCGCTCCGTGTAATCCATGGGGCGGCGATGTTGGTGATGATTTATCCTTCGCGATGCCGGACTCTTGCTCGACTTGCCGAGATGATGATCCGAAGAAGTTGAGCTCGGCTCAACAAAGTGATGACGTGTCTAGCGCAGGTCGGCAACTGTCGAGCAATATTGCCGCACTGGTTTGACACCAGCATGATGTTGAAGATCATGTTCAAAAGATCTTAAAGTTAGTGGGATGTGCTCGGGAACAAAACACAATACCCCATACAAAACTTCCTTCAAAAGGGATGTCCGAAATCCTGTTCATAAAAAAGACGAACTCGGGTCGGATTCGTTTTCGCGCAGAAAACAAATCTGAAAACTGATGCACTAATCGGAAGGTTCTCGGAGTTTGGACGGTCGGATCGAGCTGAAATTTGGAGAGGTGCTAGATATAGGAATTCCGCAGCCGATCAACGGTTGGATCTTTCAAAGGACGTCCGAGCTAGAAGCTGGACACCACGCCCTAAACTCGTCCAGATTCCTGTCCAAATTTGACAGGGCTCCGGTATATCATAGATTGCCAGAGATTCCTCCATCGGAACTCGACGAAATTTTCCAGGTTGTTGTAGACT
This sequence comes from Triticum urartu, assembly GCF_056163025.1. Lineage (NCBI taxonomy): Eukaryota > Viridiplantae > Streptophyta > Magnoliopsida > Poales > Poaceae > Triticum > Triticum urartu. The sequence goes on from NC_141878.1 coordinate 300,392,234, forward strand.
CGATTCCGCACAATTCCACCAAAGCGATCGTTAAAGCGACGCTCGAGGAGGCGGTGGCGGCGGATACGCGTTCGCTATCCGGAAAAATAGCACAGTCGCCCGAGGGCAATGTTGACGTTGAGCCCCCGAGCTCCATGGACGATTCCTCAATGATCTTGATAGAGATCGGAGTTGGTGTTGATGAAGGCCCTCATCCGAACATGGTGATCCGAACACGGGGCGCAGTTCTTGGTCGAACCAAGGTGACCAGTCGAGCTGGTGACGAGGATGCCAAAGTCGCAGTTGATCTGCAGGCGAGCCATCGATCCTTTTGTCGATCACACAGCGGAACTCTCAATGAAAGCACCAATATCGGTGTCAAAACCGGCGGATCTCGGATAGGGGGTCCCGAACTGTGCGTCTAGGATCGATGGTAACAGGAGGCAGGGGACACGAAGTTTTATCCAGGTTCGGGCCCTCTTGATGGAGGTAAAACCCTACGTCCTGCTTCATTAATATTGATGATATGGGTAGTATAAGAGTTGATCTACCACAAGATCGTAGAGGCTAAACCCTAGAAGCTAGCCTATGGTATGATTGTATGTATATATAATCTATCGACTAGCCTGGCCCTAGTTTATATAATGCACCAGAGGCCCAGGTTAACAAGAGTCCTAGCCGAATACGCCGGTGGGGAGAAGTCCTTGTCTTGATCGCCAAGTCTTGTGGAATCTTCCTTGTATGCGGCAGTTGTCCGAACTGGCCCATGAGTATGCGGCCACGGGGGTCCTCGGCCCAATCTATCAGATCAGGAGATGACGTGTTGAGTACCCCCTAGTCCAGGACACCGTCAGCCGAACTCCCTGATAAATTTCCGGTAGTACCCCATGAGGCCAAGAAACGCGCGAAGAGCCCACGGTGAATGCGGGATCGGCCAGGCGGCGACAGCCAGCACCTTGTCGGTGTCCATGGCCACCCCCTTAGCCGAGATGACGTGACAGAGGTAGATGACTGAAGGCGTCCCAAATGAGCACTTCGAGCGCTTAAGATGAAGATGGCGCGCTCGAAGCTCGTTGAAGATGATGGCGACGTGCCGAAGATGCTCCGCCCACGAGGCGTCGTAGATAAGAATATCATCAAAGAAAACGAGCACAAACCGACACAAGTAGGGGCGGAGGACGTTGTTCATTAGAGCCTAAAACGTCGCCATGGCATTGGAGAGACTGAACGGCATGACCAAGAACTCGAAGTGGCCGTGGTAAGTCCGAAACGCCGTCTTGGCGATATAATCTAGGTGCATGCGCACATGGTGGTAGCCCGACTAGAGATCGAGCTTGGTGAAGAAGCGTGCCCCATGCAGCTCGTCCAGGAGCTCATCGACCACCGGAATAGGATACTTGTCCTTGAGAGTTAGGGCATTAAGGGCACGGTGTTCGATGCAGAAGCGCCATGTATCATCCGACTTGCGGACGAGGAGGTCCGGCATAGAGAATGGTGATGTGGATATCCGGATGATGCCCAAAGCGAGCATGAGCGCGCACTGCTACTCCAGCTCGTCCTTCTGCATCTGAGGATACCGGTAGGGCCATACCGCCACCGGCGCCGAGCCTGGCAGAAGATGAATACGATGGTCGTAGACCCGGGCCAGCGGAAGGCCCTGCGGCTCGGTGAAAGGGTCATTGTGTTGCTGTAGGAGGTGATCCAATAGAGGATGCTCGGTCTCGGGGGTGGCCGCGGCCAGCTGGAGATGGGGTATCGCTCGTGAGGCACCTCCAACACCCTCTCACCGGATGCGGCGGCCGAGACGCCAGAAGCTCATCGTCAGGGCGTCGAAGTCCCGGAGGATGGGGCCGAGAGTCCGCAAAAAGTCGACATCGAGGATGAAGTCAAAGCAACCCAAGTCAATGCCGGTGCACGTGATGGTGAAGTGCATGTCACCTATAGTGATGGGCATGTCTCGTGCGAGCCCATGGCATCGAAGGTGGTCGCCATTAGGCACAGTGACTCGAAGTTGCTCCCCCCTATCAGCTGAAGCGCTAAGCGCCGCATGGTAGCCTCAGGCAGGAAGTTATGCGTGGAGCTTTTATCCAGGAGGGCTACCAGGTGCTCGCCGTGAATTGTCACCAGTAAGAGCATAGTTCGCTCGTCGCAGATGCTGGCCAGCGCATCAAGCAAGATGACGAGTGTCGTCGCCACATCGAGCGCATGCGCGGGCTCCGCCGCGGCGGAGTCGGCGATCCCGTCGACGGGTGTGTCCTCCTTGACATAGTCGGCCGTCTCTAGGTAGAAGAGGCGCGGGAAGATATGGCCCGGTGCGTAGGGCACATCGCAATTATAGCAAATCCCCAAGCGTCGGCACTCGAGCTACTCCGCCTGATAGAGCAAATGAAAAGGCCATGCCATGGCCGAGACGGCTGCTGGTGGAGCGGCTGGAGGCGAAGGTGCTGTTGGGTGGTCGGGGGGTCTCCCAGCCCCCTCAAGTCGGGTGTCGCCTACTGCAGGGCCTGGGCGCGGTGCTCGAAGGCCCAAGCAAAGTACATGGCCGCCTGGAGGTCCTGGGGCCCCCGTAGCTCAACGTCCACGCGGATGTGGTACGGAAGGCCGCCGATGAAGAGCTCAGCCCGTTGTAGTGCAGTCACACCTGGCGCATGACACGCCAGGGCCTGGAAGCGGTCGGCGAAGTCCTGCACCATGGAGGTGAAGGTTAGGTGGCCCAACTCCGCGAGGCGGCTCCTGCGGATCATTGGACCAAAAAGAAGGAGGCACAGCTCGCGAAAGCGCTCCCACGGGGTCATGCCACCCTCGTCCTGCTCGAGGGCGTAGTAGCACGTCTGTGCTACACCGCGAAGGTGGTAAGAGGCGAGCCAAGTGCGATCCGAGGCGAGTGTGCACTGCCCGCGGAAGAACTGCTCGACTGGTTGAGCTAGTTGAGGGGGTCCTCCGCGCCGTCATAAGTGGCGAAGTCAATCTTGGCGAACCGTGGCGGCATTTGGGTCGGAGCTCCATGGCCGACTAGCTCGGCGGTGCGGAGCAGCAATGATGGCAGCACCCGTCAATGTTGGGGCGTCCGGCATAGGGGCCCGCAGAGCCGGATGCGTCGCCGCACTACAGCGTGGGTACCGGTGGTTCCCCGGCCTCCGTGTAGACTCGTGATGGCGACGTCACGGTCAGCCAGGCCGGAATCGGGGACGACTACGGAGGAAAACGAACGTGATGTATCAGGAGGCCTCCCGGCGTAGACTTCCCGGGCCCGGAGCTGGGCGGCGGAGCCGTTGGTAGTGGGTGCTGCTGCTGGACTGCGGCCACACGCGGTGGCGGGCGGCTGTTGGAGCAGCGGCTGGGCCCCGTCAAGTGCTGCGGGTACCGAGTACCACGACAGGGCGGGCGGTCTGGAGGAGGCGGCCGGCGGTAGAGATGGCAGTGGCCCGTACGGACTGGCCAGAAATAGTCGGATGCCCTGGATGGCGGTGACAAGATCATTGAGGACGCCGGTCATCTCCGCTGAGGAGTAGACCAGCATCGCGGTGGAGGGTGGTGGTAGCGGACCCGTAGAGGGGGAGGCGACTGGCCGGTGGAGGCGCTGGCGGTGGAGCCCAACGACGCAGTGGGGAGGGCCAGCGGTGCCGTGGAGAGGATCGGTGGCGGCGCGGTGGTGGCGGGTAGCGGCGGCATTGGTGGTGGTGCAGACATGGTTGAAACCGAGCTACCTAATACCAAGGTGGTAGGAGCTAGGGTTCTACCCGGTCTAGGGCGTAGCCTGTAAGGGAAGGAAGAAGGAATGCGAGGGAGATTGCGCGGCGGCCGGCGGCAGGGCGCCGTCCTTGCGGCTAGCGCAGCAGCAGCGAACACATGAGGCGGCTAGGGCTTAGGGTTTCCGGCTCCTCAGGGAGCTAGGCAATAGAATTGTCTTATTACTTAATTCTCAAAAATGTCTTACAGCTTGTTTATATAACCAAGATGTGAAATAAAAATAAGATAACTTGTGGGCTAAGCCCCTAACTAAGCCTGCTCGGTGGGCCTCCTACGGGCATAAGTTTGCTCAGTCATAACAATAATATTCAAGGAAGATCCAAGCAACTAAGCTTGGGGATGCCCCGGAAGGCATCCCCTCTTTCGTTTCCAACATTATGGGTAACCTCACTTGGAGCTATGTTTTCATGCGTCACATGATATGAGTTTTTCTTGCAGAATCATTTTATTTTGTTAGGATTTTCTTGCTGTTATTTACAATAATGTTTTGCATCTTTTATTTCAATAAAAGTGGCAATGATAGCCTTTACTATGCTTATTTTGCAAGCCTACATGTTTCTATTTGAAAACAGAAAGCTTACCACTGTTGCAAATATTCCCTAGAAAATTCAGAATGTGATAAAATGTTGAAACTTTTTGCAAAATAAGCTCTGATAAATTTTCTAGTGTGGTAAATTTTCACAACCTTTGAAGTATAAGAAGTATTGATACTCTTGCATTCTTTACAGATTGTACTATTTTGGCAGATTGCTATTATGTTTGCATATGTTTGCTTGTTTAATGATTCTATTTCAGGATACACTATTGCAGGATGCTGCTAACTCGACACTACGATCAAAGACCCTTCAAGAAACTATGTGCGGTGCAGTAATCGCAAACAGTGGTGTATGAAACGTTTGTGGTGGAGATTGCATCAAACACGGTTCAGAGTTTCGTTGCATGTGCCATTCAGGCCACATGGTTAACCCGTTCGAACTGTTTGCGATGATCCAGAACAACAGAAACGGGCAACCATATCAATGTGTGTGCGATATACGGCATGCAGTTCGCTCCGATGAACCGTTTGCTATTAGGGAGTGCAACATAAACAGTTAGCCACATCAAGGTTTGTGTGATATAGGGCATACGGTTCACTCGGACAAACTGTTTTCGATTAGCGAACGCAACAGAAACGGTTCAACTTAACAAGATGTCTGTGGCAAACAACCGACTCGGATGAACTGTCTACGATGAGAATTTACAACACGAACGGTTAATACAGTTAGTTCATGTGCGATTCTATGTGTACACAAAAACTTTGAAAAATGCAAACTAGTTGCTTTCGGTGGCTAGGAGTATCGCACACGGACGGAAGGGTGCTATGCTGATCATGGAGTCCAAGAAGACCATCGTCGGAAGGCCGCCAGCTCAGCCTTTTAGCTTATATTTTATTATAAGTGTATGCATCTGTAGGTCATGAGTGTTCTTGGCCATGCCGCATTTGGAATTTTGAATTATCCTGAATATGTAAGACAATTATTAAGAATTATTAACAGTTGCCATTGTAACTTTGCCTCAACGGCGAGCAGAGTGCGCGCAGGGACGCCACAGTGGAGCGCGCCGTGGCCGCCTCAACGGCGAGCAACCACGTGGTCAACCTTCTGCCATCAATAAATTTTAACCTTGTTCTCGTCACATTGCTGATTACAACGCAATAAGTAATTGCAAATCTGTTCACACCTCTAAAACTAATATGTGTTCACACGTAGCACCGGGCTATAAAAACTACCCACTCGAAAATTACTTCACAGTTCTTCTCGTCATCACCCACAAAACTGGTTTTCTCTGTAAAGTCATTCCGCCATGACCAGTAGGAGGAGTTTACGGTGGACATATAACCAGGCAGCAAAGCCCAAGGCCGCGGAAGCACTAGAGAGGTCCCGCCGCGAAGCCGCAGCCGCAACAGAGATGTCCGGGCCCGCTGTGGAGCCCTCTAACGAGCTCTCACGGGCACGCGAGGGCTCTCACAAGCGCATTCGCGGTGTCGACCATCGCGACGAGCCGGCGAACCTGAAGTCGTTCGCCGACGACGACAACATTCTCGCTGGCGTCACTATGCAGCAGGAGCTGGTCGACGGCTTGATGAAGCTGCTCAAGATCAGCGATGCCTCGGTTGACAAGGCGACCGGCCTCGTCGAGCAACTCATGGATGACAATGCGAAGCTCCTCAAGTTGGTCGCCGAGAAGGAGGAGGAGGTTACCGGATGGAAGATGCTGCATGAGCAGAGCAGTGCCTCGAAGATGATGCTGAAAGCGGTCGTCGAGGAACTGATGGGTGGCTTGAGGAAGCTCCGGATCGAGCGTGAGCAGGAGGTGGAGGAATCTGTGGCTGCTTTCAAGCAAAGTCATGAGGAATTGAAGAAGGAGCTGGAGGATTTCACCGCTCGGCGATCCACCGACGAGTAGAGACCCCGTGTCTGCAATTTCCTTCTTCTCTTGCCCCCGTGTCTTCTGGGCTTTGTTGCATGCGGCATTTTAAATTATCCGGAATATGTAAGACAATTATTATGTGTGCCATTGTAAATTTGTCGTCGTATTATCCGTTGCCATTTTATTTGTGGTTGTATTATCCGTTGCCCTATGTGGCAATTTAAAATAGGGCCGAATACTAGTTGAAAACACGAACAAAGCAAATGCTGCCATGGGATCACAAGAAAACACCCTCCGTCTAGGTGCTTTAATTAACCCATTAATGGAGAATTTGTGAGCGAGGCGGGCGGCGGCTAGTGCATGGAGGTCAAAGAGCTCGCTTCCCAGTGAGCATGGGCGGCCTTGCTGCTCGCACGTGTCCCGTCGAGACTGCAAGGTGGACAGGATTCACGCGTCCCGTCGAGCCTGCGCGGCGGACTGCTCGCACACGTCCCATCGGAGCTGCACGGTGGACTTCTCGCGCTTGTCTCGTCTAATCAAAACAGCTACACGCACGCCACCGAGTATGATTAAATTTCGACACAGTAAATATAATACAACCATTTGCGATATTAATGTGTCAGCTTTTTTTTCAAAAAGACTTCGTTGGCTACTAATGTGTGCACCTCTTCTCAAACTGGACGATTTTTATTACCACGACATATATGTGCCATGTCATGAAACCATGCCAAGTTTCATGTTTTTTGGGTGACTTTTTTATTTACTGTGATTTAAAAACCGAGATTCTCATTGTTCCAGGACGACTACAAGTTCGTAATTCAGTTTCATTCCTTAAACGGACCTAAACATGCACCCAATGACACATGTACGATTTCCCACCCATTTTGCTTCACTAGAGCATGTGGTCGTACTTAAATTTGAATCATGGACTACATTAAATGTATAGAAAACTTAGTAATTAGTAATATATATACAATGGCCAAACGAACCCTGAACAGTTTCAAATTTCAGCCCAACACTCCTGTTATTCTATGTTGCCTGTAGAAAACAAAGTTCAAGGCGAGAAGATGCATCGATTATCGTTTCGCCCACAAGAGGGGCATGTTTCCCTATCGAAACAACGAGGGTTGCGACAGTTTCCAGTTTGTAAAAGGCTTGTAATATAGCTTCACCCAAATTGGACAATTATATATACCATGTAGTGACACCATACCAAGTTTCATGATTTCCTTGTGAGTTTTGGATTTACAGACATTTAAAAACTGAGATTCGCAATGTTTGTAGCCAGGCTAGGACGGTGAGACGGTTGAATTCGTTCCCATTCGTTCCATGGGACCTAAACATGCACCCCAAGGAAACATGTATGTTTTTTCTAGCCATTTTGTTGCACTAGAGCATGTATTTGTAGTTCGGATTTGAATGATGGACATTAAATGCCTATAAAACTCAATTAATGAATAAAAAGGTCAAACGAACCCTGAATAATTTCAAAGTTCAGCCCGAATCTCTAGTTGTTCCATGTCGCATGTAGAAGAAAATACGAGGCTAGAAGAGGGAGTGATTATCGTTTGTCTCACAAGGGGACACGTTTCCCAATCGAAACCACGAGGGTTATTGCGGCAAGCTCCCGTTTGTAAGAGGTTTGTAATAAAGCTTGGCCAAAATTGTCAACGTTTTTACCATGACATATATGTGCCATGGCATGACACCTTGACACCTTTGATGACTTTCTGGTGAGTTTAGGATTTATGGGGACTTAAAAACCGAGATTCGAAATTTTTGAGGAAGAGCCAGGACACCGGTACGGTTGTAATTCGTTCCCATTCCTGGCATAAGACCTAAATTTGCACCCAAGGACATGAAGGAAATATGCCCTAGAGGCAATAATAAAGTTATTATTTATTTCCTAATTTCATGATAAATGTTTATTATTCATGCTAGAATTGTATTAACCGGAAACATGGTACATGTGTGCATACATAAACAAACAGAATGTTACTAGTATGCCTCTACTTGACTAGCTCGTTGATCAAAGATGGTTATGTTTCCTAACCATAGACATGAGTTGTCATTTGATTAATGGGATCACATCATTAGGAGAATTATGTGATTGACTTGACCCATTCCGTTAGCTTAGCACTTGATCGTTTAGTTTGTTGCTATTGCTTTCTTCATGACTTATACATGTTCCTATGACTATGAGATCATGCAACTCCCGTTTACCGGAGGAACACTTTGTGTGGTACCAAACATCACAACGTAACTGGGTGATTATAAAGGTGCTCTATAGGTGTCTCCGAAGGTACTTGTTGGGTTGGCATATTTCAAGATTAGGATTTGTCACTCCGATTGTCGGAGAGGTATCTCTGGGCCCTCTGCTACCTCTTAAGCACTGCGTTGGATTTCCCCGAAGAGGATAGGATGATGCAGCAAAGTAGAGTAAGTATTTCCCCCAGTTTTTGAGAACCAAGGTATCAATCCAGTAGGAGGCTATTCTCGAGTCCCTCGTACCTACACAAAAACAATAGCTCAATGCAACCAACGCGCTTAGGGGTTGTCAATCCCGTCACGGTCACTTACGAAAGTGAGATCTGATAGAGATGATAAATAATATTTTTGGTATTTTTGGTATAGAGATGCAAAGTAAAAAGTAAAAGCAAAGTAAAAGCAACGCAATAATAAAGTAATGGAGATTGATATGATGAGAAAGAGACCAGGGAGCCATAGGTTTCACTAGTGGCTTCTCTCAACAGCATAAGTATTCTACGGTGGGTGAACAAATTACTGTTGAGCAATTGACAGAATTGAGCATAGTTATGCGAATATCTAGGTATGATCATGTATATAGGCATCACGTCCGAGACAAGTAGACCGAAACGATTCTGCATCTACTACTGTTACTCCACTCATCGACCGCTATCCAGCATGCATCCAGAATATTAAGTTAAAAACAGAGTAACGCCTTAAGCAAGATGACATGATGTAGAGGGATAGTTTCATGCAATATGATAAAAACTCCAGCTTGTTATCCTCGATGGCAATGATACAATACGTTCCTTGCTGCCCCTTCTGTCACTGGGAAAGGACACCGCAAGATCGAACCCAAAGCTAAGCACTTCTCCCATGGCAAGAACAACCAATCTAGTAGGCCAAACCAAACTGATAATTAGAAGAGACTTGCAAAGATAACCAATCATACATAAAAGAATTCAGAGAAGATTCAAATATTATTCATAGATAGACTGGATCATAAATCCACAATTCATCGGTCTCAACAAACACACCGCAAAAAGAAGATTACATCAAATAGATCTCCACAAGAGAGGGGGAGAACATTGTATTGAGATCCAAAAAGAGAGAAGAAGCCATCTAGCTACTAACTATTGACCCGTAGGTCTGAAGTAAACTACTCATGCTTCATCGGAGGGGCTTGGATGATGATGTAGAAGCCCTCCGTGATCGATGCCCCCTCCGGTGGAGCTTCGGAACAGGCCCCAAGATGGGATCTCGTGGATACAGAAAGTTGCGGCGGTGGAATTAGGTTTTGGCTCCGTCCCCGTTCGTTTGGGGGTACGTGGATATATATGGGAGGAAGAAGTACGTCCGTGGAGCTTCGAGGGGCCCACGAGGCAGGGGCGCGCGCCCTAGGGGGGCGCGCCCTCCACCCTCATGGCCGCCTCGTGGCTTTCTTGATGGAGGGTCCAAGTCTCCTGGATCTTATCTGATGAGAAAATCACGTTTCCGAAGGTTTCATTTCATTTGGACTCCGTTTGATAATCTGTTTCTCCGAAACAATGAAATAGGCAAAAAACAGCAATTCTGGGCTGGGCCTTCGGTTAATAGGTTAGTCCCAAAAATAATATAAAAGTGGATAATAAAGCCCAATAATGTCCAAAACAATAGATAATATAGCATGGAGCAATGAAAAATTATAGATACGTTGGAGACATATCACCCACTCAGTAATACACATGACTTAAGCCTTGCAAGCATTGCAACTAATGAGTTAGTTGCGGGATGATGTGTTACAGAATGAGTAAAGAGACTTGCCGGTAACGAGATTGAACTAGGTATTGAGATACCGACTGTCGGTGTACAAAAAGAGGGGTACACTTTTTGTACCCCTAGAACTGTGCACGGGTAGTCTGAGCCGCGGATACCACCACACCAAGCAAGGCAAGGGAAGTGAGCCAGGGTAAGACCGAAGCTCAAGAGAACTAGAACGACGCCAAGGCCAAGACCACGAAGAGCAAAGGGGACGAAGCGGACTCCCCCGACAAGATCCTCGCCGGGAGACAGTTCTAGCAGCCCCGGCAAGACCCTTGCCGCGGCGACTCGTCTCGCGCCTATGGAGCAAATCACCCTTGAGTCCACTGCCCCCAAAGGGCAAGGATTCGGGAGACATCCCCGTGGCGGCATGCAGATCTTTGTGAAGACATTCAAGATCAGATACGCACTAAGGAGATGACAACCCTTGGCGGGATCCCAGCCAAGGAAGACCACAAGGCCCCCGGCAAGCGCTTTGCCGGGGATGACAGCAGGCGCCTCGGCAAGACCCTTGCCGGGGCCCTGGCAAGGCCTTTGCCGAGGACACCCACAGGGCCAACCATCAGGCCCACGCCGACTAAACCTCCACCACCGCATGCATGCAGCTGCCGACCCAACCAGCTGGGCAGGCACCCGCGTGGCGGCATGCAGATCTTCATGAAGACCCACCACTGCGCCACCTCAGCTGCCTGCCTACCTACATGGCATCACAGGCGTCGCTGGCCAGGGCGCGTGTCGACACAAGAAGGAGCGGCGACAGACGAGACATGTTTCTCCCCCGTCCCCGATAAAGCAAGGAAACCTAAGCAAGACGCATTAAATGCGCCTTGTCATGTGATGCGAGGGATAACCTCGCAGCACTGTACCCTTTCCACCTCCTGTGTGCCACTGTGGCAACCCCTTTTTTCTATAAAAGGAGGCCCGAGGCGACCAGAGGAAGGATTCGACTTTTTGGAGCTCCTCACGCCCCATAGCTAGCTCAAGAACACAGATATACAATCCACCAAAGCAGGAGTAGGGTTTTACGCATCCTCATGGCCCGAAGCTAGATAAACGAACCATGTGCTATCTGTTTGATCCGCTCTTCTCACGACCCCGCGCCCCGCTAACCACAGTAGGGATTCTTGTGATCCCATAGGTGTCGTTCCCACCGACACCACGATCGAATCTTGGGCAAGTAACATACCGATGACAAAGGGAACAACGTATGTTGTTATCCGGTTTGACCGATAAAGATCTTCGTAGAATATGTAGGAGCCAATATGAGCATCCAGGTTCCGCTATTGGTTATTTACTGGAGACGTGTCTCGGTCATGTCTACATAGTTCTCGAACACGTAGGGTCCGCACGCTTAAAGTTCGATGACGGTTATATTATGAGTTTATGGTTTTTGATGTACCTAAGGTAGTTTGGAGTCCCGGATGTGATCACGGACAAGACGAGGAGTCTCGAAATGTTCGAGATGTAAAGATCGATATATTGGACGACTATATTTGGATACCGGAATGGTTCCGGGTGAGATCGGGATAATACCGGAGCACCGAGAGGTAATCGGAACCCCCCGAGAGGTATATGGGCCTTAATGGGCTTTAGTGGAAAGGAGGGGAAAGGAGCAAGGGAGGGGGCACCCCCCCAACCCCAATCCGAATTGGTCGGGGGGCCGGCCCCCCTTTCCTTCATCCCTCCTTCCACTTCCTTCCCTCTCCCTCTCCAAATAGGAAAAGGAGGAGTCCTACTCCCTGTGGGAGTAGGAGTCCCCCCTTGGGCGCGCCTCCTCCCCTTGGCTGGCCCTCTCCTCCCCTCCTTTATATAGGGAGGAGAGGGGCACCCCATGGACACAACAATTGATCTCTTGGATATTTTAGCCGTGTGCGGTGCCCCTCTCCACCATAGCCGACCTCGATAATATCGTAGCGGTGCTTAGGTGAAGCCCTATGACAGTAGAAGATCAACATCGTCACCACGCCGTCATGCTGACGGAACTCTCCCTCAAAGCTTGGCTGGATCGGAGTTCGAGGGACGTCATCGAGTTGAACGTGTGCAAAACTCGAAGGTGCCGTGCGTTCGGTACTTGATCGGTCAGATCATGAAGACGTACGACTACATCAACCGCGTTGTGCTAACGCTTCTACTTTCGGCCTACGAGGGTACGTGGACACACTCTACCCTCTCGTTGCTATGCATCACCATGATCTTGCGTGTGCATAGGAATTTTTTTGTAATTACTACGTTCCCCAAAAGTGGTATGAGAGCCAAGTTTTATGTGTTGACGTTATATGCACGAGTAGAACACCAGTGAGTTGTGGGCGATACAAGTCATACTGCTTACCAGCATGTCACACTTTGGTTCGGCGGTATTGTTGGATGAAGCGGCCCGGACCGACATTACGCGTACGCTTACGCTTACGCAAGACTGGTTCTACCGACGTGCTTTGCACACAGGTGGCTGGCGGGTGTCAGTTTCTCCAACTTTAGTTGAACCGAGTGTGGCTACGCTCGGTCCTTGAGAAGGTTAAAACAGCACTAACTTGACGAACTATCGTTGTGGTTTTGATGCGTAGGTAAGAACAGTTCTTGCTCAGCCCGTAGCAACCACGTAAAACTTTGCAACAACAAAGTAGAGCACGTCTAACTTGTTTTTGCAGGGCATGTTGTGATGTGATATGGTCAAGACATGATGCTATATTTTTTGTATGAGATGATCATGTTTTGTAACAGAGTTATCAGCAACTGGCAGGAGCCATATGGTTGTCGCTTTATTGTATGCAATGCAATCGCCCTGTAATTGCTTTACTTTATCACTAAGCGGTAGCGATAGTCATAGAAGCAATAGTTGCCGAGACGACAACGATGCTACGAAAGAGATCAAGGTGTCACACCGGTGACAATGGTGACCATGACGGTGCTTCGGAGATGAAGATGACAAGCATAAGATGCTGATGGCCATATCATATCACTTATATTGATTCCATGTGATGTTTATCTTTTATGCATCTTATTTTGCTTTGATTGACGGTAGCATTATAAGATGATCTCTCACTAAATTTCAAGAAAAAAGTGTTCTCCTGGAGTATGCACCGTTGCCAAAGTTCATCGTTCCCAGACACCACGTGATGATCGGGTGTGATAAGCTCTACGTCCATGTACAACGGGTGCAAGCCAGTTTTGCACATGCAGAATACTCAGGTTAAACTTGACGAGCCTAGCACATGCAGATATGGCCTCGGAACACTGATACCGAAAGGTCGAGCGTGAATCATATAGTTGATATGACCAACATAGTGATGTTCACCATTGAAAACTACTCCATTTCACGTGATGATCGGTTATGGTTTAGTTGATTTGGATCACGTGATCACTTAGATGATTAGAGAGATGTCTATCTAAGTGGGAGTTCTTAAGTAATATGATTAATTGAACTTTAATTTATCATGAACTTAGTCCTGGTAGTATTAGCATATCTATGTTGTAGATCAATAGCTCGCGTTTAGCTCCCCTCTTTTATTTTTGGTATGTTCCTAGAGAAAACTAAGTTGAAAGATGTTAGTAGCAATGATGTGGATTGGATCCGTGATCTGAGGACTATCCTCATTGCTGCATAGAAGAATTATGTCCTTGATGCACCGCTAGGTGACAGACCGCTTGCAGGAGCAAATGCATACGTTATGAACGTTTCGCAAGCTCAATATGATGACTACTTGATAGTTTAGTGCACCATGCTTAACAGCTTAGAATCGGGACTTGAAAGACGTTTTGAACGTCATGGATCATATGAGATGTTCCAGGAGTTGAAGTTAATATTTCAAGCGAATACCCAAGTTGAGAGATATGAAGTCTCCAACAAGTTCTATAGCTAAAAGATGGAGGAGAATAGCTCAAGCAGTGAGCATGTACTCAGATTGTCTGGGTACTACAATCGCTTGAATCAAGTGGGAGTTAATCTTCGAAATAAAATAGTGATTGACAGAATTCTCTAGTCACCATCACCAAGTTAGTAGAACTTCATGATGAATAATAGTATGCAAGGGATAACGAAAACGATTCCCGAGCTTTTCATGATGATGAAATCGATGAAGGTAGAAATTAAGAAAGAGCATCAAGTGTTGATGATTAACAAGACCACTAGTTTCAGGAAAAGGGCAAAGGGAAAGAAAACGAACTTCAAGAAGAACGGCAAGCTAGTTGCTGCTCAAGTAAAGAAGCCCAAATCTGGACCTAAGCCTGAGACTAAGTGCTTCTACTGCAAAGGGACTGGTCACTCGAAACGGAAGTGCCCCAAGTATTTGGAGGATAAGAAGGATGGCAAAGTGAAAAATGCTATATTTGATATACATGTTATTGATGTGTACTTTACTAGTGTTTATAGCAACCCCTCGGTATTTGATACTGGTTCAGTTCCTAAAAATAGTAACTCGAAACGGGAGTGGCAGAATGAACAGAGACTACTTAAGGGTGAAGTGACGATGTGTGTTGGAAGTGGTCATCATCGCACACTCCCTATACTTTTGGGATTAGTGTTAAACCTAAATAAATGTTATTTGGTGTTTGCGTTGAGCATGAATATGATTTGATCATGTTTATTGCAATATAGTTATTCATTTAAAATCCAAGAATAATTGTTGTTCTGTTTACATGAATAAAATCTTTGATGGTCATACACCCAATGAAAATAGTTTGTTGGATCTCGATCGTAGTGATACACATATTCATAATATTGATGCCAAAAGATGCAAAGTTGATAATGATAGTACAACTTATTTGTGGCACTACCATTGAGGTCATATCGGTGTAAAGCGCACGAAGAAAATCCATACTGATGGGCTTTTGGAATCACTTGATTATGAATCAGTTGATGCTTGCGAACCATGCCTCATGGGTAAGATGACTAAGACTCCATTCTCCAGAACAATGGAGCGAGCAATAGACTTGTTGGAAATAATACATATTGATGTATGCAGTCTGATGAGTGTTGAGGCTCGCGGCGGGTATCGTTATTTTTCTGACCTTCACAAATGATTTGAGCAGATATGGGTATATCTACTTGAAGAAACATAAGTCTGAAACATTTGAAAAGTTCAAAGAATTTCAGAGTGAAGTGGAAAATCATCGTAACAAGAAAATAAAGTTTCTACGATCTGATCATAGAGATTAATATTTGAGTTACGAGTTTGGCCTTCAATTAAAACAATGTGGAATAGTTTCACAAACTCATGCCACCTGGAACACCACAGCGTAATGGTGTGTCCAAACATCATAACCATACTTTATTTGATATAGTGCAATCTATGATGTCTCTTACCGATTTACCACTATCGTTCTGGGGTTATGCATTAGAGACAACTGCATTCACATTAAAAAAGGCACCATCTAAATCTGTTGAGACAACATCGTATGAACTGTGGTTTAGCAAGAAACCTAAGCTGTCATTTCTTAAAGTTTGGGGTTGCAATGCTTATGTGAAAAAGTTTCATCTTGATAAGCTCAAACCCAAGTCGGAGAAGTGCGTCTTCATAGGATACCCAAAAGTAACTGTTGGGTACACCTTCTATCACAGGTCTGAAGGTAAGATATTTGTTGCTGAGAATGGATCCTTTCTAGAGAAGGAGTTTCTCTCAAAAGAAGTGAGTGGGAGGATAGTAGAACTTGATGAGGTAACTGTACCTTCTCCCTTATTGGGAAGTAGTTCATCACAGAAATCTGTTTCTGTGACTCCTACACCAATTAGTGAGGAAGCTAATGATGATGATCATGTAACTTCAGATGAAGTTACTACCGAACCTCGTAGGTCAACCAGAGTGAGATCCGCACCAGAGTGGTATGCTAATCCTGTTCTGGAGGTCATGTTAATTGACCATGACGAACCTACGAACTATGAGGAAGCGATGATGAGCCCAGATTCTGCGAAATGGCTTGAGGCCATGAAATTTGAGATGGGATCCATGTATGAGAACAAAGTGTGGACTTTGGTTGACTTGCCCGATGATCGGAAAGCCATAGAAAATAAATGGATCTTCAAGAGGAAGACGGACGCTGATAGTAGTGTTACTATTTACAAAGCTAGACTTGTCGAAAAAGGTTTTGACAAAGTTCAAGGTGTTGACTACAATGAGATTTGCTCAATCATAGCGATGCTCAAGTCTGTCCAATCATGTTAGCAAATTGCCACATTTTATGAAATCTGGCAAATGGATGTCAAAACTACATTCCTTAATGGATTTCTTAAGAAGAGTTGTATATGATGCAACCAGAAGGATTTGTCGATCCTAAAGGTGCTAACAAAATGTGCAAGCTCCAGCGATCCATCTATGGACTGGTGCAAGCATCTCAGAGTTGGAATATACGCTTTGATGAGTTGATCAAAGCATATAGTTTTATACAGACTTGTGGTGAAGCCTGTATTTACAAGAAAGTGAGTGGGAGCACTACAACATTTCTGATAAATATACGTGAATGACATATTGTTGATTGGAAATAATGTAGAATTTTCTGGAAAGCATAAAGGAGTTTTTGAAAGGAGTTTTTCAAATAAAGTCCTCGGTGAAGCTACTTACATATTGAGCATCAAGATCTATAGAGATAGATTAAGACGCTTGATAAGTTTTTGCAATGAGTACATACCTTGACAAGATTTTGAAGTAGCCAAAATGGAACAGTCAAAGAAAGAGTTCTTACCTGTGTTACAAGGTGTGAAATTGAGTGAGACTCAAAGCCCGACCACGGCAGAAGATAGAAAGAGAATGAAAGTCATTCCCTATGCCTTAGGCATAGTTTCTATAAACTATGCCATGCTGTGTACCAGATCTAGTGCATGCCCTACACTGTGTTTAGCAAGGGAGTACAATAGTGATCTAGAAGTAGATCACTAGACAGCGGTCAAAATTATCCTTAGTGGAATAAGGATATGTTTCTCGATTATGGAGGTGACAAAAGGTTTGTCGTAAAGGGTTACATCGATGCAAATTTTGACACTGATCCAGATGACTCTTAGTCTCAATCTGGATACATTTCGAAAGTGGGAGCAATTAGCTAGAGTAGCTCCGTGCAGAGCATTGTTGACATAGAAATTTGCAAAATACATACGGATCTGAATGTGGCAGACCCGTAGACTAAACTTCTCTCACAAGCAAAACATGATCACACCTTAGTACTCTTTGGGTGTTAATCACATAGTGATGTGAACTAGATTATTGACTCTAGTAAACCCTTTGGGTGTTGGTCACATGACGATGTGAACTATGGGTGTTAATCACATGGTGATGTGAATTATTGATGTTAAATCACATGGCGATGTGAACTTGATTATTGACTCTAGTGCAAGTGGGAGACCGAAGGAAATATGCCCTAGAGGCAATAATAAAGTTATTATTTATTTCCTTATTTCATGATAAATGTTTATTATTCATGCTAGAATTGTATTAACCTGAAACATGGTACATGTGTGAATACATAAACAAACATAATGTCACTAGTATGCCTCTACTTGACTAGCTCGTTGATCAAAGATGGTTATGTTTCCTAACCATAGACATGATGTGATTGACTTGACCCATTCTGTTATCTTAGCACTTGATCATTTAGTTTGTTGCTATTGCTTTCTTCATGACTTATACATGTTCCTATGACTATGAGATTATGCAACTCCCGTTTACCAGAGGAACACTTTGTGTGCTACCAAACGTCACAATGTAACTGGTTGATTATAAAGGTGCTCTATAGGTGTCTCCGAAGGTATTTGTTGGGTTGGCATATTTCAAGATTAGGATTTGTCACTCCGATTGTCGGAGAGGTATCTCTGGGCCCACTCAGTAATACACATCACTTAAGCCTTGCAAGCATTGCAACTAATGAGTTAGTTGCGGGATGATGTGTTATGGAACGAGTAAAGAGACTTGCCGATAACAAGATTGAACTAGGTATTGAGATACCGACGATCGAATCTCGGGCAAGTAAGATACCGATGACAAAGGGAACAACGTATGTTGTTATGCAGTTTGACCGATAAAGATCTTCATAGAATATGTAGGAGCCAATATGAGCATCCAGGTTCCGCTATTGGTTATTGACCGGAGACGTGTCTCGGTCATGTCTACATAGTTCTCGAACCCGTAGGGTCCGCACGCTTAAAGTTCGATGACGGTTATATTATGAGTTTACGGTTTATGATGTACCGAAGGTAGTCCGGAGTCCCGGATGTGATCACGGACATGACGAGGAGTCTCGAAATGTTCGAGACGTAAAGATCGATATATTGGACGACTATATTTGGATACCGGAATGGTTCCGGGTGAGATCGGGATAATACTGGAGCACTGAGAGGTTATCGGGAACCCCTTGGGAGGTATATGGGCCTTAATGGGATTTAGTGGAAAGGAGGGGAAAGGAACAAGGGAGGGGGCGCGCCACCCCCAAGACCAATCCAAATTGGGAGGGGGGCTGGCCCCCCTTTCCTTCCTCCCTCCTTCCTCTTCCTTCCCTCTCCCTCTCTAAATAGGAAAAGGAGGACTCCTACTCCCGGTGGGAGTAGGACTCCCCCCTTGGGCGCGCCTCCTCCCCTTGGCCGACCCTCTCCTCCCCTCATTTATATACGAAGGATAGGAGCACCCCATAGACACAACAATTGATCTCTTGGATCTTTTATCTATGTGCGGTGCCTCTCTCCACCATAGTCCACCTCGATAATATTGTAGCGGTGCTTAGGCGAAGCCCTGCGACGGTAGGACATCAACATCGTCACCATGCCGTCGTGCTGACGGAACTCTCCCTCAAAGCTTGGCTGGATTGGAGTTCAAGGGACGTCATCGAGTTGAACGTGTGCAGAACTCGGAGGTGCCGTGCGTTCGTTACTTGATCGGTCGGATCGTGAAGACGTACGACTACATCAACTGCATTGTGCTAATGCTTCCGCTTACGATCTACGAGGGTACGTGGACACACTCTTCCCTCCCGTTGCTATGGATCACCATGATCTTGCGTGTGCGTAGGATTTTTTTTTTGAAATTACTACGTTCCCCAACAGGACACATGTATAATTTTTGTAGCCATTTTAGTGAACTGGAGCATGTATTTGTAGTTTAGATTTGAATTATGGACATTAAATGCCTAGGAAACTCAATTAGTGTATAAAAAGGCCAAACGAACCATGAATAAGTTTAAATTTCAGCACGGATATCTTCTTGTTCCATGTTTCCCGTGGAAGAAAATACAAGGCGAAAAGAGGCAGTGATTACGTTTCACCCACAAGGGGAACACGTTTCCCTATCAGAACCACAAGGCTTCTTTGAGAGAAGCTCCGGTTTTTGTAAGAGGTTTGTAATAAAGCTTGGCACAAATTGGACAATGTTTTTACCATGACATATATGTGCCATGACATGACACCATGCCACCTTTGATGACTTTCTTCTGAGTTTAGGATTTATGGGGACTTAAAACCCGAGATTCGAAATGTTTGAGTACGAGCCATGACACCAGTACGGTTGTAATTCGTTCCCATTCCTGGCATGGGACCTAAACATGCACCCAAGGACATATGTATAATTTTTGTAGCCATTTTAGTGAACTGGAGCATGTATTTGTAGTTCATATTTGAATTATGGACATTAAATGCCTAGGAAACTCAATTAGTGTATAAAAAGGCTAAACAAACCCTGAATAAGTTTAAATTTCAGCACGGATATCCTGTCGTTCCATGTTGCCCGTAGAATAAAATACAAGGTGAAAAGAGGTAGTGATTACGTTTAGCCCACAAGGGAGACACGTTTCCCTATCGGAACCACGAGGCTTCTTTGAGAGAAGCTCTGGTTTGTAAGAGGCTTGTAATAAAACTTGCGCCACAATGGACGAAAAAAATTCCTTGACATATAAGTGCGATGTCGTGACACCATGGCAGGTTTCACGATTTTCATCTTAGTTTTGGATTTATGGGGATTTAAAAACCGAGATTCTTCTCACGAAATATTTTCAAATAGCATACAGTTCACTCACAAAAGCCGATATTCAATGAAAACTTCGTGGAAACCATATTTTAAAGTTTCATAAAAATATGAAACAAATGTGGGATGTTAAGAACGTGATGTTTTATTGCGACACAAAATTTCAAGTTGAAAAACATTACGAGATGTGAGCTATGAAAAAGACAAATTCCGCCATGAATAGTGACAGTACTATTCGACACTATTCAAGACTGATTTTGTCTTTTTCATAGCTCACATCTCTTAATGTGTTTCACTTGAAATTTTGTGTGCTAATAAAACATCATCGTCTTAACATCCCGCATTTTTTTGAATTTTTTTTGAAACTTCAAAACATCTTTTTCTCATGGTTTTCACCGGTTTCCACCGAAGGTTGGTTTCCGTATAATACCCCCCCCCCGCTGCGCGCACGATCTAAGTCCTGCGTTCTGACTGGCCAGAACCCAAACCTCACAGATCATACGTGTGCACCGTTGGATGCTCCCATATCGAATGGTAACCCTAAGCCCTTTCAACAGCACATGCAGTACATGGGTAAGCACTGTGCGCATGCGTCGTGTAGCTCATGCTTCCTTCTCTACTAGGTTTTCACTCAAAACAGGTTACCGTTTCTCGCCACTCCTGTCATCGTTTCCTGCCTCTTCTCCTAGATATGCATGATGTAGATGTTCGTTTAATTCTTATAGTTTATCTCATCCAAAATCAATTAGTTTTGTAAAAAAACTATTTTAAGATTCATGGAATTGTGCATTGTAAAGGTAAAAACAAATAGTCACAATTCATTTAGAAAAAAAGGTTTGGGCAATTAAGATATGGAAGATTCTAGAGAACAAAGGAGAAGTGCTTGTGTCTAGAGGTTTGTGCATTATGCTTAAGTTCAACCATGGAGTCTTCTAGATTGTACATGTGGCAGAATCTGGTGGAATCTAGATGATATCCAATGGCCAGTAGTGCTCGGATTTGCCATCTTTGTACCTTCCGATTGGCTTCATCCAACGAGCAGCTTTCATAGTTATTCGCACGCTATATATGTGTAGAGATGTATAGATGTATAGATGTGTATATAGATGTATAGATATATATAGATGTGTCCCATGCTAGAAAAATAAAGTTTGAGCGCATGCGTGGGACGACCCCCCCCCCACCCCCGCTGCCGCCTCAAAGTTGTGAAACTAGCATCATAGGTATTGAACCGAGGTTGGAGTCAGGTACGGTGTTCGATTTGTAATGTACTTGGCGTGGCCCATCGAAGTTGTGCATTAGGGATTTAAATACATCATACACCATCGTACCCATACATATTTTCGGGCCACATGCAGTGTATATGGGGTCTTCTGATCGACCACGTCTCCCTTGTGTGGTTTTTTGTGACGACACGGATATATGTGGGTTCCCCGAGTGTATATATATCATCCCTTTGACTGATAATGAGGGGTATGTGTTTAACATGAACGGATTCCTCCTAGTTCATGTTAGGGCCGGTCACCGTCAATTGTCGGTCAACCAAAAATCGAGCTCATGCGTTGTCAGGATTCCCTCCTAGATGCTCGGATTGCTGGGTTCGACCTACATCAACCCCTGCGTACGTATCTCGTCTGTATCAAGAGGTAGGCACCACATCTAAATTGTACATTATTCTATATTTAAAACACACATCACCCCTTCCCAACGTACATCATTTTGGGCCGCATGCAAGAGGTGCTGGTTTTGTGGTCCCTCTTGTGCGATGTTTATGATGGTTCAATCTATTGGCCCAAGCGGTTTATCGACAACAACAACTATAATTTGACCAAATGAAAGATTCATTGGTCCGTCCTATGGTAGGTCATGTCTACATGCATGTATGACCAAAGTATCGATCATTATGTGCATCCGCTCCGCTAACACGAAGTGGGAGGTGGTGGGCCAAGCATCCTAGCTAGGTACGACATTATGTCATTATATATATCCTAGCTAGGTGGTTCTTAGGGTGCTTTCGGGTTTGCGAGGCAGGTGCCACCAAAGTTATGCATTGTGTATTTAAAGTTTTAAACATCCCCAATATTCGTACATATATTTGACCACTTCCAGGTGGTTCTTGACTTCTGGCCCCTCTCATCGATCTTCAATGACACACCCAACCGTGGGCCCGCAGGGTCAAAGTTATGCTGTGGGAGGATGGCGTGGATTGGAATTTTGAACATCACATACCACCCTTTTAAATCATATATATTTGGGCCACATGCTGGTGTGGTTGTCTTTTGACCCTCCCTAACGTTATATTTTACTGCAAAGACTCTGATGATCCTCAATAGACACTGGGTATAATATCTAAACCATGTGCGATACAAGTGCGATGTGAATCACCACGACCGCGCAAGTGCGAGAAAATTAAGGTGGAGGTACTGGCTCAACCGTGTGCGATGCAAGTGCGCTGAAATCACCATGACCGTGCAAGCACGAGCAAAGGGTGGAGGTACTGGCTTAACCATGTGGGATGCAAGTACATTGTAAAACCACCACCTGTGGAAGCTAAAGGCGGGTAAGTTTATTTGGAAATTTGGACGAACCGTGTGCGATAGACCAACGAGCTAGAAATATAAAAAACAAACTACCCGCCTTGAGCGTTGCAAAAATCGGCGGATCTGTGCCACTTTTCCTTATTATCATCCATGCATATTGTTATTGGACCGTGCGCGATCTTGGGCACTCCCGCCCCTCATCTTCAATATTAGCAGCCGAGGCAAAGGCATTTGAACCATCGCCCTCCCTCGTCCACCACCATCTCCACCCACCATAACTAAAATTTTCAGTAGCCATGGTGTATCCTCAAACACCCCCCACCACAATCCCCCACCCGCCCCCTCCCCCCTTCGAACCCTAGCTCGCGGCCGCCGCCGCCTCCAACCCTGCCGGTCTGCCCGTTCCTCCTAGCATAGATAATGAATTTCAGGTTATCCAGCGATTCCCATACCGTCGCCCCACTCCCCTGAGTTTTTCAGATGAGGCCTGCGGTGTCCCTCCCCGCCAGATCCACATCCCCTGCTCCAGAATGTCACAGCCTAAGCTCGACCACGTATCCCGGGGAGCCCGTCGAGTGTTCGACCAAGAAGAGGTTTATCATGGCCTCTCCGGGAGACGTTGGCGAGGTGGCCGCCGTTCGCCCCGACTTGTCAATCCCAGAGCAACACATCGCTGCAGAAGCCAGCGAAGACGTTGACTATGTTGCCATGCCGAAGGCTTCATGTCAGTGGGCTAGCGTATTACTGTATCTCGGGAAAGCTGGCTATGACATCAAGCTCGTCCACACCGACGGCTTCACGCGGGCCATGTCATAGGTTAAGTGGTTCATCCCCAACCCTTGTGGTTCTACCTCCGTCGATCTCTTTGACGGCCCTGCCGCTGATCTCCTCTGCCAAGCAGTCAAGGATTCACGAGATTTATACACCATCGAGCCCATTTTGTCACTTCTGAAGGACACGTTCTATGGTGGCGGCTTGGGATCCTCAATTGCCAAGTCAGATCTCATCGACCACGACCACGAGGAGGGCACCCACGAAGGTTCTTCTAAGGTGAAACATCCCATCTGTAACATCAGAGAGCGCACCATGGGTTTGTGCTCTTCCAACTGAAAGGATCCCGTCCATGAAATGTGAGGCAACATTCTATCAACAAATATTACCTTTTCTAGCTTACCAACCTGTACCCTTTGTTATAGTAGCATTTGTCGTGCGGGGCTTTAATTGTGCCATGCTTAATTATTTCCGTTATGCAAAAATGTATTGTCCAATAGGTCTATGTGGTGTTTAAGTATGATTGTCCACTTTAGTTTCACGAATGGCTATATTTGGTTGCTTATAGTGAGTAGATGCCTTGTTTATCTGTATTTGGTTGTTAGGTTGGTTGGAGTAAGCATTTTTTCAGTTATCGAGGAGATGCCTTGTTTATCTGTATTTGGTTCTTAGTTTGGTTGCAGTGAGTATTTGTCCAGTTATCAAGCAGATGCCTTGTTTATCTGTATTTGGTTGATATGTTGCTTTTTTTAGCATTTGTCCAGTTATCAAGTAGATGCCTTGTTTATCTGTATTTGGTTGTTAGCTTGGTTTTTTAGCATTTCTCTAGTTATCAAGCAGATGCCTTGTTTATCTTCATCTGCTTGTTAGGTTGGCTGCAGTGAGCATTTGTCCCTTTTTCAAGCATATGACCTGTTTATCTGTATTTGCTTGTTAGGTTGGTTGAAGCGAGACTCTGTCCAGTTTTCAATGGCTATATTTGGTTGTTATACTGGTCATTCATGCCTTGTTTATTTCAGTCATTCACAATGTGTGGTTCATTATGTGCAAGTCGGAACTGTGCCGCTCGACTACATCAATACCAGTTTGAACGGCTATATTTGGTTCCAGTTATTCCTGGTGTAGTTAACACATGCCCTTTATTTTCAGTTTTACACATTTATCCAGTGTGATCTTTAAGCATTACCTATGTTCTATTCATTTTCAACAATACCAATTTGAATTGCAATATTTGATGGCTGTTAAGCCTGCTGTCGGTAACATTGCCTTCCATTTTATATCTGCTTTAACAGCATGCTGGAACCAACACATTCAAGCTATCATTTGGAGATGATGTTGTTTACCTTTGCTATATTTGTTTGATGTTAAGATTGCTGTACTTATCATGCCTTTCCACTACTTATACATGACAACAACGGGAGTGGCCACCATTTTCCGCCGAGGTTAGCTTCATCCCTCGACTTGTACTCCCCCGTTGTTCCATAATGTAGTGCATATAGATCCAGGCCTAGACACTAGTTAGCTTCTAATATTGACTTGTTGCTTGTAGGTACATATGCCCTTGGTAAGGATCCACGCATCGACCTTTTTTGCATATGGGGCAATGAGATATTGATGAACAAGCATCAAGTGAGGAAACTGATAAGGATTATTAGCAAAAAGATATGAATGGTGGCAACCAAATTATTTGTTTATGCTCTATCCAACACAACATTCAGTTGTAGGATGGTAACTACAAACTCTGCAGCCTTCTATTTTTACTGCACATAATGAGCTGTTAGACAACAATGTCTAAATCTTTTTCGTTCCCAGTGGTTCCCGAAGCTGTTCACTCAAGATTACCTCACAAAGTACATGATTGGTGGACATGCAATGAAGGTTAAAGAATTTCATCTAGACTACAATGAGCATCGGGAAGTCCTAATGAAGACAGTGAATGATGGACGGGCAGCCATCACAAGGGGTTGGCCTAGAGTCATGCGTGCCTTACGCATGGAGGAGGGCACAATACCTTCTCCAGCAACCAGAATATCTTTTGCCTCTCTCTTTACGATCTTTAGTACAACTGTGGTTCATCATTCTTTACTTGGTGCTTCTGTAGTTCTTCAGTATATGTACATGTGCATTGAATTATGGATTCGTGGTTGAACCTATATTTGTAACAAACATGGTTGGATATGAAATAAGTGATCACCTACTTTCAAATTCATAACATGTGATTTTTAAATTAGGGATTAATTCTGGATTAAATAGGGATTACACTGCACACGGTTTGCGAAAGCGAAATGTCTGCGATATACGTGGAGATCAGAAACGTTTCTAGGATCCACTACGTGTGCGATCAATCTCCACTACACACACGACTTTCTCTTGAAAACTGTTTGCGTTAGGCCACCTTGCGCAAACTTTTATCACATAAAAGGTGTGTGTGATGGACAGCCTTTGCCACACAGTTTCTTTGTACGCACCGTGTGTGATGCATTCAATAACGCAAACGATAAAATTATTAATATCGTGTGCAATGGCCACGCTATCACAAACGATTTAACGGAAAAATTGTGTGTGATGTACCTATGAATAGAAACATTTTCCTTGGAGCAACTATGTGGGATTTACATACGAATGGAAACATTTAGCGGGGACTGACTGTGTGGGATGTAATTGCGACCGGAAACAATTTCGCCATATAATTGCATTTTTTCTGTACTGTACGTATTTCCGTATTTGAGCGCTAGCCGGTCGCACACGACCTCATTTTGCTGAACGTGTGTGCCAGGAGGGCATATCCCCGGCGGTTTCTGGATCATGTGGGAAGGACCCCCCTATCGCCCACACTCACTTGGCGACGGTTCCAGATGCTGTCACGGAAAGGGGTTTTAAACCGTTTGTTTAGGACTGACGTGCACCACTGGATAGGAGTACTAAATATGCAGAGGCATTTAGTGTGCAATGTTGAATAATAATTTTAGTGGTTTGCTGCAGTAGAGAACGATAACATTTTTGCATTGGTTTATACTAACTTATCTCACGAGTCCTTGTTGAGTTTTGTGTGGATGAAGCTTTTGAGATTTAGGGAAACTGTGATATGAGAAGAATTAAGGAGACACAAAAGCTCAAACTTGGGGATGCCCAAGGCACCCCAAGATATATGTCAAGAAGTCTGAAGCGTCTAAGCTTGGGGATGCCCCCATAGGCATCCCATCTTTCCTCTTCAACAATTATCGGTTAGTATCGGTTGAGCCTAAGTTTTTGCTTCTTCACATGATGTGTGATATTCTTAGAATATCATTTTATTTTGTTTTTGCTTGCTGTTTTAATAAAATACTTAGATCTAAAAGTTTTTAGTAAGAGAGAGTCCTCAAATAGCTACCTATTTACTTAACTACTCGCTTGATCTTCACTTATATCTTCTTTGGAGTAGCTTGTCATTTGCTCTAGTGATTCACTTATATATTTTTGAGAACGGTTTGCTTTAGTATTTTTGAAGAAATTATCTCTTGCTTCACTTAAATTAATTTGAAAGAACGAAATATTATGCTCATGATCTTCACTTATATTTGTTTGAGCTTATAAAAAGCAATACACGAAAATTAGTTCCAAAGTGATAGATATGCAAGAAGGATATAATAAAATCTTTCGTGAAAATCATTGGACAAAATAAACTTGATTCCTCATAATAGTTTTGAGATATGATGATGTGATATGTGAGTCATGTTGATGAGTAATTATGATTTAGTAAGAATATAGGTGTTAAGGTTTGTGATTCCCTATGCAAGCACGAAAGTCAATAGTTGTGCAATTAAATTACATCCTACTTGTGGTGCATTATTCGGTGTTAATTATGCTCAATGCCCACTTATGAGATTATTTGTTTCTTGGTTGGTCGCTTCTCAATCTTTTGCTAGCCTTCATTTTGCACTAAGTATGATCACTACTTGTGCATGCAAAATGCTTTAATCTAGTTTTGCCACATGAGTCCACCATACCTACCCATATGCGGTCTTCTTTTGCTGTTCTAAGCAAATTTGTATGTGCCATATCTAATTTTCAAAATAAATTTATCTTTTCTGTGCTCGTACCGCTCCCGAGACAGTGAGGGGTGGCCAATATTTTCCATGGTAGATGTGTTATTCTCACGATGAGTGTTTATTCACTTGTCATTGCACGAGAGTAAGGCAAAGGTATTAGGGATGCCCAGTCCCGAAATAAAAATTAATTTACTTTATGTTGTCAAATAATAAATTCCTTGAAAAGTGTTGGTATGGAGGGCACCCATGGTGTGACACCCGGATAATTAAGCTACAGTAATTCACTGCTAATGATGCCAGGTCACCATGATTCCTGTTAATTAAACTTGCGTTGATTCAAACGGAATTCAAATTCAAATTTAAACTAAAGACAAACACTAAAAGTTCTCAAACATTGAAACTAAAATGTTCTAAGTGCGAAAAATAAATGCAAAGGCTTAGACACATAAATAAATTCAAAGGAATCAACTTTTTATAACATATTTAAATGCCCTTACTTAAATAAAACTGCAGCTTAGACACATAAATAAATTCCTTTTTCAATTAATAAAATATTAACTAAGTTATTTAATTGCCCGAAACTATTGGGGCAATGGACTGTTTATTAAAACTAAATTAGGTACAACTTTGGTATTTTACAAAACTATAATAAAGTAGAAAACTAAATGAAAATAGTAAGGAAAAAGAAAAAAAGTAAAAGGCAAAACAGAAAAGGAAAAATAGGAAAGGAAACCACCCCCTGGCCGTTCAGCCCAACAGGGCAACCAGACCACCCGACCGACCCACCCTACCCCTGCTTAACTCCCCGCTCCCTCCGGACCCTAGCCCATATTCCCCACTCCCCCACCCGATCCAATCTAGATCGGGATCCCGTTGACGCCGCCACTCGAGAACCGCCACCGCCTTGTCGTGCCGGACTGCCTCGCCCGCCGCTCGACCTCGTCGCCGTCGCCAAAGGCCACCTCACCGGACTGCCTCCCCCTATGTCGCCCGGTCATCCCTGTCGTCCTCTCCATGCCCCGCTGCCCAGCCCCCTACAACCCCCGTGATGACCCCCTCCTTCTCCTCTTCCCCACGCTCCGGCCATGCACCTAAACGCCCGCACCGTCTGCGCCCGGCGCATGGCCGTGCCCGCTTCACCTTGTCTCTCCCGCTCACTTTGCACCACCACGCCCCCGCCTCTGCACCCGTCACCGTGTCGTCCCGCTGCTCCCTTGTCTACCCCACGCCTCGCCCCCTGCTACAGCTGCTCTTCTTTTGCTTGCCTCCGCCGCAACCGCCTTCGCTCCCACATTTGGCATGCGCCCGCGCCCCCCGCATCTTGCTTCGCCGGCGCCAGCGCCCCACCGCTGCCTTCCTCCGCCCGTGCTCCCAGGAGCCCCACGCGCGCTCGGTTTTCCGCCGCGGCCTGCTACTACTTCTTCACGCCCGCCGTTCCCCACACGCGCCACAGCCCCCTTGCACGGCGCCGCGCTCGCAGTGGCCTTCCCTCCCCGCGCTCACCACCGGAAGCTGCTGAACGTGCCTGCTTCCGGGCGACGGCGCCCGTTGCTGCGCTATCCTGCTCCAGCCCATCATGGCCGGCGCTCCCCACCCCTGGTGGCCTAGTGTGTGGGCACCCCTTCGCCCGCACCCGTTAGCGCCCATGCCCGCTATGGCCCCTATGACAATGAAAGATGGGGCCCACGCCCTTAGAACATTTTTTAAAATAAAATAAAATATAAATGAAAATAATTAATTAATTAATTAGAGAATTAATTAAGTTACTTAAATCTGTTTAGTTGATCTAATTATTTAGTTAGTTTAATTAAACAGTAATTAGATTAGGTAAACCCTAATTAGAATAAATAGTGTGTGACAGTTGGGACCCACACGTTAGTTTGACCCAGTCAACGCCCTGTTGACTGTTGACGTCATGCTGAGCATACACTATTCTGGATAATGTTGATTTAAAATAATTAAATAAATTCTAAAAATAATTAAAATTTTAGAAAATCACAGAAAATTATCCGTAACTGGGATGAAAATACTTTGTACAAGAAAGTTGCTCAAAGCGACGAGACGAATCCGAATATGCAGCTCGTTCGTCCGCCACACATCCTAGCATAGAAAACACACAACTTTCCCCCTCTGGTTCATCCGTCCAAAAACGTGAAACACTAGGGATACTTTCCCGGATATTTCCCCCCTTCACCGGTATCGCCTCTTACTGCGTTAGGGCACACCTGGCACCGTTACTTGTCATGTCATGGATCGATATGCATCTGTTTGCATTGTATTCTGTCAGGACCCCGATACTAAGCACACCGATCTAGCATGTAACACATCATATCACTTTGCGGCCTCACGCACGATATTCCCATGGGTGCCACCTTACCTGTCCCAGGACGGTTTGCGCCTTTTGGCTCACGTATATGATAGTGTTGCTAGAATCCATACGACAAAGAACCCGAGACGACATGACTAGTCGTAAACCCAAAGTGGCACTAACTTACAGGGACAGACATACATGACCCAGCAACGAATGTATCGGTCATCAGTGAGTGAATCCAGGCTGTAGCAGCTGGGCTAACAGGACACCGGAGAATCCGGGCCGTAGCAGGCTAACAGGACTTCGGTAGACACCGCGTGACATTTCCCCGAAGGGACAGACACAAGAACGAAGAAGGACACATGCCGGCCAGCCTAAGTGTTCAAGAGCAGTAGCAAGCTACCATGGCTCAGTGGAAGCACTAGGAGACATTTCCCGGTAAGAGAGGCTACCAAGGATAAACAACTAGGTTGTCGGATCCCACACATACCAAGCATTTCAAATCATACGCACAATATGCTCGATATGTGCAAATACAACATGGCATCACAACAAAACTCTACAACTCAAAGTATTTATTCATTAGGCTCCAAGGAGCCAAGTATTACAATCATGGGTCTCATGACCCAACATACAGACCATACAAGCTACAAGCGGAAGCATAAACATGTCTGAATACAGACAACTATGAATGGAAAAGGCTGAGAAGCCTGACTATCTACAAGACCCTCCCAAGGGTACAAGATCGTAGCTGAGGTAACATGCTAAACGTCGAAGTCCACGCGGAACTACTAGTGAGAATGAAGTCTCTCTGCAAAAACATAAATTAATAAGACATGAGTACAAATGTACCCAGCAAGACTTACATCAGAACTAGCTACATATGCATTAGTATCAACAAAGGGATGGTGGAGTTCAACTGCAGCAAGCCAGCTTTTACTCAGTGGCTAACCTGAACTACAAATGCAAGTAACTCTTTTGAGGTGGCGCACACGAGTCCACATATTCACAATATCCGTGGATCCGCTCCCGTCTCCCTACGAGAAGGCCATCCATAGCACTCGCGCTTATCTTGCGCATTTTAGAGTAACCACTTTCACTTGTCTATGAACTGTACAGGCAACCGAGAAGTCCTTTACCACGAACATGGCTATTTGAATAGATGATGTTAACCCTGCAGGTGTGTACTTCTTCACACATGCTCTCGCCACTTACCACCATGTACACCTCATGTATCTCGACAACCTTCAAGCAGAAGCCTCGCTAGGGAGTCGGCCACGACCTGACTAACCACGCAAGTCTCTAGTCCAGGTTTATCGCCTATTCGGGTTCCAGCCGTAAGGAGATCCGGCTGGGGTGTCGCTCGCGGCCCCAAAGGATGTGAGCAGGGTTCCCAAGCCCACCATCCGGATGCCACTTCATAGACCGTGCCACTGTGCCTAGTCTGTCCCAAGCCCACCTGTACCGGGTGCCACTTGGTACACTACTAACACTACCAACAAACACCAGAAACTAGTTGCAACTCCTGGACAGAGATCAGGTTGATTAATAAGCCGAGAGAGCTTGGAGCGCCCGGAGCCTAATGTGTGGTAGTAACTGTTCATGGCTCACAAACACAGAACTCAGTTCCTAAGGACGGCTGCGATGAGACAACCCACCATGTACTCCTACATGGCCTCTCATCGATACCTTTACCAAATCGTGTTCACACCCTTAGCTCTCAATAGTAGGACATGTTCACACACCTCCAATTCATCCCCGATGAATCGGACCTGACTCAACTCTAAGTAGTAGCAAGCATGACAAACAAGCATGAATGAGTAGGCACATCAGGGCTAAAACAACTCCTACTCATGCTAGTGGGTTTCATCTATTTACTGTGGCAATGACAGGTCATGCAGAGGAAAAGGGGTTCAACTACCGCGGCATGTAGCAGATGAATCGTTGTTGTCCTAATGCAGTAAAAGAGAGGAGGAGTGAGAGAGTGGGATTGTATCGGAATGAACAAGGGGGTTTTGCTTGCCTGGCACTTTTGAAGATAGTATAGCTCTTCATCGGTGTCATCGATCACATCGTCGAAACCACGTCTACTAAGAGGGGACAAATACCGGCAAACAAGAAGAACACAATCAATGGAATGCAACAATATGATGCATGAATTTGACATGGCAATATGCTGTTGATTGAGATAATGCAACTAACAACGGTTTAAATGAAGTTGGTTTGAACCCTAGTTTCAAATTCAAACTCCATATGTGAAGGTTTAAATGCCCTTTATATGATTTGTTCTAAACAACATCCATAAGTTGTTCTAACATGCATGGAAATGGTACAGATGGATAGATTGGATTTTTCTGATCATTTTTCATATATAATTTATTTCATTTGGAGTTATAGATTATTTTCTATGATTTTTAGAAGTTTGGGATATTTTCTAGAATTTCCTGCATTATTTTTGTTCTAGAAAATGATTAACTGCGTCACTATGACGTCAACGAGTTGACTGACCCGGTCCAGGTCAAACCTAACCAGGGGGTCCCACTGGTCAGTGTCACGGTGCTGGTTAGGGTCGCTGACGTGTGGGCCTATTCAACGGCCACGTCAGCGAGGTTAACTTAGGCATGTGGGTCCCGCTGGGTTTTAAACTAACCTAAACAGAAACAAAACTGGGATTAGTTAGGGCGTGGGGCCCATCCCCAAGTAAGCTAGGGGGTTAGTTAGTGGCGTCATTAGCGTAATTAAGGTGCCACGTCATCCTCGCCGGAGCTTAACCGGCGACGACCTCGGCCGACGGCGGAGGTGCATCGTGTGCTCGCTACGGAGCACCGTTCGATGTGCGGTTTGTTCCTATGGGTTCCTGGGAGTGCGCCGCGGCTGGCAGAGCAAGCGGGGTGAGCTGGGGTGGCCAGAGCTCATCGGAAACGAGCTCATGGCGGCGCCCGGAGCTCGTCCGTTGGTGGTTTTGCTGCTGCAGCGATCTAGCGGGGAAACGGACGCACTAGCGAGGCGCTACGAGGTGCGGTGAGTGCGTTAGGCACCGGCGCGTGACGAAATGGTCACCGGAGTGACGCCGGCGTCGAGCTCGCGTGGCGGCGTGCTATGGTGAGCAAGGGGGCGGCGTCTACAGCAACCAAACGAAGCAGATAAGAGGGGGGTTCGACGCAGGGTGAGGGAGTCCTGGATTAGGGGGTATCCGGACGGCCGGACTATATCCTTTGGCCGGACTGTCGGACTATGAAGATACAAGATTGAAGACTTCGTCCCGTGTCCGGATGGGACTCTCCTTGGCGTGGAAGGCAAGCTTGGCAATTCGGATATGTAGATGTCCTTCCTTGTAACCGACTCTGTGTAACCCTAGCCCCCTCCGGTGTCTATATAAACCAGAGGGTTTAGTCCGTAGAGAGGACACACAATCATACCATAGGCTAGCTTCTAGGTTTTAGCCTCTTCGATCTCATGGTAGATCAACTCTTGTACTACTCATATTATCAAGAACAATCAAGCAGGACGTAGGGTATTACCTCCATCAAGAGGTCCCGAACCTGTGTAAACATCGTGTCCCCCGCCTCCTGTTACCATCCGCCTAGACGCACAGTTCGGGACCCCCTACCCGAGATCTGCCGGTTTTGACATCGACATTGGTGCTTTCATTGAAAGTCCCACTATGCCGTCACCGTAAGGAAGGATGCCTCGTCTCGTTGTTAAAAACAACATTACCGCCGGGGGAGCCCTGGCTGTCGGCCAAACTCTCCGGCTAGGCAGTTTCATTATGACCGCCCGTTCGGCTGCTGCACGGACGATGACTTCTCGGGTCATCGAAAACAGCCTCCACGTCGGCTCGGAATTTGACGAGAAGAAGGATCCAATGGAGCTCTCATCCCTAAATGAGCTCTTGGATCACATCGCCGCCTTGGGAGTTGCTATGGACTATGATCGGATTGGGCTTAAACTCGATCAAAGGGAGATTAACTCTCCACCGATCACACATCATATTGCGGTGGTGGAGGAACAATGCGGTGATTCTTCCTCTATCTTGAGGACTAACTATGTCCGGATTCCTGAGCTCTCCGAGCCGGATACCCGTTTATGGGAGGACATCACCCAAGCCCTGAACCCTCAGTCAGGCGGCGGGCCAGACTTATCAGGCAACATCCCAAAACCCGAACTTCCAAGATTGGAAACTCCTCGGCCCCTGGTATCAGATCGGGTAATGGTTCGGACTCAAATCCACCGACCCACCCAAACATAAACGATCTTTCCCACATCAGGCAAGCACCCCAGGAAACAGTACATCATTATTGGGCCAGATTCCTCCTTGTGATGAACAAGGTTAAGGACTGTCGCGAGGTAGACGCAGTCTCATTTTTCCACAATAATTGCACGGACAAGGGAATACTTAACGCCATAAGTCGCCGTGACATATCAGGCTTCGCTGACTTGGCGTCCATAGTACGAAAGTACTGTGCGCTGGAAGCGCCTGAAAAACCGAAACGAAATTTTGGGATAATTCGGCTCCAAATATACACCCAGTCCGAAGTAAAAGGGTGCACTATCATAAGACACCCGAGTTAATTACAAAGAAGCAAAAACCCTCTACAGGGCGTGGAACCGTATTGGAGGGATGGCTCAACGGACCCTGCAAAATTCATAGTACAGCGGATACCATACCAACACACAGCCTTAGAGCATGTTGGGTACTCCGGCAGGTGGCCAAAAGTGGTGAGGATCTTCTCATCCCAGATGCCACAGAGCACCATCCCGGGGATAACAACACGGTATTAACAGGCTTTGAAACCTTCGCATCAAATAATAGACGCAAGCGAACACTCCGCAACCTTGCCGAAATCTGCCACTTAGCAGCAATAAATCCATGGAGTAACACGGCTATTACCTTCAATGCCAGTGATGAACCTAAATTCCGAACAGCCTGAGCACCAGCTGCACTGGTCCTCAGTCCAATTGTGGACGGCTTTTGACTCACCAAAGTACTCATGGACGACGGCAATGGATTAAACCTCATCTATGAGGAAACTCTTCAAAAATGGAAATAGACTAGAACCGCATTGAGCAAAGCAGCACAACCTTCAAAGGAATCATCCCCAGTCGGGAAGCATGTTGTGCTGGGAAAATCACACTAGATGTGGTATTCGGCACGCCGGAGAACTATAGGTCCTAAGAAATTACATTCCAAGTGGCCCCGTTCAGTAGCGGATACCACGCCCTTTTAGGGCAGGAGGCATTCACGATCTTCCAAGCCATACCCCATTACGGGTACATGAAGCTCAAAATGCCTGGGCCCAACGGAATCATCACTCTCGCTAGTGATCCGGACACAGCACTCCGCGCTGAAAACAAAACAGCCGCATTGGCCCTCGAGGCATTATCCGAAGCCCTTTCGGCCGAGGAATTAACTGCGCTATGCTCCAAAGTGGACAGGGACGACATGATACTTGACAAGAGATCCAAGTCCACCTCTTTTAAACCAGCGGATGAAATAGTCAAATTCCAAGTCCACCCAACGGACCCTACAAAAACAGCCTCCATCGGGGCACAGTTAAACCCCACCGTGGACACCGCACTACGAGAGTTCCTGCGCGAGAATTGGGAGATATTCACCTGGCACCCCTCAGACATGCCAGGAATCCCACGCAGGCTAGCCGAGCACAGCCTTAATATTCTAAAGGGATTGAAGCCGGTCAAGCAGACTCTTTGGTGTTTCTCTGAACCTAAGAGACAAGCTATGGGAGAGGAACTAGCCAAGTTATTGGGGGCTGGATTCATTAGAGAAATAAAACACCCGGACTGGCTAGCAAACCTGGTGATGGTACCAAAGAAGGACAAATCCAGGCGCCTATGTGTCGATTTCAAGGACCTCAACAAGGCTTGCCCAAAGGATCCCTTCCCCCTCCCCCGCATCAATCAAATTATCGATGCTACCGCATGACACGATTCATTGTGTTTCCTCGACGCATACTCCGGCTACCACCAAATCTAGATGGTGGAGTCTGACCAAGCCGCAACGACATTTATCAGACCATACGGCCCCTTCTGTTTCAACACAATGCCTTTTGGGCTCAAAAACGCCGGCGCAACATATCAGCGCATGATTCAGACATGTCTGGAGAAACAGATCGGCAAAACAGTAGAGGCATACATAGATGATGTGGTCGTCAAAACCAAACATGTTGACTCTCTAATAGACGACTTGAGGCTCACATTCGACAACCTCCGAACATACGACATCAAGCTCAATCCGGAAAAATGCGTTTTCGGTGTACCAGCCGGAAAGCTCCTGGGTTTCATTGTCTCCAGTAGAGGAATTGAAGCAAATCCGGCTAAAATCAAAGCTCTATCATAGTTGGCTATCCCAACGGACCTCAAACAAATCCAGAAATTAACCGGATGTGTGGCGGCTCTAAGCCGCTTTATCTCCCGCTTAGGAGAAAAGGCATTACCCCTTTATCGCCTCCTTCGGCGCACCGAACACTTCAAGTGGACGGACGCTGCCACAGCCGGATTAGAAGAAATAAAAGCCATACAGGCAACCAACCCAATCCTGGCCGCGCCAAACATCGGCGAACCAATGCTATTGTACATTGTGGCAACTCATCAGGTTGTAAGCGCAGTGCTCGTCGTCGAACGAGAAATGGACAGACATAAATTCCCCCTTCAAAAGCCGGTATATTATGTATCCAATGTCCTCACTCCATGCAAATCACGGTACCCACATTATCAAAAGATAGCCTATGCGGTATTCATGGCATCCCGGAAGCTGCGACACTAATTTCAAGAGTGTTGAATTACAGTAGCCTCAGAAGTGCCACTTAATGATATTATAAACAACCGCGACGCCACGGGCCGGATTGCCAAATGGGCCATTGAGCTCCTCCCGTTCGACATAACATACAAACCCCGGCGAGCCATTAAATCGCAAGTATTGGCCGACTTTGTCACTGAATGGACGGAAGCCGAACTTGCTAAAGAGTATGGCACATACTCCAATTGGATCATGCACTTCGATGGCTCCAAAATGCTAGCTGGTCTGGGGGCTGGCGTCATCCTGACGTCCCCAACTGGAGATACAGTTCAATACGTACTACAGATACTATATGCAGACTCCAACAACGCAGCCGAATACGAAGCCCTACTACATGGTCTTCAGATGGCAGTTTCCATGGGCATTCAATGCCTGGAGGTGCGTGGGGATTCGAACCTCGCAATATCCCAAATAAATGGAGACTTCAATTCCAAGGAACCGAAGATGGCGGCATATCGCAACGCCGTCCTAAAGATGACAACTCAGTTCGAGGGGCTCGAATTTCACCATGTGGCTCGGGAAAACAATCAGGCGGCGGATATCCTTGCCTGCATCGGTGCAAAACGCGATGCGGTCCCCCCCAACATCTTTTTGGAGAGGTTGTTTAAGCCATCCGTGGTATGGGAAGGGGACACCGGTAACAATAGTCTGGACCCGGCCAAAATGCCCGATACCGAACACTTTGACATAATCGGAGGCTCTGCCACCGAAATAACACCTTCAGCCCACGTAATAATGGCCATCATTGCCCCGTGGACAGAACCATTCCTGGCCTACCTAACTAGGCAGGAACTTCCCAAGGACCAAAATGAGGCACGTTGCATAGTCCGGCGATCCAAAGCCTACAGGGTCCACGAGGGAGAGCTGTATAAAAAAAGCACTACCGAAGTCCTTCAAAGGTGCATCTCCGAAGAGGAAGGGCGGAAGCTTTTGGCAGAAATTCACGCCGGACTTGGCGGCCACCACGCCGCAGCCCGGGCCCTTGTAAGCAAGGCCTTCCGTACAGGTTTTTATTGGCCGACTGCCTGGGTAGATGCACAGGACTTGGTCCAACGCTGCGTCGGTTGCCAGCTTTTTGCAAACCAAAGCCACATGCCACCCACCGCCCTCCAAACAATCCCCATTACCTGGCCCTTCGCGGTCTGGGGGCTTGACATGGTTGGACCCCTTAAAGGGGAAACCCATAAGAAAAAATACTTACTGGTCATGGTGGATAAATTCACCAAATGGATAGAAGCCAAACCTATTAAAACGGCCGAATCCGGACCGGTGATAGACTTCATATCTGGGGTTGTACACTGTTATGGCGTCCCCCACAGCATCATCACTGACAACGGCACGAACTTCACGGCCGATGAGGTAAAACTCTGGTGCAGCAACATGGGCATTAAGCTCGATTATGCCTCTGTCTATCACCCACAAACTAACGGCCAAGTTGAGCGAGCAAATGGTCTTACCATGAGCGGCGTCAAACCCAGATTAGTGTGGTCCTTAAAGGAGTCTAACACGCACTTGGTAGAGGAGCTCGACTCCGTACTTTGGGGACTGCGGACCACTACCAGATACACACCCTTCTTTATGGTGTACGGCGCAGAGGCGGTTCTGCACTGCGACATAATTCATGACTCACCTCGAGTGCGCATGTACGAAGAAAGCGAAGCTGAGCTCGATCGGCAGGACAGTCCGGACACCCCGGAGGAGGAGCGCGATGTAGCAAAAGCCCGTTCCGCATTCTATCAGCAACAGGCTCGCAGATACCAAAGCAGAGAAGTACGGGCCAAAACATATAACGTTGGCGAGCTAGTTCTACCCCTGCCAGAGAAGAAAAAGACCAAGCTTGAGCCCAAATGGGAAGGTCCCTTCATTATTGACCAAGTTCTGACCGGTGGAGCGTACCGTCTGCGGGATGCATCGACTTGAGCCGAATCCATGGAACGTAGCCAGGCTCCGAAGATTCTACGCCTAGTGCCAGACTCTATGTTCGTCTCCTTCCTTTGTCCATTTTTTGCATATACATTATCTGCCTTTTTTCTCTTTCTTTCTTTTATTCTTTCTCAAGGCCTTCAAGGGCCAACTTGTGCCTTGCTTGCACACTATTGACGCGCTAACCACGCTCATTATACCTGGGGGCTTCTTACACAGAAGCTTAATTATTTATTTGGGCTTCATGCCCCGCACATGTGTTATTCTTCCGCATGTACCTTTTCTTCGCCATTATATGCATCGGTATGACTTAAGTTTTGGCCAAGCAGGGTTGTCTGGCTCTTGTATTTATGCCCTACGTTCCCGTTAATTCGTCTAGGGCATAAGGGGAGCACCTCTGCGATTGTTACTGCCGGGTCAGCCGGATGTGTACCTCAGACTGGGTGAAGCCGAAAGCTAGCGTTCTTAAGGGAATATTCGGTTGGTGAACAAAAGATGATTTTTATTTATTTTCCATATGCGCCCCCAGATGTTTTTGCCTGCCTCTCCTCTCGCAGTCCGGACATGCACTTTAGGGCATGCGTACCCAGGGAAAGGAACCCTTAACGGAACTATTCTCCCGGGAAGATGTTTCTTACTACCCATGTAATATAACATAACTAGTTGGGTACTTGTCTGTTCGAGCACTAATGACCCCTATGCCTGGTTTCCACGCATACCCCGGTTCTATATAATTGAGCGGGTATTCGGATACACTCCGGACTATCGGGTCCCGAGGTTGAAGCGAAAAGGTCCGCCATGACAAATGATTTACAATCCGGCTAGAAGGCATTATACATGTCACTTTAATTACATAGTCATGTAGACTGACTAAATTCCTCTTCTATACCATCCAACAGGCTGTCTAGCCTACAATCCTATTGGGAATACTTTGCAGCTAATTCTACTTGCCCATACACTAAGCTAACGGGAATCTCTTTCCCATCGGGCCCCACAGGTCCGACCTCTCCCATGTGGTTTGGGTCAACCTTGGTATACCGCGTCTTCACCATGGCCCAGGCTTCCCTGGCACTTTGACGGCAGGCCGATATCTTCCATAATCGGAAGCGCCGCCACGCTCCCTTGAGCTTCTCTGCAAGCTCTCCAATGCCTGCTGGAAGGGAGACGGATGGCCACAAGGCCTGGGCAATACCTTTCATCACCTGCCGAACTTGTTGGTGCAGTTGTGAGAGCTCGGGTAGAAGATCACCTGCAGACCCGGGCATCTCCTCCGCGGGACGACCCGTCAGCATACTTGCAGACATAACTTTGTTAGCCGGCTTCTCTGCCGCACTCTTTTAAGGGTTCGTTCAAGCACTTACTGAAAATGCCGCATCGAAGCCGCTTATTCTCCTTCACCGAGTCAGCAAACTGGGCTCAAACATCTTTCAGTTCCACACTCAGCTTGGTATCAGCATCTTGGAGATTGTTTTTCTCCCACATGACCTTAGTCAGCACGCGTTCGCCAGCCTTTAGCTGTCGTACGACATGCTGGTCCTTCAGATTCTCTCCGGAGTCATCTGCAATATCTATTGTTAGATCTGCAGCCATGCCGCACACTATATGGTACCTATCATTCTTTGAAACAAATGTTACCAGCTGGGGACTTTTCAGGTTCCTTCAATGTGGCAACGGCGGCCTGAAGTTGGGTCTTGCATTCCTCCAGCTCCTGTGACAGTAGAGTATTCTTCTCTGTAAGAACCTGCACAATAAATGATCCTTAAATCAGTTGTGCCAACTATTTCAAGTCTCAGGGGCTACCGATATATATACTCATCAAATTTTCTTACCCGTACATCCTTTACATACTGGTCTGTGGCTCTGGCTAGACCATTTTGAGCAGCACGGATATACGCATCTCCCGAGTTGAATGCATCAAACGCCTCTCGGGAGAAACAAGCGTCACGGAGTACGGCTCGGCGACGCATGTGATTCATGGCGCTCTCCACTTCGGAATTCGTAGCAGATATCTTATCCGCATCCTCTGTAGAAGGAGCATCCGGTGTGTACCTCGTGTTAGATTCCGCCTCTGTGTCCGGCCCTGGAGCCCGACTGGTAGAGGCGTGATCGGCGACCTCTCTGGATATTGTCCGGCGAGCATTCTTCCTTCTAGGAAACACGGGTGTTATTATGTTTTTAAAGACGACAACCACGGAGTGAGGTGTTGCATCATACCTCTGCGCCGGCGTCTCAGTTCGGACCGCCTTCCTTTTTAGCCTGTCCGGCTTTGAAACCCCTTGTTGGCGAGTCGCCGCGGGCTCGGCATGGCATCCCGAGGGCCTTCCCTAGAAAACACCGTTTGTATACGGTAGGTGAAGTGCATAAAAGGAAATCCTTTTCAAAGGTTGGGACTCCGGTCTCATTTAACTGCGAGGCTTGGAGTAGCCCAGGGTAGTCGGCTATAATGGCCACCATGGCATCATCACAGCTTAGCTGATAGAAAATCCTATCAATCAGCTCCACGAATATGTCCGGATCCTCTTTCAGGCTGGGGTCGAGGTCTCGCTCAGGATCCTCCAGTTATGGAGGTGGGCTATTGATCTCCCTTACCGCCTTACGCAGTTCCTATGATGAAATGACAAGGTAAATATTTATCACGAAAACAAGGGTAGGATGGAAGTAAAAAGAGCGGAAGCTCACCCAGCTTCGAGGGTTGTTCATGGAGAATCCGTCCCGTGGCTTGATGCGGGGGAACTCCTCTTCTTCCCCCTTATACAGATCGGATAGAATTTTTGCTAGAGCAGCAACTGAGTCCGGTCCCTTGCGCCCGCAGCGAGTGGCATCATCTTCCCCGTTGAAGTGCCACATGGGGTGGCCTCGATATTGATGTGGCTACACCCCCTACATAATGCATATTGCCATAACCTCGGTTATGGTCAGTCCTGATTTGGCCAGCAACTTTATCCGGCCCATCAGATAAAATACGTCTCTATCATCTTCCTCTTGTGGGCTCCATGGGCGCCAGCTTAGGCGTTTCTTCAAAGGGGCGTTGTCGAACTCAGACCAATCCGGATAGGATCCAGGAGAGGAACATCCTCCATATAAAACCACTCCGAAGGCTAGTCCTTGGACTTCTTTTTCAGGGTACCGGATAGGTATCCGGTCCCGGCGATGCGCCATACTTCAGCTCCGCCCACTTGATATATTGATCCCCTCTGTGTACGGGGCACAAGGCAGAACAACTTCTTCCATAGCGCGAAATGAGCTTCGCAACCCAGAAACAGCTCGCAAAGGGCTACGTAACCAACGATGTGCAGTATGGAGGCAGGGGTGAGGTTGTGCAACTGGAGGCTGTAGAACTCCAGGAGCCCTCGGAGAAATGGATGGATTGGAAATCCGAGTCCCCTTAACAAATAAGG
The DNA here is from genome assembly GCF_056163025.1 of Triticum urartu. Taxonomy (NCBI): domain Eukaryota; kingdom Viridiplantae; phylum Streptophyta; class Magnoliopsida; order Poales; family Poaceae; genus Triticum; species Triticum urartu. Next base: position 300,434,136 of record NC_141878.1, read on the forward strand.
GACAAGGCATACCCTCTCTCCCTTAGAGGGGTTGGGAAAGGTCTCCGCTTGCTCCCCGCCATTATAGGTGGCGAGCCCGGCTCGAACCGGGACCATATACGCTGGAGGGAGGAATCCCTGGGTCTATAGTTTCACTAATTGGCTATGTGGGACGGAACACTTCTCCCAGTCTCCGGGCTTGGGGCTGCGAGAGCGAGAGGAGGAGCTGCGCTGGCCGGCCATGTTGGGATGGATTTTTTTGGGCGCGCTCCGATGAATGCTCACTGAGGGAGGATGGTGTGGTTTGGATCTGAGGATCCTCGTCTCTTTAATAGACACTTCATTCACATAGATGGGGTGGTAAATGTAAAAACACCCTGGCTCCTCACATTCGCTTGACACGTGGAAGATGGCCATTATTGGACGCAGAAGCCAAGAAGCGCAACATTTACGAGAAGCCGGACACTATTTAACAGGTACTCAGAGTTTGAAGAAGAATCCGCCTTGCAATGTCAAAGACAATCTACGTGCCGGACTCATCGTCATTGAAGCCTGGTTCAGGGGCTACTGAGGGAGTCCTAGATTAGGGGGTATCCGGATGGCTGGACTATATCCTTTGGCCGAACTGTCGGACTATGAAGATACAAGATTGAAGACTTCATCCTGTGTCCGGATGGGACTCTCCTTGGCGTGGAAGGCAAGCTTGGCAATTCGGATATGTAGATTTCCTTCCTTGTAACTGACACTGTGTAACCCTAGCCCCCTCCGGTGTCTATATAAACCGGAGGGTTTAGTCCGTAGAGAGGACACAAAATCATACCATAGGTTAGCTTCTAGGTTTTAGCCTCTTCGATCTCGTGGTAGATCAACTCTTGTACTACTCATATTATCAAGAAAAATCAAGCAGGACGTAGGGTATTACCTCCATCAAGATGGCCCGAACCTGGGTAAACATCGTGTCCCCTGCCTCCTGTTACCATCCGCCTAGACGCACAGTTCGAGACCCCCTACCCGAGATCTTTCGGTTTTGACACCGACACAGGGGCTCACAGCAGTTGCATCAGGCGTCGAAGCGGGCTCGGGGAAGGCCGGGTTGCTGCGAATCGATGACGACGGCTGTCGGTGCAGAGGAGGAAGACAACAGCGATGGCGGCGCTGCGGAGCGCTCCAGCGTCGTTTGTCTCGGCAGAGATGAAGAGCAGGTCATGGCGGAGCTTCTAGAGAGGGAAAGGGGGCTCGGGGTCAGCGGTGGCTTCGGAAACGGCGGCAGCGCGCTCATGACCGGCTCGGCCATGGGGAGGAATGTAACACCCACAATGCGGCTATATCTCCCACATGTCGGAGCACGACTTAGAGGCATAACCGCATAGTAGGCATGTCGCAAGAGGGGTAATCTTTACACATCCCATGTACTGAATAAGAAAGGGATAAAGAGTTGGCTTACAATCGCCACTTCACACAATACATAAATATAGCATTACATCATCCAGAATACAATCAAGGTCCGACTACAGAACCCAATAAAGAAAGAAAACCCCAAATGCATAGCTCCCCGATCGCCCCGACTGGGCTCCACTACTGATCAACTGGAAACGAAACAACACAACAAACACGATCTTCATCGGGCTCCCACTTGAGCTCGGTTGCGTCATCTGCACTGGTATCATCGGCACCTGCATCTGGTTTTGGAAGTAATCTGTGAGTCACGGGGACTCAGCAATCTCACACCCTCGCGATCAAGACTATTTAAGCTTATGGGCAGGAAAAGGTAGTGAGGTGGAGCTGCAGCAAGCACTAGCATATATGGTGGCTAACTTACGCAAATGAGAGCGAAAAGAGAAGCAAAGCATGGTCGAGAAGCTATAATGATCAACAAGTGATCCTAAAGCTACTTACGTTCAAGCATAACACGAGACCGTGTTCACTTCCCGGACTCCGCCGGAAAGAGACCATCACGGCTACACACGCGGTTGATTCATTTTAATTAAGTTAAGTGTCAGGTTTTCTACAACCAGATATTACCAAATTCTCATCTGCCCATAACCGAGGGCACGGCTTTCGAAAGTTTGAAACCCTGCAGGGGTGTCCCAACTTAGCCCATCACAAGCTCTCACGGTCAACGAAGGATATTCCTTCTCCGAGGAAGACCCGATCAGACTCGGAATCCCGGTTACAAGACATTTCGAAAACGGTAAAACAAGACCAGCAAAGCCGCCCGATGTGCCGACAAATCCTGATAGGAGCTGCACATATCTCGTTCTCAGGGCACACCGGATGAACACTACGTACAACTAAAACCAACCCTCTAGTTTCCCCGAGGTGGCGCTGCAAGTGGCTCTATTTTGGACCAACACTCAGAGGAGCACTTGCCCAGGGGTTTAAAATAAAGATGACCATTGACTCTGCAGAACCCAAGGGAAAAAGGCTTAGGTGGCAAATGGTAAAACCAAGGTTGGGCCTTGCGGGAGGAGTTTTAATCAAGGCGAACTGTCAAGGGGTTCCCATTATAACCCAACCGCGTAAGGAACGCAAAATCAAGGAACATAACACCGGTATGACGGAAACTAGGGCGGCAAGAGTGGAACAAAACAACAGGCATAAGGCCGAGCCTTCCACCTTTTACCAAGTATATAGATGCATTAAAGTAAACAAGATATGATAATGATATCCCAACAATAAACATGTTCCAACAAGGAACAAAATCCATCTTCACTTGCAACTAGCAACGCTATAAGAGGGGCTGAGCAAAGCGGTAACATAGCCAAACAAAGGTTTGCTAGGAAAGGTGGGTTAGAGGCTTGACATGGCAATATGGGAGGCATGATATAGAATGTGGTAGGTATCGTGACATAGCAATATAGCTAACAACTGGCAAGCAAAGATAGAAGTGATTTCGAGTGTATGGTCATCTTGCCTGCAAAGTTCTCCGAGTTGACGAAAGCTTGATCCTCGTAAGCGTACTCAACGGGTTCCTCGAACACGTAATCATCTCCCGGCTCTACCCAAAGAAAGACCACAAGCAAAAGAACAAACAATCAACCACGGTGCAATGCGCAAGCAACATGATGCAAAACATGGCATGATATGCGGGATGTGATATGCAATGCATATGCATGCTCCGGAAGGAAAAGATTGAACCAAGCATCAACTTGGCAAAGCAAGTGTGCCGCAAAAAAGGTGAGTTGATTTCAGTCGAAATCGATATAAAGATCATCGGAATCAGAGGCACCGTTTGCAAATGGCAAGCAAAACAAGAATGGCACAATTCTACGATTAACAGCACGATGCCATCTAAAATGCAACAAGAAACTAAGCTACTACACTCTAACATAGCAACAAAGCACATGGAAGGGATCTACTCAAGATTCTTGACAAAAGGTGAAAACTAAGCTACGGCTAAATCACACAAGAGCACATTCAAACAAGCATGGCAAAAGCGCAAAAGATATCCGCATCACAGACTTAGTAAAAATAACAACATGCCAGGAATTAACATCAGGAAGCAATGTTTAGAACAAGATAACAACATGCTACATGAACATATCATAGCAATACAAGGCATGGCATGAATCTACTCAAAGCATAGAACAAAAGTCCCTTACTGACCATAAGCCAAAAAGGATCAGAAGATATGATGGCACCCATGTAAACATAGAAAGTTTCGTTAACAGATTCAGACTTAGCAGAAAACTGGACATGGCATCAACAGAATTATGAAGGCATGTTTGCAAGCTCGATGCACTCAACACAAGGCATTGCATGACATGCTAAGCATACTACCAGAAAGAAGACAAGTTCATAAATCTAACCAAAGAAAGAACAAGCTCATAGCATCTATGGATCAACTACAACAACCTTGGCAAAATTGATTAACACGTAAAAAATCTGGCAGGAACATTTTATAGACAAAGTAGAGCAAGATTTAAACATGCTAGGGCACTCCATAAATGCAAACAGGGGCATGAATGGATAGATCATGACCATATGTCCAAAGCATCCTTACTGAAGCAACTGAAATAAAGCATGTGTCTCACTGAAGCAACATGAATACATGGCATAAAAATAACAGCAGAGCAATGACTTAGTGAAAACTCTAAGTCTCTGAAATCAGCAATATCACGAGAGCTACTTTGCATGCATGTGCTAGTCACCACATTGATCACAAAAATACATGGCATACACCCCTATAAAGATGGCATGGCATAGCCCAAAACACATGTAGAGCTCATGCCCATATGCAGCACACAATAAATGTAGCAAAAATGACAAATGCTCATAATCTGATAAGAATCAGAACCTAACATTTTGTAGCACTCTTGCATCAATGATGTGGGCATCAATCTGGAATCAAACAACCATGGCACAATGGAACAAAATGAAGAGCACATCCTGATGAACATTTTGATATAACACACGCACAAAATGGACCTATAAGCATGAAGTTACAGTAGGTCAAAGATAGCACCAGAACATGTGACTTTAGGGACTTAGCAGAAATTACACCGAGTGACAAATAGATAAAAATGCGCACAGGCGGGCTTTAGAGGGGTATCTCACCATGGGCTTCGTCCCAGGAAGGGAAAAGGCAAGGCGGGCCGGCGACGAGGCCGTTGCCCACCCGAGGCCGGACGTGGGATCGGGCAACTCCTCGTCCTCCTCCTCGAACTCGAGCGAGAGGAGGCCATGGCGGCGCCGACGGCAGGCGGCAAGGGCGGCGGCACGCAGCAGATCTGGCCGGCCGGCAACGTGAACGGGCGGATCTGGCCGGACTCTCACCGGATCCGGTGAAGGCGGGGTCAATGGGGCTCCGAGCGCAGAGCTGCCCGGGTGGCGCGATGGCTGGGAACGATGCAGCGGCGGCGCGGTCCTGGTGAGGTGGCGGAGCGGCGGTTCTCTGGCGCAGGGAGGCGCCGGTCGCCAGCGAGGTCGTGAGCCGGAGCGGGCGACGGCGCACGGTGGAGTGGGCGGCGGAGCATGGATGAGCGGGCGGTGGCGGTTCGGGCCCGTCCGGGCCCGCGATGGGCTCCGCGGGCCGTGCGTCGGGGAAGTGGGCGCGTGGTGAGGTGGCGCGACAGGATTCGATGAGAGCGGTGGCAGCGGTGACGTGGCGTCCCCGATTGGCTGGAGCAACATGGCGGTGGTGGTGAGCATGTCCGGCGCGGCACGGACGTGTCCGAATGCGCGGTGGAGGAAGAAGACTAGGGTTAGACCGCAAATTTCGGAGGGAGGTGCAAATATATAGGTAGAGGGAGCTAGGATAGTCCAAATGGAGTGCGGTTTTCGGCCACGCGATCGTGATCGAACGACCGAGAGGATGGAGGGGTTTTCGATGGGTTATTGGGCCACTTTGGAGGGGTGTTGGGCTGCAACACACATGATGCCTTTGATGTTCCCCGGTTAACCGTTGGAGTATCAAACGGACTCCAAATGGAACGAAACTTGACAGGCGGTCTACCGGTGGTGTACCAAGGCCGCTTGGCAAATCTCGGTCCATTCGGAGAAATTTTAACACCCTCTCACTAAAATAGACGAAAGGGGGCGTCAGAGGACGTAGGAGTGTCGGATTGCAAAACGGACAACGGGGAAAATGCTCGGATGCAAGAGACGAACACGTATGCAAATGCGATGCACATGATGACATGATATGAAATGCATGACATGGGCAAAATGCAAAACAAAGACAGAACCCAACCACGAAGCGAAAATCATATCGCATCTCCGGAAAAGGCAAGAGTCGGAGTTACAAATATGGAAAGTTGTATCCGGGGCGTTACAAGGAACGAGAGAGGGAGGCGAGGGAGAGAGTGAACGAGGGGTCCGGGGGGTGCGGCGTCTCCGGGCGTCCAGGGGGAAGCGGCAAGCAGGAGGCGGCCGGGGCGCGTGGCCGCACACGCCGGGTGCGTGCCCCTGTCCTCCTGGCGCGAGGAAGGGGACGACTAGCGTTGGCCAGTCGGCTTGGCCGGCCCACTGGGCCAGAGCAGCTGGGTCACCAGGTAAGTGGCCCAGGTAAGACTCTTTTTCATTTCTGTTTTCTGTTTTCCTTTTTTGTTATTTGTTTTGATTTAGTTTTAAGCACTAAACCATTTTGCTTTCTTCTGATAATTTTGCAGGGACTAAAGGGGTTATTCCAAAGCCCCTCACAATTTCTCAAAATTATTGGACACATATTCAATATATAGCAAATACAAATCCAACGCAAATAGTTATTGCATTAGCTTCAAATGCCCAGAATAAATATTTATGAGCTCCTAAAAATATTGGTTTGAATTTTTCCTCTGGCCAATATTTTCAGAGATAATCATGAACATTTTCTTGGACCTATTTGAAGCAATTTTTATCTTGGTCATTTTCAGAAATGATTTCTGAGGCTTTCACATGTCCCCATTTCAAATTCATTGAAATTTAAACATGATGCACGCATGATTAGCTAGCCCAGAGCAAACCAGAACTAGGGATTTGACATATTCATTGTTTCTTCCCCCTCTTCCCTCTGATAGACTACGAGACTGACGCCGCTGTCGGTGCCCCAATCGACTACGTTATTGACGACCCCTCCTTGCCAGAGCAACCAGGCAAGCCCCCCCCCCCCCTTGATCACTAGATATCGCCTATTCCTTCCCTCTACTGCTTGCATTAGAGTAGTGTAGCATGTTACTGTTTTTGGTTAATCCTATTCTTATGCATAGCCTGTCTTTGCTACTACTGTTGTTACCTTTACCTGCAATCCTAAATGCTTAGTATAGGATGCTAGTATTCCATCAGTGGCCCTACATTCTTGCCCGTCTGCCATGCTATACTATCGGGTCGTGATCACTTGGGAGTTGATCACGGATATATACTTATATACATAATATGTGATACATATGGTGACTAAAGTTAGGCCGGCTCGTAGAGAACCCGCAAGTGATTCTGATGTGGGGGCTGAAGGGACAGGTGGTTCCATCCAGGTAGTGGTCGGCGTGGGTTCCCGACGGCCCCCGACTGTTACTTGTGGCAGAGCGACATGGCTGGTTGAGACCACCTAGGAGAGAGGTGGGCCTGGCCCTGGTCGGCGTCCGCGGTTAAATCAATTAACTGGCCTATACACACTAACCAACTACGCGGGGACAGTTATGGGCACTCGACGGCTTGGTATCAGCCAAAGCCTTCTTGACGTCAGCGACTGAGCGGCGCATTCCGGGTTTGACTGGAACGCCTGCTCTTGTATAAGGGAGGCTAGGTCTGCTCATCGGCCGCGTTCGCAACGTGCATGTGTGTAACAGGGGATCGGCCCAGACTCCTGCGCGCATAGGATTTAGACCGGCATGTTGACCTCTCTGTTGTGCCTAGGTAGGGCTGTGACATGTTGATCTTCCGAGGCCGGGCATGACCCAGGAAAGTGTGTCCAGCCAGAGGGATCGAGCGTGTTGGGTTATGTGGTGCACCCCTGTAGGGAAGTTTATCTATTCGAATAGCCATGTCCCTTGGTAAAAGGACGACCTGGAGTTGTACCTTGACCTTATGACAACTAGAACTGGATACTTAATAAAATACACCCTTTGAAGTGCCAGATACAACCCGGTGATCGCTCTCTCATAGGGCGATGAGGGGAGGATCGCCGGGTAGGATTATGCTATATGATGATACTTGGTGAACTTACCATCTACTCTCTTCTATATTCTTCAAGATGGAGGCTTCCAGAAGTGTAGTCTTTGATAGGACTAGCTATCCCCCTCTTATTCTGGCATTCTGCAGTTAGTCCACATATACTACCCATTTCATTGATACCAATGCATATGTAGTGTAGATCCTTGCTTGCGAGTACTTTGGATGAGTACTCACGGTTGCTTTCCAACTTCGTTTTCCCCTTTTCCCGGTTACTGTGAACATATGATGGAGTCCAGGAGCCAAAGAATTCCGAGGATGATTCTATGTGGAGTTCAACTGCGAGGAGTAGTTAGGAGGTCCCAGGCAGGAGGCCTTGCCTTTTCGATCATTGCTACTTTTGTGCTAGCCTTCTGAAGGAAAACTTGTTTAACTCATGTCTGTACTCAGATAATGTTGCTTCCGCTGACTTGTTTGTATTCGAGCCCTCAAGGCCCCTGGCTTGTAATATAAAGCTTATATTATTTTAATTTGTGTCTAGAGTTGTGTTGTCATATCTTCCCGTGAGTTCTTGATCTTGATCGTACACATTTCCGTGTATGATTAGTGTATGATTGAATCGAGGGCGTCACAAGTTGGTATCAGAGCCGACTGCCTGTAGGAATCCCCCTTGCACACTCCTTGGCAGAAGTTGAGTCTAGACATTGCAAAACTTTTACTAACATGGTTGTGTGCCTTACGGGCCCACGTCAGCATTTGGGTGGTATTAGGATCTTTTACTTCTCGATCTATACTCTGGGACTCTGATCTCTCTACTATTCAGCTTAAATGATTTTGCTAAAATCTAACTTTAGGATCTCGTGATCACATCCACCCGAAGAGCCCCTTATTACAGATGATCGCCAGCTGCACCAGAAGATTCCTAAGATAGTCTACGATATTCTCTCAAGACCTTGTGCCTGTTGCTTTTGCAATTCCCTACCACCGAAATATCCCTATTGATAAATACTTACACCTATCATTCTTACTTTTATTCCTAGTCGATCTTGTTATTACAAGATACCCCTAGAATACTTTGTGCCTACTGCCTTGCAGTTCTTTGCCACCTGAATACCCCTACAGATAATTTCTCGCACTTACCGACTATCCGCTCATCCCTAGTTGATTCATGTATTTCACAAACTTCCGAAATACCATTCGATCTTCCGAAAATCCTCAGCAGCCATTGCTGTTGAAATTGTTGTTGCTTGCATTATGGTTAATCCCATAAGTCTAGTAATATTATTGACATCCTTTGTCATTATCATTTTGAGTCAGTTGATTCGATATGTTTAATCCTTAATCAGCTCCTAGAATTCCTCCTTCTGGCTCAGATGTCATTTTAAACATGAGTTGGATTTCGACCAATCAAATTGTCATCAATTGTACCCCTAAGTCTATTCAGCTTAACCATCCTTAATCAGAGTGTTTGCTTCTGATTCCTTGAATCGGAAATCATAATACCTTTACATTTGAGCTTTGAATTAGTCAGTTGTTTCTATAACGCAATGCCTTTGCATTGTTTCTTCCTATGGTTGTGTGCCGATGCTCACATCACTTCCGTTATGGACTATCAGATCCTTTGTTGGATTTTATCCGACACTGTCCTTCTTATTCGATAACCTTGTGATCCTTTCCTCAGATACATAATGCCTTTGGTAAATTGTATCCTCTGCTTTCTAAACCATGCTCTACTTTTGAGCTTGTATTTATTACTCTAAAGTTTGTGGTATATGTTCCTAAGATGCCCCGATGGGTTGAACCTATGCCTTCCTTAATCTGTGTGAACCCAAAAGATTTCACGGGTCATCCTTATCTTGTGTTGCACCAGGTAAAACTTTAAACAACTAATGTCATTTTCGAAAAGTGAGAGGTGAATGGAAGGATATACATTGAAGAAGTGGGAGTCGACCTTGAACTTGTGTTCATGCCCATGGACACGATGTAGATCCTATTATGTAAGCTTCTCGTAATAACAACTATTTCCTAGATATCATATCATCTCGTATTTGTGAATTGATCCTTTCCAATCGTGGTTCCGACCATATTTTCTCCTTGATTCCATTTCTCAGGCAAGTGAAAACACTTGTCTTCTGCAGATCAATACATCTCCGCAACCCCTACGTCGATCTTCCTTCGAGTAATACCCTCCAGGATCTCGAGAATATCAAAGAACTATGTTGCTTCCTATGAGTCATCATCTACTATTGCTTCTCACCGATTTTAGATTTCCCCGGGTTCTGAGTTATTTCACTCGAGAACACCGATAAGTGAATCGATTCCGCCCTCCGATTCAATTACTCTAAGTAATTTTCATTGCTTACGAGTTTAATAATCCTTCAAGTCATTTCTAACCTGATCGGCTATATCATTATTGTGCTAAATTTTAACTGTGCTACCTGGTCCTTCTTTCCGGAGCACATTTTTCGACGATGAGCTAACCTTACATCAATCTTCCTCTTCATATCATTTCGCCTTAAACAGCAAGCTTGATTTCGAGTTTGTGTCGTACCCTTGGTTCCAATAACTTTTCGCTTCATCATTCCTTTGACTTGATGTCATCGCCGATCGATTACATCTTCATGAAATCTCTCAACAAAGGTGTCATGAGCATCATCAACATTCTAGGTTCTTCCAGGATATCAATAAAATTCATGATGAGAAATACCATCCTTGCCCCCCGATGATTTGTGTTATCATCAGCAACATTCTTGCCTCCCCCCCACCCCAGCACAAACTTGTTCCTGTTTTGTGTTGTACATTGAGTTCCTCACTATCCAGCTTGTATTATGTTCTACCTTGAAGTATTACTGTATTTTATGTCAAGGATGTTATGAGAATTTCACCACCTCTTAAGAATTCTTGGTACAGTGATGCTTCTCGCCATCACCATTCTTTTCTTGGTCCCCGCGGTGCTTCCAACCGGATAACCAATAAATGGACTCTGTTGTGAGACTTTTGTATTTCTAGCAACCCTATTGCTTTGGAGTTAATGGACAATAATTCCAATTTAGTGTGCTGGTTGCTAAATCGATATTCCGACCTTGGTCATGCAACCCAACCCATATTTCGGGTGCACCTTTCAACCAATGATTAATTGTGTATGTTCCCTCAAGCATACATCATTATATCATTTGATCTGATAAATGTTATCTCCTCGTTCACATAATTGTGGAGACCCATCTTTTTCGAAATATCGATGAGTTGTCGCCAAGTCCATACGCCACCTCCTCATCCTCTCCTTAGTTTAATCATGAACTCTTGTTTCGGAACTCACTTCCATAGTTCATTTCTAGAGAATCTTTGATGCCATCTCGTCAATTTGTGTCGCACCCTTTTCTTGTCAAGCATCATGAGTCTGAGGTATCCTAACACCAATCAGATCTGAATCTCGGTCAAATATCATGGTTGGGACATATTCCCCAGAGTTAGAATAAGGTGATGTCATGCCTAGCACACCTGGTCGGAGGATCTATTGTTACAGTTTCTTTTTTAGCAAGATTATCCATTCTTCCCTGAGTAAATTGTAAGACTTATTCTAAAAGTTGTTCCTGATGGATCCTTCATTTATCCGAAGTTTGATCTTTGCTTGACGACCATGTCAATGCTATCTCGAAGCATGTCTGTGGTACTCTGATTTTCAACAAGAACATTTGAAGCCCAATGTTAAATGTTTCTTGCTCAATTATCCAAACACTGTTTTATGAGTAATGTCCTGAAATTTCTCTCCCATTAACTAAAGGGTTTTCTACTTTATATCCTCTCACCGATATCATGCTCTGCTTGTCCTTGGAAATGATACACCCCTGAAATATGTGTTTAAACACATTTTCCCTTCCATTGTTCTGTTCAATCTGATAAGAATATTTTCCTTTCCATTGTTTGGTTTAACCTTTCTTGTGATCTATATGATCTAAGCAGTAATATTCTCCTGCTTATGTAAACACCTCGGTGTACAATTCTGTTGGCAAGACCCTGTTACTAATGTTGATGACATCTCGGTAACCACCGATGGACAAGAATTTTGCCTATTGGTCTGCCTCGTTCAACGAGCAGGAGAATGGTTCTCTTCGTCCCTCGCCCTTGGTACCGATGTTGTTGTCGACATAACTAATAGGCTACACTCTGACATGTCTTGCTATCATGACCGTGCAAGATGTCAACGCCCTTCCTACTTTTAACCACATGGTGGGCCCATAACTCAAAGTTCCACAGGATCGAAACCTAACTCACATGTACACCCCCTGTTTCCATAGTTATTCCTCGCGTGTGGCCTCATATGTAATTCATAAGCCACCTTCCGAGAGATCATCAATTATGGTATCAGGCACAATACTTATTTATGTTGCTTTGAGCCCCTTTCTCGCCCTGTGTCATGCATAGAACGATTGCCTACCCGCATGAAACTTCTTATTGTACCTTCTTACTTTGCTCTCGATATTTCATAAGTTTCAACTTGAGGGTTACTTTCTACCACATTCCCTGAGTTATAAACCAGATAGCCACCTTGTAGAGTTCCGTTCTTCCGAAGCTACCCCTTATCCTTTTCGTAAGTATGATGGAGTTCCCGAAGAAAGGATGTCGACTTCATCATGATGGCCTCAGGCTGAAGTATGAAGACATCAGCGTTATGGATCGACCACTTCGAGGAGAGCAACTAAAACCGAGAACACTCACTAGACTTTCGTAACCAGAGCCTCCCCCCTTACGCCTCTTAGATCTTGGGACGAGATTTCTTGTAGTGGAGGAGAATTGTGACGCCCGGATAATTAAGTTACAGTAATTCCCTGCTAATGATGCCACATCACCACGATTGCCGTTAATTAAACTCACGTTGATTCAAGCGGAATTCAAATTCAAATTTAAACTAAAGCCAAACCCTAAAAGTTCTCAAACATTAAAACTAAAATGTTCTAAGTGTGAAAAATAAATGCAAAGGCTTATTGGTAAAGGAATCAATTTTTATAAAATATTTAAATGCCCTTACTTAAATAAAACTGCAGCTTAGACACATAAATAAATGCCTTTTTCAATTAATAAAATATTAATTAAGTTATTTAATTACCCAAAACTATTGGGGCAGTGGCATGTTTATTAAAACTAAATTAGGTAAAAGTTTGGTATTTTACAAAACTATAATCAAATAGAAAACTAAAAGAAAAGAGTGAGGAAAAATAAATAAAAAGAAAAAGGCAAAACAGAAAAGAAAAAATAGGAAAGGAAACCACCTCCTGGCCATTCGGCCCAACTAGGCAACCAGGCCACCCGACCGGCCCACCCTACCCCTGCTTAACCCCCCACACCCACCGAAACCTAGCCCATATTCCCCACACTCCCCCGATCCGATCTGGATCGGGATCCCGTTAACGCCGTCGCTCGAGAACCGCCACCGCCTCGTCGTGCCGGACTGCCTCGCCCGCCGCTCGACCCCATCACCAGAACCACATCGCCATTGCCGGACTGCCTCCCCCAATGTCCCCCGGTCGTCCCCGTCGTCCTCCCCACGCCTCGCTGCCCAGTCCCCTACAACCCCCATGAGGACCCCCTCCTTCTCCTCTTCCCCGCGCTCCGGCCGCGCACATGCACGCTCGCGCCGTCCGCGCTCGGCGCATGGCCGCGCCCGCTTGACCCCGTCTCTCCTGCTCACTGTGCACCGCCACGGCCCCGCCTCTGCGCCTGTCTCCGTGCCGTCCCGCTGCTCCCTCCTCTGGCCCGCGCCTTGCCCCTGCTGCAGTTGCTCTGCTTCTTCTTCCCTCTGCCGTGACCGCCTTCGCGCCCGTGTGCCTCATTCGTCGGTCGTGCCCCTCATTTGGCCTGCGCCCGCACCGCCCGCATCTTGCTTCACCAACGCCGGCGCCCCACCGCTGCCTACATACGCCCGCGCTCCCTAGGAGCCCCACGCGCGCTCGGTTTTCCGCCACGGTCCGCTGCTACTTCGCCGCGCCCGCCGTTCCTGCTACCTCTTGAGCACTGCGTTGGTTTTCCCTTGAAGAGGAAAGGGTGATGCAGTAAAGCAACGTAAGTATTTCCGTCAGTTTTTGAGAACCAGGGTATCAATCCAGTAGGAGACTACGCGCGAGTCACCTCGTACCTACACAAACAAATAAGAACCTCGCAACCAACGCGATAAAGGGGTTGTCAATCCCTTCACGGCCACTTGCAAGAGTGAGATCTGATAGAGATAATAATAATAAGATAAATATTTTTGGTATTTTTATGATATAGATTGAATGTAAAGATAGCAAAACAAAATAGATTGGAAACTTGTATGATGGAGAATAGAACCGGGGGCCATAGATTTCACTAGTGGCTTCTCTCAAGATAGCATAAAGTATTATGATGACTGAACAAATTACTATCGAGCAATTGATAGAAAAGCGAATAATTATGAGAATATCTAGGCATGATCATGTATATAGGCATCATGTCCATGACAAGTAGACCGAAATGATTCTGCATCTACTACTATTACTCCACACATCGACCGCTATCCAGGATGCATCTAGAGTATTAAGTTCATAAGAACAGAGTAACGCCTTAAGCAAGATGACATGATGTAGAGGGATAAACTCATGCAATATGATGTAAACCCCATCTTTTTATCCTCGATGGCAACAATACAATACGTGTCGTTTCCCTTTCTATCACTAGGATCGAGCACCATAAGATTGAACCCAAAGCTAAGCACGTCTCCCATTTCAAGAAAGATCAATCTAGTAGGCCAAACCAAACTGATAATTCGAAGAGACTTGCAAAGATAAACCAATCATACATGAAAGAATTCAGAGAAGATTCAAATATTGTTCATAGATAAACATGATCATAAACCCACAATTCAACAGATCTCGACAAACACACCACAAAAAGAAGAGTTACATCGAATAGATCTCCAAGAGAATCGAGGAGAACTTTGTATTGGGATCCAAAGAGAGAGAAGAAGCCATCTAGATACTAGCTATGGACCCGAAGGTCTGAAGTAAACTACTCACACATCATCGGAGGGGCCATGGAGTTGATGTAGAGGCCCTCCGTGATCAATGCCCCTCCAGTGGAGCTCCAGAAAAGGCCCCAAGATGGGATCTCTTGGGTACAAAAGGTTGCGGCGGTGGAATTAGGTTTTTGTGGTGCTCCTGGATGTTTGCAGGGTATATGGATATATATAGGAGGAAGAAGTAGGTCGGTGGAGCAACGAGGGGCCCATGAGGGTGGAGGGCGCGCCCCCTGCCTCATGGCCTCCTCGGTTGATTCTTGACGTCCACTCCAAGTCTCCTGGATCACGTTTGTTCCAAAAATCACGTCCCCGAAGGTTTCATTCCGTTTGGACTCCGTTTGATATTCCTTTTCTACGAAACACTAAAATAGGCAAAAAAAACAACAATTTGGGTTGGGCCTCCGGTTAATAGGTTAGTCCCAAAATAGTATAAAAATGTAAAAATAAGCCCATTAACATCCAAAATAGATAATATAATAGCATGGAGCAATCAAAAATTATAGATACGTTGGAGACGTATCAATTCCCCACACGCGCCACAGCCCCCCTTGCACGGCCCCGCGCTCACAGTGGCCTCCCCTCCCCGCGCTCAGTGCCGGCAGCCGCTCACCATGCCTGCTTCCGGCCGCCGGCGCCCGTTGCCGCGATACCCTGCTCCGGCCCGTAGTGGCCAGTGTTCCCCTCCCCTGGTGGCCTGGTGTGCGGGCACCCCTTCGCCCGCACCCATTAGCGCCCATGCCCGCTATGGCCCCTGTGACAATGACAGATGGGGCCCACGCCCTTAGAACGTTTTTTAAATAAAATATAAATAATAATGAAAATAATTAATTAATTAGTGAATTAATTATGTTAATTAACTTTGTTTAGTTTATCTAATTAATTATTTCATTTAATTAAATAGTAATTAGATTAGTTAAACCCTAATTAGAATAAATAGTGGGTGATAGCTGGGACCCACATGTCAGTTTGACCCAGTCAACGCCCTGTTTACTGCTGACATCATGATGATGTCAGCATACACTATTCTAGATAATGTTGATTTAAAATAATTAAATAAATTCTAAAAATAATTAAAACTTTAGAAAAACACATAAAATTATTCGTAACTCAGATGAAAATACTTTGTACATGTCTGCTCACTGGCCGCGTTCGCAACGTGCAGATGTGCAATGGGCGATGGGCCCAGACCCCTGCGCGCATAGGATTTAGACCGGCGTGCTGACCTCTCTGTTGTGCCTAGGTAGGGCTGTGACATGTTGATCTTCCAAGGCCGGGCATGACCCAGGAAAGTGTGTCCGGCCAGAGGGGTCGACCGTGTTGGGTTATGTGGTGCACCCCTGCAGGGAAGTTTATCTATTCGAATAGCCGTGTCCCTCGGTAAAAGGACGACCAGGAGATGTACCTTGACCTTATGACAACTAGAACCGGATACTTAATAAAACACACCCTTTCAAGTGCCGGATACAACCCGGTGATTGCTCTCTCATAGGGCGACGAGGGAAGGATCGCTGGCTAGGATTATGCTATATGATAATACTTGGTGAAATTACCATCTACTCTCTTCTATATGCTTCAAGATGGAGGCTGCCAGAAGCGTGGTCTTCGATAGGACTAGCTATACCCCTCTTATTCTGGCATTCTGCAGTTCAGTCCACAGATACTACCCATTTCATTGATACCAATGCATATGTAGTGTAGATCCTTGGTTGCGAGTACTTTGGATGAGTACTCACGGTTGCTTTCCTACTTCTGTTTCCCCTTTTTCCGGTTACTGTGATCATATGATGGAGTCCAGGAGCCAGAGGATCCCGAGGATGATTCTACGTGGAGTTCGACTACGAGGAGTAGTTAGGAGGTCCTAGCCAGGAGGCCTTGCCTTTCCGATCGTTGCTACTTTTATGCTAGCCTTCTTAAGGCAAACTTGTTTAACTCATGTCTTTACTCAGATAATGTTGCTTCCGCTGACTTGTTTGTATTCGAGCTTATGTATTCGAGCCCTTGAGGCCCCTGGCTTATAATATAAAGCTTGTATTATTTTAATTTGTGTCTAGAGTTGTGTTGTGATATCTTCCCGTGAGTCCTTGATTTTGATCAAACACATATGCGTGTATGATTAGTGTACGGTTGAATCGAGGGCGTCACATGTGGATACGGTTAGCCATCGAAAGTGAAAGCCTGGTGGAAAAGGGAATTAACTTTATTTTTTGTTTGGGAACTGCCTATGATATATCTAGCATGGAAACTGTTGGGAGCTCTAAGTCGTCTTCATTGGTGGGAAATGTATGCCTCTCAAAATGTTTTTATCTCTCAATTTTCGCTTTGAGCTCTGGCACCTCTACAAATCCCTACTTCCATCTGCAAAGGGACTTTATTTTACTTTATGCAATTTTTATTTTTAATTTGAGTCTCCATCTTCTCTTATAAAGCACCAACTATGAGGCACAATGATCATACTTGAGCATTGGGTGTAGCTAATATGCAAATGTGTTTCATGAATGGATCAATGATGGAGCATGGTGGGCTAGGGATAACTTATTTTAGCGATGATGTTTTGAAAGACATGGTTGGTTGTTGATATGCTTGAGTATTTAAGTCTCATGTCAAAACTAGACTATTGCTTTGAACAATATAAAAGTCCGTATCTCCATGCTATAAACAAAAGAATATGAGATGACATGTTAGGCAGCATTCCACATTAAAAATTAAGTTTTTATCATTTACCTACTCGAGGTCGAGCAAGAAATAAGCTTGGGGATGCTGATACGTCTCCAACATATCTATAATTTTTTATTGTTCCATGTTGTTATATTATCGTTCTTGGATGTTTTACAATCATTTTGTATCATTTTGTATCATTTTTTTGTACTAACCTATTGACATAGTGCCAAGTGCCAGTTGCTGTTTTTTACATGTTTTTTACATCGCAGGAAATCAATATCAAACGGAGTCCAAATACCACGAAACTATTTGTGGATTTTTTGTGGACCAGAAGACCACCAATGGGCTAAAGCAGCACCTGGGGGGTGCCCCGAGGGGGGCACAACCCACCAGGGCACGCCTGGGGGCCCAAGCACACCCAGGTGGGTTGTGCCCACCTCGGTGGCCTCCCACATCCCCTCTTTACCCTATAAATTGACAAATATTCCAAAAACCCCCGGGGTTAACCTAGATGAGAAGTTCCGTCGCCGCAATGCTCTGTAGCCATCGAAAACCAATCTAGACCCTTTCTGGCACCCTGCCGGATGGGGGAATCATTTCCGGTGACAATCTTCATCATCCCGGTGGCCACCATGATGAGGAGGGGGAAGTTCACCCTCGGGGCTGGTGGTTTTTACCAGTAGATGTGTGCTTAATCTCTCTCTCTCGTGTTCTTGAGATGTCATGATCTTGATGTATCGCGGGCTCTGTTAATATAGTTAGATCATATGGTGTTTTCCCCTCTCTATCTTGTTCTAATAAATTGCGTTTTCCCTTTGAGATTTTGTTGTTATCAGATTGAATACTTTTACGGATTTGAGAACACCTGATGTAGGGTAGAACCCTAATCACCCGATCTTTCACGAAAGGAGCGGATCCCATGAAGGATACGAGGAACACGAGGGGAAAACGGGGGGAAAACGAGTAGAAACACAGGAGGAAACACTACACCAACAAGAAATAGTCACACATATGCTAGATCCTCGAGTACATGGAACTATACACGATACATGATCAACTAGGGACGATACAAGGTAACCGGTCTTCTCCGTGAGGAGGTCTTGAATCCACGAGGGGATCTTCCCTTAGAAAGGGGGCTTGAATCCAAAGGGATCTTCTTCGAAGAGGCCGCGGTCTCTCGAAAGGAGGAGATCTGATATGGATGAGCCTAGCTCTATCTCTCAAATGAGCTGTCACAACGCTAACCCTAGAAAGTTGGGTGAGGTGGAGTATATATAGTCTAGGGGGAAAAGGGATACACGGGCCTCGGCCCTTCACTGTGCGCAGACAGGGGAGGCCGGACGTCCGGGCCGATCGGGCCGAATGTCTAGGCTTTCAGACGATGCCGGATGTCCGGGCTGGGGAGGCCGGATGTCCGGGCTAGAGTGGTGGCATTTGTTTCTCTCGGGTTCGGAGGGGCCGGATTTCCAGGCTGGTGGCCGGATGTCCGGGGGCTTGGGAGAGGCCAGATGTCCGGGCTGTCCGGGCCGGATGTCCGGGGACTGTAGCTTCTGGCGGCTGTGCTGCTGTAGTGGATGACGCTCCAGGGGCCGGATGTCCGTGGCGTGGGAGATGTTCTTGGCTCCTCCCGTTGGTTCTCCTCATCCGTGGACTTGGGAACTTGTACATCTTCATGCGCATCTTTGGGAGGGTCCTCTTGGTGCCTAATCATGCACAACACCTCGGACTTAGGTAGTAGCCATGTCTCATGCAGAGAAAGTGGAAGTTCGGAGAGGAGTGAGTTCACCTTATCTTCGATAGCCTTGGCTCGGGCTCGTGTCATTGGTCCAAGTGGTGTCGTTGGAGGTGTAGGTGCGTCCATGGGGATGATCTTGGGATGCTCCACATCATCTCCCCTCCCTTGGGGAAGATCCTTCCTCGGATTGAAATCCTCATCACCATGGTAGGGCGAGAGATCTTTGATGTTGAAGATGTCGCTCACGGAGTACTTGTCACGAGGGATGTCGATCTTGTATGCGTTGTTGTTGTAGCGTGCAAGCACCTTGAATGGTCCAGCCGCGCGTGGTCGAAGTTTGGACTTGCATTCTTGGGGAAAGCGTTCCTTGCGAAGGTGTAGCCACATGAGGTCTCCAATGTTGAATATCATAGGGTGCTTGTTGACGTGGAGCTTGGTCGCAAGGCGTTGTACTTGGCGCTCGATTGTGTTTCTTGTATCTTCATGTACCTTCTTGAGATGGGTCGCTCATGCGCTTGCGTCCAAATTGATGCGCTCTTGGAGAGGTAGAGGGAGAATATCCAATGGTGACAAAGGGTTAAATCCGTAGACGACCTCGAAGGGGGACTTGCCGGTTGTTGAGTGTCTTGCTCGGTTGTAGGTGAACTTGGTGATAGGTAGGCACTCCTCCCACTCCTTGATGTTCTTCTTGATGAGTACTCGAAGTAGAGCGGAGAGTGTGCGGTTTGTCACCTCCGTTTGGCCGTCGGTTTGAGGATGGTAAGCCATGGAGAAGAGTAGCTTGATTCCAAGCTTGGCGCATAGGGTCTTCCAAAAGTAGCTAAGGAACTTGACGTCATAGTCCGAGACGATAGTCTTTGGCACTCCATGTAGACGCAATATTTCCCTACAAAAGAGAGTAGCAACATGTGAAGCATCGTCTATCTTGTTGCAAGGAATAAAATGTGCCATTTTTGAGAAACGGTCTGCAACAACAAATATTGAAACCTTCCCATTTCGAGTCCTAGGCAAACCAAGTACAAAGTCCATGCTAATGTCTTCCCATGGTTGGTATGGAATTGGTAGAGGCATATAGAGGTCATGAGATTGAGCTTTGGACTTAGCTTTGTGACATGTAGAGCATCGGTTGGTTAAGCGATTGATGTCCCGAAACATCTTGGGCAAAAAGTAGTTCTTCGAGAGCACGGCGAATGTCTTGTCGCGTCCAAAATGTCCCATGAAGCCTCCTCCATGAGATTCCTGCAAAAGCAACAAACAAAGAGAAGACTCGGGTATGCAAAGTTTGTTAGCTCTCATAAGACATCCATCTTTGATGTAATAGCATTCCCAAGATGTATGCGACAAACACTTGGCATAAGGAGTATGAAAAGTTGCATCATGCTCATACAAGTCTTTGATATGCCCGAAGCCAATGACATCTAACTCAAGTTGTGTAACAAGCATGCATATGCGGGAAAGAGCATCCGCCACAATGTTTTCCTTACCTTTGATGTATTTGATGACATAAGGAAAAGACTAAATAAATTCACTCCATTTAGCATGACGCTTGTTCAACTTGGTTTGACCCTTAAGATACTTGAGAGTCTCATGAGTGGTATGAATGATAAACTCATGGGGATGAAGGTAATGTTCCCATTCATGCAAAACACGGACTAAAGCATATAGCTCTTTGTCATAGATGAGGTAATTGAGTTGCGCTCCGGAAAGTTTCTCACTAAAGTAAGCTATGGGGCGCTTCTCTTGCATTAACACACCTCCTATGCCATTACCACTAGCATCGCAATGAATCTCAAAACGCTTGTCGAAGTTGGGTAAAGCAAGCACGGCAGCATGAGTAAGCAAATTCTTAAGCTCATTCAATGCGGTATCTTGGGATGGTCCCCAAACAAAAGGTGCATTCTTCTTGCTCAAAGAATGTAAAGGCGAAGCAATGGTGCTAAAATCCTTCACAAAGCAACGATAGAAACCCGCAAGGGCAAGAAAACTACGCACTTGATGCAAGTGGGTTGGTTGTGGCCAAGTCTTAATAGCATTGATCTTGGACTCATCAACATGAACACCCTTAGAGGAAACAAAAAAAACCCAAGAAAACAAGCTTATCAACACCAAAAAGGCATTTCTCCAATTAGCATAGAGGCGCTCTTTTCTAAGAGTTTGCAAAACGGTGAAGACATGGGTGACATGCTCTTTGATAGATTTGCTAAACACAAGAATGTCATCAAAGTAAACCACAAAAATATACCAATGTAAGGGCGAAAGACATGATTCATAAGGCGCATAAAAGTGCCCGGTGCCTCAGAGAGACCCATAGGCATGACTAACCACTCATACAAACCAAACTTGGTTTTGAAGGCGGTTTTCCATTCATCACCCTCTTGTATGCGGATTTGATAGTAACCACTCTTAAGATCAATTTTGGAAAAGATAGTGGCACCGCTAAGCTCATCAAGAATATCATCTAGGCATGGAATGGGATACCTATATCAAATGGTGATAGCATTGATAGGTCTACAATCGGAGCACATGCGAAAGCTACCATCACGTTTTGGCACAAGAATGACCGGGACGGCCCAAGGAATCAAACTTTCACGCACATGTCCATGATCTATGAGATGTTTTACTTGCCTTTGTATTTCTTTGCTTTCTTCAGGGTTGACGCGGTATGGAGCTTTGCTCGGAAGAGGTGCTCCGGGGATGAGGTCGATTCGGTGCTCAATGCCTCGTAGAGGAGGTAGACCCGGAGGTAGCTCATCGGGGAAAACATCTTGAAATTCCTACAAAAGAGAAGACAAGACTAAAGGTAGAGCGTGAGAGGTGTTATCTTTTGGTGCGTTGTCCTTGCACAAGAGGACATTGTGTATCACACTAGATGGGTTCTCACACACTTCTCTTATCTCATGTTTGGTGGCAAATAGAACTAGGTTCTTCTTTTCTCTCATCGTGGAGGCACTCGATTTGGGCTTGTGGCGCTCACTCTCTTTTTGGTGCCTCGCTCTCTCACTATGATCTCCACGATGGGTCGCTTGCTTGTCAGCGATCACTTGACTTGGCAACATTGGACGGAGAACGTACTCCTCTCCCTTCATCTTGAAGACGTGGTGGTTCATTCGGCCGTTGTGCATGACCGCTCTATCAGTTTGCCATGGGCGTCCAAGGAGAAGATGGCAAACGGTCATTGGGACGACGTCGCACTCCAAGGTGTCTTCGTAGGTGTAACGCCCCATATGTAACTTCCCATATTTGTATTCCGACTCTTGCCATTTTTGGCACTAAGTTATGATATTCCCTCGTGGTTGGGTTTGTCTTCGTGTTGTTTTTTTCCATGTCATGCATCTCATATCATGTCATCATGTGCATCGCATTTGCATACGTGTTCGTCTCATGCTTCCGAGCATTTTCCCCGTTGTCCGTTTTGCATTCCGGCGCTCCTATGCCCTCTGGCATCTCCTTTTACCTCTTTTCGTGTGCGGGTATTAAACGTTATCGGATTGGACCGAGACTTGCCAAGCGGCCTTGGTTCACTACCGGTAGACCGCCTGTCAAGTTTCGTGCCATTTGGACTTCGTTTGATACTCCAACGGTTAACCGAGGAACCGTAAAGTCCTCGTGTGTGTTGCAGCCCAACACCCCTCCAAAGTGGCCCAAAACCCACCTAAACCCCCTCCATCATCTCGGTCGTTCGATCACGATTGGGTGGCCGAAAACCGCACCTCATTTGGAGCCTCCTAGCTCCTTCTATGTATAAATAGGTGCCTCACCCCAAAAATCCGGACGAAACCCTAACCTACTTCCCCTCACCGCGCCGGACGTGTCCGTCCGCCGCCGGACACGCCGCGCCAGCGCCCGCGTCCAATCGCAGGCCGACACGTGGCGCACCTGCGCCCACTTTGTCGCTGGCCCGCTCGGCCCGTCACGGGCCCCCCGAGGCCCGGTCGCCTCCCCGCCGCCCGACCACACCCGAAGCCCGCCACCTCCGCCGCCCAGCTCGCCGCCTCCGCCGCGCCTCCTCGCCGCCACCGCCCGACGTAGCCGGCCACTGCGCCTCCTCGTTGCCGGAGCGCGCCACTGGACGCCGGGATCGGATGCCCCTCGGCGTCTCATGCCCGGATCCGGCAGCCGCAGCCCCAGTTTCGTCCTTCCCCGGCCTCCTCCGACCTCCTCCTCGCCCCCGGCTGCTCTCCGGCGAGTCTCTCCGGCGAGATCCGTGCTGCATCGAAAACCGTGCAACCCTAGATCGGAGTGGTATATTGTCCATACCCACATTCTGATGCTATGTTTGACCTGCCTTATCTTCTTGCATACTGCTCCATTTTCCATGCATGATGTACCAAAATGTTCATCTGGTTGTGCTCTTAATTTCATTCCATTGCACCATGTTCATTTTAGTTCACCTTGATGCCCTAAATGCTGTTGCAAGAGTGCTATGTAATGTTAGTTTCTGATTCTTAACAGATTATGGACATTTGTCATTTTTGCCATGTTTAATGTGTGCCTCCTATGAACTTGAGCCCTATGTGTTTTGGGCTATGCCATGCCATCTTTACAGGGGTGTATGCCTTGTATTTTTTTGATCAATGTGGTGACTAGAACAAGCATGCAAAGTAGCTCTCATGATCTTGCTGATTTCAGGGACTTAGAATTCTTCTAAGTCATTTCCCTGATGATATTTTTATGCCATGTATTCATGTTGCTATAGAGTGATCCATGCCTCTTTTGAGCATGTTCAGTAAGGATGATTTTAAGATATTTTTATGTTCTATCCATCCATGCCTTTGTTTGCAATTATGGAGTACCCTAGCATGACTCAATCTTGCTCTACTTTTGCTATAAAATGTTCCTGGCGGATTGTTTACGTGTTAATGAATTTTGCCGAGGTTGTTGTAGCCGTAGCTCAATGTTCCTCTTTTGTCAAGAATCTTGAGAGGATCACTGCCATGTGGATTGTTGCTATGTTAGAGTGCAGTAGCTTAGTTTCTTGTTGCATTCTAGATGGCATCGTCTTGTTAATCGCAGCTTTGTGCCATTATTGTTTTGCTTGCCATTTGCAAACCGTGCATCTGATTCCGGTGATCTTTATATCGATTTCGACTGAAATCAACTCATCTTTCCAGCGGAACTCTTGGTTTGCCAAGTTGAGGCCTGGTTCAATCTTTTCCTTCCGGAGCATGCATATGCATTGCATATCACATCCCGCATATCATGCCATGTTTTGCATCATGTTGCTTGCGCATTGCACTGTGGTTGATTGTGTCTCCCTTTTCTTGTGTTCTTGCTTTGGGTAGAGCCAGGAGACGAGTACATGATCGAGAAAGCCGTTGAGTATGCTTACGAGGATCAAGCTTACATCAACTCGGAGAACTTTGTAGGCAAGATGACCATACCCTCGAAATCACTTCTATCTTTGCTAGCTTGTTGCTCGGTCTTTTGCTATGCCTATGCCACGATACCTACCACATGATTTATCATGCCTCCCATATTGCCATGTCAAACCTCTAACCCACCTTGTCCTAGCAAACCGTTGTTTGGCTATGTTACCGCTTTGCTCAGCCCCTCTTATAGCGTTGTTAGTTGCAGGTGAAGATTGGAGTTTGTTCCTTGTTGGAACATGATTATTGTTTTGGATATCATTATTATAGCTTGTTTACTTTAATGCACCTATATACTTGGTAAAGGGTGGAAGGCTCGGCCTTATGCCTGGTGTTTTGTTCCACTCTTGCCGCCCTAGTTTCCATCATACCGGTGTTATGTTCCTTGATTTTGCGTTCTTTACACAGTTGGGTTATAATGGGAACCCCTTGACAGTTCACCTTGAATAAAACTCCTCCAGCAAGGCCCAACCTTGGTTTTACCATTTGCCACCTAGCCTTTTCCCCTTGGGTTCCGCGGACTCAAGGGTCATCTTTATTTTAAACCCTCGGGCCAGTGCTCCTCTGAGTGTTGGTCAAAACTAGAGTCCTTTCCAGCGCCCCCTTGGGGAAACTCGAGGTTTGATTTTAGTTGTACGGAGCGCTCATCTGGTGTGCCCTGAGAACGAGATATGTGCAGCTCCTATCGGGATTTGTCGGCACATTCGGGCGGCTTTGCTGGTCTTGTTTTACCATTGTCGAGATGTCTTGTAACCGAGATTCCGAGTCTGATCGGGTCGTCCTGGGAGAAGGAATATCCTTCATTGACCGCGAGAGCTTGTGATGGGCTAAGTTGGGAGACCCCTGCAGGGATTTGAACTTTCGAAAGCCGTGCCCGCGGTTATGGGCAGATGGGAATTTGTTAATGTCCGGTTGTAGAAAACCTAAAACTTAACTTAATTAAAATGGATCAACAACGTGTGTAGCCGTGATGGTCTCTTTTCGGCAGAGTCCGGGAAGAGAGCACGGACTCGTGTTATGCTTGAACGTAAGTAGTCTAGGATCACTTCTTGATCTTAGTTTCTCGAACGTGCTTTGCCTTCTCTTCTCGCTCTCATTTGCATATGTTAGCCACCATATATGCTAGTGCTTGCTGTAGCTCCACCTTGCAATGTTGGATGATTGTAATGCTATATTTATGTATTGTGTGAAGTGGCGATTGTAAGCCAACCCTGTACCTCTTTCTTATTCAGTACATGGGATGTGTAAAGATTACCCCTCATGCGACATTGCCTACAATGCGGTTATGCCTCTAAGTCGTTCTCCGACACGTGGGAGATATAGCCGCATCGTGGGTGTTACAGTAGGCGCCAATTTTGAAGGAGACTTGTACTCGGTTCTTGACTTGGATGGTGCCGGAGTCGCTAAGCCATTGCATTTTGTATGCATGTGGATGCTTCATCTTGGGAAATTGGAGCTTGGAGCAAAGTTCTTCACTTGCGAAATTATGACAACTCCCTCCATCGATGATGACCTTGACGGATCGTCCATCGATGCCGGCCTTGGTGTGGAATATGTGGCATCTTTGGTCTTCCTCTTGGTGATGTTGGAGAGTCAAGAATTTGGAGACAACAAGTGTGGGACTTGAGTCTTCATCGCGAAAGACTTGTTCTTCTTCATTTTTCACTTGGCAGTGCATGGCGACTTGCTCAAGGGCTTCCATTTCACCTTCACTTAGTGAGTCATAAGTGCCAACATCGTTGAAGACCATGGTTTCCTTGTTGGTGCACTTATAGGACTTGTGGCCTTGGCCTCCGCAAGTGAATCACTTAAAGCAACTCGTCTTGACGGTCTCATCGGTTAGGGTTGATGATGATGAAGCTCTCGGCTTGAAGTTGCTCGTAGTAGGATGGCTTGTAGTTGACGAAGCTTTCTTGGAACTCGACTTGTCGATGTTGGTAGTAGAAGGCTTTGTCGTCCGTGTTGGAGTCATTGAAGCTTGGTTGTTGGAGAAGCCGTAGGACTTGGATGAGAACTTGGCATACTTGAAATCATCTTGCACTTGGCGTTCTGCTTTGGTAGCTTGGTGCACTAGCTCGATGAGGTTCGAGTATGGTTGGAAGTCGGCGATCTTCTTGATAGGATGGTTGAGTCCATTCAAGAAACGTGCCATTGTTTTCTCATCATCTTCTGTGACATTGGCTCTTATCATTGCAATCTCCATCTCCTTGTAGTACTCTTCAACACTATTGGTTCCTTGCTTGAGTTGTTGGAGTTTCTTGAAGAGGTCGTGGTTGTAGTAAGTAGGTACGAAGCGTGCTCTCATGACATCCTTCATTTGCGCCCAAGTAGTTATGGGTAGTTCACCTCTTGCCTCTCGGCGCTCGATAACTTGTTCCCACCAAATGAGCACATAGTCTTGGAACTCAAGGGATGCCATTGCGATCTTCTTCTCTTCTTCATAATTGTGCAAACGGAAAATCTTGTCAACTTTCAATGCCTGTGAAAGGTACTCTTCGGGATCGTTGCTTCCGTTGAACTTGGGCATGGTGAACTTGAGTTTGCCATAGCGTAGCTCTTCATTGTGTTGGGGTCAGGGATGATGACGCCCATGTTGTTGATGATTGTTCAACTCGTGGTGTTCTGGGCGCGGAGGGTTGTCAACCTCATGTTGCTCTTGTCGGGGAGGATCTCCATTGTCTTCATGATGTTGAGGAACTTGTTGTTCTTGATGTGCTTGTGGAGGATCTTCTCGAGCTCGAAGAGGAGCTTGAGGAACTTGATGATGCACGCGAGATTGAAATCTTCGTTATTGAATTTCTTTGCGAAATGCTTCTTCTTGTTGTCGAGCTTGTCGGCCTCGGTCGGCTACGGCTCAACTTGAATCTTGGAGGGCTTGTTGAGCCGCAAGTGCTTGAGCTTCACGGAGTTGTTCTTCTTGGCATTGTGCCTCTGTATCTTGAGCATTCTGGTGTAGACGCGTTCGCTCTTCCTCTTCATGTTGGCCTTGTCGTTGCCATTCTCGTGCTAGCGCAAAGGCCTCTGGAGTTTGACATCGTCGGCGCTCTTGAGAGCCGGTGTCGCGTAGGGGATTGAGGCTTGCTTGACGATCATGGTGCGCGGCTCGGCGAAGAGTGTTCGATGTCGGTGTACTTGAGCCGGAGAGTGTGAAGTCGGAGTGTCGGCTTGAACGGCTCCTTCTTGAAGTGGAAGAAGAGCGGTTGACCAACAAAGCGCGAATCTCGTCCATCCTTGCATCATTCTCTTGCTTTTGATCGTCGAGCTTGTGGTCGAAGTAGTCCCTTGTATGTTGCTCGGAAAGTCGCAAGTCAGCGGCAAGGTTGTCGATGCGTTCACTCATAGCTTGTTGCTCTTGATGCAAAGCACGTTGTGCACCAAAGAGGTGACTCTTGGTGACGAAGGAGTTCATGTTGTCGTCTTGCTCCATGAAGAGTGGGTTGGTAGAATTACTTGGCTTATCCATCATTCCAAGACAATTGTAAGTGGTAGAAAGAGAAGAACGAATACCAAATGTACCTTCACCGAAGCTGAAAGTGGATCGATGATCACTCCAATGTTGGACAAGGAAATAGCACAATTGGTACTAGCTCTTGTCGGTTTCTCACACCTAAACAAGTAAAAGCTTATGGTGGAGGTTGGTTAGGATGGTGGCACAAAATTTCATGCAATTGTAAGTGAGCTTAAATAAGGTTGTAAAAGACTCGCAAGATGCAATGTAACAAGTAGACCAAGCATATAAGGTACACGGAAACACGCACGCAAAAAGATAAGTGGGGTCGTGCAACCAAGGATGAGCCAAAATGTGGAATCCACAAAAATGCTCTTGTTGCAGAACACTAGAGAGACGCTAGCACGATTGCACAACAGGCGGATACAAGAACTTGTGCACAACCTACTTAGCAAAAAATGCAACGACTTCTATCCCAAGTATGCTTTATGCAAGGTGTTTCTATGATATGATCCAAGATGATCGAGTATGACAATCTTAATGTTGTATGATGCTATGGTTCTTGCTTAAAAGCTCTTTGCTTATCTTTCCTCTTTGCTTAAAAGCTTGTTTTGCTCTTTGATGTTGGAGCTCTTTTCTCATGCAATGCTTGATGAACCGATATAGCAAGTGAGTATGTGATGACAACTTTGTGACACAAGAGATGACACCAATATATGCAACAATGATGTATGTATGCTATGGGAAGTATGATCACTAATGTGCACAAGTCTCGTTGCCGGCAATACTCAATGGCTAGTCTCGATGGGTAAGCAATGCAAAGGACTAAGTCTATGATGTCTATCAATGTAATGGAAAGAGTGATATGTCCAATACCAAGATGAGGCTACCGGTCTTGCTTCCGGTATGGTGTCAAAATGGTGGCACGAATACCAAGGTGTAGTCGAGGTGGTCGTTGTTGATGACGATGTAGTTTGGCGGTGATGAATGATGTAGGATGGCGGTGAATGATGTAGTACGCGTCCGTGGTGAAGATGAGCGGTGGTGATGTCGATGTCGAACCGTACCTAGATAGCTGAAACACAAAAGGATACAGTACCGCAACTCAAATGCTCAAACAGCGAAGTAGCCAAAGTGTCAGAGAGTGAAACGTTCCAAAATGTTTGGGCTATGCGGAAGTGGTGGAGGTATGCGGAAGTATATGTGGTATATGGTGGGCACCGAAACAAAATTTGGTGAAAAAATTAACGGAAAACGGGGCGGTGGCTGGAGATGTTGCTACCAGGGGTCGGATGT
This sequence comes from Triticum urartu, assembly GCF_056163025.1. Lineage (NCBI taxonomy): Eukaryota > Viridiplantae > Streptophyta > Magnoliopsida > Poales > Poaceae > Triticum > Triticum urartu. Next base: position 300,463,232 of record NC_141878.1, read on the forward strand.
CCAGGTGGATCCGGGGACGATCGGGATGAACACCGCGTGGAGAGGTCAAATCCGGCGAAATTCGGAGGAATTTGTGGATGGGAAGGGTGGGGAAAAGCTAGATCCACTCAACACAAAGCAAATCCACGGATCCAAACCAACAAAATCTCAACACACCAACAAATCACAAAAAATGGGGCTATTTTGGTGGGGAATTTTCGAATTAGGACGAAAATCAACAAAACAAGGCTAGAAACACAACGGGGAGGCTCCGAAATCGTGATCAACGTGGCTCATGATACCAAGATGATGTAGGGTAGAACCCTAATCGCCCGATCTTTCACGAAAGGAGCGGATCCCGCGAAGGATACGAGGAACACGAGGGGGAAACGGGGGAAAACACAAGTAGAAACACGGGAGGAAACACTAAACCAACAAGAAATAGTCACACATATGCTAGATCCTCAAGTACATGGAATGATACACGGTACACGATCAACTAGGGACGATACAAGTTAACCGGTCTTCTCCGTGAGGAGGTCTTGAATCCACGGGGGGGATCTTCCTTAGAAAGGGGGCTTGAATCCAAAGGGATCTTCTCCGAAGAGGACGTGGTCTCTCGCAAGGAGGAGATCCGATATGGATGAGTGTAGCTCTATCTCCCAAATGAGCTATCACAATGCTAAACCTAGAAAGTTGGGCGAGGTGGAGTATATATAGTCTAGGGGGAGAAGGGATACATGGGCCTCGGCCCTTCACTCTGCGCAGACAGGGGAGGCCGGACGTCCGGGCCGGTCGGGCCAGATGTTCGGGCTTTCAGACGATGCCGGATGTCCGGGCTGGGGAGGCCGGATGTCCGAGCTAGAGTGGTGGCATTTGTTGATGTCGGGTTCAGAGGGGCTAGATTTCTGGGCTGGAGGCCGGATGTCCGGGGGCTCGGGAGAGGCCGGATGTCCAGGCTGTCGGGGCCGGATGTCCGGGGCCTGTAGCTTCTGGCGGCTGTGTTGCTGTAGTGGATGACGCTCCAGGGGCCGGATGTCCGGGGCCTGGGAGATGTTCTTGGCTCCTCCCGTTGGTTCTCCTCATCCGTGGACTTGGGGACTTGTACATCTTCATGCGCGTCTTCGGGAGGGTCCTCTTGGTGCCTAATCATGCACAACACCTCGGACATAGGTAGTAGCCATGTCTCATGCATAGAAAGTGGAAGTCCGGAGAGGAGTGAGTTCACCTTATCTTCGATAGCCTTGGCTCGGGCTCGTGTCATTGGTCCAAGTGGTGTCGTTGGAGGTGTAGGTGCGTCCATGGGGATGATCTTGGGATGCTCCGCATCAACACCTGATATATGTATTGTAATTGAATACTCGTGGTGACAATGGGGTATCGTATTGATTCACTTGATATATGTTTTGGCACTCAACTCGCGGATTCCTGAGGTGACATTGGGGTAATCTTTGCATAGGGGTTGATGCATGTTCTTGTCTTTGTTTCTCCGGTAGAAATCTTGGGGCGCTCTTTGAAGTTCTTTGTGTTTGATTGAATATTATGAATCTCAATTAGTTTTGGTGTTATTTTAGTACGAACTCTTGGTTAGATCGATTGGAAAGAATAGCTTCGTGTTATTTCCATAAGAACTCTAGGATAGATTGATCGGAAAGTATAGCTTTGAGGTGGTTTCGTACCCTACAAACAATTCCGTCTTATGTTCTCCGCTAGATAGGAACTTTGGAGTGATTCTTCGTTGGATGTTGAGGGATGCTTATATGATCCAATTATATTAGCATTGTTGAGAGGTTGCACTAAAAAAAGTACGGACCCTAGGCCTCATTTTCAAGCATTGCAATACCGTTTTTGTGCCCGTTTACTATTTTCTACCTTGTTGTTTTTATTTATTCAGACTATAAAAATATATTTCTACCATCCATATTACACTTTTATCATCATCTCTTCACCGAACTAGTGCACATATACAATTTACCATTGTATTAGGTGTGTTGGGGACACAAGAGATGTCTTGTATTTTGTTGCAGGGTCGTTTGAGACAGACCATCTTCATCCTATACCTCCCACAGATTGATAAACCTTAGGTCATCCACTTGAGGGGAAATTGCTACTGTTCTACAAAACTCTACGCTTGGAGGCCCAACACGTGTCTACAAGAATAAAGTTGCGTAGTAGACATCAGGCTGGAACGTAATGCTAAACAATGGTTATTTATACAGAGGAATTTATGCCTCCAACTTAGTTGCAAGGCTGAGAGTTTCACCTTGGCTGAATGATCCTGTTTTACCTAATAGATATTTAGACATTGATGGAATGAAGTGTCATGAGTTAATTAAATATAAGGCCACAAACTACAACTATAACTTGATGTTCAATAAAAAACCTATTGTACCTGTTATCTTGCCAGCACCTGCTCTCCTTGATTACCAGGGAAAAGGAAGATATTACATCTATGAGAGAGAGAGGTGTGTGAGTATAATGCAACAGTAGAAGCTGCACGCCAGGCTCAAGAGGCTGCACCAAGAGCCTCCATGAGCTATCATTCTGACTATTATCCAGGCTACAGGTGGTGATTACCAAGCTAGGAAAAAGCCTAAGCTTGGGGGAGTACGTATTTTCACCGACATTACATTCATGTTCACATACTTCATTCCAATTGTCGGTGTTCTTACCTTTCCATTGTATAATCCATGTTAGTTTTATTTTTTCGCTTTCCTTTTGTGTGTCTGAAAAACTGAGAAGATCCAAAAATATTTCTCGCTTCTTTTTGGCTTTTCTTTCTAGTTTAATTAGTTGTAGTATTAAAAGGAAACCCTAAAATATTTCCTGTTTCTTCTTTTGCTTGTTGGGAGCTTTCCCGTGTAAATAGTTTTTCCCGTTTTTGTTTTCCCTCGTTAATTTGCTTTCTTTAAGAAAAACTAAAAAGTCCAAAAATATTTCAGTGTGTTTCTCTGAAATTCTTTTCTTTTGTTGAGTAGTAATAGGGAGAAGACCACGATGAAAATGTTGAGTGGCTCTCATATGCACTATAATTTATCTAACAAATAGCCCAAATTATTTTGTCTTCTTCTTTAAATAAAATGTTTGCAGATTCCATCTTAGTCCATGGCACTCTTGCACTATTATTATTTTCATATCATTCAATCATGCAAGTGGAAGGAAATAATGACGATATATGATGAAGTGACTGTGGCAAGGAAAGGCGGGTATGAAATCAACTTGTTTTTGTTTTTGTAAATATGTTTAACTCAGTATCGATGATTCAGCATATTATGATTAAACAAGTTTGTGATGACAATTGTGAATTATAGTTGCTCCAGCCATGATTAAGTAGCTAGGAGCGGCTAATGATTTATCTTGGGTGTCAACATGCATTAAAATGATTGTGATGTAGTATGATGATATGACATCCTCCTCTAAATGTTTCAAGTGGCTTGACTTGGCGCATTTTCACGCATGTAGTCGATTCAAAAGCAACATAGCCTCCACGATATTTATGCTTGAAGTGCAACTATCCCTGGGTGGTTTTGGTAATTACTAACAACATATAACTCATTGAACTAATGCTATTTCAAGATGATCATTTCAGAAAGTTCAATGATTGGCATGGCATGGATCAGGAATGTGGACCCCTCAAAATACTAAGGACACACATTGGCTCAAGCTCAAGACTCTACATTTTCATTTTAGTGATCCAAGATCACATTGAGTCCATAGGAAAAGCCAATACTATTAAAAGGGGATGAGGTGTTGCTTAAAGGCTTGCTTGCTCAACATGCTTAGTGATATGCTCCAAAAACACTCAACCACTTTCTCATATTCACATATGTCCCAAACCAAAAGTCAAACTCGGCCCCACCAAAATGTTCTATCTGGCGCCACCGAGTTCACTTGACATAGCCACTGCCAGAAACCCTAGTCATTTCGGTCTCACTGATAGGGATCTCGGTCTCACCGAGATGGGATTGTAAACTCTCTGTTTCCCTTCGTAACATTTCGGCCCAACCGAGATGAGCAATTGGTCCCACCGAGTTTGCAATGCAAACTCTCTATTTCCCTTTACCTCCAAAAATCTTTGTGTCTACATTGCGTTTGCTCCCTCCAAATTCCTCCCTTTACCTCCATATGCAAACGTTTTACATTCCGCTGCTATACTCTTAGACTTGCATGTGTAGGTTGATTGCTTGACTTGTGCTTAGTTGCTAAAATCTGCCAAGACTTAAAATTGAGAAAAGGATAGATTTTTATTTGGTCAAGTATTCTAATCACCCCCCTCTAGACATACTTTTGATCCTACAAGCGGAATCAGAGCTTTGGTCTCCATTTGCCTTGATTTTCGTAGCTTTGGTGATCATAGCCTTGGTTTCACAACCTAGGAGAGTATGGCATCTAGCGAGGGAAATTACCACCGTAGAGGTCCTTACTTTTATGGTACTAATTTTGCTAGTTGGAAGCATCAGATTAAAATGCATATTCTTGGACATAACCCCGCCGTTTGGGCTATTGTGTGTATTAGCTTGCAAGGTGAATTATTTGATGGGAGAGAACTGAACCGTGAGGCTAGCATGGAAGAGTTGAAGATGATGCAATACAATGCACAATCTTGCGATATCCTTTTCAATGGATTGATCCCCGAAGAATTCAACAAAATCAGTCGTCTTGAGAATGCAAAGGAAATTTGGGATACTTTGTTTGATATGCACGAGGGTACCAACTCCATCAAGGAATCCAAATTGGATGTACTTTAAAGTCAACTTGACAAGTTCAAAATGAAGGATGGTGAAGGTGTCGCTGAAATGTTCTCTAGGCTTGCTCTCATCACAAATGAGATTGCCGGCTTAGGAAGTGAAGAGATGACCGACCGATTCATCATCAAGAAGATCCTAATAAGAGCCTTCGATGGAAAATATGATACCGTGTGCACATTGATCCAAATGATGCCCAACTACAAAGATCTCAATCCAAGGGAAGTCATTGGAAGAATTTTTGCGCATGAGATGTCACTCAAGGATAAGGAAGAGCTTCACAACAAGTCAAGTGGTGCTTACAAAGCCTCATGTGATGCTCCTACGTCATCAAGTGAGAAACAAGCCTTCAATGAAGAATTGAGCCTAATGGTGAAGAACTTCAACAAGTTCTACAAGAGTAGAACCAAGGAAACAAGTTCCAAGTCAAGGTCCTACAATGACAAAGGATCTTCGAGTCATGAACGAAATTGCTAAAATTGTGGAAGACCCGGACACTACTCCAATGAGTGTACGGCCCCCTACAAAAGAAGAGAAGATTCACCCAAAAGGAGAAGTAGAAGAGAAGAATCACCACCAAGAGAGAGAAGGAGTAGTTATGAATGGAGAACATCATGGAGAAGCAAGGATTCAGAAAGGAAGGACAAGTCATCAAGGAGCTACACAAAATGAAGACATCAAGCTCATGTTGGTGAATTGGTATCCGGCTCCGACTCCGACAATCACTCCGAAAGAAGTTATCACTCTGACTCCGAATATACTCAAGATGAAGGTGTTGCCGGTCTAGCACTTGTGTCAACCAACTCCTACGACATATTTGACTCTCCAAATGAAGGAATTAGAATATGCTTCATGGCGAAAGGCCCAAAGGTATCACACCCCGAGTATGTTGAATTCAATAATAATGAAGATGATTTGCTAGGTGATGATGATTTACTTGTTGATAACTCTAGTGATGAAAACTATGATGAACTTGCTATTAATCATGCTAATCAAGATAAACGAATGATGATGACAAGAAGGAGATTGAGCGTCTAACTAAAGAGCTAAAAACTCTTAAGTTAGCTCATGAAACTACCTTGGAAGATCATCGAGAACTTTTAAAGACTCATGAGAAGTTACGCTTTGAAAAGCTCAACCTTGAGAAAGATCATGGGTTCTTAAAAGCAATCAATGACGATCTTCGCAAGAAAAGTTCTTCTTAGATTGCCAAGCATTTACTCTTGTCTAATTACATGCCACAAGTTAAATCTAGCAACAATAGTAACAAAGATTCTTCTTCTAGTAGTAACAATAATCATGTTAAATCCAATGTTGTTGCTTCTAGTAGTTCTCTTGATTCCACTAATGATTCTCTTAGCCAAGTTACACTTGAGCAAGAAAATAGCTTATTGAAGGGAATTATAGAGAAAGGTGTTTAAAAGAGCCTTGCCAGAAGTAAGCAATTTGAGGAAATTGTATGCAAGCAAGGAAGGCATCGGAAGAATCAAGGTGTTGGTTTTGAACGAAAGTTCAATGCCAATGAAGTTGAGTGGGAAGAAGATCAATACCCTAGGACGAAATTTGTTCCTCAACAAGAGAAGTATGATCCTACTTCTTTCCAAGGGACACAAGCTCAAGATGATCTTCCACCACAAGACCACAAGCAAAAAGGCAAGGACAAGCTTCAAGAGGAGATTGATGCATTTGAAGAAGCTCCTAAGGCCTTGGTCAAGTGGGTTCCCAAGACTACATCAAGTTCTATTTCATCAAGTATGACTACAACTCCAAGGATTCTCATTAAGATGATGTGGACCCCGAAGAAGAAGAACTAGAGAGTTCTTGAGGGTGACTCCGCCAACATACTTCACTCATATCATTTTGGCGAGGACAAGTGCAAACAACTTCCACATCTTGGACTAGTTCAAGGAGTCACAAACCCTCTTCTTGGTAAGACAAGAGACAAGGTAACCTATTGCCTTCATGGGCATCATCTTGTGTGAACATCACTCTATGTCTATGGATATCCTTGTTTGTTCCTTGTGGGACTAACCCGTGTCGGTATTGAAAGTGCAACTCACTCCAATGGATTGCTCCAATTGATCTACATCAACATTGAGGATCCACATCTTCAAGTTCTACATGAAGTCATCATCGACAAAACCCAAGGTTAGTTCATCCCTCTTAGGGGGATATCACGTCTAGGGGGAGCTTTACTCTAATCAATTGAGCTAAATCAACTCTAATGGTGTGAACACAACAATGCCTTATGTAAAAGTGGTAACCCCACTTGTGCTTGAACGATGAGTACGACCTACGATCAAATGTTCTCATATGACTCCTAAGTCAATATACTCATATATAGATCACCTAGTCATTGCCAATTGCTTGATAGATGCTAGAGTGTTTGTGCATGCTTTGCCACATATTTCATTTGCCATTTTATTGTGTGAGCATGTTGATTGCATATTTTACTCATTGGAGGACATCCACTTGTTGTTTTGATTGTTTGGCCTTTTCTCTTTTGCCAAGTGGATGGACAAGAATGCCTAAGAAACTCCTCTAGCTATCTATGCTTTTCTTGTCTCAAACTCTATTCATGCTACATCACAAAGTTTGATCAAGTTAGATTCGAATCACTCTGTGTGAGGAGCACTCGGAGTCCCCGATTTGTCATAGAACTTCCAAAACCTCTCTGTGCATTTCGGTCTGACCAATCCATCCACTTCGGTCACACCGAGTTCATTAAGTTGATCGAGGTTTTCAATCTCGTTGCAACCGATTTGAACTTTTCGGTCACACCGAGTTGCAGTAACCGCTTGCGATTATGCATCTCGGTGCCACCGAGTTGTTCCACTCGGTCACACCGACAGGGTCAGGATATATATACCCACGGGTGAGATTTTGGAAATTTCATCAAACCTCCTCAGCCCGCGTGTGTCTTGCTCTACCGCCTTGGGTCTCCGGATCATCTCCTCGTCACCAGCAACCTCCCACCACTGGTTTCCATCGTTGTCAACGGGATTCTACCCCGCCGTTGTTGCCGTAGCGAACTCCCCCGAGCTAGGGTATGAGTTCAATCTTGTGTGCTAATTCCTTACTCCAATTCCTAGCAAATTGCTTTGCCATGATCATTACCACGTATAAAATCAATCTATCCATAGAAAACTTCCTTTAGGTTAGGTTTGATTCGAAAATTTAGGGTTAGGTATCTGCCGAACTCAGACTGACCGAGTTATAGAAATCGGTTCCACCGATTTGGCTTAGGCCATTGCACATGCGCTTTTTTGTCTGACTGAAAATTGCAAATCGGTGTGACCGAATTCGACTCTCTGTGAAACCCTAGCAATCTCGGAGCCACCGAACTGTGACTCGGTCTGACCGAGTTCACTAGTTTAGACTCCAACAGTTGCTTCGGTATCACCGAGTTTAACAAATTGGTAACTGCGAAATGATTTCTGTGGAGAACTAAAACTAAGTTTTTGAATCATTTGTTTTGCAAAAACTCTGCACTTTGTCATGCTCATCTATTCTACCTCATCTATTTCTATTCGCAGGGTTTGCTGTCAGTTTGCTTGCCAAAATATCTAACCAAAGCGATGGTCAGAACAAGTCAGAAAAGCAAGTGCAAATGAGTGAGGGCACTAGTCCCTCAAGCAGCTATGATGAGGGCAGCAGGAGCACTCCTAGTAATTTGCCTAAGGCAGCCACTAGATCAAGGAAGAAGAGAAACTCAGATTCTCAGGATGAGGACTATGTGGCTACAGAGGAGGAAATTAGCTCCAAAAACGAAGTGTTGAAGAAAGAATATGGTAGTGCTGCAACAACAAACCCTGGACTGCATAAGAAGACCCCTGCCAAGAGGGTGCCAACCTTAAAGGCCAGGGCCTCAACTGCTAAAACTTCTAAGCCAACTGAAGAGGCTGCTGGAGAGGGTAAGAAAAGAAAAGAGAGGGTCAAGAAGACCACTGCCAGAGTCATTGCTAGATCCTCTATAATGAGAGAGCCAAAAGAAGATGAAGAGGAAGAGGATGTTGCACCAGCACACAAGTCCCAGAAGCTTATGGGGGATGCCATTAAGTCATGGGCTGTCACTTCAAAGCCCAAGACTGCCCCCAAGGCTGTTGCTCAAGCTCATAAGCCTTCTAAGCCCAGGAGAAGCACCAGGAACATCCTAGTTGAAGAGAAGAACAAGGCCCCAGTGCCTGAAGTTGAATAAGAAGATGCAAAAGCCCAAGTGCTGAGGAGACTGAAACCAAAGATTCCAGAACACAATGACACTCATCCAGTGGCTGAGGATAAGAACATCAGGAAGGATGCAGGACTGAGACTTTGGAGACAGTTTGATCCATATGCTGTGAGGAGGAAGACTGCAGTGGACTATAGGTTCCACACCAAAGAACAACAAGACTTCTATGAAACTATTTTGGTTGACAAGAAAACTATAGTCTATGATATGAAATGGGTTGATTGGGAATTCATTGATGAGAATGAAGATTATTTTCCAGGAGTACATGAAAGCTTCAAAGCTTGTGGAGTTGATGAGTTTTTGGGTAGAATCTTACGAAATTGAATGATGAGATCATTATGCAGTTCTATTCTACATCTCATTTCTATCCAGATGGTAGAATTGTTTGGATGTCTGAGGGTACAAGGTACCAATCAACTGTTGATGAGTGGGCCAAGTTGATCAATGCCCTAGAAGAGCATGAGGATGATTTGGATGTGTATTCTAAGAAGAAGAAAGATCACAACTCTATGGCAAACATGTACAAGGAGATCCTAGACAAAGCTTTAGAGACACACAAGCTTGGATCTATGCAATATTTGTTGTCTGGTCTGCCTACAATCAACACAATATTGAGGCATACTCTGTTACCCTAATCTGGAGATCACAAGATGATCAGAGGCCATTCAATCAATTTGCTGTAGATATTTGATGTTCCTCAAAAATTGAAGGTCATGAGTCTGATTGTTGAGACAATCAAGAGGACTGCTGCAGGTCAGAAAAGATCTTGTGGGTATGCTCCACACATTCAGGTGCTCATCAACTCCAAGATGGGCACATGCACTTACTTGTTGGACAAGGAGCATTTACCTTTGCATCTAGAATTTGAGGATAACACAGTTGTGATAAATGAGGATGATCCTTCATCATTGCAAGCACAAGAGAAGAGAGCAAAGGCAAAGGCAGAAAAGGATGCAAGGATGCCAAGTGTTGAGGAATCATCTCAGGTGTTCTTAAAGAGCAAACAAGATCAGCTAGCTTATCTAATTCAAGGAACTTTGAGGATTGAGAAGGGCTTGGCCACCCAGACTCAGAATCAGGAGAGCTTGGAGAGGATTTTTGAGACCAAGTTTTATGATCTTGATCTGAAAGTGACTGAGATACAGACTGTAGTCGAGCAGCTCCAGGAGTAAGTAGACGAGAAGAAAGGGAAGGCAACTACGGATGTTTTTTCAGCGAGTGCCAAGAGGTCAGAGGTCAGCTACAGTTCCAGTGCTAGATACAAGAGCTACTTCATCTACACCAGCAGCAACAGCTTCAGTACCACCTCCAGCAACTACTCCACCAGCTCCAACAACATCTATTGATGCCTTCGTCCTTGGAGTTCTCTCTACACCACCTCTCGAATACCAAGCCTGAGAGACGCTGATACGTCTCCAACATATCTATAATTTTTGATTGTTCCATTTTATTATATTATCATTTTTGGATATTTATGGGCTTTATTATACACTTTTATATTATTTTTGGGACTAACCTATTAACCGAAAGCCCAGTGCAAATTGCTGCTTTTTGCCTATTTCAGTGTTTCGCAGAAAAGGAATATCAAACGGAATTAAACCTTCGCGAGGATCTTTTTTGGAACAAACGTGATCCAGGAGACTTGGAGTGGACGTCAAGGAAATAGCGAGGTGGCCACGAGGTAGGGCGGCGCACCCCCTACCCTCGTGCGCCCCTCGCAGCTCCACCGACCTACTTCTTTCGCCTATAAATACTCTTATACCATGAAAACATCCAGGGGAGCTACGAAACCACTTTTCCACCGCCACAACCTTCTATACCCGTGAGATCCCATCTGGGGACCTTTTCCGGCGATCTGCTGGAGGGGGAATCGATCACGGAGGGCTTCTACATCAACACCATAGCCTCTCCGATGATGTGTTAGTAGTTTACCACAGACCTTTGGGTCCATAGTTATTAGCTAGATGGTTTCTTCTCTCTCTTTGCATCTCAATACAAAATTCTCCTCGATGTTCTTGGAGATCTATTCGATGTAATTCTTTTTGTGGTGTGTTTGCCGAGATCCGATGAATTGTGGGTTTATGATTAAGATTATCTATGAACAATATTTGATTCTTCTCTGAATTCTTATATGCATGATTTGATATCTTTGCAAGTCTCTTTGAATTTCTAGTTTTGTTTGGCCTACTAGATTGATCTTTCTTGCAATGGGAGAAGCGGTTAGCTTTGGGTTCAATCTTGCAGTGCTCGGTCCCAGTGACAGAAAGGGAACAGACACGTATTGTATTGTTGCTATCGAGGATAAAAATATGGGGTTTATATCATATTGCTTGAGTTTATCCCTATACATCATGTTATCTTGCCTAATGCATTACTCTGTTCTTATGAACTAAATACTCTAGATGCATGCTGGATAGCGGTTGATGTGTGGAGTAATAGTGGTAGACACGGAATCGCTTCGGTCTACTTGACACGGACGTGATGCCTATTGTCGGTGTCAAAACCGGTGCATCTCGGGTAGGGGGTCCCGAACTGTTCGTCTAGGCCGGATGGTAACAGGAGGCGAGGGACACGAAGTTTTACCCAGGTTCAGGCCCTCTTGATGGAGGTAAAACCCTACGTCCAGCTTGATTAATATTGATGATCTGGGTAGTACAAGAGTAGATCTACCACGAGATCGGAGAGGCTAAACCCTAGAAGCTAGCCTATGGTATGATTGTTGTTCTGTATGTTGTCCTACGGACTAAAACCCTCTGGTTTATATAGACACCGGAGAGGGTTAGGGTTACACAAAGTCGGTTACAATGGTAGGAGATCCACATATCCGTATCGCCAAGCTTGCCTTCCACGCCAAGGAAAGTCCCTCCCGGACATGGGACGAAGTCTTCAATCTTGTATCTTCATAGTCCAGGAGTTCGGCTGAAGGTATAGTCCGGCCATCCGGACACCCCCTAATCCAGGACTCCCTCAGTAGCCCCTGAACCAGGCTTCAATGACGACGAGTCCGACGCGCAGATTGTCTTCGGCATTGCAAGGCAGGTTCCTCCTCCAAGTACTTCATAGAAGATTTTGAACACAAAGATAGTGTCTGGCTCTGCAAAATAAGTTTCCACATATTGCCATAGAGAGAATAATATTTACACAAATCTAATTTGCTGACGTATTCCGTAGTGTGACACCGCACCATGGCCAAACCCTTATTCGAATCGTTTTATTGTCCCACCTCAGCGTGTCATGCAAGGCGGTTTCCTTGGCACGTCTCGTCGAAGCAGAGATCGTGTCCCCTTATTCCGGGATTCTCATCGATACAGGCGTGGGTAACCCAACCGCTTCTATGACTCCTAGACTATAGGCAAGTCCAAACGGCCACGGAGAGGACGCTTGATATTCACCCTCTTTATAAAGGGACAAGGATTTTATTTTTTCCCTCCCATGCTCAATCGAATCCTTCCCCCACCTCAAGCTCAAACACCCAAAGTTCAGGTCAGGCGCTCCGAACCTTCAATCATGTCCGGATCTAGCCTTCAAGCCCGATGGATGCCTTCCTCTGTCACAGAAGAAGACATCAAAAAGTTGAGGGAGGCCAGATATCTGACCGCTGAGGTTTCGCATCGGCTGCCTGCCCGAGGGCAGGCCGTCCCCTCCCCCGAACCCAACGAGAACATCGTGTTCGTCTATCACTTCCTATGAGGTCTAGGCCTTGCTCTGGATCCTTTCGTCAGGGGTTTGATGTTTTATTACGGGCTAGATTTCCATGATCTAGCTCCGGACTCCTTCCTTCATATCACGACATTTATTGTCGTGTGTGAGGCCTTCCTCCGGGTTACCCCTCACTTTGGCCTGTGGCTCAAGACCTTTGAAGTAAAGCCGAAGATGATCGAGGGGCAACATGCATCGTGCGGAGGTGCTTCAATATGCAAGATGACGGGAGCTCCATGGCCCAAAGGTTCCATTCCAGAGGTGTCTGAATTGTGGCAACAGGAGTGGTTCTACATCACAGCTCCTAGAAGTGCCAAGTGGGCGGCCGCCCCTGTTTTCCGCTCGGGCCCTCCCCCACAACTGATGTCATGGATCAGTAGAGGTCTGAGCTGGGGTCCAGCCAAGGACGTGCCTATACTGCAAAGCCGCATTCGAGATCTCTTCAATGGAGATTTTAGTTTGGTTGCGGTAATACAAGTTATGCTGGTTTGTCAAGTCCAGCCTTGCAAACGCCAGCCCCTTCGTTTGTGGGAGTTCAATCCCGAGGGACCGCGTGTCATTCAAAATTTCCTCAGCCTGACGCACGAGGAGATGTACAAGTCATTCTTCGGACCTCAGGTAGAGTGTCCAGAAATCACCGAGGACGTGGGCCTGAGCAGTAACCGCGCCGCCGAACAGGTATGGAATCTTCCGGCCGAACATACTATCTCTCATTTGTTACGAAGTTATTTCTGAGAGTTTGCTTTTTGACCAGGACTGGCTAACGAAGGCGAAGTTGATTCGGTGTTCGGCCCCCCTCCCTGAGGGTTTGGACAATCCGGTATTGGAAAAGATGCTCCAGGTCGCACCTTTCCCGGAGCCCTTGAAGGAAGATACTGGGGAGGATAATACGGGCGGACACGGGCCCCCAACGCTGCCCATTCTAATCGAGAGAGCGAGCGTCTCCATGAAGGAAGACGACCGGAGGAGGAAAAGGACTGCGCCCGGGGATTCGGAAGCTGAAGCTTCCAAACGGGAGAAGAAGTCTCCCATAGAGGGTCCTTCCTTGGGGGGTGCTTTTGCCGCACAAAGTCCGTGGGGGGATCAATTCTCCAGCGAGTCATAAGTGACCCGAAATACTTTAATAGTACAGGTATGCCATCTTTTTCTTCTGAGAAAATAACCACCGCATATATCTTTGCAGTTCGGGCCTTAGCCCCTCTCAAATGAGCTCGTCTTTGGGGGATCTTCTTCCAGAGATGATGGAGAGCGAAACGCCTCCTCCAGACTCCTCTGCTCCGGAAGCGGGCGACCCCGAAGTGTCGTCGTGGAGGGCCTCTCTGAGTCCGGTGAGGCCAGAAGATAATCCCATTGACCCCCGAAGCTCCCAGTGTCCGGCTCCCGAAGAGAGCAGACAAAAGAGTCCGGCACCGTCTGGTGTGCGATCGGATGTTCTGAGGGAGTTGGTGGGGGGAGCGGCCATCTCAGATGAACACCGTATGCTGATGAATACGGTGATGGAGAGAATCTCGTCCGCCGAAAGCAGATTGCATGAAGCTTTTATGAGTCTACTGACAAGCTTTGAGGTACATAAAATAATGTATGATAGTCCTGCACATGCTAGGTGTGCCCTGTGTAGATAGTAGCCCTTGAGACTCTGGTTGTCGTCGGAAACGATGACAAATAGAGGATCATATTCCCAAGTAATAACCATACTACCTCTATGTGCAGGTGATGGAAGCTCCGGTGGCTAGCCGGACTAGCGAGTTTGCCCATTTAAAACGGCAGTTGGATGCGGCAGACGCCGACATCGAGCTTGTTAACAAAAGGCTTGATGAGGCACAGGGTAAGTGTCACTATCTGGTAAACGCCACATAGTAAGAGCAGCATGATGCCAGTATCTTTAATATGTTGTGACTGCAGATGGACCTGCCACTGTTGAAGCCTTGCGGGAAGAACTTGCCCGAGCCAAGGAACAAGCGAGGTTTGGTAATGCGGCTGCTTTGAAGGCGGCCGAAGAGTTGAAAGCCGAGAAGGCCGTGCATGGCGAGAGCCGAGATAAGATGGCCAAGATGGCCATAGAATTAAAAGCTGCCGCCGACCGTTGCCTGGTTCTTGAAAAGGAAAACCTAGCGAAGGCATCGGACCTTGAGAAGGCTGCTGTGACGAGAAAAGACATCTGCTCTGCTATGAGAGCGAAGAAGGAGGAGCTGCGGGAAGCCGGGGATATTGTAGCTGGGAAATCCTTTATGTTGCGGAGGAAGTTCGGAGATCCACGGTATGCCCCTCTGGATTGGCTGTGGAGTTCGGAGGATGTGGATATGGATTTGGCGGCGAGCGCTACCGATGCGGCCAAGTACTTCCAGGGTCAGACGGACCGTGAAGTGGACCAGCTGTTTTGGACACAATTCCATTCTCCCGAGCGTCCGCTTTCATTGACTGACCAATTAGCCGAATGGGCCGAACTGAATAGGTTGTCTGGACTCGCCATGAGGTCTGTTGTGGATCAGCTATGGCCGGAAAGGCCAAAACCGAACAGCTATTTCAGCTTGGTGCAGCAGTTCCTTGATGTGGTGCCGCGCATTAATGCGATGAAGAGGTCAGCATGCATAGAGGGCTCATGGATGGCCTTTGCCCGTTTTAAAGCATACTCGGCGGAGATGGATGCTACCACTGTTGCAGCGCGGGATTCGGCCATAGGCCGAATGGCTGCTGAGCACTACTTTGAAGAAGTTCTTGAGGGTGCTCATTTGATAGAGACCCAGTGCTCAAAAAATATTATGTTTGAGTGATATGTAATCTCATTGTAAGCGAAATGCTTTTATAAATTTTTATAAGGCTATTTTTATACTTTTGCCTGAAAGTAATATGATGCCTCCTGGGCGGCCGTTTATGTATACATGTGTATAACCTGAAAGATTGCAGCCGTCGGCTTCAACCCCCATGCATATAATGCGGAGGTGCTCACAAAAAACACGCGTTCACACTTAACCCAACGTCTTGGTCCTATTAAGGAGGTGATAGCTGAGCGAGCGAGGCAACCGGATTATAATGCTTTAGCACTTTCACTTAGCCATAGGAGTTTGACAGTGGGGCTACTAGATAGCCCCTGGTGGCTCCGCACTCTCCCGATCCCGGGGTGCGTACATGCCTGGCCGGAAAACGGCCCTTCGTTAAGGCGGAGGAATTCTAACATTCCAACAGGTCATCGAGTGGTTAACCAGTCTGACGCTATATCATGACAGTCAGTTTTCGGCTTTCTCTACTGAGGTACTCGTCCAGATGAACCAGGGCACAATCGCAGTAGTTCTCCTAGTGCTACCTTAGCCGGTAAAGCGGAACGTAAGGCACCAAAACACAGGAGCCGGGAAAACCCAACATTTGACCAAAGACAATGATTCGGAGTTGATGCATATAGGGCCAAACTCGCGATGCCAAACACTCCCTAAGGTCTTTGTGGTATAAACCAGGCCTAAATAATGGCCTTTGTAAGAAGCCCCTTGTGTCCAGCTACGTGCATTGTTCTGGCGTGGCCACATTCCAAGACGTCAGCATCCTTCTCAATGGTGGATATGTATCAACAAGAGACAGTAAAAAAGGTTTACGCAGGGTCTTAATCTAAAAAGAATCCTTGGAGCGGGTCCCTGCTGCACGTCTGCGTCTGTGTCTCCGTTGTGCCGTATCCTGGACGGGTGTAGCACGATGATCGTCTGTAAAAGAGAGGAATTTAGGTGAAAAAGTTGTCGTGCAAAAAGATAGTTTTTAAATAAACCATGTATAATTCAAGATGAGAAAAAATTGCCACTTGTCTGCGCGCGTTGAGCCCCTTGTATTGAAAAATAGGGGTGTGACCATTTATTCGGTATAAATAGCGGTGCCGGACTTGATTAGTTGTGTCTGAGGTCTTGACGACCTATTGGATGCTTTCGCTGGTCCGGGCGCCTTTAGTGTGCGGCTGCCAAGGCAGCCGCACTCTCTTTGGCACTCAGAGATCGCTTGATATTTTCGTTCACTGAAATGATGCCACGTGGACTGGGCATCTTGAGTGTGAGGGAGGCGTAGTGTGGTATTGCATTAAAGCGAGTGAAAGCTTCGCGTCCGAGCAGTGTTGATAGCCGCTTTGGAACGGAGCGATGTGGAAGGTTAAATGCTCACGACAGAAGTTATCGGGGGAGACGAATATAACTTGTAGTAGGAGGGAGCCCGTACAACGAGCCCCTGGGCCTGGCGTTACTCCTTTAAAGGTAGTATTGCTATGGCGAATTTTTATTGGGTCTAACCCCATCCTGCGGATTGTATCCTGATATATTAGGTTTAGATTGCTGCCACCGTCCATCAAGACTCATGTGAAGTGATATCCGCCAATTACTGGGTCTAATACCAGGGCAGCCCATCCTGCGCGTCGGATCCTTGCTGAGTAATCGCAATAGTCGAAAGTGATCGGTTGAGACGACCAGTGGCAGGACTTCGCGGTGACAGGAACTTGGGTATATTTTCCTGGGAGTGCCGCGTTGTTTTTTCCCTTTATCACGTGTAACACGTTTACTGTTTTGACTTCTGGTGGAAATTTCTTTTGTTCCCCAGTGTCTTGCTTGGCAGGCTCGTCCTCGTCTTCACTCGGTGTATCCTCCCCCTTTTGTACAACGTTGAGCTTGCCGGACTTCTTGAAGACCCAACATTCTCTATGGGTATGATTAGCAGGTTTACCAGGGGTACTATGGATCTGACATATTTGGTCCAGAATTTTGTTGAGGCTGGACAGTTCATCCCTGGTGCCTTTAGAGGGCGGCTTTTGCTGACCTGGCCGAGAGCTTTTGAATCTGGCGTTTACTGTCGTGCCCTTCGTGTTGTCTTCTTTATTCCGGCGTTTGTTATTGCTGTTGCGCCGTGATTTCCCGTTTCCATCTCTAACTTCAGATGTACCGGGGTCGCTGGTGCTGCATCTGGCTAGCCAGCTGTCCTCACCCGCGCAAAAGCGGGTCATGAGGCTTGTTAATGCGGCCATCGTTCTTGGCTTATTTTGGCCGAGGTGTCTGGCGAGCCATTCGTCATGGACGCTATGCTTAAAAGCTGCCAAGGTTTCAGCGTCCGGACAGTCGACAATCTGGTTCTTTTTAGTAAGAAACCTGTTCCAAAGCTTTCGGGCTGACTCTCCGGGCTATTGAGTTATATGACTCAAATCGTCCGCATCCGGAGGTCAGACATAAGTCCCTTGAAAATTTGCCCGAAAGGCGTCTTCGAGCTCTTCTCGACTTCTAATGGAGCTTTCAAGGAGGCCTTTAAGCCAGTGATGATCTGGCCCTTTGAGCTTGAGGGGTAAGTACTTGATGGCGTGGAGATCATCTCCTCAAGCCATATGGATATGAAGGATGTAGTCCTCAATCCAGACCCCAGGGTCTGTTGTTCCGTCGTATGTCTCTATGTTTATGGGTTTGAATCCCTCTGGAAATTCATGGTCCAGCACCTCATCGGTGAAACATAGGGGGTGTGCGGCACCCTTGTAGCTGGGTGTACCGCGTTGTTCGGATGTTTGTTGTGTTGCATTGTATGTTGGGGCGCGCTTGCGTGGTCCATAGATGGATCTTGTTGCGCTGTCCTTTGGGTGCGAGCCCTCGCATGGGTCGCGTGTTGTATTGTGAGTGGCGTTGTATGCTGCTCTGTGTTGGCAGAGGGGCCGTCTATCCGGCCAGGTGGCTGCTTTGATATTTGGTTGTGGGGGGTCTGAGGCCTCTTCATCGAATTCAGGTAGCAGCTTCTGCTTTGGGTAGCTCTTGGAGGGGCGATTGTCGCCGTACCTCGCTGCTGTGTTGAGTATGTTACTCCATCTGATTTGGAGTGTGTCTTGCGCAGCCTTGAGCCTTTTCTTCTGCTTTTTAAGACTCCTTGCGGTGGCAACAAGCCTTTTACGGGCATTCTGCTGCTCCGGGTGCCTGTCCGGCGTTATGTCGTCCGGACTATTATCCTTGATAGAATTTGTTTGTTCGGTTTGATTATCTAGATTGCCGTTGTCCGGCAGCGGTTCGCCCTGCTCCAGCGCTGGGTCTGTGTGATCGTTATTTCTGTCGAGGCAGGATTTGGGGCGGCGCTTGCGTCGCCGCTTTGACTGCTTCTCGAGGGAACAAGCCTTCGGTGCGTCCTTCCGCTCCTCGTCATCATCTTTTGGTGCGTCCACCATGTATACGTCATATGATGAGGTGGGCGTCCAGCGCCCTATGGGCGGTGGTTCTTCTTCGCCTCCCGCATCGTCCTCCATACCGTCGATGTTTTCAGAGTCGAAGTCGAGCATGTCGATTAAATCGTCGACAGTGGCGACAAAGTGGGTGGTGGGTGGGCGTCGAATTTCTTCGTCTTCCGCGTCCCAATCCTGCTGGCCATGATCCGGGCAGGGCTCTCTTGACAAAGAGAGAGACTTTAGTGATTTCATAATATCGCCGAAGGGCGAGTGCTGAAAGATGTCCGCGGCGGTAAACTCCATGATCGGCGCCCAATCGGATTCGATAGGCAGGGGCGCGGAAGGTTCGGAGTCCGGGGAGGAGTCCGGCTCCTTGGAGTCACGAGTCTCGCGGAGTGCGGGGTGGGTGTTCCGCTCGATTGTTGTTGGGATCGCAGCCCCCGAGGCGGCATCCAACCACCCATCCTCGATCGGCGTAGTTGGCTCTGAATTAAGGGTCGAAGCCGATGCGGGTGCGGCCTCCAGGGCACTGTTCGGCAACAGAGCTAGATCATACCCGTCGTGACAGTGCGGCGCGCTCGGCAGTGGCTTGACTCCGTCGAAGATCAAGTCCCCGCGGATGTCAACCGTGTAGTTTAAACTTCCAAACCTGACCAGACGGCCAGGGGCGTAGCTTTCGATCTGCTCCAGATGGCCAAGCAAATTAGCCCGCAGTGCAAAGCCGCCAAAGACAGAGGTCTGTCCGGGGAGACAAGTTTCACCCTGGACCACATCACTATCGATGATAGTAGGAGCCATCAAGCCTGACAGCGACGACACAGAGGAACTCTCAATGAAAGCACCAATGTCGGTGTCAAAACCGGCGGATCTCGAGTAGGGTTCCCGAACTGTGCGTCTAGGCCGGATGGTAACAGGAGGCGAGGGACGCGAAGTTTTACCCAGGTTCGGGCCCTCTTGATGGAGGTAAAACCCTACGTCCTACTTGATTAATATTGATGATATGGGTAGTACAAGAGTAGATCTACCATGAGATCGGAGAGGCTAAACCCTAGAAGCTAGCCTATGGTATGATTGTTGTTCTGTATGTTGTCCTATGGACTAAAACCCTCCGGTTTATATAGACACCGGAGAGGGTTAGGGTTACACAAAGTCGGTTACAATGGTAGGAGATCCACATATCCGTATCGCCAAGCTTGCCTTCCACGCCAAGGAAAGTCCCTCCCGGACACGGGACGAAGTCTTCAATCTTTTATCTTCATAGTCCAGGAGTCCGGCTGAAGGTATAGTCCGGCCATCCGGACACCCCCTAATCCAGGACTCCCTCACCTATGTTCATGATCATGCCTAGATATCATCATAACTATGCGCTTTTCTATCAATTGCTCGGCAGTAATTTGTTCACCCACCGTAATATTTGCTATCTTGAGAGAAGCCACTAGTGAAACTATGGCCCCCGGGTCTACTTTACATCATATAAGCTTTCGATCTACAATTCTAGTTTACTATCTATTTTGCAATCTTTACTTTTCAATCTATACAACAAAAATACCAAAAATATTTATCTTATTATCTCTATCAGATCTCACTTTCATAAGTGAACGTGAAGGGATTGAAAACCCCTTTTCTCGCGTTGGTTGCGAGGTTCTTGTTTGTTTGTGCAGGTACTAGGTGACTTGCGTGTAGTCTCCTACTGGATTGATACCTTGGTTCTCAAAAACTGAGGGAAATACTTACGCTACTTTGCTGCATCACCCTTTCCTCTTCAAGGGAAAACCAACATATGCTCAAGAGGTAGCAAGAAGGATTTCTGGCACCGTTGCCGGGGAGATTTGCACCAAGTCAAGCAAGATTTGATCTCCCGTCAACTAGCCATTTCTAGCACCGTTGCCGGGGAGATCTACGCCAAGTTAAGACATACCAAGTACCCATCACACACTCTTATCCCTCGCATTACATTATTTTCCATTTACCTCTCATTTTCCTCTCCCCCACTTCACCCTTGCCATTTTATTTGCCTCTTTTCCGTTTGCCCTTTTTCTGTTCGTCTCTTTTCGCTTGCCTCTTGTGTGATTGTTTGTTGGATTGATTTTATGTCACGATGGCTCAAGATAATACTAAATTATGTGACTTTTCCAATACCAACAATAATGATTTTATTAGCACTCCGATTGCTCCTCTTATCGATGTTGAATCTTGTGAAATTAATATTGCTTTGCTGAATCTTGTCATGAATGATCAATTTGCTAGCCTTCCTAGTGAAGATGTTGCTACCCATCTAAACAGCTTTGTTGATTTATGTGATATGCAAAATAAGAAAGATGTGGATAATGATATTGTTAAATTGAAGCTATTTCCATTTTCGCTTAGAGATCATGGTAAAACTTGGTCCTCTTCTTTGCCTAAAAATAGTATTGATTCATGGAACAAGTGCAAAGATGCTTTTATCTCTAAGTATTTTCCTCCCGCTAAGATCATCTATCTTAGAAACGATATTATGAACTTTAAGCAACTTGATCATGAGCATGTTGCACAAGCTTGGGAGAGAATGAAATTAATGATACGTAATTGCCAGACACATGGTTTGAATTTATGGATGATTATACATAATTTTTATGCTGGATTGAATTTTGCTTCTAGAAATCTTTTGGATTTGGTTGCGGGAGGCACTTTTATGGAAATTACTTTAGGTGAAGCAACTAAACTCCTAGATAATATTATGGTTAATTATTCTCAATGGCACACCGAAAGATCTACTAATAAAAAAGTTCATTCGATAGAAGATATTAATGTTTTGAGTGGAAAGATGGATGAGCTTATGAAATTGTTTGCTAATAAGAGTGCTTCTTCTGATCCTAATGATATGCCTTTATCCACTTTGATCGAGAATAATAATGAATCTATGATGTGAATTTTGTTGGTAGGAAAATTTTTGGTAACAACGCATATAGAGGAAATTTCAATTCTAGGCTGTTTCATAGTAATTCCTCTAATAATTATGGTAATTCCTACAACAAATCTTATTGAAATTTACGAATTATGCCCATTGATTATGCCCTCTGATTTTGAGACTAGTGTTAAAGAATTTACGAATTCGCAAAAGAATTTCAATGCTTTGCTTGAAGAAAAATTGCTTAAGATTGATGAGTTGGCTAGGAACGTGGATAGAATTTCTCTTGATGTTGATTCTTTGAAACTTAGATCTATTCTACCTAAGCATGATATCAATGAGTTTCTCAAAGCCACGAGAATTTCCATTGATGAGTGCAAAGAAAGAACCGCTAGGATGCGTGCTAAAAAGGATTGCTTTGTGAAGGTGTGTTCTTCTAGTTTTCATGATAATAATGATGAAGATCTAAAAGTGATTAGTGTGTCTCCTTTTAAATCTTTGTTTTCCAATATGAATCTTAATAAAGATGGGACTGGAGATGAGTCAACTTTAGTTAGAAGGCGTCCCAATGATTCGGAGTTTCTAGATCTTGATGCAAAAATTGATAAAAGTGGGATTAAAGAGGTCAAAACTTTACATAGCAATGAACCCGCTATTTTGGATTTCAAGGAATTTAATTATGATAATTGCTCTTTGATAAATTGTATTTCCTTGTTACAATTCGTGCTCAATTCTCCTCATGCTTATGATCAAAACAAAGCTTTTACTAAACACATCGTTGATGCTTTGATGCAATCCCATAAAGAAAAGCTTGAACTAGAAGTTTCTATTCCTATAAAACTTTATGATGAGTGGGAACCTACTATTAAAATTAATATTAAAGATCATGAATGCTATGCTTTATGTGATTTGGGTGCTAGTGTTTCCACGATTCCAAAAACTTTGTGTGATGTGTTAGGTTTTCGTGAATTTGATGATTGTTCTTTAAATTTGCATCTTGCGGATTCCGCCATTAAGAAACCTATTCGGTGCCATCCGGACGTGTCCGGTGCGGAGAGAGGAGCGGGGCTAGGGTTTGGACTGCGGAATTTTCGGGGAGAGGCACATATATAAAGGTAGAGGGAGCTAGGAGAGTCCAAATGAGGTGCAGTTTTCGCCCACACAATCGTGATCCAACACCGGAGAGCATGGAGGAGGTTTAGATGGATTAGTGGGCTGTTTTGGCGGGGTGTTGGGATTCAACAAGAGTGGGGCTTTTGCGGTTACCCACCGTAATACATGCTATCTTGACAAAAGCCACTAGTGAAACCTATGCCCCCGTGTCTCTTTCCTATTACATTACATATCTTTTATTTACATCGGATCTCGTTTACTATTTTGCAATCTATACAACAAAAATACCAAAAATATTTACTTTACTATCTCTACTAGATCTCACTTTTGCGAGTGACCATGAAGGGATTGACAACCCCTTTATCATGTTGGTTGCAAGGATCTTGATTGTTTGTGCAGGTACTAGGTGACTTGTGCGTTATCTCCTACTAGATTGATAGCTTGGATCTGAAAACTGAGGGAAATGCTTACGCTACTTTGTTGCATCACCCTTTCCTCTTCAAGGGAAAACCAACGCATGCTCAAGAGGTAGCAAGAAGGATTTCTGGCACCGTTGCCGGGGAGATCTACGCCAAGTCAAGACATACTAAGTACCCATCATAAACTCTTCTCCCTCGCATTACATTATTTTCCATTCGCCTTTAGTTTTCCTCTCCCCCACTTCTAAATTTTTTTTTGAAAACCTTTGCCTTTGCTTCGCCCCTCTTATGTTCGATCTTGTGTTACCATGTGCCTTCTTTTTTGCTTGCATCTTTGCTTGCTAAAAGTTTATGGATCCCCATCCACTTGATTATCTTTTTAAATGATCCAATTATGATGAACCAATTGCTAGTGAGTGGACTGCACTAGATTATCTTTATGTAGTTTTGATTGAAACCCGTGAATCTGAAAATTGTGAAGAAGTGCTTTATAAAGTGATTCACAATAGATCTTTGAATAAAAAGCATGATTGCAATGATGTTACTATAAATTCTATTAATGACAATTGTGTTAATAATATGCAAAACCCTCATCTTGGGGATGCTAATTTTGCTATGTCTACTACTTCTTGCAATGATCATGATTGGGGTGATTCTTCTTATGATCTTGAATGTTTATTTAAGCCCCATCATGAATCTGAGATTGATAATAATTTTTGCAATAATACTGAAAGTGGGTTTGGAACAGTGTCAACTTTAGATCCCGCATATTTGGATAATGTTCAATCTTATGAAGTTTTTTATAAAAGTGGGTTCGGAGAGGACATGACTTTATTTTCTGATAATCCCACTATTTTAGAAGAGTCTCAACTCTGCATGCATGTGGATCATGAAGAGAAAATTTTATGTGATAGTTATATGGTTGAAATTGATTATGATCCTACATGTAATTATTATGAGAGAGGGAAATATGGTTGTAGAAATTTTCATGTTGCTAAATTACCTCTCGTTATGTTGAGATTGTATTGTTTCTTTCCTCTTCCTTGCATATGCTAGTTTTTGCTTGCTATGATAATATGTTTGCCTATAAGATGCCTATGCATAGGAAGTATGTTAGACTTAGATTTGTTTTTCACATACTATATGATGATCTCTTTGTGTTTCAATTGCTATGTTTCATGTGAGCATCACTAAAATTATCAATGCCTAGCTAAGGGAGTTAAACGATAGCGCTTGTTGGGAGGCAACCCAATTTTATTTTTGTTCTTTGCTTTTTGCTTTTTGCCCCTTTTTAGTAATAAATAATTCATCTAGCTTATGTTATGATTGTGTTTTTTATGTTTTAATTAGTGTTTGTGCCAAGTAAAACCTTTAGGATCTTCTTGGGTGATAGTTGTTTGATCTTGCTGTAAAAAACAGAAACTTTTACGCTCACAAAATTAATTTTCATTTTTACCAAAGATCTATAAAATACCTACTCCACTTGCAGTAGATCAATATACAAATTTCTTAGGACGTCCTAATTTTTCAGAATTTTTGGAGTTACAGAAGTATTTGAAAGTTACAAATAGCTACAGACTATTCTGTTTTTGACAGATTCTGTTTTCGTGTGTTGTTTGCTTATTTTGATGAAGCTATGAGTAGTATCGGGGGGTATGAACCATAGAGAAGTTGGAATACAGTATGTATAACACCAATATAAATAAATAATGAGTTCATTACAGTACCTTAAATTGGTGGTTTATTTTCTTATACTAACGGAGCTCATGAGATTTTCTGTTGAAGTTTTATGTTGTGAAGTTCTCAAGTTTTTGGGTAAAGATTTGATGGATTTTGGAATAAGGAGTGGCAAGAGCATAAGATTGGGGATGCCCAAGGCACCCCAAGGTAAAATTCAAGGACAACCAAAAGCCTAAGCTTGGGGATGCCCCGGAAGGCATCCCCTCTTTCGTCTTCGTCTGTCGGTAACTTTACTTGAGGCTATATTTTTATTCACCACATGATATGTGTTTTGCTTGGAGCGTCTTGTATGATTTGAGTCTTCGCTTTTTAGTTTACCACAATCATCCTTGCTGTACACACCTTTTGGGAGAGACATGCATGAATCGGAATTTATTAGAATACTCTATGTGCTTCACTTATATCTTTTGAGCTAGATAATTTTGCTCTAGTGCTTCACTTATATCTTTTTTGATCATGGTGGTGGTTTTATTTTTTAAAAATTATTGATCTCTCATGCTTCACTTATATTATTTTGAGAGTCTTTTAGAACAGCATGGTAATTTGCTCTGGCTATAAAACTAGTCCTAATATGATGGGCATCCAAGATGGGTATAATAAAAACTTTCATATAAAGTGCGTTGAATACTATGAGAAGTTTGATTCTTTATGATTGTTTTGAGATATGAAGATAGTGATATTAGAGTCATGCTAGTAGAGTAGCTGTGAATTTGAGAGATACTTGTGTTAAAGTTTGTGATTCCCGTAGCATGCACATATGGTGAACCGTTATGTGATGAAGTTGGAGCATGATCTATTTATTGATTGTCTTCCTTATTAGTGGAGGTCGGGGAAGAGCGATGGTCTTTTCCTACCAATCTATCCCCCTAGTATCATGCGCGTAGTACTTCGTTTCAATAACTAACAGATTTTTGCAATATGTATGTGAGTTCTTTATGACTAATGTTGAGTCCATTGATTATACGCACTCTCACCCTTCCACCATTGCTAGCCTCTCTAGTACCACGCAACTTTCGCCGGTACCATAAACCCACCATTTACCTTCCTCAAAACAACCACCATACCTACATATTATGGCATTTCCATAGCCATTCTGAGATATATTGCCATGCAACTTTCCAGCGTTCCGTTTATTATGACAAACTCCATCATTGTCATATTGCCTTGCATGATCATGTGGTTGACATTGTATTTGTGGCAAAGCCAACATTCATAATTCTTTCATACATGTTACTCTTGATTCATTGCACATCCCGGTACACAGCCGGAGGCATTCACATAGTCATATTTTGTTCTAAGTATCGAGTTGTAATTCTTGAGTTGTAAGTAAATAAAAGTGTGATGATCATCATTATTAGAGCATTGTCCTAGTGAGGAAAGGATGATGGAGACTATGATTCCCCACAAGTTGGGATGAGACTCCAGACGAAAAAGATAAAAAAAAATAAAAGAGGCCAAAAAAGAGAGGGCCCAAAAAAATAAAAAAAATGAGAGAAAAAGAGAGAAGGGACAATGCTACTATCCTTTTTCCACACTTGTGCTTCAAAGTAGCACCATGATATTCATGATAGAGAGTCTCTTATTTTTTCACTTTCATATACTAGTGGGAATTTTTTAGAACTTGGCTTGTATATTCCAATGATGGGCTTCCTCAAAATGCCCTAGGTCTTCGTGAGAAAGCAAGTTGAATGCACACCCACTTAGTTTCTTTTGTTGAGCTTTCATACATTTATAGCTCTAGTGCATCTGTTGCATGGCAATCCCTACTCACTTACATTTATATCTATTGATGGGCACCTCCAAGCCCGTTGATACGCCTACTTCATGTGAGACTATCTTCTCCATTTTGTCTTCTCCACAACCACCCCTCTATTCCACCTATAGTGTTATATCCATGGCTCACGCTCATGTATTACGTGAAGATTGGAAAAGTTTGAGAACATCAAAATTATGAAACAATTGCTTGGCTTGTCATCGGGGTTGTGCATGACTAAATATTTTGTGTGATGAAGATAGAGCATAGCCAGACTATATGATTTTGTGGGGATAGCTTTCTTTGGCCATGTTATTTTTTGAAGACATGATTGCTTTGTTAGTATGCTTGAAGTATTATTGTTTTTATGTCAATATTAAACTTTTGTCTTGAATCTTTCGGATCTGAACATTCATGCCACAATAAAGAAAATTACATTAATAATTATGTTAGGTAGCATTCCACATCAAAAATTCTGTTTTTATCCTTTACCTACTCGAGGACGAGCATATGCCATTCAGTCGGATTCATTGAAATGATCATGTGTGTATTTTCCTCAGTCTGGTATAAGAGTTTCAATGATCCTTGTATCAAAAGTAATTCTTTTTGCCTAACTTAGGAAATATTTCTATGAGTCACCTCTCGTAAGATGTCTCATCACAGTATAAAGGGCAATATATCTCCTTGCTATTTTGACGCACATTCGCCATCTTCTTCAGCGTGGAATTGTTGCCTACCAAATTGAATCTTCGTCATCTACTCCCTTCCATCATTCCTGATGTGTGATTTGTGTGTCGGCTTGAGAGATGTTATTATGTCTCATTCCATGAGTTGATCGTGAGTTGCTCGATCTTAGAGAAGATCGATTCCTATAGAGTTCCTTTAGGTCGTCATCATGTTGTGAAAAGTTCTCGAAAGCAAAGATGTCATGACCAAGATGATGCAATGAACTAAGTTCCTCAAGAAGGGCACTTGGATCATGAAGATTGTGTCCAAGGTTAAATCTTTGATTGCTGATTGCAATAAGGTGATAATGTGTCTTGATTCCCTATAGGAACAAAGACCTTTAACTCTGCTTGAGTCCAACTTTAGAAGAATTGTGAAGTTGCATCTGGAAGAGGTACTTAGGCTGCAATTAATTTATTGGAAGAAAAGATGCACCATCAGATCTATTAAGGTGGGGAGCAAAACACCAAATTCTTTTATCCAATGGCAACTGAATGTTTCAGGTCTATACTGATGATGGTGATATCAAACCATTCAACTATGGCAGTGTAGCGATCCGATCCCAATGGATCAAACTCTCTATGCTTAAGTGTCATCCCTGGATCGATATGCTGACACACAGTACTTGAGGAATTATAACAGAGTTCAATCACATCTTTATTACATCGGGGTTCTCAATTGAGTATTTATTACATAAATATGGCTGAAGGCCATCTAAAAAAGAACTGGGGAAGCTTCTAAGGTAAATTAGTCCATCCAACTCCACGGCAAAACTGAGTGTGGAACAACAACCTATCGCACCTTAATCTTCGTCGGAAAACTCTGCAACATGAGATGTTGCAGTCGTGGAGGTCAGCACATGGAATATGCTGGCAAAGTCACACTATAGAATAATAATGAAAAAGACTATCTCTACATGCAAATTTGGCTGGTGGAGGCTCTAAGTTTAGTTTTGCATAAAGCTAATTTTTTCCTACAACAAAGGAATAAATTTTTATTTTACTACCATGTTTATGCCATTATTGAGAAGATTCCTCCAACTCAATCCCAAAATTCCTAAGTTATTCGTAACCCAATTCATTAATTAAATAAAGTGATGAGATCAACCAATAATTCACTACTTGATACTCAAATTTGTCCATAAACGGGGACACGGCTAATCATGATTAGTTTATACACTCTGCAGAGGTTTGCACACTTTTCCCCACAAGACTCGACCAGCTCCATTATCGAAAGATCGAGACATAGTCTTTCTGAATGTGTTCCCCTTAACCCTGGATAGGCCGGTACACCTACTTTCCCCTACATATACTAGCCTACCCGGAAAGGATCACACAAACTTACTCAACTATGCCAGAGACCATAAGGGCTTGTGGCTGCACATGGAAGTTTCTAGGCATGAAATATGGTATGATCCCTTTGAGCCTGGGTGGCATTCCATAGGGTGATCACTGATACGTCTCCAACATATCTATAATTTTTTATTGCTCCATGCTATATGATCTACTGTTTTGGACTATATTGGGCTTTATTTTCCACTTTTATATTATTTTTGGGACTAACCTATTAACCGGAGGCCTAGCCCAGAATTGCTGTTTTTTTTGCATATTTCAGTGTTTCGGAGAAACAGAATATCAAACGGAGTCCAAACGGAATGAAACCTTCGAAAACGTGATTTTCTCATCAAATAAGATCCATGAGACTTGGACCCTCCGTCAAGAAAGCGACGAGGCAGTCACGAGGGTGGAGGGCGCCCCCCTTAGGGCGCTCCCCCTGCATTGTGGGCCCCTCGAAGCTCCACCGACGTACTTCTTCCTCCCATATATATCCACGTACCCCCAAACGATCGGGGACGGAGCCAAAAACCTAATTCCACCGCCGCAACTTTCTGTATCCACGAGATCCCATCTTGGGGCCTGGTCCGGAGCTCCTCCGGAGGGGGCATCGATCACGGAGGGCTTATACATCATCATCCAAGCCCCTCCGATGAAGTGTGAGTAGTTTATTTCAGACCTACGGGTCCATAGTTAGTAGCTAGATGGCTTCTTCTCTCTTTTTGGATCTCAATACAATGTTCTCCCCCTCTCTCGTGGAGATCTATTCGATGTAATCTTCTTTTTGCGGTGTGTTTGTTGAGATCAATGAATTGTGGGTTTATGATCAAGTCTATCTATGAATAATATTTGAATCTTCTCTGAATTGTTTTATGTATGATTGGTTATCTTTGCAAGCCTCTTCGAATTATCATTTTGGTTTGGTCTACTAGATTGGTTGTTCTTGCCATGGGAGAAGTGCTTAGCTTTGGGTTCAATCTTGCGGTGTCCTTTCCCAGTGACAAAAGGGGCAGCAAGGCACGTATTCTATTGTTACCATCGAGGATAACAAGATGGGGGTTTTATCATATTGCATGAAACTATCCCTCTACATCATGTCATCTTGCTTAAGTCGTTACTCTGTTTTTTAACTTAATACTCTAGATGCATGCTGGATAGCGGTCGATGAGTGGAGTAATAGAAGTAGATGCAGGCTAGAGTCGGTCTACTTGTCTCGGACGTGATGCCTATATACATGATCATACCTAGATATTCTCATAACTATGCTCAATTCTGTCAATTGCTCAACAGTAATTTGTTCACCCACCATAGAATACTTATGCTCTTGAGAGAAGCCTCTAGTGAAACCTATGGACCCCGGGTCTCTTTCTCATCATATCAATCTCCATCACTTTATTATTGCTTTTCTTTTACTTTGCTTTTACTTTTTACTTTGCATCTCTATACCAAAAATACCAAAAATATTATTTATCATCTCTATCAGATCTCACTTTCATAAGTGACTGTGAAGGGATTGACAACCCCGAAGCGCGTTGGTTGCATTGAGCTATTGTTTTTGTGTAAGTACGAGGGACTCGCGCGTAGCTTCCTACTAGATTGATACCTTGGTTCTCAAAAACTGAGGGAAATACTTCTGCTACTGTGCTGCATCATCCTCTCCTCTTCGGGGAAATCCAACGCAGTGCTCAAGAGGTAGCAAGAAGAATATCTGGCGCCGTTGCCGGGGAGTCTGCGCAAAAGTCAACATACCAAGTACCCATCACAATCCCTATCTCCTGCATTACATTATTTGCCATTTGCCTCTCGTTTTCCTCTCCCCCACTTCACCCTTGCCGTTTTATTCGCCCTCTCTCTCTATCCTCCCTCTCTCTCTCTATTTGCCTCTTTTTTCCTGTTTGCTTTTTGTTTGCTCGTGTGTTGGATTGCTTGTTTGTCGCGATGGGTCAAGATAATACTAAATTGTGTGACTTCACCAATACCAACAATAATGATTTCCTAAGCACTCCGATTGCTCCTCTTACCGATGCTGAATCTTGTGAAATTAATGCTGCTTTGCTGAATCTTCTCATGAAAGATCCATTCTTCGGCCTTCCTAGTGAAGATGCCGCTACCCAACTTAATAGCTTCGTTGATTTGTGTGACATGCAAAAGAAGAAAGATGTCGATAATGATATTGTTAAATTGAAGCTATTTCCTTTTTCGCTAAGAGATCGTGCTAAAGCTTGGTTTTCATCTTTGCCTAAAAATAGTATTGATTCTTGGAACAAGTGCAAAGATGCTTTTATCTCTAAGTATTTTCCTCCCGCTAAGATCATCTCTCTTAGAAATGATATTTTGAATTTTAAGCAACTTGATCATGAACATGTTGCACAAGCTTGGGAGAGAATGAAATTAATGATACGTAATTGCCCTACTCATGGTTTGAATTTGTGGATGATTATACAAAAATTTTATGCCGGGTTGCATTTTGCTTCTAGAAATCTTTTAGATTCGGCCGCCGGAGGCACTTTTATGGAAATCGCTTTAGGAGATGCTACTAAACTCCTAGATAATATTATGGTTAATTATTCTCAATGGCACACTGAAAGATCCACTAATAAAGAAGTGCATGCGGTAGAAGAAATTAATGTTTTGAGTAGAAAGATGGATGAACTTATGAAATTATTTGCTACTAAGAGTGTTTCATCTGATCCTAACAATATGCCTTTGTCTACTTTGATTGAGAATAATAATGAATCTATGGATGTGAATTTTGTTGGTAGGAACAATTTTGGTAACAACGCATATAAAGGAAATTTTAATCCTAGGCCTTATCCTAGTAATCCCTTTAATAATTATGGTAATTCCTACAACAATTCTTATGGAAATTATAATAAGATGCCCTCTGATTTTGAATTTTAATGCTATGATTGAAGAAAAATTGCTTAAGATTGATGATCTGGCTAGGAACGTTGATAGAATTGCTCTTGATGTTGATTCTTTGAAACTTAGATCTATTCCACCTAAGCATGATATCAATGACTATCTCAAAGCCATGAGAATTTCCATTGATGAGTGCAAAGAAAGAACCGCTAGGACGCGTGCTATGAAAGATGCCTTTATCAAAGCGTGTTCTTCGAATTCCTATGAAAATAAAGATGAAGATCTAAAAGTTATTGATGTGTCCCCTATTAAATCTTTGTTTTGCAGTATTAATCTTGATAATGATGGGACTGAATAAGATCCACCTTTACCTAGAAGGCATTCTAAAAATTCGGAGTATTTAGATCTTGATGGTGAAATTGATAAAAGTGGGAATAAAAGAAATAAAACCCTAGATGATGCTAAACCCACTATATTGGATTTCAAGGAATTTAATTATGAATATTTCTCTTTAATTGATTGTATTTCCTTGTTGCAATCCTTGCTAAAATCTCCTCATGTTTATAGTCAAAATAAAGCCTTTACCGAACATATCGTTGATGCCTTGATGCAATCTTATGAAGAAAAACTTGAGTTGAAAGTTTCTATCCCTAGAAAACTTTATGATGAGTGGGAACCTACTATTAAAATTAAAATTAAAGATTATGAGTTTTATGCTTTGTGTTATTTGGGTGCTAGTGTCTCTACTATTCCCAAAACTTTGTGTGATTTGCTAGATTTCCGTGATTTTGATGATTGCTCTCTAAACTTGCATCTTGCGGATTCCACTATTAAGAAACCTATGGGAAGAATTAATGATGTTCTTATTGTTGCAAATAGGAATTATGTGCCTGTAGATTTTATCATTCTTGATATAGATTGCAACCCTTCTTGCCCTATTATTCTTGGTAGACCTTTCCTTAGAATGGTTGGTGCGATTATTGATATGAAGGAAGGGAATATTAGATTTAAATTTCCATTAAAATAGGGCATGGAACACTTCCCTAGAAAGAAAATAAAATTACCATATGAATCTATCATGAGAACCACTTATGGATTGCCTACCAAAGATGGCAATACCTAGATCTATTCTTGCTTGTTATGCCTAGCTAGGGGCGTTAAATGATAGCGCTTGTTGGGAGACAACCCAATTTTATTTTTATTCCTTGATTTTTGCTCCTGTTTAGTAATAAATAATTTATTTATACTCTGTTTTGGTTGTGTATTTTGTGTTTAATTAGTGTTTGTGTCAAGTAGAACCGTTGGGAAGACTTGGGGAAAGTCTTGTTAAACTTGCTGTAAAAAACAGAAACTTTAGCGCTCATGAGAACTGCTTTCATTTTTATTTGGAGAGTGATATTTAGTTAATTCTTTTTGAAGATGATTACTTCCAGCAATTTATATTAGAATTTTTGGGGTTCCAGATCTTGCGCTAGCTACAGATTACTACAGACTGTTCTGTTTTTGACAGATTCTGTTTTTCGTGTGTTGTTTGCTTATTTTGATGAATCTATGGCTAGTAAAATAGTTTATAATCCATAGAAAAGTTGGAATACAGTAGGTTTAACACCAATATAAATAAAGAATGAGTTCATTGCAGTACCTTGAAGTGGTCTTTTGTTTTCTTTCGCTAACAGAGCTCACGAGATTTTCTACTTTAAGTTTTGTGTTGTGAAGTTTTCATGTTTTGGGTAAAGATTTGATGGATTATGGAACAAGGAGTGGCAAGAGCCTAAGCTTGGGGATGCCCATGGCACCCCCAAGATAATCTAAGGACACCTAAAAGCCGAAGCTTGGGGATGCCCAGGAAGGCATCCCCTCTTTCGTCTACTTCTATCGGTAACTTTACTTGGAGCTATATTTTTATTCACCACATGATATGTGTTTTGCTTGGAGCGTATTTTATGATTTGAGTCTTTGCTTGTTAGTCTGCCACAATCATCCTTGCTGTACACACCTTTTGAGAGAGCCATGCATGATTTGGAATTTTATCTAATACTCTATGTGCTTCACTTATATCTTTTGAGCTTTATAGTTTTGCTCTAGTTCTTCACTTATATCTTTTGGAGCACGGTGGTGGATTTGTTTTATAGAAACTATTGATCTCTCATGCTTCACTTAGATTATTTTGAGAGTCTTAATAGCATGGTAATTTGCTTAAAATCCTAATATGCTTGGTATGCAAGATTAATAATAAAACTTTCTTATGAGTGTGTTGAATACTAAGAGAAGTTTGATGCTTGATGATTGTTTTGAGACATGGAGGTAATAATATCAAATTAGTGCTAGTTGAGTAGTTGTGAAATTGAGAAATACTTGTGTTGAGGTTTGCAAGTCCCGTAGCATGCACGTATGGTAAACGTTATGCAACAAATTTGAAACATGAGGAGTTATTTGATTGTCTTCCTTATGAGTGGCGGTCGGGGACGAGCAATGGTCTTTTCCTACCAATCTATCCCCCTAGGAGCATGCGCGTAGTGCCGAGGTTTTTGATGACTTGTACATTTTTGCAATAAGTATGTGAGTTCTTTATGACTAATGTTGAGTCCATGGATTATACGCACTCTCACCCTTCCATCCTTGCTAGCCTATTCGGTACCGTGCATTGCCCTTTCTCACATTGAGAGTTGGCGCAAACTTCGCCGGTGCATCCAAAACCCATGATATAATACGCTCTTTCACACATAAACCTCCTTATATCTTCCTCAAAACAGCCACCATACCTACCTATTATGGCATTTCCATAGCCATTCCGAGATATATTGCCATGCAACTTTCCATCATTCCGTTCATCATTGCACATTCATCATTGTCATATTGCTTAGCATGATCATGTAGTTGACATAGTATTTGTGGCAAAGCCACCATTCATAATTCTTTCATACATGTCACTTTTGGTTCATTCCATATCCCGGTACACCACCGGAGGCATTCATATAGAGTCATATTTGTTCTAGTATCGAGTTGTAATTATTGAGTTGTAAATAAATAGAAGTGTGATGATCATCATTATTAGAGCATTGTCCCAAGTGAGGAATAAAAAAAGGCCATAAAAATAGAAGGCCCAAAAAGATAAAGGCCATAAAAAATAAAAGGCCCAACAAATGAGAGAAAAAGAGAGAAGGGACAATGTTACTATCCTTTTACCACACTTGTGCTTCAAAGTAGCACCATGATCTTCATAGTAGAGAGTCTCTCATGTTATCACTTTCATATACTAGTGGGAATTTTTCATTATAGAACTGGGCTTGTATATTCCAACAATGGGCCTCCTCAAGTGCCCTAGGTCTTCGTGAGCAAGAAAGTTGGATGCACACCCACTAGTTTCTTTTGTTGAGCTTTCATACATTTATAGCTCTAGTGCATCCGTTGCATGGCAATCCCTACTCCTTGCATTAACATCAATCGGTGGGCATCTCCATAGCCCATTGATTAGCCTCGTTGATGTGAGACTTTCTCCTTTTTTGTCTTCTCCACATAACCCCCCTCATTATATTCTATTCCACCTATAGTGCTATGTCCATGGCTCGCGCTCATATATTGTGTGAAAGTTTATAGGTTTGAGATTACTAAAGTATGAAACAATTGCTTGGCTTGTCAACGGGGTTGTGCATGATGCGAGCATTCTTGTGTGACGAAAATGAAACATGACTAAACTATATGATTTTGTAGGGATGAACTTTCTTTGGCCATGTTATTTTGAGAAGACATAATTGCTTAGTTAGTATGTTTGAAGTATTATCATTTTTATGTCAATATGAACTTTTGTCTTGAATCTTTCGGATCTGAATATTCATACCACAATTAAGAAGAATTACATTATAATTATGCCAAGTAGAACTCCGCATCAAAAATTCTGTTTTTATCATTTACCTACTCGAGGACGAGCAGGAAAGCTTGGGGATGCTTGATACGTCTCCAACGTATCTATAATTTTTGATTGCTCCATGCTATATTATCTACTGTTTTGGACTATATTGGGCTTTATTTTCCACTTTTATATTATTTTTGGGACTAACCTATTAATCGGAGGCCCAGCCCAGAATTGTTGTTTTTTGCCTATTTCAGTGTTTCGGAGAAACAGAATATCAAACGGAGTACAAACGGAATGAAACCTTCGGAAATGTGATTTTCTCATCAGATAAGATCCAGGAGACTTGGACCCTCCGTCAAGAAAGCCACGAGGCGGTCACGAGGGTGGAGGGCGCCCCCCCCCTAGGGTGCGCCCCCTGCCTCATGGGCCCCTCGAAGCTCCACCGACGTACTTCTTCCTCCCATATATATCCACGTACCCCCAAACGATCGGGGACGGAGCTAAAAACCTAATTCCACCGCCGCAACTTTCTGTATCCATGAGATCCCATCTTGGGGCCTGTTCCGGAGCTCCGCCGGAGGGGGCATCGATCACGGAGGGCTTCTACATCATCATCCAAGCCCCTCCAATGAAGTGTGAGTAGTTTATTTCAGACCTACGGGTCCATAGTTAGTATCTAGATGGATTCTTCTCTCTTTTTGGATCTCAATACAATGTTCTCCCCCTCTCTCGTGGAGATCTATTCGATGTAATCTTCTTTTTGCGGTGTGTTTGTTGAGACCGATGAATTGTGGGTTTATGATCAAGTCTATCTATGAATAATATTTGAATCTTATCTTAATTATTTATGTATGATTGGTTATCTTTGCAAGTCTCTTTGAATTATCAGTTTGGTTTGGCCTACTAGATTGGTTGTTCTTGCCATGGGAGAAGTGCTTAGCTTTGGGTTCAATCTTGCGGTGTCCTTTCCCAGTGACAGAAGGGGCAGCAAGGCACGTATTGTATTGTTGCCATCGAGGATAACAAGATGGGGTTTTTATCATATTGCGTGAAACTATCCCTCTACATCATGTCATCTTGCTTAAGGCGTTACTCTGTTTTTAACTTAATACTCTAGATGCATGCTGGATAGCGGTCGATGAGTGGAGTAATAATAGTAGATGCAGGCGGGAGTTGGTCTACTTGTCTCGGACATGATGCCTATATACATGATCATACCTAGATATTCTCATAACTATGCTCAATTCTGTCAATTGCTCAACAGTAATTTGTTCACCCACCGTAGAATACTTATGCTCTTGAGAGAAGCCACTAGTGTAACCTATGCCCCCCGGGTCTCTTTCTCATCATATCAATCTCCATCACTTTATTATTGGTTTGCTTTTACTTTGCTTTTACTTTTTACTTTGCATGTCTATACCAAAAATATTATTTATCATCTCTATCAGATCTCACTTTCGTAAGTGACCGTGAAGGGATTGACAACCCTAAGCGCGTTGGTTGCGTTGAGCTATTGTTTTTGTGTAGGTACGAGGGACTCGCGCGTTGCCTCCTACTGGATTGATACCTTGGTTCTCAAAAACTGAGGGAAATACTTACGCTACTTTGCTGCATCATCCTCTCCTCTTCGGGGAAATCCAACGCAGTGCTCAAGAGGTAGCAATCACTCGGGTCCTCCGGGATAACCTAGGGCAAGCGCTCTCTAGGTGTCCCAACCATTCCACCGAGATGTGGGTTAATGTTGCCACCTTAAGTTGACCCAAAATTATTTATACCTCTCTCATCGTTCATGAATCACATATATCAATTCCCGACTACAAGCATGCCTAAGAAGTACATAAGCATAACGAATATT
Source organism: Triticum urartu (assembly GCF_056163025.1). Classification (NCBI taxonomy): domain Eukaryota; kingdom Viridiplantae; phylum Streptophyta; class Magnoliopsida; order Poales; family Poaceae; genus Triticum; species Triticum urartu. Next base: position 300,500,576 of record NC_141878.1, read on the forward strand.
CCCGGGGTGAAAAAAGGCATAGGTTGTTACCTCGTGAACTACATAGCAATCCCATAATTCCCAATCCTACTCATGCAAATTTGTAAGGGTGAAACTAATGCATAGTAAAAACTAGGTATAGAAAAGTATCATCAATGTGTGAAATTGCCTCGCTGATGTTCGTTAAACAGTAGGGATTCATAGTAGAAAGCTTTGCACTCCGGACAATCCAGCGTAAGCAAGCAATAACATACATAAACACACAAGCAAACAATCAAAAAGAAACCGAAGAAAAGACTACGGAAACTCCAAAAACAACCAAATAAAGATTTTGTACAGCACTAAATTTTAACAGTATACAAAATATCGGGTTTTGGTATTAGCAGAAAGTAGACATCATGTGCTTCGATTTGCAAAAAGAATCACTCAAAATGGAGTTACGAAACTCAAGTTATAGCCGAACGAAGTTTGAATTTAGATCTGTTTGTATTCGAATTTTAAAACTCTCAAAAAATATTTTGTTTGGTTCTCTGGATAGAGGGGATTCTTATGAAACCATAGGAAAAAGAATCAACTAAATCAGAACTATAGAATTAAAAAATATACTTGAAACAGAATTGGTATAGAATCTGAATTTGGATATTCCTGAAAAAACTACAGATTTTGGCCTGATACAAGTGGCGCTCTCTGATTGGCTCCACGGGTGTTTGCTGCAGGTTTCAGGGCGGATGTTTGCTAACTAAAGGCTTCAGTGGCAACGGCTTATTAAAAAAACTGAGCGTCCGGTTCAAACCGTACCGAAGAAAAACTGATCTAACTGATCTAGATAAATAAAAAAGTCAAAACATTTTTTAACGAAATGAACATATCACTCGTACTTACATAGAAGCACAAGCTATTGGGGGTGGCTCTGGTCCGGTGGGGCGGCGGCTCTGGTGGTCGTGGGCGGCGGCGAAGGTGTCTAGAGGATGCAGCGGAGAGTGGCTCGTCCGGTCGTGGGCGGCGACAGAGGTGTCTAGAGGATGCAGCGGAGAATGGCGACGGAACGAAGCGGCGAAGCTCGGTGCTCCAGCGAAGACAACAAGGTTGGTACGGCTTCCATAGATGGAGAGGGAAAGCAAGACCTTGTCAAAACGGTTGTAGGGATTGAGGGAAGTCAACATACAAAAGGAGAAGGCTCGGGATGGCTCACCGGCGTCGGAATCCGGCGATGAACTACAGCTTCTGCCATCAGATTGGAACGACGAGTATGTGCTATAGAGGTGGACTTGGAGAGGGGTTTTTGAGGGGAACCAGGAGAGAAAGGTCATGGTTATTTATAGGACATGATGCTTGGGGATGGGGTCGACTCGGAATAGGGTTTCCAAAGAAATCGGACGTGGAGCGGCATCTGTAGCGTGAACGCATTGGGTTTCCAAAGAAATCGGACGTGGAGCGGCATCTGTGGAGAAGAAGAAAGGAGAGGTGGGGTCCATGTGCCAAGTGGGAAGTGGGAAGTCAACGAGGGGAAGAGGGTTCCGTAAGGGAGAGAGAGCGAAGGAGGGGAGTCGGGCGTGGGGATCGGCCTCTTTTAATGCACGTGGGGCGCTGCCTCGTTGCTACCTGCGCTGGACGCTGGCTGCCCTGGCGCTGCGGCTGGGCCATGGCCTCGCTGGCCTATGGCTGGCCGTTGCAGGAGGGGCCGGTAGGCCTGGCTGGGTGTGGGCGTTTTTTTTAAATTGTTTTTTTAGAACAGTAAAACACCCAAAAATGAAAATAAAAATTCTAAAAATTCCCAGAAAATTCACATAGTTATATATTCTTATATAGGACCTTGTGAACTTTTGTCCGGCCTAGAATGCAAATTTGAAAAATTAAACTTTTTGCTATGCTAATAAAATTTGCATCAAAATTATTTGCAAATAAAACCCAATAAATATATTTTGATTTCATTCAACTTCCAATATTTACCCTCTGTTTTTGAAGAAGTCCTTTTATCTTCTCTCTTTATTTTCTTTTGAAATAATGGAAGTGAATTTTTAGTCAAACTAGATATGTCCAAATTCCAAATTTTGAAATTTCAAAAATGGTTTTAGGGAAACTTCCAACTTCCTCTTTTGGTCCTTGAGTTTCTCAAAGTTCCTTGGATCAAAATTCAAATAAAACAAATGGAGGAAAAATGCATAAATCATGGATGCATATGAATGATCTATTTATAAACATCCAAATTGAAAATTGGGATGTTACAAACCCCCCTTAAGATGAATCTTGCCCTAGAGATTCGGGTTGGCTAGCAAAAAGCTGTGGGTGGTCCTGTCGGAGGTCTTGTTCTCGTTCTTAGGTGGCTTCCTCCTCAGTATGGTGACTCCACTGAACCTTGCAGAACTTGATGACCTTGCTGCGGGTAACTCGGTTGGCATACTTGAGAATCTTGACGGGTTTCTCCTCATAAGTTAGGTCACTCTCCAACTAAATCGCTTCTAGAGGCACAGTATCTATCAGAGGAATATTGGCCATTTCCGCATGGCACTTATTTAACTAGGAAACGTGAAACACATCATGAACTCCTGACAAACCTTCAGGTAATTCCAATTTGTAGGCAACATCACCCATGCATTCCAAGACTCTGTATGGCCCCACAAACTGTGGTGCTAACTTTCCTTTGACTCCAAATCGTTTAACTCCTCGAAGTTGAGAAAAACGAAGATATGATTTGTCTCCGACTTCATAGGTTACCTCCTTGCGTTTAGTATCAGACTAACTCTTCTGCTTGGACTGGTCTATCTTGAGTCTGTCACGGATCAACTTGACCTTCTCCTCTAAATCTCTGATTAAGTCTGGTCCGAACAATTTATAGTCTCCAACTTCTTCCCACATCAATGGTGTCCTGCACCTCCTTCCATACAAAGCTTCGAAAGGGGCCATCTTCAAACTAGCTTGATAGTTGTTGTTATATGAGAACTCTGCGTAAGGTAAATTATCATCCCAACTGATCCATAATCTAGCGCACAAGCTCTCAACATGTCCACCAGAATCTGATTGACTCTCTCAGTCTGCCCATCTGTCTACGGATGAAAGCTTGTACTGAACTCTAGCCTGGTACCCAAACTTTTGTGTAATTGATTTCAAAACTTTGAGGTAAATTGTGTTCCTCTATCTGATACGATGGTCCTTGGAACTCCATGCAGACATAAAATCATGTTCATGTATATCTTGGCCAACTTAGCACTCGTATATGTGGTGTTCATGGGGATGAAGTGAGCTACCTTTGTCAAGCAATCAACTACAACCCAGATGGAATCATAACCTAAACGAGTCATGGGCAATCCAGTGATAAAGTGCATGTCATGCTTATCCCATTTCTAATTGGGTATCGGCAAAGGCTGAAGTAGTCCTACTGGTTTCTGATGCTCTGCTTTAACTCGGCAATATCCTTCTTCATACCTGTCCACCAGAAAATTTTCTTCAAGTCCAAATACATCTTGGTGTTGCCTGGCAGTATCGAGTAAGGCAAATCATGAGCCTCTTGAAGAATTCACTTCCCGATCTTTGGGTCATTTGGCACATAAACACGCTGCTCAAATCATAAGCTTCCATGTTCATCCTCGTGAAATCCTGCTGCCTTTCCTTGGTTCATTTTTCCTTTATCTGTGCAATGCCTTTGTCCGACTTCTGGGCTTCTCGGATCTTTCCCAACAAAGTGAACTGAATTTTCAGTGCTGCAATAAAACCTCTCGGAACTATCTCCAATCAAAGATCTCTGAGATCATAGGCTAATTCCTAGGGTAATCCTCTGATGGTGAGAGTATTAACATGACTCGTGTGGCTCAAAGCATCTGCCATGACATTGGTATTTCTTGGGTGGTAATGCAGTCTCATGTCATAATCCTTTATGAGCTCCAACCATCTCCTCTGCCTGAGGTTGAACTCCTTCTCCCTGAAGATGTACTTCAAACTCTTGTGATCCGTGTAAAAATCACAATGATTTCCAATAAGAAAATGCCTCCAGGTCTTGAGTGCAGGCACTACGGATGCTAACTGCAAATCATGTGTGGCATAATTCAATTCATGAGGTCGAAGCTGATGTGAGGTATACGAAACAACTTCTCCTTCTTGCATAAGAACGCCTCCAAGTCCCTGACAAGAAGCATCGCAATATACTTGGAAATCCTTGCATATATTCGGAAGAATTAGAACCGGGGTTGTAACCAAATGTTTCTTCAACTCCTGAAAACTGGCCTCACAATCCTCGGTCCAATTAAAAATGGTGTCTTTCTTCAATAACTCCATCATAGGCTTTGGATCTTGGAGAAATTCTCGACAAACCTCCGATAATATCATGTGAGTCCAAGGAAACTGTGTATCTCTCTGACTAAGGTGGATGCCTTTCATTTCGTAATGGATTTAGCCTTGGAAGGGTCTACTGCTATACCTTCTCCTGATAGAACATGTCCGAGAAATCCGACTTCCTTCAACCAAAACTCGCATCTGCTAAACTTGGCGTATAGCTGATGTTCCCTGAGCTTCTCGAGAACCAAGCGCAAATGTTCCTTGTGTTCTTCATTCTTCGACTAAACCAATATATCATCAATGAACACAATGACGAACTTATCCAAGAACTCCAAGAATATCTTATTCATCATACTCATAAAATAGGCAGGGGCATTAGTCAACCCGAAAGACATGACCGTATAATCATAAAGCCCATACCATGTGGTAAAAGTTGTCTTAGGTATGTCCTGCTCTCGAATCTTCATTTGGTGGTATCCTGGTCGAAGATTAATCTTGGATAAAACTCCGGCTCCCTGCATCTGGTCAAACAAATCATTGATCATCGGCAGAGGATATTTGTTCTTCATGTCACCTCATTCAACACACGATAATCTACAACCATTCTCAAAGATCCATCCTTCTTCTCAACTAGAAGCACTAGGGCTCCCCAAGGTGATGAACTCGGTCGAATATAACCTTTCTTCGATAATTCCTTATTGTGCTTCTTAATTTCCTCCATATCATTTGCGGGCATCCGATACGGTCTCTTGGATATTGGTCCGGTGCCTGGCAATAACTCGATTAAAAACGCTATGTCTCAGTCTGGTGGCATGCCTGGTAATTCCTTCAAAAACAAATCGGGGTAATCCTTCACAACTGGTACTTCCTCCTGAACAACTCCCAAATGAGAATTCACTTGAGTCCTCCTTGGCGCATGCCTCGACACATACTTGATCCGTTTTCCCTCTGGGGTGGTGAGCAGAATCGACTTACTAGCACAATTGATGTTCCCCTTGTACTTGGATAGCCAATCAATACCTAGGATCACTTCCAATCCTTATGATTCTAGGATAATGAGGTATCTGGGAAAAACTTGTCTACCTACGATCACCGGCAAATGAAAACATCCCCGACTAGCCATAATCTCTGGTCCTGGGGAACTTACTAACATAGGTGACTTAAGGGCTATGGTCGGCAACTTAAACTTGTCCACAAATCTCCTTGATATGAATGAATGTGATGCACCAGTGTCAAAAAGAAAAAGGGATGTAAATGCATGAATCAAAAACTGCATCAGGCTACTCGTCAATTTCGTCCACATTGACATGATTCACCCGACCACTGGTGAAAGGGTTGGGCTTCTTCCCAGTGCTTCCATTGCCATTCCCATTCTTTGCCTCAGGACATTCGGTGGCGTACTGTCTGGTTTCCCTACACTTGAAGCAGGTAATGTGACTTAGATTTTTCTTTGCTAGTGTTGCGGGGTTGGAACGATTCTGATTGTTATTTCCTCCATTGCCATTCCTATGGCCATTATGGTTATGTCCATTTCCTCCATGTGAGAATGACCTCCATGGTTATGGTGATTGTGTCCATACTTGCTAGATCCTGGTCCATTATTTCCTGATTACGGGGTATAGCAGGGCTTCTACTGAGCTCCAGAGTTATACTTTCCATGTTTGTACTTCCTCTTGCGGTTCTCTATCTTCTGCTACTTGCCTTCCAGAATGAGAGCCTTGTCAACCAACTCTTGAAAGTTATTGAAGGTAGCCATAGTCAACTGAAGTCCCCGATCAACATTCAGTCCCTCCAAAAATTTCTCCTGTTTAGCGGCATTTGTGGCCACATATACTGGGGCATATCGGGCTAACTGGCTGAACTCATCCACATACTGCGCCATTGTACGGCTTCCTTGGTGTAGGTTGCAGAATTCCCTCTTCTTCAGACTTATGGCTCCAGCTGAAACATGTGCGGTGCGGAAAGCCTCCTAGAATTGATCCCATGTCACATTAGCCACGAGGAAGGTGGTGGTGTAGTTCTCCCACCACGAAGCTATTGGTCCATCCAGTTGATGTGGGGCAAAGGGCACCTTCTCATCATTAGCGCATCCTGCAGTGGTCAGTTCCCTTCCGATTTTACAGAGCCAGTCATCTGCGACAATCGGCTCAGTGCTGCTAGAGAATACTGGTGGGTTCAACCTTAGAAAACGGGTAAGGTTGTCAACCGGGGGTGGTGGCGGTGGGTTGTTGTTGTTCTGGTTCTGGTTCTGGTACTGGATGAGCATCTGCATGAGGGTATTCTGGGTTTCGATCAACTGGGTAAGTTCCGGCGGAAAGTTGGATCCGGGGTTACGTCTCAGAGGCATCTTATGGTTTAGAGTGGGTGAGAAAATAAAATAGAATAAGGGCCAATGAGAAATTACACTACCCATATGCAAGTGAGGCAAATAAATTCCAAATCACACCATTCAATTTCAATCAAGGTTCACACAATCTGGTCTACTCTAACTATTACAAAATCTCACGAACGGCATCGAACTACTTAGAAACTCTAATTGAAAAATAAATCGAAATTCTAATATCTAATATGGTGGCCGGCTAGAAGTTCTGATCAGTAGAAGACTCCATCATGTCATCATTATCATCGTCTTCATTGTCCAGCTTCTCCTCGGCTGCTTCTAGCTTCCTTTTCAGGTCTTTGTACTTCTCCAGTAGTAAGCTGATTCCATCGCGGGTTGCCTTGAGTTCATCCTCTAGCTCGATATTTTGGATGATCAGATTCTTGGTTTCCTTCATGCTATCACACATATGGTTCTCCAATCAGTGGATGTGCTGGTCCACATCATGTATGTATGACGTGATTCACTCATCTTTCCTAGTGCGGACCATTTCCCATTAGTGATCCTGGCCTCCGCATATCCTGTAGACGGTGTCTTCAAGATCCTTGTTGTACTCCTCACAAATGTGTCCAAAGGTGATGTGTGTGGCCATACTCCTTCCTAAGCTCCAAGTTGGCACATCCAAGGTAAACTCAATAAGCTCGGTAGTCGGTACAAAGGTCCTCCTAGGGATACAAACTTCGATCCTCCAGTATTTCTCCTCCGGCAAGGTCACGGTTAAGGTTTTGGTGAAAGTGGGCAGGGCGATGTTCACATACTTCATGACTTTCTTTAGGTGTCGTCCGAAGGGCATGGTCTCATCGGGCTGAGCAAGCTTGGCCCTGGGGGTCGACATCTATATTGTTGAAATAGAGAAGGATTAGAATGAATAGAGAAGAGCATAAGACCAACGGATATATATGGAAATTGTAAAATAAGATTTTTCCATCATATGGATTTTCCATTCTAAGTGGTCGCGTCCTACAATTAGTGTGTGCTATGATACCATCTTGTAGCAACCCGATCCCAATGGATCAAAGTCTCTATGCTTAAGTGTCCATCCTGGATCGGTATGCTGACACACATAGTACTTGAGGAATTATAACAGAGTTCAATCACACACTTTATTACATCAAGGTCCTCAAAAGAGTATTTATTACATAAATATGGCTGAAGGCCATCTAAAATAATAACTGCGGAAGCTTCTAAGGTGAATGAGTCCATCCAACTCCACGGCAAAACTAAGTGCAGAACAACGACCTACCGCACCTTAATCTTTATTAGAAAACCCTGCAACATGAGACGTTGCAACTGTGTAGGTCAGCACATGGAATATTCTAGCAAAGTCACACTATAGAATAATAATGAAAAAGAATCTCTACATGAAAATTTGGCTGGTGGAGGCTCTAGGTTTAGTTTTGCATAAAGCTATTTTTTCCGTACAACAAAGGAATAAAATTTTATTTTACTAGCAAGTTTATGCCCTTATTGAGAAGGTTCCTCCAACTCCATCCCAAAATTCCCAAGTTGTTAATAACCCAATTCATTAATTAAATAAAGTGATGAGATCAACCAATGATTCACTCCTACATACTCAAATTTGTCCATAACCGGAGACACGGCTAATCATGATTAGTTTATACACTCTGCAAAAGTTTGCGCACTTTTCCCCACAATACTCGACCACCTCCATGATCGAAAGATCAAGACAAAGTATTTCTAAATGTGTTCCCCTTAAAAACTGGATAGGCCGGTAGACCTACTTTTCCCTACATTTGCAAGCCTACCCAGAAAGGATCACACAGACTTACTCAACTATGCCAGAGCCCATAATAACTTGTGGCTGCACATGGAAGTTTCTAGGAATGAAATATCATATGACCCCTTTGAGCCTACATGGAATTTCCGTAGGGTGATCACACGGGTCCTCCAGAAACCCTAGGGCAAGCACTGTATTCTCCAGGTGCCCTGACCATTCCACCCAGATGTGTGTTAATGTTGCCACCTTAAGTTAACCCAAAATTATTTATATCTTTCTCATCTTCCATGAATCACACATACCAATCCCCGTCTACATGCATGACTAAGCAGTACAAAAGCATAACGAATATTCCCGGGGTGATCAAAGTCATAGGTTCCTACCTCATGAACTACATAGCAATCCCACAATTCCCAATCCTACTCATGCAAATTTGTAAGGGTGAAACTAATGCATAGTAAAAACTGGGTATAGAAAAGTTTGATCAAAGTGTGAACTTGCCTTGCCGACGTTCATTAAACTCTAGGGATTTGTAGTAGCAAGCATCGCACTCCGGACCATCTATCATAAGCGAGCAATAACATACATAAGCACAGAAGCAAAGAATCAAAAAGAAAACGAAGAGAAGACTTCGGAAAACTCCAAAAACAACCAAATAAAACTTCTGTACAGCATGAAATTTTAACATTATAAAAATTGCGTTTTGGTTTTAACAAAAATTATACATCATGTGCTTCGATGTGCAAAAATAATCACTCAAAACGGAGTTACGAAACTCAAGTTATAGCCAAACGAAGTTTGGATTCAGATCTGTTCGAATTCGAATTTTAAAACTTCCAAATATATTTTCCGTTTGGTTCTCTGGATAGTGGCGATTTTTATAAAACCATAGGAAAAAAGAATAACTGAATCGGATCTATAGATTAAAAGATATACCAGAAACAAGAATTGGTATAGAATCTGAATTTGGAAATTCCTGGGGGGACGGAATTTGGTCAGATACAAGTGGCGCTCTCTGATTGGCTCCATGGGTGTTTGCTGCGGGTTTCAGGGTGGACGTTTGCTAACTAAACGTTTCAGTGGAAACGTCTTATTAAAAAAACTGAGCGTACGGTTCGAATGAAACCGAAGAAAAACTGATCTAACCGATCTAAATAAATAAAAAAGTCAAAAACATTTTTTTAACTGAACGAACAGATCGCTCGTACTTACATAGAAGAACGAGGTGTTGGGGCGGCTTTGGTCCGGTGGGGCGGCTGCTCCGGCGGTCGTGGGTGGCGGCGGAGGTGTCTAGAGGATGCAGCGGATAGTGGCTCGTCCGGTGGTGGAGTTGAAGATGGTCGGCGGCGATGAACGGCGACGGGATGAAGCAGCGAAGCTGTCAGGACCCCGATCGTAATTCACACCGACCTAGCATGTAACACATCATATCACTTTGCGGCCTCACGCACGGTATTCCCACGGGTGCCCCCTTACCTAGCCCGGGACCATTTGCGCCTTTTGGTTCACGTATATGCTAGTGTCTCTAGCATCCATATGACAGAGAACCCCGGCCGACATGACTAGTCCTGAATCCAAAGTGGCACTAACTTACAGGGACAGGCATACATGACCCAGCAACGAACGTGTCGGTCATCAATGTATGAACCCAAGTCGTAGCAAGCTACAAGGACTTAAAGGAACAACGCGTGACATTTCCCCGAAGGGACAGACACAGGAACGAAGAAGGACACATGCCGGCCAGCCTAAGTGTTCTGGAGCAGTAGCAAGCTACCATGGCTCAGCGGAAGTACTAGGAGACATTTCCCCATAAGACAGGCTACCATGAATAAACAACTAGATTGTCGGATCCCACACATACCAAGCATTTCAAAATCATGCACACAATATGCTCGATATATGCAAATACAACATGGCATCACAACAAAACTCTACGACTCAAAGTATTTATTCAGAAGGCTCCGAAGAGTCATACATAGTAAGAATTACAATCATGGGTCACATGACCCAACATACAGAGCATACAAGCAATGGAAGCATAACATGTCTGAGTATAGTACAAATGAAAAAGGTTGCGAAGCCTGACTATCTACAAGACCCTCCCAAGGGTACAAGATCGTAGCTGAGGTAACAAGCTAAACGTCGATGTCCACGCGGGACTAGTAGTGAGACTGAAGTATCTCTACAAAAACATAAATTAAGCAAACATGACTACAAATGTACCCAGCAAGACTTACATCAGAACTAGCTACATATGCATCAGTATCAACAAAGGGGTGGTGGATTTTGACTGCAGCAAGCCAGCTTTGACTCAGTGGCTATCCTGTACTGCGACTGCTGGTAACTCTTTTCAGGTGGCGCACACGAGTCCACATATTCAGCATATCAATACACCACTATGGATCCGCTCCCGTCTCCCTACGAGAAGGCCATCCATAGCACTCACGCAAATCTTGCGCATTTTAGAGTATCCACTTTCACTTGTCTATGAACTGCATAAGCAACCCAGTAGTCCTTTACCACGGACACGGCTATTCGAATAGATCATTTATAACCCTGCAGGGGCGTACTTCTTCACACACGCTCTCGCCACTTACCGCCATGTACACATCATGTATCTCGGCAACCTTCAAGCGGAAGCCTGGCGAGGGTGTTGGCCACGACCGGACTAACCACGCAAGAATCTAGTCCAGGTTTATCGCCTATTCGGGTTCCATCCGCAAGGGAGTCCGACCGAGGTTTCCATCACAGCCGCAAACGATGTGAGCAGGGTTCCCAAGCCCACCATCCGGGTGACACTTGGTACACCGTGCCACTGCACCTAGTCTGTCCAAAGCCCACCTATACCGGATGCCACTTGGTGGACTACTAGCACTACCTACAAACACCAAAAACTAGTTGCAACTCCTGGACAGAGATTGAGGCGATTAATAAGCCGAGAGGGGTCGAGTTACTGGAACCCAATGTGTGGTAGTAACTGTCTTGGATCATACACACAGAAGTCAGTTCCTGAGGACGCTTACAATGAGAGAACCCACCATGTACTCCTACATCGCCTCTCATCGCTACCTTTACCAAATCGTGTTCACACACTTAGCTCTCAACAGTAGGACATGTTCACCACATTCCAATTCATCCCTGATGAATCAGACCTAACAGAACTCTAAGCAATAGCAGGCATAACAAGCAAGCATTAATGAGTAGGCACATCATGGCTCAAACAACTCCTACTGATGCTAGTGGGTTTCAACTATTTGCTGTGGCAAAGACAGGTCATGCAGAGGAAAGGGGTTCAGCTAACGCAGCATGTAACAGTTGAAACGTTGTTGTCCTAATGCAGTAAAAGAGAGCAAGAGCAAGAGAGTGGGATTGTATCGTAATGTTCAATGGGGGTTTGATTGCCTAGCACTTCTGAAGATAGTATTGTGTCTTCATCAGTGTCAACGATCTCATCGTCGGAACATACGTCTACCAAGGGGGAACAACCACCGACAACACAAAAAGGAACAACATTCACTACAATGCACAATCAAATGAATGACATGTCATGTTAAGGAACTGAATTGATCTAATGTAGTAGTAAGCCAAGTTAATTGAGGTGGAATTCAAATAAGGTTAAACTCCAACTCCAAATGCTAGTTCATAAATTTGCCTAATCATGATTTATCCTATTCAGTGAGGTTAAATTGTTTTAACATGCATGAAAGTTCTATAAATAGATTCTTCATGTTTTTATGATAATTTTTCATATATACATTATTTCATTTGGAGTTACGATTTAATTTCTATGAATTTTTGAAGTTTAGGTTAATTTCTGAAATCCATAAATCATTTTTGATTTATTTAAACTTCCAGAAAACCTTTACTGCGTCAGCACTAAGTCACGGTGACGTCAACATTGACCAAAGTCAAATCAGACTGGTGGGCTCTACCTGTCATTCACTCAGGGGGTTAACATGGGTTATATAACTTTAATTGTGTCACTAACAGTGGGGGTCCCACATGTCATCGACACGGGGTTGATTAACTGGGTGATTATGTAACACCCTCGATGCGACTATATCTCCCGCGTGTCGAGGCACGACTTAGAGGCATAATCGCATTGAAGGCATATGTCGCAAATTAGGCAATCTTCACAACATCCCATATAATATAATAATAAAGGGGAGATAACATAGTTGGCTTACACTCGACACGTCAATCAAGTACATAAATAACATTACATCATCCAAACACTCATGGCCCGACTACGGCGCCAAAATAAAAGAGAACCCAACATGCGACACGGTCCCGATCACCCCCAACTAGGCACCACTACTGATCATCGGGAAAGGAAACATAGTAACGTTGAGAGTCTTCGTCGAACTCCCACTTGAGCTCAAGTGCGTCTCCTGGAGCGGAATCATCTGGCCCTGCATCTGGTATAATAGTAATCTGTGAGCCACAGGGACTCAGCAATCTCGCACCCTCGCGATCAAGACTATTTAAGCTTATAGGTAAGGCAAGGTAAATATATGTGGAGCTGCAGCAAGCGACTAGCAAAATATGGTGGCTAACTTATTCGCAAAAGAGAGCGAGAAGAGGAGGCAAAGCGCGAGCAAGAAACTAGAGAACAACCTGCGCAAACATTACTCCAACACCGTGTCCACTTCCCGGACTCCGCCAAGAAGAGGCCATCACGGTAACACACTCAGTTGATTCATTTTAATTAAGTTAAGGTTCAAGTTATCTACAACCGGACATTAACAAATTCCCATCTGCCCATAACCGCGGACACGGCTTTCGAAAGTTCAAATCCCTGCAGGGGAGTCCCAACTTAGCCCATGACAAGCTCTCACGGTCAATGAAGGAATAGACCTCCTCCCAAGACATTCCGATGAGACTCGGTATCTCGGTAATTCAAGACACTTCGACAGGTTAAAACAAGTCCAGCAACACCGCCCGAATGTGCCGACATATCCCGATAGGAGCTGCACATATCTCTTTCTCAGGGAACACTCAGATTGTCTAAACTTCTGGTAGGCCAGCCCAGAGTTGCCCCTGGTAGCCACCGGCGGCTGACAGTTTGGACCAACACTCAGAGGAGCACTGGCCCGGGGGGGGGGGTTAAAATAATGATGACCCTTGAGTCTGCAGAACCCAAGGGAAAGAAAAGGCTAGGTGGCAAATGGTAAAACCAAGGTTGGGCATTGCTGGAAAAGCTTTAATCAAGGCGAACTATCAAGGGGTTCCCATTATAACCCAACCGCGTAAGGAACGCAAAATCCGGGAACATAACACCGATATGACGGAAACTAGGGCGGCAAGAGTGGAACAGAACACTAGGCGAGAGGCCGAGCCTTCCACCCTTTACCAAGTATATAGATGCATTAAGATAACATGGCAATATAATGATATCCCAACAAGTAAATAAATGTTCCAACAAGGAACGCCTCCAATCTTCACCTGCAACTAGCAACGCTATAAGAGGGGCTGAGCAAAGCGGTATCATAGACAATCAATGGTTTGCTAGGACATGATGGGTTAGAGGTTTGACATGGCAATTTGGGAGGCTTGAAAGCAAGTGGTAGGCATCGTATCATTGGCATAGCAAAAGAGCGAGCAAACTAGCATAGCAAAGATAGTAGTGATTTCGAGGGTATGATCATCTTGCCTGCACAGTTATCAGAGTTGACTGGATCCTCGAAAGCAAACCCTATGGGCTCCTCGTTAGCGAGATCGTCTCCCGTCTCTACCCAAACAAGACAAACAAGCAACAAGGATACAACTTGGAAATCCAAGTGTGCCACTGGAAAGATGAGATGAAATCGCTTGAAAATGATATAAAGAACACTGGAATCGGAGTTACGGTTTGGAAATGGCAAGCGATCCAAAAATGACACCGGTCTGCGATTTACAGCAAGTAGCCATCTAAATGCAATGAGATGAACATGCTACAACACCCAAACATGAAAACAAAATACATGGAAGAGATGCATTCAAGATGCTTAACAAAAGTCTAGCACTGAGATACGGCCAATTCATCCACTAACAGGTTTAAACAAGCATGGCAAAAATGCATATGGCAAACAGATCTCAGACTTAGTGAAATTAACACTTGTCTGGAATTTCAGATCAGGTAGCACTCTTCGGAGCAGAAAAACTACATGCTAAAGGATCTGAACATGGCAAATTAAAGCATGGCATGGAGCTACTCAACGAGCTTAACAAAAGTCCCTTAGTGACCTTGAGCCAAAAGGGATCAGAAAATACAATTGCAATCATGTGAACATGGCAAAAACATAATTAGTTTTCAGACTTACTGAAAACTGGCACATGCTGAAACATAACTCTAGTAGGCATGTTTACGAGCTCGATGCACTCACTACGCTGCAAGTCATGGCAAACTAAGAATACACCCATCAAGAAGGCACAAAATGCAAGCTAGAAATGGTAAGAACAGTGGCATAGCATGCACGGATCAACTATAACATCATCGGCAAAATTGCAAACAAGTTGACAATCTGCCCAGATTCACAAAGTAGCAAAAGTAGAGCTCGATTGACTCAAGCTAGGATGCTCCATAATTGCAAACAGAGACATGGATGGATAGAGCAATACAAGATTAACAAAACATCCTTACTGATCATCCTCAAAAGAGACATGGATCACTAGGAAACAACATGAACATATGGCATCATGAGATAAACAGCTCAAGGACTTAGTGGAAATGCCAAGTCCCTGAAAACAAAATTAACAAGTGCACCACTTTGCAAGCTTGTGCTAGTTACCACACAAATCACAAAAATACATGGGTTGCACCTCTGGAAAGATGACAAAACCCTTAACAAAACACATGTAGAGCATCAGGGCATATCATGCACACATTAATCATGGCAAAAATGACAAAAAGCTCAAATGGAGCAGCAGATCTGACAATTAACTCAAGTAGCCCTCTTCTAACAGCATTTCGGGCATCAAGATGAGCTCAAATGAAAATGATGCAATGGAATGAAATGATGTACTGTCAGAGATGAACATTTTGGTATGCTGTATGCATGAATCGGAACTACGGATGCAAAGTTACGGAGCTATGAACAGGGGCACTTGGATCTGAGAATTTTTGGGACTTAGAGGAAAATCAACCTCCGAGATCTAGGGTTTTGACCCGAGGCACGTAGATCGAGGCGGGGCCGGCGAGGCACTGTTCACCGGCGGGGAGGAGCTCGCCGGAGGTCGATGTGGAGGCGGGGATGGCGAGGGGGAGCGGACGTGGCGGCCGGGCGGCGGCTCGGCGGCGCGGGGCCGGGCCAGCGTCGACGAGGATGGCGGCGGCGGGGTGCGGCTCCGGCCGAAGGAGTGCGGCGGCGCGCGCCGGCGCGGTGGCGGCGGGGAGGCGGCGAGCGGCGCGGGAGGAAGGAGAGGGCGGCGGGGCGACCGGGCAGGCGGCGCGCGCGGATGGGCCCGCGAGGGCCGGATCCGGGCTCGGCGGGCCGGCGGGGATGTGGTCTGGGTGGCGCCACGTGGAAGCTCCCGGTTGGGGCGGCGGCTATGTCCGGGCCGGGACGGACATTGTCCGGCGGCGCGCGAGGTGGAAAATTAGGGTTTCGGAGAGGGAGATCCGGATTTCGGGGAAGGGGTCTATATATAGGCATAGAGGGAGCTAGGAGAGTCCAAATGAGGTGCGGTTTTCGGCCACGCGATCGTGATCGAACGCTCTAGATGATGGAGAGGGTTTTGGTGGGTTTTGGGCCAAATTGGAGGGGTGTTGGGCTGCAACACACACGAGGCCTTTTCGGTCCCTCGGCTAACCGTTGGAGTATCAAACGAAGTCCAAATGATACGAAACTTGACAGGCGGTCTACCGGTAGTAAACCAAGGCCTCTTGGCAAGTCTCGGTCCAATCCGGAAATGTTTAATACCCACACACGAAAGAAAGCTAGAAATGACCATCGGAGGAGAACGAAGCGCCGGAATGCAAAATGGACAACGGGGAAAATGCTCGAATGCATGAGATGAACACGTATGCAAATGCAATGCACATGATGACATGATATGAGATGCATGACAATGATAACAACACACGGAGACAAAGACCTGAACCCGAGGAAATAAATAACTTAACGCCGGAAACGGCAAGAGTTGGAGTACAAATTGGGAAAGTTAAATCCGGGGTGTTACAACACTCCACCACTACGAAAGGATATCGTCCCGAGATCTAGGACTGAAAGAACGCCGGGTACTCAGAACGGAGGTGATCCTCGCGTTCCCAGGTAGCTTCACGGTCGGAATGGTGTGACCACTTGACTTTGAGAAATTTGATTGACTTGTTGTGAGTCTTGCATTCAGTCTCTTCAAGAATAGCAACTGGGTGCTCACGATAAGAGAGATCTTCTTGGAGCTCAATGTCCTCAAAGTTGATGGTACGGTCAGGAGTCTTGAATCACTTTCGAAGCTGAGAGACATGAAACACGTCATGAACATTTGCAAAGTTTGAAGGAAGATCGAGTTGATAGGCGAGGCCGCCTCTCTGGCTGACAATCTTGAAAGGTCCCACGTATCTCGGGGCAAGCTTCCCTTTGATACCGAAGCGACGAGTACCTTTCGTAGGAGAGACACGGAGGTAAACCTGATCTCCGATCACGAAAGCCAAATCACGGTGCTTACTATCATAGTAGCTCTTCTGACGGGATTGGACTGCTTTGAGGTTATCACAAATGACTTTGCACATTTCTTCTGCCTCTGTGATTAAGTCGTTACCCAAAAGCTGACGTTCACCAGTTTCAGACCAGTTGAGAGGGGTACGGCACTTCCTGCCATACAGAATTCAAATGGGGCCTTGCCCGAACTTGCTTGAAAACTGTTGTTGTAGGAGAATTCAACATAAGGAAGACAATCCTCCCACTTCATGCCGAAGGAGATCACACAAGCCCTGGGCATATCTTCAAGAATCAGGTTGACACGCTCGACTTGACCGCTAGTTTGAGGATGGAAAGCTGTGCTAAAGCGGATGTTCGTGCCCATGGCCTTCTGAAAAGAATCCCAAAACTTCGAGGTAAAGATGCTGCCACGGTCTGAAGAGATCACTTGAGGAATACCGTGCAGAGAGACAATACGAGAGGTATAGAGTTCCGCCAATTGAGCTGCAGTGATCGACTCTTTGATAGGCAGAAAGTGAGCCACTTTAGTGAGTTTGTCGATGACAACGAATATAGCATCATTGCCACGCTTGGAATTTGGAAACCCAGTCACAAAGTCCATTTCAATGTGGTCAAACTTCCATTCTGGAATGGCAGGAGGTTGGAGGAGACCTGCTAGCCTTTGGTGTTCTGCCTTCACTCTTCTGCAGACATCACATTCATTCACGAATTGAGCAATCTCGCGCTTCATTCGAGTCCACCAATAAGCCTGCTTAAGGTCCTGATACATCTTCGTGCTCCCAGGGTGGATGGAGAGGAGAGAATTGTGAGCCTCGTTCATGATCACTTTACGGAGGTCACCTTTGGGTACAACAATACGATCCTCGAAGAAGAGAGTGTCCTTGTCATCAAGGCAGTAGCACTTGTACTTGGGTTGACTCTTGGCAATTCCAATCTTCACCTTTTTCAGAATAGCATCAAGAAGCTGGGCTTGGCGAATCTGGTCTTCCAAGGTAGGAGAGACTTGAAGGTTGGCGAGGAAACCTTGAGGAACAACTTGCAGATTAAGTTTGCGGAAAGCTTCACAAAGCTCAGGTTGATAAGGCTTGAGAATAAGACTATTGAAGTAAGCTTTTCTGCTCAATGCGTCAGCAATCACACTAGCCTTGCCTGGAGTATATTCGATACTCGGATTATACTCTTGAATCATTTCGACCCATCAAGTTTGCCTGAGGTTGAGATTAGGCTGAGTGAAGATGTACTTGAGACTCTTGTGATCAGTGAAAATGTCCACTTTTCTTCCCAATAGAAGATGTCTCCAAGTCAAAAGAGCATGCACAACTGCCACCAACTCGAGATCATGAGTGGGGTAGTTCTTCTCATTAGGCTTCAACTGGCGAGAGGTATAAGCAACAACTTTCTTATCTTGCATCAATACTGCGCCAAGACCTTGGAGAGAGGCATCACAAAAGACCTCGTACGGCTTGGATTCATTAGGCGGAGTGAGAACTGGAGCAGTGATCAATTTCTCTTTCAAAGTGTTGAAAGAAATATCACACTCCGGAGACCAAACGTACTTGACGTGCTTCTAGAGAAGATTAGAGAGAGGCTTCGCGATCTTAGAAAAGTTTTCAACGAATCTTCGGCAATAGCTTGCGAGACCGAGGAAGCTACGGAGTTGCTTCATGTTCTGAGGAGGTTCCCAATTCACAATTGCAGACACCTTCTCAGGATTCACGGAAATGCCCTTGGCAGAGATGATATGACCAAGATAAAGAACCTCATCGAGCCAAAATTCGCACTTGGAGAACTTGGCGTAGAACTGATGTTCCCTGAGCTTATCGAGAACCAAACGCAACTGCTTGGCATGATCTTCCTTGTTCTTGGAGAAAACCAGAATGTCGTCGAGATAGACCAAAACAAAGTCATTGGTGTAGGCGTTGAAGATGAAGTTCATCATGCGAGAGAAAGTCGGAGGAGCATTGATGAGGCCAAAAGACATGACAGTGGATTCATATGAACCAAAGCTTGTCCTGAAAGCCATCTTGGGAATATCTTGCTCACGGATTCGAATCTGATGATAACCCATACGGAGATCAAGCTTGGAGAATACATGGGCACATTTGAGTTGTTCGAACAGCTCGTTGATGTTGGGAAGTGGGTATTTGTTCTTGATGGTCTTCTTGTTCACTGGATGGTAATCAACACAAAGTCGGTCCGTTCCATCCTTCTTCTTCACAAAAAGAACACCACAACCCCACGGAGAAGAACTAGGCCGGATGAGACCCATTTTCTCTTGAATATTGAGTTGCTTCTTCAGCTCCTTCAACTCTTCAGGTCCAAGCTTGTAAGGACGCTTGCAAACAGGTTCCGTGCCAGGCTCAAGATCAATAACGAATTCGACTGGCCGGTGCAGAGGCATTCCTGGAAGCTCTTCTGGAAAGACGTCTTGATATTCGCAAATGACTGGAATTTGAGAGATGGCATCCAATTCACCCTTCTCATTGAGAGAAAACAGACGGATGGTATTATCCCGAGCGGCAAAGACAATCACATCCTCAGACGAATGAGTCAATTGAATCTGCCTGGCTGCACAATCAAGCTGAGCCTTGTGCTTAGAAAGCCAATCCATTCCGAGAATAAGATCAATATCCGAGTTACCAAGGATCATCGGAGAAGCCAGAAACTTGAAATCACCCATCGAGATAGAAATATCTGGAACTTCGTAGTTAGCAAGCAACCATCTACCCGGAGAGACAACTGCTAAAGGGTTATGCATAACTTGAGAAAACCAACCATGCTTAGATGCAAAAGGTCTCGAGATAAAACAATGCGATGCACCAGTGTCAAAAAGAACTTTTGCAAGAACATCGTTAACAGGAAGGTTACCCATGATGACATCTGATGAATCCTCTGCCTGAGCTGCATTCACCATGTTGACCTTGGCGTACTTGGGGTTATGCTTGACCACAACTGTACTTGCCGATCTGACAGGAGGAGGAGGAGGAGGAAGACGCCTCTGGTTGAGACACTTGTTGGCATAGTGACCCTTCTGTTGGCACTTGTTGCACGTGACCTCTGAAAGCGGACGGTGATACGGAGCACTCGATCTTGGAGCTTGAGAGGAAGTCTTGTTCTGAAAGCCAGGGTTGGGTGGGTGGGAAGACCCACTGCCACGTTTGCTCTTCTGCTGATACGGCTGACGGAACAGAGGAGGAGGAAGCCAATACTTCTGCTGCTTGGCCACTTGAGTAGAGGAAGAAGGAGTAACATCTCTGACTCGTTTCTTGGAAGCATCACACCTCAACTGAGCAGCCTCGTGCTTCAGTGCCATGTTGTAGAACTCATTGTATCTCAAAGGCTCGAAGAGAACAAGAGCTAGCTGGATTTCTTCTCTGAGACCACCCCTGAACTGGTATATCATGCTCTTCTCATCAGGGACGTCCTGCTTGGCAAAGCGGGCGAGCTTCTGAAACAACTTGTTGTAGTCATAGACAGACAAAGAGCCTTGCTTCAGGTTGTGGAATTCCTCACGCTTGCTTTCAACCACGCTCTGAGGAATATGATGAGCTCGGAAATCTCGACGGAAATCATCCCAAGTGATAACACGTCCACCTCTGGAGTCCTTGTATTGCTGGAACCATTCTGCAGCTTGATCTTTGAGTTGGAAGGAAGTGAACTTAACAAAGTCCTCAGGCCTGACGTTACTGCACTCGAAATTCTTGCATAGATCCATAAGACAATCGTCAGCATCGGTTGCCTCAACACAATTGCTGAAAGTCTTTGGCCCGTTAGCAAGGAACTGGTTGAGTGAAGCAAAGTGATTCTGATTACTGCCTTGATTCCCTTGGTTGCCTTGATTGCGCTCTTGAAGAATTTGCATGATCAACTGTGTGTTTGCATTGGTTGCGGCCATCACAGCTTGCCATGCCTCCGGAGGACGTGGAGGTGGTGGCGGATCAGGATTCGGAGTCGTTCGCGTTGGAGGGGCCATCCTGAAGTGGTTGACCACCATTAGCACATCAATAGACAAATATTGAAGCTGAATCCAACGGAATGAAAATTGCAACATTTAGTCTTCACATCCGAACAAAATGAACGAATGCATTCCTCTTGAAATGGTCACATATCCATAAATTCAGAAGCCACTTAGAATTAAGGTAGAGAAATAAATCAACAAGGTACGGATCAAGAATGAATAATCGGTAAGAAATCCCAATCTCAAACCAAATATCCGTGGAAGAAGAACTATAGCTACAAGAATTCCTACCTATGAAACTCCCGAACCTTTCCGATTATGCAATCAGGTGTTGGGGATACAGGGGAAGCATAATATCTCACCCAAATCTAGCAAATCCTACATCCAGCTGTATCCATCCTTCAACACATAACCAAGAAAACTTCGGAAACCATCTACCTCAACTTTCGAAAAGCATCCGTTATACAAGTTATGGCGATACTCCCGAACTCCCGCCCCAGTACTGGGTGGCGTCGAGGTTATCTCACCAATGAACTGCATAAAAGAGATTTTCGATGTCGGCATACGAAACTTAGGTATTCCAGAACTGCAACGATAAAATTATGATGACAACACCTCAGAGCTCAACTCCCCAGGACACTTCCACTAAACCCCTGACAGGAGGCACCAAGACAATATTCTCATCATAAAACCATCGGAACGATTCCAAGATACCCGTGTGATCCTAAAATTTTTTTTAGTGAAATTTGAGAATAGAAGAGTCAAAACTCTACGTCAGGATGCCTTACCAGAGCGATGAGGAGACTGGGAAGTAAAAAAGAATTCCTAAACTCTCCGATATATAATTCCTAAATGACTCAAAACATTTTTCTAGACAAAACTCGGCCACTAAAAACGATCAAGCAATGGGGCTCCTAAGGTCGGGGAAGGCTCTGATTACCAACTTGTAACACCCTCGATGCGACTATATCTCCCGCATGTCGAGGCACGACTTAGAGGCACAATCGCATTGAAGGCATATGTCGCAAATTAGGCAATCTTCACAACATCCCATGTAATATAATAATAAAGGGGAGATAAAATAGTTGGCTTACACTCGACACGTCAATCAAGTACATAAATAACATTACATCATCCAAACACTCATGGCCCGACTACGGCGCCAAAATAAAAGAGAACCCAACATGCGACACGGTCCTGATCACCCCCAACTAGGCACCACTACTGATCATCGGGAAAGGAAACATAGTAACGTTGAGAGTCTTCGTCGAACTCCCACTTGAGCTCAAGTGCGTCTCCTGGAGCGGAATCATCTGGCCCTGCATCTGGTGTAATAGTAATCTGTGAGCCACAGGGACTCAGCAATCTCGCACCCTCATGATCAAGACTATTTAAGCTTATAGGTAAGGCAAGGTAAATATATGTGGAGCTGCAGCAAGCGACTAGCAAAATATGGTGGCTAACTTATTCGCAAAAGAGAGCGAGAAGAGGAGGCAAAGCGCGAGCGAGAAACTAGAGAACAACCTGTGCAAACTTTACTCCAACACCGTGTCCACTTCCCGGACTCCGCCGAGAAGAGGCCATCACGGTAACACACTCAGTTGATTCATTTTAATTAAGTTAAGGTTCAAGTTATCTACAACCGGACATTAACAAATTCCCATCTGCCCATAACCGCGGGCACGGCTTCCGAAAGTTCAAATCCCTGTAGGGAGTCCCAACTTAGCCCATGACAAGCTCTCACGGTCAACGAAGGAATAGACCTCCTCCCAAGATGTTCCGATCAGACTCGGTATCTCGGTAATTCAAGACACTTCGACAAGTTAAAATAAGTCTAGCAACACCGCCCGAATGTGCCGACAAATCCCGATAGGAGCAGCACATATCTCTTTCTCAGGGAACACTCAGATTGTCTAAACTTCCGGTAGGCCAGCCCAGAGTTGCCCCTGGTAGCCACCGGCGGCTGACAGTTTGGACCAACACTCAGAGGAGCACTGGCCCGGGGGGGGGGTTAAAATAATGATGACCCTTGAGTCTGCAGAACCAAGGGAAAGAAAAGGCTAGGTGGCAAATGGTAAAACCAAGGTTGGGCATTGCTGGAAAAGCTTTAATCAAGGCGAACTATCAAGGGGTTCCCATTATAACCCAACCGCGTAAGGAACGCAAAATCCGGGAACATAACACCGATATGACGGAAACTAGGGCGGCAAGAGTGGAACAAAACACTAGGCGAGAGGCCGAGCCTTCCACCCTTTACCAAGTATATAGATGCATTAAGATAACATGGCAATATAATGATATCCCAACAAGTAAATAAATGTTCCAACAAGGAACGCCTCCAATCTTCACCTGCAACTAGCAACGCTATAAGAGGGGCTGAGCAAAGCGGTATCATAGACAATCAACGGTTTGCTAGGACATGATGGGTCAGAGGTTTGACATGGCAATTTGGGAGGCTTGAAATCAAGTGGTAGGCATCGTATCATTGGCATAGCAAAAGAGCGAGAAAACTAGCATAGCAAAGATAGTAGTGATTTCGAGGGTATGATCATCTTGCCTGCACAGTTATCAGAGTTGACTGGATCCTCGAAAGCAAACCCTACGGGCTCCTCGTTAGCGAGATCGTCTCCCGTCTCTACCCAAACAAGACAAACAAGCAACAAGGATACAATCAACCACGTGCAAGGATCAAACAATATGATGCAATGATGATATGCTATGCGGGATGCGATGCGGGATGCAAAATGCAAGATATGACAGGGAATGCATGAACCTGGACTCAACTTGGAAATCCAAGTGTGCCACTGGAAAGATGAGATGAAATCTCTTGAAAATGATATAAAGAACACTGGAATCGGAGTTACGGTTTGGAAATGGCAAGCGATCCAAAAATGACACCGGTCTGCGATTTACAGCAAGTAGCCATCTAAATGCAATGAGATGAACATGCTACAACACCCAAACATGACAACAAAATACATGGAAGAGATGCATTCAAGATGCTTAACAAAAGTCTAGCACTGAGATACGGCCAATTCATCCACTAACAGGTTCAAACAAGCATGGCAAAAATGCATATGGCAAACAGATCTCAGACTTAGTGAAATTAACACTTGTCTGGAATTTCAGATCAGGTAGCACTCTTCGGAGCAGCAAAACTACATGCTACAGGATCTGAACATGGCAAAGTAAAGCATGGCATGGAGGTACTCAACGAGATTAACAAAAGTCCCTTAGTGACCTTGAGCCAAAAGGGATTAGAAAATACAATTGCAAGCATGTGAACATGGCAAAAACATAATCAGTTTTCAGACTTAGTGAAAACTGGCACATGCTGAAACATAACTCAAGTAGGCATGTTTATGAGCTTGATGCACTCACTACGGTGCAAGTCATGGCAAACTAAGCATACACCCATCAAGAAGGCACAAAATTCAAGCTGTACATGGCAAGAACAATGGCATAGCACGCACGGATCAACTACAACATCATCGGCAAAATTGCAAACAAGTTGACAATCTGCCTAGATTCACAAAGTAGCAAAAGTAGAGCTCGATTGACTCAAGCTAGGATGCTCCATAATTGCAAACAAAGACATGGATGGATAGAGCACTACAATATTAACAAAACATTCTTACTGATCATCCTCAAAAGAGGTACTGATCACTAGGAAACAACATGAACATATGGCATCATGAGATAAACAGCTCAAGGACTTGGTGGAAATGCTAAGTTCCTGAAAACAGAATTAACAAGTGCACCACTTTGCAAGCTTGTGCTAGTCAACACACACATCACAAAAATACATGGGTTGCACCTCTGGAAAGATGACAAAACCCTTAACAAAACACATGTAGAGCATCAGGGCATATCATGCACACATTAATCATGGCAAAAATGACAAAAAGCTAAATGGAGCAGCAGATCTGACAATTAACTCAAGTAGCCCTCTTCTAACAGCATTACGGGCATCAAGATGAGCTCAAATGAAAATGATGCAATGGAATGAAATGATGTACTCTCAGAGATGAACATTTTGATATGTTGTATGCATGACTCGGAGCTACGGATGCAAAGTTACGGAGCTATGAACAGGGGCACTTGGATCTGAGAATTTTTGGGACTTAGAGGAAAATCAACCTCCGAGATTTAGGGTTTTGACCCGAGGCACGTAGAGCGAGGCAGGGCCGGCGAGGCACTGTTCACCGGCGGGGAGGAGCTCGCCGGAGGTCGATGTGGAGGCGGGGACGGCGAGGGGGAGCGGACGCGGCGGCCGGGCGGCGGCTCGACGGCGCGGGGCCGGGCCGGCATCGACGAGGATGGCGGCGGCGGGGTGCGGCTCCGGCCGAAGGAGTGCGGCGGCGCGCGCCGGCGCGGTGGCGGCGGGGAGGCGGCGAGCGGCGCGGGAGGAAGGAGAAGGCGGCGGGGCGACCGGGCGGGCGGCGCGCGCGGATGGGCCCGCGGGGCCGGATGCGGGATCGGCGGGCCGGCGGGGATGTGGTCCGGGTGGCGCCACGTGGCAGCTCCCGGTTGGGGCGGCGGCTATGTCCGGGCCGGGACGGACATTGTCCGGTGGCGCGCGAGGTGGAAAATTAGGGTTTCAAAGAGGGAGATCCGGATTTCGGGGAAGGGGTCTATATATAGGCATAGAGGGAGCTAGGAGAGTCCAAATGAGGTGCGGTTTTTGGCCACACGATCGTGATCGAACGCTCTAGATAATGGAGAGGGTTTTGGTGGGTTTTGGGCCAAATTGGAGGGGTGTTGGGCTGCAACACACACGAGGCCTTTTCGGTCCCTCAGTTAACCGTTGGAGTATCAAACGAAGTCCAAATGATACGAAACTTGACAGGCGGTCTACCGGTAGTAAACCAAGGCCGCTTGGCAAGTCTCGGTCCAATCCGGAAATGTTTAATCCCCACACACGAAAGAAAGCTAGAAATGACCATCGGAGGAGAACGAAGCGCCGGAATGCAAAACGGACAACGGGGAAAATGCTCGAATGCATGAGATGAACACGTATGCAAATGCAATGCACATGATGACATGATATGAGATGCATGACAACGATAACAACACACGGAGACAAAGACCCGAACCCGAGGAAATAAATAACTTAACGCCGGAAATGGCAAGAGTTGGAGTACAAATTGGGAAAGTTACATCCGGGGTGTTACAGATTAGCACCTAACCTAATGCTCCATCTCATCTCTAATCGGTGTTTAGCCGCCGGCGTAAACAGGGCACGGCGGGGTCGCTCGTCTGGCCAACTCCGACGACGATAGGTCGCGCGGCCGGGTGCGTTGGAACGCCCGCAGCAAGGCGCGTACGATGGTGGTAGTGGCTGGAGCTGAGGTGGGCTGTAGCGGCACCGGCGATGAGCTTTAGCGGCGGTCATGGTTCAGCTAGTGCGAGCGCGGGGTTGCATTGCTATACAGAGCTAGTTGAGGATCTCGTCGACTCCTCGGAGTTCCAGGAGCTCATCTGCGTGCGTGGTTCAGTCAGGCGGAGGCTACAGCGACGAAGGCTACGCGGCGGCGACGGTGAGCACTCGAGCGTGGCAGCAGCGCTAGCTAGGGGACACGCTAGAGTGAGGGGGCAGGGGAATAGACAGAGGAGCTCATGTAGGGGCTGTCAGAGGCAACAGCGAGGCTGGGGAGTCCCTCACGGCGATGAAATCAATGGAGGCATCTGGCGGCCGAAGGTGGGAGATGATGGCGAACCCTGCGTTGTAGCGCTTGCTAACCCACAAGTATAGGGGATCGCAACAGTTTTCGAGGGTAGAGTATCCAACCCAAATTTATTGATCTGACACAAGGGGAGCCAAAGAATATTCTCAAGTATTAGCAGTTGAGTTGTCAATTCAACCGCACCTGAAAGACTTAATATCTGCAGCAAAGTATTTAGTAGCAAAGTAATATGGAAGTAACGGTAACGGTGGCAAAAGTAACAGTATTGGTTTTGTAGTGATTGTAACAGTGGAAACGGAAAAGTAACTAAGCAAAGATCAATATGTGAAAAGCTCGTTGGCAATGGATCAGTGATGGATAATTATCTCAGACGTGATTCCTCATGTAATAGTTATAACATAGGGTGACACAGAACTGGCTTCAATTCATCAATGTAATGTAGACATGTATTCAGAATATACTCATACGTTCTTATGTAAAAGAACTTGCATGACATCTTTTGTCCTACCCTCCCGTGGCAGCGGGGTCCTATTGGAAACTAAGGGATATTAAGGCCTCCTTTTAATAGGGTACCGGAACAAAGCATTAACACTTAGTGAATACATGAACTCCTCAAACTATAGTCATCACCGGGAGTGGTCCCGATTATTGTCACTTCGGGGTTATCGGATCATAACACATAGTAGGTGACTATTGACTTGCAAGATAGGATCAATAACTCACATATATTCATGGAAACATAATAGGTTCAGATCTGAAATCATGGCACTCGGGCCCTAGTGACAAGCATTAAGCATAGCAAAGTCATAGCAACATCAATCTCAGAACATAATGAATACTAGAGATCAAACCCTAACAAAACTAACTCGGTTACATGATAAATCTCGTCCAACCCATCACCGTCCAGCGAGCCTATGATGGAATTACTCACGCACGGTTGTGAGCATCATGAAATTGGTGATGGAGGAAGGTTGATGATGACGATGGCGATGGATTCCCCTTTCCGGAGCCCTAAATGGACTCTAGATCAGCCCTCCCGAGAGAGATTAGGGCTTGGTGGCGGCTCCGTATCGTAAAACGCGATGAATCCTTCTTCCTGATTTTTTTCTCCCCGAATATGAATATATAGAGTTGGAGTTGAGGTCGGTGGAGCATCAGGGGGCCCACGAGATAGGGGGCGCGCCCCCACCCTCATGGGTAGGGTGTGGGCCCCCTGATGTTGATTCTTTCACCAGTATATATTCCAAAAATATTCTCCGTGAAGTTTCAGGTCATTCCGAGAATTTTTATTTCTGCACAAAAATAACACCATGGCAATTCTGCCGAAAACAGCGTCAGTTCGGGTTAGTTCCATTCAAATCATGCAAGTTATAGTCTGAAACAATGTCAAGAGTGTTTGGAAAAGTAGATACGATGGAGACGTATCAACTCACCCAAGCTTAAACATTTTCTTGTCCTCAAGCAATTTAGTTGACAAACTGAAAGTGATAAAGAAAAACTTCTACAAACTCTGTTTGATCTTGTTGTTGTAAATATGTAAAGCCAACATTCAAGTTTTCAGCAAAGATTATGAACTAACCATATTCACAATAACATTTAGGTCACATGTTTACTCATATCAATGGCATAATCAACTAGCAAGCAATAATAATAAATCTAGGATGACAACACTTTCTCAAAACAATCATCATATGATATAAAAAGATGGTATCTCGCTAGCCCTTTCTGAGACCGCAAAACATAAATGCAGAGCACCTCTGAAGATCAAGGACTGACTAAACATTGTAATTCATTGTAAAAGAGATCCAGTCATACTCAATGTAAACTAATAGTAATACATGCAAATGACAGCGGTGCTCTCCAAATGGTGCTTTTTAATAAGAGGGTGATGACTCAACATAAATGTAAATTGATAGGCCCTTCGCAGAGGGAAGCAGGGATTTGTAGAGGTGCCAGAGGTCGATTTTGAAATAGAGATAAATAATATTTTGAGTGGTATACTTTCATTGTCAACATAACAACCGAGAGATCTCGATATCTTCCATGCTACACACATTATAGGCGGTTACCAAATAGAATGGTAAAGTTTATACTCCCCCTACCACCAACAAACATCAATCCATGGCTTGTCCGGAACACCCGGTGCCTCCAACTAACAACAATCCTCGGGGAGTTTTGTTTGCAATTATTTTAATTTAAGCATGGGACTGGGCATCCCGGTTACCAGCCGTTTTCTCGTGAGTGAGGAGCGGAGTCCACTCCTCTTGAGAATAACCCGCCTAGCATGGAAGATATAGACAACCCTAGTTGATACATGAGCTATTCAAGCATACAAAACAGAATTTCATTTGAAGGTTTAGAGTTTGGCACATACAAATTTACTTGGAACGGCAGGTAGATACCGCATATAGGAAGGTATGGTAGACTCATATGGAATAACTTTTGGGTTTATGGAAGTGGATGCACAAGAAGTATTCCCGCTTAGTAGAAGTGAAGGCTAGAAAGAGACTGCGAAGCGACTAGCTAGAGAGCGACAACAGTCATGAACATGCATTAAAATTAATCAACACTGAGTGGAAGCATGAGTAGGATATAATTCACCATGAACATAAATATCGTGGAGGCTATGTTGATTTTGTTTCAACTACATGCGTGAACATGTGCCAAGTCAAGCCACTCGAATCGTTCAAAGGAGGATACCATCCTATCATACCACATCACAACCATTTTAATAGCGTGTTGGCATGCAAGGTAAACCATTATAAACTCCTAGCAAATTAAGCATCGCATGAGCAACTATAATCTCTAATTGTCATTGCAAACATGTTTCATTCATAATAGGCTGAATCAGGAACGATGAACTAATCATATTTACAAAAACAAGATAGGTCGAGTTCATACCAGCTTCTCTCATCTCAATCAGTCCATCATATATCGTCATTATTGCCTTTCACATGCACGACCGAACGGTGTGGATAGTAATAATAGTGCATGTGCATTGGACTAAGCTGGAATATGCAAGCATTCAGTACATGGGAGAAGACAAGGTAATATGGGCTCTTTGTTTGATCAACAATAATGCATATGAGAGCCACTCAACATTTTCATCATGGCCTTCTCCTCTCGACCCCCAAAGAAAAGAAAAGAAACAAAACTATTTACATAGGAAAGCTCCCAACAAGCAAAAGAAGAACAAGAAATCTTTTTTGGGTTACCTTTTAATTACTACTACAGGCATGGGAAGTAAACTAACTAAAAGCTACAACCAATTCTTTTGGTTTTTTGTAAGGTTTTTCAAACACACAAGAAGAATGCTGGAGAAGAAAATAAACTAGCATGGATATTACAATGAAAAAGTATGAGCACAGACAACTAGCATGAGTGTGTGAACATGAATGTAATGTCGGTGAGAAATACATACTCCCCCAAGCTTAGGCTTTTGGCCTAAGTTGGTCTCGAGCCAAGGCTGGCCTGGTGGATATCCAAAGTTGTAGCTGGGGTCATACTGAGATGCAGCGGCTACTGCTTGACGTGCTGCAGCTTGGAGACAAGCTGCCTCAGTCCTCCTCTCGTACTCGTTCGCCTCCTCCCTGGTTATAACATATCTCCTTTTTGCCTGAAAGTCAAAGAAAGTAGGAGCAGGCAGAGCAACATGGACGGTGCGCCGTCTGTCAAAGATTAGTCGGTACTGGAGGAATTGTTCATTCCTCTTAACAAACTGATGGCGAACCATGGCATTATAATCTAGGTAAGCAGGAGCCAACTCAATGTCATTTCCATGTATGGGTATATCAAGATAGTTAGCTACACGAGTTACATAAATTCTACCAAACAAATCTCCACTTATACCATTGTGATGCAACCTACATGCAACAATAGCCCCAAAGTTATATTGTTTATCACCTAATACCGCACTCTTGAGGACACTAAGATCTGGAACATACATGTGACAAGCCTCATCTTTACTGTTAATGCATCTACCAATGAAGATAGCAAAATAATGTATGGAAGGGAAATGAATGCTCCCTATGGTAGCTTGTGTGATTTCTATAGATTCCCCCACAGTAATACTAGCAAGAAAGTCTTTATATTTAGATTTGCGAGGTTCACTAACATTGCCCAGTGCGGTAGTTTACAAGCAGTATTAAAATCTTCTAGGTCCAATGGTTTATCATAAAGATCAAATAAAACAGTGTGAGAATTGCACGAGGATGTAAATTGAAACCTTCTCATAAATGAATCAGCTAAATAGAGGTACTGTCGGCACTTATCTGACACGAAGTTGTCAAGATCAGCGCTACGCACATATGCGTCAAATTCATCCATGATGCCCGCCTGGACCATGAACTCCTCTCACGGCCATTCAAAAGGCCGCACTTGAGCTTACCTTGGTAGTTCATTGTCCGGCTCACGTATCGCGAGCCTTGGGCCTTGCTCCCTTGAGGAACCACCTTGGTACATTTTCCTAAACATTTTTCTTCCTCTGAAAAATTTCTGAATTTTTAGTGACTCAAAATAAAAGTGAACCAAACTTAACAAGATTGATTGCAACTACTCCTACAAGTGCCTAGATGCTATATCATGCATTAGAACTACTTTTGACCACATAAATTTGACGTGCAAGCTCAAGAACAAGGTCACCTAAGCAGTAAAATTTTGCAATAAATAAAGCACTAGAACAAAAACTAATTGGACCATTAGAGGAGTTACATACCGAAAAACAATCCACCAAAGCAGTTTTGTGAATGGAGCTTTGAGCAAGGAGATAGAAAATGGCAGGAAGATGAGCTAGAACTCGGGTTTGAGCTATTGGAGGATTTTTTCTGGAGGAAGACGAAGTGTGTGGGTGAAAGCATAATTGGACGGGGCCCATGTGGGGTCCACGAGGCAGGGGGCGCGCCCTGGGGGGGTGTGGGTGCCTGGACCCTCGTGGCCAGGTGGTGAGGCCCCCTAGTGTGTTCTTAGTGCCAATAATTCTTAAATATTCTAGAAAAAATTATATAAAATTATTAGGACATTTGGAGAACTTTTATTTTTGTCGTATTTTTTATTGCAAGGACAATTCAGAAAACAGACACAAAATACTATTTTTGCTTTATTTAATCTAAATAACAGAAAGTAAAAAGAGGGTACGGAGAGTTGTGGTTTCTAACTTCATCCATCTCATGCTCATCAAAAGGAATCCACTAACAAGGTTGATCAAGTCTTGTTAACAAACTCTTTTCGAATAACATGAAACCAGAGAATTTTCGAATAACACTAGGTTACCTCAACGGGGATATGCATGTCCCCAACAATAAGAATATGATATTTCTTCCTTACAGTAGGAAGAGGAAATTCAAAACCTCCAATAGTAATCGTTGAAGTTTTTCCAATAGAGTTAATACTCTGGACTTGAGGTTGTTTCCTCGAAAATTGCACAGTATGCTCATTACCATTAACATGAAATGTCACAGCCCCAGTTCAACCCTTGCTTGTCTTTGCATCATCATCTTGCATCATGATTAAATTCCATTAAAATTTGAAATGGGGATTGCCTAAACCCTAGCATTAAAGTAATTAACTAGGTTCAAACTTAAAACTTTTCAATGAACCCAAAATGCCCTTCATAAATGTCCACCATCTTTGGTCCTGGCTAAACCCTCTGCCAAAAATGGTTTCATATTTTTGGAGGCTATTCTAGATTTTTGAATTAAATCATCAGTATTTGAATTTGGACATTTAAATTCTATAAAATATTTTAAATGTCCAAATAATCTTGAAAGCATTTGAGGGCTATTGGAAATAGTTTCAAAAGTTCCCACAATTATTTTCAGGATTTTACAAAATGAATTAGTATTTTTACTAATTCAAAACAGAAAATAAAAAATTAGAAAACAGAAACTAAATTAAGAGAGAGAGAGAGAGTAACCTCACCTGCAGCCCACCTGGCCGGCCCAGCTGACAGCCCAGCCAACTGGCCCAGCCCACCAGGGGCACGCTTGTCTTCTTCCCCTTGCCAGCGCACGAAGCAGCTCGGTGGCGAGCGCCGATGACGAGCCTGGCCACCTCCTGCGTGCTGCCGCCTCCCCGACGTCGCCCTGGAGACGCCACGCGCCCCCCCCCCCCCCAGGCCCTCTCAGCCTCTTCCCGTGCTCCTCTCCCTCCTCTGGCTCTCCTCCCGCACGCACCCGCGAGCCATCGTCGCCGCCACTCGCAGCTGTCGTGGCCACGGCCACTGCGTCGCCTCGCCGATGTGCTCAGACGCTCCGCCTCGACCCCCTCTTCCTCTCCACCGCGCCGCGCCCCGCCGGAAGCCCTGCAGCGCCATCCCCGACATCGTCTTCAACCTCTGGCCACGGGCGAACTCTTCGGAAATTCGCGAGCTTCAGCTCGTCCCTGGCCTCGCCGTTGCCTCTACTGGAATCGTCGTGAGCCCCTGCCTCTTTCCCCTCTCTCCCCGTGCTCGCCCGCGCCTTCTAGCCACCATGGCCATCGGAGCCGATTGCTCCTCGCCGCCGGCCATGTCGCCACCGCGGCTACGGCCGTGCAAGCACGCGCCCGAGCTTACCGCTGAGATCACCGCACCCCCACGAGTCCAACACGCCTAACCGCGGCTCCCGCCGTTCCCTGCAACGCCGATCCGCTCAACTCCCGAACTCCGGCCGCCGCGCAAGTCGCCGCCGCCGTCGTTTCAGGCCATTAGAGCTGCTGCTGCGAGCACCACTGGACGCGGACGAGTCCCCTCGTCACGTAGAGCCTCTCCGCCGTGCAAATGGTCGCCTGTGGGCGATTCCCGAAGCCCTCCGCCGTCTTTGTCGTCGCCGGCGACGAGCCGTTGACCGGGTCCGGTGGGTTTGACCCCACTTGACCGTGGTTTGACTTCCCCCCTGACTCACTGACGTGTGGGCCCCAGGCCACTAACTAAACTAGGTTAGTATTAGTTTAACACTAACTAAACTTAGTTAGTTTAACTAACTGCTGACACATGGGACCCACTAGTCAGTTTGACCTGGGCTGCCCCGTTGACTCGCTTACGTCACCCTGACGTCATGCTGACGCAATAATTCATTTTCTGGAATTAGTTTAATTCTAAATATTTAGAAAAATCCAGAAAATTGCTTAAACTTCTAAAAATCATAGAAAATCAACCGTAACTCCAAATGAAATAATTTATATATGAAAAATGATCAGAAAAATTTAATCTATCCGTCTGTACCATTTTCATGCATGTTTGAACAACTTAAAGTCGCTGTATAAGACAATTTGAATTAATGGCATTTGAAATGTCTTACATGGAGTTTGAATTTGAACCTTGGGTTCAAACCAACTTCATTTAAATTGTTGCTAGTTGCATTAGCTCAAACCACAGCATATCGCCATGTCACATTCATGCATCATATTGTTGCATTGCATTGATTGTGTTTCTTTCTCAGTTGCCGGTAATTGTCCCCTCTCTATAGACGCGTTCCGACGATGAGTTCGATGACACCGATGAAGAGCTATACTATCTTCAGAAGTGCCAGGCAAGCAAAACCCCCTTGTTCATTCTGATACAATCCCACTCTCTCGCTCCTGCTCTCTTTTACTGCATTAGGACAACACCGATTCAACTATTACATGTTGCGGTAGTTGAACCCTTTCCTCTGCATGACCTGTCATTGCCATAGTAAATAGATGAAACCCACTAGCATGAGTAGGAATTGTTTGAGCCCTGATGTGCCTACTCATTCAAGCTTGCTGTCATGCCTACTACTTCTTAGAGTTGAGTCCGGTCTGATTCATCGGGAATGAATTGGAACGTGGTGAACATGTCCTACCATTGAGAGCTAAGTGTGTGAACACGATTTGGTAAAGGTAGCGGTGAGAGGCCATGTAGGAGTACATGGTGGGTTGTCTCATTGCAGCCGTCCTCAGGAACTGAGTCCTGTGTTTGTGATCCATGAACAGTTACTACCACACATTGGGTTCCGGTAACTCGGCCCCTCTCGGCTTATTAATCAACTCGATCTCTGTCCAGGAGTTGCAACTAGTTTTTGGTGTTTGTAGGTAGTGTTAGTAGTCTACCAAGTGGCACCCGGTACAGGTGGGCTTGGGACAGACTAGGCACAGTGGCATGGTGCACCAAGTGGCACCCGGATGGTGGGCTTGGGAACCCTGCACACATCGTTTGGGGCCTTGAGCGACACCCCAGCCGGATCTCCTTGCGGATGGAACCCGAATAGGCGATAAACCTGGACGAGAGACTTGTTCGTTAGTCAGTTCGTGGCCGACTCCCTCGCCCGGCTTCTGCTTGAAGGTTGCCGAGGTACATGACGTGTACAGGGTGATAAGTGGCCAGAGCGTGTGTGAAGAAGTACACCCCTGCAGGGTTATCATTATCTATTCGAATAGCCGGATTCCTCGGATATGGAAACTTGGACCCCTTGCATAGTTCATAGACAAGCGAAAGTGGATACTCTAAAATGCGCAAGATAAGTGTGAGTGCTATGGATGGCGTTCTCGCAGGGAGACGGGAGCGGATCCATAGTGGTGTATTGATATGGTGAATATGTGGACTCGTGTGCGCCACCTCAAAAGAGTTACTTGCAGTCATAGTTCAGGATAGCCACCGAGTCAAAGCTGGCTTGCTGCAGTTAACCTCCACCATCCCTTCGTTGATAATCATGCATATGTAGTTAGTTCTAATGTAAGTCTTGTTGAGTACATTTGTACTCACGTTTGCTTAATTTATGTTTTGCAGAGAGACTTCAGTCCCGCTAGTAGTTCCGCTTGGACTTCGACGTTTAGCTCGTTACCTCAGCTACGATCTTGTGCCCTCAGCAGGATCTTGTAGATAGTCAGGCTTCTGAGCCTTCTTCTTTTGTAGTTGTCTGTACTCAGACAAGTTAAGCTTCCGCGTGTGCTTTGACTTGTATGCTCTGAATGTTCGGTCATGAGACCCATGTTTGTATTATCTCGCTCCTCGGAGCCTAATGAATAAATAATTGAGTCGTAGAGTTATGTTGTGATGCCATGTTGTATTTACACATGTCGAGCATATTGTGTGTATGATTGAAATGCTTGGTATGTGTGGGATCCGACAACCTAGTTGTTTATCCTTGGTAGCCTCTCTTATGGGGAAATGTAGTCTTGTGCTTCCATGAGCCATAGTAGTCCGCTATAGCCCGGTTCACCGGAGTCCTGCTAGCCCAGCACTACTGCTCAGGACAGTTGACTGGCCGGCATGTGTTTCACTTTGTTCCTGTGTCTGTCCCTTCAGGGAAATGTCACGCGGTGACATCCGGAGTCCTGCCTAGCCTGCTACAGCCCGGGTTACCGGAGTCCTGTTAGCCCAGTGCTACAGCCCGGATTCACATGCTGCTGGTCGACATGTTCGAAGTTGATTCATGTATGCCTGTCCCCATGGGTTAGTGCCGCTTTGGGTTCACGACTAGTCATGTCGGCCCGAGTTCTCTGTCATATGGATGCTAGAGACACTATCATATACGTGAGCCAAAAGGCGCAAATGGTCCAGGGCCATGGTAAGGCGACACCCGTGGGAATACCGTGCATGAGGCCGCAAAGTGATATGAGGTGTTACCAGCTAGATCGATGTGACTTGGAATTGGGGTCCTGACATGAAAAGTGACATTGCCTTTGTTGCAATCAATAACAGCCCCTGCAGTATTCAAAAAGGGTCTACCTAAAATAATAGACATACTATCGTTCTTAGGAATATCAAGAATAACAAAGTCTATTAAAATAGTAACGTTTGCAACCACAATAGGCACATCCTCACAAATATCGACAGGTATAACAGTTGATTTATCAGCCATTTGCAAAGATATTTCAGTAGGTGTCAACTTATTCAAATCAAGTCTATGATATAAATAGAGAGGCATAACACTAACACCGGCTCCAAGTTCACATAAAGCAGTTTTAACATAGTTTCTTTTAATGGAGCATGGTATAGTTGGTACTCTTGGATCTCCTAGTTTCTTAGGTATTCCACCGTTAAAAGTACAATTAGCAAGCATGGTGGAAATTTCAGCTTCCGGTATGTTTCTTTTATTTATGACAATATCATTCATATACTTAGCATAAGGATTCATTTTAAGCATATCGGTCAAACGCATACACAAAAAGATAGGTCTATTCATTTCAGCAAAGCGCTCAAAATCCTCATCATCCTTTTTCTTGGATGGTTTAGGAGGAAAAGGCATGGGTTTCTGAACCCATGGTTCTCTTTCTTTACCGTGCTTCCTAGCAACAAAGTCTCTCTTATCATAACGTTGATTCTTTGATTGTGTGTTATCAAGATCAACAGAAGGTTCAATCTCTACATCATTCTTATTGCTAGGTTGAGCATCAACATGAAAATCATCATTAACATTATCACTAGGTTCATGTTCATTACCAGATTGTGTTTCAGCATCAGAAATAGAAATATCATTGGGATTCTCATGTGTGTCAAGAACAGGTTCACTAGAAGCATGCAAAGTCCTATCATTTTTCTTTTTCTTCTTCTTAGAAGGACTAGGTGCATCAACATTAGTTCTCTAAGAATCTTGCTCAATTCTCTTAGGATGGCCCTCAGGATACAAAGGTTTCTGAGTCATCTTACCCCCTATAGTCACAACTCTAACAGAATTTTCATTTTTCTTATTATCTAATTCATTGAGCAAATCATTCTAAGCTTTAAGCACTTGTTCTACTTGAGTGGTAACGATAGAAGCATGTTTACTAATAAGTTTAGGCTCACCTTTAACTCTAGACATATAATCACTCAAGTGTTCAATCATATAAGCATTACATTTCAATTGTCTACCAACATAAGCATTGAAGTCTTCTTGTTTAACCATAAAAGTATCA
Source organism: Triticum urartu (assembly GCF_056163025.1). Classification (NCBI taxonomy): domain Eukaryota; kingdom Viridiplantae; phylum Streptophyta; class Magnoliopsida; order Poales; family Poaceae; genus Triticum; species Triticum urartu. The sequence goes on from NC_141878.1 coordinate 300,538,059, forward strand.
AACTCATCCAAGCATTGGCTAGCAAACTTAGTAGATGGGATTTCACCCTTATCAAATCTATAGAGAGAATTTACCTTTACTACCTGTGTCGGGTTATCAAGACCATGTATTTCTTCAATAGGTGGTAAATTCTTAACATCTTCAGCTTTAATACCTTTTTCTTTCATAGATTTCTTTGCCTCTTGCATATCTTCAGGACTGAGAAATAGAATACCCCTTTTCTTCGGAGTTGGCTTAGGAGTTGGTTCAGGAAGTGTCCAATCATTTTCATTACTCAACATATTATTCAATAGCAATTCAGCTTGATCAACAGTTCTTTCCCTGAAAACACAACCAGCACAACTATCCAGGTGGTCTCTGGAAGCATGTGTTAGTCCATTATAAAAGATATTGAGTATTTCATTTTTCTTGAGAGGATGATCAGGCAAAGCATTAAGTAATCGGAGAAGCCTCCCCCAAGCTTCTGGGAGACTCTCTTCTTCAATTTGCACAAAATTATATATTTCCCTTAAGGCATCTTGTTTCTTATGAGCGGGGAAATATTTAGCAGAGAAGTAATAAATCATACCCTGGGGACTACGCACACAACGAGGATCAAGATAATTAAACCATGTTTTAGCGTCACCCTTTAATGAGAACAGAAACAACTTAAGGATAAAGTAATAGTTAGTTTTATCATCATTAGTGAACAGAGTGGCTATATCATTTAGTTTAGTAAGATGTGCCACAACAGTTTCAGATTCATAGCCATAAAAAGGATCAGATTCAACCAAAGTAATTAACTCAGGATCGACAGAGAAATCATAATCCTTATCAGAGATATAGATAGGTGAAGTAGCAAAAGCAGGGTCATGTTTCATTCTAGAATTCAAGGATTTTTCTTTCAGCATAGCTAAAAGTTTCTTAAGATCATATCTATCATTACAAGCTAAAAAGTCTCTAGTAGTTTCTTCATCCATAACATAATCCTCAGGCGTAACAGGCAATTCATATCTAGGGGGAGAATCTTCATCATCACTTTCATCAATATTATCAGTTTCAATAATTTCACTAACCCTAGCAAGTTGTTCATCAAGAAATTCACCTAATGGCACAGTATTATCAAGCATAGAAGTAGTTTAATCATAAGCATCATGCAAAGTAGAAGTGACATCATCAATAACATGCGACATATCGAAATGAATAGCAGGAGTAGGTGTCGCAACTTTACTCAAAATAGAAGGTGAATCAAGTGCAGAGCTAGATGGAAGTTCCTTACCTCCCCTCGTAGTTGAGGGAAAAATCTTGGTTCTTTCATCTTTCAAGTTCTTCATAGTGATCAACAAATGTAAATCCCAAGTGACTCAAAGAATAGAGCTATGCTCCCTGGCAACGGCGCCAGAAAATAGACTTGCTAACCCACAAGTGTAGGGGATTGCAACAGTTTTCGAGGGAAGAGTATCCAACCCAAATTTATTGATCTGACACAAGGGGAGCCAAAGAATATTCTCAAGTATTAACAGTTGAGTTGTCAATTCAACCACACCTGAAAGACTTAATATCTGCAGCAAAGTATTTAGTAGCAAAGTAATATGGAAGTAACGGTAACGGTGGCAAAAGTAACAGTATTGGTTTTGTAGTGATTGTAACAGTGGAAACGGAAAAGTAACTAAGCAAAGATCAATATGTGAAAAGCTCGTTGGCAATGGATCAGTGATGGATAATTATCTCAGACGTGATTCCTCATGTAATAGTTATAACATAGGGTGACACAGAACTAGCTCCAATTCATCAATGTAATGTAGACATGTATTCAGAATATACTCATACGTTCTTATGGAAAAGAACTTGCATGACATCTTTTGTCCTACCCTCCCGTGGCAGCGGGGTCCTATTGGAAACTAAGGGATATTAAGGCCTCCTTTTAATAGGGTACCGGAACAAAGCATTAACACTTAGTGAATACATGAACTCCTCAAACTATAGTCATCACCGGGAGTGGTCCCGATTATTGTCACTTCGGGGTTACCGGATCATAACACATAGTAGGTGACTATTGACTTGCAAGATAGGATCAAGAACTCACATATATTCATGGAAACATAATAGGTTCAGATCTGAAATCATGGCACTCGGGCCCTAGTGACAAGCATTAAGCATAGCAAAGTCATAGCAACATCAATCTTAGAACATAATGGATACTACGGATCAAACCCTAACAAAACTTACTTGATTACATGATAAATATCATCCAACCCATCACCATCCAGCGAGCCTACAATGGAATTACTCAGGCACGGTTGTGGGCATCATGAAATTGGTGATGGAGGAAGGTTGATGATGACGATGGCGACGAATTCCCTTCTCTGGAGCCCTGGACTCCAGATCAGCCCTCCTGAGAGAGATTAGGGCTCGGCGGCAGCTCTATCGTAAAACGTGATGAATCTTTCTTCCTGATTTTTTTCTCCCAGAACGTGAATTTATAGAGTTGGAGTTGAGGTCGGTGGAGCATTAGGAGGCCCATGAGACAGGGGGCGCGCCCCAGGGGGTGGACGCGCCCCCACCCTCGTAGACAGGGTGTGGGCCCCCTGACGTTGATTCTTTCGCCAGTATTTTTTATATATTCCAAAAATATTCTCCGTGAAGTTTCAGGTCATTCTGACAACTTTTATTTCTGCACAAAAATAACACCATGGCAATTCTGCTGAAAACAGCGTCAGTCCGGGTTAGTTCCTTTCAAATCATGCAAGTTAGAGTCCAAAACAAGGTCAAAAGTGTTTGGAAAAGTAGATACGATGGAGACATATCAGTGCTTCCCTGCTCGTGTCCATTGATGGGCTTGGCCAGGTAAGTCAGGTGAGTTCTGCTCTGTTTTAGTTTCCTGTTTTGTTTTGTTTTGTTTCATTTATTTATTTGCCACTGTTTAAATTCAAAATAGAATTCAAACTCATGCCAAATCTTTTGGAAATATTTTATGTTGTTGATATGGACCTAACCACATGCCCATAAATTATTTCAGGAGCATTTGAAGATATATTCTAGTTATATGAATATAAATTCAAATTCAAAATACAATATATTTTGAAATCAGTGCCCAAAATTATTCTTTAAAAATGTTCAATATTTTTGGTTTGGATCAAGACCATTGCTAAAAATATTAAACAACAATGAAGAGCATTTTGGGTTCATTGAATGCAATTTTTAGGGTTCTTTGCCCTTATTTTAATTAAATTTTTGAGGCTTCAAATTTCCTCGGTTCGACTTTCAGAATTTAGACATGATGCATGGATGCAGTGCTACTAATTACAAGCATTAATCTAGGGCTGTGACAACTCACCCCCACTAAACAAGAATCTCGTCCCGAGATTCAAGCGTAGGGTAAGAGGAAGAGGGCATTCTAACTATCACAGTCTTCATGATCCAAGTACCCTTCTCGAAGATGTTGATTCATTGCATCATATTGGTGTTGACGTCTTTGCTTTTGAGATATTCACCCAACACGAGGACAAAAGAGCGAGACAACTCTACAAGGATGGATCATCTTAATGATCACAAGATCAACTCGTGGAATGAGACATAGAAACATCCCTTGAGCTGAGAGACAAAACACATATGAGGAGCGATGGAAAGAAGCAGATGACGAAGGTTCAGATTGGTAGGCAACAATTCCATGCTTAGGTAGGATGGTGCATGGTTTCAAGACAGCGATGAAATAATTGCCATGATTCCATAATGGGGCCCCTTAGGGAAGATGAGTCATAGAATTCTTATCTTAAGTGGCAAAAAGAATTACTTTTGATACAAGATCATTGAAACTCTCCATACCACCTTAAGGAAAATCACAATCGACCATTTGAACGAGTCTAAGAGAGTAGCATACTCATACTAGAATGGATGATGTGGACTACGTTGTTGAAGACAACACAATGGATGATTTTTGCTTATCATCGGGAATGGATGGGACCCTTGGTAAGTCCACTTTGAAGATGGTCCTGGACAACAATTGCTGAGAAAGGCATCCCGTGGGAAATTGGCACAATGGTGGTGCAAGATGGGAACAAAATGCAAATGTTGGGACTGTTCCAACCATCATATCTGCCTGAGATTCAGATCTGGTTAGTAACAGGATACTTCAGACTCAACATGTCTACAAGGAAGGGTTGCAACACAAATCGATGAGATAATGTTGCGGATTCTCAGGAAATGGACTATGGTAGTAAGCTCCAAAACATGAGCTGGTTCTGCTACACACATGTGGACATGATGTCCCAGACATGCATGACCACATAGTAGTCTTACAACAAAACACTGCCAAGTTCAGGTGGGAAACCAAAATCGAGGATATCGAAACCCTTACATAAGTCTTGCTCTTAAGAAGGAATTCATTTCCTTGAACAAATCAATCAGTGGCTTGGTGTGCTAGGGAATACATATGGAATGAAGATGATCAGTCTATCAGACCATAGAATACTTCGCACATGCATGACTGACTTGGGATGATCCCAGAGGAAGCAAAAACAAGATTTCTCGAATTCACGGCGGCAACTTGCACCAAATGCACATGAATTAGAGGAAGTCACTTCTTTCATCAAACATATGCTTCATGAACATGACATGAAGATAATACTTATAAAAGTTTCCAACACTAACTTAGATGTTCAACATGAATCATGGACAAGATGAAATTGTTGTCAATGAGCTCAACAACAATCCATCCAGGCTTCCATATAGGTGAAATTCCACAACTATGTGAACAAGGTGATAGTATTGATCAGACCTAAAAGATATAATGGTGTATGCTCGAGGGACAACCGCGAGTAAGACAACATTATGAACATCGTTGGTTCTGATTTATTTGACGATAGCCCATACGCAAATCAAAGATTTGGGTAAGACAATAGATCCAACAATTGATCCTGAGGACCAATCCATGAAGATATCATCTTTCTTCAACACACACAAATAGAAATATCCCATTGTAATGAACTAATTCAGGCAAGCTTTTATCTTCGAACTCTCCAAGTTGTTGTTTAGCTTAACCAACTAGCTCAGGGATATCCAACACAGATCCTTGGAGAAGGAGTGGTTTGTGAAAAAAAAACTTGATCAGGAACTCAATATAACGGTCAGGGTTAACCTGATGATACTTCCGAGAAGATATTCAAAAAATCACGAACCACCGATATGACTAAGCTCGGGAATGATCTTGCTCTTCAGGGAAAGACGATATGATCAAATAAGAGAGGGATTGACAATCCTAACTCATTGATCGAAGAGTGCCCCAGGGAAAATGGGCTAGGTAGCACGGTCATCCTTAGAATGATAAATCATCAACCAACACGCTAAGAATGAGATTATTGTCCTTTAACTACTAAGAAACACGGTTGCTAGGAGTATTGATTTCACACATCATAGTTCACTTGTCGGCATTCCGGTTGCGACAACATGGGACCGAGGAATGAATAATGATGGTGAGAAGTATCACTGAAACAAGAATTCATAAGAGTTGGTGCAATTCTCATGACATTCCTGACATAAAGAGGCAACACTCCAAGGTAGAACAGAACAAAAGCTGGATTGGTGTTTTGATCTGCAGAGCACAACTACTTTGACCCAATCCTCGAGATGGATAAGGTACTCGAGTTTGTTTCTCCTAGTCATTCCGGAATAGAATGGCTTGACGGCCCACAAGAATAATAGGCATCGATAACACAAATGCACAACTACCCTTGATTATCAACTGATAGAGATGGTCGGGGTACAACTGAAGTGGGACAACTCAAAGGAACATATATCTTTCTGGGTTGTGGATGCATAGGTTAGTATATCGAAAAAAGCTCAACATATTTCTTCCGAATAACCCATGTGGAATACAAAGGACTGGCAGAGTCACAATGTACAATGGAGAACTCATCAGAGCACTCTGGTTGTGATCTTTTGGTTCAAAAGAACTTCTGCCGCATTGACCCATGATATTTGGAAGAATGTTATACCACGGACCTCGAGGACTATCACAAAGGTTACTAATATCCTAAAGGAACTAGCAAACACAATCAACATGAAGTAAATGGAGTGAATCTTGGGTTCAAGAACCCGGGAATAGAATGCCTACTAACTAAATGGCATCATGGGATGCTTTCGAGGAAGACGGCCAGAATCATCACACTGAGAATATAAAGCACTGCTAGATTACTGGGTGGTACTCTAAGACACCTAGGGTCATAATAATAGCTCCAACATATATGTCGAAGCAATAGAGTTCCTCAACACACTGGTTAGTGTGGTTAATCTGGCCCAAAGAAATATTGAGAACGGAAAGAAGGGAGTTGCAAATGCATCGGACTATTTAGAAACCTAGGATGACTCGGACAGCATAACGTCTGTAGATCCTCAAAAAATTTGAGGCATCCTGCAAAATTGGTGCAAAAACCACTCAACATCACAATATCAAGGTTCCGAAATCAACTGTTAACACATGGAAGTACTAAAAACTGAACTGAGGCTTGAAACCATCAATCCTATAAGTCTACGGATTAGTAACACGTGATCCTGATAGAAGAAGAGAAAGCCTAGTTCCTTAACCCCGTAGGAAAGATAGGATGACTCGGATCAGAAGGGCATAAGGTAAAGGAGTAAAAAGAGACTTACGTTCCCTTCCACAATCAATTCCCTTATATAACTAAAGCATTTCTAGACTCAACTTCGACCAGTTTGGCTCGGTAATCCTACAGGCAGTCAGGCTCTGATACCAAAGCTGTCAGGACCCCGATCCTAAGTCAGACCGACCTAGCATGTAACACATCATATCACTTTGCGGCCTCACGCACGGTATTTCCACGGGTGCCACCATACCTGGCCTGGGACCGTTTGCGCATTTTGGCTCACGTATATGATAGTGTCGCTAGCATCCATATGACAGAGAACCCGGGCCGACATGACTAGTCGTGAATCCAAAGCGGCACTAACTTACAGGGACATGCATACATGACCCAGCAACGAACGTGCCGGTCATCAAAGTACGAACCCAAGTCGTAGCAAGCTACAAGGACTTAAAGGAACAACGTGTGACATTTCCCTGAAGGGACAGACGCAGGAACGAAGAAGGACAGATGCCGGCCAGCCTACAATGGCTCAGTGGAAGCACTAGGAGACATTTCCCCATAAGAGAGGCTAGCAAGAGTGAACAAATAGATTGTCGGATCCCACACATACCAAGCATTTCAAAATAATACACAAAATATGCTCGATATATGCAAATACAACATGGCATCACAACAAAAATCTATGACTCAAAGTATTTTTTCAGAAGGCTTCGAAGAGTCATACATAGTAAGAAACATAATCATGGGTCACATGACTCAACATACAGAGCATACAAGCAACGGAAGCATAACATGTCTGAGTACAGACAACTACGAATGAAAAGGCTGAGAAGCCTGACTATCTACAAGACCCTCCAAAGGGTACAAGATCGTAGCTGAGGTAACAAGCTAAACGTCGAAGTCCATGTGGAACTACTAGTAAGACTGAAGTCTCTCTGCAAAAACATAAATTTAGCAAACATGAGTACAAATGTACCAAACAAGACTTACATTAGAACTAGCTACATATGCATCAATATCAACAAAGGGGTGGTGGAGCTTGACTGCAGCAAGCCAACTTTGACTCAGTGGCTATCCTGTACTGCGACTGCTGGTAATTCTTTTGAGGTGGCGCACACGAGTCCACATATTCACCATATCAATACACCACTATGGATCCGCTCCCATCTCCCTACGAGAAGGCCATCCATAGCACTCACGCTTATCTTGCGCATTTTAGAGTATCCACTTTCACTTGTCTATGAACTGCATAAGCAACCCAGTAGTCCTTTACCACGGACGCGACTATTCGAATAGATCATTAATAACTCTGCAGGAGTGTACTTCTTCACACATGCTCTCACCACTTACCGCCATGTACATGTCATGTATCTCGGCAACCTTCAAGCGGAAGCCTGGCGAGGGTTTCGGCCACGACCTGACTAACCATGCAAGACTCTAGTCCAGGTTTATCGCCTATTCGGGTTCCATGCGCAAGGGAGTCCGGCCAAGGTTTCCATCACGGTCCCAAACAATGTGAGCAGGGTTCCCAAGCCCACCATCTGGATGCCACTTGGTACACCGTGCCACTACACCTAGAATGTCCCAAGCCCACATGTACCGGGTGCCACTTGGTAGACTACTAGCACTACCTACAAACAGCAGAAACTAGTTGCAACTCCTGGACAGAGATTGAGGCGATTAATAAGCCGAGAGGGGTCGAGTTACCGGAACCCAATGTGTGGTAGTAACTGTCTTGGATCATAGACACAGAACTCAGTTCCTGAGGATGATTTCAATGAGACAACCCACCATGTACTCCTACATCGCCTCTCATCGCTACCTTTACCAAATCATGTTCACACACATAGCTCTCAATAGTAGGACATGTTCACCACATTCCAATTCATCCCCGATGAATCGGACATGACACAACTCTAAGAAATAGCAGGCATAACAAGAAAGCATGAATGAGTAGGCACATCATGGCTCAAACAACTCCTACTCATGCTAGTGGGTTTCAACTATTTACTGTGGCAAAGACAGGTCATGCAGAGGAAAGGGGTTCAGCTACCGCAGCATGTAACATTTGAAAGATTGTTGTCCTAATGCAGTAAAAGAGAGCAAGAGTGAGAGAGTGGGATTGTATCGGAATGTTCAATGAGGGTTTGCTTGCCTGGCACTTCTAAAGATAGTATTGTGTCTTCATTAGTGTCAACGATCTCATCGTCGGAATATACGTCTACCAAGGGGGGAAACGACCGACAAACACAAAAAGGAACAACATTCACTACAATGCACAATCAAATGAATGACATGTCATGTTAAGGAACTGAATTGATCTAATGCAGTAGTAGGCCAAGTTAATTGAGGTGGAATTCAAACAAGGTTAAACTCCAACTCCAAATGCTAGTTCATAAATTGCCCTAATCATGATTTATCCTATTCAATGAGGTTGAATTGTTCAAAGATGCATGAAATTTCCATAAACATATTCTTCATATTTTTTTGATAATTTTTCATATATAAATTATTTCATTTGGAGTTACGGTTTAATTTCTATGAATTTTTGAAGTTTAGGTTATTTTCTGAAATCCATAAATCATTTTTGATTTATTTAAACTTCTGGAAAACCTTTACTGCGTCAGCACTAAGTCATGGTGACGTCAGCATTGACCAAAGACAAATCGGACTGGTGGGCTCTACCTATCATTCACTCAGGGGGTTAACAGGGGTTGTTTAACTTTAATTGTGTCACTAACAGTGCGGGTCCCACATGTCATCGACACGGGGTTGATTAACTGGGTGAATAGGACCTAACCAAATGCTCCACGTCATCTCTAATCGGCGTTTAGCCGCCGGTGTAAACAGGGCACGGCAAGGTCGCTCGTCCGGCTAACTCCGGCGACGATAGGTCGCGTGGCCGGGTGCGTTGGAACGCCCGCAGCAAGGCGTGTACGATGGTGGCAGTGGTTGGAGCTGAGGTGGGCTGTAGCGGCACCGACGATGAGCTTTAGCGGCGGCCGTGGTTCGGCTAGCGCGAGCGCGGGGTTGCAGTGCTTTACAAAGCTAGCTGAGGATCTCGTCGACCTCCTCGGAGTTCCAGGAGCTCGTCTGCGTGCGTGGTTCGGTCAGGCGGAGGCTGCAGCGGCAGCGAGCACTCGGACGTGGCGGAAGCACTAGCTAGGGGACACGCTAGAGTGAGGGGGCAGGGGGAATAGACAGAGGAGCTCACGTAAGGGTTGTCAGAGGCGACGGCGAGGCCGGGGAGGCCCTCACGGCGACGAAATCAGCGGCGCCATCTGGCGGCCGAAGGTGGGAGATGATGGCGAACCCGGCGTTGCAGCGCTTCCCTGCTCGTGTCCGTTGATGAGGTGACTCGGACGACCTCGACGGAGTCTAGGGACATGGTAGTTGGGGGAGTGGACGACGGGGAGCACGGTGGCAGCGAACGGCAGCGGCGACTCTCGGTCGCGCGCGTGAGAGAGAGACGGAGGGAAGAAGAGGATGGAAATGAGAGGGAGAGAGTCGGGGCAGTTTGGGTGTCTCAGTGGCGTGATCGGAAGGGCGGGGAGGAGTATAGCGAGGCAGGCAGGAGGTGGCACGGCCGGTGTCGTGCCTGGTCTCTCCCTCTTCCTACTGGCAGAGGTTGAAGATGACCTCTTCGCCCCTGGTGGGCTGCCAACAATCCCAGGCCAGCTGGGCTGGGCCAGGTAAGTCAGGTGAGTTCTGCTCTGTCTTACTTTTCTGTTTTGATTTTATTTATTTATTTATTTATTTATTTATTTATCTATTTTCCACTGTTTAAATTCAAAATAGAATTCAAACTCATGCCAAATCTTTTGGAAATATTTTATGTTGCTGATATGGACCTAACCACATGCCCATAAATTATTTTAGGAGCATTAGAGGATATATTCTAGTTATATGAATATAAATTCAAATTTAAAATAGAATATGATTTAAAATCAGTGCCCAAAATTATTCTTTAAAAATGTTCAATATTTTTGGTTTGGATCAAGACCATTGCCAAAAATATTAAACAACAATGTAGAGCATTTTGGGTTCATTGAATGCAATTTTTAGGGTTATTTGCCCTTCTTTTAATTAAATTTTTGAGGCTTTCAAATTTCCTCGGTTCGACATTTAGAATTTAGACATGATGCATGGATGCAATGCTACTAATTACAAGCATTAATCTAGGGCTATGACAGAAGCTCGGTGCTCCGGGTGCTCCAGCGAAGACAACAAGGTTGGTACGGCTGCTGTAGATGGAGAGGGAAAGCAAGACCTTGACAAACGGTTGTAGGGATCGAGGGAAGTCGACATACAAAAGGAGAACACTCAGGATGGCTCACCGGCATCGGGAATCCGGCGATGAGCTATACCTTTTGCCATCAGATTGGAACGACGAGTACGTGTTGTAGAGGTGGACTTGGTGAGGGGTTTTCGAGGGGAATCGGGAGAGGAAGGCACTGGGTATTTATAGGACATGATGCTTGGGGATGGGGTCGACTCGAGATAGGGTTTCCAAAGAAATCGAACATGGAGCAATGTCTAGAGCATGAACGTGTGGGTTCTGTTCTTCGTGGAGAAGAAGAAAGAGAGGTAGGGTCCATGTGCCAGGTGGGAAGTCAACAAGGGGGAGAGGGTTATGTGAGGGGGGAGAGCGAACGAGGGGAGTCGGGCATGGGGATCGACCTTTTTTATAATGCACATGGGGCGTTGCCTCGCTGCTGCCTGCGCTGGATGTTGGCTGCCCTGACGCTGCGACTTGGCCATGGCCTCGCTAGCATGTGGCTGGCCGCTGCTAGCTGGGCCGGTGGGCCTGGCCGGGTGCGGGCAGATTTTTTTTGAAAATCATTTTTGTTTTTTCAGAATAGTAAAACACCAAAAAAATGTAAATAAAAATTCTAAAAATTTCTAGAAAATTCACATAGTTATATGGTCTTATATAGGACCTTGTGAACTTTTATCTAGACTAGAATGCAAATTTTAAAAAGCAAACCTTTTGCTATGCTAATAAAATTTGCATCAAAATAGTTTGCAAATAAAACCCAATAAATATATGTTGATTTCAAATTCAACTTCCAATATTTTCCCTCCATTTTTGAAGAAGTCATTTTATCTTCTCTCTTTGTTTTCTTTTGAAATATTCGAAGTGATTTTTTGGTGAAACTAAATTTGATCCAAATTCCAAATTTTGAAATTTCAAAAATGTTTTAGGGAAACTTCCAAATCTCTCTTTTGGTCCTTGAGTTGCTCAAAGTTCCTTGGATCAAAATTCAAATAAAACAAATGGAGGAAAAATGCATAAATCATGGATGCATATGAATGATCTATTTATAAACATCCAAATTGAAAATTGGGATGTTATAGGGAGCTATGTTTTTGAAGGATTTGAAGGAAATAATGGGATGTTCTAATGATATCCAGATGGGTTTTGACCTAGGGGCAGTGATCAAAAAGGTTGATGGTCTGGATCATTTAACAGAGCCTTTCTCTAAGGAGGAAATCAACTTGGTCATTAAACAGATGCCATTAGAGAGAGCTCAAGGGCCAGATGGTTTTACTGGTCTCTTTTTGAAGAAATGTTGGGATAGAATAAAATATAATTTCATGCTACTGGTCAAGGAGTTCTCTGAAGGGCACTTGGATCTTGAGTGCATTAATAGTTCAATTGTAACCCTGATCCCCAAGAAAATTAGTCCTAAAACTATAAATGGCTATAGGCCAATTTCCCTCACCAACACCTGCTTGAAATTTCTAACTAAGCTCTTGGCCAACCATTTACAGAAAATTATTTTGTCTTGCATCCATAACAATCAATATGCGTTTATAAAGTCTAGAACCATTCAAGATTGTTTGGGATGGTGTTTTGTATATATCCACCAATGCCAAGCTTTTAAGAGACCACTTGTGCGTCTAAAGCTGGATTTCACAAAGGCCTTTGTGTAGTGCCCTAGATGCGATTCTATCCCAATCACATGATGAATTCATGATTGGGGCACAATCGCATTTCGAGCGCATAGCACGGTGGATATAATTACAACATACCATGTACTGAATAGATGATAATACAAGATAAAGGCTTACACTCGCCACAAGCTACAACATGAACACAACAGTACATCAATACATAGCAATCATCATACAGAAGAGCAGGATCCAACTATGGATGAAATCAAGCGAAAAAGAAGACGACACCCACCCTGCTAATCCTAGGCTCCCAACCCGGAAACCTATCCCTTGATCAAAGAAGAAGAAGAAGAAGCAGAAGAACTCCAAACAAGCAAGCAAGCATCGCTCCCACGTCAAAGCATCGCCTTACCTATACCTGCAACTATTGTTGTTGTAATCTGTGAGCCACGAGGACTCAGCAATCCCATTACCATGGGTATCAAGACTAGAAAGCTAATCGTATGGAATGGGTAAGTGGTGAGGTTGCAACAGCACTAAACATTGTATGGTGGCTAACTTACGAGTACAAGAGTAAGATGATAAACTACGCAAGCGGTCGCAAACTAGTAATGATCAAGAAGTGATCCTGGACTACTTACATTCAAGCATAACCCAATCGAGTACTCTTCTCGACCTTACTCGAAAAGAGACGATCCTGGTTTCGCATGCGGTTGGTGTATTTTAATTCGGATATGGTGTCAAGTTCTCTACAACCAGATATTAAAAAATCCCATCTGCAACATAACCCCGGGCACGGCTTTCGAAAGATTAAACCCTGCAAGGGTTTCCCAACTTAGCCCATGTCAAGCTCTCATGATCAACGGAGGAAAATCCTCCTCCCGGAACAACCCGATCAAGCTTGGAATCCCGGTTCACAAGACATTTCCACAATGGTAAAACAAGTCCAGCAAGACATCCCGACATGCCGACACCCTGATAGTAGCCGCGTGCGCGATTGGATTGCCGAAACTTCCGATAGGCCAAATCTAGAGTTGCCCCTGGCGGTCACCGGCGGTTGATAGGTTTGGACCAACACTCATGAGGAGCACTGGCCCAGGTTGTTAATTAAGTCCTCGGGGTCCAGAATGTCCCTAAGAAAGTTTTAGTTGTTATTAGGCAAATGGTAAAACCAATGTTGGGCCTTGCTGGAAGAGTTTTATTCAAAGCAAACTGTCAAGGGGGGCCCATAAACCCCGACCGTGTTAGGAACGCAAAATCAAGGACCATAACACCGGTATGACGAAAACTAGGGCGGCAAGAGTGGAACAAAGCACGGGGCAAAAGGTCGAGCCTTCCACCATTTACCAAGTATATAGATGCATTAATTAAATAAGAGATATTGTGAGATCCCATGATATCCATGTCCCAACATGGAACAACCTGCACTGCACCTCCAACTAGCAACGCCGTAAGAGGGGCTAAGCAAGCGGTAACATAGCCAAACAACGGTTTTCTACGATGGTGGAAAAGATTAGAGGCTATCGTGGCAATTTGGGAGGCTTGAAAAACAAGTGGTGGGTTGCACGACATAGTGATGGCATCAAGACAACTAGCACAGCAAAGATAGTAGTGAGATCCAAGGTAACGGTCATCTTGCCAGAAATCTCGCTAGGAAGAAGAACGAGTCCATGAAGCTGACGAACGGGCATAGTCGAACGAATCCTCACAATCGCAATGTTACCGGGAACTATCGGGAAGAAACACAACCGTAAAGAAGCAAACAACATGGTAAACCAACAAACATAATCATGGCATGATGCATGTACGGTTTAATGAGTCATGACATGTCAAAGTGCAACAAACAATACTACAAATTAAGTGGAGCTCAATACGCAACGAGTTGAATATTGACGAAACACCACATTTGAGTTATTTAGTTCGCTCTCATTTAGGTACACATCAATATTAAATTTTGGTTAACATGGCAAGTGGTGAAGCATAAGTAAACTAACTATTTAGGCAACTTTAAATGAGGCTGGAAACACAAACAACAATTCCGGAAAATCCCCATATGCATATTTTGAATTTTCTACTGTTCTGCCCTACACCATATTTTAGAGTTGTTAAACATGCAAAGTAATGCCACCATGTTAATCTATGCATTTTGCTACCCCATTTACATATAAAGTTTATTTAAAATGGAGCTGCGGTTATTTAGTTATGAAATAAACCATTTTAGCATGTCATTTAAGTAAATTAAATTCAAACAGCAAGTTAAACATTTTTAACATGAACGAGAGTTGCATATTATGAAACTAGATGAAATTCTAAGCATTTTACATGTCTAAATCATTTTAATCCGATGCATGGTTGATTAATTATTATATGCATGAACATGAGGGTGCAATCTGTAAAACAGGTGTTCCTGGATAATTAGCAAATTTGCAGACATGGAAAAAAACAAGCACTGGGCTGAATCTGGTGCACTGCTGGGCTGAACAAAGAGGAGGGCTCTGGGGAGCTCACCCATGGGCCTAGCCTAGCGTCAGTGAGGAGGCCAAGCGGGGTGGATCTGGTGGAGGAAATGGCTGAGCTGGGCGGTCAACGCGAAACAGAGGAGACCGGGACTTGGCAAGCGAAGCGCGCGGCAGCTGGCATTGCAGGAAGCAGCAGCAGGCAAGGCGGCTCCATGGACTTGGTGGGGCGATGGGTCAATGCGGGGTCGAGCGGCGCTCGATGCGGAGACGATGCAGCGGCTATGGAAGGCGCGAGGTTCAGAGCGACAATAGGCGGTGGAATGAAGAAGGACCTCGGACCCGGTTAGACCCAGCGGCGGACGGAGTTTTTGAAGCTCCTGGTGAAGAGGTTCAGCAGAAGGGCAGTAGCCATGGTAGGGACTTGAAGCAAGGCTCCCAGCGGCAATGTTCAATGGCAACAGCGAGGAGCACTTGGAATGGGTGGACGCGGGCGTTGGGGACTCGGATCTGGTGGCGTCGTGCTAAACGGAGGCTGGAGGAGGTGATGGCGAGCTCGGCGGCAGCGACGCTTCTTGTTCTCCCTGAGAGAGAAACGAAGGGAGAGAAGAAGAGTTACGGGAGATCGAGACGAAGTAGGGAGAAAAGAGACAAGGCACGGAGGCAGTTCCTGGAGGTCAATGAGGCACAGAGCTCCGACAGCAAGCACGCGAGGCACTTGTCCTACTCCGGGACGATCTCAACAGAGGGATGCGAGGCCCATGCGAGGTGCGGAGCTGGCTACTGTCGTGGGAAGCTAGGAAGGGTCCTGGCTATCGGATTCGGAACCGGTGGCTCAGATGGACGGGTGGATGGCTGGACTTTGGATCGGGGAGGAGGAGGCTGGTTGGGCGGCGCTAAAAACGAGGGGGGGGCAGTGCATCTGGAGAGCTGGGAGGATCACGAGGTGGACTTTGGACAGGGGTGGCGGCGGCGCACTGAAACACATGGAATTGGTCTATAGTTTGACAGAAATGGAAGGGGGAGGTCGTCCATTTATAGGCAGGGATCTAGGTTTGGGGGTATTTGGATCCTCCGATCGTAATCGGGTGGTCGAGAATAAACAGGCTAGGGAAGTCCAAATAAGTAACCAAAAACCCTTTGGGGATGTTCAGAGATGATCCGAACCATCAGTACCAACTGAGCGGTTCAGTTTCAGGGAAGTTCTCGGACGCGCACGAGGGGTGGCAATGCGGAGAGTTCAGTGGATTGACAAGAGGGGATCGAAAACCAGGTTGGTCCCGGAATGGACAATGAAGACATGAGAAGAAGCGGGAACCACGACCAGATGCCAATTTTATGAAAACATGTGGATGCAATGCGGATGATGCCATGATGAATGCAACAAACAAAAAAATAAGATACACGACAATAATGAAAAACATGGAAGGCTACTGGAGCGTCAGTCTCGGGTCGTCACAACACTCCCCCACTTACAAGAGATCTCATCCCGAGATCTAAGGATGGCACCGGAGAGAAGCGGAAGAGCAAGAGGTAAAACAAAGTTGCTTCTTTGACAAACGAGTGAAACCACGAACGTGGAGAGGTTGAACAACTTGAAATAACTGACGCGATGGAGATGAAAGAAATTGAAACACTCTATTAGACAAGAGGAACAAGTGATACGACAAGAACCAATAGCTCAAGGAACAATATAGACTTTGAACCCACTCTGGTCGAAGAGAAGCAAGGAAAGAAGAATTCGGCAGCACTCTGACTGAAAAGAGGGGCAAGACTTGATAAGATAAAATGAACTTGGATAGAGGACACAACACTCCTGTTGAATGGAAAAGCAAGGAAAAGAACATGATCTTGAGAAAACGAGATGATTGATCGAAGAGAGCAACATTACAATGCCTCTGGAATGAATGAATAGAAGTTAGATCATCGGAATAAGAGAACAAAGAAGGAAATGACAACATCTACCACAATTGAGTTTGGAAAGCACCATTGCAAGAAGGTTAAAACAGAGTTGTTGGAAAACAAACAACGGAAAGATGTGATTCAGGTGGGCTTATGTAAACATCTCAAAACTTGAGGTGAATTTCTGCCACCAACGGAAACAATTGATTGGTAGAGAGGAACGAAGAGATGCAAAACTCCACTTCAAAAGATACGGAGAATAAATTGCACATCGAAATGGAAGATGAAATATGCTTGAACTCCTCAAAACAAAACATGTGTTGAACACGATGTTGGTTTCAAAGTATAGCTTGGAGTATCTTAACTCCAAGAAAAATCTTGAAGAATAATTGAAGAACGAAAGGAATCCTAGACGAACCACCATGTTGAGCCTTTGTGAGAACTCCAGTAATAAAAGAATGATAGAAAGAAATAGAAGTTGAAAGAACAAGGTGAGCCTTGCAATGATTTAGATGGAGCTTCACGACAAAATAATTGGGAGAGCTTGCAAATCCGAAAGAAAAGATGAAGCACTTGAAACCGAGAATGTGATATGATGAACAACTCCGGAAATAAAGATGAGTCACCTCGAGGAAACAAGAATAAGATTTACTGTATGTTTATCCTTCACCAACTTAAATTGATGACAAGCAACGGATTTGGCATACTACTTATTCTCGTTGATAAGGATTAAGGAGAGGTATAGCGCAAACTCAATGGGCCACCGGTAGGGTTTGGAAAGAATGAATGAGATGATACGATAATAAAGGAAGAGCAATGTCAAACGAACCGGTAAGAATTAAAAGAATGAACACAAAAAAGGGAACGCATCACCGAAAAGAATTAGAAGTCGAACAAAGATGCTTGAGACAATTTGGATACAAGAGCACGAAGAGATCATGAGCTGACTAAAGAATACTTGAGTGAAGCACCGGAAAAATTGGATATGAATTAAGAAATAACAATTTAGGAGAATTGGTGAACAAGAGCTGAACATTGAGAACGATTAAATACTTGGAAATGATGACCTCCAGACGACTAAAAAACGAAAACAACTCCTGAAATGCCTCGGATGGGTATGAAAAACATTCTTGATGATCAGAACAATTTGAGAGGATGGTATCAAGCTTGAACTATAAATCTTCAAGAGAACAGGCAAGGATTTAAGGGGAACTCTTTTTCGGTCTTCAAAATCTGAGAATGACGATGAGAAACACCACCATGAATTGTCTAGATGCTTCGGGAGAATGAAAAGCAGAGAGGCTGAGCCAATGATGAAAATAATTTGAAAGTGGTCTCGGAGAGGGCAATTGACTCATGAAAATTCATTCTTACGTCAAACTTTCAAAAGAAATTTTTAGAATGACTCCAGGAAAAAAATTAGAAGATTTAGGTAAGATCCTGGGTAAAGACCTGTGGGTTGGGGCCCACTCAAGAGAAAACACCATTGTAAATGATTAATCAAAAGAGAGATTGCACCGGTTGAGTTAAATGGCTCGAATGAGATAACAACCTCGAAATAGCTTGAACGGATTAGGCATGGAAATGCGAATCTTCTGATATATCTTCAACACTCCAAAGAAGAGATAGAGAGAATTGAATAAGCAAGAGATGCTTGGAAGAAATTCCAACATGGAAAAACATGTGAAACAAAATGAAGAGTTGTGATCAACACCGAAGCTTGAGTTTAGTCCACCGGGGAAGAAAGAGAACGAAGAATGATGGACTTGAAACTCCTGACCATCTTCATGATAATCATCGGATAAGAACATTGAAGGAAAGAATGAGGAAACTTCACATCCATAAGATGGATACTTGATTAAGAAATCTGAGTCCTTGAAGAAAAAGGGTGGGAGGGCGGGAAAAACAAGGGCAACTTGGGACGGATGAAACGGGCACTAGTTGTAAAAGAATTGACATGACAATCTCGATGATCAAGAAGGATTAGCACTACCATAGACATATGAGAACACCACTTAGGAAAGGTATGGAATCAACACTTGACATTGAAGCAACTCGAATATGACAACTCAAAACAAAAAAAAGGATTGGCTTGGGAAATAAGCCGGAAACAAACTTATGATAGAGATTTCGCCCAAAGTGTTCGCGATGAGGCCCCACGGGCACGACGTATAGTGGACATCATGAGTAACAAACGAGACGTCTCCAAATCAGCATAGCCAAGGATTCTTTAAGACGCCTCGTGACCACTATAAATCAACCGTGAAAAATGAACCACTAGACATTGGACCCCAATCTCAAATCATACATCTATGGAAAAGAAATTTTGGATAACTACTTGAATTCCCACCTATGAACTCCCGAAACTTTCTGGTTATGCAATCTGGTGTTGGCGATACAGGGAGGCACAAATATCTCACACAACTAACAAATCCTACACTCCAACTGTATCCATCCATCAACACATAACCAAGAAAACCTCAGAAATCATGTACATTGGACCTTCGAAAACATCTGATATACTAGATGTGGCAATACATCTGATCGCTCTCCCTAGTACTGGGTGTCATCAAACTACTCTCACCACAAAGAGTATAGAAGTGTTTTCAATGTCGGCGACCTCTGGTATTCCGAAACTAAAACGATAAGCACTATGACAAAAACACCTTGGAGCTCAACTCCCCCGGACACTATCACATCCCCTAGATGACAGGAGGCACCAAGACAGAATCCCCGTCACAACGATATCAGACCGATTCCAAAATACCCGTGTGATCCTAAAAAACAATTGAGTGAAAAAGGATAGAAGGGTGGAGAAAACACCTACGTCAGGAGTCCACAACAGAGCGACGAAGGGGATGAGGAGTAAAAAGAATTCCTATTCCCTGATATAGCTAGACTCAAAATAGTTTGCTTCTAGACTCGACAACGGCAGTGGTTTGATCAATCAAGGGGCTCCTAAGGTCGGTAAGGCTCTGATACCAACTTGTAGCACCCAAGATGTGATTCTATCCCAATCACGTGATGAATTAACGATTGGGGCACAATCGCATTTCGAGCGCATAGCAAGGTGGATATCATTACAACATACCATGTATTGAATAGATGAGAATAGAAGAGAAAGGCTTACACTCTCCACAAGCTACAACATCAATACAACAGTGCATCAATACATAGCAATCATCATATAGAAGAGCAGGATCCAACTACGGATGAAATCAAACAAAAAAGAAGAACGGCATCCACCCTACTAATTCCAGGCTCCCAACCCGGAAACCTATCCCTTGATCGAAGAAGAAGAAGCAGAAGAACTCCAAACAAGCAAGAAAGCATCGCTCTCGCGTCAAAGCATCATTTTACCTGTACCTACAACTATTGTTGTAGTAATCTATGAGCCACGAGGACTCAACAATCCCATTACCATGGGTGTCAAGACTAGCAAAGCTAATGGATATGGAATGGGTAAGTGGTGAGGTTTGCAGCAGCACTAAGCATTGTATGGTGGCTAAATTACAAGTACAAGAGTAAGATGAGAAACTACGCAAGCGGTCACAAACTAGTAATGATCAAGAAGTGATCCTGAACTTCTTACATTCAAGCATAACCCAACCGTGTTCTCTTCTTGACCTTACTCGAAAAGAGACGATCATGGTTATGCACGCGTTGGTGTATTTTAATTTGGATTTGGTGTCAAGTTCTCTACAACCAGATATTAAAAACTCCCATCTGCCACATAACCGCGGGCACGGCTTTCGCAAGATTAAACTCTGCAGGGTGTCCCAACTTATCCCACGTCAAGCTCTCACGATCAACGGAGGAAAATCCTCCTCCCAGAAGAACCCGATCAAGCTCGAAATCCCGGTTCACAAGACATTTTGACAATGGTAAAACAAGTCCAACAAGACCTCCCGACGTGCCGACACCCTGATAGTAGCCGCGCGTATCTCGTCTCAGGCCACAAACGGATTGTCCAAACCTCCGATAGGCCAAATCCAGAGTTGCCCCTGGCAATCACCGGTAGTTGATAGGTTTGGACCAACACCCATGAGGAGCACTGGCCTGGGTTGTTAATTAAGTCCTCGAGGTCTGAAAAGTCCCTATGCAAGTTATAGTTGTTATTAGGCAAATGGTAAAGCCAATGTTGGGCCTTGCCGGAAGAGTTTTATTCAAAGCGAACTGTCAAGGGGGCCCATAATCCCCCAGCGTGTTAGGAATGCAAAATCAAGGACCATCACATCGGTATGACGAAAACTAGGCCGGCAAGAGTGGAACAAAACACCAGGCAAAAGGCCGAGCCTTGCACCCTTTACCAATTATATATATATGCATTAATTAAATAAGAGATATTGTGATATACCATGATATCCATGTCCCAACATGGAACAACCTGCACTGCACCTGCAACTAGCAACGTTATAGGAGGGGCTAAGCAAGCGGTAACACAGCCAAACAAATGGTTCGCTAGGATGGTGGAAAAGACTAGAGGCTATCATGGCAATTTGGGAGGCTTGACAAACAAGTGGTGGGTAGCGCGACATAGCGATAGTATCGAGACAACTAGCATAGCAAAGATAGTAGTGAGATCCAAGGTAATGGTTATCTTGCTTGAAATCCCACTTGGAAGAAGACTAAGTCCATGAAGTAGACGGATGGGCATAGTCGAACGAATCCTCACGATCGCAACATTACCCGGAACTATCGGGAAGAAGCACAACTGCAAAGAAGCAAACAACATGACAAACCAACAAGCATAATCATGACATGATGCACAATCAAGTATGATGCATGTCCGGTTTAATTAGTCATGGCATGTCAAAGTGCAACAAACAATACTACAAATTAATTGGAGCTCAATATGCAACAAGTTGCATATAGACGAAACATCACATTCAAGTTATTTAGTTCGCTCTCGTTTAGGTACACATCAATATTAAATGTTGGTTAACATGGCAAGGGGTCAAGCATAAGTAAACTAACTATTTAGGCAAGTTTAAATGAGGCAGGAAGCACAAACAACAATTCCGGAAAATCCCCATACGCATATTTTGAATTTTCTACTATTGTGCCATAAACCATATTTTAGAGTTGTTAAACATGCAAAGTAATGCCACCATGTTAATCTATGCATTTTTCTACCCCATTATATATAAAGTTTATTTAAAACAGAGCTACGGTTATTTAGTTATGTAATAAACAATTTTAGCATGTCATTTAAGCAAATTAAATGCAAACAGCAAGTTAAACATTTTTAACATGGATAGGAGTTGCATATTATGAAACTAGATGGAATTCTAAGCATTTTACATGTTTAAATCATTTTAATCCGATGCATGGTTGATTAATTATTATATGCATGAACATGAGGGTGCAATCTATAAAACAGGTGTTCTTGGATAATTAGCAAATTCACAGACAAGGAAAAAACATGCACAGGGCTGAATCCGGTGCACTGCTGGGCCGAACAAAGAGGAGGGTTGGGGGGAACTCACCCATGGGCCTAGCCCATCGTCGGTGAGGAGGCCCAGCGGGGCGAAACTAGTGGAGGAAGTGGCCGAGCTAGATGGTCAACGCGAAACAGAGGAGGTCGGGACTTGGCGAGCGAAGCGCTCGGCGGCTGGCATTGTAGGAAGCAGCAGCAGGCAAGGCGGCTCCATGGACTTGGTGGGGCGGCGGGTCAACGTGGGGTCGAGAGGCGCTCGATGCAGAGACGATGCAGCGGTTGTGGCAGGCGCGAGGTTCAGAGCGGCAACTGGCAGTGGATGGACGAAGGACCTCGGACCCAACGGCAGCCAGCGTTTTTGAAGCTCCTGGCGACAAGGTTCGGTAGAAGGGCAGCAGGCATGGTAGGGACTTGAAGAGGGGCTCCTGGCGGCGATGTTCAACGGCAACAGCGGGGAGCACATGGAATGGGCGGACCCGGGCGTTGGGGACCCAGATCTGGTTGCGCCGCACCAAATGGAGGCTGGAGGAGGCGATGGAGAGCTCGACGGCAACGACGCGTCTTGTGCTCCCTGAGAGAGGAACAAAGGGAGAGAAGGAGAGTTATGGGAGATCAATATGAAGCAGGGAGAAAAGAGACAAGGCACGGAGGCAGTTCCTAGAGGTCGATGAGGCATGGAGCTCTGGGGGCGGGCACGCGAGGCGCTCGTCCTGCTCCGTGACGATCTCGGCAGAGGGATGCGAGGCCCATGTGAGGTGCAGAGCTGGCTGCGGTCATGGGAAGCTGGGAAGGGTCCTCGCTATCGGATCCGGATCTGGCGGCTCAGATGGACGGGTGGATGGCTGGATTTTGGATCCAGGAGGAGGAGGCTGGTTGGGCGGTGCTGAGAATGAGGGGGAGCGGTGCATCTGGAGAGCTGGGAGGATCGCGAGGTGGACTTTGGACAGGGGTGGCAGCGGTGCCCTGAATCACAGGGAATTGGTCTAGGGTTTAACAGAAATGGAAGGGGGAGGTCGTCCATTTATAGGAAGGGATCTAGGTTTTGGGGTATTTGGACCCTTCGATCGTAATCGGGTGGTCGAGAATAAATAGGCTAGGGAAGATCAAATAAGAAACCGAAAATCTTTTGGTGATCTTCGGATATGATCCGAACCCATCGGTAATGACTGAGCCGTTCGAGTTCGGGGAAGTTTTCGGACACACGCGAGGGGTGGTTGTGCAGAGAGGTTTGGTGGATTGACAAGAGGGAATCAAAAACCAGGTTGGTCCCAGAACGGACAACGAAAACAACAAGGAGAAGCGGGAACCATGACCAGCTGCAAGTTTTACGAAAACATGCGGATGCAATGCGGATGATGCGATGATGAATGCAACAAACAAACAAATAAAACACACGACAACAATGGAAAACATGGAAGGCTTCTGGCGCGTCGGTCTCGGGTCATCACACTTTGACACTATTGAAAATGGTGCTATCAGAATTATGAGATATAAAGGTTTTAATGAGAAGTGGATTTCTTGTGTCCAAAATATCTTATCCTCTGGATCATCCTCTGTGTTACTAAATGGTGTGCCTGGGTATCACTTCAAGTGTAAGAGAGGTGTCAGACAGGGTGATCCAATGTCTCCCTTGTTATTTGTTTTAGCTGCTGATCTGCTTCAGTCTGTGGTCAATAACATGTGTGCTAAGGGGATCATAACACTCCCAATACCCACACATTGCCAGGATTACCCTATAGTTCAGTATGCAGATGACACCATGATTGTTTTGCCTGCTTCGGACCACCAGGTTCTTGCTCTGAAAGACATGTTGGATGTTTATGCTGCCTCCACTTGTTTGTCTGTCAACTTTGCAAAATCCTTGATGATACCTATGAATATCTCAAATGAGGAAGCCAACAGACAAGCCAGTGTTTTGGGTTGTAAGTTGGGATCCATGCCCTTTACATACCTAGGTCTGCCTATGGGCACTACAAGGCCCTCTATCCAAGATCTAATGCCTCTAGTGCACAGAATTGAGAGGAGGCTTTCTGTCACTTTATGCTTTCTCAACCAAGGTAGTAGGTTGCAACTGCTTCATTCTATCCTCACATCAATTCCTATATATTTCCTTTGCACACTGGGCATTCCGACTGGCATTTTAAAGCAAATAGAGCGCATCCAGAGGCAATGTCTTTGGAGGTGTAATTCTGATACACCCAGACAGCCTCTTGCTGCTTGGAATATAGTTTGTATGCAAAAGAACAAGGGTGGACTTGGTGTTATCAACGTGAGAGTGCAAAATGAGGCTCTTCTCATGATATTTCTGCATAAGTTCTATAATCACCATGACACGCCTTAGGTTAGTCTGATCTGGGATTCATACTACTATGAATCAGTGCCTCATGCAACTGCTTTGTGTGGTTCTTTCTGGTGGCGTGATGTCTTTAAGCTCTCTCACAAATATTGTCAGCTGGCTGAACCCACCCTTGGAAATGGCAGATCCATTTAGTTTTGGACTGACAATTGGGTCTCTGAGTTAAATGATTCCTCCATCAGTCAGAGTTCTCCTCGTTTATTCTCTTATGTGGTTGATGGCCAGCTTTCTGTTGCCCAGGTCTTGTCACAGGATGTTATTGAAGGACTGCATTTACCCTTGTCAACCCAGGCCTTTCGGGAATTACACTCCCTGTAGCAAATTTGAGAAGGTTATGAGCTAACTGAGATCAATGATCAACGGATTTGGCCTTTCAACAAAGGGTGCTTTAGAACTAAATCATATTATAAACAAGTACATGAGAATGTTCTGGTAGACTCAATATTTTAGTGGATATGGAAATGCTCATATACACTAAAGATAAAGATGTTTCAACATAGGCATTGTCATGTTGAGGATCACACATTTGTTTTATGTCCTCACCTGATTCATGAAGATGTTGGGCACCTGTTCTTTTCCTGCAACTTCAACCAAAAGGTTTGGAATTACTTGCAGATTGCTTGGGAGCCACAACCTGGGATGGCCACATATCAGATGACTCTACATTCTAGGAGGGATTTTGGCAAGCCTTTTTCACTCAGGTGGTGTTCACTGCCGCTTGGAATATATGGATCATCAGGAATGGGCAAGTTTTCAGGAATGAAAGGCCATTGTTCAGACTTTGGAGGCACAACTTTATTCATGATATGACTCTGTTAACCCATAGGATCAAATGTAAATTTAAGGATAGTTATGTGAACTGGTCATCTAATTTACCCTAGTTAGTTTCTTAGACTAACTTTCTTTCGTGTAAATATTTCTATGTAAGTATTTCTCTCATTCGTTAGCTTGTAAAGGACTTTGTTATCTTTTGAATTAATAAAGAGAACTGTGAGGCTTTTTGCCTTGCAGTACATAGTCACAAAAATCATGAAGATTGTGTTAGTTTTGTGTCCCCTCTTTCTTCTTACCCTACGTCTTAAATCTCGGGACGGGATTCTTGTTTAGTGGGGGTGAGTTGCCACAGCCCTAGAATATTTGTTTGTAAATAATTATATGAGTTGCATTTGAGAGCATCATGCAACATGTCTAAATTCTGAAACTTGAATTGAGGAATATTTTGAAGCCTCAAAAATTTAATGAAGGGCAAAGAACCCCAAAATTGGCATTCAATGTTTCCAAAATGCCTTTCAAATAGTTCTGATAATTTTGGAAAGATCTATAGATCAAACCAAAATTTAGAAACATTTTCAAGGAATTATTTTGGGACTTTGAATTTAAATCTTATTATATTTGAATTGAGTTTATATTGATATTAAATAAAATATAAACTCAAAATTCTTGAAATTTGTGTGTTAGCTTGGAAGGGTCCATAACTATCACATATTAAAATTGCAGATGATTTTGAATTCATTTGGTGGTTCAAATAAATTCAAAATCGTGGAAATAAATTAATAAAAGAAAACAAACAGAAAATAAAAGACAGAGAGATAGAGAGAGAGAGGGAGTGCTCACCTGGTGGCCCAGCTACGCGGCCCAGTCCACCTAGGGCAGCCTCGTCGTCTACCTTTTCCAGAAGGTAGATGAGAAGCTAGACACGGCGCGCGCGCGGAGGCCACGCCGCACCTGCCTGCCTGCCTCCCCCTCCACGTCGATGTCGTGGTTAGCATCCCTATCGTCGTCCGGATCGATCCCACCCCTCGTCCACTCTACCCCTCGCCTCCCTCGCCCATTCCTCCCCATGGCCAAGCCGGCCATGAGCACGCCAGCCATAGTGGTCAAATTCATTGGCTCTCGACCACCCCATCCTCGCCCTGTCCTCCATTACAATCATGGTGAGCCCCCGTTCGAAACTCCCCTGTCCCTATCATTGATTTATTCCGCTAGCACCGATGCCATGACGACCGGAGATCGCCATCTGCCTTTGTCGTTGTTTCGCTGTTGTACCCCTCCTCGGACCAAGCTAAGCTTTTGCTAGACCTTAGGAAGCTCTGTAGATGTCATTGCGCCGCTCAGCTCCCTCACCCACAAGCTCTAGCCCTCCCACTCGCAACCACCGAGCTCTGGTCACTGCTTTCGCCATCGTTGCCGCCTGCTCTGGCCACCCGCACGCTTACCTCCGCCACCACTAGATGCGCATGAGCGAGGCCTACCTCCTGGTGGCTGCATCTTCTCAAGCTGACGCTTGTAGCGCCATTACGAGCAACTCCGAAGAGTCTCCGCCATGTTTTTTATCCCCGGTGTTCATCACTGACGTGTCGTAGTTAGCTTAGGCACTAAGTACCAATTAGATTAGCGCTAAGACACTTACTACGGGCCCTGCTAGATTAATTAGTCGAGAAAAGTTTTAGTTAGAATAACTAACATGCTGTTAACTAGATGGGTCACGGACTAGTGGGCCCCACTGGTCAGGTTTCACTCTGGCTGACCATGTTGACTTGTTGATGCAGTGATGAAACAATGTTGACATCATATTGATTTTTTGGTATTTTATAAATCAAAAATGATTTTGGAATTCCAGAAAATGTTTAAAACATCGAAAAATCATAGAAAATAATCTATAAATCAGATGAAAATAATTTATATATGAAAAATGATCGGACAAGTATGAAGAATCTGTTTATACCATGTTCATGCATGTTTGGGTAAGTTAACATCACCAACTAGGACAATTCATGATTATGGAATATATGGTAATTAGTTTTGGGGTTGGAATTTGCTATATGCATGAATTCCACTTCAATTAATATGAGTAACTATTGCATTAGGTGAATTCAGTACCTTAGCATGTCATGATTATACATCATGCATGTGGTATTGCATTGATTGTGTTCCTTCTTGTTTGTCGGTGTTTGTTCCCTCTTGATAGCAGACGATTCCGACGTTGTGATGTTGACACTGATGAAGAGCAGTACTATCTTCATAAGTGCCAGGAAAGCGAACCCCCCTTGATCACTCCGATACAATCCCACTCTCTCGCTCCTGCTCTCTTTTTGCATTAGAACAACAATGATTCAACTGTTACATGTGGCAGTAGTTGAACTCATTCCTCTGCATGACATGTATTTGTCGCAGTAAATAGTTAAAACCCACTAGCATGAGTAGGAATTGCTTGAGACATGACGTCACTACTCATCCATGCTTGCTTGTTATGCCTGCTATTGCTTAGAGTTGTGTTAGGTCTGATTCATCCGGGAATAGATTGAAATGGTGTGATCATGTTCTGATGTTGAGAGCTAAGGGTGTGAACATGATTTGGTAAAGGTAGCGATGAGAGGCCATGTAGGAGTACATGGTGGGTTGTCTCATTGAGACTGCCCTTAAGAACTGAGTTCTGTGTATTTTATCCAAGAATAGTACCACACATTGGGCCCGAAACCCATGGACCCTCTCTCTTATTAACCGCCTCGACTCTGTCTCGTTGTTACAACTAGTTTCTGGTGTTTGTAGGTCATGCTAGTAGTCTACCAAGTGGCACCCAATACAAGTGGTCTTGGGAGAGGCTAGGCACCATGGCTCGGTGTACCAAGTGTAGAACCACCCGTCGAGGTCGACTTGGGAACCCTGCACACATCATTTGGGGCCATGATGGAAACTTCGGCCGGACTTCCCTTGTGGGTTCAACCTCAGATAGGTGATAAACCTTGAGTAGTGTCTTGTGTGATTAGTCGGGTTGTGGCCGGCACCCTCGCCAGGCTTTCGCTTGAAGGTTGTCGAGATACATGACGCGTATATGCTGGTAAGTGGTAAGACCGTGTGTGAAGAAGTACACCCCTGCAGGGTAATATGATCTATTCGAATAGACGCGTCCTCCGATATGGACTACTTTGAGACTTATATGGTTCATAGATAACTTGAAGTGGATACTCTAAAATGCGCAAGATAAGCGTGAGTGCTATGGATGGCCTTCTCGTAGGGAGATGGGAGCAGATCCATAGTGGTGTATTGATATGGTGAATATGTGGACTCGTGTGCGCTTTCTCACCTCAAAGAAATTACTGATAGTCATAGTACAGGATAGCCACTAACTCAAAGCTGGCTTGTTGCATTTAAACTCCACCACCCCCTTTATTGGTACTGATGCATATGTAGTTAGTTCTGATATAAGTCTTGCTGAGTACATTTGTACTCACGTTTGCTTAATTTATGTTTTTGTAGAGAAGACTTCGGTCTCACTTGTAGTTCCACGTCGGATTTGACTGGTAGCTTGGGAATCCCAGATAGAGGTCTTGTTCCTATGGAGGGTCTTGTAGATAGACAGGGGTTTTAGACTTCTTTCTTTTCAATTGTCTGTACTCGGAAATATTTATGCTCCCGCGTGTTGCTTGTATGACTTTGTATGTTGGGTCACGAGACCCATATCTATAATATCATGTTATGTATGGCTCTTCGGAGCCTCTTAAAAAATACTTGAGTTGTAGAGTTATGTTGTGATGCCATGTTGTACCAACACATACTTGCATGTTGTGCGTATGTATGATGTGTATTGCTATGTGTTGGGTCGCGAAAGAATCCACCTCAAATTCGTTTGAACATTGGGACAAATCAGACTAATTAGGGGTTTTCCCTACATCTGAAGGGCTCGTGGAAGAAGAGATGGAATGACAACGATGCAACCTTGTCATGTAATTGTTGTACGTACATTTGAGGTCTATAAGAAAAGAAGTCTTAGCAAGGTAAAGTGATGGAGGCGCAATTTTGTAGGGTGAAACCCTAAGAGTGATCTTTTCACACTTGAAGGGGGGAAAAGGGATGAACACCGAGAACACAAAGAGGAATTCACTCCAACAAAACCCAATTACACATCCAGTAGATTAGCAAACACATATATTCACAAGCATACAAGAACAATTCAAGGAAACAAGCACAGAGATAAGGTTCTTCCCACTCCTAAGGAGCTGAGGTCTTGTGATGAGGACAGCAATACCATTATTACACCCATGGCCCATGTTGAAGGAAATATGCCCTAGAGGCAATAATAAAGTTATTATTTATTTCCTTATTTCATGATAAATGTTTATTATTCATGCTAGAATTGTATTAACCGGAAACATAATACACGTGTGAATACATGGACAAAAATAGTGTCACTAGTATGCCTCTACTTGACTAGCTCATTGATCAAATATGGTTAATTTTCCTAGGCATAGAGATGAGTTGTTATTTGATCAACAGGATCACATCATTAGGAGAATGATGTGATTGACTTGACCCATTTCATTAGCTTAGCACTTGATCGTTTAAGTTTACTGCTATTGCTTTCTTCATGACTTATATATATGTTCCTATGACCATGAGATTATGCAACTCCCGAATACCGGAGGAACACTTTGTGTGCTACCAAACGTCACAACGTAACTGGGTGATTATAAAGGTCCTCTACAGGTGTCTCCGATGGTGTTTGTGGAGTTGGCATAGATCAAGAATAGGATTTGTCACTTCGATTGTCGGAGAGGTATCTCTGGGCCCTCTCGGTAATGCACATCACTATAAGCCTTGCAAGCAATGTGACTAATGAGTTAGTTGCAGGATGTTGTATTACGGAACGAGTAAAGAGACTTGCCGGTAACGAGATTGATCTAGGTACTGGGATACCGATGATCGAATCTCGGGCAAGTAACATACCGATGACAAAGGGAACAACGTATATTGTTATGCGGTTTGACCGATAAAGATCTTCGTAGAATATGTAGGAACCAATATGAGCATCTAGGTTCCGCTATTGGTTATTGACTGGAGATATGTCTCGGTCATGTCTACATAGTTCTCGAACCCATAGGGTCCGCACGCTTAAAGTTCTGTGACGATCATTATTATGAGTTTATATGTTTTGATGTACCGAAGGTAGTTCGGAGTCCCGGATATGCTCACAGACATGAAGAGGAGTCTCGAAATGGTTGAGACATAAGGATAGATATATTGGAAGCCTACATTTGGACTTCAGAAGAATTTCGGGTGAAATCGGGATTTTATCGTTTTATCGGAGTGCCGGAGGGGTTACCGGAACCCCCCGAGGGTTAATGGGCCTTATTGGGCCCTAGTGGAGAGAAAGAGGGGCTGGCTAGGGCAGGTCGCGTGCCCCCTCCCCCTCTCGTCCGAATTGGACTAGGAGAGGGGGGAGACGCCCCCCTTTCCTTCTCCTTCTCCCCCTTCCTTTCCCCCTCCTAGTAGGAGTAGGAAAGAGGGCAATCCCACTCCTACTAGGAGGAGGATTCCTCCTCCTGGCGCGCACTCTAGGGCCGGCTGACCACCCCCTTGCTCCTTTATATACGGGGCAGGGGGCACCTCTAGACACACAAGTTGATCATTGATCTCTCCCAGCCGTGTGTGGTGCCCCCCTCCACCATAATCCACCTTGGTCATACTGTAGCAGTGCTTAGGCGAAGCCCTGCAACGATAGCTTCATCAACATCGTCACCACGCCGTCGTGCTGACGAAAATCTTCCCCGAGCTCTACTGGATCGTGAGTTCGCGGGACATCACTGAGCTAAACGTGTGCTGAACGCGGAGGTGACGTACGTTCAGTACTGAGGATCAGTCGATCGTGAAGACGTACGACTACATCAACCGCGTTTTCGTAACGCTTCCGCTTAACGGTCTACGAGGGTACATGGACGACACTCTCCCCTCTCGTTGCTATGCATCACCATGATCTTGCGTGTGCGTAGGATTTTTTTTGAAATTACTACGTTCCCCAACAGTCGTATCTGAGCCAGGTTATTACGTAGATGTTATATGCACGAGTAGAACACGAGTGAGTTGTGGGCGATACAAGTCATACTGCTTACCAGCATGTCATACTTTGGTTCGGTGGTATTGTTGGATGAAGTGGCCCGGACCGACATTATCCGTACGCTTATGTGAGACTATTTCTACCAACGTGCTTTGCACACAGGTGGCTAGCGGGTGTCAGTTTCTCCAATTTATTTGAACCGAGTGTGGCTACGACCGGTCCTTGAGAAGGTTAAAACAGCACTAACTTGACCAACTATCGTTGTGGTTTTGATGCGTAGGTAAGAACGGTTCTTGCTGAGCCCGTAGCAGCCACGTAAAACATGCAACAACAAAGTAGAGGATGGCTAAATTGTTTTTGCAGGGAATGTTGTGATGTGATATGGTCAAGACATGATGCTATATTTATTGTATGAGATGATCATGTTTTGTAACAGAGTTATCGGCAACTCGTAGGAGCCATATGGTTGTCGCTTTATTATATGCAATGCAATCGCCCTGTAATTGCTTTACTTTATCACTAAGCGGCAGCGGTAGTCATAGAAGCAATAGTTGGCGAGGCGACAATGATGCTACAATGGAGATCAAGGTGTCGCACCAGTGACGATGGTGATCATGACGGTGCTTTGGAGATGGAGATCAAAGGCACAAGATGATGATGGCCATATCATATCACTTATATTGATTGCATGTGATGTTTATTCTTTATGAATCTTATTCAGCTTTGTTTGACGGTAGCATTATAAGATGATCTCTCACTAAATTTCAAGGTAAAAGTGTTCTCCCTGAGTATGCACCGTTGCCAAAGTTCGTTGTGCCGAGACACCACGTGATGATCGGGTGTGATAAGCTCAACGTTCATCTACAACGGGTGTAAGACAGTTTTACACATGCATAATACTCAGGTTATACTTGACGAGCCTAGCATATGCAGATGTGGCTTCGGAACACTGAGACCGAAAGGTCGAGCGTGAATCATATAGAAGATATGATCAACATAGTGATGTTAACCATTGAAAACTACTCCATTTCACGTGATGATCGGTTATAGTTTAGTTTATATGGATCACGTGATCACTTAGATGATTAGAGGGATGTCTATCTAAGTGGGAGTTCTTAAGTAATATGATTAATTGAACTTAAAAATATCATGAACTTAGTACCTGATAGTATTTTTCTTGTCTATGTTATTGTAGATAGATGGCCCGTGTTGTTGTTCCGTTGAATTTTAATGCGTTCCTTGAGAAAGCAAAGTTGAAAGATGATGGTAGCAATTACACAGACTAGGTCCGTAACTTGAGGATTGTCCTCATTGCTGCACAAAAGAATTACGTCCTAGAAGCACCGCTGGGTGCCAAACCCGCTACAGGAGCAATGCCAGATGTTGTGAACATCTGGCAGAGCAAAGCTGATGACTACTCAATAGTTTAGTGTGCCATGCTTTACGGCTTAGAACCGGGACTTCAACGTCATTTTGAACGTCATGGAGCATATGAGATGTTCCAGGAGTTGAATTTAATATTTCAAGCAAATGCCCGGATTGAGAGATATGAAGTCTCCAATAAGTTCTACAGCTGCAAGCTGGAGGAGAATAGTTCTGTCAGTGAACATATACTCAGAATGTCTGGGTACCATAATCACTTGACTCAGCTGGGAGTTAATCTTCCGGTTGGTAGTGTCATTGACAGAGTTCTTCAATCACTGCCACCAAGCTACAAGAGCTTCATGATGAACTATAATATGCAAGGGATGGATAAGACAATTCCCGAGCTCTTCGCAATGCTAAAGGCTGCGGAGGTAGAAATCAAGAAGTAGCATCAAGTGTTGATGGTCAACAAGACCACCAGTTTCAGGAAAAAGGGTAAAGGGAAGAAGAAAGGGAACTTCAAGAAGAATGGCAAACAAGTTGCTACTCAAGAGAAGAAACCCAAGTCTGGACCTAAGCCTGAGACTGAGTGCTTCTACTTCAAAGGGACTGGTCACTAGAAGCGGAACTGCCCCAAGTATTTGGCGGATAAGAAGGATGGCAAGGTGAACAAAGGTATATGTGATATACATGTTATTGATGTGTACCTTACTAGAGCTCGCAGTAGCACCTGGGTA
This sequence comes from Triticum urartu, assembly GCF_056163025.1. Classification (NCBI taxonomy): domain Eukaryota; kingdom Viridiplantae; phylum Streptophyta; class Magnoliopsida; order Poales; family Poaceae; genus Triticum; species Triticum urartu. The sequence goes on from NC_141878.1 coordinate 300,571,626, forward strand.
TTTGATACTGGTCCTATTGCTAATATTTGCAAGTCGAAACAGGGACTACGGATAAAGCGAACACTGGCTAAGGACGAGGTGATGATGCGCGTGGGAAATGGTTCCAAAGTCGATGTAATCGCCGTCGGCACGCTACCTCTACATCTACCTTCGGGATTAGTTTTAGACCTGAATAATTGTTATTTGGTGCCAGCGTTAAGCATGAACATTATATCTGGATCTTGTTTGATGCGAGACGGTTATTCATTTAAATCTGAGAATAATGGTTGTTCTATTTATATGAGTAATATCTTTTATGGTCATGCACCCTTGAAGAGTGGTCTATTTGTGTTGAATCTCGATAGTAGTGATACACATATTCATAATGTTGAAGCCAAAAGATGCAGAGCTAATAATGGTAGTGCAACTTATTTGTGGCACTACCGTTTGGGTCATATTGGTGTAAAGAGCATGAAGAAACTCCATACTAATGGACTTCTGGAATCACTTGATTATGAATCACTTGGTACTTGCGAACCATGCCTCATGGGCAAGATGACTAAAACACCGTTCTCCGGAATAATAGAGCGAGCAATAGATTTGTTGGAAATCATACATACTGATGTATGTGGTCCAATGAATGTTGAGGCTCATGGCGGGTATCGTTATTTTCTCACCTTCACAGATGATTTGAGCAGATATGGGTATATCTACTTGATGAAACATAAGTCTGAAACATTTGAAAAGTTCAAAGAATTTCAGAGTGAAGTGGAAAATCATCGTAACAAGAAAATAAAGTTTCTATGATCTGATCGTGGAGGAGAATATTTGAGTTACGAGTTTGGTTTACATTTGAAACAATGTGGAATAGTTTCGCAACTCACGCCACCCGAAACACCACAGCGTAATGGTGTGTCCGAACGTTGTAATCGTACTTTACTAGATATGGTGCGACCTATGATGTCTCTTACTAATTTACCGCTATCGTTTTGGGGTTATGCTTTAGAGACAGCTGCATTCACATTAAATAGGGCACCATCGAAATCCGTTGAGACAACGCCTTATGAATTGTGGTTTGGCAAGAAACCAAAGTTGTCGTTTCTTAAAGTTTGGGGCTGCGATGCTTGTGTGAAAATGCTTCAACCTGATAAGCTCAAACCCAAATCAGAGAAATGTGTCTTCATAGGATACCCAAAATAAACTGTTGGGTACACCTTCTATCACAGATCCGAAGGCAAGACATTCGTTGCTAAAAATGGATCCTTTCTAGAGAAGGAGTTTCTCTCGAAAGAAGTGAGTGGGAGGAAAGTAGAACTTGATGGGGTAACTGTACCTTCTCCCTTATTGGAAAGTAGTTCATCACAGAAACCGGTTCCTGTGACACCTACACCAATTAGTGAGGAAGCTAATGGTGATGATCATGAAACTTCAGATCAAGTTACTACCGAACCTCGTAGGTCAACCAAAGAAAGATCCGCACCGGAGTGGTACGATAATCCTGTTCTGGAGGTCATGTTACTTGACCATGACAAACCTATGAACTATGAGGAAGCGATGATGATCCCAGATTCCGCAAAATGGCTTGAGGCCATGAAATCTGAGATGGGATCCATGTATGAGAACAAAGTGTGGACTTTGGTTGACTTTCCCAATGATCGGTAAGCCATCAAGAATAAATTGATCTTCAGGAAGAAGACTGACGCTGACGGTAACGTTACTATCTACAAAGCTCGACTTGTTGCGAAAGGGTTTCGACAAGTTCAAGGAGTTGACTACGATGAGACCTTCTCACCTGTAGCGATGCTCAAGTCCTTCCGAATCATGTTAGCAATTGCCGCATTTTATGATTATGAAATTTGGCAAATGGATGTAAAGACTGCATTCCTGAATGGTTTTCTGGAAGAAGAGTTGTATATGATGCAACCTGAAGGTTTTATTGATCCAAAGGGTACTAACAAAGTGTGCAAGCTCCAGCGGTCCATTTATGGACTGGTGCAAGCCTCTCAGAGTTGGAATAAACGTTTTGATAGTGTGATAAAGCATATGGTTTTATACAGACTTTTGGAGAAGCCTGTATTTACAAGAAAGTGAGTGGGAGCTCTGTAGCATTTCTAATATAATATGTGGATGCCATATTATTGATTGGAAATGATATAGAATTTCTGGATAGCATAAAAGGATACTTGAATAAGAGTTTTTCAATGAAAGACCTCGGTGAAGCTGCTTATATATTGGGCACAAAGACCTATAGAGATAGATCAAGACGCTTAATTGTACTTTCACAAAGCACATACCTTGATAAAGTTTTGAAGAAGTTAAAAATGGATCAAGCTAAAAAAAGAGTTCTTGCCTGTGTTACAAGGTGTGAAATTGAGAAAGACTCAATGCCCGACCACTGCAGAAGATAGAGAGAAAATGAAAAGTTTTCCCCATGCTTCAGCCATAGGCTCTATCATGTATGCAATGCTATGTACCAGACCTGATGTGTGCCTTGATACATCCATTTTGCATCATGCTTTTATATCGATATTTATCGCATTATGGACTGTTATTTCACTTTATGACACAATACTTATGGCTATTCTCTCTTATTTTACAAGGTTTACATAAGGAGGGAGAATGCCGACAGCTGGAATTCTGGGCTGCAAAAGAAGCAAATATTAGAGACCTATTCTGCGCAACTCCAAAAGTCCTGAAACTCCATGGAACATCTTAAAACAAATAAAGAAAAATCCTCGCCAAAGATGAAGGCCAAGGGGCCCACACCCAGCTCACGAGGGTGGGGGCGCCCCCTACCTTGTGGGCCCCCCTGGTGGCTCTCCGACGTCCATCTTCTCCTATATGAAGTCTTTCGATGAGAAAAAAGAGGAAGGAACTTTTCGGGACGAGACTCCGCCGCCACGAGCCGGAACCTTGGCGGATCCAATCTACAGCTCCGGCAGAGCTGTTCCGCTGGGGATACTTCCCTCCGGGAGGGGGAAATCATCACCATCGTCATCACCAACGCTCCTCTCATCGGGAGAGGGCAATCTCCATCAACATCTTCACCAGCACCGTCTCATCTCCAAACCCTAATTCATCTCTTGTATCCAATTCATGTCTCAAAGTCCGGGATTGGTGCTAGTAGGTTGCTAGTAGTGTTGATTACTCATCGGGAGAAGGCATTGGGAAGTAATAAGTAGATGATGGGTTGCTAGAGTGACAGAAGCTTAAACTCTAGTTTATGGGTTGCTTCGTAAGGGGCTGATTTGGATCCACATGTTTCATGCTATGGTTAGGTTTACCTTAATACTTTTGTTGTAGTTGCGGATGCTTGCAATAGAGGTTAATCATAAGTGGGATGCTTGTTCAAGTAAGAACAGCACCCAAGCACCGGTCCACCCACATATCAAATTATCAAAGTATCAAACGCGAATCATATGAACGTGATGAAAACTAGCTTGACGATATTCCCATGTGTCCTCGGGAGCGCTTTTCCTATTATAAGAGTTTGTTCCGGCTTGTCCTTTGCTACAGAAGTATTGGGCCACCTTACTGCACTTTATTTACTTTTGTTACTTTTTGCTCGTTATAATTTATCCCGTCACAAAACTATCTGTTACCACTTATTTCAGTACTTGCAGAGAATACCTTGCTAAAAACCGCTTATCATTTCCTTCTGCTCCTCGTTGGGTTCGACACTCTTACTTATCGAAAGGACTACGATAGATCCCCTATACTTGTGGGTCATCAAGACTCTTTTCTGGCGCCGTTTCCGGGGAGTGTAGCACCTTTGGTAGGTGGAATTTGGTAAGGAAAAATTTATATAGTGTGCTGAAATTTACTGTCAATTGCTACTATGGAAAGTAATTCTCTGAGGGGCTTGTTCGGGGTATCTTCACCCCGTCCAGTAGAGCAAAGAGTTGCTCCTCAACCTACTGAACCTATGGAAAATGACACTCCTTTTGAATTTCCTTCGGGTATGACGGAAAAACTGCTAGCTAACCCTTTTACAGGAGATGGAACAAAGCATCCCGATGAGCACTTAATATATGTGGATGAAGTTTGTGGATTATTTAAGCTTGCAGGTATACCCGATGATGTTGCTAAGAAGAAGGTTTTCCCTTTATCTTTGAAGGGAGATGCATTGATATGGTATAGGCTATGTGATGATATGAGATCATGGGACTATAAAAGATTGAAGTTGGAATTTCATCAAAAGTATTACCATATGCATCTTGTTCATCGTGATCGCAATTATATATATAATTTCTAGCCTCGCGAAGGAGAAAGCATCGCTCAAGCTTGGGGGAGGCTTAAATCAATGTTATATTCATGCCCCAATCATGAGCTCTCGAGATAAATGATCATTCAAAATTTTTATGCTCGGCTTTCTGAAAACAATCGCACCATGCTCGATACTTCTTGTGCTGGCTCTTTTATGATGAAGACTATTGAATTCAAATGGAATTTATTGGGTAGAATTAAACGCAACTCTGAAGATTGGGACCTCGATGAAGGTAAGGAGTCAGGTATGACACCTAAGTTTGATTGTGTTAAATCTTTTATGGACACCGATATTTTTCGTAAGTTTAGCACTAAATATGGACTTAACTCTGAGATAGTAGCTTCTTTCTGTGAATCCTTTGCTACTTATGTTGATCTCCCTAAGGAGAAGTGGTTTAAATATCATCCTCCCATAGAAGTAAAAGTAGCTGCACGTATTAAAGTTGAAGAAAAGACTGTCACTTCTAATGATCCTATTATTCCTACTTCTTATATTGAGAAACCACCTTTCCCTGTTAGAATAAAGGATCATGATAAAGCTTCAACTGCTATTCGTAAAAGCAATATTAGAACTTATACACCTCCTGAGCAAGTTAAAGTAGAACCTAATATTGCTATTGTTAAAGATCTCTTGTCTGATAATATTGATGGGCATGTTATTCAGTTCGAAGGTGAAATTGCTAGAATTGCTAAACCCTGTGATAAAGATAAACATAGACCTGTGGTAGGTGTGCCTGTTATTTCTGTTAAAATAGGAGATCATTGTTATCATGGCTTATGTGATATGGGTGCTAGTGCTAGTGTAATACCTATTGACTTATACGAAGAAATTAAGAATGAAATTGCACCTGCTGAGTTAAAAGGTATTGATGTCACAATTAAACTTGCCAATAGAGATACTATTTCACCAATTGGGATTGTTAGAGATGTTGAAGTCTTGTGTGGGAAAACTAAATATCGTGCTGATTTCTTGTTCTTGGTTCCCCACAAGATAGCTTTTGTCCCATTATATTTGGTAGACCCTTCTTAAATATTGTCAATGCTACCATAGACTGCACAAAGAATGTTGTTACTATTGGATTGGATGATATGGTTCATGAGTTTAATTTCTCTAAATTTAGTAAACAACATCGTGAGGAAGAATTACCTAGTAAGGATGAAATTATTGGTCTTGCTTCTATTGCCGTACCTCCTAGTGATCCTTTAGAACATTATCTGCTAGACCATGAAAATGATATGTTCATGAGTGAAAGAAGGGAAATAGATGAAGTATTCTTTAAACAGGAACCTATTCTGCATCACAATTTGCCTATTGAAATTTTAGGGGATCCTCCTCCACCCAAGGGTGATCCCGGGTTTGAGCTTAAACCTTTGCCTAATAATCTTAAATATGCTTATCTTGATGAAAAGAAGATATATCCTGTTATTATTAGTGTTAACCTTTCAGAGCATGAAGAAGAAAGATTATTGAAAACTCTGAAGAAGCACCGTGCTGCTATTGGATATACTCTTGATGATCTTAAGGGCATTAGTACCACTCTATGTCAACATAAAATAAATATGGAAGCAGATGCCAAACCATTTCGCGATCCTCAACGACGTCTAAATCCTAAAATGAAAGAAGTGGTAAGAAAAGAAATACTAAAGCTTCTGGAGGCAGGTATAATCTATCCCGTTGCTGATAGTCAGTGGGTAAGTCCTGTCCATTGTGTCCCTAAGAATGGAGGTATTACTGTTGTTCCTAATGATAAAGATGAATTGATTCCACAAAGAATTATCACAGGTTATAGGATGGTAATTGATTTCCACAAATTAAATAAAGCTACTAAGAAAGATCATTACCCCTTACCTTTTATTGATCAAATGCTAGAAAGATTATGCAAACATACACACTATTGCTTTCTAGATGGTTATTCTGGTTTCTCTCAAATACATGTGTCGTCTAGAGATCAATCAAAGACTACTTTTACATGCCCTTTTGGTACTTTTGCTTATAGACGTATGCATTTTGGTTTATGTAATGCACCTGCTACCTTTCAAAGATGCATGATGGCTATATTCTCTGACTATTGTGAAAAGATTTGTGAGGTTTTCATGGACGACTTTTCCGTCTATGGTTCCTCTTTTGATGATTCCTTGAGCAATCTTGACCGAGTTTTGCAGAGATGTGAAGAAACTAATCTTGTCTTGAATTGGGAAAAGTGACACTTTATGGTTAATGAAGGTATTGTCTTGGGGCACAAAGTTTCAGAAACAGGTATTGAAGTTGATAAAGCCAAGGTTGATGCTATTGAAAAGATGCCATGTCGCAAGGACATCAAAGGTATAAGAAGTTTCCTTGGTCACGCCGGATTTTATAGGTAGTTCATTAAGGACTTCTCAAAAATTTCTCAGCCTCTGACTAATTTATTGCAAAAAGATATACCATTTGTCTTTGATGATGATTGTGTAGAAGCATTTGAAATACTTAAGAAAGCATTAGTCTCTGCACCTGTTGTTCAGCCACCTGATGGAAATTTACCCTTTGAAATTATGTGTGATGCTAGTGATTATGCTGTAGGTGCTGTTCTAGGGCAAAGAGTTGATAAGAAATTAAATTTTCATTATGCTAGTAAGACTCTAGACAATGCTCAAAGAAATTATGCTACTACTGAAAAAGAGCTTTTAGCGGTTGTATTTGCTTGTGATAAGTTCATATCTTATATTGTTGATTCTAAAGTAACTATTCAAACTGATCATGCTGCTATTAAATATCTTATGGAAAAGAAAGAGGCTAAACCTAGACTTATTAGATGGGTTCTCTTGCTACAAGAATTTGATTTGCATATTGTTGATAGAAAGGGAGCTGAGAACCCCGTTGCAGACAACTTGTCTAGGTTAGAGAATATTCTTGATGACCCACTACCTATTAATGATAGCTTTCCTGATGAACAATTAAATGTTATAAGCACTTCTCGTAGTACTCCATGGTATGCTGATTATGCTAATTATATTGTTACTAAATTTATACCACCTAGCTTCACATACCAGCAAAAGAAAAAGTTTTTCTATGACTTGAGACATTACTTTTGGGATGACCCACATCTTTATAAAGAAGGAGTAGATGGTGTTATTAGACATTGTGTACCTGAGCATGAACAGGAACAGATCCTACGCAAGTGTCATTCTGAGGCTTATGGAGGACACCACGCTGGAGATAGAACTGCACATAAGGTATTGCAATCTGGTTTTTATTGGCCTACTCTCTTCAAGGATACCCGTAAGTTTGTCTTGTCTTGTGATGAATGTCAAAGAATTGGTAATATCAGTAGACGTCAGGAAATGCCTATGAATTATTCTCTTGTTATTGAACCGTTTGATGTTTGGGGCTTTGATTATATGGGACCTTTTCCTGCCTCTAATGGATACACACATATTCTAGTTGCTATTGATTACATTACTAATTGGGTAGAAGCTATTCCAACTAGTAGTGCTGATCATAACACTTCTATTAAAATGCTTAAAGAAGTTATTTTCCCGAGGTTTGGAGTCCCTAGATATTTAATGACTGATGGTGGTTCACACTTTATTCATGGTGCTTTCCGTAAAATGCTTGCTAAATATGATGTTAATCATAGAATTGCATCTCCTTATCACCCTCAGTCTAGTGGTCAAGTAGAGTTGAGCAATAGAGAGCTCAAATTAATTTTGCAGAAGACAGTTAATAGGTCTAGAAAGAATTGGAACAAGAAACTTGATGATGCATTATGGGCTTATAGAACTGCATACAAAAATCCTATGGGTATGTCTCCGTATAAAATGGTTTATGGAAAAGCATGTCACTTACCTCTCGAACTAGAACATAAGGCATATTGGGCTATTAAAGAGCTCAACTATGATTTTAAACTTGCCGGTGAGAAGAGGTTATTTCATATTAGCTCACTTGATGAATGGAGAACCCAAGCTTATGAAAATGCCAAGTTGTTTAAAGAAAAAGTTAAAAGATGGCATGACAAAAGGATACAAAAGCATGAGTTTAATGTAGGTGATTATGTATTGCTATACAACTCTCGTTTAAGATTTTTTGCAGGAAAACTTATCCCTAAATGGGAAGGCCCCTATGTTATCGAAGAGGTCTACCGTTCCGGTGCCATAAAGATCAACAACATTGAAGGCACAAATCCGAAGGTGGTAAACGGTCAAAGAATTAAACATTATATCTCAGGTAATCCCATAAATGTTGAAACCAATATTATTGAAACCGTAACCCCGGAGGAATACATAAGGGACACTTTCCAGAACGTTTCAGACTTCGAAAAGGAATAGGTATGTGGCACGGTAAGTAAACCGACTCCAAAACAATTTTTAAGGCAATATTTCTTCATTTTGGAATATTTAGAAAAATATAAAAATAAGTAGCAGTCCGGGAAGGACACGAGGGCCCCACGAGGGTGGTGGGCGCGCCCTACCCCTCTGGGCGCACTCCCTACCTAGTGAGCACCTCGTGTGCCTTCCGGACTCCGTTTTCTTGCACGATACGTATTTTGGTCGGTAAAAATTCACTATATATTCTCCCGAAGGTTTTGACTCCCGTATCACGCAATTATTCTTTGATCTTTTTTCGAGTTGTTTTTCTGACAGATCTAGATTATCATGATGTCCCCAAGTGCTTCCAAGGACAAGTTCTTCGAGAAGGTCATCAACCCTTACCTCGCGGAGGTGCTGCGACACCCTCAAACCATTGAGATGCGTGATGGGTTGTTGCACATCCGCGATGTTGAGGGACCAAATGGAACCGGAAGCGTGGAGATGAGGCTCGAAGCAATGGAGCAACAAGTTTTCAAGTGCCAGGGGATGGTGGAGCGTGGAATCAACGCTAGCCACACGATGCTCGCGGAGTTCACTAACAACTACAAGTCGGATGCCAAGAACACCGAGGAGGCCATCTTCAAGCTATATGAGAAGATCGAGCACCTCCAAGCCCAAATCTAGTATGAATATAGATTCAAAAGAATGAGTTTGGCTGCAGATTCGAGGATTCCGGAGACTCGATCATCCTCCTATGATGGTGAACCTATGCCTTGGAAGATGGATGACAAGCCCGCGTCATCAACAACACCTCCACCTTCTTCACCAACCAAGGAGATATAATCACATGGGTATGGGCACTCCCCTTGGCAACTGCCAAGCTTGGGGGAGGTGCCCCGGTATCGTATCACAATCACAACTCCTATCTTTACCGTTTTTCTTAGTTCGATCCTATTAGTAGTATCTTGATCTAGTAGAATAAAGTTTATGGTATGATCTAGTTTTGAGTTTTGCTTTTATGATCTCTCTTTGTAATCGAGACCGTGAGCTATATATAATAAAGATTAGTGTTGAGTCAAGGGCTTGATTATTTTGCCATGATCTTGGGTGAATAAAAGAAAAGGGAAAAAGAATAAAAAGAAACAAAGAGTTCATATTGATCTTATTGAGAGTAATGACTTCACATAGAAAGAGTATGATGACTAAAAGTTGTTGGGAGTTGGCAGACATAGCTTTGGTCATTGTTGCAATTAATAGAAAGTAATAAGGAAAGAGAGGTTTCACATATAGATATATTATCATTGACATCTTTTATGATTGAGAGCACTCATTAAAATATGACATGCTAAAGAGTTGATGTTGGACAAGGAAGACAACGTAATGAGTTATGCCTTTCTTATATCTGAGATAAAGTATGTTGTCATGGATCCTCTAACTTGTTGAGCTTGCCTTTCCCCCTCATGCTAGCCAAATTCTCAGCACCAACTAGAAATACTACTTGTGCTTCCAAATACCCTTAAACCAGTTTTGCCATGAGAGTCCACCATATCTACCTATGGATTGAGTAAGATCCTTCAAGTAAGTTGTCATCAGTGCAAAGCAATAAAAATTGCTCTAAATATGTATGATTGATTGGTGTGGGAGAAATAAGCTTTATACGATCTTGTGATGTGGAAGTAATAAAAGCGACAGACTGCATAATAAAGGTTCATATCACAAGGGGCAATATAAAGTGACGTTCTTTCGCATTGAGATTTTATGAATCCAACCATAAAAGCACATGGCAACCTCTGCTTCCCTCTGTGAAGGGCCTATCCTTTATTATTATCTTCTACCTTATGCAAGAGTCATGGTGATCTTCACCTTTTATTTTTCATTTTATCCTTTGGCAAGCTAAGCATGTTGGAAAGAACATGATATATATATATATAATTGGATGTAGGGGAGCATGAACCATTATTGTTGACATTGCCCTTGAGGTAAAAGGTTGTGGGGCAAAACTATAAGCCCCTATCTTTCTCTGTGTCCGATTAAAACTCCGTAACCACAAGTATTGCGTGAGTGTTAGCAATTATGGAGGAATAAATGATAGTTGAGTATGTGGACTTGCTTTTTAGCTCTAACATGGACTCTTTCCGATGTTATGATAAATTACAATTGCTTCAATGACTGAGATTATAGTTTGTCGGAGCCCAATAAGGTTTATGATTTATACTTTTGCATTGTGAATAGATCATCACTTTAATATAAGTAATCATATGACAAAATCTATATATGTTGCTGTTATGAGAATAATCATGATGCCTTCATGTCCGTATTTTATTTTTATCGACACCTCTACCTCTAAACATGAGGACATATTTATTGTTATCGGCTTTTCGCTTGAGGACAAGCGAGGTCTAAGCTTGGGGGAGTTGATACGTCCATTTTGCATCATGCTTTTATATCGATATTTATTGCATTATGGACTATTATTTCACTTTATGTCACAATACTTATGGCTATTCTCTCTTGTTTTACAAGGTTTAGATAAGGAGGGAGAATGCCGGCAGCTGGAATTCTGGGTTGAAAAAGGAGCAAATATTAGAGACCTATTCTACGCAACTCCAAAAGTCCTAAAACTCCACGGAACATCTTAGAACAAATAAAGAAAAATCCTTGCCAAAGATGAAGGCTAGGGGGCCCACACCCTGCTCACGAGGGTGGGGGGCGCCCCCCCTAGGGCGCGCCCCCTACCTCGTGGGCCCCCTGGTGGCTCTCCGACGTCCATCTTCTCCTATATGAAGTCTTTCGATGAGAAAAAAGAGGAAGGAACTTTTCGGGACGAGACTCCGCCGCCACGAGGCGGAACCTTGGTGGATCCAATCTAGAGCTCCGGCAGAGCTGTTCTGCCGGGGATACTTCCCTCCGGGAGGGGGAAATCATCACCAACGCTCCTCTCATCGGGAGAGGGCAATCTCCATCAACATCTTCACCAGCACCATCTCATCTTCAAACCCTAGTTCATATCTTGTATTCAGTTCTTGTCTCAAAGCCCGGATTGGTGCTAGTAGGTTGCTAGTAGTGTTGATTACTCCTTGTAGTTGATGCTAGTTGGTTTATTTGGTGGAAGATTGTAACGCCCTCGATGCGGCTATATCTCCTACGTGTCGAAGCACGACTTAGAGGCATAACCACATTGAAAGCAATGTCGCAAGTGAGGTAATCTTCACACAACCCATGTAATACATAAGGAAAAGGGATACATAGTTGGCTTACAATCACCACTTCACACAATTACATGAATAAAGCATTACATCAACCAGATACAATCAAGGTCCGGCTACGGAACCAAAATAAAAGAAGAACCCCAAAAGCAACACGGTCCCCGATCGACCCCAACTGGGCTCCACTATTGACCAACTAGAACGAAACAAGACAAAGGACAAGATCTTCATCGAGCTCCTCCTGAGCTTGGTTGCGTCATCTGCACGGACTCATCGGCACCTGCAAGCTGGTTTTGGAAGTATATGTGAGTCACGGGGACTCAGCAATCTCGCACCCTTGCGATCAAGACTATTTAAGCTTATGGGTAAGGTAAAAGGTATGAGATGGAGCTGCAGCAAGCGACTAGCATATATGGTGGCTAACATACGCAAATGAGAGCGAGAAGAGAAGGCAAAGCACGATCGATAAAAGTATGATCAAGAAGTGATCCTAGAACAACCTACGTCAAGCATAACTCCAACACTGTGTTCACTTCCTGGACTCCGCCGGAAAGAGACCGTCACGGTTACGCACGCAGTTGACTCATTTTAATTAAGTTAAGGTTCAAGTTATCTACAACCGGACGTTAACAAATTCCCATCTGCCCATAACCGCGGGCACGGCTTTCGAAAGTTCAATCCCTGCAGGGGTGTCCCAACTTAGCCCATCACAAGCTCTCACGGTCAACGAAGGAATAGACCTCCTCCCGAGACATTCCGATCAGACTCAGTATCCCGGTACAACAAGACATTTCGACAGGGTAAAACTAAACCAGCAACACCGCCTGAATGTGCTGACAAATCCCGATAGGAGCTGCACATATCTCTTTCTCAGGGAACACTCAGATGAGACATCCTACGAGTAAAACCAAACCTCAAGTTGCCCCGAGGTGGACCCGCAGTCTGCTCGGTCGGACCAACACTCAGAGGAGCACTGGCCCGGGGGGTTAGAATAAAGATGACCCTCGGGCTCGCGAAAACCCAAGGGAAGGTGGTAGGTTGTTAGTGAAAATGGTAAAACCAAGGTTGGGCATTGCTGGAGGAGCTTTACTTAAGGCGAACTATCAAGGGGTTCCCATTATAGCCCAACCGCGTAAGGGATGCAAAATCCGGGAACATAACACCGATATGACAGAAACTAGGGCGGCAAGAGTGGAACAAAACACCAGGCATAAGGCCGAGCCTTCCACCCTTTACCAAGTATATAGATGCATTAATTAAATAAGATATATAGTGATATCCCAACAAGTAAATAAATGTTCCAATAAGGAACGGCCTTCAATCTTCACCTGCAACTAGCAACGCTATAAGAGGGGCTGAGCAAAGCGGTAACATAGCCAAACAACAGTTTGCTAGGACAAGGTGGGTTAGAGGCTTGGTTCAACAATATAGGAGGCATGATAAGCAAGTGGTAGGTATCACAGCATAGGCATAGCAAAAGAGCGAGCAACTAAGCAAGCAAAGATAGAAGTGATTTCGAGGTTATGGTCATCTTGCCTGAGATCCCGCAAGGAAGAAGAACGAGTCCATGAAGAAGACAAACGGACGTAGTCGAATGGGTCCTCACAAACACGACGTTATCGGAACCAACCCGAAGAAGCAACACCGGAAAGAAGCAAACAACAAAGTAAACAACCACCACATGAACATGGGATGATGCACAACCAAGTATGATGCATGTCCGGTTTAATGAGGCATGGCATGGCAAAGTGCACAAACAATCCTACAAGTTTAGTGGAGCACAATATGCAACGGAGTTGCATATTGAGGAAAACACCACATGACTTATTTAGTTCTCTCTCATTTAGGTACCCAACAAGATTAAATGTTGTTAGCATGGCAAGAGGGTGAAGCAAAGTAAAACTACCTATCTAGTCAAGTTTAAATGAGGTCGGAAGCAACGAACAACAATTCCGGAAACTCCTCATATGCATATATTAGGTTTGGTACTATTCTGCCCTAAACACAATTTTAGAGTTGTTAAACATGCAAAATGAAGCCACCATGTTAAACTAGGCATTTTTCTACCCCAATTACATATAAAGTTTATTAAAATCCGAGCTACGGTTATATAGTTATGAATTAAATCATTTTAACATGGCATAGGAACAAATTTAATCAAACAGCATTTTAAACATTTTAAACATGGGTGAAAGTGGCAAATTATTAAACTAGACAAAATTCTGAGCAAGTTTCATATATAAATCATTTTAATCCGATGCACGGTTGTGGAGTTATTAAATGCATGAAGTCCAAGGGTTTTTCTACAAAACAGACGTTCTCTGGATAAATACTAAAATCGCAACAGAGGAAAAAACACGCATCGGGCCGAATCTGGTGCATGTTGGGCCAACGGAGAGGAGGGGCTGGGCGGCTGCTCACATTGGCCAACAGGCCAGCTGGGGATGCGGTGGCACACGCAGCAGGGCAAGGCGCGGCTGGCCCTTAGCGCTCGTCCACGCTGGCGGGGTCGAACAAGGAGGTGGAGGGGGCGTAGTCAACGGCGAAGCGGGACTTGGCGCTGGGTCGTCCTCCTCGCGCAAGGGCGAAGCAGAGGAGGCGAGTAGGGTGGCGGTGGATGGGAGCAGAGCTCCGGCGAGCGGGGCGAAGGGGCGGCGAGGTCCTAGGCGTCCAGATCTGGCCGGGAACGGGCTTGGACGAGGCAGCGGCAAGCTCCGGCTCGGGTTCTCTGACGGAAAAAGAAAACGAGACAGAGATGTGAGAGGGAGAAGAGAGAAGCGGGAATGGAAGGAACGGACGGCGCGGGGCTCATCTGCAGGTGGTTCTCGTCGGCGGAGGGAGCTCCGGTGGCACTGCGGAACTTGCGGGCGAACGGGGCGAGGCAGAGGAGATCTCCTGGTGTCTCCGGCGACCCGGGGTCGAAGCGAGCAAAGGGAAAGGAGCTCCTGGCGTGGGGATCTGAGGACGGGCGTGCTTTGGGATGAGAGGCTGCAGGCGCGGGGCCTCTGCTCGCCGGAGGCAGCGTGAAGCAGAGGACGACGGGCGGCGGCTTGGTGGCGTTGGCGCTCCTGCGGGCGTTCATGGCGACGGGCAGAGGAGCTCAGGCTCCTGCAGGATTTGGGCGGCGGTGGTGGTGGTTGGATAGGAAGGAAAAGCGAGGAGAAGGTGGAGGCTGTGGTTGGACGGCGGCGCAAAACCAGGAAGGTGGTCGGAGGCGGGAGAGGATCTGGATCGGGTGCGGGCTGATGGTTGGTGCAGGGGGGAATGAGAGGATCCCAAGGTAGGGAATGAGTGCGGCGGCGGCTGGGAGGATCCCTAGGAATTAGGGATTTGGTCTAGGTTAGGCTAATATATATAGCAAGTGGGTTGACTTAGGGGTATATCGTCCCTCCGATCGCAATCGAACGATCGCGAATAAAATAGCTAGGAAGTCCAAATAAGAAAATGGAGACGTTTTGCAGATGTTTGGGGATGATCCGGACACAACGGTGATGACTGCTCGGGTCGGATCCGGGACAACTTTCGGACGCGCGCGAGGGGGGCTGCGGGCTGATGAGAGAGGTTAGGTTGGACCTGGCGGTAGGTAGTGAGCCGTGTAGACGGTCTTGAGCTGAGAGAAGAGAAGAGAGGGAGGCCCGGCGACTGTTTCCGTAGACCGAAAACGTCCGACGTTAGACCGGCTACTATTGCCGCTATATTTAACGGTTGGACTATGAAAGAACTCCGAATGCGATGAAACTTGACAGGCGATCTATCTACACTAAAATAAGACCACACGCCCACTTTCAACCCATTCCAAGAACATTTTTCGGCCACTTATAAAATACTATTTCGGACATATCGCGGGCGCGTGCAAGTGTGTCTGGGCTCAGAATGGACAACGGAAGGAACGGGGAGATCCGGACGGATGCAAGTTTTGAAAACATGATGATGCAATGCACATGATGACATGATAAGATGCAACACGCAAGCAAATGACATGGCAACGACGGCGAATAACTGAACGACAACTGGCACATCGGTCTCGGGGCGACACAAAGATCATACGTTCAGATCCTATATGCATATTATTACCCCTCTGATTATGAACATGAATATGCTTTGTGAGTAATTACGTTCGTTCCTGAGGACAAGGGAGAATTCTTGCTATGAGTAGTCATGTGAATTTGGTATTCGTTTGATATTTTGATAAGATGTATGTTGTCTATCCTCTAGTGGTGTTATGTGAACGTCGACTACATAACACTTCACCATTATTTGGGCCTAGAGGAAGGCATTGGGAAGTAATAAGTAGATGATGGGTTGCTAGAGTGACAGAAGCTTAAACCCTAGTTTATGCGTTGCTTCGTAAGGGGCTGATTTGGATCCACATGTTTCATGCTATGGTTAGGTTTACCTTAATACTTTTGTTGTAGTTGTGGATGCTTGCAATAGAGGTTAATCATAAGTGGGATGCTTGTTCAAGTAAGAACAGCACCCAAGCACCGGTCCACCCACATATCAAATTATCAAAGTATCGAACGCGAATCATATGAACGTGATGAAAACTAGCTTGACGATATTCCCATGTGTCCTGGGGAGCACTTTTCCTATTATAAGAGTTTGTTCCGGCTTGTCCTTTGCTACAAAAGGATTGGGCCACCTTGTTGCACTTTATTTACTTTTGTTACTTGTTGCTCGTTATAATTTATCCCGTCACAAAACTATCTATTACCACTTATTTCAGTACTTGCAGAGAATACCTTGCTGAAAATCGCTTATCATTTCCTTGTGCTCCTCGTTGTGTTCGACACTCTTACTTATCGAAAGGACTACGATAGATCCCCTATACTTGTGGGTCATCATGCCTTGCTATTAGTTTAGCAGGGAGGTACCAAAGTAATCCAGGAATGGATCACTGGACAGCGCTCAAGAACATCCTGAAATACTTGAAAAGGACTAAGGATATGTTTCTCGTTTATGGAGGTGACAAAGAGCTCGTCGTAAATTGTTACATCGATGCAAGCTTTGACACTGATGCGGACAATTCTAAATCGCAAACCAGATACCTGTTTATATTGAACGGTGGAGCTGTCAGTTGGAGCAGTTCTAAACAAAGCGTCGTGGCAGGATCTACGTGTGAAGTGGAGTACATAGCTGCTTCGGAAGCATCAAATGAAGGAGTCTGGATGAAGGAGTTCATATCCGATCTAGGTGTCATACCTAGTGCATCGGGTCCAATGAGAATATTTTGTGATAATACTGGTGCAATTGCCTTGGCAAAGGAATCTAGATTTCACAAGAGAACCAAGCACATCAAGAGACACTTCAATTCCATCCGGGATCAAGTCCAGGTGGGAGACATAGAGATATGCAAGATACATATAGATCTGAATGTTGCAGACCCGCTGACTAAGCCTCTTCCACGAGCAAAACATGATCAGCACCAAGACTCCATGGGTGTTAGAACCATTACTGTGTAATCTAGATTATTGACTCTAGTACAAGTGGGAGACTGGAGTAAATATGCCCTAGAGGCAATAATAAAGTTATTATTTATTTCCTTACTTCATGATAAATGTTTATTATTCATGCTAGAATTGTATTAACCAGAAACATAATACATGTGTGAATACATAGACAAACATAGTGTCACTAGTATGCCTCTACTTGACTAGCTCATTGATCAAAGATGGTTAAGTTTCCTAGCCATAGACATGAGTTGTTATTTGATCAACGGGATCACATCATTAGGAGAATGATGTGATTGACTTGACCAATTTCATTAGCTTAGCACTTGATCGTTTAAGTTTACTGCTATTGCTTTCTTCATGACTTATATATATGTTCCTATGACCATGAGATTATGCAACTCCCGAATAGCGGAGGATACTTTGTGTGCTACCAAACGTCACAATGTACCTGGGTGATTATAAAGGTGCTCTATAGGTGTCTCCGATGGTGTTCGTGGAGTTGGCATAGATCAAGAATAGGAGTCGTCACCCCAATTGTCGGAGAGGTATCTTTGGGCCCTCTCGGTAATGCACATCACTATAAGCCTTGCAAGCAATGTGACTAATGAGTTAGTTGCGGGACGTTGTATTACGGAACGAGCAAAGAGACTTGCCGGTAACGAGATTGAGCTAGGTACTGGGATACCGACAATCGAATCTCGGGCAAGTAACATACGGATGACAAAGGGAACAACATATATTGTTATGCGGTTTGACTGATAAAGATCTTCATAGAATATGTAGGAACCTGTAGGGTCTGCACGCTTAAAGTTCTGTGATGATCATTATTATGAGTTTATATGTTTTGATGTACCAAAGGTAGTTTGGAGTCCCGGATATGATCACAGACATGACGAGGAGTCTCAAAATGGTCGAGACATAAATATTGATATATTGGAAGCCTACATTTGGAAATCGGAAGAGTTCCGGGTGAAATCGGGATTTTACCGGAGTGCCGGAGGGGTTACAGGAACCCCCCGGGAGTTAATGGGCCTTATTGGGCCCTAGTGGAGAGAGAGAGGGGCCGGCCAGGGCAGGCCGCGCACCCCCTCCCCCTCTGGTCTGAATTGGACTAGGAGAGGGGGGCGGTGCCCCCCTTTCCTTCTCCTTCTCCCCCTTACTTTCCCCCTACTAGTAGGAGTAGGAAAGAGGGGAATCCTACTCCTACTAGGAGGAGGATACCTCCTCCTGGCGTGCCCTCTAGGGCCGGCCGGCCTCCCCCCTTGCTCCTTTATATACATGGGCAGGGGGCACCTCTAGACACACAAGTTGATCATTGATCTCTCCCAGCCGTGTGTGGTGCCCCCCTCCACCATAATCCACCTTGGTCATATTGTAGAGGTGCTTAGGCGAAGCCCTGCAATGGTAGCTTCATCAACATCATCACCACGCCGTCATGCTGACGAAACTCTTCCTCGAGCTCTACTGGATCGTGAGTTCGCGGGACGTCACTGAGATGAACGTGTGCTGAACGCGGAGGTGTCGTACGTTCGGTACTGAGGATCGGTCGATCATGAAGACGTACGACTACATCAACCACGTTGTCATAACGCTTCCGCTTAATGGTCTACGAGGGTACATGGACGACACTCTCCCCTCTCATTGCTATGCATCACCATGATCTTGTGTATGCGTAGGAATTTTTTTGAAATTACTATGTTCCCCAACACATGTTGCTATACATACTGCATCAATTACTAGAGCTCGCGCATGCCAATTAAATTACCAGGTACTTTTGTTTCTTGGTAATGATTCTAATGTTCATGAGAATATGATGTTGCCTAAATTGGATACATTTGTCTTGCTTACAAATGAAGGGCCTAGCTTGGACAAGAAGGATGAACATTGGAGAAAGATCAAGCATTGAAAGTGCGTTATATCGACTAGAGGGGGGGTGAATAGGCGATTTTTATGAATTCTTCACTGAGGAATTTGCAGATGAGGAAATTCCTTAGCGAAGAACTCCTAGTAACGGAATAAGTACTCAAAAGTAAACATAACATAATACAAGCATAGTCATCATGATGAAATGAAGACAGGCACAGAGTACAGAAAGTGTAAGCACAGGATAACTCAGGATGAAGACAAACAGACTAAAGAAATTGAACTGAGGAAATTGAGAGAATCTTCAGTCAAAGTCCTCAAGCACAGATATGAACGAGAACACAACATAGTTATGAGGAAATGAAAGAGTTGAGGAAATAGAACCAGTAAGCTTGGTGAAGACAATGATTTGGTAGACCGGTTCCAACTGCTGTCTCGGTTGTACGTCTGGTTGGAGCGGCTGAGTACTTAAACTCGAGGACACAGTCCCGGACACCCAGTCCTGAACATGCAGCTCAGGACACCAATTCCTCACCGTATTCTCCTTGAGTAAGGTCACACAGACCTCGCCCAATCACTCGTGGTAAGTCTTCAGGTGACTTTCGAACCTTCACAAACTTGGTCACTCGGTGATCCACAATTCCTCTTGGATGCTCTAGACCATGACGCCTAACCGTCTGGAAGAAGCACAGTCTTCAAAGGTAACAAGCGTCGGATCCACGCAGGATCAATCTCTTCAGTGATGCTCAATCACTTGGGGTTTGTAGGTGTTTGGGTTTGGGTTTTCCTCACTTGATGATTTTCGCTCAAAGTCCTCGGAGGATGGGTTGCTCTCAAATGACAAGTGTCAGTTTCTCTCGGAGCAGCCAACCAGCTAGTGGTTGTAGGGGGCAGCTATTTATAGCATAGGGAGTAGCCCGACATGATAAGACATAAATGCCCTTCAATGATATGACCGTTAGGTGGATAGATATTTTGGGACAGCTGGCTCATAGCACAGCAATGGTCGGAATTTTGAGTAGCAAAATCCTCAGGGCTATCATGTTCCTCACTGTGTAGGTAATCTGCACTGGTGAATTCCTAACTCCTCAGTCCGAACAAATTCCTCAGAGACCAGAAGAACTTCGTCTCTGTCACTGAAGAATATGACTGGACTATATGAGATTTCCAATGGCTTCACTCGAAGGGATTGGTAGGTGTAGGATTTTGAGTTGAGCATCCCATGGAAATTTTTCCTTAGTATTTCCTCGACCCCCTTTAACAGTACGGTGTTTCCTATGACTCAAGAAAGAGAAAATGAAACTACGAAAACAAAAGTCTTCACGCTTCATGTTCATCGAATGAATACCAAGTCTTCAAGGTCACATCAATTTCTTCACTTTCAAAGTCTTCAAAAATCCAAAGTCTTCAGTCGAAGAACTTCATTTTAGGGGTCGACTTTCTCTGTAAATATCAAACTCCTCATATGCTTATAGACCTGTGTACACTCACAAACGCATTAGTCCCTTAACTATAAGTCTTCAATACACCAAAATCACTAAGGGGCACTAGATGCACTTACAATCTCCCCCTTTTTGGTGATTGATGACAATATAGGTTAAGTTTTCAACGGTGATAAACATATGAAGTGTAAATACTGATATTGAGGAATTTGATTGCAAGATATAGAAGAACTCCCCCTGAATATGTGCATAGTGAGGTATTTGGTTTTGAAGCATTGCACACTTGAAGAGTAGAATGATGGAGATCTCCCCCTATATCTTGTAATTCATACACGCATTTGACATATCATAATGAAGAATTTGAAATGCATGATGAAATATGGTGACTGATGTAATTCAGCATGCGTGCACTAGCATATATGAGGAATAAGCATGCAGAAAAACAAATCAAAAGTATTAGAGCACCATCGGGTTTAAGTTTACAACTCGATCCAATAAAGTCTCAGAAGAACGAGAGTTGTAACTTAACAAAAAAATGCCCATATAGAAAGACCCGCTTGAAGACTAACTCAAAATTCTCCCCCTTTGTCATCAAATGACCAAAAGGATCGAATATGAGGACTAACGCCCCTAAAGAATATCAAGTTGATGAAGGAGCGCCAGCGTTGTTGGGGTCGTTTGTCGTGGAAGGGCCTACCGCAGTGTCGTCCAAGTCTTCATTCTCATCGGTGTCGCGCGATGAAGAATATGAACTGGCCACCAAGGAAGGAACCTTGACCTTCTTGAATTTCTTCGGTGGAGGTGCAGACCAGTCAAAATCTTCCTTGAGACCCATTTTCTTCAGATCTTCTTCACCATACAGATGAGACAGAATGGCCCAGGTGCGACCGAACACTTCATGGAGGTAGTAATGGTTTTTCTTCACTGCATTGTGTGTAGCAGTCATGTTGTGAAGAAATGAACCAAACTGACGCTTAACCCATTTATGATTTCGATCCACCTTCTGGTGAAGACTAAGAAGTAGCTCACGGTCAGTCATCACACGTGGAGCTGTGGCTTGAGGAGTAGACTTGGGTGCATTGGCAGAGTCATGTGTGGCAGAGTCATCATTGGTGGAATAAGATGCAGCTTTGTGAAACTGACCATCCAATGGACGAATGCCTTCATCTATAACAGTTGGTGCCTTGCCCTTTTCATCAACTGACGAATAGGTCTGCTTGAGGACTTCAATCGGGGGCAAGTAGCTAAGGTGATTCTGAAAATCAGCTTTGTAGTTGAGTGAAGACCTTGTCCTGAGGAATCTCATAATCCACGGTGCATAAGGCTTCAGCTCAAACGGTGAAAGTGCAACGTTTGCCAGAGTCCTCATGAAGAAATCGTGATAATTGACAGGAATGCCATGGACGATATTGGATACCAGATTCTTCATGATGCCAACAATTTCCTCATCAGACTCATTGTCCTCGTAAGAATACGATAGACAGTTCTGGGCACATAAAGCAATTCCTTCATGAGGAATTTGGATCGTGGGGCTTGACCTGGCTTCAAAGGTTTCATCAGAACTTGCATGTAGTGATTTGTAAGCTCAGGTTCACTGTAAATGCAACGAGCTTCTTCAAGGGGAGGACTGAGTGGTAAGGCACGAAGCAATTCAGTAGATGGTGCTGTGTAGTGAGTGTTCTCAGACATCCAGTCCAGCACCCATGAATTTACATCTTCAGAATCTCCTGTGATGTGCAGCGCCGCATAAAATTGAAGAATCAGTTCTTCATCCCAATCGCAGATGTCAGAGCAAAAATTTAACAGTCCAGCGTCGTGAAGAACACTAAGGACTGGCACGAAGCACGGCAGAGATTCCATATCCACGTGAGGAATGTGCTCATGGTAGAAGATTTTGTTTTTGTTGAACAGAACTGAGGAATAGAAATTTTCTTGACTAGTAGTCCAAAAACGCATCTTCCTTATGCGAGCAGAATCATATGGGTTGTAGTCTTCGAAGAATACATGCTCGCCGAAGAAATCATCAGCCTTGAACTTTTGCTTGCGTGAGAATGGATCCTTTGGCTTGGGCAGAGGAGTGTCAGTGAGTTGCATCACGACCTCAGGAATCTTAATCACAGGTTCTTCAGGCTGAGGAATTTCTGGTTCCTCTTTAGTGGCAGTCTGCGTGTTCAAATGTTCAGCAGCAGCAGTTTCTTCAGCCCTAGTGGATGGAATTTCTTTGCGTACAGATGAAGTGGGGTGAGTTTCTTCAGATCCCATTTGAACAGTTTGTGCTGGGGACTGAGGTATTTGCTGCAACGGTGTGAACATTGGAGAGTTTGGATGCTAACTTTCCCAGAATTCATCACTCATCACTGGGGTGGAGCAGCCAATGTCCACATCTTGATCTTCCATTTCTTCAACGCCAGCCTCTTCAGCTGTGAACTGAGGCATAGGCGAGGAAATGACAGGTGTTGAAGGGATCTCATCCACTTCAATTTCTTCATCAATCTGCTCTGACGAAGCACCAGCATGATTTTCTTCATCAGATCCGCTAGGGATCTTATATTCTTCACCAAAAGGAACAACGTCCTTTGATGGCATGGTTGAGATTGGAACAACATCGATTGGATTTGCAAATGAACTAGTCAATGGCTTTATCTTCTTCTGAGCTGAAGAATCTGATGCAGTTGATGCTTTCGTTTTCTTCACTGTTGCACGCTCTGCAGCCTTGGTCTTCTTCACATCTGATGCAGATGGAAGGATCGGAGTTGGTGTTGGCGCAGAAGGAGGAGAGGAATCTGGTTGATTTTCTTCAGGCACAACTGATGCAGTTGCCCTGATTTCTTCATTTTCTTCAGGCACACCACTAGTGGATGCCCTGGCAATTTCTTCAGCGGCTGGAATGCAGTCATCAGCCCTGGAACTCACATTTTCTTCAGTAGCCTGAAACTCATCAGCGGTGCTGGCATGTTCTTTAGTCGGCTGAGCAGATGCTTCAGCCTGAGGAATTTCCTCTTGCGATGGAGCTGCAACATTTGAGGTGAACTTCTCAATCAGTTTAACAAACCTGACCTTGGCTCCTTGCCAATCAGCATAGTAGGATTTGAAGTCATCGCTGTGGGTTTTGATTTCACACTGGATTTTTACAAGTTCATCAGTTGTCATAGTGACAATGTTGTTCTTCAGAAATTTCTCCTTCTTATATTGCGCTTTCTTGATCTTCCTGGCCTTCTCATATTTCCATTTTTCTTCTTGAATAAAGTGGGTCAGCATGTGACTTTGGCCAGGAGTTAACTTGAAATCAGGCATAGGAGTGTTTGGGTCCTTGTGCCAAACATCAATGTATTCGAGGATCAACTTGGGATCCAAAAGCAGTGGCACATCTGTTCCCTTGGCTCTAGCAGCCCTGACTTGCCTATCTCTGATGATTTCAGCAAGTTCATCATCATCAGCTTCGTCTTCTTCAGATGGCACTTGGAAGGCGACCTTCTTCTTCTAAGGACTTGGGCGAGGACCTTGTCTAGCAGTGGCCTTTGTCTTCAGTAGAGAGGGTCCCATTGAAGAATTTGGTGCAGCTGAGGAACTAGCTGAGACACCTGAGGGAATGGAGATGCCTGCAGTCCTTTGGCACGAGGCAAGATGCACAGGTGCTGAGGACTTTGGAGGAGCTGAGGATTTTGATGGAGCAAGAGCAGCATGAGGAATTGGCCGTGAGGGCTTTGAGGATTCTGGTCGTGAGGGCATTGCTGAGGAACTTGGCCTTGAGGGCACTGTTGGTGAAGCACTTGGCTTATGCGCAGGCTTCTTTGACATAGCCTTCTTCGTCTTGACAGCAGAGGCCTCAGCAGAGGCAGTAGGAGCAACAGAGTCTTCATTTAATTTCCTCACTGCTTCTCTGGATTGCCTGGCCAGCTTGGCTTGGCGCTTTGCCCATTCGTCAGGATAATCCTCACCGCGCTTGAGGCTGGTGCGATCAGCTATTTGGCCAGGTGCCAATGGAGGTCTTGGGCATGGAGGATTGAGTGCGAATTTCTTCATGTATTTGGAGTAACATACCTGTACTCCCTCCACTCTCTTGCCCATCTCCTCTCTATTCTTTGGATGCACACTTTGCGCTCATTCTTGGTTTCCTTGCCATGAGTGGCCTCATCAGGGGTGCAATAGTCCTTATATATGTCATCAGGGATCTCAAAAGCAGTATTGACCTCAGGCCTCTTTCCTCCCTTTTGTGGCTTCTTACTATCAGCCATTTTCTTCAGTTGAGGAATTTGAATAATGGAATTCTCTGAAGATGTATGCAGCTTTTCTTCAAGGAATGCTGCAAATGAGTTAAGTTGATGAGAACCTAGTGATTCAGTAGCGGACATGAGTACTTGTGAACAAAGTATAGTTGCGAGGAATTTGGAGAGGTCATATGTGTTCTCAGAAGGTTTTAAAAAAACAAGTTTGAGGAATTTGACCAGACGAGTCTTGAAGAATTTCACTGAGCGTTCTTAGTCTTAGGTTCCAGAGTTGTACAGATCAGAAATCCGCACAATTGAGGAATCTTGAAGAAAAACATAGCTTAGAGAAACGAATCAAGAACAAATGACATGTGAGGTGTTTTAGTGTGTGAAGATATGAAGAAAAACACCTTTGAAGATTTTGTAGATAATCATTCGAATCAACGAGGGCAGTAAAAGTAACTTTTAATTACCCTGAACGAAGAACACGGCGAACTGGAGTGAGGAGATGTGAAGTTCATCAGTGCGGATCTTCCACGCCCTAACTTGGCGGAGGAAGGCAGCTACGGCGGCGGCGGAGTGAAGATTTCCGTGGCCGGCGCGAGTACAGCGGCGACGAGGTTAGGCAGTGAAGCTCTTCCTCACCGGCGATGATGAACTAGCGGCGGCGCTAGGGTTTGAGAAGTTCGAGCTGGAGAGAGGTCGAGTGGAGTAAAACAAGTGAGGAAGGGGAGAGGGGTATTTATAGCCATGGTGAAAACTGTTCGCCCGAATAATTTGGACGAATGTGCCCCTGACCCTTCTCATTTGCATGACATGTGTCAGCCACGTACTGAGAAGTGGAGATCGTGTTAGATCGTGGGTGAGTGGATAAGTATGTCGTGGGATGCGGAACGGTTTGAGCGGCAAAGCCGAAAATTGGATAAGATAAGTTAAAAGTTCCGTTCGCAATTTCTTCAGCTGACAAGGACACAGTGAAGATTTTGAACAAGTTTCAAATAGAACGCACATGAAGAATTTGTGAATAGATTGGGTTGAGTATAGCATAGAGGGGGAAGGGTCCGATCACATTCACTTAGCAAAAAAACCAACTTGAAGAAGTAGCCATAAGTGAATGTTGTAGAGGACATAAACTCATATATATATAGCCAATGAAGAAAAACAACGGAAAAAGTGAAGACAATGCAAAGTTGAAGAATTTGAACAACTGAGGAATTTCAACTTTTGGTGGTGGCGTGACCCACCATATAAGAATGATGATTTCAGACACCGCGTACAATTATCATAGGGTTCTGAGAATCAAATTCTTCGTTAATTTCTTCACACTTAGAGTGTTATTCTTCATTGATTGAAGAAAAACGTTTCTTCATGTGTTGCACATCTAAGTCATCAATTTTGCATAAGTGTTAGGATGAGTGTCCTTTTCAAAGAACATTCGAAGATTCTAGGATATTTAGCTCACACCGCAACTTGCTAAATCTCTTCTCATCCAAGGGCGTTGTGAAGATATCGGCTAGCTGTTCTTCAGTCTTCACATGCTCAATAGAAATGTCGCCCTTCAACACATGATCACGAAGAAAATGATGACGAATCTGAATGTGCTTAGTCTTTGAGTGCTGAACTGGGTTGTGAGCAATCTTGATGGCACTCTCATTGTCACAAAAGAGATGCACATTCTTCATGTTGACGCCATAGTCCTTGAGAGTTTGCTTCATCCATAGCAATTGAGCACAGCAAGAACCAGCGGCTATATACTCAGCTTCAGCAGTAGATAGTGATACGCAGTTCTGTTTCTTCGAGGACCAACAGACCAAAGATCATCCGAGGAAATGACATGTACCAGATGTTGACTTGCGGTCCACACGATCACCAGCATAGTCAGAGTCAGAAAATCCAATGAGATCAAAAGCCGAGCCCTTGGGGTACCATAATCTAAGTGTTGGTGTGTGAGCTAGATATCGAACAATATGCTTCACAGCCTTATTGATATAGGATGAAATCCTAGAGGGGGATCTTTTCACACTTGGAGGGGGAAAAGGGAAAACTCACAAGAACACAAAGAGGAAATCACTCAAACAATTCCCCTATCACACATCCACTAGAATAGCGAAATAAGATCCACAAGTCACAAGCACAATCAAAGGAAAGATACAATGGAAAAGTTCTTCCCACTCCTAGGAGATGAGGTCTCGAAGATAGTCTTCTCCCAAAGGAGGTCTTGAAATCCACTAGGATTCTTCCCAAAGGGGTCTCGATTCCACAAATGGGAAGGTAGAAGGAGCAAAGCTCACAAATATCTCATCTCATACTTTGCTCATACTTTGCTAACCCTAAACATAGCCCTAGGTACGATTTATATAGTCTTGGGGTCGAAAGAGGCCCGTGCGCACGGGGTAAGTTGGGCCCGTGCGCACGGGGGTCCCGTGGGCACGGTACAGGCCCATGCGCACGGGGTGGTCCAGGGCCAACTTCCTGGATAGCCCGTGGGCACGGGGTCTCGGGGGCCCGTGCGCACGGGGTCACCTGGGACTTCCAGTTTTGCTGGTGTTGCACTCCGTCTTGGTCCGCGTGGCCTTGGGGTGCTCCTGAGCCTCTTGGTGGTGTTCCTCTTCGTACCTAATGAGACATAGCGTATCTTGGTGAGGTAGCAACAATGCTCCATTCGTATCCATATGCAAGCTAAGTAGGAAGGGGTTCACCTCGGTTTCCAAAGCACGTGTTCTCGCTCTTGTCATAGGTCTACGTGGAGCTTGATGTGCCGGTGTAGAGTCCATGGGGATGATGGAAGGATGCTCCACATCATCTCCCCCCCCCTGGGAGTGATCCATCCACGGATCGTGATCTTGATCACCATGGTACATGGCCAAGTCTTTGACGTTGAATGTGTCGCTCACATTGTACTTGTCTCGTGGGATGTTGACCTTGTAGGCATTGTCGTTGTAGCGTGCGAGTACCTTGAATGGGTCATCGGCTCTTGGAAGTAGCTTGGACTTGCGCTCCTTGGGGAAACGATCCTTGCGGAGATGTACCCAAACTAGGTCACCCGGTTGGAACACCATTGGGGACTTGTTGGCGTTGCTCTTGGTCGCGAGTCGTTGTACTTGGCGCTCTATAGTGTGCCTTGTATCTTCATGCATCTTCTTGAGGTGGTTCACTCAGTCGCTCGCGTCCATGTTGATGCGCTCTTGTAGTGGTAGAGGAAGAATGTCCAATGGGGACAATGGGTTGAATCCATAGACGACTTCGAAAGGGGACTTGTCAGTAGTCGAATGTGTTGCACGGTTGTAGGCGAACTCGGCGATTGGTAGGCACTCCTCCCATTCCTTGATGTTCTTCTTGATCAAGACTCGTAGTAGAGTGGAGAGTGTACGGTTCGTCACCTCCGTTTGGCCGTCGGTTTGAGGATGGTACGCCGTGGAGAAGAGTAACTTGATTCCGAGCTTGGCGCATAAGGTCTTACAAAAGTAACTCAAGAACATGACGTTGCAGTCCAAGACAATTGTCCTTGGCATTCCATGAAGACATAATATGTCCCTACAAAACAAATTTGCAACATGTGAAGCATCGTCTATCTTGTTGCAAGGAATGAAATGAGCCATTTTGGAGAAATGGTGCACAACAACAAACACGGAGTCCTTGCCATTTCGAGTTCTAGGCAAACCAAGTACAAAGTCCATGCTAATGTCTTCCCAAGGTTGGTATGGAATTGGTAAAGGCATATAGAGACCATGAGATTGAGCTTTGGACTTAGCTTTGCGACTTGTAGAACACCGGTTGGTGAAACGATTGACATCATGAACCATCTTTGGCCAAAAATAGTTCTTGGAGAGCGTAGCAAGTGTCTTGTCGCGTCCGAAGTGTCCCATTAAGCCTCCTCCATGCGAGTCCTGCAAAAGCAACAAACGAAGGGACGACTCAGGGATGCAAAGTTTGTTAGCTCTCATAAGATATTCGTCTTTTAGGTAATAGCGTTCCCAAGATGTATGCGTCAAACACTTGTTATAAGGAATGGTAAAAGTTGCATCATGCTCATACAAATCTTTGATATGCTCAAAACCAATGACATTCAATTCAAGTTGGGTGACAAGCATGCATATACAGGAAAGCGCATCCGCTACAATGTTTTCTTTACCCTTGATGTACTTGATGACATAAGGAAAAGACTCAATAAATTCACTCCATTTAGCATGATGCTTGTTAAACTTAGTTTGACCCTTAAGATACTTGAAAGTCTCATGATCGGTATGAATGATATACTCAGGGGGACGAAGGTAGTGTTCCCATTCATGCAAAACATAGACTAAAGCATATAGCTCTTTGTCATAGATGGGGTAATTGAGTTGCGCTCCGGAAAGTTTCTCACTAAAGTAAGCTATGGGGCGCTTCTCTTGCGTTAACACACCTCCTATGCCTTTACCACTAGCATCGCAATGAATTTCAAAAGGTTTGTCGAAGTTTGGTAAAGCAAGCACGGGAGCATGAGTAAGCAAATTCTTAAGTTCATTGAATGCGGTATCTTGGGATGGTCCCCAAACAAAAGGTGCATTCTTCTTGCTCAAAGCATGCAAAGGCGAAGCAATGGTGCTAAAATCCTTCACAAAGCAACGGTAGAAACCCGCAAGACCAAGGAAACTACGCACTTGATGTAGGTTGGTTGGTTGCGACCAAGTCTTAATAGCATTGATCTTGGACTCATCTACATGAACACCCTTAGAAGAAACAACAAAACCCAAGAAAACGAGCTTATCAACAACAAAAAGGCATTTCGCCATATTAGCATAGAGGCACTCTTTTCTAAGAGTTTGCAAAACGGTGAGGACATGGGTGACATGCTCTTTGATGGATTTGCTAAACACAAGAATGTCATCAAAGTAAACCACAACAAATATACCAATGTAAGGGCGAAAGACATGATTCATAAGGCGCATAAAAGTGCCCGGTGATTCCAAGAGACCCATAGGCATGACTAACCACTCATACAAACCAAACTTGGTTTTGAAGGCGGTTTTCCATTCATCACCCTCTTGTATGCGGATTTGATAGTAACCACTCTTAAGATCAATTTTGGAAAATATAGTGGCACCGCTAAGCTCATCAATCATATCATCTAGGCGTGGAATGGGGTACCTATAGCGAAAGGTGATAGCATTGATAGGTCGACAATCGGAACACATGCGAAAGCTACCGTCACGTTTTGGCACAAGGATGACCGGTACGGCACAAGGGCTCAAACTTTCACGCACATGACCATGGTCTATGAGATGCTTTACTTGCCTTTGAATGTCTTTGGTTTCTTCGGGGTTGACGTGGTAGGGAGCTTTGTTTGGAAGTGGCGCTCCGGGAATGAGATCGATGCGGTGCTCAATGCCTCGTAGTGGAGGTAGTCCCGGAGGTAGCTCATCGGGGAAAACATCTTGATATTCCTGCAATAGAGAAGATAACACCAAAGGTAGATTGTGAGAGGTGTTAGTTTTTGGTGCCTCGTACTTGCACAATAGGACATAGTGTAGGACACTTGATGTGTTCTCACACACTTCTCTCATCTCACATTTGGTGGCAAATAGGACTAAGTTTTTCTTGTCGCTCATCGTGCAGGCACTCAATTTGGGCTTATGGCGCTCACTCTCTTTTTGGTGGCTCACTCTCTCACTATTCTTGTTGGGGAACATAGCAGAATTTTAAAATTTTCTATGCATCACCAAGATCAATCTATGGAGTCATCTAGCAACGAGGGAGAAGGGAGTTCATCTACATAACCTTGTAGATCGCGAGCGGAAGCGTTCAAGAGAACGGGGTTGATGGAGTCGTACTCGTCGTGATCCAAATCACCGATGACCTAGCGCCGAACGGACGGCACCTCCGCGTTCAACACACGTACGCTTGGGAATACGTCTCCTCCAACTTGATCCAGCAAGGGGGAAGGAGAGGTTGATGGAGATCCAGCAGCACGACGGCGTGGTGGTGGAAGTAACGGTGATCTCGGCAGGGCTTCGCCAAGCTCAGGGAGAGCGAGAGGTGTCACGGGAGGGAGAGGGAGGCGCCAGGGGCTAGGGTGCAGCTGCCCTCCCTCACCCCCACTATATATAGGACCCCTAGGGGGGCAGGCCCTAAGAGATCCAATCTCCAAGGGGGGGGCGGCCAAGGGGGTGGCTTGCCCCCCGAGCCAAGTGGGGCGCCCCCCACCCCTAGGGTTTCCAACCCTAGGCGCAGGGGGAGGCCCATGGGGGCGCACCAGCCCACCAGGGGCTAGTTCCCCTCCCACTTCAGCCCATGGGGCCCTCCGGGATAGGTGGCCCCACCCGGTGGACCCCCGGAACCCTTCCGGTGGTCCCAGTACAATACCGATTACCCCCGAAACTTTCCTGATGGCCGAAACTTGACTTCCTGTATATAAATCTTCACCTCCGGACCATTCCGGAACTCCTCGTGACGTCCGGGATCTCATTCGGGACTCCGAACAACTTTCGGGTTACCGTATACTAATATCTCAACAACCCTAGCGTCACCGAACCTTAAGTGTGTAGGCCCTACGGGTTCGGAAGACACGCAGACATGACCGAGACGACTCTCCGGTCATTAACCAACAGCGGGATCTGGATACCCATGTTGGCTCCCACATGCTCCTCGATGATCTCATCGGATGAACCACGATGTCGAGGATTCAATCAATCCCGTATACAATTCCCTTTGTCAATCGGTACATTACTTGCCCGAGACTCGATCGTCGGTATCCCAATACCTCGTTCAATCTCGTTACCGGCAAGTCACTTTACTCGTACCGTAATGCATGATCCCGTGATCAACCACTTGGTCACATTGAGCTCATTATGATGATGCATTATCGAGTGGGCCCAAAGATACCTCTCCGTCATACGGAGTGACAAATCCCAGTCTCGATTCGTGCCAACCCAACAGACACTTTCGGAGATACCCATAGTGCACCTTTATAGTCACCCAGTTACGTTGTGATGTTTGGTACACCCAAAGTACTCCTACGGTATGCAGGAGTTGCACAATCTCATGGTCTAAGGAAATGATACTTGACATTTGGAAAAGCTCTAGAAAACGAACTACACGATCTTTAAGCTATGCTTAGGATTGAGTCTTATCCATCACATCATTCTCCTAATGATGTGATCCCGTTATCAATGACATCCAATGTCCATAGTCAGGAAACCATGACTATATTTTGATCAATGAGCTAGTAAACTAGAGGCTCACTAGGGACGTGTTGTGGTCTATGTATTCACACATGTATTACGATTTCCGGATAACACAATTATAGCATGAACAATAGACAATTATCATGAACAAGGAAATATAATAATAACCATTTTATTATTGCCTCTAGGGCATATTTCCAACAGTCTCCCACTTGCACTAGAGTTAATAATCTAGTTACATTGTGATGAATCGAACACCCATAGAGATCTGGTGTTGATCATGTTTTTCTCTAGGGAGAGGTTTAGTCAACGGATCTGCCACATTCAGGTCCGTATGTACTTTAAAAATATCTATGTCTCCATTTTGAACACTTTCACGAATGGAGTTGAAGCGACACTTGATATGCCTGGTCTTCCTGTGAAACCTGGGCTCCTTGGCAAGGGCAATAGCTCCAGTGTTGTCACAGAAGAGAGTCATTGGGCCCGACGCATTGGGAATGACTCCTAGGTCGGTAATGAACTCCTTCACCTAGATTGCTTCTTGTGCTGCCTCCGAGGCTGCCATGTACTCCACTTCACATGTAGATCCCGCCAAAACGCTTTGCTTGCAACTGCACCAGCTTACTGCCCCACCATTCAAAATATACACGTATCCGGTTTGTGACTTAGAGTCATCCACATCTGTGTCGAAGCTAGCATCGACGTAACCCTTTACGACGAGCTCTTCGTCACCTCCATAAACGAGAAACATATCCTTAGTCCTCTTCAGGTACTTCAGGATATTCTTGACCGTTGTCCAGTGTTCCATGCCGGGATTACTTTGGTACCTTCCTACCAAACTTACGGCAAGGTTCACATTAGGTCTGGTACACAGCATAGCATACATGATAGACCCTATGGCCGAGGCATAGGGGATGACACTCATCTTTTCTCTGTCTTCTACCGTGGTCGGGCATTGAGCCGTGCTCAATCTCGTACCTTGCAACATAGGCAAGAACCCCTTCTTTGACTGATCCATATTGAACTTCTTCAATATCTTGTCAAGGTACGTACTCTCTGAAAGACCAATGACGCGTCTCGATCTATCTCTATAGATCTTGATGCCTAATATGTAAGCAGCTTCTCCAAGATCCTTCATTGAAAAACACTTGTTCAAGTAGGCCTTAATGCTTTCCAAGAATTCTATATCATTTCCCATCAACAGTATGTCATCCACGTACAATATGAGAAATGCTACAGAGCTCCCACTCACTTTCTTGTAAATGCAGGCTTCTCCATAAGTCTGCGTAAACCCAAACGCTTTGATCATCTCATCAAAACGAATGTTCCAACTCCGAGATGCTTGCACCAGCCCATAGATCGAGCGTTGGAGCTTGCACACCTTGTCAGCATTCTTAGGATCGACAAAACCTTCCGGTTGCATCATATACAATTCTTCCTTAAGGAAACCATTAAGGAATGCCGTTTTGACGTCCATTTGCCATATCTCATAATCATAGAATGCGGCAATTGCTAACATGATTCGGATGGACTTCAGCTTCACTACGGGTGAGAAAGTCTCATCGTAGTCAACCCCTTGAACTTGTCGATAACCCTTAGTGACAAGCCGAGCTTTATAGATGGTTACATTACCATCTGCGTCTGTCTTCTTCTTAAAGATCCATTTATTTTCTATGGCTCGCCGATCATCAGGCAAGTCAGTCAAAGTCCATACTTCATTTTCATACATGGATCCTATCTCGGATTTCATGGCTTCCAGCCATTTGTCGGAATCTGGGCCCGCCAAGGTTCACCGTTGTCTAACAACATGATTTCCAAGACAGGGTTGCCGTACCACTCTGGTGCGGAACGTGTCCTTGTGGACCTATGAAGTTCAGTAGCAACTTGATCTGAAGTTTCATGATCATCATCATTAACTTCCTCTCTAGTCGGTGGAGGCACCTCAGGAACAATTTCCTGAGCTGTGCCACTCTCCGGTTCAAGAGGCAATACTTCATCAAGTTCTACTTTCCTCCCACTTACTTCTTTCGAGAGAAACTCTTTCTCTAGAAAGGATCCATTCTTGGCAACAAAGATCTTGCCTTCATATTTGAGGTAGAAGGTATACCCAATAGTTTCTTTAGGGTATCCTATGAAGACGCATTTTTCCGACTTGGGTTTGAGCTTTTCAGGTTGAAGTTTCTTGACATAAGCATCGCATCCCCAAACTTTTAGAAACGACAGCTTAGGTTTCTTCCCAAACCATAATTCATACAGTTTGTCTCAACGGATTTCGACGGAGCCCTATTTAAAGTGAATGCGGCAGTATCCAAAGCATAGCCCCAAAATGATAGCGGTAGATCGGTAAGAGACATCATAGATCGCACCATATCCAATAGAGTGCGATTACGACGTTCGGAGACACCATTACGCTGAGGTGTTCCAGGCGGCGTGAGTTGTGAAACTATTTCACATTTCCTTAAGTGTGTGCCAAATTCGTGACTCAAGTATTCCCCCCCATGATCTGATCGCAAGAACTTGATTTTCCTGTCACGTTGATTCTCAACCTCACTCTGAAATTCCTTGAACTTTTCAAAGGTCTCAGACTTGTGTTTCATTAAGTAGACATACCCATATCTACTCAAGTCATCAGTGAGGGTGAGAACATAACGATAGCCACCGCGAGCCTCAACACTCATTGGACCGCATACATCAGTATGTATGATTTCCAATAAGTTGGTTGCTCACTCCATTGTTCCTGAGAACGGAGTCTTGGTCATTTTACCCATGAGGCATGGTTCGCACGTGTCAAATGATTCGTAATCAAGAGACTCCAAAAGTCCATCTGCATGGAGCTTCTTCATGCGTTTGACACCTATGTGACCAAGGCGGCAGTGCCACAAGTATGTGGGACTATCATTATCAACCTTACATCTTTTGGTATTCACACTATGAATATGTGTAACATTACGCTCGAGATTCATTAAGAATAAACCATTCACCAGCGGAGCATGACCATAAAACATATCTCTCATATAAATAGAACAACCATTATTCTCGGATTTAAATGAGTAGCCATCTCGAATTAAACGAGATCCTGATACAATGTTCATGCTCAAAGCTGGCACTAAATAACAATTATTGAGGTTTAAAACTAATCCCATAGGTAAATGTAGAGGTAGCGTGCTGACGGCGATCACATCGACCTTGGAACCATTCCCGACACGCATCATCACCTCGTCCTTCGCCAATCTCCGCTTATTCCGCAGCTCCTGCTTTGAGTTACAAATGTGAGAAATCGCACCGGTATCAAATACCCAGCAACTACTACGAGTACTGGTAAGGTACACATCAATTACATGTATATCACATATACCTTTAGTGTTGTCGGCCTTCTTGTCCGCTAAGTATTTGGGGCAGTTCCGCTTCCAGTGACCACTTTCCTTGCAATAAAAACACTCAGTCTCGGGCTTGGGTCCATTCTTTGGCTTCTTCCCGGCAGCTTGCTTGCCAGGCGCGGCAACTCCCTTGCCGTCCTTCTTGAAGTTCTTTTTACCCTTGCCTTTCTTAAACTTAGTGGTTTCATTAACCATCAACACTTGATGTTCTTTTTTGATCTCCACCTCCGCTGATTTCAGCATTGAATATACCTCAGGAATGGTCTTTTCCATCCCATGCATATTGAAGTTCATCACAAAGCTCTTGTAGCTTGGTGGAAGCGACTGAAGGATTCTATCAATGACCACGTCATCCGGGAGATTAACTCCCAGCTGAGTCAAGCAGTTATGAAACCCAGACATTTTGAGTATGTGCTCACTGACAGAACTATTTTCCTCCATCTTACAACTGAAGAACTTGTCGGAGACTTCATATCTCTCGACCCGGGCATGAGCTTGGAAAACCATTTTCAGCTCTTCGAACATCTCATATGCTCCGTGTTGCTCAAAACGCTTTTGGAGCCCCGGTTCTAAGCTATAAAGCATGCCACACTGAACGAGGGAGTAATCATCAGCACGTGACTGCCAAGCGTTCATAACGTCTTGGTTCTCTGGGATGGGTGTGTCACCTAGCGGTGCTTCTAGGACATAATCTTTCTTGGCAGCTATGAGGATCATCCTCGGGTTCCGGACCCAGTCCGTATAGTTGTTGCCATCATCTTTCAGCTTGGTTTTCTCTAGGAACGCATTGAAGTTGAGGACAACGTGGGCCATTTGATCTACAAGACATATTGTAAAGATTTTAGACTAAGTTCATGATAATTAAGTTCATCTAATCAAATTATTCAATGAACTCCCACTCAGATAGACATCCCTCTAGTCATATAAGTGAAACATGATCCGAGTCAACTAGGCCGTGTCCGATCATCACGTGAGACGGACTAGTTAACATCGGTGAACATCTTCATGTTGATCGTATCTTCTATATGACTCATGCTCGACCTTTCGGTCTTCCGTGTTCCGAGGCCATGTCTGTACATGCTAGGCTCGTCAAGTCAACCTAAGTGTATTGCGTGTGTAAATCTGGCTTCCACCCATTTTTTCGAACGTTTGAATCTATCACACCCGATCATCACGTGGTGCTTCAAAACAACGAACCTTAGAAACGGTGCATAGTTAGGGGGAACACTTTCTTGAAATTATTACGAGGGATCATCTTATTTAAGCTACCGTCGTTCTAAGCAAATAAGATGTAAAACATGACAAACATCACATGCAATCAAATAGTGACATGATATGGCCAATATCATTTGCTCCTTTTGATCTCCATCTTCGGGGCTCCATGATCATCGTTGTCACCAGCATGACACCATGATCTCCATCATCATGATCTCCATCATCATGTCTTCTTGAAGTTGTCTCATCATCTATTACTTCTACTACTATTGCTAACGCTTTAGCAATAAAGTAAAGTAATTACATGACGTTTATGTTGACACGCAGGTCATAAATAAATTAAGACAACTCATATGGCTCCTGCCGGTTGTCATACTCATCGACATGCAAGTCGTGATTCCTATTACAAGAACATGATCAATCTCATACATCACATATATCATTCATCACATCCTTTTGGCCATATCACATCACACGGCACATGCTGCAAAAACAAGTTAGACGTCCTCTAATTGTTGTTGCAAGTTTTTACGTGGCTGCTATAGGTTTCTAGCAAGAACGTTTCTTACCTACGCCAAAACCACAACGTGATATGCCAATTTCTATTTACCCTTCATAAGGACCCTTTTCATCGAATCCGATCCGACTAAAGTGGGAGAGGCAGACACCCGCTAGCCACCTTATGCAACTAGTGCATGTCAGTTGGTGGAACCATTCTCACGTAAGCGTACATGTAAGGTCAGTCTGGGCCGCTTCATCCCACGATGCCGCCGAATCAAGATAAGACTAGTAACGGCAAGCAAATTGACAATATCGACTCCCACAACTGCTTTGTGTTCTACTCGTGCATAGAAACTACGCATAGACCTGGCTCTAATACCACTGTTGGGGAACGTAGCAGAATTTTAAAATTTTCTACGCATCACCAAAATCAATCTATGGAGTCATCTAGAAACAAGGGAGAAGGGAGTGCATCTACATACCCTTGTAGATCGCGAGCGGAAGTGTTCAAGAGAACGGGGTTGATGGAGTCGTTCTCGTCGTGATCCAAATCACCGATGACCTAGCACCGAACAGACGGCACCTCCATGTTCAACACACGTATGGTTGGGAAGACGTCTCCTCCAACTTGATCCAGCAAGGGGAAAGGAGAGGTTGATGGAGATCCAGCAGCACGACGGTGTGGTGGTGGAAGTAACGGTGATCTCGGCAGGGCTTCGCCAAGCTCAGGGAGAGGGAGAGGTGTCACAGGAGGGAGAGGGAGGCGCCAGGGGCTAGGGTGCGGCTGCCCTCCCTCACCCCCACTATATATAGGACCCCTAGGGGGGCGCCGGCCCTAGGAGATCCAATCTCCAAGGGGGGCGGCGGCCAAGGGGGT
Source organism: Triticum urartu (assembly GCF_056163025.1). NCBI lineage: Eukaryota > Viridiplantae > Streptophyta > Magnoliopsida > Poales > Poaceae > Triticum > Triticum urartu. Next base: position 300,609,463 of record NC_141878.1, read on the forward strand.
GGCTTGCCCCCAAGCCAAGTGGGGCACCCCCACCCCTAGGGTTTCCAACCCTAGGCGCAGGGGGGGCCATGGGGAGCGCACCAGCCCACCAGGGGCTGGTTCCCCTCCCACTTCATCCCATGGGGCCCTCCGGGATAGGTGGTCCCACCTGGTAGATCCCCGGGACCCTTCCGGTGGTCCTGGTACAATACCGGTTACCCCTGAAACTTTCCCGATGGCCGAAGCTTGACTTTCTATATATAAATCTTCACCTCCGGATCATTCCGGAACTCCTCGTGACGTCCAGGATCTCATCCGGGACTCCGAACAACTTTTGGGTTACCGTATACTAATATCTCAACAACCATAGCGTCACCGAACCTTAAGTGTGTAGACCCTACGGGTTCAGGAGACACTCAGACATGACCGAGACAACTCTCCGGTCAATAACCAAAAGCGGGATCTGGATACCCATGTTGGCTCACACATGCTCCTTGATGATCTCATCGGATGAACCACGATGTCGAGGATTCAATCAATCCCGTATATAATTCCCTTTGTCAATCGGTACGTTACTTGCCCGAGACTCGATCGTCGGTATCCTAATACCTCGTTCAATCTCGTTACCGGCAAGTCACTTTACTCATACCATAATGCATGATCCCGTGATCAACCACTTGGTCACATTGAGCTCATTATGATGATGCATTACCGAGTGGGCCTAGAGATACCTCTCCGTCATACGGAGTGACAAATCCCAGTCTCGATTCGTGCCAACCCAATAGACACTTTTGGATATACCCGTAGTGCACCTTTATAGTCACCCGGTTACGTTCTGACGTTTGGTACACCCAAAGCACTCCTATGGTATCCGGTAGTTGCACAATCTCATGGTCTAAGGAAATGATACTTGACATTTGGAAAAGCTCTAGCAAACGAACTACACGATCTTTAAGCTATGCTTAGGATTGGGTCTTGTCCATCACATCATTATCCTAATGATGTGATCCCGTTATCAATGACATCCAATGTCCATAGTCAGGAAACCATGACTATCTTTTGATCAACGAGCTAGTCAACTAGAGGCTCACTAGGGACGTGTTGTGGTCTATGTATTCACACATGTATTATGATTTCCGGATAACACAATTATAGCATGAACAATAGACAATTATCATGAACAAGGAAATATAATAATAACCATTTTATTATTGCCTCTAAGGCATATTTCCAACAATTCTCTCCACGATGGGTGTTTTGCTTGTCGGCGAGCACTTGGCTTGGAGACATAGGACGTAGCACAAACTCTTTCCCTTTCATTTTGAAGCTATAGTGATTGGTACGCCCATTGTGAATGACACCTCGGTCAAATTGCCATGGCTTCCCAGGAAGGAGGTGGAAAACGGTCATCGGAAGGACATCACACTCCAAAGTGTCTTCATAGGCGCCGATCTTGAAAGAGACTTATATTCGATGCTCGACTTGTATGGTGCCGGTGTCACTTAGCCATTGAACCTTGTAGGGGTGAGGGTGCTTTGTCTTGACCAATTGGAGTTTGGAGCATAGGTCTTCACTTGCTAAGTTGTGACAACTACCTCCATCGATGATGACCTTGACGGACCGTCCGTTGATGCCGGCCTTTGTATGGAAGATATGGCATCTTTGATCTTCTTCTTGTTGATGTTGAAGAGTCAAGACCTTGGAGACAACAAGAGCGGGACTTGAATCTTCATCACAAAATACTTGATCATCTTCGTCTTCGTTGTTCACTTGTCGGTGCATGGCCACTTGCTCAAGGGCTTCCATTTCTCCTTCACTCATGGAGTCGTAGGTTCCGTCGTCGTTGAGGATCATGGTGCGCTTGTTTGTGCACTCAAAGGACTTGTGGCCTCAGCCTCCGCATGTGAAACATTTGATGGAACTTGTCTTGATGGTCTCCTCGGTTGGAGTAGATGATGATGAAGCTTTTCGGCTTGAAGTTGCTTGTAGTAGGAGGACGACTTGCGCTTGTCGAAGTCTTCTTGTAACTTGACTTGTCGCCGGTACTTGGTGATGCTCTAGTTGAGGTAGGAGTTGCTGAAGGCGCGGGAGCTTGATAAGAGGAGCCGTAGGTCTTGGACGAGAACTTGGCATACTTGAAATCATCTTGCACTTGGCGTTCCGCTTTGGTGGCTTGGTGCACAAGCTCGATGAGATTTGAGTATGGTTGGAAGTCGGCGGTCTTCTTGATGGGATGGTTGAGGCCATTCAAGAAGCGTGCCATTGTTTGCTCATCATCTTCCGTGACATTGTCTCTTATCATTGCAATCTCCATCTCCTTGTAGTATTCTTCAACGCTCTTGGTTCCTTGCTTGAGTTGTTGGAGTTTCCTGAAGAGGTCACGGTTGTAGTAGGTAGGAACGAAGCGTGCTCTCATGACATCTTTCCATCGCGCCCCAGTAGTGATGGGTGGATCACCCTTGCCTCTCGGCGCTCAATGACTTGTTCCCACCAAATAAGGACATAGTCTTGGAATTCAAGGGATGCCATCGTGATCTTCTTCTCTTCTTCATAATTGTCCAAACAGAAGATCTTGTCAACTTTCAATGCACATGGAAGTTATTCTTCAGGATCGTTGCTTCCGTTGAACTTGGGCATGGTGAACTTGAGCTTGCCGTAGCATTTCTCTTCATTGTATTGGGGTCGAGGATGATGACGCCCATGTTGTAGATGTTTGTTCAACTCGTGGTGCTCTTGACGCGGAAGTTTGTCAACCTCATGTTGCTCTTGTCGTGGAGGATGTTCATTGTATTCATGCTCTCGATGAACTTGATGGTGTTGTCGAGCTTGAGGGGAGCTTCGCGAGCTTGAGGAGGAACTTGGCGATGCACGCGAGCTTGAAATCTTTGTTCTTGAATTTCTTCGCGAAGTGCTTCATCTTGTTCACGGGCTTGACGGCTTCGGTCGGCAACGGCTCGACTCGAATTGCGTAGAGCTTGTTGCACCGCAAGTGCTTGAGCATCACGAAGTTGTTGTTCTTGACGTTGTGTCTCGGCATCTTGTGCATGTTGGTGTAGACGCGCACGTTCTTCCTCTTCATGTTGGCGTTGACGTTGCCATTCTTGTGCTAGCGCAAAGGCTTCTTGGGTTTGACATTGGCGATGCTCTTGTGAGTCGGTGTCGCATAGAGGATTGAAGTTTGCTTGACGGTCGGTGCACGCGGCTTGACGAAGAGTGTTCGATGTCGGAGTACTTGAGCCGGAGAGGGTGAAGTCAGAGTGGCGGCTTTAACGGCTCCTTCTTGAAGTGGAAGACGAGCGGTTGAGCAACAAAGCATGAATTTCGTCCATCCTTGTGTCATTCTCTTGCTTGTGATCGTCGAGCTTGTGGTCGAAGTAGTCCCTTGTACGTTGCTTGGAAAGTCGCAAGTCAGCAGCAAGGTTGTCGATGCGGTCACTCATAGCTTGTTGCTCTTGATGCAAAGCACGTTGTGCACCAAAGAGGTGACTCTTGGTGACGAAGGAGTTCATGTCGTCGTCTTGTTCCATGAAGAGTGGGTTGGTAGAAGTACTTGGCCTATCCATCATTCGAAAGTGGTGGTGAGTAGGAAAAATGAGAGAACAAAACCAAAGTTACCTTTTCCGAAGATTGTGGATGTAACAAGTACGATCTCACGTTGCTATAATAGGAGAATTGGTACCGGGAATTGTTTCTCACACCTACAAGTAAAAGGCTCATGGAGGAGCTCGGTTAGGATGGTGGCAAAAATTTCAAGCAAATGTTAGTCAAGATATCGATAAGGTTGAGAAGATTCACAAAAATGCAAGTAAAAACAAATAGATCAAACCCAATGATATCACTAGGAACACACACACGGAAGATATATAGGATCCGCACAACCAAGGAGTGAGCTCAAAATGTGCAACCACGGAAAATGCTCTTGTTGTGCGAATACTAGAGAGACGCTAGCTTGATTTCTCAAATGGGCTAGATACGCATGTGCACCAACCTATAAGAGAAACGTGCCGTCTTCAATCCCAACTATGCTACGTATGAGGTGTCAAAGATGATATGCAAAAATGACTCGATGCTATTGCTTACAAGCTCTTTGTTGCTCCTCTTTTGCTTAAAAGCTTTTCTTTTTTTTAAGTTAGAGCCAAGTATGATATGAGACAAGTATGTAAGATATGCATGGGAGAGACTTATGGCACTAAGATTTTAACACGATGACTATGGTACACAATAGCGTGGCCCGGCAATTCTCAACTTGCTAGTCTCGATGGGTAAGCGACGTGAAATGGCTCGGGTTATCAATGAAAAAGCAAGGCTGAGATGTCATCGAGGTTACCGTCCGGTCGTACGGTAATAATGAAGTTGGTGAAGTCGGTGCGGTGTCCGAGTTGATGATCGAGTGGCGGCGATGATGATGTCCAAATGCGCCTAAGTAGCCGAAACACCTTAGGACACAAGAGAAACCGCGGTCCGAAACTCAAACAACCGCGAGAAATAGTGCGGAAGAACACGAGTGTTGGTATGGAAGCAAAATGGGGCAAACACAAGATGGCCGAAAGTTCCTGGATGGTCCGTGCGCACGGGGTAAGTGAGGCCCGTGTGCACGGGGTCCCGTGTGCACGGGGTCTCGAGGGTCCGTGTGCATGGGGTGTGCTGGGAGCGGATGAACAACTCCAGATCCATGGGGATTTTCTAAGATAAGGACAATTTCGAGGATTTGGAAGGTGGGGAAGAAGGAATATGGCTATCTTTCCAAACTCCAAATTCGTGGATCAAAACAACCAAATCTCACAAGATCCAACAAATTACAAGAAAAAAATTTGGGCTATTTTTGTGGGGATTTTCGAATTTGGACGAAAAACAGCAAAATCAAGCTAGCAAATGGGGGGATGGGACTCCAAGATGTGAATTAACCTTGCTCATGATACCAAAATGATATAGGATGAAATCCTAGAGGGGGATCTTTTCACTCTTGGAGGGGGAAAAGGGCAAACTCACAAGAACACAAAGAGGAAATCACTCAAACAATTCCCCAATCACACATCCACTAGAATAGCAAAATAAGATCCACGAGTCACAAGCACAATCAAAGGAAAGATACAATGGCAAACTTCATCCCACTCCTAGGAGATGAGGTCTCGAAGATAGTCTTCTCCTAAAGGAGGTCTTGAAATCCACTAGGATTCTTCCCAAAGGGGTCTTGATTCCACAAATGGGAAGGTGGAAGGAGCAAAGCTCACAAATATATCATCTCATACTTTGCTAACCCTAAACATAGCCCTAGGTATGGTTTATATAGTCTTGGGGTCGAAAGAGATGAAGAGGGGCTCGGTTTGTGGATCTCAGCCGTCCATCCTGGGAGGCCCGTGCGCACGGGGGTCCTGTGGGCACGGTACAGGCCCGTGCGCACGGGGTGCTCCAGCGCCAACTTCCTGGATAGCCCGTGGGCACGGGGTCTCGGGGGCTCGTGCGCACGGGGTCACCTGCGACTTCTAGTTTTGCTGGTGTTGCACTCCGTCTTGGTCCGCGTGGCCTTGGGGTGGTTCCTCTTCTCCTTGGGGGTGCTCCTGAGCGTCCTGGTGGTGTTCCTCTTCATACCTAATGAGACATAGCGTATCTTGGTGAGGTAGCAACAATGTTCCATTCGTATCCATATGCAAGCTAAGTAGGAAGGAGTTCACCTCGGTTTCCAAAGCATGTGTTCTCGCTCTTGTCATAGGTCCATGTGGGGCTTGATGTGTCGGTGTAGATTCCATGGGGATGATGGAAGGATGCTCCGCATCACTTATGGTGTGATTCCTTCGGTGTAGCTTGAAATCGGGCACACATACAAACACTAAGCATTATATCTGGCCTAGATGCACATAAGTGCAATAAAGAACCAATCATGGAGCGGTATACCTTATGATCGAAGTCAATACCATTTTCATCAGTGCACAGATGGCCATTTGTGGGCATAGGAATTTTGACGCCTTCGCAATCTTGCATGCCGAATTTCCTCAGTACATCCTTGAGATATTTCTCCTGAGATATGAATATGCCATTGCGTTGTTGACGAATTTGAAGACCTAAGAAGAATTTTAATTCGCCCATCATAGACATTTGATATTATTCACTCATCATGTAGGGAAATTCATCACTATAACGTTGGTCAGTACAGCCAAAGATAATATCATCAACATATACTTGGCTCACAAATAATTCACCATCATAAGATTTAGTGAAAAGAGTAGGGTCGAGTGAACCGGGTTTGAAGCCTTTCTTCATGAAGAATTCCTTCAAGGTATCATACCACGCCCGTGGGGCCTGCTTGAGGCCATAGAGGGCCTTGTTGAGTCTGAAGACTTTGTCAGGATTCTTTGGATCTTCAAAACCTGGGGGTTGAGCAACATATACTTCTTCCTCAAGCTTACCATTGAGGAATGCACTTTTCACACCCATTTGATATAAAGTGATATCATGATGGTTAGCATAAGAAAGTACTATGCGAATAGCCTCAAGTCTAGCAACAGGTGCGAAAGTTTCATCGAAATCAATTCCTTCAACCTGTGTGTAGCCTTGAGCTACAAGCCGTGCCTTATTCCTCACCACAAGGCCATTTTCATCTTGCTTGTTGCGGTAGATCCACTTTGTGCCAATGATATTGTGCTTGCGAGGATCTGGACGTTTGACCAGTTCCTAGACATTGTTGAGCTCGAACTGATGTAGTTCTTCTTGCATGGCCTGAATCCACTCAGGCTCCAGACATGCTTCATCTACCTTAGTGGGCTCTGTGATAGAGAGAAAAGCATAGTGCCCACAAAAGTTAGATAAATGTGAAGCTTTTGAGCGTGTGAGAGGACCTGGCGCTTTGATGTCATTGATGATCTTTTCAACTTGCACTTCTTTTTCAATGCGAGGGGTGAGCTGGTTGTCGTTGAGGAATTTGATCAGCATTCTCTTCAGCACCATTTTCTTCCATATTTTCTTCAGGTGCATTAGCTCGATGTTCTTCATGTTCTGGAATGAATTCTTCAGCAGATTCTTCAGTAGGAATTACATCTTCAGTAGCCTTGAACTTGATAGTTTCCTCAGGTGCTGGTTCATCTATCACAGTAGGTAGGTGCTCTCTTTGCGAGCCATTAGTTTCATCGAACCGCACATCTATAGTTTCAACAACCTTGTGAAGAACGTTGTTGAAGACTCTGTAGATGTGTGAATCCTTTCCGTAGCCAAGCATAAAACCTTCATGTGCTTTCGGTGCAAATTTTGAGTTGTGATGAGGATCTCTAATCCAACATTTAGCACCGAAGACTTTGAAATAACTTACATTGGGTTTCTTGTCAGTGAGGAGTTCATAGGCAGTCTTCTTGAAGAATTTGTGAAGATATACTCTATTGATGATGTGGCACGCAGTATCAATTGCCTCAATCCAGAAACGACGAGGCGTTTTGTATTCATCAAGCATAGTGGAGCCATCTCAGCAAGAGTCCTGTTCTTGCACTCCACGAGCCCGTTCTGCTGAGGAGTATAAGGAGCAGATAACTCATGAGTAATACCAAGTTCATCAAGATAGTCATCTAGACTAGAATTCTTCACACCAAAGTTGGTTGAAGCCCTCGAGGAAAATCGTTTGGAGACTTTGGTTGAAGCCCTCGAGGAAAATCGTTTGAAGACTTCCTGCATTTCATGTTTGTAAGTAACAATGTGTACCCATGTGTATCGAGAGTAATCATCAACAATAACAAAGCCATATAGAGATGCACCATTTGTAATAGCAGAATAATGATTAGGACCAAAGAGATCCATGTGAAGCAATTCAAATGGTCGAGTAGTAGTCATGATTGTCTTCGTTGGATGCTTGGCCTTGGTCATCTTTCCAGCTTCACAGGCTCCGCATAAGTGATCCTTGAGGAATTTGACATTCTCAATGCCAATGACATGCTTCTTCTTCGCAAGCGTGTGCAAATTCCTCATGCCTGCATGACCAAGTCGTCGATGTCAGAGCCAGCCTTCTGAAGCTTTTGTAAGTAGGCACACGGCTGGTTGTGGTCCTGTAGGGAAATCAACAATATACAAGTCTCATCTCCTAAAGCCTTCGAACACTTTGGAATTGTCAGCTTCCATAAGCACTACACAACGGTACTTGCGAAAGAAAACAACCATATCAAGATCGCAAAGCATTGAGACAGACATGAGGTTGTATCCTTAGGACTCGACAAGCATGACTTTGTCCATGTGTCGATCCTTTGTGATCGCAACCTTACCTAGACCCAATACCTGACTTTTGCCTTTGTCGGCAAAGATGATATGCTTCAGATGTGACGGAGATAATGGAGCATCCATCAATAGATTCTTGTCACCAGTCATGTGATTTGTACATCCACTATCAAGGACCCACTCAGTGGCTTTGGGCTGATCATCCTGAAGATGAATTAGTGCAACTTACGAACTCATATACTTCATTAGTGAAGAATATGACATCAATTCATCAGATCAATTTCATCAAGCAAATGAACAGATAAAGCAGTAGGAGGACATGAGAAATGAAAGTCCATTTCTTCATGATTAGCCAGTGTCCTTTCAGGCATACTCAGGTCTCCAGCAAATTCTTCAGACGATTACGTACGTTTGGAGACCTGACCCTGCAGAAGAGATTAGTTCTTTTTCTTCACCACCCACATCTGAAGGGGTGGCAAAGAGTTCATCACTCTGCGAGCTCCATATGAGAAAGGTGGCATAGAAGCCAGTCCATTTCATTTCACATAAGAGGAGTTAGGATAAGCATATGAATAAGAAGAGAAATTCTTCGAGGACTTATGGACATAATGATTTGAAGAATAATGCGCATATCCATAATCCTTAGATCTTCCCTGCGAAACAGACGGGTTAGCACGATGATGTTCATATGAGTACTTTAATCCTTTTGAGGAATATGATCCATGTGAGGAGTTTGGTCCGTATGAGGACTTGGATCCATATGAAGAATTTGGTCCATATGAAGAATTTGATCTGGGGTTCCTATTCTTCACAGGTGGCGTCATGATGACATTCACCTGAAGATTTTCAAGGCATCTTTTGGGAACCTAGATTTTCTTCATAGGGGGACCGTTCCTGCAGTTAGTGCCAACATATCTAGCAAATACTTCACCATTCTGATTTTTGAACAGTTTATAGTTGGAGTCAAATGACTCATCATCAGAACGAGGAGATTCACATGCAAATCCAGATAAGTTAGGTGGATCAACTGGAGGTCCCTTTGCAGCAACCCATGTAGTTTTGGGGTACTGCTCAGGCTTCCAATATGTACCATCAACATTGAGTTTCCTCTCAAAGGCAATACCCTCTTTCCTAGGGTTCCTGTTGAGGATCTGCTTTTTAAGCACATCACAAAGAGTTTGATGCCCTTTGAGGCTTTTATACATGCCTGTCATGTACAATTCCTTCAGCCATGCATCGTCAGCGATACTAGCAATGTCCTCAGATGAGGATTTAGTGATAGCAGAGGCATGTGAAGAATTTGAAACATTAGCAGCATTTGAACATTCAGGTGAAGAATTAGCAGATTCACGTTGAATGCATTTCAAACAAGGAGGGACAAATTGTTCCTGAGAAGCGCTGATTTGTTGAGCAAGTTATGAATCGCGCTCCTTCTGAAGATCTTCATAACTCACTCTTAGCTTCTCAAGGTCTTGCTTTCTTTGAAGAAATTCATAAGAAAGCTTCTCATGATCAGATAAGATAGTGTTATGACGACCTTGAAGGTTGTCAAACCTAGTCTGAAGTCTCTGAAGATTTTCAGTCAAGGCTTTAGTGCGATCCATTTCTTCACCCAACATATCATCACTTTTGTTTAGCATGTAATGAACTTTTTCCAAAGCTCTTTGTTGTTTAGTAGCAAGGGAAGCAAGTTTGACATAGCTGGGTCCAAATTCATCACCAGATTCATCATCACTAGACTCAGATAGGTAGCATTCAGTTACCTTAGCATCCTTTGCCATAAGGCATGATGCAGAAGATGATGATTCTAGTTCGAATGTCATTGCTTTGAGAGATTCCTTGAAGTCCTCAAACCAAGGATCATGACAGGTTTGATGACCTTCATAGACCTCAAAGAGACGGTCCTAGATAAGCTTCACATGATCGAGATGCATGATATTCCTGAACTGATTTTGAGACAGACAGGAGCAGATGACGTCCTTTGCTGTGAGGTTGAGAAGAGTGTACTTGCGAATGTCATCTGCTTCCGCCATCTTGCACAGATCGGTAAGACCAATCTTAGTGACGGTCCACAGCTCGCTGTTCATTGCCATGAGGCGCTTCCTCATCATGGCCTTCCACTTGGGATACTCGTGACCGTCAAAGATGGGGCATGTCACTTTCTTCATACCTGCGGTCGACATAACTAAACTCCAGGCGGTTAAACAAAAATCACACAGAACAAGGGAGTACCTTGCTCTGATACCAATTGAAAGTGCGTTATATCGACTAGAGGGGGGTGAATAGGCGATTTTTGTGAATTCTTCACTGAGGAATTTGTAGATGAGGAAATTCCTTAGCGAAGAACTCCTAGCAGTGGAATAAGTACTCAAAAGTAAACATAACATAATACAAGCATAGTCATCATGATGAAATGAAGACAGGCACAGAGTACAGAAAGCGTAAGCACAGGATAACTCAGGATGAAGACAAACAGACTGAAGAAGTTGAACTGAGGAAATTGAGAGAATCTTCAATCAAAGTCTTCAAGCGCAGATATGAATGAGTACACAACACAATTATGAGGAAATGAAAGAGTTGAGGAAATAGAACCAGTAAGCTTGGTGAAGACAATGATTTGGTAGACCAGTTCCGACTGCTGTCTCAGTTGTACGTCTGGTTGGAGCGGCTAAGTATTTAAACTCGAGGACACACAGTCCCGGACACCCAGTCCTGAACACCTAGCTCAGGACACCAAGTCCTCACCGTATTCTCCTTGATCTAAGGTCACACAAACCTCGCCAAATCACTCATGGTAAGTCTTCAGGTGACTTCTGAACCTTCACAAACTTGGTCACTCGGCGATCCACAATTCCTCTTTGATTCTCTAGACCATGACGCCTAACCGTCTGGAAGAAGCACGGTCTTCAAAGGTAACAAGCGTCGGATCCATGCTGGATCAATCTCTTCAGTGATGCTCAATCACTTGGGGTTTGTACGTGTTTGGGCTTGGGTTTTCCTCACTTGATGATTTTCTCTCAAAGTCCTCGGAGGATGGGTTGCTCTCAAATGACAAGTGTCAGTTTCTCTCGGAGCAGCCAACCAGCTAGTGGTTGTAGGGGGCGGCTATTTATAGCCTAGGGAGCAGCCCGACATGATAAGACATAAATGCACTTCAATGATATGAGCATTAGGTGGATAGATATTTTGGGACAACTAGCTCATAGCACAGCAATGGTCGGAATTTTGAGTAGCAAAATCCTCAGGGCTATCATGTTCCTCATTGTGTAGGTAATCCGCATTAGCAAATTCCTAACTCCTCAGTCAGAACAAATTCCTCAGAGACCAGAACAACTTTGTCTCTGTCACTGAAGAATATGACTGGACTGTATGAGATTTCCAATGGCTTCACTCGAAGGGATTGGTAGTTGTAGGATTTTGAGTTGAGCATCACATGGAAATTTTTCCTTAGTATTTCCTCGACCCCCTTTAACAGTACGGTGTTTCCTATGACTCAAGAAAGAGAAAATGAAACTACGAAAACAAAAGTCTTCACGCTTCATGTTCATCGAATGAATACCAAGTCTTCAAGGTCACACCAATTTCTTCACTTTCAAAGTCTTCAGAAATCCAAAGTCTTCAGTCAAAGAACTTCATTTTTAGGGGTCGACTTTCTCTGTAAATATCAAACTCCTCATATGCTTATAGACCTTTGTACACTCACAAACGCATTAGTCCCTTAACCTATAAGTCTTCAATACACCAAAATCACTAAGGGGCACTAGATGCACTTACAAGCATGGAGATGATGGCATGCGCAAGGCTAACAAGAACATTAGTTACAAGTTATGATTTCAGGACTTTGAAGCCACCATAATGAGTGCATGAAGCCTTGGAAGAAATATACAAGATGCCACTTCATAAATTTCGTCCAAAGGCTATTATAGGTTTTGTGTCACCTTATTATTGGACCAGCCCATGTAATTCTGAAATACAGAAGTATAGGCTGTTTTTAGAGTCTGTATGTATGGGGAAAACAGAGTTGGGTTGGTTTCGGACCCCTCCTCCAAGGGGCCACGAAATCCCCCCCTCTTCCACCATATATACAGCCCTTAGGGCATCGTTTAGACTTTGGGTTCTATTTAGATTAAAAGTTCGCCATAGATGCAACTTCGCGTACTTCATTTGTGTTCAACGACTAGCCTAAGAAGTCGTAGAACCCCACTTTCATCAATAAAGCTTTGCTCTTATATTCGCAATAGCCAGATTGCAATCTCAGTTTCTTGCTTGTTCATTGTTTGCTCGTAGGAAATAGACCCTCGTGGTCAGCTTGATCATGCTCCGGCGTGGTCAATAACCCTTCGGAAGTTGGCTTAGTGATTTCTAAGGCACGATGCCTTCGCATGTTCGTAGTCGGGGCGTCAAAGTCGACTCACACAGAAAATGATAGCTATCTCATCGAAACATCGAGACACCTTCGCCTCTATCATCTAGATGATAGTCTTATCCAAAGAGTAGGTCTTCAAATCCACTTGGGATCCTCTCCTAAGAGATCTTGATCTCCAAGAGGAGTGGTAGAAGTAGCAAAGCCCTATCAATATCTCACATATACTTTGCTGACCCTAAACATGACCCTAGGTACGGAATATATGGGTAGGTGGGCGAGCGGGACGAAGTGGAGGCCCAATAGCAGCTCACAGTCGTTCATCCTAAAGGGACCGTGCGCACGGGGTAAGTTGGGCCCGTGCACACGGGGTCCTGTGTGCACGGTACACGGCTGTCGGATTTCAGGTTCCGGCAAAACCCTTGAGGTTCGAACACTGGGGTGCACACAAAGATCTTTCCTTCCCCCTCAGGCCCTCGCAACGATAAAAACCTAGCTCGCCGAACTCGAAGAACAAGGGACACAAGAGTTTATACTGGTTCGGGCCACCGATGCGGTGTAATACCCTACTCCAGTGTGGTGTGGTGGACTGCCTTGTAGGCTGAGGATGAACAAGTACAAGGGAAGAATAGCCTCCTAGGGAGAGGTGTTCTTGAGCTCGATGAGCTTGTGCATATGAGGGTGGAATGGATCTAACCCCCACCTATGGTGATGGCTAATCCTATTTATAGAGGCCCTGGTCCTCTTCCCAAAAATTAGGCGGGAAGGGAGCCCACAACGGCCAATTTGAAGGGGGATAACTAGTACTAGCTATCCTAACAAAAGGTGGTCTTCGCCTGCCAAAGGCTCTAGTGGTGACGCCGTCGTGGGCTCCGCGATGACCTCCATCCCGCCGTCCTACTGGTCTTGGTCTTGTTATACCGATATGGAAACCTTTGCCTGATGCCTCGGGACTCCTTGCCTGCGCCTGCTCCTTTAGCACCAAAGAGGCAACTGGTGCTCTGCGCCCGCTGGCGCCTTCCTGGCACCCGCCTGGCGTTGGTCATCATGGCTCACGTCACGGGAATCTCACGAGGTGCCCCTCGCCTTGATCTCTCCGCTCCTCGTGAGCCAGCCTAGTGAGGCTGCCTCTGAGGAGGTCTTGTGTCATCCGCCTCACGAGGCTTGGCCCCTCATGAGGGTCTTGGGTGTTTTGCTGGTGAAGATGGGCCATACCAGGCCGCTGGAGGAGCCACGTCGTGGGCCGTAGGCAGGCAAGTCTGGGGACCCCCGTTCCCAAAACGCCGACAGTAGCCCCCGGGCCCAAGGCGCTCTCGGACTTGGCTTTGAGGCGAAGCCAAAGGGCAAGTGCGGAGCACCATGGGCCCCAATAGCCTGCGTCCTTGATTGACGTGTGGCGACTGACGGGACATGGGTGTCTCCGCTTCCCCATGATGCCTCGGCAACTGCCCGACTTGACGAGTCCCTGGTCCATGCAGAAAATCCATCATTACGTGTGATCGTGGGGGTCGTCGGTTGGCCTTCTCCCTCTATAAATGGGGAGGGGCGGATGCCCCGTCGCCCATCTCTTCCTCGCTTCACTGCTAGCCACGACATCCATGGCACCGATGAAGAGGTTCTCTGTCGTGGAGAAAGGAAAGGCTCGCCAAGAGAGGTCTGGTTCTCCTCCGCCCAAGAGGGGGCGTGGTCGCCCTCGCAAGCATGCCTCGACCCCCACTGTGGCTCCCCGTTGTCAAGGACGGATCTCTTCGGGGTCCGGTGCTGCTCCGGGCGTCCGAGGCGGCGTTTCTCCTCCTGGTGGAAGTCGCTTGGGGCGTGGCGGTCCTGTCAGCGAGTTGAGGTGCACCGTGGTTGCCAGGCCTCCCCGACCACGCTTCCACTCCATGGAGGTGTGCTTTCGGAGTTCGTTGTGTGGTCAGAGAACCCGACCGGCACCTGGCTCCAGCTTCCACGCTTCTTTGCCGGAGAGCTGGCGGCTTCGGGTCACGGCAGCCTCTGGCTACAGGCGGACGGCTGCTGTAGCCAGGCCTTGTGGGTCGCGGTGAAGATCTCTACCGCGGGCAACGTAGCCCTAGCTCGCGGCTGGCAGACGTTTGCCCGTGCGCTCGGCCTGGGCGGGCAGTGCGCCCTCCACTTCAAGTACGATGGCGCTGCAACCCTCCTCGTGAGGGTGTTCGGGGAAGATGGTCGCCGTGCTGGATGCTGCCCTGAAGACGACGACGACGGTGGCGAGGTGCTTGGGCTTGGCGATGGCCGCGACAAGCACGAGGGCGACCTTCCCCTCAGTGGCGACTGCGGTTCGCCCGGCTATGGCAGCTCCTCCTCCGACGAAAGCTCCAGCAGCGACGACTACGACCAGCCGTCGGGCCCGCTTCGAGGATGGTGGCGGGTCATCCCGCCGTCGCGCCCCGGTGAAGCGCGAGGAAGGCTCTAGCTGAGAGCGGGGTGACCCTCATGAGCAGCCATGTCGTAGGAGCCGCTTTTTCTTGTATTCTTCTTCCCTTACCCATGCATTGTCAGAAACGAATTTGGGGCCCTACGAGGCCGTGTAATGAACTGTGGTGCTTATGTTGCTTTTATGGTGCATTTATTGTTTCCGGGTTGTGTTGTGAGATCTATGCTTTATAAGGGTGTAGAGGGGGCAACTTAGCTTGATGTGTCCGAAGCAGCTTTGACGTCATGACGGCGCACGTCTCAAGGTACCTGGTGGGATTTCCCCGCTGTTGATTTGAGTGACACCACGAAGCTGCAAAAAGTCATCAAGAAATCCATAGCCTTCCTTGCACAAAGCCTCAGGTATGGGCTGGTTATGGCCAAACGCACTGCGTCGCGGTACCCGTGGGGCACGGACTAAAAAAGGGGGATGCACCGACCACAAGCTCAGACGAGGACGCCTCGCAGAAACCAGGGAAGTGCGCATGCATGTACTGCCTGTCTAGCCCGCCTTGCAGGGCATGCAAGAGAGAGTGTCGGGCAACTGCCTCCCTCCCTGGCGAAGAAACAAAGGATCGAGGGAAGGATCAGAAAGAAGAGGGGGTTCAACCAAACCAACGAGAAACGCCAGAACTCCAAATTTCACTAAAGGCAAAGGGGCAAGCCAACTTCAGAAAGCAAATGAAAAGCCGCGTCCAGCACCTAGTCTAGTATTCTCACCAGCACAGAGCTAAGTGCTGCACCTAGGACGTGGGTGGGAGCCCCCGAGGCCCGAGGGCAGCACTCCTGAGACTCCAGGGCGTGTACAGCCCCACTCATTATTATGTGAGAATGTCACGAGCGGAGACCTTCACAGGCACTGGGCCTTGCTTCATGGGTAGAACTTCCGGAGGCGCTGGATGTTCCAGGTGTTCTGGATGGGGATCCCGTCCAGCGCCTCCAGGCGCACGGCGCCAGGCCTGGAGACGCGGGCGATCCTAAATGGGCCCTCCCACATGGGCGAGAGCTTGTGCAGCCCTTCCCCTAGAGAGCACCCACCTCAGGATGAGATCACCCACCTCGAGCGTCCTGGAGCGAACGCTGCAACAGTGGTACTGTCGCAGCGCCTGTTGGTATCTTGCTGCTCAAAGCGAGGCTTCATGGTGGTGTTCCTCCCCCAGCACGAGGTCCATCCCCCGCATGGCATCCTGCTGCGCCTCATCAAACGCCAGGACCCGCGCGGAGTGATGCCTGACCTCGTGAGGGAGAACCGCTTCTGCTCCATAGACGAGGAAGAAAGGGGTCGCGCCTATTGGCTTGGTGGAGGTGGTGCGGATGGACCATAGCACGGACTGGAGCTTGTCGTGCCAACCCCTTCTGCAGGCCTCGAGCTTCTTCTTGAAGGTCCTGGTCTTGAGGCCTCTCAGGACCTCCGCGTTGGCGCATTCGGCCTGGCCGTTGCTCCCGGGGTGTGCAACCGAAGCGTAGCAGATCTACATTCCAAGGTTAGCACAATATGTCTTGAAGAGATTGCTAGTGAACTGCGAACCGTTGTTGGTGATGATGCAGTTAGGGACCCCGAACTGGCTCACGAGGCCCTTGATGAACTTAACTGCAGACCCGGCCGGGATGGTGCGGACGACCTCCACCTCTGCCCATTTGGTGAACTTGTCGACGGCGACGTAGAGGTAGCGGTAGCCCCCAGGCGCTCGAGGGAATGGGCCTAGGATATCCAGCCCCCAGACTGCGAATGGCCACAAGAGCGGGATGGTCTGGAGGCCCTGAACCGGCTGATGGACCTGCTTGGCATGGAATTGGCACGCCTCGCAGGACTTTACCAGCTCGATCGCGTCGTTGAGTGCCGTGGGCTAGTAGAACCTGCTGCAGAACGCCTTGCCGACCAGGGTACGAGACGAGGAGTGATGCCCGCGGTCTCCACCATGTATGTCAGCTAGCAGCTCGCTCCCCTGCTCCCTGGAGATGCATCTCAAGGAAACATCATTTGGTCATTTTCTGTACAGCTCACCATCCTGGATGCAGTATCACTACAAAAAAAATACACTTCCGTGATGATACGTGTTTGTCACAGTAGGTCATGTTTTTTGTCATGCATGTACATCCATGACAATTTTATGATAGAATCAAGATAGTCATACTTGTGCTGTCGTAGAAGTGTTCCATGACATTACCAAAATTATCATCACGAAAGTGTCCACTTCCATGACGATAAATCGCGCGTCACAGAAGTGCTTTCGTCAAGGGTGACCGACACGTGGCATCCACTGTAATGGAACGCCGTTAAGCTATCGGGTCCGGTTTTGGATCCGATAACCCGTTAACAGCCCCAACCAATGGGGATTTTCCATGTGTAAAATCATCATTGGCTAGAGGAAACACGTGTCGGCTCACCATTGGAACAGATGGCATCCACTCATCGGACCCAAAGCGCCTATGATACGTCGACACGTGGCACGGCCCAATAGAGGCCCATTCCTATGAAAAGGCCGGCCCATTTGACTTGGTCAAAATGTGGCAGGACGCCCCATGGCAAGCCTGTTAACGGCATGTTCGCATATAGCCCATTTACAGCCCGCTAACCCAAGGCCCGTTTACGGCCTATCCGAATTAGGCCCAGTAGCGTCATCTGGGCCGTCCAATATAATTCCAGTCCGTTTTAACTTCTGGCCCATGTATGGCCCATGACGTCTTTCGGCCCATATGAGGCCCTTACTACTCCCGGCCCATTAACGGCCCATGGTAAAACTGGCCCGTAATGAACAGTGTATCACTTTATACCCATTAACAGCATGTGGTGAAACTAGCCTGTAATGAACAGTGTATCACTTTATACCCATTAACGGCCCATTATTCCGTTGGGCCGTTTCCAGCCCATGTTATCTTTTGGCCTTCTCAGGGCCCATTTATTCTTGGGCTCATTTCTAGCATTCATTTACTTATGGCCCTTTACTGTCATTTTCTGCTTGTGGGCCAAATTCAGCCCGTGGTTATAGTCGGACAGTTTGTGGCCCGTTAATACGTTGGGACGTTTTCATAGCGTCATCAAATACGCCCGATTAATGACGGCCCGTTATGGTTGGCCCATGAATGGACGATTTCAACTCTAGCCCATTTACGGCCATAATGTGGTCTGTTATTGGCCCATGTTTGGCCAACCGATCATACGACCCGTAGAAGTCCCATTGATGATATGGCCCGTAGAAGGCCCATTGTGTCTACGGCCCGTATAAGGACCATTGTTTCTACGCCACGTAGAAGGCTCATTGTTCATACGGCCATTAGAAGGCCCATTGTTTCTACATCCTATAGGAGGCCCATGTTAACTACAGCCGGTGGGCATCAAAGTTCGCCAACGGTGCAAATATAGGGAACACCCTACACTATACAAAAATGGCTTGCTGTTTTCTTCAGTTGGTGGCTGCACGTTAAGAACAAATTTTGGATCGCACCAAAACAAATTACAACTATAAAAAAAGGAAGGTTGGCATAAAAGTTAACAGTCTAGCACATAAATGCACCACCAGAAGTTCAGAAGCTCAGTGCATTTGACCTGACGGTTACGTTTTCATGTTGTATTGTCCGATGGAGCACCATAACCTTCGCCTTCGATTCTCCTAGGCTCCTGAACAACATAGCAAATGTCTGATAGCTGGTTTCAAAACCATGCATATCTTGACAACCTCGAACAATGTCTCTCCTTGTTTCACAAAGGGTCTCTGTTAGGGAATGGACTTGTGTCTGGAGCGTAGATACAACATTGTTTTGAGCTTCCATATCTTGATCATGAGGCAGTTTGCACGAGATTGCCTTAACAACCAACCCAGTATTACGCAGGAACGTGCTTTTGGCATTGTTAGTGGACAAGTACCGACCCACTGCAGCAAGAGCTGACATTGCGGTTATAGTTGCCTCGCCGCCTTCAGAAGGTGGCAGTTCCACCATTTTTTCCATAGCTCGCTGAAAAGTTGAGGTTTTACATTAGTAGTACCAGAACAGAAGATATTAAGGAGGCAGCAAAACCAAACAAAATAGCTTTGGTCTATATACAGAATTTATTCTGGTGAACCCATGTAAAATATTAGCTGTATTTTATTGCAAAGTACATAATAAAACCAGGTTCCAAACATATGACCATGTACCATCGCTAATGTATTGTCTATTTCTTCACATTGTATTGAGCGATAAGGATAAAGAGACGAAGTTTATAATACGGTAAGCATAGTATGACATCATTCATATCACAAAACAACTAAGAACAGACAAACAGGCAATTGTAACGTTGTGTGGGCAAGTCCAGCACGGAACTAGATTACAGGTCAAGATCAAAGGAACATCACTCTTCTCTTTTAAACCTTGTAAGGTGCAATGGTACGCTAATACAATTGTGTATAAAATTGAAAAGAGTAATAGACATTGGATGCAAACCATGCAGTTCAAGGCACAAGTTAGAATAAGTAGTAGTTAAAAGGCATGAGGATTAAGGACTTACAACAGCGGCTTCGACTGGTGTAGTCATGCCCTTCTTCTTGCTGGTGTGATAGTCCTTGAAGATTTCCACAGCATATGGTTTGGGTACTTTTTGGCCTTGCGGGCTTTCCTCTGCATATGGAACAAGTCAATATAGATCTGATAATATGGTACAGCGAAAAGAGTGAAACAACAGCTAATTATAAGAGCCTCGCAGTGTGCAATATAGCTACGAGATCATGTCGTCTGTTGGAATTTCACTTCTGTACGATTGGCCTTGTTCTTTGAACATTTCACCTACAAGAAGATAGATTTGTGTGGCACATGCGTAAATAGGACTTCAACATGTGATCTGATCACATATATATAATGTACCTAATACTTCGGATCAGACCAGTGTTTAACGAGGCCCCTTCAGTCTTCATCCAATATATTTTCCACTGGAGATGTTTGGGAAAGTTCACTGTTAGCCTTGCCTTCAAAGTGAGTTTCCTCAAGTTATACCGATATTGTCGCAGAGCAGACTTGTAAACATGGGTGCAAGCTTGTCTGGTTGCATCATCTTGGCTATCCAACTTGAACCTCACCTGTAGAAAATTATGGGAGTCTCATTATCAGCAACCTAGAAAGTATGGGACAGAGCAAGACGATATTACTAGTTTCCATACATAACCATACTTATAGATAAATAGTCGAGGAAGGTGTTGAACTGGGTTCCGTCTTTGTCATTCTTGTACTGAATCCATTTTGGGAGGATACGTACATGACACCTAATGGCAACCGCTGCCTCTGATACTAACTTGGCTGACTCTGTAGCATCATGTGGCCTTTTTAAACCTGCCTCAAAACGGATCTCCATTCTTCCTCCTCTAGATTTAGTTAACCTATCGAGCATTATCCCTGATGTTTGTTTCCTCTTGCGCCTAGGTGCTAGTCCAACAACGAACATAGGAAGTGTTAGTGTACATCAAACTGTGAGACTACATATAAAGAAGCATGCAACTATAACTTGACTCCAGCAACTACCTTCTTGTTGTTGAAGCTCACAAGGTTCATCTGATCTTGCCAACTCGTCTTGCGTCAAGAGTGCTTGGGAAGTAGTGTCAGGTGGCAAGGGATCTTGGGAACGTTCTCCTAGCTCAGTTGACGCATGAGTAACTCGTGCAGCTAGTAGTACTGTCGAAGGTGTTGTCAGAACTAGGGTTTTCTCTGCTTGTTTGGTAGCAGCTATTTGTTTCTGTTTGGCTTTTTCTGCAGCTCATGTAGCATGGGATACCCTGCTTGTAGAATTTTCCGCTGGACTTTGACCTTCTATTGCACCATTAGTACCAGCAGAATCTGCAAGATTCTTCCGGTTCCCGTTCCCTACCATTCTGTGTTTCTTCCTCTTTCTCTGTGGCGTGTTAAGTCAAGCCGACAAGAAAAACGAATAACAATTTAGTTCTTCAGAACAAATTGATGTGTGATAAAGATGAGCTGAACTTTGATGTTAGACAACCACATGATAGGAGGATGTAATATGTACGAAAAACAGGACAGAAGGGATAACCAGAACTATGATGTGTAAACTAAGCAGAAGACATTTCACTAAATTAGAAGCAATGCAATGGAAGGTATACACCATATGAAAGATGCTACAAATATCGCTCTGCCAAGTTAACAGTGTCTCATCATAAATGGCGTTTAAACAAATGTGAAGCAGTACAAGAAATAAATCATATGCAAGATGCAAACAACATCACACTACCAAGTTCGAGGCCTCTTGTCATTAGTGCCATTACATATTCACAGCTTAGGATGTGTAAACTAAGGAGAAGGCATTTCAACAAATTAGAAGCAATGAAAGCTAGACACCATATGAAAGATGCAACGAATATCACTCTACCAAGTTAAAATTGTCTCGTCATAAGTGCCATTTCAACAAATTAGTAGTACAAGCTAGAAAAGAATGCGAGATGTAACCTATATCACACTCCGAAGTCAAACGTGTCTTATGATAAGTGATTGTTGCAGGTTACACAATAGTAGTAATTTGATGTAAGAACATGGTGTGATAGACAGATATTGTATGTTCTAGAAAGAGGAACACGTGTCTTATTCAAGTATAATGTGTAAAGTAAGCAGATGGAATTCAACAAAATTAGAAGCAATACAAGCTAGACATCACACATAACATGCAACCACATATAACAGTGCCAAGTTAGAGGGAGCACCGGTGATGGTGCACTAGGTGAGATGTGCTCATCATAAACACAGCTACGTTGAGTGTCTATGCATGTGTTGTCTTGGAAATCATCTTGGGGGGATGGAGGAGTAGACTCTGTAGAGGCTCTCCGTTTGGAAGGAGCACCTTTATCCGCTGCCTTGCTAACTTCCTTACGCTTTATTGATTTTGAATTTTCAAGTAAAACCGACAAGAAAAAGTAATAAAATTCTCTCTTCAGAACTCATTCATGCATGATACTGACAATCACTACTTTGATGTAAGGCAAACACATGATACTAGGATGGAATATGTATGAAAAACAGGACGACATGGCATGTTCACAACTGTTTGTGTAAACTAAGCAGAAACCATTCCAACAAATAAGAAGCAATGCAAGCTGGACACCACATGAAAGATGCAACCAATATGACTCTGCCAAGTTAAAAGCGTCCCATCATAAATGGAATTTCAACAAATTAGAAGCAGCGCATGCTATAAATCATATGAAAGATGCAACTAATATCGCACTTCATATACTAAAGGTGTCTCCTCATATTGATTGATGCAGGATACAAAAACAATAGTTTTATGTAAGGACATGCTTAATAGACAGATGTACTATGTACTAAATACAGGAAGGCATGTCACATTAACAGGTATAATGTATAAGCTAAGCAGAATAGCACATGCAGTTTAACCAGATTGGAAGAATTACAATCTAGACACCATATGCAACGTGCAACCACATATCACACTGCCAAGTTAGAGCAAGCACCTGTGATGCTAGTGTAGGGGAAATGCGGTAATCAACTACAGATCTATGTTCACTATCTTCATATAGCCTTGTTGTTTCTTGAGAATCATGTCGGGAGGCTGACACTGCATTCTTTAAATGAGGAGTAGTCCACTTGCATGACTACCTCATCATAAGTGATTGATGAGGGATACACAAGAACATTAGTTTGATGTAAGAACATGGTTAATACAAAGATGTACTAGTGTGTACCGCAAACAGAAAGGCATGTCATATTCAAAGGTATAATGTGTAAGCCAAGCACATGCAATTTAACCAAACTGGAAGCAATACAAGCTAGACATTTGGCTGGAGTGGTGAGCATGATCATCTAGGACCTGAGAGCCTGGTGGGAGGCGGGCTGCTTCGCCACCATCGCGGCTTTTTAGTTGGCTTCTAGGTGATGCCTATCTTTGTTGGGCTTGTCACTGGCTCGGCCAATGCCCTGACTAGCTATTTGTCTTCTAGTGCTCACGAGATGGTGGTTCATGTAAAAAATATCTTTCCTTATCTTAATAAAGACCGACTTCGGCCTTTCGAATACAAGCTAAACACCATATGGAACATGCAACCACATATGACACCGCAAAATTAAAGCAAGCACCTGGGATGGTGGTTCATTGCGAGCGAGGTCATCAACTCTAGAGCTACGTTTACCGTCTCCATCTGCTGACACTGCACCCTTTATAGTGCTGTAACATGCCGTGCTTACCCGCGTAGAAAGCTGGAGCAACTTCTCTCTTTTCTTTTCTGCTTCTCTCGAGGCAGACTCTAAAATACCCTTGCATAAAAACATAATAGCGAGAGTATGTGTCTGTGTCAAAACCGGCGGATCTCGGGTAGGGGGTCCTGAACTATGCGTCTAAGGCGGATGGTAACATGAGGCAGGGGACACGATGTTTACCCAGGTTTGGGCCCTCTCGATGGAGGTAATACCCTACGTCCTGCTTGATTGATCTTGATGATATGAGTATTACAAGAGTTTATCTACCACGAGATCGTAGAGGCTAAACCCTAGAAGCTAGCCTATGGTATGATTGTATGTTGTCCTACGGACTAAATACTCCGGTTTATATAGACACCGGAGGGGGCTAGGGTTACGCAAAGTCGGTTACAAGGGAGGATATCTACATATCCGTATTGCCAAGCTTGCCTTCCACGCCAAGGAGAGTCCCATCCGGACACGGTACGAAGTCTTCAATCTTGTATCTTCATAGTCCAACAGTCCGGCCAAAGGATATAGTCTGGCTATCCGGAGACCCCCTAATCCAGGACTCCCTCAGTAGCCCCCGAACCAGGCTTCAATGACGATGAGTCCGGCGCGCATATTGTCGTCAGCATTGCAAGGCGGGTTCTTCTCCAAATTCTGAATATCTGCTGAGTAGTGTCCGGCTCCCCATAAATGTTGCACTTCTTGGCTTCTGCGCCCAATAAGGGCTATCTTCCACGTGTCGAGCGAATGCGAGGAGCCAGGGCATTTTTACATTCGCCCCCTAGCCATGTAAATAAATTGTCTATTAAAGGGACGGGGATTCTTCGATCCAAACCACACCATCCTCCCACGGCGAGTATCCATCGGAGCGCGCTCAGAAAAAATCCATTCCAACATGGCCGGCCATCGCAGCTCCTCCTCCCGCTCCCGTAGCCCTAAGCCCGGTGATTGGGAGAAGTGTTCCGTCCCGCATAGCCAACTAGTAGAGTTGCAGACCCAGGGATTTCTCCCTCCAGCATATATGGTCCCTGTTCGAGCCGGGCTCGCCACCTATAATGACGGGGAGCAAGCGGAGAGCTTCCCCAAACCCTCCAAGGGGGAGCGGGTATGCCTTGTCCCTTATTTACTAAGGGGACTTGGATTTCCAATCCATCCGTTCCTCCGCGGGCTCCTGGAGTTTTACGGCCTCCAGTTGCATAATTTCACCCCTGCTTCCATATTCCACATCGCTGGTTATGTTGCCCTTTGTGAGCTGTTTCTGGGCTGCGAGCCTCATTTCGAGCTGTGGAAGAGGCTATTCTGCCTTGTGCCCCGCACACATGAGGGGTCGCTATATCAAATGGGCGGAGCCGAAATATGGCGCATCGCCGGGACCGGATACATGTCCGGTACCCCGAAGAAGACGTCCAAAGACTGGCCTTCGGAGTGGTTTTACATGTAGGACGTCCCCCTTCTAGATCCTATTCAGAGGGGTCTTCCCGAGTTCAACAATGCTTCTCTGAAGAAATGCCAAAGCTGGCGCCCATGGAGCCCCCAGGAGGAAGACAACGGAGAAGTCCTTTACCTGATGGACCAGATTAAAGTGCTGGCTCAATCAGGATTGACAATAATCAAGGTTATGTCAATATGCATAATGCGGGGGGTGCATCCACTTCAATATCGAGGGCACCCCCGGTGGTGCTTTAACGGGGAAGATGATGCCACCCGCTGCGGGCGCAAGGGACCGGACTCCGCTGCTGCTCTAGCAAAAAATTTGTCCGAGTTGTTCAAGGGAGAGGAAGAGGAGTTCATACGTATTAAGCCACGGGATGGATTCTCCATGTACAACCCTCCAAGCTGGGTGAGCTATAACTTACTCCCAACCTTCCCGCATTCTTCATCGTAAATACTCACCTTGCCATTTCACGGCAAGAACTGTCAAAAGCTGTAAGGGAGGTCAACAGCCCACCTCCAGAATTGGAGGACCCTGACCGGGCCCTCGATCCCAGACTCGAAGAGGATCCGGACATATTTGTGGAGCTGATAGACAGGACATTCTATCAATTGAGCTGCGATGACGCCATGGTGGCCATCATGGCCGACTATCCTGGGCTACTCCCTGCATCGCATGTAAGAAAAAACCGGAGTCCCAACTTCCGAGAAGGATCCCCTTTTATGCACTTCACCTACCGTACACATATGGTGTTTTACAAGGAAGGCCTTCGGGACGCCACGCCGAACCCGCAGTGACTCGCCAACAAGGGGTACCGAAGCCGGGTAGGCCAAAAAGGACGGTGGTCAGGACTGAGATGCCGGTGTAGAGGTATGATACAAAACCTCGCTCTGTGGTAGTCGTCTTTCTTAAAATATAATGACGTCCATGTTTCCTAGTAGAAAAAACACTCGCCGGACTATATCCGGAGAGGTTGTCGGTCACGCCTCCACCAGTCCGGCTCCAGGGCCGGACATAGAGGTGGAAGCTAACACGGGGCGAACGCTGGATGCTCCTCCTACAGAGGATGCGGACAGACTATCCGCTACAAATTCCAAAGTGGAGAGCTCCATGAATCACAGGCGTCGTCGGGCCGTACTCCGTGACGCTAGTTTCTCCCAAGAGGCATTCGATGCATTCCACTTAGGAGATGTGTACATCCGTGCTGCTCAAAATGGTCTAGCCAGAGCCATAGACCAGTATGTAAGGGATATACGGGTAAGAAAATCTGACGATTATATATATCAGTAGCCCCTGAGACTTGAAACAGTTGACACAACTGATTTAAGGATCATTATTTGTGCAGGTTCTTACAGAGAATAATTCCCAATTGTCTCAAGAGATGGAAGAGTGCAAAGCCCAGCTACGGGCCGCTGTTGCCATGTTGAAGGAGTCCGAGAAGGGGCCCTCTGGTAACACTTGATTCCATTGCAAAGAATGACAGGTACCAGATAGTATGCGGCATGCATGCAAATCTAACAATAGATGTTGCAGATGACCCCGGAGTGAATCCGGAGGCCGTGCCGGTGAATGCGGAACATGCTGATCGACAGCTAAATGCCGGCGAGCGCGTGCTTACGCGAGTCAGGCAGGAGAAAAATAATCTCCAGGACGCCAATATCCAGCTGGGCGTGGAACTGAAAGATGTCCGAGCCCAGCTTGCAGACTCCGTGAAGGAGAATAAGCGGCTTCGACGCGGCATTTTCAGTAAGTGCTTGAACGAACTTTGGAAGGAGTTCGGCGAAGAAGCCAGCTAACAGAGTTATGTCTGCAAGTATGCTAACGGGTCGTCCCGCGGAGGAGATGCCCGGGTCTGTAGGTGATCTTCTACCAGAGCTCTCACAATTGCACGAACAAGTTCGGTAGGTGATGCAGGGTATTGCCCAAGCCATGTGGCCATCCGCGTCCTCGCCAGGAGGCATGGGGGAGCTTATAGAGAAGCTCAAGGGAGCGCGGCGGCGCTTCCGATTATGGAAGATATCGTCCTGCCGACAAGGTTCAAGGGAAGCCTGGGCTATGGTGAAGACGCGATATACCAAAGTCTTAGAGACACAGGCTATAAACAATCGCAGAGGTGCTCCCCTTATGCCCTAGCCAAATTAACGGGAACGTAGGGCATAAATACAAGAGCCAGGCAACCCAGCTTGGCCAAAACTTAAGTCATATCGATGCATATAATGGCGAAAAAGGTACATGTGGAAGAATAACACATGTGTGGGGCATAAAGCCTAGAAAAATAGTTATATTAAGCTTTTGTATAAGAAGCCCCCGGGTATAATGAGCGCGGTTAGCGCGTCAAGATTGTGTAACCAAGACACAAGTTTAGCCTTTTATGGCCTCGAGGAGAATAAAAAGCGAGAAAGAGAGAAAAGACAGATAATTGATACTCAAAAAATTGATGGAGGTAAGGAGATGAACATAGAGTCCGGCACTAGGTGTAGAATCTTCGGATTCTGGCTGCGTTCCATGGGTTTGGCTCGAGTCGATTGTCCGATGCATCCCGCAGACGGTACGCTCCACCGGTCAGAACCTGGTCAATAATGAAGGGACCTTCCCATTTGGGCTTGAGCCTGTTGCTGATAGAATGCTGAAAGGGCTTTTGCCACGTCGCGCTCCTCCTCCAGGGCGTCCAAACTGTCCTGCCAATCGAGTTCGGCATCTTTTTCTTCGTACATGCGCACTTGAGGTGAGTCCTGAATTATGTCGCAAGGCAGAACCGCCTCTGCGCCGTACACCATAAAAACGGTGTGTATCCAGTAGTGCGATTCGGCGTGGTCCGCAGCCCCCATAGTACGGAGTCGAGCTCCTCTACCTAGTGCGTGTTTGATTCCTTTAAGGACCGCACTAATCTGGGTTTGATGCCACTCATGATAAGACCATTTGCTCGCTTGACTTGACCGTTAGTTTGCGGGTGATAGACAGACGCATAATCGAGCTTGATGCCCATGTTGCTGCACCAAAGTTTTACCTCGTCGGCTGTAAAGTCCGTGCCTTTGTCAGTTATGATGCTGTGGGGGATGCCATAACGGTGTACAACCCCAGATATGAAGTCTATCACCGGTCTGGATTCAGCTGTTTTGACAGGTTTGGCTTCTATCCATTTGGTGAATTTATCCACCATGACCAGCAAGTATTTTTTCTTATGGGTTCCCGCTTTAAGGGGTCCGACCATATCAAGCCCCCAGACCGCAAAGGGCCAAGTAATGGGGATTGTTTGGAGAGCGGTAGGAAGCATATGGCTATGGTTTGCAAAAAACTGGCAACCGATGCAATGTTGGACCAGATGTTGTGCATCTGCTCGGGCCGTCGACGAATAGAAACCTGTACGGAAGGCCTTGCTTACAAGGGCCCGGGCTATGGCGTGATGGCCGCCGAGTCCAGCATGGATTTCTTCCAAAAGCTTCCGCCCTTCCTCTTCGGAGATGCACCTTTGAAGGACTCCGGTAGTGCTTTTCTTATAAAGCTCTCCCTCGTGGACCTTGTAGGCTTTAGATCGCCACACTATGCAGCGTGCCTCATTTTGGTCCTCGAGTAGTTCCTGCCTGGTTAGGTAGGCTAGGAATGGTTCTGTCCACGGGGCGATAATGGCCATTATCACATGGGCTGAAGGTGTTATTTCGATGGCAGAGCCTCCGATTGTGTCATAGTGTTCGGTATCTGATGTTGTGGTCGGGTCTGGACTATTGTTACCGGTGTCCCCCTCCCATACCACAGATGGCTTAAACAGTTTTTCCAGGAAGATGTTGGGTGGGACAGGGTCGCGCTTAGCACCGATACGGGCAAGGATATCCACCTCCTGATTGTTTTCCTGAGCCACATGGTGGAATTCAAGCCCCTCGAACCGAGCTGACATTTTGAGGACGGCGTTGCGATATGCCGCCATTTTCGGATCCTTGGCATCGAAGTCTCCATTTATTTGAGATATTAAGAGGTTCGAGTCCCCATGCACCTCCAGGCATTGAATGCCAATGGAAACTGCCATCTAGAGACCATGTAATAGGGCCTCGTATTCGGCTGCGTTATTGGAGTCTGTGTATAGTATTTGGAGTATGTATTGCACTGTATCTCCGGTGGGGGACGTCAGGATGACGCCAGCCCCCATACCAGCCAGCATTTTAGAGCCGTCGAAGTGCATGATCCAATTGGAGTATGTGCAGTACTCTTTAGAGAGTTCGGCTTCTGTCCATTCGGCGATGAAATCGGCCAATACTTGTGACTAAATGGATCACCATGGTCTATATGTTATGTCGAACAGGAGGAGCTCGATAGCCCATTTGGCAATCCGGCCCGTGGCATCGCGGTTGTTTATTATGTCGTTGAGTGGTACTTCTGAGGCCACCGTAATTGAACACTCTTGAAAGTAGTGTCGTAATTTCCTGGATGCCATGAATACCGTGTATGCTATCTTTTGATAATGTGGAGTGAGGACAGTGGATACATAATATACTGGCTTTTGAAGTGGGAATTTATGTCCGTCCGTCTCTCGTTCAACGACGAGCACTGCGCTTACAACTTGGTGAGCTGTCGCTATATATAACAGCACTGGTTCGCCGACATTTGGTGCGGCGAAGATTGGGTTGGTGCCCAAGATGGCTTTTATTTCTTCCAATCCGGTCATGGCTGCATCTGTCCACTCGAAGTGTTCGGTGCGTCGAAGAAGGCGATAGAGGGGGAGTGCCTTTTTCTCCTAATCGGGAGATAAAGTGGCTTAAGGCCGCCACACATCTAGTTAACTTCTGGATTTGCTTGAGGTCGCTTGGGATAGCCAACTGCGACAGAGCCCAGATCTTAGCTGGATTTGCTTCAATTCCTCTACTGGAGACGATAAAACCCAGGAGCTTTCCGGCGAGTACGCCGAAAACGCATTTTTCCGGATTGAGCTTAATGTCGTATGTTCGGAGATTGTCGAACATGAGCCTCAAGTCATCTATTAAGGAGTCAATGTGTCTGGTTTTAACGACCACATCGTCGACGTATGCCTCCACTGTTTTGCCGATCTGCTTTTCCACACATGTGTGAATCATGCGCTGATACGTTGCGCCGGTGTTTTTGAGCCCGAAGGGCATTGTGTTAAAACAGAAAGGGTCGTATGGAGTGATAAATGCCATTGTGGCTTGATCGGACTCTGCCATCTTAATTTGGTGGTAACCGGAGTATGCGTCGAGGAAGCACAATGAGTCGTGTCCTGCGGTAGCGTCGATAATTTGATCGATGCGAGGGAGGGGGAAGGGATCCTTTGGGCAAGCCTTATTAAGTTCCTTGAAGTCAACGCATAGGCGCCAGGATTTGTCCTTCTTTGGTATCATCACCAGGTTTGCTAGCCAGTCCGGATGCTTTATTTATCTAATGAATCCGGCCTCCAGCAACTTGGCTAGCTCCTCTCCCATGGCTTGTCGCTTATGTTCGAAGAAACGCCGAAGAGTCTGTTTGACCAGCTTGAATCCCTTTAGAATGTTAAGGCTATGCTCGGCCAGCCTGCGTGGGATTCCTGGCATGTCTGAAGGATGCCAAGCGAATATGTCCCAATTCTCGCGCAGGAACTCCGGTAGTGCGATGTCTACAATGGGGTTTAACTATGCCCCGGTGGATGCTGTTTTTGTGGGGTCCATTGGATGGACTTGGAATTTGACTATTTCATCCGCTGGTTTAAAAGAGGTGGACTTGGATCTTTTCTCTAGTATCACGTCGTCCCTATCCACTATGGAGCGCAGCATGGTTAATTCCTCCGCCACAAGGGCTTCGGATAATGCCTCGAGGGCCAGGGCGGCTGTTTCGTTCTGGCGCGAAGTGCTATGTCCGGATCACTAGCTAGAGTGATGATTCCATTGGGCCGGGGCATTTTGAGCTTCATGTACCCGTAATGGGGTATGGCTTGGAAGATCATGAATGCCTCCTGCCCTAGAAGGGCATGGTATCCGCTACTGAATGGGGCCACTTGGAATGTAATTTCTTTGGACCTGTAATTCTCCGGAGTGCCGAATACCACATCTAGTGTGATTTTCCCAGCGCAACGTGCCTCCTGACTAGGGATGATTCCTTGGAAGGTCGTGCTGCTTTGCTCAATACGGTTTCTGTCTATTTCCATTTTTTGAAGAGTCTCCTCATAAATGAGGTTTAATCCGATGCCGCTATCCATGAGCACTTTAGTGAGCCGAAAGCCGTCCACAATTGTACTAAGGACCAACGCAGCTGGTGCTCAGGCTATTCAGAATTTAGGTTCATCATTGGCATTGAAGGTGATAGCAGTGTCGCTCCATGGATTTATTGCTGCCACGTGGCAGACTTCGGCAAGGCTGTGGAGTGCTCGCTTATGCCTATTATTTGAGGCGAAGGTCTCGAAGACTATCAATACTGTATTATTATCCACGGGAAGGTGCTCTGAGGTCTTTTGGATGAGGATATCCTCCCCGCTCTTGGCCACCTGCCGGTGTACCCAACATGCTCTAAGGCTGTGTGTTGGTATGGTCTCCGTTATACTATGAATTTTGCAGGGCCCGTTAAGCCATCCCTCCAATACGGTTCCACGCCCTGTAGTGGGCTTTTGCTTCTTTGTAATTGAGTCGGGCGACTTATGAGAGTCCACCCTTTTAGTTCGGACTGGGGGTTTTGTCAGAGCCGGATTATCCCAAAATTTTGTTTGGGTTTTCCAGGCGCATTTCATCGCACAGTACTTCCGTACTATGGCCGCCAAGTCAGCGAAGTGTGCTATGTCACAGCGACTTATGGCGTTGAGGATTCGCTTGTCCATGCAATTGTTGCAAAAGAATGAAATTGCGTCTTCCTCGCGACAGTCCTTGACCTTGTTCATTACAAGGAGGAATCTGGCCCAATAGTGATGTACTGTCTCTTGGGGCTCTTGCCTAATGTGGGAAAGATCGTTTGTATCTGGGTGGGTGGGTGGATTTAAGTCCAGACCTTGACCCAATCTGAGACCCCGGGGTGGGGGAGTTTCCGATCTTGGAAGTTCGGGCTCCGGGATGTTGCCCCGCAAGTTCGGCATGCAGCCTGATTCTAGGTTCAGGGTTAGGGCAATGTCCTCCCGTGGACGGGTATCCGGCTCGGAGAGCTCAGGAATCCAGACATAGTTCATCCTCAGGATAGAGGGAGAATCGCCGCATTGCTCCTCCACCACCGCTATCTGATGGGTGACCGGCGGAGAGTTAATCTCCCTTTGGTCGGGTTTAAGCCCAATCTGATCATAGTCCGTAGCGACTCCCAGAGCGGCGATGCGATCCAAGAGCTCGTTCAAAGAGGAGAGCTCCATTGGATCCATCTGCTCGGTGAATTTCGAGCCGATGTGGAGGCTATTTTCGATGACCCGAGAAGTCGTCGTTGGCGCACCGGCCGAGCGGGCAGTCATGACGAAGCCCCCAAGTCGGAGAGTTTGGCCTATAGCCAGGGCTCCCCCAGAGGTGATGTTGTCCTTGACAACGAGACAAGCCATCCCTCCTTGTGATGACGACACTGTGGAACTCTCAATGAAAGCACCAATGTCGGTGTCAAAACCGGCGGATCTCGGGTAGGGGGTCCCGAACTGTGCGTCAATGGCGGATGGTAACAGGAGGCAGGGGACACGATGTTTACCCAGGTTCGGGCCCTCTCGATGGAGGTAATACCCTACGTCCTGCTTGATTGATCTTGATGATATGAGTATTACAAGAGTTGATCTACCACGAGATCATAGAGGGTAAACCCTAGAAGCTAGCCTATGGTATGATTGTATGTTGTCCTACGGACTAAACCCTCCGGTTTATATAGACACCAGAGGGGGCTAGGGTTACACAAAGTCGGTTACAAGGGAGGAGATCTACATATCCGTATTGCCAAGCTTGCCTTCCACGCCAAGGAGAGTCCCATCCGGACACGGGACAAAGTCTTCAATCTTGTATCTTCATAGTCCAACAGTCCGGCCAAAGGATATAGTCCGGCTGTCCGGAGACCCCCTAATCCAGGACTCCCTCAGTATGGGTGAAGTGCGTGCAGAACTAGTGCACTGTAAAAGTAGCAGATAGCATGTAACACCCTCGATGCGACTATAGCTCCCACGTGTCGAGGCACGACTTAGAGACATAATCGCATTGAAGGCATATGTCGCAAGTTAGGCAATCTTCACAACATCCCATGTAATATGATTAATAAAGGGGAGATAACATAGTTGGCTTACACTCGCCACGTCAATCAAGTACATAAATAACATTACATCATCCAAACACTCATGGCCCAACTACGGCGCCAAAATAAAATAGAAACCCAACAAGCGACAACGGTCCCGTTCACCCCCAACTGGGCACCACTACTGATCATCGGGAAAGGAAACATAGTAACGTTGAGAGTCTTCGTCGAACTCCCACTTGAGCTCATACGCGTCTCCTGGAGCGGAATCATCAGGCCCTGCATCTGGTGTAATAGTAATCTGTGAGCCACAGGGACTCAGCAATCTCGCACCCTCACGATCAAGACTATTTAAGCTTGTAGGTAAGGCAAGGTAAAATAT
Organism: Triticum urartu; assembly: GCF_056163025.1. NCBI lineage: Eukaryota > Viridiplantae > Streptophyta > Magnoliopsida > Poales > Poaceae > Triticum > Triticum urartu. The sequence continues at coordinate 300,642,568 of NC_141878.1, forward strand.
AGGTGGAGCTACAGCAAGCGACTAGCAAGTATGGTGGCTAACTTATCCGCAAAAGAGAGCGAGAAGAGGAGGCAAAGCGCGAGCGAAAAACTAGAGAGCAACCTGCGCAAACATTACTCCAACACCGTGTCCACTTCCCGGACTCCACCGAGAACAGGCCATCACGGTAACACACTCAGTTGATTCATTTTAATTAAGTTAAGGTTCAAGTTATCTACAACCGGACATTAACAAATTCCCATCTGCCCATAACTGCGGGCACGGCTTTCGAAAGTTCAATCCCTGCAGGGGAGTCCCAACTTAGCCCATGACAAGCTCTCACGGTCAACGAAGGAATAGACCTCCTCCCAAGACGTTCCGATCAGACTCGGTATCTCGGTAATTCAAGACACTTCGACAGGTTAAAACAAGACCAGCAACACCACCCGAATGTGCCGACAAATCCCGATAGGAGCTGCGCATATCTCTTTCTCAGGGCACACTCAGATGAGACTGGCTACGAGTAAAACCAACCCTCAAGTTTCCCCGAGGTGGCCCCGCAGGCAGCTCAGTTCAGACCAACACTCAGAGGGAGCACTGGCCCGGGGGGGTTAAAATAAGATGACCTTTGGGCTCCGGTAACCCAAGGGAAAAAGAGGCTAGGTGGCGAATGGTAAAACCAAGGTTGGGCATTGCTGGAAAAGCTTTAATCAAGGCAAAATATCAAGTGGTTCCCATTATAACCCAACCGTGTGAGGAACGCAAAATCCAGGAACATAACACCGATATGACGGAAACTAGGGCGGCAAGAGTGGAAAAAAACACTAGGCAAGAGGCTGAGCCTTCCACCCTTTACCGAGTATATAGATGCATTAAGATAACAAGATAATATAACGATATCCCAACAAGTAAATAACAGATGTTCCAACAAGGAACGGCCTCCAATCTTCACCTGCAACTAGCAACGCTATAAGAGGGGCTGAGCAAAGCGGTAACATAGCCAATCAACGGTTTGCTAGGACAATGGTGGGTTAGAGGTTTGACATGGCAATTTGGGAGGCTTGCAAGCAAGTGGTAGGCATCGTAGCATTGGCATATCAAAAGAGCGAGCAAACTAGCATAGCAAAGATAGTAGTGATTTCGAGGGTATGATCATCTTGCCTGCACAGTTGTCAGAGTTGACTAGATCCTCAAAAGCAAACTCAACGGGCTTCTCGTTAGCGAACTCGTCTCCCGGCTCTACCCAAACAAGACAAACAAGCAACAAGGATACAATCAACCACGTGCAAACTCAAACAACACAATGCAAAGAGGATATGCTATGCGGGATGCGATGCGGGATGCAAAATGCAAGATATGACAGGAAATTCATGAACCTGACCTCAACTTGGAAATCCAAGTGTGCCACTGGAAAGATGAGATGAAATCGCTTGAAAATGATATAAAGAACGCCGGAATCGGAGTTACGGTTTGGAAATGGCAAGCGATTCAAAAATGACACCGGTCTGCGATTTACAGCAAGTAGGCATCTAAGTGCAAAGAAATGGACATGCTACAGCACTCAAACATGACAAAAAAATACATGGAAGGGATGCACACAAGATGCTTAACAAAAGTCTAGCACTGAGCTACGGCCAATTCATCCATTAACAGGTTCAAACAAGCATGGCAAAAATGCAGATAACAAACATATCTCAGACTTAGTGAAATCAACACTTGTCTGGAATTTCAGATCAGGTAGCCCTCTTCATAGCAACAAAACTACATGCTACGGGACCTGAACATGGCAAAGTAAAGCATGGCATGGAGCTACTCATAGAGCTTAACAAAAGTCCCTTAGTGACCTTGAGCCAAAAGGGATCAGAAAATACAATTGTAAGCATGTGAACATAGCAAAAACATAATCAGTTTTCAGACTTAGTGAAAACTGGCACATGCTGAAATCTAACTCAAGTAGGCATGTTTACGAGCTCAATGCACTCACTACGGTGCAAGTCATGGCAAGAAAAGCATTCACCCATCAAGAAGGCATAAAATTTAAGCTAGACATGGCAAGAGCAATAGCATAGCATGCACGGATCAACTACAACAACACCGGCAAAATTGCAAACAAGTTGACAATCTGCCCAGATTCACAAAGTAGCAAAAGTAGAGCTCGATTGACTCAATCTAGGATGCTACATAATTTCAAACAAAGAAATGGATGGATAGATCACTACAATATTAACAAAACTCTATTACTGATCATCCTCAAAAGAGGCACGGATCACTAGGAAACAACATGAACATATGGCATCATGAGATAAACAGTTCCAGGACTTAGTGAAATCACCAAGTCCTGGAAAACAGAATTAGCAAGTGCACCACTTTGCAAGCTTGTACAAGTCACCACACACATCAAAAAAATGCATGGGTTGCACCTCTGGAAAGATGACAAAACCCTTAACAAAACACATGTAGAGCATCAGGTCATATCATGCACACATTAATCATGGCAAAAATGACAAAAGTGCTAAACGGAGTAGCAGATCTGACAATTAACTCAAGTAGCCCTCTTCTAACAGCATTTTGGGCATCAAGATGAGCTCAAATGAAAATGATGCAATGGAATGAAATGATGTACTCTCTGAGATGAACATTTTGACATGTTATATGCCCAAAACGGAGCTACGGATGCAAAGTTACGGCACGATGAACATGGGCATATGAATTAGGGTTCGGGGGTAAAAAGGTCAACCGAGAAGTTTCAGATCCAGATCTGGATCCGGCCGGAACGGATCCCGAGGTTCGCCGCCGTTGCAATTGTAGCTCGCCAGAGGGGAGGGGCAGCACGGTGGCCGGACTTGGCGGCGCTCGGCGGCGCGGGAGGAAGGCGGCGCAGTGCGGCAGACGTTGGCGGCGAGGTGGCCGCGGACGCGGCGGCCGGAGCGGCGGGCGCCGGTGGCCGGGGCGGCGCGCGCCGGTGACCGGGGCGGTGGACGGTGGGCGAGGCGGTGGAGGGATGCGGGTGCGAGGAGGCGGGCGCCTCTGGCGGCGGGGTGTGCCGCACCGGGCCGGGAGGGCCGCGGACAGGCTCTGGCGGGCCCGCGCGGGCGACGCGGAGAGCGGCGGCTCCAGGTGGCGACGTGGCGGCGGGGGATTGGCCCCGGGGCGGCGGAGGCTGACGTGGCACGGTCTGATAGGCCGGGATGACGCCTCCGGCGGACACGTCCGGCGCGGGCGGACTTGTCCGGTGGCGCGAGGTGGAAGGAGACTAGGGTTAGGGGGAAAATGATCCGAGATTTTTGGGGGGTAGGCTATATATAGGCATAGAGGGAGCTAGGAGAGTCCAAATAAGGTGCGGTTTTCGCCCACGCGATCGTGATCGAACGCTCTAGATGATGGAGAAGAGTTTGGTGGGTTTTGGGCCAAATTGGAGGGGTGTTGGGCTGCAACACACACGAGGCCTTTTCGGTCCCTCGGTTAACCGTTGGAGTATCAAACGAAGTCCAAATGATACGAAACTTGACAGGCGGTCTACCGGTAGTAAACCAAGGCCGCTTGGAAAGTCTCGGTCCAATCCGGAAATGTTTAATCCCCACATGAAAGAAAGCTAGAAATGACCACCGGAGGAGAACGAAACACCGGAATGCCAAACGGACAACGGGGAAAATGCTCGAATGCATGAGATGAACACGTATGCAAATGCAATGCACATGATGACATGATATGAGATGCATGACAATGACAACAACACACGGAGACGAAACCCGAACCCAAGGAAATAAATATAACTTAACGCCGGAAACGGCAAGAGTTGGAGTACAAATTGGGAAAGTTACATCCGGGGTGTTACATAGCAGGTGGCTGAAAAATAAATGACAGGAGACCTATGATAGCTCTACAACATTGCATGGCAAACAAAATTAGATTCTACTTCGTATGATTTTGTAATATATGGGCACAGGAAATGCAGGTACTCCTCCAGCACACCACCACATGTAGTCATATCAAGATAACAGTCGACTGAAAATAAATAGGTCAGTCGATTTTTGTAATGAACCGTCCGATCTATAAGGAACGGGCAGATGGCCTTCGTCTACCTCCCGCCAGTCACTGTTGACGATCTTTCTCGAACCGCCAGCGACCACTGGCCCAAACCCTGCCTCCGCTGTCCCGCCCTCCCTTCGACCTCACACCACCGCCGTGCTTGGCAGCGCCCCCAGGCCATCCCTCCCTTTAATCTCATCCAACCTCCAGATTGGGCGCCAGTAGCTCTAGGCCCCACACGCCCCTAAGATAAACACCGAGGCGCTGCTTCCCCAACGTAATAGGCGGACAAGCACCTGTTACGCTGGGGAATGCTTCCGTTAATTCGGAATCAACTGACCAGGAATTGAAATTCAGGGGGCGACGGACCTCTAGCTAAGGTGAAATAGTATATGAGGAGAAATCTTGTGCATCGCGAGTTACTAGGAACATCTAGTATCAAGAAGAAGAAGTCAACTAGTGTCCTCTGTGGGATGAATACCGTGCAAGCAGACACGTAAGATTTGCACGAATAAGGGAAGAGGAGTACCCTTATCGGTTGCCAGTGTGGTCTCCTCCATATGTCACAGCGATCTTCTTTTTTCTCCCGGGGGAACCGATTTTTTGAAGAATCATGGATCCTTGGACAAACCCATGGACAAATTGTTGACTGTGTTGTCGTGGCCTTATATCAGAGGAGGGAAAGCAGATCCGAGGCGGCGAAGGATGGCATAGCAGGAACAGCTTCGGTGCGGTGGAGGGTGGCGAAGTTGGAGCGGCAGCGGTGAGGCGCAGGATGGCATGGTTGAACTGGCTTGGGTACGGACGGCTCGGCCTGGGCTTCAACTACTAGCCGTGGAGGGCGTTGCGGTGGACGACGATGTCGGGGTATCGGCTCCGGCTCGATGGAGGAGGGCGGCGGTTGATGGGTGGGATGGGGTGGCGGACGAAGGACGCCGGGGCTTCACGGCTGGTGGAGAGGTAGTTTTTGCGCCCATGGAGTACGAATGGGGAATCGGATGGGTGGGCGGGGAGGAGGGGGAGAACCATGTTTCGGTCTGGGACGCGCTTGTTTTTGGCTTTTTTGAACAGAAGATGGGTTGCGCTTGTTTGAAATTTGGGGAAAGTATAAACTTTACCCCCTCTTAAATTTTGGACCTACTGCGGGTCGGGGGTAGGATGGTAATCCCAGGTGTCCCAAATAGTGGGCGGGAGCGATTTCGGTCGTGCACATGTGTGCTTAGGCAGCCATTGTGTATGAATGTTTTTCGGAGGTGGTTGCCTGGCGTCTAGATGAAGCTACAAACCTACCCCGGTTTAGACCTTTGGACGTCGGGCCAGTAGGTTTCACGGGGCGGAGTTATTAGAAAAGTAATTCCCTTGTACTACCAAACATTGGTCTCACGCGGTTTCGGGCGAGTAGAGGCTCTTTTGGCGCTTCGTTCGAAATTTTTAAACACAAGCATTCACGTTTAGAGTACTCTTGAACTTTGAGGATTGACCTAAATAGACAACGTTAAATTTGACCTTGTATGTTTGAAAACCTCATTAAATTATAAGCTTCTTTTTGAAATTTTGACACTTGAAAATCCTATAACTACAATTATTTTGGAATGGAGGAGCTTAATTTGAATCTATTTTGTACACGACTACATATGCTATTATGTACCAAATCAGAGCAAAGATTGGTGCCCCCATAATTTAGGTATGATTTACAAATGCCATGATATCAAATTCAAATAATGGAATGGACTTCATGTTGAATTCGATTTTTTTAACCACCTTAAGTTGAATTCAAATGTATGCTTGTTCATAGGTAGCTATTTATAATGTTCATTGTGTAACTTTCGTATGTATAATGTGCTTTACACACACAACATGAACTATACTCACGTTTATATTCGATTGCTAAAGCGATGCATTGTCTGGAGTTCAAAATACTAACTATGTGGATCAATTGTGTCGAATAATAACATAGACATGCTCAAATTTGACAGAATCTAGAAGTCTGATGGATCAATGACCGTCCCTTACGCGAACTGCAAATATCATGATCCCATTCTAATATTTGGATACAATTTATATCTTTAATCAATGTGTACAGCAGTCTTTTACGTGTAGTTTCACTCTCCATCGATGGTCTCTCACACATGCTCACACACTCTCTCCTGAGGTGTCTTTCTCGCACACATGCTCTCGATATAACGCTCCCTCCCTCTCATAAACATTAGCGACTATTTTCACTAACCTTTATCACAAGCACTCTTCCTCTTGCAAGCATACACACGCACAATCCCCATCGACCCTTTCTGTATACATAGACCTGCCTACGTGTTTCCTGTATGGACATTATCTTTAGGCATGTCTCTCACGCATTGTCTCACACCTCTCTTCCTAATCTACGAGTATGATTCTAGCAGAGCATTCTGTAGGATGCCCCTTAAAGTTAGGTTGGATGAATAGTAATATTAGAGATAAAGGGGTTACCTTAGTCCAAGAACCTAGGGTTACAAATCCTAGCCGGCTTTGTCAGTGGACACAGAGTCCTTCATAATTATTCTATCTTTGTCTTGTACGACTAGTCATCCATGGGTCTCCCTAAATGCGTCATGGGCCGACCAATGTGGCGCGGGACGGAACCGAACGAAGGGCCTCACCTCGCCCCACCAGACCTCACGCGATGACACCCCCTCTGCCCCCACGTCTCATTATCTTCTCAACCCACACATACCAACACAGACAGCACACACAAAAAAATTCTCATGGTGCCTCTATCCACTCCCCCTTGCATATACACACTCAAGGGAATCTCTTGTCGTGACGTCATATTCGTCTCTCTCTAGACCACTCTCATTTCTCGTGCTATCTCTCCCACGCCCCCCCCCCCCCGTCGGCCCGTCTATCCATGCCTCTCTCGAATACGTAATACACACATACCTCTCTAGGCCCTGCAAAATGCATCAACTACACATTCCCACATGTTACATCACGTACCCCATTGATCTAAAAAACCCTCTCTTCACGTTTATTTCGCATACAACATTCCTTTTGAATAAAGTGTGGCCAAAAAATTATTTTAGAATTTCTACATATATACAACATTACAAAGTTATATGGAGGAGTATGAACGCTAATTTGCATTGCATGGTGCCCACGATGATATTTATTCCGCACTGTGAATTTGTATATTTTTATACTATATATAAAGTTAGTCATGATAAACAGAAACAAAGAGCATCTCTCTCCATCGCATACCCCCCCCCTCTACGCCCCTTTCACGTACGCACACAAACTATCTCCAGGTCCTCTAAAAGTAAGCCCCCAGCACATTCACACATGTTTCATCTTTCTCTTGCAATATATACAGTGACGATCATTGTATTTGAAGCGAAAGCACGATACGTACATTGGACTTCAGAATCCACTCATTACGGTCACCATTTAAGTTTTGTGGTTATTATACAGTCACAGGCTCACCGTACAACTCTGTATTTGCTCTAGACACAACTAGTTGACCAGTTAAACGCTCCACGTGGCACCTCTAGTGTTTCGTCACATTATCTCACTACCATCGGGCCCACCTGTCGGCTTGTATCTACTCTACATATACACTCTTATAAAACACACTCTTATAAAAAACAAAGTTGGTGATGATGGTGTGCCTGCCATCCTACAATATAGGCCGTCCGATTTATATCTGACGGATAGGAAAGAAACTATGGCAATTTTGCAAAAAGGTATCCACACACCTCTCCACATTTGCAAATAAGGCCTTCCATCGTTCATCCTTTTCTCTCACAAGATAAACTAGTCATACAAATGCATCTTGATGTTACGTGCAACGCCTGGGCATCTTGCTAGTAAGAATGAAAACAAACGACAAAAAAATATTGGACGGTGGTTCGAAGTCATGACCGCGGGCACAACGAACAAGGTGGCCTTGTACTGGTATGATGAGCCATATGTTTTAACACACAGGAGATGGTGTGGTGATTATACACAGACGCACGCATGCACATGAAATGCATGCACGCAACACTCACGCGAACACATGCACCCACGCACGCATGCAACACTCACACGTACACACGCAGCCACGCACGCACGCAACACTCACACGCATGCATGCACACACCAGTACACCACATGACCAACACACACTCGCACGCTCAAGTGCTCAACCTACACATGCATGCGCACACAGTAGGCCCTGACAGACACATACACAACTAGGTGATTCCCGCTCACGGGTTGGAGTCTTGTCGCTCCTGCGTAAATTTGTGTTTATCTGACCTTTTCCCTATGCGAACTAACAGGTGGGACCCACAAGGAACATGGTTAATTTAACTAGTCAACATGGTGCCACGTAGACTATTTGGCCGGTCAACAGAGTGCAATCTGATGCTGAACCATGAGCAAGTGACCGTATAATCACAGCAAAACGTCTATAGTGACCTTAATCATCTTATTCTGAAGTTCGGTGAACGTATTACGCTTTTCTCTCTGTAGGCCCTCCAAAACTACATCTCTACATGTTCTCGCATGTTACATCTAACAAATATGCAATGCAGCACTACTACTACACTCTAACACAATAAATCATATGTGTTTTTAGTTTTACTAGATATCATATTGTTACTTAATTATTCAGTTTGCATACATTAAAATTGCCTTTGAAATGTATGGCCAGTACCATATACCGTGCGGGAAAAATCCCGCCCTTTCCTATTTAATCGGGTTTTATCGATGGATCGTGCGAAACAGCAAAACTATAGTACTATACAGTACAAGTGACAGTTCACTGGGCCGTCGTGTCGTGTACTCCTCCATCATAAGAGTGGGGCGCTCGCTTTCATAAATCTTCTAGTCCCTTTTTCCGACATGTGGGACATCAAGCTACCGGGTCCACGTGCCATACCGGAATACAGTGCAGAGCAGCCGGGGTGAAGCACCCAGTCATGGCGCCGGCGTAGTAATGAGCAATGAGGTGTCAAATCACAAAGTTGCACATTTCCCACAGTTAAGTTGGAGGAACAAAGTAATAATGCTAAAAAAGAAGTTGGAGGGACGAAGCAACCATCATTTCACTCGTTGTTGAATCCGCTTCTCCCTCATCTTCTTCAAGTTAACCACGTGTTGCTTCTGCCGTTGTTCTGCCTCATGTGGGACGCGGATCGGCTTGGTAAAGCACTGACATGTGGGACCGCATGTTAGCAAACCGCTAGGACAACGTCCTCTAAAAATAAGAAACCTCCCCTGCCATCTGCACGGCAAAATCGCCTCCTTTTTACTAATCTTGATTCTATAATTTTTTAGATCAATATAATTGAGATCTGTATAGATAGCACACAGGAGCAAAACCAAGTGGTATGGTTAAGGGCATCCACAATGTGTAGCCAAATGTGAAAATAGCTTTTGGCATCGTGGGAACCATTATGGACGGTGTTGCCAAAGCCAAAAGGATGGAACCGAAGCTCCCTGATTGATTGATTGAAGGAATAGAAAAATGCAATGTCTCTCCTCTTTCTCCTGTGCTTGGATGCATGTACAGTATAGAGCACAGAGTCTACTCCCCTTTCCCTTCTATCACAAATCACAAAGCAGTGAGGTGTCAAATCACAAAGCATGGACGAAGCAACCATCATTTCACTCTTTGCTGACTCCGCTTATCCATCATCTTCTTCGAGAAACCATCTCACCGCACTAAGCTGGACGGACGACGCTATTGTGTACTAGTAGTACTAGTACATTTACGCGTCCTTTGGTTCAACGGACTTCCTGGATGCAAATAAGGTGGTTGTCTCGTCTTGCAGGCGGCACTTGCGAACGACTTACCATGGTCTCCCTCAATGGTGTTCTTCGTCGAACGCACTTCGCCAAACCACAACATTCTAATATCATCGACGTCACCACAATGGGGAAGGAAGTCAAATATAATAGTTACTAGCTCCATATTTTTGTACACAAGGTCAGTATATCAAAATTACAATTTGCAAAAGGCCACTAACACTAATCGAGGCAAAATTGATGGGGTTTTTTACCCTTGCTTTATAGCTGTGCATGCAGCCCGGGAGTGATGACAGACCAAACGCATGTATGCAGCATGCATATAAGAGGCAGGGGAAGTGTGCTTGTGGAGAATCCGAGAAGTCTCAAGCAGGAATCAAGGAAAAGGAGCCAATGACTCCATGTGTATTAAGAGCCATACATTTCTCTAGGTCCTTGCATGCAGGGGTAAAATTGTCCAAAATAATGCATGGGGTGGCCTGCTTGGTATGCGTGCGCCGAGTTATACGCAAACTAAAAAAGAATGGAGGGAGTATACTAGCAACCAAGGATATTAATATCCCCTGCATGCATGCGGAAGTGAGAAGGTCGGTTTGCATGGCGCTGCATTAATCAAGCGATGAGGAGTGAGATGGTTAGCTCTTTGGGCTTTGCAGAAAAAAATACGCATTAATTGACACATGAAACGAGGATTTTTATCGATTACTCCCGCGAAGGAAAACCCCGCCTTTCGTTTTTAACACTAGTACTACTAGTACGTACTTATCCTGTTTGGGTCTAGGCCTTGCATTGCCATACATCGCCACACATTTTTGCCAAGTTTGCCTAAAGTTTTCAAAATGAAAAGGAGGTACACTTGCGCACGGCTGTCGTGGTCGCACCGCACCCTCACACGGTCGCTCCTGCACACCGCGGTCGCACCGCACCCTCACACAGTCGCTCATGCACGCCGCAAACCCAACCAAGGGAACGCACCCTCACTGACATGTGATGTCGCATGTGAACAAACCAAACTGGGCCATCCTACCGCTGACACATAATTTTCGTTCATAGAGTATGTTTATCCAACCGCATGTTGGGGAGTATCCGTACGGCCCGTGCGGTGGTCTGTTGGGGAAGAAGAAGAGGTGAGTAAGAAGGGTTATGAGACGTAGGATATTCATCCAACCGCCTGAAATGGTAGACTGACCCAAGTTAGGCGACTTGCATAACAATATATGTTTTTACACAGCAAAAGATCCATAAAACAACAACATAAAGAAAAACTATCACTGCTCGCAGAACGAGATGGCCTCATCGTCTTTGGCTGCTGGTGCGAACTAGTCATAGCTGCCGACATGTGGCTCCGCACCATGGTTGTCCGCGGCCTCCAGCTACTCGTTCACGCAGAGCATGCGGGCGCTCTGCATGGACGAGAGCACCGCCCGGTTCAAGTCGAGGACGTCCGATTCCGCCTGCAGGAGGGCCTCGATGGCAGCGGGCATCTGCGCGCTCTGCGTCGAGTTGAGCCTCTGCCGCCCGGTTCAAGTCCAGGATGTCCGTTTCTTCCTACGGGACGACATCGATGAGAGCGGCATCCGCGCGCTCCGTGTCGAGTTGAGCCTCTGCCGCCCGGTTCAAGTCTAGGACATCTGGTTCCGCCTGCAGGAGGGCCTCGATGGCAGCGGCATCCGTGTGCTCCGCCTCAAGTTGAGCCTCCGACGCCCGGTTCACATCCACGACATCCGGTTCCGCCTGCAGGAGAGCCTCGATGGAAGCGGCATGCGCGCGCTCCACGTCGAGTTGAGCCTCTGCCTCCCGGTCCTCCTTTAGTATCGCCAGGTTGAACCGCTGGTCCGCCTGCACCATGGGGGACTCGGACGCCGGCACGAAGTCGACGTCCATCGTCTCATACCCATCAGGGGCCTTCTGCGCCGCGACCTCCGCCATGAACATTGGATTGGATTCCTCCTCCTCGTGGCTTGGCTCTAGAGAACTCAGGGATTGGCCCACCGCAAAGCGAGCTTGGGAACGGAGGTCTGTGGCACCGACCGTCGCCGTGATTTCTACGCGGCGCTCCGGCATCAGCATCTTGTAGTACGTGATCTTGCGGCACACCATGGCTTTCCGGTGAACTAGGGGACGCTTGATGCGGGCTAGGGGATCGAAAGGTGGGGGAAGGGGTTGGGGATTAGGTGTGGTTTTAGGGTAGTGGCTGGCGTAGGCCAAGCAATGAAGGTTCTGGTGTGAATAGTGGTTCTGGTGACAACCGGTCAATCGGTTTTGATTGTACATCGCTCTTGTCGTGTTCGCGTTGCAGCCTGACAAGCTGGACCCTCCACGTCGCTCACCGAATGGAACGCGCTTCGTCTTGCATTTTCGCTCACTTGTGGGACCGCAGTTCAGAGCAAACCAACGTCCCTCCCCCTCCCCCGCCCGCGTCATTTATACTACCACTCCCTCCGTTTTATGCGGAGTAAATAAAAACAGAGGGAGTATAATACGGATGAGGATACCCTGACGTGGCCGAACCCATTGAGTAACTGACATGCGGGGCCTAGCAATCATGGGGTCCGCCAGTAAGTGACTGAAAGGGAGGCTAAGGCAGGGATACCTACGTCAGAGGATCCACTTCCACAACTAGGCCTCATTCGGTTTGGAGGATTTTCGTAGAAAAAACATAGGAACGAGGATTTTGGAGGAAAATTTCCTATATATGCATTCGGTTTGTAGGAAATGCGTACAGGAATTTCGTAGGGATACTACTCATTTCCTATGTTTTTATAGGAAACTACACATCCACTCAAAGCTTATTTTGCGCGTAGGAACAAGGCAAGTCAATTCCTTAGGATGGCAAGTGTCATCCTATCAAATTCCTATACTACTTCTAATTCCTACGTTTTGATTTCCTCCAAACCGAATGAGCCCCTACTCCCTCCTTCCATTTACTATGGAGGGCCTAATGCCTTTTTCGAGGCTAACTTTGACCAAATGTTAGAGCAATAATATATGACATGCAACTTACACAAATCATACTCCCCTTACTTTTTCACATCTCTCTCCTCCACATAGGACCTACATAAATGGAAGGAGGGAGTACTACTATGAGCACTGCATACTCTAGTACAGATGTTGTCAGTACTCCACTAGTACTATTGGACAGGGAGCTTAAAAAAAGTTACTATTGGACTGGCTATACGTGGAAAAATCCTAGTAGGAAGAGCATGCGCGAGAACAAGCACATTCACGTGGTTGAAAACAAATTGGAAACCATCTCGAGTACAAATCTAGGAGTACTTACGAACCTAACGATATTGATTGGGCGTTGTTGAATGTTGATACTTTTTTGATCAAAGTAGAGATACTTTGACTACACATAGAACTTATATGTAAACTAGAAAGGATAGGAGGGAGTATATTGTATGTTCAAAAATGAAACGAACATTGAATACCCTTTACATATGATTTGCGGATGCTATGATCACCGGTTCAAAATTTTGAATCCGCCTTAGGTATCACAGATGCCCCCACTCATTCTCTCTCGATTTCATCTCGGGGTCCGGAGATCGATTGAAAGAGGACTAGGGTGGGTACAATACGTTTGTTTCGCTTATGAACGTACAATATACTCCCTCTGATCCCCACAGACCCCCCCCCCCCCCCCGCCGCAGGTCATTTCTATCATAGAAACAGACCAAACCTTTATCTCCTAGCACAACACGCAATTGATCTCTGAACATCAATCGATCTCGTCAACATGTGTCGAGGCATTAACCGAATGGGATGTCAAAACTAAGGCACAAAGCGACACGTAGTGGAGGCAAAGTGAAACTTTAAACGAATCGTTTGTTTGTATGGATGTCGGACAAATTACAGAACATTGGAAATACAAGCATGGTCTAGCCCCACATGCGAATGATACTCGGTGGAATGTTCAAATGAGGCATCCAGGAGGATGGACTCGACAGGAGGGTGACATGATCGATGGAGAAGAGGTTTGGAAAGGAATGAGAAATAAGCAAATGCCACATGATTATACTTGAATGGCTCAAGTAAACAATAAGTTGTCTCGCTTGGCCTACGTAGTGAAAGGCCTAATGCGCAACGCGGAGCACTGACGCTTGAATATGGCCGGGAAAACAGGGAAACCGACATGTGGGGCTCACCTGTCGGGACGACGTAGCGCAGACTAGTCCAATGGAGGAGCTGGCCCACAACCTCCTCGCCACCGGCAACCATTGATGTGGGGCGTGGGGGCCAACAACATGGCGCAGCTCCAGCATCACATCTAGACATGGCGACCGCGGTGAGCGACACGCTCATCGTCGCTAGACATGGTTGGTTTCGGTGTGCCGAGGGTGGCGTTAGTGCGGTGGCACGACCAACAGTATGTTTCGTTTGTGCCCAAGGTGGCCCCATCAAAGCATTGGGTAGCCAAAATTTTGGTTGAGGTTTTGGTTGCCCATGATTTGGCCGACATTGGCAGGAAAAATGAACTAGAGTTGGCTACAGTTCGTTGGCATGCCAAAAAAATGGCAACCATCCAAACAAAGACCAATCTTTGGGTCATGACGAAAATTTTGGTAAGGTGCACTTTGGCCACAATCCAAACACACCCCAACACCCGGCTCGTCGAGGATGCACGGGGTGCCAGGACGCGTCCGCAGAGTGGTGTAGCGCGGCCAACTGCATCCTCAGGACCTGAGACCATGCCGAGTCGTCTTGCTTTTTCAATGACATGCGGGGAACGCATGTGAGCAAAGGGCATCTCCAACGTTGCCACGACCGCAGCTGACTACCCTGGCACACCAAAAACCCTCGTCCCTCGCGCCGTCGCGCGGTGCGTTCCCAGCCGGCGCCAGCTGCCCGCATTCATGTCGTCCGTCCGTATGCCGTCGTTAAGAGGCTCGGTGCCCGAGGAACCAACTCCGGCGACTTAATGATGCACCAGGACGCTTGGCCTCACCGAAAAGCGCTACTTAAAGCGGAAATGCCCAGCTAACCTCCACACCATAGCGCATCGTCCTCCTACCTGGCACCACATCCGCCATGACCGCAAGTGCGAACGCTCTGCGGGAGAGATTGTCTTCGGGGATGAAGCTCGAGGTCTCCGCCCTTGCTCAAGTCGCCTCTCGCGACGCAATAGTGGTGTAGTCGGACACGGACGCGACCGCACAAGCTGTGGCCACGCTGGCGGCCGATGATGGGAGCATCGTCAGCCACGTGTCCTACTTACCGACATCCAACGTCTGGCACCGCTGAGGTCGGGGACTCCTCCAAGGATGAGTAGGGCATGGGAGGTGTCGGATGTGGGGTTCGGCTAACCCTTATGGTTCGAACACTGGGGTGCGCGCGAAGTCTTTCCTTCCCACCAATCGACGCCCTAGCTCACTAAGATCTCATGGACGAACTCGACGAACTCGCAACACAGAAAGACACAATATTTATACTGGTTCGGGCCACCGTTGTGGTGTAATACCCTACTCCAGTGTGGTGGTGGATTGCCTCTAGGGCTGATGATGAACAGTACAAGGGAAGAACAACCTCTTGAGGTTGAGGTGTTCTTGTGAGTAGGCTCTCGATCGGGTTGGATCAAGCTAAGATGAGATGCCTCTACTATGGTGGCTAGCTCTACCTATATAGGCCCTGGTCCTCTTCCCAAATATCGAGCGGGAAGGGAGCCAACAATGGCGGGCTAATTCAAAGGGGGACAACTAGTACAAGCTATCCTAACAAAAGTGGTCTTCGCCTGCCAAAGACTCTGGTGGTGACGCCGTCTTGGGCTCCACGATGACCTCCGTCTTGCCGTCCTCCTGGTCTTGGTCTCGTTGCACCAATATAGCAACCTTTGCCTGATGCCTCGGTACTCTTCGCCTACGTTGGCTTCCTTAGCACCAAAGGGGAAACAAGGATGATGCACGCGCTGGCGCCTGCCTGGTGTCGTGCATCATGGCTCACGTCACGAGGGTCTCATGAGGTTTGCCCTGCCTTGATATCTCCGCTCCTCGTGAGCCTGCCTGGCTAGGCCACTCCCGAGGAGGTCTTGTGTCGTCCGCCTCGCGAGGCTTGGATCCTCGCGAGGGTCTTGGATGCTTTGCTGGTGAGGATGGGCCGTACGGCCTGTTGGCTCAGCCACGTCGCGGGCCGCAGGCAGGCAAGTCTGGGGACCCCCGTTCCCAGGACGCCGACAGTAGCCCCCGGGCCCAAGGTGCGCTCGGGCTTGGCTTCGCCACGAAGCCAAGGGCCAAGTTCGGAGCACCGCGGGCCCCAAAAGTATGCGGCCTCGATTGACGCGTGGCAGTTGATTGGGCGTGGGCGTCTCCCCTTCCCCATGCTGCCCTTGAATCTGCCTGGCTATGAGGCCCTGCCTCTTACACAGTTATTCTTCTTCCGCCATGCCCGGCTCTTCCAATCTCCCTGCTGCCTCGACGCCCTACTCCACCTTCCCAGTCCGACCTGTGCTCCGCCCGTTTCACCGCCATGGCGCTGAAGCAAACAAAGAAGGGGAAGAAACCTCTGTCCTCGCCGGCTACGCCTCCATCGTTCGAGCCGGCGCTCGGCCGGCCTCGGGTACTCAACGACGAGGCCATGGACAAGGTGCGCCCCATGCTCGCCTCCAGTTTCAAGGAGTTGGGAGAGACGCCGGCTTGGCCCGCGTCCCGCAACAGCATGGCTCAGGCAGTTACCGAGGTCCCGATCTTCATTGATGCGCTCTGGGCTGGCCTGCTTCCTCCCTTCTCCGCCTTCTTCAACGCAGTGCTCGATCACTATCAGATCCACATGCTCCATCTCGATCCTCAGGCTGTGACCCTTCTCGTCGTCTTCGCCTTCGTGTGCGAGGCCATGGTGGGCATCTCCCCCTCCGTGGCACTCTTCCGCCACTTCTTCTCATTGCATCTCACCGGTCCCCGGCAGAACTCAGGGTGCATGGGTTTCTAGGCCGTGGCTGCGACAGCAGGCATGGGGATCGACTTCGAGCTCCCTCCATCCACGAGTGATTTCCGTACGCGTTGGGTGTTTGTTGACGCTGGCGTGCTCAACCCTCTGCTCCAAGCTTCGGTGGTGCCTGCTATTCCAAACTCCGGCTGGGGTCATCAGAAGCTCACGAGCCCCCGCCTTGCCCCCGTCTAGGCCAGGCTGAGGTGGTTGAAGGACCTTGGCGTGACTGCGCCCATGGTGGTGAGGGAGTTTATCAGGCGTCGAGTTGCTCCTCTCCAGCGCCACTCTCGCCCGATGTGGGACTTGCTCAGCAGCCAGGACAGCATGAGGTTTCAGGAGGAGGGGCATCCTCTCGCTGCGCGACAGACCGTGCTCAAGGTCCTGTTAGGCGTCCCTCTGCCAGACGAGATGCCCAGGAACAGCTGCATGTTGTACCGCTGCGAGAACAAAGCCACATTTGTCGTGAACATGCCTTCCTTTGATGAGTGGGGGTTGCGTCCAGTCGACTTGGTGGGGCCTCGCGAGAACCCCGTCATCGTGGCCCCCTTCTTCGCCGCCGGTGCCGGGCTCGCCCCAAGCGACAATGCAGGGGAGCGAGCCGCGACGGGGGCCGGCGGCTCGGGTGATGAGGAGCACATGTCGTGTGGTGATCCGGGGGCATCGTCCTCGGGAGCTTGCGACCCCCCTCCTGAGGCGTCAGTTGCCGAGGAGATGCGGCATGCGGCTCTCGAGGTTGTGGCTCATGGACCCTCGGGAGGTCGCAGTGGGAAGGAGTTGGGCTGTTTGGCTCAGCCGAGCTCCCCTGAGGCCATCCCTCTTTAGTCTTCTCTGGCTCTGCCGCGCACCGGCTGTCACTTCCAGCGCTTCGGTCGCCTTTGTGTGGACTTCGAGGAGCTCCGCAAGAGGAAGGGATCTCCGAGCAGCAGCGGTATCTTTGGGTCGTTGAAACAACGAAAGTACATCGCCGTCGACGAGTAAGTACCTTGTCTTGGTGATCTTCTATGTGCCGCCTTCCTTTCCTGATGACTGTCCCCTCAGGATCCCTTCTGCTAAGGCCATGAAATCTCCAGAGAAGCAGCTCAATCTTGTCCCGTCGCACCCGCCAAGGTCCAGCGCTACAGGCTCGGGCGCTGCCCACGGCGTGGGATCAACCATGGGGGTTGGTCCATCATCAAGGCACCCCGAGCTTGCGCCTTCGCCGTCCTTTCTTCGCGGCCTTGCTCGGAGCGCAGCAGACATGCCAAGGGCTCCTCCCCTGGTCACGGTTGGCGGCTGCCTAGCCTCGATCCTGGGGTCTTCTTCAAGCAGCGGGCCTTGTTCGGTTCGGGCCCCTCGCGAGGGTCGGCTGGCACCTGGGACCATGCCAGCCCCCAGCCCCCAACCGGGGGGTGACGCTCCACTTGATGCTCCACCTGCATCCCCGAGGTTGAGGACGAGGTGGGTCGAGCGTTCGAGCTCGAGCGTGCGCGTAGCGTAGTCCGCCACGAGCTCTTCCAGGAGGCAATGGGCGTGATGAATCGCCTTGGTGAAGAGCTTGCTGGTGTCGACTCGCGTCTTGAGGCTGAAGGTCTTTGATTGGTGGAGGAGCGGCACAAGCTGCGAGTGGCCATCAACCTCAGTCGCTATCAGCGTGACCTCGAGAACGCGAAAGCCGAGGTGTCTCTCAAGATTGCGAATGAGGCCTGCTCACGGGCTTTGGAAGAAGCTCGCCAGGCCGATTGCCACCGCGAGGCTGCGGAGGAACGTGCTTGGGAGCTTCAGGCCTGGAGCACGTCCCTTGAGCAGCAGGTGGAGGCGCGCGAGGCCGCTCTTGCATCGCTAAGGGGGACGCCTGCGGAGGAAGAGGAGGTCCGGCAGCGCGAGGAGGTGCTGGCGCTGGAAGCCGTGGAGCACAGCCTCAAGCTCGAGCGACTGGAGACGAGGGAGCGTCAAGTCGCCCAAGCAAAAGATGTCATCGGGGCCCGCAAGGCCGGAATCGAGGAGGAGATCAATCGCTGGGTGGCCGAGGTTCATGCAGATCTGGAGGGCAGGCACGACTTGAGGCTACAGCTCGCCGGGCTGGAGGGTGCGGGCAGGGCCACCGCCCTCAGACCCAGGTTGGACGAGGCTGAGAGGCGTGCGGAGGCCACAGCCGCTGCCCTGGTTACGACGCAGGCGGACTTGGCCTCCGCCCGTGCCGAGCTGCTTTCCCTCCGGAGACGCATTAACGACGTCGAGGCCGTCGCTCGGCAAAACAGAGAGGAAGTGCTCCAACGCCGAACGCTGGAGCGCGAGCATGCCCCTATGCTTCAAGACCTTCGGAACAGGGCCAACACCGCCCTGGGTTACATCTGCGATGAGAACGTCGCGGCCCCTCACTCGAACGACTATGCCAGCCACCTGATCTTCTTCACCGAGGTGGTGACGTGCCTGGAGGCTCAATCTGCCAGAGCTCAGCAACTTGTGGAAGAGAGGGGTCGTGGCTTGCTTCAGCATGCCTTCTCCCGTGTCTTCAACCATCTTCTGAATGCCGACCCCAACTTTGACTTCGACGCCGCCATTGCCCCCGTACCCATGGCCGTCCGAGGCGACCTGGCGCGTTGGGTAGAGGACCATGTTGACGTGTTGGTCAGGGCCTTCAGCTCGGAGGATGACGCGGTGGTGGTCGTCGCGGATGAAGGCGACGTGGTCGATGACGGTGATGGGGGCGTCGCCGACGGCGGCAGCGATTCCGACGAAGATGATAACGATGCTAGTGACGCGTCCGCGGGTGATGTAGTGAGTGATATCTCTGGCTGATCCCATGTTCGCCTATTGTTTCATCCTGCACGCAAAACTCGGGCATGGCCCTTGGAAGACTTGTAAGAGCATTTTGAGAGGGGGAGCCCCTCGTGTAAGCAAATTGCATTTTTTTTACTTTCCTATGCGATGTGGGTATGTGTCCTTGTGAGCTCATGAAGCTGGGGGTGAGTTTCCCGATGCGGTTTATCTTAGTCAGCGCCAACTTAGGGCTGGGTCGTGAGGCGACGAGTTCCTGAGAATCCAGCAGAGCTTACCGCCCCGTTTGTTGGGACCCCGTAAGAGGTGAGCACCGGGTGTAGTGCTAGCGCGTGCTTAATGAGCGTGTGCTCTACGCGGTCCGGCTCACGACGAGCTTTGCGAAGAAAAGGCGATGGACAAGAGTCCCAAACCAAACGAGATCCAGAAGGCAAGAAACGGCTCGAACGAGAAAAGGCACCCCTCGCGCGCATCGATCAAAATTCAGCTTCAACTTAAGTCCAGATCCAGAAAGCAAAGCCACAAAAAGAGAGATCCAAAGCAAAAGGCCGCATCTGACACCTAGTCTAGTCTTCGGGTCTTCAAGTCTTCTCACCAGCACGGAGCTAAGTGCTGCCACTAGGCATGGGAGGGAGCCCCAGGGCCTGAGGCCGGCGCTCCTGAGACTTCGGGGCGTGTATAGCCCCAGCTCATTATTACGTGAGAGTGTCACGGGCGGCGAGCTTCACAGGCACTGGGCCTTCTTCACAGGTACCGGCCTTGCTTCATATCGCCAGACGAGGGCCCTGCCTTGCGCCACCCTTGGCCTCCTTTGAGCCGACCGGAGACCAGGACGACACAAAGGAGGGAAAGGGGATGCCAGCGGTTCCCTCAGCGACCACGGGTCCTCTGCCGGGGGAAGGGTTGTGGAGGCTACCCCGGCAGAGGGCCTACCTCCGGGTGTCCCCTGGTTTCGCATACCTTGGGGAGCGGCCTTGCTCCTGGCTCCCTCCCGGCAGCCCCCAACGTGTTTCCCTTGTTGGAACAGGTGCCGCCATGCCAGGGTCGTCGATCGACGCTGCCACCTGATTCATCTGCAACCCATGGTTAGCATAAGCCTGTTTTTGAGAGATTAGCGGTACCCTGTAGTTGCTGTTGTTGGTGCGATCGTTGTGGTTCTCCGTTGGTTCTTGGAAGTCCTCGACTCCTAGCGCCCCCTCTCCCCAATCTTCTCCAATGAACGAGCCAGGGTCGTCCTCTGGTGCGTACCCTTCGTCCATCATGCGGGGCACGTAGGCTTCCGGGGCCGTCACCCCGAACACCTCGCCGTGGTGCCCCATGCTCCATGTTGCTCAGCCCATGGTGGTGCCCTGGGGATGACTGCACGGCATCCGGCTGGGACCGTGGGGAGCGACGCTTGCGCCCGTGCCCGCCGCGTGCGGCATGGGCGAGTCGGAGCCCCCTACGCCGATGGCCGTGCTGATGTTGATGAAGCCCCCGGGCATAGTTGATGGCGCGCGGATGTGGTGAGGCTCGCCGTGCGCCCCTGTGGTGGCCTGGGGAGGAAGTTGATAGCAGAAGGGTGGTGCTCCTGACGCCGCTTCATCCCGCAACTCAACAACATGCTCCAGTAGTGTGTCCCGACCGCTTCCCATCAGTCTGCACAGCAGCAGCTCCCTTGCCACGGTGAGCGTTGCCCGCATGTTTGCTTGCTCCCATCATGAGTATGGTGCCATTGCTGCGGCTGGCTCACCGCTCTTGCGGCGGCCCGTACCTGCCACGGGGTGAGGGTGGACGATGCCTGGCCATGCTGCCCGCGCCCGGTGGAGTTTGGTGGCGCCCGTGCCGCCTGGAGTGCGGGGTCAAGACCTTCATGGGCAGGCGGCGCTGCCCGGGCTGGCCAGGCTGCCTAGCGGTCGGAACCGGCCCTTAAGTCGCCGGACATCGTGGCTGAGGAGCGTCGACGAGCCGACGGTGGAGGAGGAGCTCCGGCGCACCCCTACCTGGCGCGCCAAATGTCGGATGTGGGGTTCCGGCAGACCCTTAAGGCTCGAACACTAGGGTCCGCATGAAGTCTTTCCTTCCCACCAATCGACGCCCTAGCTCACAAAGATCTCGCGGACGAACTCGACGAACTCGCAACACAGAAAGACACAAGATTTATACTGGCTCGGGCCACCGTTGTGGTGTAATACCCTACTCCAGTGTGGTGGTGGATTGCCTCTAGGGCTGATGATGAACAGTACAAGGGAAGAACAGCCTCCTGAGGTTGAGGTGTTCTTGTGAGTAGGCTCTCGATCAGGTTGGATCAAGCTAAGATGAATTGCCTCTACTATGGTGGCTAGCTCTACCTATATAGGCCCTGGTCCTCTTCCCAAATATCGAGCGGGAAGGGAGCCAACAATGGTGGGCTAATTCAAAGGGGGATAGCTAGTACAAGCTATCCTAACAAAAGTGGTCTTCGCCTGCCAAAGGCTCTGGTGGTGACGTTGTCTTGGGCTCCATGATGACCTCCTTCTTGCCGTCCTCCTGGTCTTGTTATCATTGCACCAATATAGCAACCTTTGCCTGATGCCTCGGTACTCTTCGCCTGCGTTGGCCTCCTTAGCACCAAAGGGGAAACAAGGACGTTGTGCGCGCTGGCGCCCGCCTGGCGCCTGCCTGGTGTCGTGTCTCATGGCTCACGTCATGAGGGTCTCATGAGGTTTGCCCCGCCTTGATATTTCCGCTCCTCATGAGCCTGCCTGGCTAGGCCACTCCCGAGGAGGTCTTGCGTCGTCTGCCTCGCGAGGCTTGGATCCTCGCGAGGGTCTTGGATGCTTTGCTGGTGAGGATGGGCCGTACGGACTGCTGGCTCAGCCATGCCGCGGGCCGCAGGCAGGCAAGTCTGGGGACCCCAGTTCCCGGGACGCCGACAGGAGGCAACAGGGCATGCATGGTGTGCCAACTGGCCAGTCTGTATCCCGTGTTCTACTCTTCCTCGCCGGAGACCGCACCTTCACTTCATGGGTCTTGAACCCCACCCCCATACATAGAGATCGCAGATGGAGGACGTCGGTTGCCGCCATAGAATAGGTTTAGGGTGGGGTTTTTTATTTTTCTGTCCTATAAAAGTTCGAAAAGTAATGAAAATCTGACGTGTTTGCATTAATCTCGGCCGGTGTATATGAACTTTCACAATAATATAGTATATTGTAGGAGTACTAGCAAGATGCCCGTGCGTTGCATGGAAGATCAAGATCTTGTGGGAGAAAAGGATGAACGAGGGAAGGCCTTATCTGGAAATGTCGAGAGGAGTGTGGGTAAATTGTCATAGTTTCCTTCCTATCCGTTAGATATAGATCGGACGGCCTATATTGCAGGATGATAGGCACACCATCATCACCAACTCTGCTTTTTATTGAACTGAGACAAAGCTAACATGCAAAGTAAAATAATGACATAGGGTCTATACATACACAATTTATCTTAGGCACTCCAATAGTATGTCCACTACACATTCACGCATTTCACATCTTTCTACATCTACGGGAACCTATGAAAGGGTTAACATAAATTGCCTCTCTCTCTCTCCTCCCCTGATTTTCATGGTGGTGGGCCCGTCCCTCCCCCCAATCTACAATCAACAGCTCACATGTTTCACATTATGTAAATTACGAAACTGGGATTACGTAGGTGTAGCATTACTCGTCCTAAAACCCCAACTAAGCCAACCTCCCAGCATATCGCGCGGGAAAAGACCCGGACGCACCGTTTTAGTCGGGATTACCGGATTACTAGTAGTAGTATCGATGGATCGCGCGAAGCAACAAGTTTTTTTTAGGGGGCGAAACACCTAGTTTAAAAGGAAAAAAGGTGGTACACTCACAGCACCCCTATCGCGGTCGCATCGCAGCCCACACACGTTTGGTCCTGCACACGGCTCACGCAAACGGAACGCGCTTCAGCTTGCCTCTTTACTGACACGTGGGACTGCACTTGGAGAAACCGACCATGCGCCAAACTCCCCCTGCCCACCGCGCGAAAATCCTTCCCCCCCACCCAAAAATTCCCCCCAAATCCTAGATTCAACCGCCCTTTGGCCAACTAGCCAATAATATTCCGCACACCCCCTCCCGCCGTCCCCCTCCAGTCCATTTGCTCCGCCAAAGTCTCCCTCCCTGCCGCGCTGATACGTCGGCACCGCGGTTTGTCGAGGGGACGCATGGCGAACCTCTCCCTCCCACGGTACGCTCTCGTAGACTACTGTCATCTAGCCGCGCCGCCACCGCTGGCGACGTTCTTGTGGAGGCGCACGGCGGTCAGTGCCACAGCCGCTGGTGACGTTTGTGTGGAGACGCACGGCGGTCAGCTTCTCCCACGGTACGCGCATTCTAGACTGAGGCCCCATGCATGTCGGTGTAGCGCTGAATGTTAGCTGATAGACGCTGTTAATCTTAGTGTTTGCAGAAGTAGTTTACAGTCAATATGCTCTGCTTAAGAAGCTTTCTTGCCCTGTTCTGCACTCAATCTGCTTAGCTGAGATGGCATGCCAAGGCCGATTAGTTGCTAAAATATCCTGCCATATATTTATTGTGATGTTGATTGCCATGGTCTAGTAGCCAATCTGTTAGGTGAAAATAGCTCTACACCGTTTTATACTCGATCTTTGTTGCTGCGATGGCCTTCGATAGTTCGATGGCTGTGTGATCGGCCTCATTGACTGCTGAAACAGCCTGACAAATTTAGCACTCAAATATGTTTGCTGAATTAGCTTTACATATATTTCATTACTTAGATCTGCTCGTCCAAATATCTTGTCATAGCTTTAGACATCGACCTAGGTATTTTTTCTACACTTCATTGAAAGTGCGTTATATCTACTAGAGGGGGGTGAATAGGCGATTTTTATGAATTCTTCACTGAGGAATTTGCCGGTGATGAAATTCCTTAATGAAGAACTACTAGCAGCGGAATAAGTACTCAGAAGTAAACATAAATGAAGACAAGCATGGTCATCATGATGAAATGAAGACACGCACAGAGTACTGAAAGCGTAATCACAGGATAACACAGGATGAAGACAAACAGACTGAAGAAATTGAACTGAGGAAATTGAGAAAGTCTTCAGTCAAAATCTTCAAACACAGATATGAACAAGCACACAACACGGTTATGAGGAAATGAAAGAGTTGAGGAAATAGAACCAGTAAGCTTGGTGAAGACAATGATTTGGTAGACCAGTTCCAACTGCTGTCTCAGTTGTACGTCTGGTTGGAGCGGCTGAGTATTTAAACTCGAGGACACACAGTCCCGGGCACCCAGTCCTGAACACGCAGCTCAAGACACCAAGTCCTCACCGTATTCTCCTTGAGCTAAGGTCACACAGACCTCACCCAATCACTCGTGGTAAGTCTTCAGGCGACTTCCAAACCTTCACAAACTCGGTCACTCGGCGATCCACAATTCCTCTTGGATGCTCTAGACCATGATGCCTAACCATCTGGAAGAAGCACAATCTTCAAAGCTAACAAGCGTCGGATCCACGCAGGATCAATCTCTTCAGTGATGCTCAATCACTTGGGGTTGTAGGTGTTTGGGTTTGGGTTTTTCCTCACTTGATGATTTTCGCTCAAAGTCCTCGGAGGATGGGTTGCTCTCAAATGACAAGTGTCAGTTTCTCTTGGAGCAGCCAACCAGCTAGTGGTTGTAGGGGGCGGCTATTTATAGCCTAGGGAGTAGCCCGACATGATAAGACATAAATGCCCTTCAATGATATGACCGTTAGGTGGATAGATATTTTGGTACTGCTGGCGCATAGCACAGCAACGATCGGAATTTTGAGTAGCAAAATCCTCAGGGCTATCATGTTCCTCACTGTGTAGGTAATCCGCACTGGCGAATTCCTAACTCCTCAGTCAGAACAAATTCCTCAGAGAGCAGAACAACTTCGTCTCTGTCGCTGAAGAATATGACTGGACTGTATGAGATTTCTAATGGCTTCACTCGAAGGGATTGGTAGGTGTAGGATTTTGAGTTGAGCATCACATGGAAATTTTTCCTTAGTATTTCCTCGACCCCCTTTAATAGTACGGTGTTTCCTATGACTCAAGAAAGAGAAAATGAAACTACGAAAACAAAAGTCTTCATGCTTCATGTTCCTCGAATGAATACCAAGTCTTCAAGATCACACCAATTTCTTCACTTTCAAAGTCTTCAGAAAGTCTTCAGAGATCCAAAGTCTTCAGTCGAAGAACTTCATTTTTAGGGGTCGACTTTCTCTGTAAATGTCAAACTCCTCATAGACTTATAGACCTGTGTACACTCACAAACGCATTAGTCCCTTAACCTATAAGTCTTCAATACACCAAAATCACTAAGGGGCACTAGATGCACTTACAATCTCCCCCTTTTTGGTGATTGATGACAATATAGGTTAAGTTTTCAACGGTGATAAACATATGAAGTGTAAATACTGATATTGAGGAATTTGATTGCAAGATATAGAAGAACTCCCCCTGAAGATGTGCATAGTGAGGAATTTGCTTTTGAAGCAATGCACACTTGAAGAGTTGAATCATGGAGATCTCCCCCTATATCTTGTAATTCATACACGCATTTGACATATAACAGAGAAGAATTTGAAATGCATGATGAAATATGGTGACTGATGTAATTCAGCATGCGTGCATTAGCATATATGAGGAATAAGCATGCAAAAAAACATATCAAAAGTATCAGAGCACCATCGGGTTTAAGTTTACAACTCGATCTAATAAAGTCTCAGAAGAACGAGAGTTGTAACTTAAAAAAACGCCCATATAGAAAGACCTGCTTGAAGACTAACTCTAAATTCTCCCCCTTTGTCATCAAATGACCAAAAGGATCGAATATGAGGACTAACGCCCCTGAAGAATATCAAGTTGATGAAGGAGCGCCAGCGTTGTTGGGGTCGTTTGTAGTAGTAGGGCCTGCCGCAGTGTCGTCCAAGTCTTCATTCTCATCAGTGTCGCGCGATGCAGAATATGAGCTGGCCACCAGAGAAGGAACCTTGACCTTCTTGAATTTCTTCAGTGGAGGTGCAGACCAATCAAAATCTTCCTTGAGACCCATTTTCTTCAGATCTTCTTCACCACACAGATGTGATAGTATTGCCCAGGTGCGACCGAAGACTTCATGGAGGTAGTAATGGTTTTTCTTCACTGCATTATGTGTAGCGTCATGTTGTGAAGAAATGAACCAAACTGACGCTTAACCCATTTATGATTTTGATCCACCTTCTGGTGAAGACTAAGCAGAAGCTCACGGTCAGTCATCACACAAGGAGCAGTGGCTTGAGGAGTAGACTTGGGTGCATTGGCAGAGTCATGTGTGGTAGAGTCATCATTGGTGGAATAAGAGGCAGCTTTGCGAAACTGACCATCCAATGGACGAATGCCTTCATCGATAACAGTTGGTGCCTTGCCCTTTCCATCAACTGAGGAATAGGTCTGCTTGAGGACTTCAACTGGGGGCAAGTAGCTGAGGTGATTCTGAAAATCAGCTTTGTAGTTGAGTGAAGACCTTGTCCTGAGGAATCTCATAAACCAAGGTGCATAAGGCTTCAGCTCAAACGGAGACAGTGCAACATTTGCCAGAGTCCTCATGAAGAAATCGTGATAATTGACAGGAATGCCATGAACGATGTTGAATACCAGATTCTTCATGATTCCAACAATTTCCTCATCAGATGAGTTGTGGCCTTTGATAGGACTCATTGTCCACTTAAAAATACGATAGACAGTTCTGGGCACATAAAGTAATTCCTTCACGAGGAATTTGGTTCTTGGTGCCTGACCTGGCTTCAAAGGTTTCATCAGAACTTGCATGTAGTGATTTGTAAGCTCAGGTTCACTGTAGATGCAACGAGCTTCTTCAAGGGGAGGACTGAGTGGTAAGGCACGAAGCAATTCAGAAGCTGGTGCAGTGTAGTGAGTGTTTTCAGACATCCAGTCCAGCACCCATGAATTCACATCTTCAGAATCTCCTGTGATGTGCAGCGTTGCATAGAATTGAAGAATCAGTTCTTCATTCCAATCACAGATGTCAGAGCAAAAGTTTAACAGTCCAGCGTCATGAAGAACACTGAGGACTGGTGCAAAGCATGACAGAGATTCCATATCCACGTGAGGAATGTGCTCATGATAGAAGATTTTCTCTTTGTTGAACAGCACTGAGGAATAGAAATTGGCTTGACTAGCAGTCCAGAAACGCCTCTTCCTAATGCGAGCAGAGTTATAAGGGTTGTATTCTTTGAAGAATATATGCTCGCCAAAGAAATCATTAGCCTTGAACTTTTGCTTGCGTGAGAATGGATACTTTGGCTTGGGCAGAGGAGTGTCAGTGAGTTGCATCACGACCTCAGGAATCGCAACCTTAGGTTCTTCAGGCTGAGGAATTTCTGGTTCCTCTTCAGTGGCAGTCAGCATCTTCAGATGTTCAGCAGCAGCAGTTTCTTCAGCACTAGTGGCTGGAATTTCCTCATGTACAGATGAAGTGGGGTGAGTTTCTTCAGAGCCCATTTGAACAGTTTGTGCGGGGGACTGGGGTATTTGCTTCAACGGTGTGAACATTGGAGAGTTTGGATGCTGACTTTTCCAGAATTCATCACTCATCACTGGTGTGGAGCAGCCAACGTCCACATCTTCATCTTCAATTTCTTCAATGCCAGCCTCTTCAGCTGTGAACTGAGGCATAGGCGAGGAGATAATAGGTGTTGAAGGGATCGTATCCACTTCAATTTCTTCATCAATCTGCTCTGACGAAGCAGCAGAGTGATTTTCTTCATCTGATCCGCTGGGGATCTCATATTCTTCACCAAAAGGAACAAGGTCCTTTGATGGTGTCGTGGTTTTGTCACGGCAGATGTCCTAGAGAAAGGACTTAGTTGTGGAGCCATCGCGACGGGTTAGCTTGAAGGGGTTAAAGCGGACACAGGGACGCAAGAGAGTTTATACTAGTTCGGCCCCTTCAATGAAGGTAAAAGCCTACGTCTAGTTGTGATGGAATTGATGGGGTTTCGATGACTAGGGAGCAAACAAGCTTCGCCTATGTCTCGAGTTGTTGTCTGTTGTCCTTGAACCGCCGCCGGGTCGTCCCCTTATATACACGGGTGACACCCGTCGGTTCACAGAGTCCCAACACCGGTCGATATTCGTATCCGGGTTGGTCTCTCCTTATTCCTAACTTACAATACAAGTTTATATACAAAGCCCGGTTTACAGCTACAAGTCTTGAACCGGCTATGGGCCTTAGGCCCTCATCTGCCTTCTTGGGCTTTATCACTTCTGGAACTACTGATGAAGTTGACCCGGCCCAGATAGGCCGGTTTACGCCCAGCAGTAATATCCCCAACATTAGGCCCCAGATTGATTTGAACGGGTTCATGTCAATCCTTTAACAAAAACTTCATCTTCAACGTCTTCTCATAAATTGGTAAACCGCCATGATGTCATCTTCTCTGATTACTGTAAACCGGAGTGATGTCACCTGTCATAACGAAGATATCCATTATGCTTATTTATTTAATATATCTGCGGAAATCGAGGCAACAACTCCGTTTCGTGGCCCCTTGATTGTCGCGCCTGACACATGTCTTTTTGCCTTATAAATAGGACCGAAGGGTCATTTCCTTTCTCTTTCCCTTCTTCCCCTTCTGCTTCGTCTTCCTGCATCGCCCGGCTTTAGAGCTCCGCCGCCACCGTCGACCTCTGCCTCAACCTTGGCCGCTGCATCAACCTGCGCGCACCAGAGCATCGTGGCAACCTTCCGCGTCTTCCTCAGCTCCGGTGAACCTTCTATTCTTTCCCCTGCAGATCTGTTTTAGGGTTTCACAGTTCTTCAGTATTCATCGTCTGCCTCTTGCTCATACGATAGATATTTAGATGAATCCGCAAATGTTTACTCTGTGCAATGATAGTTGTTTGATCTTCGCCTTCACTTATGCATCTCAAACCATAGATCTATATGAACGTTTTGCTCATTGGTTTGGTACTGCTCCTTTGAACCTCTAAGTATTTATCTCTTTTCTGAACTTGCTTCAGATCCAATGCTATAAGGAAATCTTGTGAAACCTGTTTCTGCGTACTTTTCCATCCGCAATGCTTAGATCAGGCGGTTTAACCTTATAGAAAAATTTTCCAAACCGGTATATGCCATTAATCCCCTTATTGAACCGCCGGATGCTTGTTGCTTCATAAAACTCCGGTTCAGATAGTTCTGTCTCCGGTTTAACAGTGCCCATACCAACGTATCTTGATCAAATGCATTTTTGAACCGGGATCTTCTACCTTGTAAATTCCATCATGGCCAAGCAAGTGTATGAGTGCAATTGGGTTCCTTCTCGCGTCACAGAGGCTCAACTGGACCATTTAGTCCTGATTGGCGCTTTAGGCAGCAAAGATACCATCCATTGGAGGGCTCCTGGCAAAGAATGCCCTCCCACACCTCGAGAAGGAGAGGTTGTTGTTTTCCTAGATCACTTAGCCCGGGGCTTTAAGCCGCCCGGTTCTAAATTTTACCGGGATGTTTTAGCCGATTTCCAGCTCCATCCACAAGATACTGGCCCCAACTCTGTTACAAATATGTGTCACTTCCAAGTGCTCTGTGAAGCGTTCTTTCAAGAGGAGCCCACAGTGGAATTGTTCAGAGACCTTTTCCATCTAAACCGCCGTACTGAGTTTACTGACGGCTCCAATACGGAGTTGGGTGGCGTGGCGATTCAGAAAAGGAAAGAGGTCACATACCCTCACGCCAAACTGCATAGCCACCCCAAAGAATGGAATCAGACATGGTTCTACTGCAAAGACACCTCCCCTGCTGGTGAGAATCCCTTGCCTGGCTTTCGTCCGGAGTGGCTCAGCAATACACACCCTTTTCCACAAAGATTGACTGCACAGGAGAGAAGCAAATATGCTCCTCAACTGTCAAAGCTCAGAGCCTTTATGGCCAACGGTTTAACAAGGGTTGATCTCGCTCGTTGTTGGATATCATGGAGCATACTGCCCCTTGGTCAGCGCTCCGGTTTGATGTGCGAGTATACTGGCAGTGTTGATGACCCACTGCGACATTCCAAAATCCATCTCACCGATGAAGAAATCACAGAGGCTGTGAATAAGATGCTGAATGAACCGGAACACGTGTGTGCTCGAAACGGCCTGCTTCCCTTCTGTGCCACCAACAAACCGCCAGCTGTAAGACTTTGATTTTTCTTTTTGCTGAATCTGTTAATGATATATCTGGTCTTTGTTTAATATCAGTGTCTGTGTAATCAGGGCAATGATCCGTTTTGGAGCAAGAAACTGCCGCAGGAGAAACCAGAAAAACCAGACAAACCAGAAAGAGCAACTCGGCAAAAGACTAAAGCTGTGAAGAAGACTGCCCACAGGAAAAGAACCACTGCATCTTCTAATCTGGCCCCTGATGATGATGTGGATAATCTGGACTTTGAGGTAGAGCTTGACTCACTTGGTTCATTTTTCATGCGTCTTATTGATGATGATATTTGTCAGGATGATGCCAAAGCGAGCCACGCGGATGTTGCAGAGGTAATTATTCTCTCTTCCGATTCAGAAACTTTGCCTTCACAAAAAATCCGTCAGGCAAACCAGAAAGTTAAATTTTCTCATCCTCTTGCTTATTTGGATCCTAAATTTCTTATGAAGACCCAACAACATGAAGCTCGTCGCACAACCCGGCACAGCGGCCAGGTAGTTACCTCCGCCGATTTACCGAACAGTCCGGTTCGGAAACGCCATTCAGAGGTCTCTAATTTTCTTGTCAGTTCTTGTCCTAAAGCGGGCTGCTTTCGTCAACCTCTTAATCTGTCTGACTCCGATTACCAGGTTACTTCCCACTCATCTTCTGGCGAGTCATCGGCTACTCAGCTCTCACCGCTCAAAACAGTGCTTGGGTAAGCTATACCTATTGTGATGTTTGTAGTACATCGCCTTAGAACGTATGCTGTATTTGATTTTGTTATTCTTCTCAGGGCCAAACCTAGGCCAAGCAAGAAGGCCTGCCTGGACAAAGCGGCCGAAGAAGATGTCGTTCTTGAACCAGGCAAGACACCCAATCTTGAAGCGGCTATTCCTGAGGATATACCCAACGATCCACCGCAGCAAGACGATGATCTTATTGCTGAAGAGAGACCTACTGATGCCTCAGATCCTGTCAATCAGCCCACAGGTTCCATCCGGATTGAAAGCTCCACCGGTCCAGCAAAACCTACTAACAAGCCAACAGCCCATGTGCAAACCGGCGGTACCCAGGATGATGACGTTGTCATTACTGGCACTGGCCATACAGAGCCAAGCAATCATGTCGCTTTATCCAAACATTCTGCCAAGGAAGAATTTGCTGCCTTTGGCAAAGGCAAGTGGAACGCTGATCTGACGACTTATGCTGCTCTGAACGCCCAAGATATCCATTCTGGCTATCTGAACCGGTTGTATACTAGTCGCGACTATGAAGCCGGTCTGGTTCATATGATGAAAGAGAAATATGAGGTAACTTCCATATGCTCCTTCCTGCTTGTATGCTTCCATTCTTGCTGACTCTCCTAGCCCCCAAGGGCCGGTTTGTAATATTCTTTCAAACCAGGACTTACTAATATAAATCTTGATGCTTTGAAATTCGTTGAGGTAGCCCCCAAGGGCCGGTTCAACTTAGCGTAGTTAAACCGGTACTTTAAGTAATTGAAATTGCCGCATCAGAATATATATGAGCAAATAGCCATTAGCCCCCAAGTGCCAAGTTGAATATTTGTATTGATCTTGGGACTTTGTAAGCAATTGAAAGATGAAGATCGAATATGCATTAGCCCCCAAGTGCCAAGTGCATAACTTGTTATGTGGTTGGTACTTCAATCCTTGTACCGTTTTGTTGAAGCATATACCTGTCTGCATGCAGGCTGAGCTGAAGACGAAAGAAAACCAAATAGCCGACCTCCAAGAAAACCTGAAAACCCAACAAGCTGAAACCTCCAAAGCAAAAGAGGAATTAGCCAGCGCTTTAAGCGCCATGGAGCAGCTTAAGGAGAGCTTCAAGAAGAAACAGGCGGATTGGGCCACTGAAAAGTCCACTTTAATCAAACGAGCAGAGGATGCCGAGGCTGCACTAAAACCGGTGGTGGATGAATTGACCAGTATAAAGCGGCACGTGCATACTATGACCACTCCTATCTTTGGTAAGCCAGTTTGACTTCTGAATTGACTCGGCCTTCTTACAGAGCTGCCGGTTTAACCCTTATGATATTTCAGGGACATGCACTGGTCATTTGGGTTCAGATGTGTGGAAAAAATTGAAGGCCGTCAACACGTTGGTCGAACAGCTGTATACTGGCGCACAGCGGATCATCTATACCGCATCTCACAACAAACTGGCGCCCACTTTGATTCAAGATACCCTGATGAAACTGTTGGTGCTTCCCGCCCGGGTTGAAGAGCTGAAGAATCTGATGCTCGAACCGGTGCGATCAATGCCTTAATGCGGGCAAAAGCCTGGGTGCCAGATTTTGATCCTATTGAAGCGGCTCAGGGCTATCCCAGCTTGAAAGAAGATGGGTCAGAATTTAGTGAAGCGGATCAGCGAGCCATAAACCGGGAGGTGCGTCCGCTAGCTTGTCAACTGGCTGAAGAAGCAGACTTGTCTCGTTATCAAGCTCAATATGATAATCAGAACAAGCGAATAGCTGCCCCAATTCATGAGTCGGAAAATCTTATCCCTCCAATCCGTAAGCACACTTACGCTCCCGATATTGACCCGTCATTGCTGATCCACGATGAAGCTGTTTTTCAAGCATTAATGGGAATAGACTGGACAACTGTTGATTTCCAGCCACTGGGTAGAGAAACGGAGGCTGAAGCGGCGCAGGGTGACCCACAACCATCACGCCAGGCTGCTGACCAAGCTTGAACCGGAAGCCGATTTTGAAACTGCCTCTCCTTTGCAAAAAACAATGATATTATTATGGGCACCGTGTTGCCTTGTAATAGGCTAGCTGATACTTTTGATGATGATATGCCTTCGTGCATAATTTGTTCTTCCTGTGGTGATGAACTTTCCAAAGCACCTTCTGCAATAAAAAACTCTTCAAGTGCCACCGCGGTTGTACCGTCCGGCGGAATATGATGTCTGCATATATGAAGTCAAAAGATCCAAAAAAAATCTTAAGTATATGACCAAATTTTTGTGATACATAATACCTGCGCTCGTTGAGCATGAAGTTGGATTGGCCAATCTTGAAGCAGAGTTTTGCAAACCCACACTGTTGGAGAAGATAACAGCTCCTGTATATATATGACGCTGGTTTATCATGTAAACCGTGCCGGGTTATAATAAACATCGTGTTACTCCATAAGAGGATGTTAACAACAAGGATCAAACCGGGCAAATAGTCTCCGGATTGACGTGAACTGTGTTCCATCAATTGATTGGTTAAAAAACTTTGTCGGTTTAAAAAACGCAATAAAAAGCAAAAAAAACCCTTCAAAGAAAAGTGTAAATCAAGTGCAATGACAAAACGTTGCAAAAAATGTTTATTTGAGCTGATCAGATGGTGTTACCATGGCCAAACACGACCAAGCTCCCGTTAGGTGTAACTATGGTTCTAGTCAGCCAGGTCCCCAAATTAAACCATGGCATTTATGCCGATCAAGTGGCATGGTCATGGTTCGGGTTCGACCAAGCCCCCAAGTAATTCTGTGGCCTTAAGCCGATCAAGAGGCATGACTGGTTCAGACATGACCAAGTCCCCAAGTGATCTAGTGGCTCTCGCCTATCAAGAGGCATGGTATTGGTTCAGACACGACCAAACCCCCAAGTGATATAACATGATGCTTTTAAAAAGCGAACTCAAGGGGTAAACCGGAGGCCGCTTTAGAGCAACTCCGTGTAACCTCACATGATGTAAAAGAACAGATACCCCGCTTTAGCTGAGGTTCCGGTGTATTATATTTAATCATAATATATACATTGTCGTAATATGTACATAAGTATAGCCAATGGCTCAAGTATAGTAAGGTCGAAGATGAGCTATGTTCCACGACCTGTTAGTCTCCTCCTCTGATGTACGTGAGTCTTTATGCTCTCGAATATCGATCAGATAGTACGACCCGTTGTGCAGATTCTTGCTGACCACGAAAGGCCCCTCCCAAGGTGGGGATAACTTATGCATATCAGTCTGATCTTGGATGAGCCGAAGCACCAAATCTCCTTCCTGAAAGGTTCTGGTTCTGACTCGGCGACTGTGATAACGACGAAGATCCTGCTGGTAAATCGCCGATCGGGCGGCTGCGATGTCACTCTCTTCATCCAACCGGTCCAAAGCTCTTGCCGTGCTATCTCGTTGTCCGCTTCAATATAAGCCGTTACACGAGGTGAATCATGACGGATATCACGAGGTGTATCCTGTTGATCTGTTGGGTGTTGTATTGATGCTCCCTAACACAGATGGTAATTCTTATACCCAACAACCCGGCGTTCTCTGCAAAGGAACCATGAGCCGGGGCTTGATGCCTCTCAAGATCTCTTGATTAGCTCTTTCTGCTTGACCATTGGATTGTGGATGTGCCACTGATGAAACGTCGAGCCGGATGTGCTCCCGTTTGCAGAACTCCTTCATAGCACCTTTGGACAAATTGGTACCATTATCTGTGATAATACTGTGCGGAAAGCCAAACCGGAAAATCACCTTTTTGATGAACTGAACCGCGGTGGCCGCATCAAACTTGCTAACAGGTTCTGCCTCCACCCACTTTGTAAACTTGTCAACCGCCACCAGGAGGTGGGTCTTCTTATCTTTGGACCTTTTGAAAGGCCCAACCATATCCAGCCCCCAAGTCGCAAACGGCCAAGTAATTGGAATCATTCTCAATTCTTGAGCCGGTACATGAGCACGTCTTGAAAACCTTTGGCAACCATCACATCGTCTGACCAGATCCTCCGCATCAGCATGAGCAGTTAACCAATAGAAGCCATGGCGAAACGCTTTAGCCACCAAAGACTTTGAACCGGCATGGTGACCACAATATCCTTCATGGATCTCACGCAAAATTTCATGGCCTTCTTCAGGAGACACGCAGCGTTGAAAAGCTCCTAATACACTGCAATGATGCAACTCACGGTTGATGATAGCCATGGACTTGGATCGCCGGATTATCTGCCGGGCCAGAATCTCATCCTCTGGCAACTCGCCCCGGTTCTTGTACGCCAGGTAAGGAAGCGTCCAATCTGGAATAACATGAAGAGCCGCCACCAATTGAGCCTCCGGATCAGGAATAGCCAAATCCTCTTCACCAGGGATCTTGACCGACGGGTTGTGCAGCACATCCAGAAAAACATTGGGCGGGACCGGTTTGCGCTGAGAGCCCAGCCGGCTTAAAGCGTCCGCCGCTTCATTTTTCTGTCGGTCCACGTGGTCCACCTGATAGCCTTTGAAATAACCTGCAACATCATCCACCTCCCGACGATACGCTGCCATGAGTGGGTCCTTGGAGTCCCAAGTGCCAGACACTTGCTAAGCCACAAGGTCCGAGTCACCGAAGCACTTAACTCGACTTAGATTCATCTCCTTAGCCATCCGGAGACCATGGAGCAAGGCTTCATACTCAGCTGCATTGTTAGTACAAGGGAACATTAAGCGGAGAACATAACAAAACTTATCACCTCGTGGGGAAGTTAATACGACTCCAGCCCCCGAGCCTTCCAACTGCCTGGATCCGTCAAAATGGATGGTCCAATATGTGTGATCCGGCTTTTCTTCAGGTGCTTGCATTTCCGTCCAATCATTGATGAAATAAACAAGTGCTTGAGACTTAACCGCTGTCCGAGGCACATACTTCAAACCGTACGGCCCCAGCTCTATGGCCCACTTTGCAATCCGGCCAGTTGCTTCCCGGTTCTGGATGATATCTCCCAAAGGAGCAGAACTGGCCACCGTAATTGGGTGCCCTTGGAAATATTGTTTAAGCTTCCGGCTTGCCATAAAAACTCCATACACCAGCTTCTGCCAATGCGGATACCTTTGCTTGGACTCAATTAGCACCTCGCTGATATAATAGACCGGTCGTTGAACCGGATGCTCCTTGCCTGCCTCCTCTCGCTCCACCACAATAGCCACGCTGACTGCCCGAGCATTAGAAGCAACATATAGCAGTAACGGCTCCTTGTCAATGGGAGCGGCGAGCACAGGTGGATTGGCCAACTGCCACTTTAAGTCCTCAAATGCTTCATTAGCGGCGGAGCTCCAAACAAATTGATCCGTTTTTTTCAACATCTGATACAAAGGGATTGCCTTCTCACCAAGACGACTGATAAACCGGCTTAACGCGGCAATCCGGCCTGCCAGGCGTTGAACATCGTTGATACACTTCGGTTTAGCCAGGGGGGTGATAGCCGTGATCTTCTCCGGATTAGCCTCAATTCCCCTGTTGGACACCAGAAAACCCAATAGCTTGCCCGCCGGTACACCAAAGACACACTTGTCCGGATTAAGCATCATCTTGTATGTTCTCAGGTTATCAAAGGTTTCCTTCAAATCATCAATCAGAGTCTCCTTCTCCCTGGACTTAACCACGATATCATCTATGTAAGCATGTACATTACGGCCAATCTGCTTGTGAAGACAATTTTGTACACACCGTTGGTAAGTTGCCTGGGCACTCTTGAGCCCGAAGGGCATAGACACATAGCAGAAGGCTCCAAAGGGAGTTATAAATGTTGTCTTCTCCTGGTCCTTAACTGCCATTTTGATCTGATGATAGCCAGAATACGCATCCAAAAAACTTAAACGCTCACAACCCGCCGTAGCATCAATAATTTGATCAATACGAGGGAGGGCAAAAGGATCTGCTGGACAAGCCTTATTAAGATCTGTGTAATCCACACACATGCGCCAGGTGCCATTTTTCTTGAGGACCAGCACCGGATTGGCAAGCCACTCAGGGTGAAAAATTTCAACAATAAAGCCAGCTGCTAAGAGCCTGGCTAACTCTTCTCCAATCGCCTTGCGTCTTTCTTCTTTAAACCGGCAGAGGAACTGTTTCACCGGTTTATATTTAGGATCCACATTAAGTGTGTGCTCAGTGAGTTGCCTCGGTACACCTGGCATGTCAGAGGGGTTTCCATGCAAAAATGTCCCGATTCTCACGGATGAACTCGATGAGCGCGATTTCCTATATCGGATCCAAGTTGGCACTGATGCTGAACTGCTTGGACGAATCGCCAGGTACGAAGTCAACAAGCTTAGTTTCTGCTGCCGATT
Source organism: Triticum urartu (assembly GCF_056163025.1). Classification (NCBI taxonomy): domain Eukaryota; kingdom Viridiplantae; phylum Streptophyta; class Magnoliopsida; order Poales; family Poaceae; genus Triticum; species Triticum urartu. The sequence continues at coordinate 300,680,276 of NC_141878.1, forward strand.
TGAACTTCAGGGCCGGATCATGCTCCGTAGTTGGATTCTTCAACGGAGTCATGTCCGTCGGATCAACATTTTCTTTATAGTACTTCAACTCCTCGGTGGCACAAACCGACTCTGCATAAGCCGCATCTCCTTCCTCGCATTCCAAAGCGATTTTGCGGCTTCCATGAACCGTTATTGTCCCCCTGTGACCCAGCATCTTGAGCTGCAAATACACATAACAGGGTCGTGCCATAAACTTGGCGTAAGTCGGTCGCCCAAACAGGGCGTGATATGGACTCTGGATTTTCACCACTTCAAACGTCAATGTCTCCGACCTGGAATCATGGTCATCCCCAAAGGCCACTTCCAGAGCTATCTTACCAACGGGATACGCTGATCTGCCTGGCACTACGCCGTGGAACACTGTATTAGACGGTTTGAGATTTTTATCTGTTAGTCCCATACGACGGAAGGTCTCATAATACAGGATGTTAATGCTGCTCCCTCCGTCCATGAGCACCTTGGTGAACTTATAACCTCCCATCTGAGGCGCCACCACTAGAGCCAACTGACCCGGATTATCGACCTGGGGAGGGTGATCCTCTCTGCTCCATCTGATTGGTTGTTCCGACCAACGTAGATAACGGGGTATGGCCGGTTCAACAGAGTTGACCGCCCGCCTCTGAACCTTCCGGTCTCGCTTGTCCAAGCTAGTGGTGAAGACATGGTACTGCCCACTACTCAACTGCTTTGGATTGCTCTGGTAACCTGACTGTTGCTGCTGTTGGTTGTAACCACCATGGTTGTTCTGACTATTTTGACCATTATGTCTGCCCAGATTACCATTGAATCCTGAACCGGAACTTCCTCCACCGTAACCCATCCCGGATCCTGAGCCACCGCCAGATTTGTGATCATACCAAAAATTATTAGAATTCCTGAACTCCTGCATAATAAAGCAATCCTTCCAAAGGTGGTTCGCTGGCGCCTCCTTCGTCCCATGTCTTGGACAGGGCTGGCTTAGCAGATAGTTTAGGCGGTTTGGGTTAGGGTTGGGTGCTCCATTACAATTTTTCGGTCTACCCTTGCGTCGCTGGCCATTGTCCTGTGCGTTGGTATTAGCCACAAATTCCATGTTACCATCTGCTTTACGCTTGCCTCCACCACCATTGCCTGCCCAGTGATGCTGCTGACCTTTGGAGCTGTTGTTCTTCTTCCCTTTCCCTGTCTTGTCATCATCAGATTCGGGATCCTTGGTACTATCAGAATCAGCATATTTCACCAAAGCGGCCATGAGGGTCCCCGTGTCGGTGCAATGACGCTTCATCCGTCCTAACTTCAGCTTCAGGGGCCCAAACCGGCAGTTGCCTTCTAGGGTTAATACTGCGGTGTCAGCGTTGATGCGGTCTGAGGAGTGCAACACTTGTGAAACCCGGCGCACCCAATGAGTCGTTGATTCTCCTTCCTCCTGGACGCATGCAGCTAAGTCCACTATCGACATAGGCTGTTTACAGGTATCCTTGAAATTGCTGATAAACCGGGCTCGTAATTGGGCCCATGAACTGATAGAATTAGCCGGCAAGCTTTTTAACCAAGTACGGGCCGTTCCTTCAAGCATCATGGTGAAGTATTTCGCACACGCCGCGTCATCCACATCAAGCATCTCCATGGCCATCTCATAGCTCTCCACCCATGTCTCTGGAGGTTGATCCGCCGTGTAATTTGGTACCTTGCGCGGGCCTTTGAAATCCTTGGGCAGGCGCATGTTGCGTAAAGCGGGGATAAGGCAAGGCACCCCCAAAGAACTAGAAGTAACACCAGGTTCAGTCAAGGTGGTTGGACGAACCGGCGTGAGCTGCCGAGCCTGATGCTGCGTGGTTAAGTCGGCCTCCCTGCATGCGCGGGCCCGGTCCACCACTCCCTGAGCGTTATCAGCACCACCCGCCGGGTTGTTGTCACGGGGTGCCCCACGTCGTTCATTACTCGACACTGCTGGTTCATCCATATGTCTGCTATAGCTCCGGCTTGGACGGGGGGTTGAGTGGATCCGGTCGCGGCTGTACGAGTACGCTTCCTGTTGAGCCAAAGCTGTCCTGGGAAGTTCCTTGACCCGTCGCGTCTCTACTGCCTGCGGCGAGTCACCTTCAATTGGAATGGCCTCCAGCCATGCAGCAGCGGCAACAAGATTGTCCATTGGGTTGGAGTAGTGACCCGGAGGTGTTAAAGCAGCCTGAGGTATAACGGTGTTTTGACGAGGTGGGTCCATCTGACGAGGCTGAACCGGTGCACCGGTCCCAGGGGCTTCTGCCCGGTTTCCCTCCAGCGGATTGCCAGCTCTTGGTCCTGGAGTGTTGAAAAGGTCTCTAGCCTTGAAAACCGGAGGTAAGCGGGATCGGTGCTTCCTCCTCATGACTTCATGCGACGCGCTCTGGTCCAACATAAGCCTGTAGGCCTGTGCGTCTAAAGCGGCCCGCTCTGCGGCCATCCTGGTGTCCTCAGCCGCCAGATCCGCCTTGGCCTGGGTGATCTGTTCCTTTACCTTTGCAATCTCCGTGTTGTGAACGTCCTGATCCGGCGGATTAACTTCCGCCATAAGCACAGCCAACGCATCAAATAGTTCTGATAGAACCTGAGTCGGCGGGCGCACAGGGCCTCCTGCCCCGGCAGCCGTCGCCGCTGCTGAACCGGAGATCGTTGCCGCAGCTGTCGAAGAATGAAGCGCTGCTTGTGTTCCAGACATGAATATTCCAACCCGGTTGGGCAGATCAGAGGGGTCCGGAATACTGTCGCCATCGGAACAGCTCCCAATCCGGCCATCTTGTAGCTGATAAAGAGATTCGGTTTCTCCGGTCGAAGATTCGTCACCGGAACAAACGACGGTCGCGCCGCGAAATTCCGATCCGTCCTCATAACTTCCTCCATGGATGACTCCCACGAAGGCACGCTTCATGGCCGGTTTAACCCGGGTGGATCGCGCACGCTGAGCCGTCTCGACGAGGTCGGTGCAGATGTCTGGCTCAGGGCCCGGTTCACCGATCTTGCCAATGAAAACGTGAATGCTACCAAAGGGGACCCGGTACCCATACTCAATTGAGCCGGCCTCGGGGCCCCAGCCTGCGTCGTTGATGTAGAGCTTGCCGCGATGACTCTTAGTCATCCGGCCTACAGCGTAGCCCTCGAGTCCTTCAAAGCGGCCCTCCAAGAACCAAAAACCATCGTGCAATCACCCCACGGTGGGCGCCAACTGTCATGGTTTTGTCACGGCAGATGTCCTAGAGAAAGGACTTAGTCGTGGAGCCATCGCGACAGGTTAGCTTGAAGGGGTTAAAGCGGACACAGGGACGCAAGAGAGTTTATACTAGTTCGGCCCCTTCAATGAAGGTAAAAGCCTACGTCTAGTTGTGATGGAATTGATGGGGTTTCGATGACTAGGGAGCAAACAAGCTTCACCTATGTCTCGAGTTGTTGTCTGTTGTCCTTGAACCGCCGCCGGGTCGTCCCCTTATATACACAGGTGACACCCATCGGTTCACAGAGTCCCAACACCAGTCGATATTCGTATCCGGGTTGGTCTCTCCTTATTCCTAACTTACAATGCAAGTTTATATACAAAGCCCGGTTTACAGCTACAAGTCTTGAATCGGCTACGGGCCTTAGGCCCTCATCTGCCTTCTTGGGCTTTATCACTTCTGGAACTACTGATGAAGTTGACCCGGCCCAGATAGGCCAGTTTACGCCCAGTAGTAATATCCCCAACAGATTGCATGGTTGAGATCGGAACAGCATCAATGGGATTAGCAATTGAACTGGTCAAAGGCTTCATCTTCTTCGGAGCTGAAGAATCTGAAGTAGTTAATGCTTTCCTTTTCTTCACTGTTGCATGCTCTGCAGCCTTGGTCTTCTTCACATCTGATGCAGATGGAAGGATTGGAGTTGGTGTTGGCGCAGGAGGAGCAGAGGAATCTGGTTGATTTTCTTCAGGCACAACTGATGCAGTTGCCCTGATTTCTTCAGTTTCTTCAAGCGCACCACTAGTGGATGCCCTGGCAATTTCTTCAGCGGCTGGAATGCAGTCATCGGCCCTGGAACTCACATTTTCTTCAGCAGCCTGATTTTCATCAACGGTGCTGGCATGTTCTTTAGTCGGCTGAGCAGATGCTTCAGCCTGAGGAACTTCCTATTGCGTTGGGGCTGCAACATTTGAGGTGAAGTTATCAGCAAGTCTTACAAAACGAACTTTGGCTCCAAGACAATTAGCATGGTATGCGGCAAATTCATCACTGAGTTTCTTGATCTCAGATTGAGTAGTGACAAGTTCTTCAGTTGTCATAGAGACAACGTTTTTCTTCAGATAGCGCTCCTTCTTGTACTGCGCTTTCTTGATCTTCCTGGCCTTCTCAAATTTCCACTTTTCTTCTTGAATGAAGTGAGTCAGCATGTGACTTTGTCCAGGAGTCAGCTTGAAGTCAGGCATGGGAGTGTTGGGGTCCTTGTGCCAAACATCAATGTACTCGAGGATCAACTTTGGATCCAAAAGGAGCGGCACATTTGTTCCCTTGGCTCTAGCGGCCCTGACTTGCCTGTCTCTAATGATTTCTGCAAGTTCATCATCATCAGCTTCATCTTCTTCAGACGGCACTTGGAAAGCGACTTGCTTCTTCTAAGGACTAGGGCGAGGACCTCGTCCAGCAGTTGCCTTTGTCTTCAGCAGTGAGGGTCCTGTTGAAGAATTTGGTGCAGCTGAGGAACTAGCTGAAGCTCCTGAGGCAATTGAGACGCCTATGGTCCTTTGGCACGAGGCAAGATGCACAGGTGTTGAGGACTTTGTCGGTGTGGCCGAAGACTTTGGCGGAGGAGCTGAGGACTTTTGAGGAACAAGAGCAGCATGAGGATTTTGCCGTGAGGTCTTTGAAGATTCTGGCCGTGAGGGCATTGCTGAGGAACTTGGCCTTGAGGGCACTGTTGGTGAAGCACTTGGCTTGCGTGCAGGCTTCTTTGACATAGCCTTCTTCGGCTTGACAGCAGAGGCAGCAGCAGCAGAGTCTTCATTGAATTTCCTCACTGCTTCTCTGGCTTGCTTAGCCAACTTGGCTTGGCCCATTCATCAGGATAGTCCTCACCACGCTTGAGGCTGGTGGGATCTGCTATTTGGCCAGGTGCCAATGGGGGTCTTGGGCAAGGAGGATTGAGTGTGAATTTCTTCATGTATTTGGGAGTGACATATCTGTACTCCCTCCACTCTCTAGCCCATCTCCTCTCTATCTTCTGAATGCGCACCTTGCGCTCATTCTTGGTTTCCTCAGGAGGTGTGCAGTACCCAACATATATTTCATCAGGGATCTCAAATGTTGTATTGACCTCAGGCCTCTTTCCTCCTTTCTGTGGCTTCTTACCGTCAGCCATTTTCTTCAGTTGAGGAATTTGAACAATTGAATTCTCTGAAGAAGTATGCAACTTTTCTTCGAGGAACGCTGCAAATGAGTTAAGTTGATGAGAACCTAGTGATTCAGCAGCTGACATGAGTACCTGTGAACAGAGTATAGTTGTGAGGAATTTGGAGAGTTCATATGCATTCTCAAAAGGTTTTTCAAAAAGGAACAAGTTTGAGGAATTTGACCAGATGAGTCTTAAAGAATTTCACTAAGTGTTCTTTGTCTTAGGTTCCAGAGTTGTATAGATCGAAGATCCACACAATTGAGGAATCTTGAAGAAAAATGATGCTTAGAGAAACGAATCAAGAAAGATGACTTGTGAGGTGTTTAGTGTGTGAAGATATGAAGAAAAACACCTTTGAAGATTTTGTAGATAATCATTTGAATCAACGAGGGAAGTAAAAGTAACTTTTAATTACCCTGGATGAAGAACATGACGAACAGTGAAGTGGAGAGGTGAAGTTCGTCTGTGTAGATCTTCCATGCCCTAACTCGGCGGAGGAAGACGGCTACGGCGGCGGCGGAGTGAAGATTTCCGCGGCCGGTGCTAGTACGGCGGCGACGAGGTTGAGGCAGTGAAGCTCTTCCTCACCGGCGACGATGAAGTAGCGGCGGCGCTAGGGTTTGAGAAGCTCAAGCTGGAGAGAGGTCGAGTGGAGTAAAAGAAGTGAGGAAGGGGAAGAGGGGTATTTATAGCCACGGTGAAAAACTGTTCGCCCGAAGAAATTGGACGAACGTGCCCCTGACCCTTCTCATTTGCTTGACATGTGTCACCCACGTACTTAGAAGTGGAGATCGTGTTAGATCGTGGGTGAGTGGATAAGTATATCGTGGGATGCGGAAGGTTTGAGCGGCAAAGCTGAAAATTTAGATAGAATAGGTTTTAAAGTTCCGTTCGCAATTTCTTCAGCTAACAAGGACACAGTGAAGATTTTGAACGAGTTTCAAATAGAACGCACATGAAGAATTTGTGAATAGATTGGGTTGAGTATAGCATAGAGGGGAAGGGTCCGATCACATTCACTTAGCAGAAAAATCAACTTGAAGAATTAGCAATAAGTGAATGTTGTAGAGGACAAAACTCATATATATATATATAGCCAATGAAGAAAAACGACGGAAACAGTGAAGACAATGCAAAGTTGATGAATCTGAACAACTGAGGAATTTCAACTTCTGGTGGTGGCGTGACCCACCGTATAAGAATGATGATTTTAGACACCGCGTACAATTATCGTAGGGTTCTGAGAATCAAATTCTTCGTTAATTTCATCACACTTAGAGTGTTATTCTTCATTGATTGAAGAAAAACGTTTCTTCATGTGTTGCACATCTAAGTCATCAATTTTGCATAAGTGTTAGGATGAGTGTCCTTTTCAAAGAACATTCGAAGATTCTAGGATATTTAGCTCACATCGCAACTTGCTAAATCTCTTCTCATCCAAGGGCTTTGTGAAGATATCGGCTAGTTGTTCTTCAGTCTTCACATGCTCAATAGAAATGTCGCCCTTCAACACATGATCACGAAGAAAATGATGACGAATCTTAATGTGCTTTGTCTTCGAGTGCTGAACTGGGTTGTGAGCAATCTTGATGGCACTCTCATTGTCACTGAAGAGAGGCACATTCTTCATGTTGATGCCGTAGTCCTTGAGAGTTTGCTTCATCCATAGCAATTGAGCACAACAAGAACCAGCGGCAATATACTCAGCTTCAGCAGTAGATAGTGATACGCAATTCTGTTTCTTCGAGGACCAACAGACCAAAGATCGTCCGAGGAAATGACATGTACCAGATGTTGACTTGCGGTCCACACGATCACCAGCATAGTCAGAGTCAGAATATCCAATGAGATTAAAAGCTGAGCCCTTGGGGTACCATAATCCAAGTGTTGGTGTGTGAGCTAGATATCGAAGAATATGTTTCACAGCCTTATGGTGTGATTCCTTCGGTGTAGCTTGAAATCGGGCACACATGCAAACACTAAGCATTATGTCTGGCCTAGATGCACATAAGTACAATAAAGAGCCAATCCTGGAGCGGTATACCTTATGATCAAAGTCGATACCATTTTCATCAGTGCATAGATGGCCATTTGTGGGCATAGGAATTTTGACGCCTTTGCAATCTTGCATGCCAAATTTCCTCAGTACATCCTTGAGGTATTACTCCTGAGATATGAATATGCCATTGCGTTGTTGACGTATTTGAAGACCTAAGAAGAATTTCAACTCTCCCAATATAGACATTTGATATTATTCACTCATCATATAAGCAAATTCATCACTATAACATTGGTTAGTACAGCCAAATATAATATCATCAACATATATTTGGCACACAAACAATTCACCATCATAAGATTTAGTGAAAAGAGTAGGGTCGAGTGAACCGGGTTTGAAGCCTTTCTTCATGAAGAATTCCTTCAAGGTATCATACCACGCCCGTGGGGCCTGCTTGAGGCCATAGAGGGCCTTGTTGAGTCTAAAGACCTTGTCAGGATTCTTTGGATCTTCAAAACCTGGGGGTTGAGCAACATATACTTCTTCCTCAAGCTTACCATTGAGGAATGCACTTTTCACATCCATTTGATATAAAGTGATATCATGATGGTTAGCATAAGCAAGTAGTATGCAAATAGCCTCAAGTCTAGCAACAGGTGCAAAAGTTTCATCGAAATCTATTCCTTCAACCTATGTGTAGCCTTGAGCTACGAGTCGTGCCTTTTTCCTCACCACAAGGCCATTTTCATCTTGCTTGTTGCGGTAGATCCACTTTGTGCCAATGATATTGTGCTTGCGAGGATCTGGATGTTTGACCAGTTCCCAGACATTGTTGAGCTCGAACTGATGTAATTCTTCTTGCATGGCCTGAATCCACTCAGGCTCCAGAAATGCTTCATCTACCTTAGTGGGCTCTGTGATAGAGACAAAAGCATAGTGCCCACAAAAGTTAGATAAATGTGAAGCTTTTGAGCGTGTGAGAGGACCTGGCGCTTTGATGTCATTGATGATCTTTTCAACTTGCACTTCTTTTGCAATGCGAGGATGAGCTGGTTGTCGTTGATGAATTTGATCAGCATTCTCTTCAGCACCATTTTCTTCAGTATTTTCTTCAGGTGCATTAGCTCGACATTCTTCATGTTCTGGAATGAATTCTTCAGAAGATTCTTCAGTAGGAATGACATCCTCAGTAGCTTTGAAGTTGATAGTTTCCTCAGGTGCTGGTTCATCTATCACAGTAGGTAGGTGCTCTCTTTGCGAGCCATTAGTTTCATCGAACCGCACATCTACAGTTTGAACAACCTTGTGAAGAACGTTGTTGAAGACTCTGTAGGTGTGCGAGTCCTTTCCGTAACCAAGCATAAAACCTTCATGTGCTTTCGGTGCAAATTTTGAGTTGTGATGAGGATCTCTAATCCAACATTTAGCACCGAAGACTTTGAAATAACTTACATTGGGTTTCTTATCAGTGAGGAGTTCATAGGCAGTCTTCTTGAAGAATTTGTGAAGATATACTCTGTTGATGATGTGGCATGCAGTATCAATTGCCTCAGTCCAGAAACGACGATGCGTTTTGTATTCATCAAGCATTGTGCGAGCCATCTCAGCAAGAGTCCTGTTCTTGTGCTCCACTACACCGTTCTGCTGGGGAGTATAAGGAGCAGATAACTCATGAGTAATACCAAGTTCATCAAGATAGTCATCGAGACCAGAATTCTTGAACTCAGTGCCATTGTCACTTCTGATGTGCTTGATCTTCACACCAAAGTTGGTTGAAGCCCTCGAGGAAAATAGTTTGAAGACTTCCTGCACTTCATGTTTGTAAGGAACAAGGTGTACCCATGTGTAACGAGAGTAATCGTCAACAATAACAAAGCCATATTGAGATGCTTCATTTGAAACAGCAGAATAATGATTAGGACCGAAGAGATCCATGTGAAGAAATTCAAATGGGCGAGTAGTGGTCATGATAGTCTTCGCTGGATGCTTGGCCTCTGTCATCTTCCCAGCTTCATAGGCTCCGCATAGGTGATCCTTGAGGAATTTGACATTCTCGATGCCAATGACATGCTTCTTCTTCGCAAGCGTGTGCAAATTCCTCATGCCTGCATGACCAAGTCGTTGATGCCAGAGCCAGCCTTCTGAAGCTTTTGCAAGTAGATACACGACTGGTTGTGGTCCTGTAGAGAAATCAACAATATACAGGTCTCCTCTCCTAAAGCATTCGAAGACTTTGGAATTGTCAGCTTCCATAACCACAACACAACGGTACTTGCCAAAGACAACAACCATATCAAGATCACAAAGCATTGAGACAGACATAAGGTTGTACCCTAAGCACTCAACAAGGATGACTTTGTCCATGTGTCGATCCTTTGTGATCGCAACCTTACCTAGACCCAATACCTGACTTTTGCCTTTGTCAGCAAAGATGATATGCTTCAGATGCGACGGAGATAATGGAGCATCCATCAATAGATTCTTGTCACCAGTCATGTGATTTGTACATCCACTATTGAGGACCCACTCAGTGGCTTTGGGTTCATCATCCTGCAGATGAATTAGTGCAACTTACAAACTCATATACTTCATCAGTGAAGAATATGACATCCATTCATCAGATCAATTTCATCAAGCAACAAAACAGAAAAAGCAGTATGAGGACGTGAGAAATGAAATTTCATTTCTTCATGATTAGCCCGCATCCTTTCAGGCATGCTCAGGTCTCCAGCAAATTCTTCAGACGATTTTGTACGTCTGGAGACCTGACCCTGCAGAAGAGATTAGTTATTTTTCTTCACCACCCACATCTGAAGGGGAGGCAAAGAGTTCATCATTCTGCGAGCTCCATACGAGAAGGATGGCATAGAAGCCAGTCCATTTCGTTTCACATAAGAGGGGTTAGAGTAAGCATAAGAGTAAGCAAAGAAATTCTTCGAGGACTTATGGACATAATGATTTGAAGAATAATGCACATATCCATAATCCTTAGATCTTCCCTGCGAAACAGACAGGTTAGCACGATGATGTTCATATGAGGACTTTGATCCTTTTGATGAATATGATCCATGTGAAGGGTTTGGTCCGTATGAGGACTTGGATCCATATGAAGAATTTGGTCCATATGAAGAATTTGATCTGGGGTTCCTATTCTTCACAGGTGGCGTCATGATGACATTCACCTGAAGATTTTCAAGGCATCTTTTGGGAACCCAGATTTTCTTCATTGGGGAACCATTCCTGCAGTTAGTGCCAACATATCTAGCAAATACTTCACCATTCTGATTTTTGAACAGTTTATAGTTGGAGTCAAATGACTCATCATCAGAACGAGGAGATTCACAGGCAAATCCAGATAAGTTAGATGGATCAACTGGAGGTCCCTTTGCCGCAACCCATGTAGTTTTGGGGTACTGCTCAGGCTTCTAATATGTACCATCAGCATTGAGTTTCCTCTCAAAAGCAATACCCTCTTTCCTAGGGTTCATGTTGAGGATCTGCTTTTTAAGCACATCACAAAGAGTATGATGCCCTTTGAGGCTTTTGTAGATGCCTGTCATGTACAATTCCTTCATCCCTGCATTGTCAGTGATACTAGCCATGTCCTCAGATGAGGAATTAATGATAGCAGAGGCATGTGAAGAATTTGAAACATTAGCAGCATTTGAACATTCAGGTGAAGAATTAGCAGATTCACGCTCAATGCATTTCAAACAAGGAGGAACAAATTCTTCCTGAGAAGCGCTAATTTGTTGAGCAAGTAATGAATCGCGCTCCTTCTGAAGATCTTCATAACTCACTCTTAGCTTCTCAAGATCTTGCTTTCTTTGAAGAAATTCATAAGAAAGCTTCTCATGATCGGATAAAAGAGTGTTACGTTGATCTTGAAGGGTGTCATACTTAGTATGAAGTCTCTGAAGACTTTCAGCCAAAGCTTTTGACTGATCCATTTCTTCACCCAACATAGCATCGCTCTTATTTAGCATGTAGTGAACTTTTTCCAAAGCTCTTTGTTGTTTAGTGGCAAGGGAAGCAAGTTTGACATAGCTGGGTCCAAATTCATCACCAGATTCATCATCACTAGACTCGGATAGGTAGCATTCAGTTACCTCGGCATCTTTTGCCATAAGGCATGATGCAGAAGATGATGATTCTGGTTCGAATGTCATCGCTTTGAGAGATTCCTTGAAGTCCTCAAACCAAGGATCATGATAGGTTCAATGACCTTCATAGACCTCAGAGAGACGGTCCCAGATGAGCTTCGCATGATCGAGATGCATGATATTCCTGAACTGATTTTGTGACAGACTGGAGCAGATGACATCCTTCTCCGTGAGGTTGAGAAGAGTGTCCTTGCGAACGTCATCAGCTTCCGCCATCTTGCATAGATCGGTCAGACCAATCTCAGTGACGGTCCACAGCTCGCTGTTCATCGTCATGAGGCATTTCTTCATCATGGCCTTCCACTTGGGATACTCATGACCGTCAAAGATGGGGCATGTCACTTTCTTCATACCTGCGGTCGACATAACTAAACTCCGGGCGGTTAAACCAAAATCACACAGAACAAGGGAGTACCTTGCTCTGATACCAATTGAAAGTGTGTTATATTGACTAGAGGGGGTGAATAAGCGATTTTTATGAATTCTTCACTGCAGAATTTGCCGGTGAGGAAATTCCTTAATGAAGAACTACTAGCAGCGGAATAAGTACTCTGAAGTAAACATAACTGAAGACAAGCATGGTCATCATGATGAAATGAAGACACGCACAGAGTACTGAAAGCGTAATCACAGGATAACACGGGATGAAGACAAACAGACTGAAGAAATTGAACTGAGGAAATTGAGAAAGTCATCAGTCAAAGTCTTCAAACACAGATATGAACAAGCACACAACACAGTTATGAGGAAATGAAAGAGTTGAGGAAATAGAACCAGTAAGCTTGGTGAAGACAATGATTTGGTAGACCAGTTCCAACTGATGTCTCAGTTGTACGTCTGGTTGGAGCGGCTGAGTATTTAAACTCGAGGACACACAGCCTGGGACACCCAGTCCTGAACACGCAGCTCAGGACACCAAGTCCTCACCGTATTCTCCTTGAGCTAAGGTCACACATACCTCACCCAATCACTCGTGGTAAGTCTTCATGCGACTTCCAAACCTTCACAAACTCGGTCACTCGGCGATCCACAATTCCTCTTGGATGCTCTAGACCATGACGCCTAACCGTCTGGAAGAAGCACAGTCTTCAAAGGTAACAAGCATCGGATCCATGCAGGATCAATCTCTTCAGTGATGCTCAATCACTTGGGGTTTGTAGGTGTTTGGGTTTGGGTTTTTCCTCACTTGATGATTTTCGCTCAAAGTCCTCGGAGGATGGGTTGCTCTCAAATGACAAGTGTCAGTTTCTCTCGGAGCAGCCAACTAGCTAGTGGTTGTAGGGGGCGGCTATTTATAGCCTAGGGAGCAGCCCGACATGATAAGACATAAATGCCCTTCAATGATATGACCGTTAGGTGGATAGATATTTTGGGACTGCTGGCGCATAGCACAGCAACGGTCGGAATTTTGAGTAGCAAAATCCTCAAGGCTATCATGGTCCTCACTGTGTAGGCAATCCGCACTGGCGAATTCCTAACTCCTCTGTTAGAACAAATTCCTCAGAGACCAGAAGAACTTCGTCTCTGTCGCTGAAGAATATGACTAGACTGTATGAGATTTCCAATGGCTTCACTCGAAGGGATTGGTAGGTGTAGGATTTTGAGTTGAGCATCACATGGAAATTTTTCCTTAGTATTTCCTCGACCCCCTTTAACAGTATGATGTTTCCTATGACTCAAGAAAGAGAAAAATGAAACTACGAAAACAAAAGTCTTCACGCTCCATGTTCCTCGAATGAATACCAAGTCTTCAAGGTCACACCAATTTCTTCACTTTCAAAGTCTTCAGAAAGTCTTCAGAGATCCAAAGTCTTCAGTCGAAGAACTTCATTTTTAGGGGTCGACTTTCTCTGTAAATATCAAACTCCTCATGGACTTATAGACCTTTGTACACTCACAAACGCATTAGTCCCTTAACCTATAAGTCTTCAATACACCAAAATCACTAAGGGGCACTAGATGCGCTTACATTCATAAAAAAGCATATATGCTTTTCCTGTAATATCTAGTAGAAGAACTAATTTGTATGTCTAACAGATGGACAGGACTTGGATAACTTCTGCTCAAAGATTCTCCGCTGCATATGTCGAGGGGGTTGAAAACTTCATGAACTTTATCAGAGCAGAGTACGGTGGTCCGAAATTAGATGTGCTCTGCCCGTGTAGCAGTTGTATGAATTCAGTTACAAGACCCCAGTCAACTGTGCAAAATCAGCAACACTTGTATGGGATGTCGGTCACATATACTAGGTGGGTTCATCATGGTGAAGCTTTGAACGTCAATGTTATTGACTACGTGGAAGCTGTAGATCACCATCTTGATCTGCCTGATGATCACGTGGAAGAGGAGGAGGAGGAGGTGGTGGCGGAGCCAGTGAGTTTGACCAACATTGAAACAATGCTACGAAATGCTCATGCATTCCGTGAACTTTCACCTGCATAAGAAAAACAGTGGGCCCGCATGTTGGAACAATGCAACGTGGTTGTCACCCCAGGAAATAAGCTGTCAGTATTCTTAGCTATTGTCACCTTTCTTCAGGTGAAGACATCTGAGCGGATGACCAACAAATCATTCGATGCGATGTTGGCTGCTTTCCACAAAGCTTTCCCAGATGCGTCTGAGGCTCTGTGCTGCCACACACCTACAGTAAAATGAAGAATTTCCTTCATGCAGTTGGAATTGGATATGATATGGTCCATGTTTGTAAGAATAATTGTGTCCTGTTCCAGCAGGATTATGCCAACTTACGTGAATGCCCGAAATGCAAATCATCACGATGGAAAGATGGTGATGTTGTGAAGAGGATTCCTCATAATGTTCTGAGACATTTTCCAATTACACCAAGATTGCATAGGTTGTTTCATGATGCTGAAACAAGAGAGGATGTACTGTGGCATTCTAGGAACCAGCAGTACAGATATCAGAATGTAATGAGCCATCCATCACATGGAAGTGAGTGGAAAAGCTTCAATCCGAAACACAAAAAGTTTGCTGTTGACCCAAGAAACATTACACTTGGCTTAGCTTCAGATGGATTTAACCCATTTGGCCACCAGAGCGCCACATATAGCATGTGGCCAATGCTTGTTATCCCTTAGAACATGCCTCCAAATGTCTGCACCAAAGAATCAAACTACATGATGGCCTTGCTCATCCCAGGTCCAAAAATTCCTGGAAAGGATTTTGATTTGTTCATGGAGCCTCTTGTGGAGGAACTTCAATAGCTATGGAGGGGTGTTCTCACTCAAGACCTATATAGCAGCCCACCAGCTGATTTCTTTCTACGTGCTGTTATAATTTGGTGCATGCATGATTATTCGGATTTGGGCACTATGTCAGGGCGAAAGACACATGGTTACAATGCATGTGTTCGCTATGATAGGAATCTGCTGTCATATGCAATACTTAGCAATATCTGTTACATTGGACATCGCCGTTTCCTTGCCAAGGACAAGCCGCATCCTAGAAGATATTGAAGACATGTGTTCAATGCAAAGCATGAAAACCGTGATGCGCCAAAGAGGCTCACTGCCGATGAGTTGCAAGTGGAATTAGAGAAGGTCAGGCATATTACACCAGGAAACCATCCTGGTAATGGTAGCGGGAAAAGGAAGCGTGGCAGGGCAGAAGAGAGATTATTGTTTACCCGCAGGTCCACTTTGTGGGACTTGGAGTATTGGAAAGATTTGGATGTGCGGCATAATCTTGATGTGATGCACATCGAGAAAAATATATGTGTCAGCATTATCAGCACACTTCTTAATATTGAAGGCAAGACAAAAGATACCTTAAAATCTAGGATTGATTTGACACACCTGGGTATCAGATGGGATTTGCAGGTGCAAGATGAAGGTAAACCACGGGATATGGCACCATCTGTGTACGTCTTGGACAAGGTAAAAAGAAAAGAATTCTGTGAGGTCCTGTCACGTGTGAGATTCCCACATGGATTTGCTTCCAAGCCTGAAAGGAGAGTCGGTGCAGATGGAAACAAGGTACAAGGGTTGAAAACTCATGACTGCCACGTCCTACTTCAAAGGGTTTTACCTATTATTCTTAGAGGATTGGGCCGCCCTAACTTATATAGAGCAGTTGCAGAGTTGGGACAATTCTTCAGGGAACTCTGCAGTAGAAATATCAGGATAGATGCTTTGGAGCGTCTTAGAGAAAAGATACCAACTATCCTATGCGACCTTGAGAAGATATATCCTCCAGCCTTCTTTGATTTGATGGTGCATTTGGCTGCTCATCTACCTGATGAGGCACTACTTAGAGGTCCAGTACAGTATGGCTGGATGTACCCTATTGAAAGGCGGCTAGGTACTTTCAAGGGCTATGTTAGGAACAGAGCTAGACCCGAGGGTTCCATTGCAGAGGCCTACATTGCTACAGAAGCATTGACATTCTGCTCAAAATACATTGAAACAGCTGATCACCTTAGCAAAGAGGTGGGTGAAGACAATCCCGGGCTCAACGTTTTCGATTATTCTGTTCGAGTTACAGGGAAGAGTCGACAAGAGGACAAACCTAAAGATTTGGACAAAATGGTTTGGTATGTGTTGAATAACTGTCCTGAGATACTACCTTATATCAAGTAAGCGCTAAGTACTGCAGCTTATACATCATAATCTACTAAACTTGCAGCACATTCTTATATATTTAGATGTTTGACGCGATCACTATGTTGTGCAACGTCTACAAAAAGGAGTTACTGCCACAAAATCCAAGAAACATTGTCAAACTGGTTATGGCAGGATTTGCGAAATGGTTCAAGATCCATTAATGCTTTTGAATTGCACTGTCAATTTTTTAATATATTGAGTACATAAGATAATTAGCCTGTCTATTTTCTAACCATAGGTTAAGAAGATGCGGGAGGATGGGCAGGCAGTTGATGATGCCCTTTACTCACTAGCAATGGGTCCTGATACTCGGGTAAGACAATATGAATCTTGCATTGTTGGAGATGTGCGCTACAACACCCTTGCACGAGACGAAGGCAGGAAGACACAAAACAGTGTCATCATGAGCACGGATACGTATGACAAAGAGACAACTGAAATGTATGCTAACATAACAGACATTGTTCAGTTGCAGTATATCTCCAGTTTCGAGGATCATCGGTGTGTGGTTCTGTTGTGCTGTCGTTGGTATAACCTGTTTTCCAGGATCGCAAAACCCAAAGCTGATGATTATTTCAAATCCATCAATGTCAAGGCGGCGTACCAGACCAACGAGCCTTTTATTTTGGCAAATCAAGCAACACAAATATTTTTCTTGGAAGACACATTTGCACGTAGCGATGACTGGAGAGTATTGCAAAGGTTTGAGCAGAGGAATTCGTTTAATGAAGTTGCACAACAAGATGATGCTTACACTACTCCTGATGTACAAGATAACACAGATGTTCCTAATATCTTTGAGAACCATCACGTCAATAACGCTGGAGAAAATATTGCCTATTGTGTTATGGACATACAAGAGTTAATCAAGAAGAATCCAACGTTCGAGGACGTTGAGGACGAAGAATAAGATGACACCGGGGGGAATTAAGATTCAGACTGATACACATGGCGAAGATGTTGACGCTGCTGCTGCAGATGATGATTACATTGCTTTTGTCGTATTTGCTTGTCAAAAGACGTTTTTTATCTACTATGTGAAATTGTGTTTGCTATGACAACTGAAACCTGATGAACATGTTGTTTAGTATTTTCCTGTGAGAACATCACTTGTTATGTATGCTGATTTGTGTTTGGTGATTGTATGAAGACTAAAACATGATGACATTGTTGTTTAGTTGTACTCATATTTGGCTATGAAACTTGAATTTGATGACATAGTTTGACATTGGACTGCAATTTGCTCAACGTCTTCGAATGAGAACAAAGCTGACCCGACAGGGCCTCTGCTAATTTATTTATTTATTACCAAAAGGGCCTCTGCTATTTATTTGTTTATGAGCAAAAGGGTATACCCCCTGATTTCCGTTAATAGAAATCATTAGATGTTCACAACACTATGCCAAGCCTGCTACACAGGTTTCATTCATTACTAGTTTCATCAAAGTGCTCATGTCATAGCCACTAAATACATCACGAGTGCTACATACACTGCAAATAAAGAGACAATCATCCTACAGAGCACATCGATTTTGCCCATTATCTTCACAAGCTCTTTCATCTCCTCATTGTTGTCAAGGCCGTTCAGCAGCTGTTGCTTGGCCATGATCAGAGGAACTTCATCTTTAACCTTCGGCTCTGCATCTTCCTCTTCTGCGGTTCCTTCAGTTACTTGTCCAAAACCCCAACCTGCTGGTATTGGGATTCCTTGGCTAACCAAATAATCAGCGTAGTTGCACTCCCCCACATCAGCAACTTCCCAGAAATACAAATCACATGAATCTTCCCTTTTCTGCACGAATCAAATTGGAAGATCATCAACCAAACTATTAAAAAAATCAGTAACTGAAAGCAGCAGAACAACACTTAAATATATTATTACCCTATGATTCAGGCATTTGTAGAAGACTTGGTCAGGGTTGAGGATTGTGGTTGAGACACGACGGATGACTCTGCGTGATTGGCAGCAGTGGCACCACACCAATGGCAACGGGTTGCGATGAGCAACCGGCTGCGCTGCGCATGCCGACGGGGGTGTGATGAGACCCACGGGCGATGGTACGGGTGGTGACTTGCCGCATATCTGGTTGTTGCCTGCTGAAGAGTAGGTGGATGAGCAGCCAGCGGACATGGTTGCTGTGGCCAGAGCTTCTGATGCTAGGCAGAGTAAGTAGAGAAGAGGAGAAGCGAATGTTGGATATGTCAGTTTCATTACTTGTAGAGTAGCATAGCACCATATATAATCATAGTCTAGGTTTGGATTCGAACCAGCTATAGGAGCACGTCTCTCTTTTTTCTAAAACTCAGCAATGTCTCTTTACTGGTACACTAGCTTGTTCTGTACGCCTTCTCAAGTCTTTGATTCCTCCAGCTGACATCTGGGACCCACCGGAAGGGCCTCTGTATTTCGTGAAAAAAAATGTGCCCCACGCTGACAGGTCAGACCCACCAGCTATCTTCTCACCCAAGGAAGTGCCTCCTTATTACGCACAAAAAATGAATACTCCCCCTGCCAGCTAGAACCCAGCATAGTGGGAGGCTGACTTGTGGGCCTACCAAGTTGACGGGGACAGAGGGCTTTGTCAACTTAGTCAATATGAACGATTCTAGCTCCAGTTACCGTAAGATGTTCATCCAACGGTCGTAGTGCTTCTTCAGCCTCTAGTCTTCTTGCTCCAGCTGCCTAAACTAGCGTCGGTCGTGCCTCGTGCTCCTGCCTCCCGTGGCCGGCTGCGATGCCGTGGAGGCCTCAACGCCCCCTACTACTCCCACCGCTGGCCAAGCCATCCATCTACTCACCCACACCCCCTCTTATTTTGCAGCGACGGCAGCCTCACACTGCAGCCGAACCAGTGAACCCTCTCCTCTCTGCGTGGGCATCCACTGCCGCGTCTTCCCTGGCTCCGCGTTGTCCCCATCCTAGGCCTCGCCGTCGTCCACCGCCTTGGTGCTCTCGGCGCGGCGTGGTCAATGTGGTCAACGACTAACTTCCATCGGAAGAGTACTGTATGTGGAGAGGCTGATAGGTGGGTCCACGGCCACAGCTAGGTCCATGGCCACAGCCCAGTTTTTTGTCATTTGCCAAGTAAGTCGCTTTGTCAGGCCTGTTGGGCTGCAAATCTTTCAAGACGAGGAGAGCTTCATTCGGCTGGCCAAGAAAATGGCCTATCAGTAATGAGAAATGGTATATACGTTTTTAAAACACATCAAACTGGCAATTAGTTTCAAATTTCTTTTTTTCATTTCGAGATTTTAAATTGCATTGATTTTTATGCATGGACAATTCGTTGGATTTTATATTGATATACATTTAATTTTTAAATCAGTTTGAATGTGACTCGAAATTTCGGGATTAAAAACAGTTGGGACCGCACTGAAATATGCAAACTTTCGTATAATTTTTTAACCGTGGCCACAATATGGGCTGTAATGCTAACAAAAAGAATATGTGCTACAAAAAAACCTTAAGAAATAGCAAATGGGCTGTAAATTATTAGAAATAATGGCAGATGGGTTGTATGCAGTTTTCCACGGATTTGAGGCTTTCCTAAAAAAAGGTTGACGCACAAGTAGTGACTGTTGGATGTCCATCCAACGGCCGTCGTGCTTCTTCAATCTCTGCTCTTCCTGCTCCAGCCGCTCAAACAAGCGCCGGCGGGACTGCCTGCTCCCTCCTCCCCGCGGCCGGCTATGCTGCCGCGCAGGCCTCATCGCCCCACCGTACTCCCATCGCTGGCCTAGCCATCCCTCTACTCACCCAGACCTGCTGTTATTCTCCGACGATGGCAGATGAACCAGTAAACCCTCATACAGTCGTACTCCCCTCCATGTGGGAAACAATTGCCGAGTCTTCCCTGGCTCTGTGTCGTTCCCTTCCTAGGCCTCGCCGTCGTCCACCGCCCTGGAGCTCTCGGCGCGGCCTGGTCAATGTGGTCAACGAGCGACATGCATCTGAAGTGGACTGTATGTGGAGAGGCTGACAGCTGGGTCGATGGCCGCATGCAAGGAAATGCCTCCTTATTACACACAAAATAATTATTCCTCCACCTGACATCTGGGACCCACCGAAAGGGCCTCTGTATTTCGTGAAAAAATGTTACCGCCGCTGACAGCTCGGACCCACCAGCTATATTTTCGCACGCAAGTTCCTCCTTATTACGCACAAAAAATGAATACTCCCCCTACTAGCTGGGACCTAGTATAGTGGGAGGCTGGCTTGTGGGCCTACTAAGTTGATGGGGACGGAGGGCTTTGTCAACTTAGTCAATATGCACGATTCTAGCTCCAGTGACCGTACGATGTCCATCCAACGGCCGTAGTGTGATACGTCTCCGTCGTATCTATAATTTTTGATTGTTCCATGCCAATATTATTCAACTTTCATATACTTTTTGGCAACTTTTTATATTATTTTTGGGACTAACACATTGATCCAGTGCCTAGTGCCAGTTCCTGTCTGTTGCATGTTTTTGGTTTCGCAGATTATCCATATCAAACGGAGTCCAAGCGGGATAAAACGGACAAAGCTTATTTTTGGAAAATATGGAAAATTTGGAAGGAAAATCAACGCAAACCAGTGCCCGAGGTGGTCACGAGGCAGGGGGGGCGCCCCCCCCCCCCTAGGGCGCGCCCCTACCCACGTGAGCCCACCGTAAGGCGGTTGACGCTCTTCTTTTGCCGCAAGAAAGCTAATATTCGGAAAAAATCACGGCGAAGGTTTCAGGCCAATCGGAGTTACGGATCTCCATATATATACGAAACGGTGAAACAGAGCCAGAATAGAACGCAGAAACAGAGAGAGACAGAGAGACAGATCCAATCTCGGAGGGGCTCTCGCCCCTCCCACGCCATGGAGACCATGGACCAGAGGGGAAACTCTTCTCCCATCTACGGAGGAGATCAAGGAAGAAGAAGAAGAAGGAGGGGGGCTCTCTCCCCCTCGCTTTCGGTGGCACCGGAGTGCCACCGGGGACCATCATCATCACCGCGATCTACACCAACACCTCCGCCATCTTCACCAACATCTCCATCACCTTCCCCATTCTATCTACAGCGGTCCACTCTCCTGCAACCCGTTGTACCCTCGACTTGAACATGGTGCTTTATGCTTCATATTATTATCCAATGATGTGTTGCCATCCTATGATGTCTGAGCAGATTTTCGTTGTCCTATCGGTGGTTGATGAATTGCTATGATTGATTTAATTTGCTTGTGGTTATGTTGTTGTCCTTTGGTGCCCATCATATGAGCGCGCGCGTGCATCACACCATAGGGTTAGTTGTATGTTGATAGGACTATGTATTGGAGGGCAAGAGTGACAGAAGCTTCAACCTAGCATAGAAATTGATGCATACGGGATTGAAGGGGGACCAATATATCTTAATGCTATGGTTGGGTTTTACCTTAATGAACATTAGTAGTTGCGGATGCTTGCTAATAGTTCCAATCATAAGTGCATAGAATTCCAAGTAAGGGATGACATGCTAGCAGTGGCCTCTCCCACATAATACTTGCTATCGGTCTAGTAAAGTAGTCAATTGCTTAGGGGCAATTTCACAACTCCTACCACCACTTTTCCACACTCGCTATATTTACTTTATTGTTTCTTTATCTAAACAGCCCCTACTTTTTATTTACGTACTTTTTATTATCTTGCAAACCTATCCAACAACACCTACAAAGTACTTCTAGTTTCATACTTGTTCTAGGTAAAGTGAACGTCAAGCGTCCGTAGAGTTGTATCGGTGGTCGATAGAACTTGAGGGAATATTTGTTCTACCTTTAGCTCCTCGTTGGGTTCGACACTCTTACTTATCGTAAACTTTTGCGATCCCCTATACTTGTGGGTTATCAAGACCTTTTTCTAGCGCCGTTGCCGGGGAGCAATAGCGTGGGGTGAATATTATTGTGTGTGCTTTTTTGCTTTATCACTAAGTAATTGTTATTTACTGTTCTTAGTTGTTCTCTATCTTTAGTTATGGATATGGAACACGAAATACCAAAAAAATTAGGTGCACTTGCTACTCATGGAGATGGGGAACCTCCTAAAACCCTCGATGCTGGTTATGTGAAAAATATTATGTACTACTTTAATAATCCTGAGAAAACCCCATTCAATTATGTAATGGGAGTAACGTTGGATCAACGTGAATACTTTAGGGATTACCGCTTGACACAAAAAGGGAAACTATTATGGGATCAAATTCATATATTGAAGTGGTGTGCTAGGCAACTATGCTTGAGATATGATTATACTTGTTGCTCTAGGATGAAGGCTCCACACCTCCCCTTTTCATGCCAATTTAATGATAATAAGACCTTAGCTTCTTATGCTAATGGTATATATGATTACTATGATGTGGAACAAATAGAAGAATTTGTTGCTTTTATGGGTGCTTATGAAATTGAATCTATGTTTAAAGAGTTTGAAGATTTTGATGATGCTGTTTATAGACCTGAAAATTTAGCTATCCTGAAATATTGTTATGAGAATTATGAATACAATTACGAAATTAATGTGCTTATTGAGAAAGTCTCCGCTGTCCAAGAAGAGATTAATATTTTGCAGGAATCTATGGAAGAAGAAGTTGATGAAACTGTGAGCTCATTGGATGAAAAAGATGAGGAGGAGAGCGAAGAACAAAAGGAGGAAGAGAGGATTAGCTACCAATGCCCACCTTCTAATGAGAGTAACTCTTCAACTCATACATTGTTTAATTTCCCTTCATTCTTACCGAAGGATGAATGCTATCATAATTGCTATGATCCCGTCGATTCTTTTGAAATATCCCTTTTTGATGATGGTTGCTATGCTTGTGGCCAAGATGCCAATATGAATTATGCTTATGGAGATGAACTTGTTATAGTTCCTTATGTTAAACATGAAATTGTTGCTACTGCACCCACGCATGATAGTCCTATTATCTTTTTGAATTCTCCCGACTACACTATATCGGAGAAGTTTGCACTTATTAAGGATTATATTGATGGGTTGCCTTTTACCGTTGCACATGATGATTTTGATGAATATAATATGCATGTGCTTTCTGCTCCTACTTGCAATTATTATGAGAGAGGGACTATATCTCCACCTCTCTATGTTTCCAATACGATAAAATTGCAAGAAACTGTTTATACTATGCATTGGCCTTTACTTTGTGTGCCTGAATTGTTCTTTTATGACATGCCAATGCATAGGAAGAGAGTTAGACTTCGTTGTTATATGATATATGTTACCTTGTGCTCACCACTAAATTACAAATCATTGTTAATTAAAATTGGCTTTCATATACCTTGGGATCCGGGTGGATCCATTACTTGAGCACTATATGCCTAGCTTAATGGCTTTAAAGAAAGTGCTGCCTGGGAGACAACCTAGAAGTTTTAGGGAGTCATTTATTTCTGTTGAGTGCTTTCATATAGTTTAAAAACAACAAAAATAAAGAGGGGAACCTAAAACTTTTTCAAAAAGGAAAGTGAAAGTGAGAGAGACGAGCATTGTTGATGTGGGAGCTAGCCTTGAACTTTGTTCATGCTCACGGAAACTTTGTGAATCTTGATTACAGAAACTTTTCAATAAAAATAAGTATCCCCTTGTACAATTCCATTGTATTATAAAAATAATGTGCCAAGGTTTGCCTTTAGGATGTTTACATCTGCTTGATGGTTTGTACGGTGCAGGACAGAAACTTTGGCTGTAGTGCGCCATTTTACATTTTTAGCTGGAATGTCAAATTGTTCTGATTCTTTTTGCACTGTCTTTCTATACAAATTGTTTATTTTTCCTAATTTTGGTATAATTTTTCAAGTATCAGAAGTATGGTGAATGTTCAGATTATTACAGACTGTTCTGTTTTAGACAGATTCTGTTTTTGATGCATAGTTTGCTTATTTTGATGAAACTATCAATTTATATTAGTGGATTATGTCGGCATTCTGGGAATGGGGGTCCCCAGACTTGCCTGCCTGCGGCCTGTGGAGTGGCTCAAAAGGGGGCCCAGCACGGCCCGTCTTCATCAACACAGACCCAAGACCCTCGCGAGGGGCCAACCCTCGCGGGGCGGACGACACGGAGCTTCCTCAGGCACGGCCTCATCAGGCTGGCTCGCGAGGAGGCGGAGAGATCAAGGCGGGGTACCTCACGAGGTGCCCGTGACGCAAGCCATGAAAACCAAGGGTGCCAGGCGGGCGCCAGCCCGCGCAGTGTCCTCCTTTCCTCTTTGGTGCAAAGGGAGCAAGCGCAGGCGAGAGCATCAAGCAAAGGCACCCATTTCGGTGCACCGAGACCAAGACCGGCCCAACGGCAGGAAGGAAGTCATTGTGGAGCCCAAGCTAGCGTCACCACCAGAGCCTTTGGCAGGCGAGGACCAACTTTAGTCAGGATAAGTGTACCAGATGTTCCCCTTCAAAATGGCCAATTGTTGGCGCCCTTCCCGCTCAATATTTGGGAAGAGGCCCAGGGCCTTTGCCTATAAATAGGACTATCCACCCACAGGGTAGGGGGGATCGCAATCAAGAAGGGAGAATCGGCCAACCCAGAAACAAGCTGGGATCGGATCGAGTAGCATCACAAAGAGAGAGAGAAGGGTGATTGAACTCCTCCCAGCAGTTCATCGCCCCAGCCAAGAACAGACCCTCGCGAGGCTGTTCTTCCTTGTATTGCTCATCATCATCAGCCCAAGAGGCAATCCACCACACCACACACTGGAGTAGGGTATTACACCACAACGGTGGCCCGAACCAGTATAAACCCTGTGTCTCTTGTGCTGTTCTTTCTATAGCTTAGATCTTAGCGAGGCGGAGGGGTGCAGGTAGGTAGAAGGCGAAATCTCCGCGCGCACCCCAGTGTTCGAACCTCAAGGGTCTGTCGGAACCCGAAATCCGACATTTGGCGCGCCAGGTAGGGGTGCGCCGGAATCCACCTTCTATCTCTTCGTGTCCCATCGCGTCGTCATCACCATGTCCGGCGACCAGGCGGGCAACCCAGATTCTTGGGCGGCGTGGCCCGCCGGCGCGGAGCCGCTCGCCTCGGGCGACCCCACGCCCCAGGCAGCTCATGGTCCGCAGGGCGCTGCGGGCCGCGGGCGACGCGGACAGGCTTCGACAGCTCTCACACCGCGGCAGGCACGGTCGGCAGCAAGGGCCTCCAATCACGCCGCGACCACGACACCGTACACCCGCTGGGAGCAGGCGAACTCGAGGGCCGCACTCACGGTGGCCTGAGAGCTGCTGCAGTGCAGGCTGCTGGAGGGCAGTCGCGATGTGCTACTGGAGCGGGTGGCAGAGCTCCTGGGCTTCGCTGCCTCGGGGGCTCACCCCTTCTGCACCCAGCTCCCATCTCAAGCCCAGGGCAGCCCGCGCGGGGGCTCCGCGCGCGCCCGCGGGCTCCAAGGCTACTCCAACGCCAGCGAAGCTGTCGGCATCGGACCGGCGGCGACGCTGCCCCCGCTCCTGGTCCGCGAAGAAGGACTCGACGCGACCCACGGCCCCAGTGGACGTCCGCGCTACCACCCCATGGTGGGCGCGTCAAGCAGAGCTGCGTGGCACGCGGAGCACTACGGCATGGCCTTCGGGATGACGGTGCCAGAAGAATATGTGCCCCTCATGATGGAGCAAGGACACCCTCACGAGGGCGAACAAGGCTCGCTCCTCAGCCCAAGCTGGGGGGACGAGGCGCCAGAAGCTGAGCCCTTCCAGGAGCCCCGGGACGGTCCCACTGGCCACGCTGGAGGCAACGATTATCGGGTACTGCTAATTCCTCAGGAGCAGGCATACGCTAATCATGGATCGCAGGAGGTGCAGGTCACTACAGCAAGCAGCTGCCCCACTCCCTCAGTCTCCTACCCCTCGGGAGGAGGGCGCAGGGGGCTGCAGGAGAGGGGCCGAGATCCGAAATCACCACCACGGCGTTCAGAGCAAGGTGTTCTCAGGAGGTAGGCCCTCTGCTGGGGAGGTGCCTCAGGGCCTGCCCCTGGCGGAGGACCCGTGGTCGTCGGGGGAACCGCTGGCGACTGCTCTACCCCATCGGCGGCGTCCTGGTTTCCGGTCGTCGTTGATGGCACTAGAGTGTGGCACAAGGCGGGGCCCTCGTCTGGCGATATGAAGCAAGGCCGGTACCTATGAAGAAGGCCCAGTGCCTGTGAAGCTCGCCGCCCCGTGACACTCTCACGTAATAATGAGTGGGGCTGTACATGCCCCGGAGTCTCAGGGGTGCCGGCCTCAGGCCCTGGGGCTCCCTCCCACGCCCAGTGGCAGCACTTAGCTCCGCGCTGGTGAGAAGACGTCCAAGACTAGATTAGGTGCCGGACGCGGCCTTTTTTCTGCTTTCATTGCTTTTCCCTTTGGTTGTCACTTTCCCCCGCTGGATTTAAGTTGGATTCGAATTTGAGATTTGCGTGTGTTCGGGGAAGGGGTGCTTAGTTTCGTTCGAGCAATTTCTTGCATTTTGATTACCACTTCGCCTCAGCTGCCTCCCCTCCTGAGCCCCTCGCGAGCCGGGTGAGGCCCAGCTTGCGCGCAGCCCAGACTGCCGCCGCCGCGTCCTCTCAGGAGGGTTTTTTACTGCATATCCTACGGATTCGATCAGGGAACACTCGGGACACCACAACCTCCCACAGGCTGCCTCAGGGCCCGCACGGGACAAAGGTAAATTAGCCGACCAGCGCGTCACTTAAGCCAACCACTTGGCGCGGGCGCATGGGCAATGTAACGTCTACTAATACGATGAACACAAGTTTTACATGAGGGGCTCCCCCTCAAAAATGCTCTCACAGCCATCAGGCCAAAACCTGAGTTCTATTCATGCAGGGTAAGGAAGCAGGAACAATGCACAATCAGTCGGATAAATCCCCCAATGCGTCCTCAGGAGCACCACCCGAACCGTTGCTGGCGTCGCTGGACTCGCCATCGCTGCCTGCGTCGCCGCCAGCGGTGGCAGGGCCGTTCACCACACCGCCCTCGTCGGCAGCCACGATCACGCCGTCATTGTCTGAGGCGAAGGCCCTGACAAGAGCATCCACATTGTCTTCCACCCAGTGCGCCAGGTCATCTCGAACGGCCTGGGGGACTGGGGCGATGGCGGCGTCGAAATCGAAGTGGGGATCCATGTTCCGGAGATGGCTGAAGACGCGAGAAAAGGCGCGCCCGAGCAGGGCGCGACTCCTCTCTTCCACCAACCTGTCAGCCCTGACCGACCGTACCTCCAGCTGCGTCACCACGTCGGTGAAGAACTGAAGGTTGCCGGCGTAGTTGACTGCGTGCGGCTCGCCAACAACCGCCTCACAGATGTTGCCCAAGGCTGTGTTGGCTCTCTCCCGGAGCGTGGTGAGCATGGGGCCGTGCTCATGCTCCAGGATCCGCCGCTGACGTATCTCGTCCGCATTCTGGCGTGCGACGACCTCAGCCTCCTCCACCCGCTGGCAAAGAAGGAGCACCTCGGCCTGGGAGGTGGTTGACTCCCCTTGCACTACCTCAAGGGCGACCCGAAAAGCATCGGCCCGGCGCGTCACTTCCTCCAGCTTGGCCCTCAAGGCAGCAGTCCTACCTTCAGCCTCGGCCCGGATCAACCCCAGCCTCTCCTCGAACTCGTGCTCGAGGTTCAAGCGCGCCATCGCCACCCGACGTCCGACCTCCTCCAGGACACGGGCTTCCCGTGCAGCGACATCATCCTCTGCCTGCGTCACCAAGCTCTCCCTCGTCTCCAGACGCTCGTACTCGCGGGTACGTTCAGTGGCTTCCAGCGTCAGCGCCTCGTCATGCTTCTGGAGCTCTGCTAGGTCACCAGAGGCCACCTTCATCGACACGAGGGCTGCCTCACGCAGCTCCACTTGCTCCTCCAGTGAGTGGCACCAGGCCAGGAGCTCCCGAGCCCGCTCCTCCGCCGCCTCTCGCCGCCGGTCAGCTTCTCGGGCCTCCTCAGCGGCCCAAGATCGGGCCTCCCGAGAGGCCACCAGCGACGCCTTGGCCTCTGCATCGTCAAGATCGCGTTGACGGCGCGCAAGGGCGATGGCGCCCTCCAGCTCGTGCCTCTCTGCAGCCAGGCGCAGGCCCTCGGCCTCAAGGCGCGCGTCTTCATCAGCAAGCTCCTCACCAAGCAGGCTCACCGCGTCAGCCGCCCTTCGAAGGAATCCTTGGCGAAGATTGCGACACTCCCGGGCACGCTCGGGCACGTCTTCCACACCATCATCTGCCCCAAGCAAGCGCCGGGGGCCACGAATCAGCACTCCCCCTCCGGGCAGGGGGCTGGGGGCTGGCACCCTCGTGACGGCCGGGCACGCCACGCCAGAAGCCCGGCCTGGAGCTAGCCCGTCCTCAGATGAAGAGCGCAGGGAGCGCCTCAGCCAATCGCAGTCCATGACCAGGCGAGAAGCCCACAACAGGCTGGCTATGCCACGAGAAGGCCCGCGAAGGAGGATCGTGAGGTGCGCGGGGCCACGATGCGCCTCGGGAAGGTTCGCCTCTCCGATCGCCCTCACCACAAGGGCTCTGCTACTCGGAGCGCTTGAGGACGATGGAGGGGGCGAAGCCAAGGGGGACGGCACCTCAGCCATCTCCACGAGCTCGGCTGGAAGGGGCCTGCGGAACAAGGATTAGTAAAAGCAACAGAAGGATCGGGAGCTGGGAAAGGAGAAGGCTTACTCATCAGTGGCGAAGTACTTCCTACGCTTCAGCAGGCGACAAGGGTAATCGTCACCCAGGGCCTCCCTTCTCTTTCAGAGGGCCTCAAAGTCCATGCGGAAGCGGCCCAAGAGTTGAGCGCAGGGATCAACCTGCGACGAAGACGGAGCGTCAAGGCGATCCGCGTCAGGGGCGCCTGCCTGATGCGCGCTGCCAATCGCCTTGCCAAGAGAAGAGGCTGGAGCCTCAGGGGCCTCAATCGCAGGCGCTGAGGGCAGAAGCTTGCCACCCTCAGCCTCAGTGGCACGGGCCCCAAGAGCTGCTCCCTCATGAGCATCACCCGG
The DNA here is from genome assembly GCF_056163025.1 of Triticum urartu. NCBI lineage: Eukaryota > Viridiplantae > Streptophyta > Magnoliopsida > Poales > Poaceae > Triticum > Triticum urartu. The sequence continues at coordinate 300,709,435 of NC_141878.1, forward strand.
CGCTGTCACCCCACTGGGAGCCCCCTCGGCCTCTGGCGCCTCATGCCTCCCTACTCCGCCACTTGAGGAAGAGTCGCCTTGGCCGACTGGAAGGGCAGTCACCATCACTGGGTTCTCGCGAGGCCCCTGGAGATCAGCGGGGCGCGGCCCCCACTCATCAAAGATAGGCATCTGATTCACAAAATCGCCCCTGTTCTGGCAGAGGTACAGCAAGGCCCCTCCCTGCTGGATGCTGCCAGGGTTGGGGTCCCCAGTCAGGATCAAGAGCACTGTCCTCAGCACTTCAGGCGTCAGGTCCTCTTCCTGGAGCCTCATACGATCATCACGCCCGCTGAAGGCCCACATCCGGCGGGAGTGGCGTTGGAGAGGAGCAATGCGGCGAAGCAGGAACTCCTTCACCACCTTGGGCGCTGTCACGCCAAGCGACCTCAAGAACACGAAGCGGTGCCAGATGAAGACAAGCCGGGGGCTCTCAAGCGTCTCCTGGCCCCAGCCCGAATTGGGGACAGCAGGCGAAGTCGGCTCCGATAGCAGGGGGCTGGGCACCCCTACATCCACATACAGCCACCGCTCGCGGAACCCAGCCGCAGGCGGAGGGAGCCTGAAGTTAATCCCTGAGGCCGCTGTCTCAAACGCGGCAGCGAAGCTCACGCACGCCGAGCATTGGGTAGGGTCGACAAGACGCAGAGAGAAGAAGTGGCGCAGCAAGGCAACCGAAGGAAGGATGCCCATCATTGCCTCCCAAACAAAGGCGAAGACCGAAAGAAGGGTGATGGATTCAGGACCCAGATGCATCATGTGGATCTGATAGTGGGAAAGCACGGCATTGAAGAAATCAGAAAAGGGGGGAACCAGACCCGCCCACAGGGCGTCGGCAAAATACTGGACCTCGGTGACTATCCTGTCGATGGAGAAGTGGGACACGGGCCAGGTCGTCGTCCTCCCGCATTCGTTGAAGATAGTGGCCAGAGCCGAGCTGACCTTGGCCAAGCCCTCGGCGGGGGCCGCCAACGGCGGCGAGCAAGGAGGAGGCATGGGTTTCTTCCCTGTTCCCTTCTTCATCGGAGCCATGGCGATAGGAAGGGGGGAAGGTTCGAGATTGGGTTGAAAACAGAAGCTGGAGTTCGAGCGGAGGAAGGACAGAGGGTGCTCGAGCAACAGAAAGGGGAGCGGCTGTGTACGACTATGAGTCCGCCTAGCATGGCGCAAAATAAGGGGGGGGTGGGGGAACAGTGCCACCCACGCCCAATCAACCGCCACGCGGCGCCCAAGGCCGCAGGCTGTTAGGGCCCGCGGCGCTTCGCCCTTGCCCTTTCGCCTCCCTGCACGGCCAAGTCCAGGCGCGCCTTGGGCCCGGGGGCTACTGTCGGCGTTCTACGAACGGGGGTCCCCAGACTTGCCTGCCTGCGGCCTGCGGCGTGGCTCAAAAGGGGGCCCAGCGCGGCCTGTCTTCATCAACACAGACCCAAGACCCTCGCGAGGGGCCAAGCCTCGTGGGGCGGACGACACGGAGCTTCCTCAGGCACGGCCTCATCAGGCTAGCTCGCGAGGAGGAGGAGAGATCAAGGCGGGGTACCTCACGAGGTGCCCGTGACGCAAGCCATGACGACCAATGGTGCCAGGCGGGCGCCAGCCCGCGTAGTGTCCTCCTTTCCTCTTTGGTGCAAAGGGACCAAGCGCAGGCGAGAGCATCAAGCAAAGGCACCCGTTTTGGTGCAACGAGACCAAGACCGGCCCAACGGCAGGAAGGAAGTCATTGTGGAGCCCAAGCCAGCGTCACCACCAGAGCCTTTGGTAGGCGAGGACCAACTTTAGTCAGGATAAGTGTACCAGATGTTCCCCTTCAAAATGGCCAATTGTTGGCGCCCTTCCCGCTCAATATTTGGGAAGAGGCCCAGGGCCTTTGCCTATAAATAGGACTAGCCACCCACAGGGTAGGGGGGATCGCAATCAAGAAGGGAGAATCGGCCAACCCAGAAACAAGCTGGGATCGGATCGAGTAGCATCACAGAGAGAGAGAAGGGTGATTGAACTCCTCCTAGCAGTTCATTGCCCCAGCCAAGAACAGACCCTCGCGAGGCTGTTCTTCCTTGTATTGCCATCATCATCAGCCCAAGAGGCAATCCACCACACCACACACTAGAGTAGGGTATTACACCACAACGGTGGCCCGAACCAGTATAAACCCTGTGTCTCTTGTGATGTTCTTTCTATAGCTTAGATCTTAGCGAGGCGGAGGGGTGCAGGTAGGTAGAAGGCGAAATCTCCGCGCGCACCCCAGTGTTCGAACCTCAAGGGTCTGCCGGAACCCGAAATCCGACAGATTAAGCCATGAAAAAGTTATTTTACAGTAGAAACAATGCAAAAACAAAATATGAATTGGTTTGCAACAGTACTTAGAGTAGTGATTTGCTTTATTATACTAACGGATCTTACCGAGTTTTCTGTTGAAGTTTTGTGTGGATGAAGTGTTCGATGATTGAGAAGGTCTCGATGTGAGAAGAAGGAAGAGAGGCAAGAGCTCAAGCTTGGGGATCCCCGAGGCACCCCAAGTAAATATTCAAGGAGACTCAAGCGTCTAAGCTTGGGGATGCTGGGGAGGCATCCCCTCTTTCTTCAACAAATATCGGTATGTTTTCGGATTCGTTACGTTCATGCGATATGTGCAAGTCTTGGAGCGTCTTTTGCATTTAGGTTTTTATTTTTATTTTTATGCACCATGCTAGTATGAGATAGTCCTTGGTTGGTTTATAGAATGCTCTTTGCACTTCACTTATATTTTTTGAGTATGGCTTTATAGAATGCTTCATGTGCTTCACTTATATCATTTGAAGTTTGGATCGCATGTTTCTCTTTACTTAGACAACCGCCATGTGCAGAATGCTCTTTTGCTTCACTTATATTTGTTAGAGCACGGGCATATCTTTTGTAGAAAGAATTAAACTCTCTTGCTTCACTTATATCTATTTAGAGAGATGACAAGAACTGGTCATTCACATGGTTAGTCATAAAATCCTACATAAACTTGTAGATCACTGAATATGATATGTTTGATTCCTTGCAATAGTTTTGCGATATAAAGATGGTAATATTAGAGTCATGCTAGTGGGTAGTTGTGGATTGTAGAAATACTTGTGTTGAGGTTTGTGATTCCCGTAGCATGCACGTATGGTGAACCGTTATGTAACGAAGTCGGAGCATGGTTTATTTATTGATTGTCCTCCTTATGAGTGGCGGTCGGGGACGAGCGATGGTATTTTCCTACCAATCTATCCCCCTAGGAGCATGCATGTAGTACTTTGTTCGATGACTAATAGATTTTTGCAATAAGTATGTGATTCTTTATGACTAATGTTGAGTCCATGGATTATACGCACTCTCACCCTTCCATCATTGCTAGCCTCTCTAGTACCGCGCAACTTTCGCCGGTACCATAAACCCACCATATACCTTCCTCAAAACAGCCACCATACCTACCTATCATGGCATTTCCATAGCCATTCCGAGATATATTGCCATGCAACTTTCATCATCATCATATACATGACTTGAGCATTCATTGTCATATTGCTTTGCATGATCGTAAGATAGCTAGCATGATGTTTTCATGGCTTGTCCGTTTTTTGATGTCATTGCTACGCTAGATCATTGCACATCCTGGTACACCACCGGAGGCATTCATATAGAGTCATATCTTTGTTCTATATATCGAGTTGTAAGTAAATAAAAGTGTGATGATCATCATTATTAGAGCATTGCCCCAGTGAGGAAAGGATGATGGAGACTATGATTCCCCCACAAGTCGGGATGAGACTCCGGACAAAAAAAAAGAGAAAGGCAAAAAAAGAGAAGGCCCAAAAAAAGAGAAAAAAACAAAAAACAAAAAAATGAGAGAAAAAGAGAGAAGGGGCAGTGCTACTATCCTTTTTCCACACTTGTGCTTCAAAGTAGCACCATGTTCTTCATATAGAGAGTCTCTTGAGTTATCACTTTTCATATACTAGTGGGAATTTTCATTATAGAACTTGGCTTGTATATTCCGATGATGGGCTTCCTCAAATGCCCGAGGTCTTCATGAGCAAGCAAGTTGGATGCACACCCACTTAGTTTCAGTTAGAGCTTTCATACACTTATAGCTCTAGTGCATCCATTGATGGCAATCCCTACTCACTGACATTGATATCTATTGATGGGCATCTCCATAGCCCGTTGATATGCCTACTTGATGTGAGACTATCTTCTCCTTTTTGTCTCCTCCACCATCATATTCTATTCCACCTATAGTGCTATGTCCATGGCTCACGCTCATGTATTGCGTGAAAGTTGAAAAGGTTTGAGAACGTCAAAAGTATGAAACAATTGCTTGGCTTGTCATCAGGGTTGTGCATGATTTGAATATTGTGTGTGGTGAAGATGGAGCATAGCCAGACTATATGATTTTGTAGGGATAACTTTCTTTGGCCATGTTATTTTGAAAATACATGATTGCTTTATTAGTATGCTTGAAGTATTATTGTCCTTATGTCAAATGATAGATTATTGCTTTGAATCACTCGTGCCTTAATATTCATGCCATGATTAGACATATGATCAAGATTATGCTAGGTAGCATTCCACATCAAAAATTATCTTTTTTATCATTTACCAACTCGAGGACGAGCAGGAATTAAGATTGGGGATGTTGATACGTCTCCGTCGTATCTATAATTTTTTATTGTTCCATGCCAATATTATTCAACTTTCATATACTTTTTGGCAACTTTTTATATTATTTTTGGGACTAACATATTGATCCAGTGCCCAGTGCCAGTTCCTGTCTGTTGCATGTTTTGGTTTCGCAGAATATCCACATCAAACAGAGTCCAAACGGGATAAAAACGGACGGAGCTTATTTTTGGAAAATATGGAAAATTTGGAAGGAAAATCAACGCAAACTAGTGCCCGAGGTGGTCACGAGGCAGGGGGCTCCCCCCCCCCTAGGGCGCGCCCCCGACCCTCGTGAGCCCACCGTAAGGCAGTTGACGCTCTTCTTTTGCCGCAAGAAAGCTAATATTCGGGAAAAAAAACACGGCGAAGGTTTCAGGCCAATCGGAGTTACGGATCTCCATATATATACGAAATGGTGAAACAGAGCCAGAATAGAACGCAGAGACAGAGAGAGACAGAGAGATAGATCCAGTCTCGGAGGGGATCTCGCCCCTCCCACGCCATGGAGACCATGGACCGAAGGGGAAACCCTTCTCCCATCTAGGGAGGAGATCAAGGAAGAAGAAGAAGGAGGGGGGCTCTCTCCCCCTCGCTTCCGGTGGCACCGGAGTGCCACCGGGGACCATCATCATCACCGCGATCTACATCAACACCTCCACCATCTTCGCCAACATCTCCATCACCTTCCCCCTTCTATCTACAGTGGTCCACTCTCCCGCAACCCGTTGTACCCTCTACTTGAACATGGTGGTTTGCTCCATATTATTATCCAATGATGTGTTGCCATCGTATGATGTCTGAGTAGATTTTCGTTGTCCTATCGGTGGTTGATGAATTGCTATGATTGATTTAATTTGCTTGTGGTTATGTTGTTGTCCTTTGGTGCCCATCATATGAGCACGCGCGTGGATCACACCATAGGGTTAGTTGTATGTTGATAGGACTATGTATTGGAGGGCAAGAGTGACAGAAGCTTCAACCTAGCATAGAAATTGATGCATACGGGATTGAAGGGGGACCAATATATCTTAATGCTATGGTTGGGTTTTACCTTAATGAACATTAGTAATTGCGGATGCTTGCTAATAGTTCCAATCATAAGTGCATAGAATTCCATGTAAGGGATGACATCCTAGCAGTGGCCTCTCCCACATAATACTTGCTATCGGTCTAGTAAAGTAGTCAATTGCTTACGGGAAATTTCGCAACTCCTACCACCACTTTTCCACACTCGCTATATTTACTTTACTGTTTCTTTATCTAAACAGCCCCTACTTTTTATTTACGTACTTTTTATTATCTTGCAAACCTATCCAACAACACCTACAAAGTACTTCTAGTTTCATACTTGTTCTAGGTAAAGTGAACGTCAAGCGTGCGTAGAGTTGTATCGGTGGTCGATAGAACTTGAGGGAATATTTGTTCTACCTTTAGCTCCTCATTGGGTTCAACACTCTTACTTATCGAAAGCTGTTGCGATCTCCTATACTTGTGGGTTATCATAGTGCTTCTTCAACCTCTGGTATTCTTGCTCCAGCCGCCCAAACCATGGTCGGTCGTGCCTCGTGCTCCTGCCTCCCGTGGCCGGCTGCGATGACGCGGAGGCCTCACCGCCCCCTACTACTCCCACCGCTGGCCAGGTCATCCCTCTACTCACCCACACCCCCTGTTATCCTGCGCTGACGGCAGCCTCACACCGCAGCGAACCAGTGAACCCTCGTACTCCTCTCCGCGCGGGCTTCCAGTGCCGCGTCTTCCCCGGCTCCGTGTCGTCCCCTTCCTAGGCCTCGCCGTCATCCCCTTCCTAGGCCTCGCCGTCGTCCACCGCCCTGGTGCTCTCGGCGCGGCGTGGTCAACGTGATCAAGGAACGACTTCCATCGGAAGAGTACTGTACGTGGAGAGGCTGTTAGTTGGGTACATGGTGGCCGCAAGGAAGTGCCTCCTTATTGTGCGCAAAATGATTATTCCTCCACCTGACAGCAGGGACCCACCGGATGGGCCACCGTATTTCACGAAAAAAATGTTTCCCCCTGACTGCTGGGACCCACCAGCTACATCTTCGCACACGAGGAAGTGCCTCCTTATTACGCACAAAAAAATGAATACTCCCCCTGCTAGCTGGGACCCAGTATAGTGGCAGGCTGACTTGTGGGCCTACTAAGTTGACGGGGACGGAGGGCTTTGTCAACTTAGTCAATATGCACGATTCTAGCTCCAGTGACCATACGATGTCCATCCAACGGTCGTAGTGCTTCTTCAACCTCTAGTCTTCCTGCTCCAGCCGCCCAAACCAGCGTCGGTCGTGCCTCGTGCTCCTGCCTCCCATGGCCGGCTGCGATGCGGCGGAGGCCTCACTGCCCCCTACTACTCCCACCGCTGGCCAGGCCATCCCTCTTTTCACCCACACCCCCTGTTATTCTGCGGTGACGGCAGCCTCACACCGCAGTGAACCAGTGAACCCGCATACTCCTCTACAAGTGGGCATCCACTGACGCGTCTTCCCCGGCTCCGCGTCGTCCCCTTCCTAGGCCTTGCCGTCGTCCACCGCCCTGGTGCTCTTAGCGCGGCGTGGTCAACATAGTTAAGGAACGGCTTCCATTGGACATGGACTGTACGTGGAGAAGCTGACAGCTGGGTCCACGACCGCAGCAAGGAAGTGCCTCCTTATTACGCGGAAAATAATGATTCCTCCACCTGACAGTAGGGACCCACCGGACAGGCAACCGTATTTCATGAGAAAAACATTTCCCCCCTGACTGCTGGGACCTACCAGCTACATCTTCGCACGCAAGGAAGTGCGTCTGGGCAAAAAAAAACGATTCGCCCCCCTGACTGCTGGGACCCACCAGCTACATCTTCGCACGCAAGCAAGTGCCTGACAGTCGGGACCCACCTGGTCGAAGCGTACGTAGCGTTGTCATTCTGGTCGCGAACGTGTACGTACATACTGGTCGATGTAGAGGTGCGCACGTGTCATAGTAGAGGCGCGCACATAGCATGTACACGTACGTACAGTGGCCAGTGTGCAAGAAAGAAAATACGGCCACGTATGTACATACGAGCGAGGTCTCGAATGCCTAATCGCGCATATGTATGGCCAGGGCTTGTGTACATGGCTGGGTCAGAACGGAGAAACTGCGTTGTCGTCGTGTTCATGGGGAGCCAACCAGCTGGGTCGGAACGGAATGTGTCGTCATGTTCATCGGGAGGGCTTGGACGGAACAGCCGATGGAAATGAGGCCTGGCGTACTGCGGAACGGAGGAAGCGGCCTTGTGTTTGACCGGCCACATTCAAAACAGGATCCTGTTCATCGGGAGGGGTCTGGCGTACCGCAAAACAGAGGAAACGGACCTCCTATGGTCGAAACGGGGGTCCTGCTGATCGGGAGGGGTGTGGCGTACCACAAAACAGAGGAAACAGACTTGTGTTGGAGCGCTACGGTCGAAACGGGGGTCCTGTTCATCGGGAGGGGTGTGGCGTGCCGCAAAACGGGACTCCACGGGATATTGTTCATCTCCACCGTCGACCCCCTCCAGCCTCCACGGGCTACTGTTCATCCACCGTCGACCTCCTCCAGCCTCCACCTGCGACTGTTCATCTACGGGCTCCTGTTCATCCAGCCTCCACCGCGCGCTACTCCACCGGCTACTGTTCAACCAGCCCTCTCCATGGGCTCATGTTCAACCAGCCCTCCATCGTCTACTATTCATCCAGCCCTCCACGGGGTGGTCTTGTTCATCCATCCCTCCACGGGGTCCTGTTCATCCAGCCCCAACCGGCTCGATCGATCGGGGTCCTGTTCATCCAGAGGCAACACCACGGGGTCCTGTTCATCCACCCCCATCGGGAACTGTTCATCCAACACCCCCCCAGCAATGCTCACTATTCATCCAAAGGCAGCATCGATCGGCTTCAGTTAGCAGCAGTAGCGAAGGAATCGCTCGATCGGGTTCAATTAACAGCCATCGATCGATCGCTCGGGTTCAGTAACGCGTAGCCTGCAGTGCAATCGCTCGGGTTCAGTAGGCGAACGCATCGCTCGGGTTCAGTTAGAGCCCAACGCCTCGCACCCACGCGCGTGCGTGTACGAGAGAAATGCGCAAACCTCCATGCATCGCTCGGCCCCGACCACCCACCGTAACCGGGAACACCCCGATATTTTCCTCGCCCTCGCTTCTACCACGGTTTTTTCCGTCATGGACGGCCCAAAGAATGTCATGCAGCTACGTCTCCGGCCCGCCCAGGACAAAAAGCCCATTTTCTGTCATGATTTTTTTTCATAGAAGTAGGAGCCCACCACATCTATGATGTTACCGGGTTTTGTCACAATTATCGTCATAGAAGTGTCATAAGTATGACAGAAAAATTCGTTCGGCCCAAAATGTCACGGATGTGTCTTTTTTTGTAGTGTATGTCATAGCCTGCCAGGCCACACGCTCCGCGTCTTCCTCCTTCTCCGGCAGTGTCCCATGCACCAGATATGCCTTGAATTCCTCGGTCCAGCACCCCTCCTGAGGCTCGAGCGCCAGGAGCAGGCGCGCTCCTAAGGCCGGGCCGCAAGCTGGGGCTCCCGAGGTTGGTGGTTGAGGGAGCTCTTCTCGAGGTGATGTAGTCTCCGCAGCCGCAGGGGTTGCCGAAGGCTTGAAGAGTCATTCTTCGAAGACAAAAGGTTCTTGGGGTAACCGCCTTGACGCCCTCTTGGCGATTTCATCAGCCTCCTTGTTGGTGCCGCGTGTGATGTGCTGCAGTTCTAGGCCCAAGAATTACTTCTCCATCTTACGCACCTCCGCGAGGTACGCTTCCATATGCTCGTCCCTTGGTTCGTACACCTTGTTGGAGAAGTTAACAAGGAGCTGGGAATCGCCCTTGATGGTGAGACACTTCACTCCTAAGGCCGCCGCTGCCTTGAGACCGACGATTAACCCCTCATACTCCGCAATGTTGTTGTAGAACTTCTCGCCCTGCTGGAAGCAGAGCTGCAAGGTGTAGTAGAGCTTATCTTGGGTGGGCAAGATGAGTACGGCTCCAGCCCCCGCGCCTTGGTGCGCGAAGGAGCCGTCGAAGTACATGACCCAACCATCTGGTGCTTCATTTCCTGGCAAGAGAGACGGGCTCCTGCCATTGATAACCCACAAGTATAGGGGATCGCAACAGTTTTCGAGGGTATAGTATTCAACCCAAATTTATTGATTCGACACAAGGGGAGCCAAAGAATATTCTCAAGTATTAGTAGCTGAGTTGTCAATTCAACCACACCTGGAAACTTAATATCTGCAGCAAGGTATTTAGTAGCAAAGTAATATGATAGTAGTGGTAACGGTAGCAAAAGTAATATTTTTTGTTTTATAGTGATTGTAACAGTAGCAACGGAAAAGTGAATAAGCGAAGAACAATATATGAAAAGCTTGTAGGCATTGGATCGATGATGGAGAATTATGTTGGATGCAATCGATCATGCAACAGTTATAACATAGGGTGACACAGAACTAGCTCCAGTTCATCAATATAATGTAGGCATGTATTCCGAATATGTCATACGTGCTTATGGAAAAGAACTTGCATGACATCTTTTGTCCTACCCTCCCGTGGCAGCGGGGTCCTATTGGAAACTAAGGGATATTAAGGCCTCCTTTTAATAGAGTACCGGATCAAAGCATTAACACATAGTGAATACATGAACTCCTCAAACTACGGTCATCACCGGTAATGGTCCTGATTATTGTCACTTCGGGGTTAACGGATCATAACACATAATAGGTGACTATAGACTTGCAAGATAGGATCAAGAACTCACATATATTCATGAAAACATAATAGGTTCAGATCTGAAATCATGGCACTCGGGCCCTAGTGACAAGCATTAAGCATAGCAAAGTCATAGCAACATCAATCTCAGAGCATAGTGGATACTAGGGATCAAACCCTAACAAAACTAACTCGATTACATTATAAATCTCATCCAACCCATCACCGTACAGCAAGCCTACAATGGAATTACTCACGCACGGCGGTGAGCATCATGAAATTGGTGATGGATGAAGGTTGATGATGACGATGGTGACGGATTCCCCTCTCTGGAGCCCCGAACGGACTCCAGATCAGCCCTCTGAGAGAGTTTAGGGCTTGGCGGCGGCTCCGTATCGTAAAACGTGATGAATCCTTCTCTCTAATTTTTTTCTCCCCGAAAGTGAATATATGGAGTTGGAGTTGAGGTCGGTGGAGTGTCAGGGGGCCCATGAGGCAGGGGGCGCACCCAGGGGGTAGGCGCGCCCCCACCCTCGTGGACAGGGTGTGGGCCCCATGACATGGATTTTCTTCTAGTATTTTTTATATATTCCAAAAATAATCTCTGTTGATTTTCAGGTCATTCCGAGAACTTTTAATTCTGCACAAAAATAACACCATGGCAATTCTGCTGAAAACAGCGTCAGTCCGGGTTAGTTCCATTCAGATCATGCAAGTTAGAGTCCAAAACAAGGGCAAAAGTGTTTGGAAAAGTAGATATGACTGAGACGTATCAACTCCCCCAAGCTTAAACCTTTGCTTGTCCTCAAGCAATTTAGTTGACAAACTGAAAGTGATAAAGAAAAACTTTTACAAACTCTGTTTGCTCTTGTTGTTGTAAATATGTAAAGCCAGCATTCAAGTTTTCGGCAAAGATTATGAACTAACCATATTCACAATAACATTTAGGTCTCATGTTTACTCATATCAATGGCATAATCAACTAGCGAGCAATAATAACAAATCTCGGATGACAAACTTTCTCAAAACAATCATGATATGATATAACAAGATGGTATCTCGCTAGCCCTTTCTGAGACCGCAAAACATAAATGCAAAGCACCTTTAAAGATCAAGGACTGACTAGACATTGTAATTCATGGTAAAAGAGATCCAGTCAAGTCATTCTCAATGTTAACTAATAATAATACATGCAAATGACAGCGGTGGTCTCCAACTGGTGCTTTTTAATAAGAGGATGATGACTCAACATAAAAGTAAATGGATAAGCCCTTCGTAGAGGGAAGCAGGGATTTGTAGAGCTTCCAGAGCTCGGTTTTGAAATAGAGATGAATAATATTTTGAGCGGTATACTTTCATTGTCAACATAACAACCCAGAGATCTCAATATCTTCCATGCTACACACATTATAGGCGGTTCCCAAGTAGAATGGTAAATTTTATACTCCCCCACCACCAACAAGCATCAATCCATGGCTTACCCGAAACAACAGGTGCCTCCAACTAACAACAATCCTGGGGGAGTTTTGTTTGCAATTATTTTGATTTGATTTGAGCATGGGACTGGGCATCCCGATGACCAGCCATTTTCTCATGAGTGAGGAGCAGAGTCCACTCCTCTTGAGAATAACCCGCCTAGCATGGAAGATACAGACAGTCGTAGTTGATACATGAGCTATTCGAGCATACAAAATAGAATGTTTATTTGAAGGTTTAGAGTTTGGCACATACAAATTTACTTGGAATGGCAGGTAGATACCGTATATAGGTAGGTATGGTGGACTCGTATGGAATAACGTTGGGGTTTATGGAATTGGATGCACAAGCAGTATTCCCGCTTAGTACAAGTGAAGGCTAGAAAAAGACTGGGAAGCGACCAGCTAGAGAGCGACGACAGTCATGAACATGCATTAAAATTAATCAACACCGAATGCAAGCATGAATAGGATATAATTCACCATGAACATAAATATCGTAGAGGCTATGTTAATTTCGTTTCAACTACATGCGTGAACATGTGCCAAGTCAAGCCACTCGAATCATTCAAAGGAGGATACCACCCCATCATACCTCATCACAACCATTTTAATAGCATGTTGGCACGCAAGGTAAACCATTATAAACTCCTAGCTAATTAAGCATGGCATAAGCAACTATAATCTCTAATTTTCATTGCAAACATGTTTCTTTCATAATAGGCTGAATCAGGAACGATGAACTAATCATATTCACAAAAACAAGAGAGTCGAGTTCATACCAGCTTTTCTCATGTCAATCAGTCCATCATATAATCATCATTATTGCCTTTCACTTGCACGACCGAATAGTGTGGAAAATAATAATAGTGCACGAGCATTGGACTAAGCTGGAATCTGCAAGCATTCAATTCAAGAGAGAAGACAAGGTAATATGGGCTCTTTTATAGATCAACAGTAATGCATATGAGAGCCACTCAACATTTTCATTAAGGTCTTCTCCTCTCGACCCACAAAGGAAAGAAAAGAAATAAAACTATCTACACGGAAAAGCTCCCAACAAGCAAAATAAGAACAAGAAATCTTTTTGGGTTTTATTTTAATTACTACCACTACAGGCATGGAAAGTAAACTAGCTAAAAGCTACAACTAAATTTTTTTTGGTTTTTCTTAAGGTTTTTCAAACACACAAGAAGAAAGCTTAAAAAGAAAATTAAACTAGAATGGATGATACAATGAAAAATTATGAGCACCGACAACTGACATGAGTGTGTGAACATGAATGTAATGTCGGTGAGAGATACGTACTCCCCCAAGCTTAGGCTTTTGGCCTAAGTTGGTCTATGCCCATGGATCAAAACTGTAGTTGGGGTCATACTAAGAAGGGTCCTTAGATTGCCACTAGCTAGCGATCTCCTCCGGATTCCACTGATAAACGGACTGACGGTGAGGGTCAGATGGTGGCTCGGGCTCTGCAGCTGACATCTGGCTCCGATAGGCATGAATGGCCTCCAGCGGAACAAGGTATATGCCTGAAAATATGTTAAACAAAGAGGGCACAGGCAAGTTAATGAACTCACAATATTTTTTGTTAAATATCAATTTATATTTGAGTGTCTTATTATTATCCTTAATAATAAACTCATGTGCTACCATACTCTTATAACCTAGAGCAATAGGAGGCAGCAAATTTTCCTCTTTCTCATAATGCCTGATAGGTATGTTAAAGTGTGCAGCAAGGCGTGAGGCAAAGATGCCTCCGAGGATGGGGCCCTTTGTACGGTTTAGATTTAACCGTTTAGCAACAATAGCGCCTAAACTGAAAGTAGTATCCTGAAACAAGGCATGGCGCAAAATAACAATATCAGGGGCACTAAGGTTTCCACAGTTCCCGCGACCAATTAAGCATCTACTAGCAAATATTGCGAAGTAACGTAGAACAGGAAAATGTATGCTAGTGATTCTCGCATCGGAAACTTTCCTCGTTTCCACTATAGCAATCATATCAATAAATCCCTCCACATCATTACGATGTGGTTCCTCTATGCTGCCCTCAAAGGGTATCAAACAGACCCGGCAAAAATCATAAAGTGACATCTCCTTATGCACATCATATAAATAAAATTCCACCGAAGGTGGTGATCTCCTAGCATGGAAATGAAAATTTTGCACAAAGATATTGGTGAGTAAGAGATACTGTTCACGCTGGTCGTGGAGGAAGGTGGTGAGGCCTGCATTCTCAGCCAAATAATAAAAATCTTCACGAATCCCGGCTTCTCTCAAGAACTCATCACAAGGCCATTCACACGGCCGAGCCTCCGCAGTAGGAGGGAGATTATACTTGGGCTTCTTGTTCTCTTCATCTTGCTTGTCCTTCGAGCTTCGGCTCGATGAGCCCCTCAAAAATCTCTTCATCTTTTTCTGAAAATTTCTGAAATTTTTAGTAACTTAAAATAAAAGTGCACCAAACTCAACAAAATTGATAGAACCACTCCTACAAGTGCCTAGAGGCTAAATCATGCATTAAAACTACTTTTGACCACATAAATTTGACATGCAAGCTCAAGAACAGGGTCACCTAAGTAGCAAAAATTTGCAATAAATAAAGCACTAGAACAAAACCTAATTGGACCATTGGAGGAGTCACATACCAAGAACAATCCCCCAAAGCAGTTTTGTGAGAGGAGCCTTGAGCAAGGAGATCGAAAATGGCAGCAAGATGAGCAAGAACTCGGGTTTGAGCTGGCTAGTGATTTTTTCTACAGCAAGACGAAGTGTGTGGGTGCAAGGATAAGTGGAGGGGACCCACGTGGGGTCCACGAGGCAGGGGGCGCGCCCTCCACCCTTGTGGGCACGTGGCTGTTCCCCCTGCTATGTTCTCAGTGCCAAATATTCTCAAATATTCTAGAAAAAATCAAATTTAATTTTCAGGGCATTTGGAGAACTTTTATTTTCGGGGTATTTTTTTATTGCATGGATAATTCAGAAAACAAACATAAAATACTATTTTTTTTCTTTATTTAATATAAATAATAGAAAGTAAAAGGAGGGTACAGAGAGTTGTGCTTTCTAAATTCATCCATCTCATGCTCATCAAAAGGAATCCACTAACAAGGTTGATCAAGTCTTGTTAACAAACTCATTCTGAATCGCATGAAACCGGAGAAATTTTGAATAACACTAGGTTACCTCAACGGGGATATGTACGTCCCCAACAATAAGAATATCGTATTTCTTCTTGATACTAGAAGAGGGAATTCAAAACCTCCAATGGTAATTGTAGAAATTTTTCCAATAGAATTGATACTGTGGACTTGAGGTTGTTTCCTCGGAAAGTGTACCGTATGCTCATTACCATTAACATGAAAAGTGACATTGCCTTTGTTGCAATCAATAACAGCCCCTGCAGTATTCAAAAAGGGTCTTCCAAGAATAATGGACATACTATCGTCCTCGGGAATATCAAGAATAACAAAGTCCGTTAAAATCGTAACGTTTGCAACCACAACAGGCACATCCTCACAAATATCGACAGGTATAGCAGTTGATTTATCAGCCATTTGCAAAGATATTTTAGTAGGTGTCAACTTATTCAAATCAAGTCTACGATATAAAGAGAGAGGCATAACACTAACACTGGCTCCAAGATCACATAAAGCAGTTTTAACATAGTTTCTTTTAATAGAGCATGGTATAGTTGGTACTCCTAGATCTCCTAGTTTCTTTGGTATTCCACCCTTGAAAGTGTAATTAGCAAGCATGGAAATTTCAGCTTCCGGTATCTTTCTTTTATTAGTAAC
Organism: Triticum urartu; assembly: GCF_056163025.1. Classification (NCBI taxonomy): domain Eukaryota; kingdom Viridiplantae; phylum Streptophyta; class Magnoliopsida; order Poales; family Poaceae; genus Triticum; species Triticum urartu. The sequence goes on from NC_141878.1 coordinate 300,725,164, forward strand.
AACATCCTTCATGTATTTAGCATAAGGGTTCATTTTAAGCATGTTAGTCAAACGCATAAGCAAAAAGATAGGCCTAATCATTTCAGCAAAGCGCTCAAAATCCTCATCATCCTTTTTCTTGGATGGTTTAGGAGGAAAAGGCATGGGTTTCTGAACCCATGGTTCTCTTTCTTTACCGTGCTTCCTATCAACAAAGTCTCTCTTATCATAACGTTGATTCTTTGATTGTGGGTTATCAAGATCAACAGCAGGTTCAATCTCTACATCATTGTCATTGCTAGGTTGAGCATCAACATGAACATCATCATTAACATTATCACTAGGTTCATGCTCATTACCAGATTGTGTTTCAGCATCAGAAATAGAAATATCATTGGGATTCTCAGGTGTGTCAACAACAGGTTCACTAGAAGCATGCAATGACCTATCATTTTTCTTTCTCTTCCTTTTAGAAGGTCTAGGTGCATCAACATTAGTTCTCTGAGAATCTTGCTCAATTCTCTTAGGGTGGCCCTCAGGATACAAAGGTTCCTGAGTCATTTTACCCCCTCTAGTCATAACTCTAACAGCATTATCATATTTCTTATTATTTAATTCATTGAGCAAATCATTCTGAGCTTTAAGCACTTGTTCTATTTGAGTGGTAACCATAGAAGCATGTTTACTGATAAGTTTAAGTTCACCTTTAACACTATCCATATAATCACTCAAGTGTTCAAGCATATCAGCATTGTGTTTCAATTGTCTACCAACATAAGCATTGAAGTTTTCTTGTTTAACCATAAAGTCATCAAACTCATCCAAGCATTGGCTAGCAAACTTAGTAAATGGGATTTCACATTTATCAAATCTATAGAGAGAATTTACCTTTACTACCTGTGTCAGGTTATCAAGACCATGTATTTCTTCAACGGGCGGCAAATTAAGACCATGTATTTCTTCAATAGGTGGTAAATTCTTAATATCTTCAGCTTTAATACCTTTTTATTTCATAGATTTCTTTGCCTCTTGCATATCTTCGGGACTAAGAAATAGAATACCCCTTTTCTTCGGAGTTGGCTTAGGAGTTGGTTCAGGAAGTGTCCAATTATTTTCATTACTCAACATATTATTCAATAGCAATTCGGCTTGATCAACAATTCTTTCCCTGAAAACACAACCATCACAACTATCCAGGTAGACTCTGGAAGCATCGGTTAGTCCATTATAAAAGATATCAAGTATTTCATTTTTCTTGAGAGGGTGATCAGGCAAAGCATTAAGTAATCGAAGAAGCCTCCCCCAAGCTTGTGGGAGACTCTCTTCTTCAATTTGAACAAAATTATATATTTCCCTTAAAGCAGCTTGTTTCTTATGAGCGGGGAAATATTTAGCAGAGAAGTAATAAACCATATCCTGGAGACTACGCACACAACCAGGATCAAGAGAATTAAACCATGTTTTAGCATCACCCTTTAGTGAGAACGGAAATAACCTAAGGATAAAGTAATAGTGAGTTTTCTCGTCATGAGTAAATAGGGTGGTTATATCATTTAATTTAGTAAGATGTGCCACAACAGTTTCAGATTCATAGCCATAAAAAGGATCAGATTCAACCAAAGTAATTAACTGAGGATCGACAGAGAAATCATAATCCTTATCAGTAATAAAGATAGGTGAAGTAGCAAAAGCAGGGTCATATTTCATTCTAGCATTCAAAGACTTATCTTTAAGCTTAGCTAATAGTTTCTTAAGATCAGATCTATCATTGCAAACTAAGAAGTATCTAGCAGTTTCTTCATCCATAACATAACCCTCAGGCACAACAGGTAATTCATATCTAGGGGGAGAATCTTCATCATCACTTCCATCAATATTATCAGTTTCAATAATTTCATTCTCTCTAACCCTAGCAAGTTGTTCATCAAGAAATTCACCTAGTGGCACAGTAGTATCAAGCATAGAAGTAGTTTCATCATAAGTATCATGCAAAGCAGAAGTGGCATCATCAATAACATGCAACATATCAGAATGAATAGCAGGTGTAGGCATTGCAAGTTTACTCAAAACAAAAGGTGAATCAAGTGCACAGCTAGATGGTAGTTCCTTACCTTCCCTCGTAGTTGAGGGGAAAATCTTGATTCTTTGATCTTTCAAGTTCTTCATAGTGATAAGCAGATATAAATCCCAAGTGACTCAAAGAATAGAGCTATGCTCTCCGGCAACGGTGCCAGAAAATAGTCTTGATAACCCACAAGTATAGGGGATCGCAACAGTTTTTGAGGGTAGATTATTCAACCCAAATTTATTGATTCGACACAAGGGGATCCAAAGAATATTCTCAAGTATTAGCAGCTGAGTTGTCAATTCAACCACACCTGGAAACTTAATATCTACAGCAAGGTATTTAGTAGCAAAGTAATATGATACTAGTGGTAACGGTAGCAAAAGTAATATTTTTGGTTTTATAGTGATTGTAACAGTAGCAACGGAAAAGTAAATAAGCGAAGAAAAATATATGAAAAGCTCGTAGGCATTGGATTGGTGATGGAGAATTATGTCGGATGCAATTGATACGTCTCCAACGTATCTATAATTTTTTATTGCTCCATGCTATATTATCTACTGTTTTGGGCAATATTGGGCTTTATTATCCACTTTTATATTACTTTTGGGACTAACCTATTAACCGGAGGCCCAGCCCAGATTTGCTGTTTTATGCCTATTTCAGTGTTTCGAAGAAAAGGAATATCAGACGGAGTCGAAACGGAACGAAATCAACTGGAGAAGTTATTTTGGGAAGGAAACACACCTGATGGACTTGGACCCCACGTCAGGGGAGACACGAGGTGCTCACGAGGGTGGGGGGCGCCCCCCCTAGGGCGCGCCCCCTGTCTCGTGGGACCCTCGTGGCTCCTCCGACGTCCTCCCTGCACCCATATATACCCACGTGACCTAAAACTTCCAGAACGCAAGATAGATCAGGAGTTCCGCCGCCAGAAGCCTCCATAGCCACCAAAAGTCAATCGGGACCCTGTTCCGGCACCCTTCCGGAGGGGGCAATCCCTCTCCGGTGGCCATCTTCATCATCCCGGTGCTCTCCATGACGAGGAGGGAGTAGTTCTCCCTCGGGGCTGAGGGTATGTACCAGTAGCTATGTGTTTGATCTCTTTATCTCGTGTTCTTGAGATGATACGATCTTGATGTTTAGCGAGCTTTGCTATTATATTTGGATCCTATGATGTTTCTTCCCCCCTCTTCTCTCTTGTAATGAATCGAGTTTCCCCTTTGAAGTAATCTTATCGAATTGAGTCTTTAAAGACTTGAGAACACTTGATGTATGTCTTGCCGTGGATATCTGTGGTGACAATGGGATACCACGTGCCACTTGATGTACGTTAAGGTGACCAACTTGCGGGTTTTGTGACATTGGGAACCTATGCATAGGGGTTGGCACCCGTTTTCGTTGTGATTCTCCGGTAGAAACTTTGGGGCACTCTTTCAGGTCCTTTGTGTTGGTTGAATAGATGAATCTGAGATTGTGTGATGCATATCGTATAATCATACCCACGGATACTTGAGGTGACATTGGAGTATCTAGGTGACATTAGGGTTTTGGTTGATTTGTGTCTTAAGGTGTTATTCTAGTACGAACTCTAGGGCTGTTTGTGACACTTATAGGAATAGCCCAACGGATTGATTGGAAAGAATAACTTTGAGGTGGTTTCGTACCCTACCATAATCTCTTCGTTCGTTCTCTGCTATTAGTGACTTTGGAGTGACTCTTTGTTGCATGTTGAGGGATAGTTTTATGATCCAATTATGTTAGTATTGTTGAGAGGACTTACACTAGTGAAAGTATGAACCCTAGGCCTTATTTCCACGCATTGCAATACTGTTTATGCTCACTTTTATCATTCATTACCTTGCTGTTTTTATATTTTCAGATTACAAAAACTATTGTCTACTATCCATATACCACGTGTATCACCATCTCTTCGCCGAACTAGTGCACCTATACAATTTACCATTGTATTGGGTGTGTTGGGGACACAAGAGGCTCTTTGTTATTTGGTTGCAGGGTTGCTTGAGAGAGACCATCTTCATCCTACGCCTCCTACGGATTGATAAACCTTAGGTCATCCACTTGAGGGAAATTTGCTACTGTCCTACAAACCTCTGCACTTGGAGGCCCAACAACGTCTACAAGAAGAAGGTTGTGTAGTAGACATCAAGCTCTTTTCTGGCGCCGTTGCCGGGGTGGTTAGCGCTTGAAGGTATATCTTTAGATCTTGCAATCGAGTCTTTTAGTTTCTTGTTTTATCACTAGTTTAGTTTATAAAAGAAAACTATAAAAAATGGAATTGAGTTTGTCTCATATGCTTCACCTTTTTAATATCTTTCGTGAGTATGATGGAAAGGATAATTGTGCTCAAGTGCTAGAAGAATAAATCTATAAAATGTTTGGCACTAAATATTTGAATTATGAGCATGGTTGCAATGTTGTTAGTATGAATTCCTTGAATATCCATGATGCTAATGATATGCAAAGCCACAAGCTTGGGGAAGCTATGTTTGATGAAGATGATATCTTTTGTCCCCCAAGTTTTGATGAGCAAATTTACTATGATGAAAGCATGCCTCCTATCTATGATGATTATTGTGATGACACATGTGCTTTAAATAAGAATAATAACCATGAAACTTGTCATCTTGATCTTAATTTTCAATCACATGATAGTTATTTGGTTGAGTTTGCTCCCACTATTATTCATGAGAAGAATTTTGCTTGTGCGGAGAGTAGTAAATTTTCTATGCAAGTAGATCATGAAAAGAATTATTTAGGTGCTGGTTATATTGTTGAATTCATTCATGATGCTACTGAAAATTATTATGAGGGAGTAATATATGCTTGTAGGAATTGCAATAATATCAAGTTTCCTCTCTATGTGCTTAAATTTTTAAAGTTATGCTTGTTTTACCTTCCTATGCAAGTTGATTATTGTTCCCATAAGTTGTTTGCTCACAAAATCCCTATGCATAGGAAGTGGGTTAGACTTAAATGTGCTAGTCATATTCTTCATGATGCCCTCTTTATGTTTCAATTCTTATCTTTTATGTGAGCATCATTGAAATCATCATGCCTAGCTAGGGGCGTTAAACGATAGCGCTTGTTGGGAGGCAACCCATTTTTATTTTAGTTCATTGCTTTTTGTTCCTGTTTAGTAATAAATAATTCATCTATCCTCTGTTTATATGTGGTTTTATTCTTTTAATTAGTGTTTGTGCCAAGTAGAACCTTTGGGAAGACTTGGGGAAAGTCTTGTTGATCATGCTGTAAAAAACAGAAACTTTAGCGCTCACGAGAACTGCTGCCATTTTTATTTGGAGAGTGATATTTGGTTAATTATTTTTGAATATCATTAATAGATAAATTCCTCAGGTACAGCAATTTATTTGAGAATTTTATGAGTTCCAGAAGTATACGTTTGATTCAGATTACTACAGACTGTTCTATTTTTGACAGATTCTGTTTTTCATGTGTTGTTTACTTATTTTGATGAATCTATGGCTAGTAAAATAGTTTATAAACCATAGAGAAGTTGGAATACAGTAGGTTTAACACCAATATAAATAAATAATGGGTTCATTACAGTACCTTGAAGTGGTGTTTTGTTTTCTTTCGCTAACGGAGCTTACGAGTTTTCTGTTAAGTTCTGTGTTGTGAAGTTTTCAAGTTTTGGGTAAGGATTCGATGGACTATGGAATAAGGAGTAGCAAGAGCCTAAGCTTGGGGATTCCCAAGGCAACCCAAGTTAATATTCAAGGACAACCAAGAGCCTAAGCTTGGGGATGCCCCGGAAGGCATCCCCTCTTTCGTCTTCGTTCATCGGTAACTTTACTTGGAGCTATATTTTTATTCACCACATGATATGTGTTTTGCTTGGAGCATCAATTTTTTTTTAGGATTTGCTTGCTGTTATTTAGAACAATGTTTTTCATCTTTTATTCCAATAAAAGTGGCCTTGATAGTCTTTACTATGCCTATATTACAAGTATACATGTTGCTGTTTGAAAACAGAAAGTTTACCGCTGTTGCAATAATTCCCTAGAAAAGTCAGAATGTGATAAAATGTTGAAACCTTTTTCATATTAAGATCTGATAAATTTACTACAGTGGGAATTTTCTTTCATAATTTTTGGAGCTAGGGAAGTATGGATGTTGCAGCATTCTGTACAGACTATCCTGTTTAGGCAGATTGCTGTTATGATTGCATTGTTTGCATATGTTTGCTTCTTTGATGATTTTATTTGAGGGTAGGACTATTAAATATGCAGAGGCATTTAGTACGCAATGTTGAATAATAATTTTAGTGATTTGCTACAGTAGAGTATGATACGGTTTTTGCAATGGTTTATACTAACTTATCTCACGAGTCCTTGTTGAGTTTTGTGTGGATGAAGCTTTTGAGATTTAGGGAGACCGTGATATGAGCGGAATTAAGGAGACACAAAAGCTCAAGCTTGGGGATGCCCAAGTCACCCCAAGATAATATTTCAAGAAGTCTCAAGCGTCTAAGCTTGGGGATGCCCCGGTTGGCATCCCACCTTTCTTCTTCAACAATTATCGGTTAGTATCGGTTGATCCTAAGTTTTTGCTTCTTCACATGATGTTTGCTATTCTTAGATGTCATTTTATTTTGCTTTTCTTGCTGTTTGAATAGAGTACCAAGATCTGAAATTATTAGATGTTAGAGAGTCTTCACATGGTTGCATAATTATTCGACTACTCATTGATCTTCACTTATATCTTTCGGGGTAGTTTGTCATTTGCTCTAGTGCTTCACTTATATCTTTTAGAGCATGGTCGTAGTTTTATTTTGAAGAAATAGATGAACTCTCATAATTCACTTAGATTATTTTGAGAGTCTTAAATAGCATGGTAATTTGCTTAAAATCCTAATATGCTAGGTATACAAGATTAATAATAAAATTCTCTTATGAGTGTGTTGAATACTAAGAGAAGTTTGATACTTGATGATTGTTTTGAGATATGAGGATGGTAATATTAGAGTCATGCTAGTTGAGTAGTTCTGAATTTGCGAAATACTTGTGTTGAAGTTTGTGATTCCCGTAGCATGCACGTATGGTGAACCGTTATGTGATGAAGTCGGAGCATGATTTATTTATTGATTGCCTTCCTTATGAGTGGCGGTCGGGGACGAGCGATGGTCTTTTCCTACCAATCTATCCCCCTAGGAGCATGCGCGTAGTACTTTGTTTCGATAACTAATAGATTTTTGCAATAAGTATGTGAGTTCTTTATGACTAATGTTGAGTCCATGGATTATACGCACTCTCACCCTTCCACCATTGCTAGCCTCTCTAGTACCGCGCAACTTTCACCGGTACCATAAACCCACCATATACCTTCCTCAAAACAGCCACCATACCTACCTATTATGGCATTTCCATAGCCATTCCGAGATATATTGCCATGCAACTTTCCACCATTCCATTTATGACACAGTCCATCATTGTCATATTGCTTAGCATGATCATGTAGTTGACATCGTATTTGTGCCAAAGCCACCATTCATAATTCTTTCATACTTGTCACTCATGAGTCATTGCATATCCCGGTACACCGCCGGAGGCATTCATATAGAGTCATATCTTGTTCTAAGTATCAAGTTGTAATTCTTGAGTTGTAAGTAAATAAAAGTGTGATGATCATCATTATTAGAGCATTGTCCCAGTGAGGAAAGGATGATGGAGACTATGATTCCCCCACAAGTCGGGATGAGACTCCGGACGAAAAATAAATAAAAGAGGCCAAAGAAGCCCAAAAAAGAGAAAGAAAAGAGGCCATAAAAAGAGAAAAGGCCCAAATAAAAATAAAAAAATGAGAGAAAAAGAGAGAAGGGACAATGTTACTATCCTTTTACCACACTTGTGCTTCAAAGTAGCACCATGATCTTCATGATAGAGAGTCTCCTATGTTGTCACTTTCATATACTAGTGGGAATCTTTCATTATAGAACTTGGCTTGCATATTCCAATGATGGGCTTCCTCAAAATGCCCTAGGTCTTCGTGAGCAAGCGAGTTGGATGCACACCCACTAGTTTCTTTTTTTGAGCTTTCATACACTTATAGCTCTAGTGCATCCGTTGCATGGCAATCCCTACTCACTCACATTGATATCTATTGATGGGCATCTCCATAGCCCGTTGATACGCCTAGTTGATGTGAGACTATCTTCTCCCTTTTGTCTTCTCCGCAACCACCATTCTATTCCACCTATAGTGCTATGTCCATGGCTCACGCTCATGTATTGCATGAAGATTGAAAAAGTTTGAGAACATCAAAAGTATGAAACAATTGCTTGGCTTGTCATCGAGGTTGTGCATGATTTAAATACTTTGTGTGGTGAAGATAGAGCATAGCCAGACTATATGATTTTGTAGGGGTAACTTCCTTTGGCCATGTTATTTTGAGAAGACATGATTGCTTAGTTAGTATGCTTGAAGTATTATTATTTTTATGTCAATATGAACTTTTGTCTTGAATCTTTCAGATCTGAATATTCATACCACAATTAAGAAGAATTACACTGAAATTATGCCAAGTAGCACTCCGCATCAAAAATTCTGTTTTTATCATTTACCTACTCGAGGATGAGCAGGAATTAAGCTTGGGGATGCTTGATACGTCTCCAACGTATCTATAATTTTTGATTGCTCCATGCTATATTATCTACTGTTTTGGGCAATATTGGGCTTTATTATCCACTTTTATATTACTTTTGGGACTAACCTATTAACCGGAGGCCCAGCCCAGATTTGCTGTTTTATGCCTATTGCAGTGTTTCGAAGAAAAGGAATATCAGACGGAGTCGAAACGGAACGAAATCAACTAGAGAAGTTATTTTTGGAAGGAAACACACCTGGTGGACTTGGACCCCACGTCAAGGGCGACACGAGGTGCTCACGAGAGTGGGGGCGCCCCCCTAGGGCGCGCCCCCCTGTCTCGTGGGACCCCCGTGGCTCCTCCGACGTCCTCCCTGCACCCATATATACCCCCGTGACCTAAAACTTCCAGAACGAAAGATAGATCGGGAGTTCCGCCGCCAGAAGCCTCCGTAGCCACCAAAGGTCAATCGGGACCCTGTTCCGGCACCCTGCCGGAGGGGGCAATCCCTCTCCGGTGGCCATCTTCATCATCCCGGTGCTCTCCATGACGAGGAGGGAGTAGTTCTCCCTCGGGGCTGAGAGTATGTACCAGTAGCTATGTGTTTGATCCCTCTCTCTCGTGTTCTTGAGATGATACGATCTTGATGTATCGCGAGCTTTGCTATTATATTTGGATCCTATGATGCTTCTTCCCCCCTCTTCTCTCTTGTAATGAATCGAGTTTCCCCTTTGAAGTAATCTTATCGGATTGAGTCTTTAAAGACTTGAGAACACTTGATGTATGTCTTGCCGTGGATATCTGTGGTGACAATGGGATACCACGTGCCACTTGATGTACGTTAAGGTGACCAACTTGCGGGTTTCGTGACATTGGGAACCTATGCATAGGGGTTGGCACACGTTTTCGTCGTGATTCTCCGGTAGAAACTTTGGGGCACTCTTTGAGGTCCTTTGTGTTGGTTGAATAGATGAATCTGAGATTGTGTGATGCATATCGTATAATCATACCCACGGATACTTGAGGTGACATTGGAGTATCTAGGTGACATTAGGTTTTTGGTTGATTTCTGTCTTAAGGTGTTATTCTAGTACGAACTCTAGGGCTGTTTGTGACACTTATAGGAATAGCCCAACGGATTGATTGGAAAGAATAACTTTGAGGTGGTTTCGTACCCTACCATAATCTCTTTGTTTGTTCTCCGCTATTAGTGACTTTGGAGTGACTCTTTCTTGCATGTTGAGGGATAGTTTTATGATCCAATTATGTTAGTATTGTTGAGAGGACTTACACTAGTGAAAGTATGAACCCTAGGCCTTATTTCCACGCATTGCACTACCGTTTACGCTCACTTTTATCATTCGTTACCCTGCTGTTTTTATATTTTCAGATTACAAAAACTATTATCTACTATCCATATACCACTTGTATCACCATCTCTTCGCCGAACTAGTGCACCTATACAATTTACCATTGTATTGGGTGTGTTGGGGACACAAGAGACTCTTTGTTATTTGGTTGTAGGGTTGCTTGAGAGAGACCATCTTCATCCTGCGCCTCCTACGGATTGATAAACCTTAGGTCATCCACTTGAGGGAAATTTGCTACTGTCCTACAAACCTCTGCACTTGGAGGCCCAACAACGTCTACAAGAAGAAGGTTGTGTAGTAGACATCAGCAACCGATCATGCAACAGTTATAACATAGGGTGACACAGAACTAGCTCCAGTTCATCAATATAATGTAGGCATGTATTCTGAATATAGTCATACGTGCTTATGGAAAAGAACTTGCATGACACCTTTTGTCCTGGGTCCTAGTGGAAACTAAGGGATATTAAGGCCTCCTTTTAATAGAGTACCGGATCAAAGCATTAACACATAGTGAATACATGAACTCCTCAAACTACGATCGTCACCGGTAATGGTCCCGATTATTGTCACTTCGGGGTTAGCGGATCCTAACACATAATAGGTGACTACAGACTTGCAAGATAGGATCAAGAACTCGCATATATTCATGAAAACATAATAGTTTCAGATCTGAAATCATGGCACTCGGGCCCTAGTGACAAGCATTAAGCATAGCAAAGTCATAGCAACATCAATCTCAGAACATAGTAGATACTAGGGATCAAACCCTAACAAAACTAACTCGATTACATTATAAATCACATCCAACCCATCACCGTCCAGCAAGCGTACGATGGAATTACTCATGCACGGCGGTGAGCATCATGAAATTGGTGATGGAGGAAGGTTGATGATGACGATGGCGACGGATTCCCCTCTCCGGAGCCCCGAACGGACTCCAGATCAGACCACCCGAGAGTGTTTAGGGCTTGGTGGCGGCTCCATATTGTAAAACGCGATGAATCCTTCTCTCTGATTTTTTTTCTCCCCAAAAGTGAATATATGGAGTTGGAGTTGAGGTCGGTGGAGCGTCAGGGGGCCCACGAGGCAGGGGGGGCGCGTCTAGGGGGTAGGCGCGCCCGCCACCCTCGTGGACAGGGTGTGGGCCCCTGACGTGGATTCTTCTTCCAGTATTTTTTATATATTCCAAAAATAATCTCCATTGATTTTCATGTCATTCTGAGAACTTTTAATTCTGCACAAAAATAACACCATGGCAATTCTGCTGAAAGCAACATTAGTCTGGGTTAGTTCCATTCAAATCATGCAAGTTAGATTCCAAAACAAGGGCAAAAGTGTTTAGAAAAGTAGATACGACGAAGACGTACCAGCCATCTTCAGGTTCCGGGACGTCGGTCCATTCGGCCACGAAGTCGGCCAGGGCGGCCCCCTTGATGACCCTGGTTGTGCTGAACTCGGGCTGAAATGCCTGAAGTTCGATATTCCACTAGGCGATCCTTCCCGTGGCATTAGGGCTCCAGAGCACCCTCTCTAGTGGGTAAGCCGAGATGACTTTGATCGGGTGGCCTTGGAAGTAATGGCGCAGCTTACGTGAGGCCACCAGGAGCGCGAGCAGAAGCTTCTACGGCATGGGGTATCGCGCCCTTGCATCCCGCAGCACCGTGCTGATGAAGTACACTGGGTGCTTGACGAGGGCGGAAGCGTCGATGGAGCCTGTGCTTGCCGGAGGTCGGGGCATCTCCTGAGGTGATGGGACCTCAGGAGCCTGGTCTTTCATTAGGGCCTCTGCAGGCCCGAGGATGCCGCCATGACGGGCCTGGTCATTTGTTGACGTTGTCGCAGTCTTCGCGGTATCCTCCTGGTGCCGTACCGCCCCAGCTGGAGGTGCGGTACGGCGCGGCAGGCCCTTGGCCTGGCGCTCTTTCTGGATCGCCACCAGTGCCGCGCTGGCGGAGTAAGAAGTGGCGGCAAGGTAAAGCACCAGGGGCTTGAGGGGGCGGGGCGCCACCATCACCGGAGGGCTGGTCAGGTATCTCTTGAGGTCTTGAAACGCCAGGTCAGCCTCCGGGGTCCACTCGAACGGGCTCTTCTTCTTCATCAGCTTGAAGAACGACAAGGCGCGCTCCCCCAGCTTGGAGATGAAGCGCCCTAGCGAGGTCATGCAGCCCGCAAGCTTCTGCATTTCCTTGAGAGTTTGTGGTGGGATCATGTCCTCTATCGCCTTGACCTTCTCCGGGTTAGCCTCAATCCCCCTATGGGACACGAGGAAGCCCAGTAGTTTGCCGAAGGGTACACCGAACACACACTTCTCCGGGTTGAGTCGCAGGTCCACCTGGCGCAGGCTTGTGAAGGTTTCCTCCAGATCCTAAATCAAAGTTCTTGCCTCTCGAGATTTTACCATGATGTCCTCGACGTAGGCTTCAGCGTTTCTCCTGAGTTGCTGACCTAGGGTGATGTGCATCAGCCGTTGGAAGGTCGCTCCTGCGTTGCGCGGCCCGAATGGCATGCAAGTGTAGTAGTACACCCCGCACAGGGTCAGGAAGGCCATCTTCTCCACATCCTCCACTGCCATCGTGATCTGGTGGTAGCCCGAGAACGCGTCTAGGAAACACAGCAGATCGCACTCGGCGGTGGAGTCGACAATCTGGTCGATGCGCGGAAGTGGGAACGGGTCTTGGGGGCAGGCCTTGTTGAGGTTGGTGAAGTCAACACACATGCGCTCCTTTCCGCCTTTCTTTGGCACGACAACGGGGTTCGCCGGCCACTCCGGGTACCGGACCTCGCGAATGACGCCTGCTGCTTCCAGCTTGCACGTCTCCTAGATTATGAAGGACTGGTTCTCCATGGACTGCCGCCACTCCTTCTGCTTCACAGGCGCACATTGGGGCACACCCTTAGGTCATGCTCGATCACCCCCCTCGGGACCCCTACTAGCTGCTTGGGTTCCCAGGCGAATACCTCCTTGTTCGCGTGTAGGAACCTCACCAATGCCTCCTCTTGAGCTGGGTCGAGGTTGGCGCCTATGGTGAAGGTGGCTCCTGAGGGCCCACCTTCCTTGACCGGTACTTGCTTCATCTTGGCCCGATCTTGAGTGAATAGCTGCTTATTTTTTGCTGGTGCGGCCTCCTTGGCTCCGGGAGTGGCCTCGTTTGCCGGGCATGCCGCCGCGGCGGCCCTGAAGGCAAGCTTGAGTGCCGTCAGAGCCTCCTTGGTATCTCCAGCCATGATGAGGGCGCCATTGCTCCCTGGCATCTTCATGAGGTTATAAGCAGGATGGGTAGCCGCCATGAACCTGGCCAAGGCCGGGTACCCGAGGATGGCCTTGTACGGGAGGCTGATACGGGCGATGTCGAAGTCGATAAGCTCAGTGCGGTAGTTGTCGCGGGTGCCGAAGGTCACAGGAATGCGGATCTGCCCCAGGGGGCTGGTGGAGCTGCTGCCAACCCCAGAGAAAGACTTGGTGGGGCAGAGCCGTTCATGTGGCACATGGAGCAAGACGAAAGTTTCCACGGAGAGTACATTGAGGCCGACCCCGCCATCGATGAGGGTCTTGGTGACGGCTACGTTGCAGATGGTGGGCGTGCAGAGCATTGGGAGCACGCCCGAGCTAGTGGTGGCGATGGGGTGGTCCCCCGAGTCGAAGGTGAGGTCAGCCTTGGGCGCCGCCCAACCTGGGGGAGCTCCCTGCTGCGTGGAGGCGGCACCGATCTGGCGGAAGAACTGCCTGGTGTGGTGGTCCGAGGGCGGTGCTTGTGAGCCGCCGAGGAGGGCTGTGGCGGCGATGGGTGCTGGTGCCGCAAAGCGTGCGACGAAGAGTCCGCGTAGCTCCTCCCAAGACGCCACTGAGGATTCTGGGAGGGTGAGTAGCCAGGCACGTGGCACGCCAGTGAGGGCCATGGGGTACCATTTGGCCATGACCTTGTCGTTGCCTCCAGCTGCCAGGACAGCCTCCTCGTACGCTAGCAGGAAGGCGGACGGATCTGCCGCGCCGTCGTAGCGAGGCGGCATCTCTGGCTTGAACTTGCGCGGCCACTACACCCGCCGCAGGGCGGGGGTGAAAGCTCTCGGCCCCCTAGCGCCGTCGTGGGTGCTCGTTGTCTCAGCTGGAAGGGCAACGTTTGCCATGGGGATAGGGTGTGGAGACGGCGGAGCGCGGGTCGACGGGAGGAAAGCTTCGGCACACCCCTACCTAGCGCGCTAAATGTCGGATTTCGGGTTCCGGCAAAACCCTTGAGGTTCGAGCACTGGGGTGCGCACGAAGATCTTTCCTTCCCCCTCACGCCCTCTCAACGATCTAAAAACCTAGCTCGCCAAACTCGAAGAACAAGGGACACAAGAGTTTATACTGGTTCGGGCCACCGATGCGGTGTAATACCCTACTCCAGTGTGGTGTGGTGGATTGCCTTGTAGGCTGAGGATGAACAAGTACAAGGGAAGAACAGCCTCCTGGGGAGAGGTGTTCTTGAGCTCGATGAGCTTGTGCGTATAAGGGTGGAATGGATCTCTCCCCCACCTATGGTGATGGCTAGTCCTATTTATAGAGGCCCTGGCCCTCTTCCCAAATATTAGGCGGGAAGGGATCTCACAACGGCCAATTTGAAGGGGGACAGCTAGTACAAGCTATCCTAACAAAAGGTGGTCTTCGCCTGCCAAAGGCTCTAGTGGTGACACCGTCGTGGGCTCCACGATGACCTTCATCCTGCCGTCCTGCTGGTCTTGGTCTTGTTGCACCGATATGGAAACCTTTGCCTGATGCCTCGGGACTCCTCTCCTACGCCTGCTCCTTTAGCACCAAAGAGACAACTGGTGCTCTGCGCCCGCTGGCGCCTGCCTGGCCTTGGTCGTCATGGCTCACGTCACGGGAACCTCACGAGGTGCCCCTCTCCTTGATCTCTCCGCTCCTCGTGAGCCAGCCTAGCAAGGCTGCCCCTGAGGAGGTCTTGTGTCGTCCGCCTCGCGAGGCTTCGCCCCTCGCAAGGGTCTTGGGTGTTTTGCTAGTGAAGATGGGCCGTACCAGGCCGCTGGAGGAGCCACGCTATGGGCCGCAGGCAGACAAGTCTGGGACCCCCATTCCCAGAACACCGACAATGGTCGTGCGCATGGTACACGGCCATGCGCACGGGGTGCTACAGCGTCAGCTCCCTGGGTAGCCCGTGCGCACGGGGTCTTGAGGCTCGTGGGCATGGGGTCGCCTGGGAGGTGCAGTCTTGCTCCTCTTGGCTTCCTTCTTCTTCCTCGATGCCTTGGGGTGCTTCTCCTCCTCCTTTGGGGCATCCCTTAGCTGCTTGGTGGCGGCGGTCTTCATACCTAATGACACATAGCATGTTTTGGTGAGATAGCAACCAAGTCCCATTCATGTCCATATCTTTCTCAAGTAGGAGTGAGTTCACCTTGGTTTCCATTGCGCGTGCTCGAGCTCTTGTCATGGGCCCACATGGTGCTTGATGAGTTTGTGTAGCGTCCATGGGGATGATGGAAGGATGCTCCGCATCATCTCCCCTCCCCACTTGGGTGAGATCTATCCTCGGATCGTGATCTTCCTCACCATGGTATGGGGTCAAGTCCTTGGCGTTGAATGTGCCGCTTACATTATACTAGTCACGTGGGATGTCGATCTTGTAGGAGTTGTCATTGTATCATGCTAGCACCTTGAAGGGTCCAACGGCTCATGGTAGTAGCTTGGATTTGCACTCGTTGGGGAAGCGGTCCTTGTGGAAATGAAGCCATATGAGGAACACCATTGGTGTCTTGTTGATGTTGAGCTTCATGGCGAGGCGTTGTACTTAACGCTCGATCATGGCCCTTGTATCTTCATGCACCTTCTTGTGATAACTTTCTCTTTCACTTGCGTCCATGTTTGCTCGTTCTTGAAGTGGAAGCAGTAGGATGTCCAATGGGGACAATGAGTTGAAGTCATAGACGACCTGGAAGGGGGACTTGCCGGTACTAGAGTGTCTTGCTCGATTGTAGGTGTACTCAGCGATGGGTAAGCACTCCTCCCACTCCTTGATGTTCTTTTTTGATCAACACGCGTAGGAGAGTAGATAGCTTCCGGTTGGTAACTTCCGTTTGTCCATCGGTTTGGGGATGATATGCCGTTGAGAAAAGAAGCTTGATTCTGAGCTTGGCGCATAGTGTCTTCCAAAAGTAGCTTAGGAACTTGACATCTCGGTCCGACACGATTGTCCTTGGCACGCCATGTAACCTCAAGATTTCCCTACAAAAAATATTTGCAACATGTGAAGCATCGTCTATCTTATTGCATGGGATGAAATTTTCCATTTTAGAGAATCGATCCACAACAACAAATACGGAATCCTTGCCATTTTGTAGGCAAACCAAGCATGAAATCCATACTAATATCTTCCCATGGTTGATATGGAATTGGAAGTGGCATATGTAAACCATGAGATTGAGCTTTGGACTTGGCTTTGCGGCATGTAGAGCATTGATTGGTGAAGCTTGCAACATCACGGAACTTGTTTGGCCAAAATTACCTGAAGGAGGGTGTGGCAAAGGTCTTGTCACGCCTGAAGTGTCACATTAGTCCTCCATCGTGAGCCTCTTGCAAAAGTAACAGACGAAGCGAAGACTCGGGT
Source organism: Triticum urartu (assembly GCF_056163025.1). Lineage (NCBI taxonomy): Eukaryota > Viridiplantae > Streptophyta > Magnoliopsida > Poales > Poaceae > Triticum > Triticum urartu. The sequence goes on from NC_141878.1 coordinate 300,741,807, forward strand.
ATACAAAGTTTGTTAGCGTGCATAAGGTAGCCATTCTTGAGATAATAGTTCTCTCAACAAGTGTTAGCAAGACATTTGGCATAAGAAATCGCAAATGAAGAATCATGTGCATAAAGATCTTTAACATGCTCAAAGCCAATGACATTCAACTCAAGTTGAGTAAGTAACATGCACTTGCAGGAAAGAGCATCTGCCACAACATTTTCTTTACCCTTAATGTACTTGATCACATAAGTAGAAGATTCAATAAATTCACTCCATTTAGCATGTCGTTTATTCAACTTGGTTTGACCTTTAAGGTATTTAAGTGTCGCATGATCGGTATGTATGACAAATTCATGTGAGTGAAGATAATGCTCCCAAACATGCAATACTCGCACTAAAGCATACAATTCTTTGTCATAGATGGGATAGTTAAGTTGAGCTCCGGAAAGTTTTCCACTAAAGTATGCAATTGGACGCTTTTCTTGCATCAAAACTCCACCAATACCATTACCACTAGTAGCACAATGGACCTCAAAAGTTCTGTTGAAGTTAGGCAATGCAAGAATTGGAGCATGTGTAAGCAAAGATTTGAGCTCATCAAATGCGGTAGATTGATAGGGTCCCCAAACAAAGGGTGCATTCTTCTTACTCAAGGCATGTAAGTATGTAACGGTGAGGCAATAGAGCTAAAGTCTTTCACAAAGCAACGACAAAAACCCGCTAGACCAAGGAAACTATGCACTTGTTGGAAATTGGTGGGTTGTGGCCAAGTTTTAATTGATTCAATTTTAGACTCAACAACATGAACGCCCTTTGAAGACACAACAAAGCCCAAGAAAACAATCTTGTCAACACCAAAAGTGCATTTTTCCATATTGTCATAAAGTCGCTCTTTTCTAAGTTTGCAAAATGGACCTAAGATGAGTTACATGATCTTTGAGGGATTTTCTAAACACAAGCATATCATCAAAGTAGACCACAACAAACACACCGATGTATGGGCGAAGCACATAATGCATAACACGCATGAAAGTACAGGGTGCTTCCGATAAACCCATGGGCATAACTAACCACTCATGCAAGCCAAAAAAATTAAAATATGTCTTCCATTCATCACCTTCTTGTATGCGGATTTGATAATAGCCACTTTTAAGATCATTTTTTGAGAAAACGGTGGCGCTGCTAAGCTCATCTAGCATATCATCAAGGCGTGGAATGGGATGCCTATATCAAACGGTGATAGCATGTATTGGTCTAAAATCGGAACACATGTGAAAACTACCATCTTTATTAGGCACGAGAATGACTGGTACGGCACAAGGACTCAAACTTTCACGCACATGTCCATGGTCTATGAGATGTTGGACTTGCCTTTGAATTTCTTTAGATTCTTCGGGGTTGACGCGATATGGAGCCTTGTTTGGATGAGGTGTGCATCGGGAATGAGGTCGATGTGGTGTTCGATGCCACGTAGAGGAGGAAGACCGGGAGGTAGCTCCTCGGAGAATACATTCGCGAATTCCTACAACAATTGAGACAACACTAGAGGTAGATGGTTAGCATTGTTAGTCCTTGCCGTCTCATCTTTGCACACTAGGACATAGTGTAGGACACTTGAAGGCTTCTCACACACTTCTCTCATCTCTCTTTTTGTGGCTAGGATGACTAAGTTCTTCTCTCTTGGTGTGGAGTCACTCATTCTGGAATTGAGGCTCTCACTCTCTTTGTGGTGGTTCACTCTCTCACTAGTCTCTCCATGGTGGGTGGATGCTTGCTTGTTGGCGATCACTTGGCTTGGTGACATAGGTCGTAGCATGTACTTCTTTCCCTTCATCTTGAAGCTATAGTGGTTTGTTCTTCCGTTGTGGGTGACGCCGCGGTCAAATTGTCAGGGTCTTTCCAAGAGAAGATGACACGCAAACATGGAACCACATTGCACTCTAATGTGTCCTCGTAAGCTCCGATCTTGAACGAAACTTGCACGGTGTGTTCCACTTGAATGGTGTCGGAGCCTCTAAGCCATTGGACCTTGTAGGGGTGAGGATGCTTCTTCTTAACCAATTGTAGCTTGGAACATAGCTCGTCACTTGCCAAGTTGTGGCAACTTCGTCCATCGATGATGACTTTCACGGAACGCCCATTGATGCCGGCCTTGGTGTGGAAGATGTGACACTGTTGGTCTTCATCTTGTTGTTGTTGAAGTGTCAAGACCTTGGAGACCACTAGATCGGGACTTGAATCATTGTCACAAAAGACTTGCTCATCTTGCTCTTCATTCACTCGATGATGCATGGCGACATTCTCGAGGGCTTCTATCTCGTCTTCACTCATGGAGTCGTATGTGCCATCATCATTTGCAATCATGGTTCACCAGTTGATGCATTGGAAGGACTTGTATCCACAGCCACCACATCTAAAGCACTTGAGAGAACTTGTCTTGACGGGGTCATCCGGCAGCACGGATGATGAGGAAGTCTTGGACTTTTAGTTGCTTGCTGGAGGACGAGACAAGGAAGGTGTCACTTTCTTGGAACTTGACTTGTCTCCGGTATGTGGTGATGCTGTAATTGAGGTAGAAGGTGCTGAAGTCGTGGAGGCTTGAGTGTTTGAGATGTAGGTCTTGGATGGGTACTTGGCGTATTTGAAGTCATCTTGTACTTTTCTCTCGGCCTTGGTAGCTTGATGAACTAGCTCGAGAAGGTTGGAGTAGGGTTGGAAGTCGACGATCTTCTTGATTGGATGATTGAGGCCATCCAAGAAGCGTGCCATAGTCTGCTCATCATATTCCTTGACATTGGCTCTTATCATGGCAATTTCCATCTCTTGATAGTATTCTTCACCATCTTCGTGCCTTGCTTGAGGAGTTGCAACTTCTTGAAAAGATCTCGGTGTAGTGTGTAGGCACGAAGCGAGCTCTCATGACATCCTTCATTTGTGCCCAAGTCGTGATGGGTGGGTCATCTCTCTCCCGTCGTCTTGTGAGCACTTGTTCCCACCAAATGAGGACACATTCTTGAAGCTCGAGGGATGCCATGGCAATCTTCTTTTCCTCGTCATAGTTGAGAAGACAGAATATTTTGTTGACCTTCAATGCCCATGAGAGATATTCTTCAGGATCGGTGCTTCCGGAGAACTTGGGCATGGTGAACTTGAGCTTGTCATAGCATAGTTCTTCATCATGTGGACGAGGCTGGTGTCGCGCTTGTCATGGAGGAAGGTCTTCAATCTCACGCTCCTCTTGAGGGACTCGCCGATGGGGTCAAGCCATATGTGTCCAGTTTCTTCTTCCTAGTTGCTCTTCAAGTCGTGCGGCTTCTTCTTGTTGTGCTCGACGAAGGTCTTCCTCTTGCTCACAGACGAGGCGGCTGCGTGCGGCAATGACTCTAGTGGACTCGCGAGGTGCTTGTTGAGATGCTTGAGCTTGTTCTTCATGACTTTGGTGCTCTTGCCGGAGTGCATCGCCGTCTTGAGATGCTTGACGTTGACGATGTGGTGGTGGTTGCCCTTGATCCATGGTTTCTTGTTCTTGGCGTCGCCCTTTTCACGTGCTCGAACTCGGTCTTGTAAGACATTGCCATGGAATGGATTTTCTTGAGCTTGGCAATCTTGAGGGTCATCACGTCGATGAGAATGAGCTCGAGGGGGACTTGCATCCAAAGAAGAGTACGATGAGGAGTGGCGACTTGAGTGGCGTCGTCTTGGTGAAGAAGTTGTGGAAGACGCGCGGCTCACGATCATGTTGCGGAATTCTACCATTTGTGTGGTCAGCTTGGTGTCGAGGTAGTCTCGTTGTTGTTCTTCCGATTGGCGTAGGTCGGTGGCGAGTTCCTCGACGCGATCACCCAAAGCTTCACTTTCTTGATGTAGAGCTCATTGTGCGATGAAGAAGTGACTCTTGGTGACAAAGTCGCGTTCGTCATCTTGCTCCTCGAAGAGTGGGTTAGCCGAAGATGAAGGCCTATCCATCTTGTGTAAGTGGTGGTGAGTATGAAAGTGAGAGAACAATACCAAAGTTACCTTTTCCGAAGATTACGGATGTATCAAGTACAGTCCCATGTGATGCTATATGCTACTTCTTGAGCTTGCATTGGTTTTTCCCTTGAAGAGGAAAGGGTGATGCAACAAACTAGAGATACATATTTCCTCAGTTAGAGAACCAAGGTATCAATCCAGTAGGAGACAACACACAAATCACCAATACCTGCACAAACAATCAAACAACTTGCACCCAACACGATAAAAGGGTTGTCAATCCCTTCATGGGTACTTGCAAAAGTGAGATCTGATAGAGATAGATGGAACTAAACAAACAATAAAGTAAATATTTTGGGGCTTTTTGGTTTATAGATCAGAAAGTAAAAGATTGCAAAATAGTAGATCGGGAACTTATATGATGGAAAATAGACCCGGGGGCCATATGTTTCACTAGAGGCTTCTCTCAAGATAGCAAATAATACGGTGGGTGAACAAATTACTGTCGAGCAATTGATAGAAAAGCGCAAAGTTATGACGATATCTAAGGCAATGGTTATGAAATATAGGCATCACGTATGTGTCAAGTAGAATGAAACGATTATGCATCTACTACTATTACTCCACACATCGACCGACTCCTGCCTACTTCTAGAGTATTAAGTTCATGAAGAACAGAGTAACGCATTAAGTAAGATGACATGATGTAGAGGAATAAACTCAAGCAATATGATGTAAACCTCATCTTTTTATCCTCGATGGCAACAGTACAATACGTGCCTTGTTTCCCCTGCTATCACTAGGAAAGGACACCACAAGATTGAACCCAAAGCTAAGAACTTCTCCCATTGCAAGAAAAATCAATCTAGTTGGCCAAAGCAAACCGATAATTCGAAGAGAATTACAAAGATATCAAATCATGCATAAAAGAATTCAGAGAAGATTCAAATAATATCCATAGATAAGCTGATCATAAATCCACAATTCATCGGATCTCGACAAACACACCGCAAAATAAGATTACATCGGATAGATCTCCAAGAACATCGAGGAGATCATGGTATTGAGAATCAAAGAGAGAGAAGAAGACATCTAGCTACTAGCTATGGACCCGTAGGTCTGAGGTAAACTACTCACGCTTCATCGGAAGGGCAACAGAGTTGATGTAGAAGCCCTCCGTGATCGAATTCCCCTCCGGCAGGATGCCAGAAAAGGCCCCAAGATGGGATCACACAGGAATAGAAGGTTGCGGCGCTTGAAAAGTGTTTTCGTGGATACTTCTGGTGGTTTGGGAATATATGTGAATATATAGGATGAAGAATTAGGTCAGGGGGTGTTGGAGTAGGCCACAAGGCAGGGGGAGCCCACCCCCTAGGGCGCGCCCCTATGGCTTGTCGTCTAATCCAAGGTCTCCTGGCTTGGAGTCCAAGTCCAACAGGTGTCTTCTGTAAAAATCATCGTGAAGGTTTTATTCCATTTGTACTCCGTTTGGTATTCCTTTTCTGCGAAACTCAAAAACAAGGAAAAAACAGAAACTGGCAGTAGACTCTGGGTTAATAGGTTAGTCCCAAAAATAATATAAAATAGCATATTAATGCATATAAAACATCCAAAACAGATAATATAATAGCATGGAACAATCAAAAATTATAGATACGTTGGAGATGTATCAAGCATCCCCAAGCTTAATTCCTGCTCATCCTCGAGTAAGTAAATGATAAAAACAAAAAAAATGATGTGGAATGCTACCTAACATATTTATCCAGGTAATTTTTCTTTATTGTGGCTTGAATGTTCAGATCCATAAGATTCAAAACAAAAGTTTAATATTGACATAAAAACAATAATAATTCAACCATACTAACAAGGCAATTATGTCTTCTCAAAATAACATGGCCAAAGAAACCTTATCCCTACAAAATTATATAGTCTGGCTATGCTCCATCTTCATCACACAAAATATTCAAATCATGCACAACCCTGATGACAATCCAAGCAATTGTTTCATACTTTTGATGTTCTCAAACTTTTTCAACTTTCACACAATACATGAGCATGAGCCATGGACATAGCACTATAGGTGGAATATAATATGGTGGTTGTGGAGAAGACAAATAGGAGATAATATCACATCAAATAGGCGTATCAACGGGCTATGGAGATGCCCATCAATAGATATCAATGTGAGTGAGTAAGGATTGCCATGCAACGGATGCACTAGAGCTATAAGTTTATGAAATCTTAAAAAGAAACTAAGTGGGTGTGCATCCAACTCGCTTGCTCACGAAGACCTAGGGCAATTTGAGGAAGCCCATCATTGGAATATACAAGCCAAGTTCTATAATGAAACATTCTCACTAGCATATGAAAGTGACAACATAGGACACTCTCTATCATGAAGATCATGGTGCTACTTTGAAGCACAAGTGTGGTAAAAGGATAATAACATTGCCCCTTCTCTCTTTTCTCTCATTTTTTTGGGCCCTCTCTTTTTTTGGCCTCTTTTTTTTGTCCGGGGTCTCAACCCGACTTGTGGGGGAATCATAGTCTCCATCATCCTTTCCTCACTTGGAACAATGCTCTAATAATGAAGAGCATCACACTTTTATTTACTTACTCCCTCCGTCTGCCAAAGAGTGAACGTCTGGCTCGAGTAATTTTCCCATAATAAGGGAACGTCTGGCTCCGCAACGATCCACCGAGGTAATTTTACGTTCACCCCCTCGGTGTACGCCTCAAGGCAACCGCAGCGGCCACCACCCAATCCACTCGTTCTCACCCCCGATGACCCAATCCACTCGTCCTCTCGCCCAAAATTTCCCCAATCTTCCTCCTCTCCCCCAACGTTTCTCCACCCCGATCCAATCCCAGTTCGCTGGGAGTCAATCCTCCCATCCAAGCCAATCATTGGTCATCAAGAGAGTAATGGCGGCTAGTCCATATGAACTCCCAGTATGGTGTGCACCTCACTAGAGCCATGGCGGGCAGCGGAGCGGGCAGAGGAGCAGAAGCCGGCGATGGCCAGCGAGTTGAGGCCGTCGCGACGGCCGGCGGCGCAACACGCGGCCGCGGAGGATCTGGTTCTAGAGGCCCTCACGGTGCTCGTGCAGTCAAGTTTCGACCGCGTTCGCCCTCGTACATCCTTTGGCGGCGGCGATTCGGTTGCGGCGCCAAGATCCTTGACCGGGACGAGGACATAGGGGCTGATGGTGAAGCGGGTGTAGGTCGTGGAGGCGTTGTACCCAGCACTGCAGGCGGGCATGCGGCTAACCAGGTCGGCGCGGCACCTGGTGCTGGGCAGGACAACGCATCCATAGGTGTTGGGCAAGATGGCACGGCGGCATTAGTGCATCCTGGAGCTGACCATGACGCAGCGGCCGCAGGTGCTGGAACGTTGAGGAGAAGATACGCAAGCCCTACTAGCTCCGTAAGTTGGCTAGATGTAGTCTTGAATTTGTTTGGCTTTCAGTTTGGCTGGATGTAGTAAGTATGGCTACATATTTTTATGTTTTGCAAGTATGAAAATCAACTCATACTATTGGAGTATGGCAGATATTATTACTATGGATGATCTATATTTATGGTGATTAGTGTTGTGGTCTCTAAAAATAATTTCCGGTTATGGATGATCCATTGTTATGGTGATTAGTGTCCTGGTCTCTAAACATAATTTTCGGTTGTGTATGATATCTTGTTAAGACAGTGATTTTAGGTTGGATAAATGGTACTATGATGATGAATAAACAATCAAGTCCTGGTCTCTAAAATCATGCTATCATACAGAGATTGTAGTGTTATTGTAACAACATTCATGATGATCTCTTGTACCAGATGATGATTTTGATCAACTGATTTCACATGAAAATTACTCTGGCCATGGATACTAGATGACGGATAATTTACATTCTTTATTTTATGATTTATATGATGCATGGCAAGAGTAATGCTGGAAGTGGCATGAAAATTACTCGATTCTAGATGATGCATTTTTTTAGATTTTCAATGTTGTTCCAATTGTAAGTTGGATAAATAATTGGATAAACAAATGATGAACTCAATAATAGTTGGATAAAAAATTTCAACCCAATGTCCAGCATTACAAAAGTTGCCGCATCTAATATTAGAACTTCTAGTTGGCTAAGGTCTGCAAGACGTTCTCATAGAGTTTGCGATCACAATCTAAAACATTAGGAAGATTTCCTGCACGTTCAAGGCCATCCTTGTACATGTGAGGGATCTTTTATTCGTTGCCTCCACCTCTCTTCGTGACCTCAATTAAGCAGCTTTGTAGTGTAAGGAAAATCATGTTTATCTTATCAGCATCATAGGCATCATATTCTTGCTGTACATTGTTGATTAGCTCATCTAAATTGTTAGAGAACAATCTATCTAACATGGACTGTAGTGAGGAAAATAGGCCAAGGTCTAGGATATTCATATCCGGTGAGTTCGAAGGCTATTGCATGAGGCGAATATCAAGCCCCGTTTGGGAAACATCATTAAGGAAACCTGGGTCATTAATTGGGACATGTGAGGGTGCATTATCTTGCTGGATCCATATCGTCTCACCTGCGAGCTCTTGAGGCCAAACTGCTTGAATAGCTGGTAGTACCTTTTGATTCAAAAACTCCCTTGATATATCTCTCTTAACTCAGATTGTTTTCGTGATTAGTGTCCCTCTTGGATGGTAATCACTTTTCCTTGGCGCTGGCTCCTAGAACCAGCAAAGCAACTCAAGTTAGATTAAGTACTAATGTGCATAATAAATAAAAGGATTAAAGGTTCAAATTAACCTTTTTGATAAATGGCCAAATGCCTATCTTCCCATCAAAAATGCAAATACCTTCTGCATTGTATCTAGGCCTGGCTATAGCAGCCAAAAACATTATTTTGCTAATGGAGTTCTTATTTTGCACAGTCCTATGTGGGTATTCTTCCGATGGCAGCTTGTAGAATTTCATGGTCTTCTGAGTGATGTTAAACCACTTTTCATATATATGTATTATGTTACGCATATCCTTGAACGTGGGCCTATTTTGCAAACTTTGTTGGTCAAACATAGAGAGACAAAACTGCAGCCTAGCCTTTTTGTTTGCTTCCTTCAAATATGGTTTGAGTGAGCTTGAATGCCTATCAAGCAAGCCGTCCGTAAACATCCTATGTAGTGTGATTTTCTTCACACCCAAAGCTCTTGCGAGACTGCATATAGTTCTCCTTTGGCTCCAAGGAATCTCAAGAACCATACTGAGGTCAACTACAATCCTTTTGCGCCCATGGTTTTTCGGCTTCCTTGATCTTACATCAACGGGTACGCCTTGTCGAAGGCAGTCCTTCACTCTCCTCCAAACACGTTTGACCTTCTACACCGAAACATGGAACATGTTTGCAACTTCTTTGGTTGTGGTCTTCTTTAATTTCCAATTGACACTTCTTGCTAGCAACTCTTCATAAATACCAGTCCTTTGCAAATATGTTAAATTCTTGTATTTGTCTTCATGATGAACTTGCTCATTATCTTGTTGCTCTTGCTCCACATACATGTCTTCTTTTGGTGCTGAATCATACATGGCTTCATCTGCTAAATCATCAAGCTTTTCTTCCTCAAACTGAATCTCTATATCGCTTGCATACACACCATAGTCTTCCTCGACAACTTGAAGGTTATGTAGAGCTTCATCCATTGCTTGCACTTCCTCTTCCAGGCTCTGGAAAACACCGCCTTGGTTTTCAAGTTCATGGTCTACAAGGTGAGGTTATGTGAGTAGTTGAATAATATTATAATTAAACATTCATATCTGCTATAACTAAATTATTTTACTAACCCGATTCATGTAGGTTCTCTTCTCCATGGGCAACATTGGCCTCATGTTCCTCTTCTCCATGGGCAATGTCAGGCTCATGTTCATCTTCTACATGAAGACCGACATGGGTTTCTTCATGCAAGGCCGCCTCAAGTTCGTCCTCTATGGCGAAGAAGAATAATCGGCATGTGCACATGAACAAGGAGAATAAAGGAGTAGACGATCAAGATGTACCTGGGCTCATGTTCAGATTGATTTGATGACCAACCTGGAGCAGTTCTTCATGCAAGGGAGGCTCATGTTGATCTTCTTCGGCGAATTGGTGGCCGTCCTGGAGTACTTCTTCATGCAAGTGAGGCTCAAAACCGACCTAGAGTTCTTCATGCAAGGCAGCCTCAAGTTCGTCCTCTATGGAGAAGAAGAATCATCAGCATGTGCACATGAACAAGGAGAACAAATGAAAAGATGATCAAGATGTACCTGGGTTCAGGTTCAGATCGATTCGATGACCAACCTGGAGCAATTATTCATGCAAGGGAGGCACATGTTCAACTTCTCCCTCTCCTGGTGCTATGTTCAAGTCAATGGCCATGGCCTATCTATGTGTTGTTCTACTTTGTGCTAGTGTGCTGGTTGTTCTACTTGGTGCTAGTGTAATGGCTTTATAGCTGGGTATAGTCCCTTGGACTCCTAAATTTGAAATCTGGCTCATAGCTCAATTCTGTAATTTGTCGCTTCTAATTCTGTAATCTGGCGCCATATTGTACTAGTACTCAACTATCAGTTGTAAACGGTAGAAAGTGTTGTGGCGGGAACAAATTTCTGTTGGCAAAGTTGTGTTTACTTCTCCCTTCTCATTTATCTCATTTATTATCAACGGGTATCGAGGCATTGGTAAAGCTGTTGGCACCTTAATTGAGTGGCGGGAGGACTTTTTTGCAAAATCCTTAATTTGTCTTAGAATACCCAGACGTTCACTCTTTGGCGGACGGAGGGAGTACAACTCAAGAATTACAACTCGATACTTAGAAAAAAATATGACTCTATATGAATGCCTCCGGCGGTGTACCGGGATGTGCAATGAATCAAGAGTGACATGTATGAAAGAATTATGAAAGGTGGCTTTGCCAAAAATACAATGTCAACTACATGATCATGCAAAGCAATATGACAATGATGAAACGTGTCATAATAGACGGAACGGTGGAAAGTTTCATGGAAATATATCTCGGAATGGCTATGGAAATGCCATAATAGGTAGGTATGGTGGATGTTTTGAGGAAGGTACATGGTGGGTGTATGGTACCGACAAAAGTTGCATGGTACTGGAGAGGCTAGCAATGGTGGAAGGGTGAGAGTGTGTATAATCCATGGACTCAACATTAGTCATAAAGAACTCACATACTTATTGCAAAAATCTATTAGTTATCAAAAGGAAGTACTACGCGCATGCTCCTAGGGGGATAGATTGGTAGGAAAAGACAATCGCGCGTCCCCGACCGCCACTCATAAGGAAGACAATCAATAAATAAAGCATGCTCCGACTTCATCACATAACGGTTCACCATACGTGCATGCTACGGGAATCACAAACTTTAACACAAGTATTCCTACAATCCACAATTACTCACTAGCATGACTCTAATATCACCATCTTCATATCTCAAAACAATCATAAGGAATCAAACTTCTCATAGTATTCAATGCACTTTATATGAAAGTTTTTATTATATCCCTCTTGGATGCCTATCATATTAGGACTAAATTTATAACCAAAGCAAATTAAAATGCTATTTAGAAACTCTCAAAATAATATAAGTGAAGCATGAGAGTTCAATAATTTCTATAAAATAAAGCCACCGTCGTGCTCTAAAAAGATATAAGTGAAGCACTAGAGCAAAATTGCCTAGCTCAAAAGATATAAGTGAAGCACATAGAGTATTCTAATAAATCAGATTCATGCATGTCCCTCTCAAAAGGTGTGTACAGCAAGGATGATTGTGGCAAACTAAAAAGTAAAGACTCATATCATACAAGACGCTCCAAGCAAAACACGTATCACGTGGTGGATAAAAATATAGTCTCAAGTAAAGTTACCGATAGACGAAGACGAAAGAGGGGATGCCTTCTGGGGCATCCCCAAGCTTAGGCTCTTGGTTGTCCTTGAATATTACCTTGGGGTGCCTTGGGCATCCCCAAGCTTAGGCTCTTGTCACTCCTTATTCTATAGTCCATCAAATCATTACCCAAAACATGAAAACTTCACAACACAAAACTCAACAGAAAATCTCATAAGCTCTGTTAGTATAAGAAAATAAATCGCCACTTTTGGTACTATTGTGAACTCATTCTTTATTTATATTGTTGTAATATCTACTGTATTCCAACTTCTCCATGGTTCATACCCCCCCCCAATACTACCCATAGATTCATCAAAATAAGCAAACAACACATAGAAAAAAGAATCTGTCAAAAACAGAACAGTCTGTAGTAATATGTAACTCTCGAATACTTCTGTAAATCCAAAAATTCTGAAAAATTAGGAAATCCTGGAAATTGTGTTTATTAATCTTATTCAAGAAGAATCAGTATTTTATCATGCATATGTTAAAAATGAGAATTGTTTTCCTGGGTGCAAAAGTTCATGTTTTTCAGCAATATTAAATCAACTATCACCGTAAGCCATCCCAAAGTTGTTACTTGGTACAAAAACTAATTAAAACACAAAAACATATCTAACCAGAGGATATATGAATTATTTAATGAAAAATAGAACCAAAAATAAAAGAACAAAAATAAAATTGGGTTGCCTCCCAACAAGCGCTATTGTTTAACGCCCTTAGCTAGGCATAAAAACGCAAATAGATCTAGGTATTGTCATCTTTGGTATGAATCCATAAGTAGCTCTCATAATATATTCATATGGCAACTTAATTTCTTTCTAGGAAAGTGTTACATGCCCTTCCTTAAAGTAAATTGAAATCTAATGTTTCCTTCTTTCATATCAATAATTGCACCAATCGTTCTAAGGAAATGTCTACCAAGAATAATAGGACATGTAGGATTGCAATCTATATCAAGAACAATGAAATCTATGGGCACATAGTTCCTATTTGCAACAATAATAACATCATTAATCCTTCCCATAGGTTTCTTAATAGTGGAATCCGCAAGATCCAAATTTAAAGAACAATCATCAAATTCAGGAAAACCTAGCACATCACATAATGTTTTTTGGAATCGTGGAAACGCTAGCACCCAAATCACACAAAGCATGGCACTCATAATCTTTAATATTAATATTAATAATAGGTTCCCACTCATCATAAAGTTTTCTAGGGATAGAAACTTCCAATTCAAGATTTTCTTCAAAAGATTGCATCATAGCATCAACGATATGTTTAGTAAAAGCTTTGTTTTGATTATAAGCATGAGGAGAATTCAACATGGATTGCAACAAGGAAATACAATATATTAAATAACAATTATCATAATTAAATTCCTTTAAATCCAAAAGAGTGGGTTCATTGCTACTTAAAGTTTTGACCTCTCCAATCCCACTTTTATCAATTTTTGCATCAAGATCTAAAAACTCCGAATCATTGGGACACCTTTTAACTAAAGTTGAATCATCTCCAGTCCCATATTTATCAAGATTTATATTGGAAAACAAATATTCAATAGGATTCACATCAATCACTTTAGTATCTTCATCATTATTTTCACAGAAACTAGAAGAACACACTTTTACAAACCAATCTCGTTTAGCACGCATCTTAGCGGTTCTTCCTTTGCACTCATCAATGGAGATTCTCATAGCCTTTAGAGATTCATTGATATCATTCTACGGTGGAATAGATCTAAGTTTCAAAGAATCAACATCAAGAGAAATTCTATCCACGTTCCTAGCCAAATCATCAATCTTAAGCAATTTTTCTTCAACCAAAGCATTAAAATTCTTTTGCAAACTCGTAAATTCTTTAACACTATTCTCAAAATCAAAGGGCATCTTATTATAATTTGCATAAGAATTTTTGTAGGAATTACCATAATTATTAGAGGAATTACTAGGAAACGGCCTAGGATTAAAATTGCCTCTATACGCGTTATTACAAAAATTGTTCCTACCAACAAAATTCACATCCATAGATTCATTATTATTTTCAATCAAAGTAGACAAAGGCATATCATTGGGATCAATAGAAGCACTCTTGCTAGCAAATAATTTCATAAGTTCATCCATATTTCCACTCAAAATATTAATCTCTTCAATCGCATGCACTTTTTTACTAGTGAAAGATCTTTTGGTATGCCATTGAGAATAATTAACCATAATATTATCTAGGAGTTTAGTAGCTTACCCTAAAGTGATTTCCATAAAAGTATCAATCATCCACAGATTCAAACCATGAGTAGGGCAATTTCATATCATCAATTTCATCCTCTCCCAAGATTGTGCAACATGTTCATGATCAAGTTGCTTAAAATTCATAATATCGTTCCTAAGGGAGATGATCTTAGCGGGAGGAAAATACTTGGAAATAAAAGCATCTTTACACTTATTCTTACTATTTTTAGGCAAAGATGAAAACAAAGTTTTAGCACGATCTCGAAGTGAGAACGGAAATAGCTTCAATTTAACAATATCATTATCCACATATTTTTTCTTTTCCATATCACACAACTCAACGAAATTGTTCAGATGGGATGCGGCATCTTCACTAGGAAGGCCGGAAAATTGGTCTTCCATAATAAGATTCAGCAAAGCGACATTAATGTCATAAGATTCTGCACTAGTGGTGGGAGCAATCGAAGTGATGCGGAGCATCCCAAGGCCATCCCCATGGACCTACCTACATCTCCCACGACACCACTTGGACCCATGACAAGAGCCCGTGTGAGAGCCATCGAGAACGAGGTTAACTCTCTCCTTGTTGAACTTCCCTTTGACCCACGTGAGACATGGCTACTACCTCAATCAGAGTTGCTTTGTGTGCTTAGGTACCATGTAAGCAACCAAGGAGATGGAATGGTGCAAGATGGACATCAAGAGCATGGAGACATTCTGCCCAGCCCTGAAGGACCGGAACAACCGCCCGACCACCGCCCGGGTGGAACAACCGGCCGACCATCGCCCAACAACCGGTCTGCCTTCTGTGATCGAGCGGTGCAAGGCCGGCACTACACCGGATGTACCGGTAACTACCAAAAGACCGGTACTGCCGCCCCGACAACTAGTACAACCGCTGGCCCCTTCGACGTCCATCTCCGCAAGCCAGCGCCAGACCTCCCAGCGGAACTACCGCCTTCCAGGACCGGTACTTCCGCCATGCATGAGCTCCCAGCGGAACAACCGCCCCCTTGACCGGTACTACCGGCCCTGCCTGCGCGCAGTCACTTGGGCCAAGGCCCGTGTACCCTTTCGGTACCTAGACTATAAATACTCTATCCCGTACAACTTTCTAGGGTTAGCATTGGTTTAGCTCATTTGAGAGATAGAGCATTGCTCATCCATATCGGATTTACTCCACGAGAGAGACCGCGGCCCCTCTACGGAGAAGATCCACCTTGGATTCAAGACCCCTTTACGGGAAGATCCCCTTGTGGATTCAAGACCTCCTCACGGAGAAGAACCGGTTACCGTGTATCGTCCCTAGTTGTCCGTGGTTTCGTGTATCGTCCTATGTACTCGAGGATCTAGCCCATGTGTGACTTATTCATGTCGGTATAGTGTTTTCCTCTTGTGTTTTCCTTCCGTTCATCCTCGTGTTCTTCGTGTTTTCCCCGGGATCCACTCCTTTCGTGAAAGATCGGGCGATTAGGGTCTCCACCCTACATCATCTTGGTATCATGAGCAAGGTTGATCACGATTTTGGAGCCTCCCCGTTGTGTTTCTAGCCTAATTTTGTTGTTTTTCGTCCTAATCCGAAAATCCCCACCAAAAATAGCCCCAATTTTTTTTGTGATTTGTTGGTGTGTTGATGTTTTGTTGGATCTGATCCTGGATTTGCTTTGGTTTCAAGTGGATCTAGCATCTCCCCATTTCTCTCCACATTCCGTCCTTGAAATCGCTCGAATTTCGACAACGAAATCATCCCTTTCCGTCCCAAAAACCCATCCCCGATCCAGATCTTCGATTTTTCCGACCCCAGCGGTACTACCGCCCCCACGAGAGGAACTACCGCTAAGGCCCCAACCGGTACCACCGCCTTCACAAGCGATACTACCGCCCCACCCAGTTTCAGTTGAAACCGACTGGCATCTTTGCCAACCACTTATACACCATCACCACTTTCGCATACTACCCCCCCCTTTTGTGCCAGTTTCACACTCCGACACATGTTGCCACTTCGAGGTTTGAGAATTTGAGTTGCGGTACCGTATCCTTTTGTGTTTCGGCTATTTAGGTACGGTTCGGCATCGACAACACCTCCGCTCATCTTCGCCACGGACGCGACATCAACAACGACCACCCCGACTACATCATGGTATTCGTGCCACCATTTTGACACCATACCGGAAGCAAGACCGATAACCTCATCTTGGTATTGGACACATCACTCTTGTCATTACATTGATAGCCATCATAGCCTTACTCATTTGCGTTGCTTACCCATCGAGACTAGCCATTGAGTATTGCCGGCAACGAGACTTGTGCACATTAGTGATCATACTTACCATAGCATACATACGTCATTGTTGCCTATATTGATATCATCTCTTGTGTCACCAAATTGTCATCGCATACTAACTTGCTATCTTGGTTCGTCAAGCATTGCATGAGAAAAGAGCTCAAACATCAAAGAGCCAAGGAAGCTTTTAAGCAAAAGAGGAAGGATAAGCAAAGAGCTTTTAAGCAAGAACCATAGCATCATACAACATTAAGATTGTCATACTCGATCATCTTAGATCGTATCATATCCGCACCTTGCATACAAAATACTTGGGATAGAAGTCGTTGCATTTTTGCTAAGTAGGTTGTGCACAAGTTTTTGTATCCGCCTATCGTGCAATCGTGCTAGCGTCTCTCTAGTGTTGTGCAACAAGAGCATTTTTGTGGATTCCACACTTTGGCTCACCCTTGGTTGCACAACCCCACTTATCTTTTTGCGCGTGTGTTTCTGTGTACCTTATATGCTTGGTCTACTTGTTACATTGCATCTTACGAATCTTTTCCAACATTATTGAAGCTCACTTACAAATTGCGTCAAATTTTTGTGCCACCATCCTAACCAAGCTCCACCATAAGCTTTTACTTGTGTAGGTGTGAGAAACCCACGAGAATTCATACCAATTGGGATATTTCCTTGTCCTACATTGGAGTGATCATCGATTCACTTTCAACTTCGGTCAAGGTACATTTAGTATTCATTCTTCTCTTTCTACCACTCACATTTGTCTTGGAATGATGGATAGGCCAAGTACTTCTACCAACCCACTCTTCATGGAGCAAGACGACGACATGACCTCCTTCGTCACCAAGAGTCACCTCTTTGGTGCACAACTTGCTTTACATCAAGAGCAACAAGCTATGAGTGAACGCATCGACAACCTTGCCGCCGACTTACGACTCTCCGAGCAACGTACGAGGGACTACTTTGACAACAAGCTCGATGATCACAAGCAAGAGAATGACGCAAGGATGGACGAAATTCGCGCTTTTTTGCTCAACCGCTCTTCCTCCACTTCAAGAAGGAGCCGTTCAAGTCGCCATTCCGACTTTACCCTCTCCGGCTCAAGTACACCGACATCGAACACTCTTCGTCGAGCCGCGCGCACCGACCGTCAAGCAAACCTCAATCCACTTCGAGACACCGACTCTCAAGAGAGCCGACGACGTTAAGCTGAAAAAGAAGCCTTTGCGCTAGCTCGAGAACGACAACAACAACGCCAACATGAAGAGGAAGAACGTGCGCGTCTAGACCAAAATGCACAAGATGTCGAGGCTCAACGTAAAGAACAACAACTCCGTGACGCTCAAGCACTTTAGGCGCAACAAGCTCTACGCGATGCGAGTCGAGCCGTTGCCGACCGAGGCCGTCAAGCCCGTGAAGAAGAGGAAGCACTTCACGAAGAAATTCTCGAACGACGACTTCAAGCTCGCATGAATCGTCAAATTCCTCCTCGAGCTCGACGCGCTCCTCCACAGGCTCGCCAAGACCATCAAGTTCATCAAGAGCATGAAAACAATGGGAATACTCCGCGACAAGAGCAACACGAGGTTGACAACCCTCCGCCACAAGTGCACCACGAGTTGAACAATCATCTACAACATGGGCGTCATCATTCCCGGCCCCAACACAATGAAGAGCAACGCTACGGCAAGCTCAAGTTCACCATGCCCAAGTTCAACGGAAGCAACGATCCCGAAGAATACCTTTCATGGGCATTGAAAGTTGACAAGATCTTCCGTTTGCACAATTATGAAGAAGAGAAGAAGATCGCGATGGCATCCCTTGAGTTCCAAGACTATGTCCTCATTTGGTGGGAACAAGTCATTGAGCGCCGCGAGGCAAGAGGTGATCCACCCATCACTACTTGGGCACAAATGAAGGATGTCATGAGAGCACGCTTCGTGCCTACCTACTACAACCGCGACCTCTTCAAGAAACTCCAACAACTCAAGCAAGGAACAAAGAGCATTGAAGATTACTACAAGGAGATGGAGATTGCAATGATAAGAGCCAATGTGACGGAAGATGATGAGCAAACTATGGCACGTTTCTTGAATGGACTCAATCACCCTATCAAGAAGATCGCCGACTTCCAACCATACTCAAATCTCATCGAGCTCGTGCACCAAGCTACCAAAGCGGAACGCCTAGTGCAAGATGACTTCAAGTACGCCAAGTTCTCATCCAAGTCCTACGGCTTCTCCAGTAACCAAGCTTCAACGACTCCAACACCAACTACAAGAACGTCTACTTCCAACACCGACAAGCCGACTTCCAAGAAAGCTTCGTCAACTACAAGTCATCCTCCTACGAGCAACTTCAAGCCGAGAGCTTCATCATCATCAACCCCAACCGATGAGACCGTCAAGACAAGTTCCTTCAAGTGTTTCACTTGCGGAGGCCGAGGCCACAAGTCCTATGAGTGCACCAACAAGCGGACCATGGTCTTCAACGATGATGGCACTTATAACTCCATGAGTGAAGGTGAAATGGAAGCACTTGAGCAAGTCGCCATGCACCGCCAAGTGAACAATGAAGAAGAACAAGTCTTTTGTGATGAAGACTCGAGTCCCGCACTTGTTGTCTCCAAAGTCTTGACTCTCCAATATCACCAAGAAGAAGACCAACGATGCCACATATTCCACACCAAGGCCGGCATCAATGGACGATCCGTCAAGGTCATCATCGATGGAGGGAGTTGTCACAATCTCGCAAGTGAAGAACTTTGCTCCAAGCTCCAATTGCCCAAGACGAAGCATCCACATCCTTACAAAGTGCAATGGCTTAGTGACTCTGGCACCATCCAAGTCGAGCACCGAGTACAAGTATCCTTCAAGATCGGCGCATACGAAGACACCTTGGAGTGTGACGTTGTTTCAATGACCGTTTGTCATCTTCTCCTTGGACAGCCATGGCAATTCGATAGAGGAGTCATCCACAACGGTCGAACGAACCACTACATCTTCAAGATGAAGGGCAAGGAGTACGTCCTCCGTCCAATGTCGCCAAGTCAAGTGATCGCCGACAAACATACCACCCATCGTGGAGAGAATGGTGAGAGAGTGAGCCACCAAAAAGAGAGTGAGCGCCACAAGCCCAAATTGAGTGCCTCCACGATGAGCGAAAATAAGAACTTCGTTCTATTTGCCACCAAACGTGAGATGAGAGAAGTGTGTGAGAACCCATCTAGTGTCCTACACTACGTCCTCGTGTGCAAGGACAATGCACCACAAACTAACACCTCTCACACTCTTCCTCTAGTGTTGTCTTCTCTTTTGCAGGAATTTCAAGCTGTTTTTCCCGATGAGCTACCTCCGGGACTACCTCCTCTCCGAGGCATTGAGCACCGAATCGACCTCATCCCCGGAGCACCGCTTCCGAACAAAGCTCCCTACCGCGTCAACCCCGAAGAAACCAAAGAAATTCAAAGGCAAGTAAAACATCTCATAGACCATGGACATGTGCGTGAAAGTTTGAGCCCTTGTGCCGTTCCGGTCATTCTTGTGCCAAAACGTGACGGTAGTTTTCGCATGTGCTCCGATTGTAGACCTATCAATGCTACCACCGTTTGTTATAGATATCCCATTCCACGCCTAGATGATATGCTAGATGAGCTTAGCGGTGCCACTATATTTTCCAAAATTGATCTTAAGAGTGGTTACTGTCAAATCCGCATACAAGAGGGCGATGAATGGAAAACCGCCTTCAAAACCAAGTTTGGTTTGTATGAGTGGTTAGTCATGCCTATGGGTCTCTCAGAAGCACCGGGCACTTTTATGCGCCTTATGAATCATGTCTTTCGCCCTTACATTGGTATATTTGTTGTGGTTTACTTCGATGACATTCTTGTCTTTAGCAAATCTATACAAGAGCATGTCACCCATGTCCGCACCATTTTGCAAACTCTTAGGAAAGAGCGTCTCTATGCTAATATGGAGAAATGCATTTTTGGTGTTGATAAGATCATTTTCTTAGGATTTGTTGTCTCTTCTAAGGGTGTTCATGTAGATGAGTCCAAGATCAATGCTATTAAGACTTGGCCGCAACCAACCAACTTGCATCAAGTGCGTAGTTTCCTTGGCCTTGCGGGATTCTATCGTCGATTTGTAAAGGATTTTAGCACCATTGCTTCGCCTTTGCATGCTTTGAGCAAGAAGAATGCGCCTTTTATTTGGGGACCATCCCAAGATACCGCATTCAATGAGCTTAAGAATTTTCTTGCTCATGCTCCCGTGCTTGCTTTACCCAACTTCGACAAACCCTTTGAAATTCATTGCGATGCTAGTGGTAATGGCATAGGAGGTGTGTTAACGCAAGAGAAGCGCCCCGTAGCTTACTTTAGTGAGAAACTTTCCGGAGCGCAACTCAATTACCCCATCTATGACAAAGAGCTACATGCTTTAGTCCGCATTTTGCATGAATGGGAACACTACCTTCATCCCCATGAGTTTATCATTCATACCGATCATGAGACTCTCAAGTATATTAAGGGACAGACTAAGTTGAACAAGCGTCATGCTAAATGGAGTGAATTTATTGAGTCTTTTCCTTATGCCATCAAGTACATTAAGGGTAAAGAAAATGTTGTGGCGGATGCACTTTCCCGCATTTGCATGCTTGTCACGCAACTTGAGTTAGATGTCATTGGCTTCGAGCATATCAAAGACTTATATGAGCATGATACGACTTTTGCCATTCCTTATGCCAAGTGTTTGTCGAATACATCTTGGGAACGCTATTACATCAAAGATGGCTACCTTATGACAGCTAAAAAACTTTGCATTCCCGAGTCCTCGCTTCGTTTGTTGCTTTTGCAGGAATCTCATGGAGGCGGCTTAATGGGACACTTCGGACGCGACAAGACGTTCGCCACGCTCTCAAAGAGCTACTTTTGGCCAAAGATGTTTCGGGACGTCAATCGCTTCACCAACCGGTGTTCTACATGTCGCAAAGCTAAGTCCAAAGCTCAATCTCATGGTCTCTATATGCCTTTACCAATTCCATACCAACCTTGGGAAGACATTAGCACGGACTTCGTACTTGGTTTGCCTAGGACTCGCAATGGGAAAGATTCCATATTTGTCGTTGTGGACCGTTTCTCAAAAATGGCACACTTTATTCCTTGTAACAAGATAGACGATGCTTCACATGTGGCTAATCTCTTTTGTAGGGAAATATTGCGTCTACATGGTGTGCCAAAGACTATCGTCTCGGACCGCGACGTCAAGTTCCTTAGCTACTTTTGGAAGACCCTGTGCGCCAAGCTCGGAATCAAGCTACTCTTCTCCATGGCATACCATCCTCAAACCAACGGCCAAACGGAGGTGACAAACCGCACACTCTCCGCTCTACTGTACTCATCAAGAAGAACATCAAGGAGTGGGAGGAGTATCTACCCATCGTCGAGTTCGCCTACAACCGAGCAAGACACTCAACAACCGGCAAGTCCCCTTTCGAGGTCGTCTACAGATTCAACCCTTTGTCACCATTGGACATTCTACCTCTACCACTCCAAGAGCGAATCAATTTGGACGCAAGTGCATGAGCGACCCATATCAAGAAGGTGCATGAAGATACAAGAAACGCCATCGAGCGTCAAGTACAACTCCTTGCGACCAAGCTCAACGTCAACAAGAAACCTATGGTCTTCAACACTGGTGATCTCGTGTGGCTACACCTTCGCAAGGACCGCTTTCTACAAGAACGCAAGTCCAAGCTTCGACCACGAGCGGATGGACCCTTCAAGGTGCTTGCACGCTGCAACGACAACGCTTACAAGATCGAACTCCTTCGCGACAAGTACAACGTGAGCGACATCTTCAACGTCAAAGATCTCTCTCCCTTCCATGGTGATGAAGAATTTGATCCGAGGACGGATCTTCCCCAAGGGAGGGGAGATGATGCGGAGCATCCCAAGGCCATCCCCATGGACCTACCTACATCTCCCACGACACCACTTGGACCCATGACAAGAGCCCGTGCGAGAGCCATCAAGAACGAGGTTAACTCTCTCCTTGTTGAACTTCCCTTTGACCCACGTGAGACATGGCTGCTACCTCAATCGGAGTTGCTTTGTGTGCTTAGGTACCATGTAAGCAACCAAGGAGATGGAACGGTGCAATATGGACATCAAGAGCATGGAGACATTCTGCCCAGCCCTGAAGGACCGGAACAACCGCCCGACCACCGCCCGGGCGGAACAACCGGCCGACCACCGCCCAACAACCGGTCTGCCTTCTGTGATCGAGAGGTGCAAGGCCGGCACTACACCAGATGTACCGGTAACTACCAAAATACCGGTACTGCCGCCCCGACAACCAGTACAACCGCTGGCCCCTTCGACGTCCATCTCCGCAAGCCAGCGCCAGACCTCCCAGCGAAACTACCGCCTTCCAGGACCGGTACTTCCACCATGCATGAGCTCCCAGCGGAACAACCGCCCCCTTGACCGGTACTATCGGCCCTGCCTGCGCAGTCACTTGGGCCAAGGCCCGTGTACCCTTTCGTTACCTAGACTATAAATACTCTATCCCGTACAACTTTCTAGGGTTAGCATTGGTTTAGCTCATTTGAGAGATAGAGCATTGCTCATCCATATCGGATCTACTCCACGAGAGAGACCGCGGCCCCTCTACGGAGAAGATCCACCTTGGATTCAAGACCCCTTTACGGGAAGATCCCCTTGTGGATTCAAGACCTCCTCACGGAGAAGAACCGGTTACCGTGTATCGTCCCTAGTTGTCCGTGGTTTCGTGTATCGTCCTATGTACTCGAGGATCTAGCCCATGTGTGACTTATTCATGTCGGTATAGTGTTTTCCTCTTGTGTTTTCCTTCCGTTCATCCCCGTGTTCTTCGTGTTTTCCCCGGGATCCACTCCTTTCGTGAAAGATCGGGCGATTAGGGTCTCCACCCTACATCATGAAGTGCTAACAAAATCATTGTTATTAGTGTTGGAAAAGTCACACAATTTGGTATTCTCTTGAGCCATCGTGACAAAGCAAGCAATCCAACACACGAGCACACAAAAAGAAAATGAAGAAGATGAACGAAAGAGGGGCGAAGAAAAAGGCAAATCTTTTCGAAAATCATTTTAGAAGTGGGGGAGAGGAAAACGGGAGGCAAATGGCAAATAATGTAATGCACGAGATGAGAGTTTATGATGGGTACTTGGTATGTCTTGACTTGGCATAGATCTCCCCGGCAATAGCGCTAGAAATTCTTCCTACTACTTCTTGAGCTTGTGTTGCTTTTTCCCTTGAAAAGGAAAGGGTGATGCAGCAAAGTAGAGATAAGTATTGCCCTCAGTTAGAGAACCAAGGTATCAATCCAGTAGGAGACAACGCACAAATCACCAATACCTGCACGAACAATCAAACAACTTTCACACAACGCGATAAAGGGGTTGTCAATCCCTTCACGGTTACTTGCAAAAGTGAGATCTGATAGAGATAGATGAAACTAAACAAACGATAAAGTAAATATTTTTGGGATTTTTGCTTTATAGACCAGAAAGTGAAAGATTGCAAAATAGTAGATCGGAAACTTATATGATGGAAAATAGACCCGGGGGCCATAGGTTTCACTAGAGGCTTCTCTTAAGATAGCAAATAATACGGTGGGTGAACAAATTACTGTCGAGCAATTGATAGAAAAGCGCAAAGTTATGACGATATCTAAGGCAATGATTATGAAATATAGGCATCACGTCCGTGTCAAGTAGACCGAAACGATTCTGCATCTACTATTATTACTCCACACATCGATCGACTCCTGCCTACATCTAGACTATTAAGTTCACGAAGAACAGAGTAATGCATTAAGTAAGATGACATGATGTAGAGGAATAAACTCAAGCAATACGATGTAAACCCCATGTTTTTATCCTCGATGGCAATAATACAATACGCGCCTTGCTGCCCCACTGTCACTGGGAAAGGACATCGCAAGATTGAACCAAGATAAGCACTTCCCCCATTGCAAGAAAGACCAATCTAGTTGGCCAAACCAAACCGATAATTTGAAGAGAATTACAAAGATATCAAATCATGCATAAAAGAATTCAAAGAAGATTCAAATAATATTCATAGATAAGTTGATCATAAATCCACAATTCATCGGACCTCAACAAACACACCGCAAAAAAAGATTACATCGGATAGATCTCCAAGAACATCAAGGAGAAGATGATATTGAGAATCAAAGAGAGAGAAGAAGCCATCTAGCTACTAGGTAGGTCTGAGGTAAACTACTCACGCTTCATCGAAAGGGCAATAGAGTTGATGTAGAAGCCCTCCGTGATTGAATCCCCCTCCGGCAGGATGCCGGAAAAGGCCCCAAGATGGGATCTCACGGGAACAAAAGGTTGTGGCGATGGAAAAGTGTTTTCGTGGATACTTCGGGTGGTTTGGGAATCACTACTAGGGATAAGCCTAGAAGTAGCGCGGGTATTTGGTGTATTAGTAGCGCGGGTACCTGCGCTACTGATAAGGCGCTATAGCTAACGTTTAGCAGTAGCGCGTGTTGGCACGCACGCGCTACTGCTATACCTACTTAGCAGTAGTGTGTCCCATACCAGTGCTACTGCTAAGTGCTTTAGCAGTAGCGTTTTCCTGTCCAGCGCTAAAGAGCGCTACTACTATATTTTCTCATATCTTTTTTTGTTGCGTATTTGCGATGTTTTTGTATAGGTTTTATACAGTATTCTAATCATATCATAAACATGCAATATGCTCGTCATATCATACACATAATAGTCTCATCATACCATCCAACACAAATCATGTCGTCACATCATAATAACAATATAGCTATACAAGTTACAGGGCATGTCTCATCATACATAATGTAGTACTTCTTGAGGCGTCGGTTTGTATCCCTCTCTCGCACTAGCGTGAACCTAAACTAACTACTGGTTGTCGCTCGGAAACCAGAAACCGGTACACCTGGGCCTGAAACTCCGGCCACTCGTCGTATACTCCTGGCGTAGCACTTCTTCGTCATCGATGATCTATGCACCTGCATCGTCACATGAGTCGATGATATGCAACATATATAGTTGAGCAACAGAAAGAGACAGACTTGGCAAAAATAGACGCAACATATCATAAGCATAAATAACAAAGTTCATCGCACCCAAAATGCCCTAACTAGAGTGATCTTCGCTAGTTGAGGAGGACGGTTTAATTACATCACAAATAAAGTTCCGTCGTGCATAACTCAAAGTTTCTTCATTCAGAAAGTATGGACTAAACGTACACATTCTCATATATCGACAATCACTCCAACATGTTGTGCCATCCATCCAAGTCAGGGAGATAGTCCCCGAGCTTAGTGAAAGGCTTCAGGTCGAGACGCTAAGTGGCTACGCGTGTTCGGACGTCTTCCCGCGACATTTTCCCTTCCTCGTAGAACATCCCTGTTTTGTTGAGGACCTCCTTCATGATGACTTGGGCAAGTTCACGTTGGATGTGATAGAACTCAGCTCGAAGTCGATGATCCGGGATATCTCCTACGTTCTTTTCCCATTGCAGAATATGGGCATCGCCGGATGTAGGTGACATGCGAAGGTTCTGTTGATCCCGTCTATACTCCAGCTGTAGCGGCCCGACCTCAGACGGTCAAGTCTCTGTGCTTAAGTGTCATCCCTGGATCGGTATGCTGACACACACAGTACTCGAGGATTTATGACAGAGGTAAATCACATGTATAAAGTAACATATATACTATTACCTCAATCCAAATAGCAGAAGTAACAACAAGGTTGTGGATTCCCATCAACACCAACGGCAAATTTGAGTGTAGAAAATCGTAACCCTAACGTATCACTTACTCGTCGTAAGATTCCTGCAACATGAGACGTTGCAGCCATGTAGGTCAGTACATTGAATGTACTGGCAAATTCACACCATAAGATAATGATGAATAATAGCTATCACTGCATGCATATCTGTCTGGTGGAAAGCTCTAAGTTTATTTTTGCATAAAGCCAATTTTTCCCTACAGCAAAGGAATATATTTTATTTAACTACAAAGTTATTTGAAATATTGAGAAGGTATATCCCCAACTCAATCCCAATTAAAAGTTTAACAATCCAACAAATTAATTAAATAGAGGTGATGAGATCAATCAAATGATTCAAGTACCAGATACTCAAGATGTTCATAACCGGGGACACGGCTAACCATGATTAGTTTGTACACTCTGCAGAGGTTTGCGCACTTTTCCCCACAAGACTCGATCTCCTCCGTTGTATTTCTCGCACTGCATGGTGTTTGAGAAACGGATGACCGAGACACAGTCTTTCCGAAGAGGTCCCCTTAACCGTTAGATAGGCCGGTACACCTACAATCCCCTACATCTGCTAGCCCATCATGGAAAGGATTCCCACAACTTACTCAACTATGCCAGAGACCATAATGGCTTGTGGCAGCACACGAAAGTTTCCAGCATGAATAATCTTATGATCCCTTTGAGCCTGGGTGGCGAACCAAAAAGGACAGCACTGGTATATCCCCAGGTGTCCGGGCAAGTCCACTGGTATATCCCCAGGGTGCCCCAACCAACCCACCCAGATGTGTATTAAAGTAGCCACCTTAAGTTAAAACTTAGTTAACAATAGTCTCTCACAACTTCCATGAATTCTCTCAAAACCAAACCACGTATACGAGCATAGCATAGCAGTAAGCATAACGTAGAAGTAACTCCCATGGTTTGAATGCAGGACAATAGGTTCCTACCTCATCAACTACTTCCCAAAACCCACAAGTTAAGAGATCCTACTCATGCAATGTTTGAGGGTTGAAACTAATGCATAAAAACTGGGTAAAAGGGATATGATCAAAGTGTTACTTGCCTATACTGATGATGAAGATGATTCGCACTCATAGCTCCTGATACTTCTACTCGTCACACTCCGTTCAATCTATCGTAAGCAAGCAACTGCATACATAAGCACTCATGCAAAAGAATCGAAGAAACGACTTCGGAAAACTTCGAAAACAAGCAATTAACTCTTGCAATAGAAAACAATTTCTAACAGTACCAAAATTGGGTGGATTTGGTCTTATCGGAAAGTTTAGGTCATGAGCTTCGATTTGCAAAAAGAATCAACTAAATCGGAGTTACGAAACTCAAGTTATGATCAAAACAAGTTTGAATATGAATCTAAATAAATTTCGAAATTTGAAAATTTTAAAAAGTTGATGTGACATGTTCACTGGATAGATGAAAACAACACAAAACTATAGACGCTAGTTTCATCTAATTTGGATGAACGAGTAAAAAGTTATGGCTATTTGAAAAATCGAGGTCAAGTTGTTTTAGAAAAAATAACTACGGCTAAAGAATTCTAGGTCTAATGTATAAATAAACAAACTAATTGATAATTTAATTATTTTACCGTACTAGTCTAAAAATAATAAACTAGGAAAGTATAAAAAGAAAAAAAAACGAAGAAAGATACCTTTATAAGGTAGAGAAAAGACGACTTCGGAGAGAAGAGACAATTTCCAGAAATCCCGTCGAAGAGGAAAAAAATATTTTCTTTAATGAATCTAGTCAAATCAAAATATTGATTTAATCCGAATCGGATGATTTTTGAAGACTCTATGGGTCTATATTTATAGGTGAAAAATAGGTTTAGAGGTCAAAAGCTAGGCAATGTGGTACTAAAAATAGATGAAAAGAAAAGAAAAGAGGAACCGCATGGGCTAAGAAGCAACACGAGCCGGCCGCAGGCGTACACTGCGCGCTGCAGTTTATCTATTTGATTTTATTTTATTTTGCTAAAGAAGAAAAGAAAAAAAAAACTGGGAAGGATTATGGCTGGTTGGGTCTGGCCCATTTAGGAGAAAAAATAAGATGAGGCGCCCGCTGCCACTATGCTACGTGTGTGGGCGACAAATAATTATGGGGTATGTACAGTTTAAAAAAATAGAAACAGAAGGAAAACAGAATAATAAAAATACAATAAAATTTTATATAGGCATATTATATATCAAACTTTTCAGAAAAAGATTTCCTACAACCTGAACATTTTTCTGGCATCAAATAAAATCAACAGAAATTCAAATAAATCAAACAGTGCTACTGCTGCAATAAAACCCAATAAAAATCATTTTAAAGGTACCAAAATGATTTCAAATTTATTTCTCTCCAATTTTATGATGTAGGGAATCATTTTTCCCTAATTTCCATATATTTTATTTTTGGAGAAAAATAATTTGAATAAAAACCAACTAACTCCAAAT
Source organism: Triticum urartu (assembly GCF_056163025.1). Lineage (NCBI taxonomy): Eukaryota > Viridiplantae > Streptophyta > Magnoliopsida > Poales > Poaceae > Triticum > Triticum urartu. The sequence continues at coordinate 300,770,490 of NC_141878.1, forward strand.
TGAAAATAAATTTCAAAGGGACTTTAAATTTGATTCTTTGAAACTTCCAACTCATATTTCATACGTTTTGAAGAAGTCATTTTATTTTCTCTCATAAAAATCATTGAGTTGCTTAAAGCTTCTGAATTTGAAATATTTCCAAATGAAATTCAAATCTTTTCAACAACCCTTTTCATTTATTTAAATGGAAGAAGTCATGTCATCTTCTCTCTAGGGTTTTGTGATGAAATACATTTGAAATCTTGGAGATCAGAAAGCAAAGTGAAAGTTTTGGGAAAGTCATTTTATTCCCTCTCATTTAACTTTCAAAAAGTTGTGAATTTCACTCAATTTCACTCAAGCAATCAAACAATCAATCAAAACTATCTATTTAATATAACATTCCAAAATTTAGATTTTCGCGATGTTACACTAGCATGTGGTGTAGAACATAGAATCCATCACTAAGAGTATCACTCGGTTGCTGGATGCAGCAGAAGTCGGTCTTATGGCCGAAGGCGGGCCTATCGTACCTTGCCTTCTTGGTCTTGATCTCCACCCCGTACGCCGTAGAAAAAGATAGCACTGTCGAGAACAGACTTGATGTGGGTGTAATCCTTTTTGTTCATGTTCTTTGACGAGTCCAAGTAAAGAGCGTGGGAGTATCGGGGGTAAAGGATGATGAGGACGGCGCGCCCGTGGCTGCGCAAAATAAGTACACCTCAAATTAATTAGCCTCCACCATGCAAATGAATGATTGAAATCGAAGGAAGGATATTCGCGCGGATGACTTACAGGGGATGATAAGACATGAGAATCATCTCCTTGTCCTTGTTGGCGATCATGAAATTGACGATATGGTCCCTCGCGTATTCACGGTGCTTTGCACAGACTACCAAGAATTCATCGTGCATGAAATACGGGTCAGTGACACAGATATAAGGTATCTGCTCAATCCCGATGATGTAGTTCATGTACAAGGCATAAAGGCGGACAAACGTAAAATCCAGCTTCTTCAAGTGAAACATGTCAAAGATGTAATCGAATCGAAGGAAGAACTTCTCTGCGGGGAATGTGTGGACGTACAACCTTTGCCGCGGCATGTTAACCACGTAGAGTGGGTATCCTAGATTTTCTGAGGCGATTAGGCTTTTCTCTCTCTGCGGCACATCGTCATGAAGTCTCCTTAGATCGCCGTGTAGGGCCTCTACCGATGCCTTAGGTAGGATTGGTTCACCAGGGATATGGTATTTCGCCGCATCGGGGACAGGTATACAGTCTTGAACCCGAGGCTACGGAGGCAGCTGGATCATAGCGGCAGCTTTATTGTTCCCTTTCCTCGCTCTCTTCCTATACTTCTTTGGTGGAAGGTCGTCTATAATACGTTCAACCTCCAGACGGTGAACTCCGCCAAGGGGTCTGCGATGCCCAGACTTTCGCGTTCCGCGTCCTCCTTGGCCCATATGGACCTCTTCCCCGCGTAACCACGACTTCCGAGGTGGTGGCACCCCATGTTCCTCTTTTGAAGCCCCTTCATATACTTTGACTTTTCTTTGGCAGCTTCGGCATTGCAAGCCGCCTTGAATAATTCAAACTGCTCTTACGTGATTGTCGGATTATCCTTTACAATCTCAGAGTAGGGTTCCTTTTTGTTGATGATCTGATGTTTCACCCTTACTTTCCAGGCGGCCAACACGTCGCTAAACTTGCTCATGGCGCGTTTGTTTATATTCTTCATTGTCGGGTCTTTATCTGGATTGGTATTTTTTTTCATCTCGGCCCGGGAACAAGAATACCTGGTGCAGCTTCTTTAGGAGGGAGGGCCTCATATTTTCTATCTTTAGTTTCTCATCGTTGATGGTGGCGGTTGTCCGTACGATGCATCCTATTTGATTGTCGTAGCACGATCACGCTCCCTCAGGCTCTTTTGGCTTAAAATTGTCGTCGCCCACCTCCGTCACCACCACTCTAGTAGTGATGAGATGGTTTAGGCGTCGTTGCCTCTTTGGTTTCGGTTCTATACCGGCTTCGCCAGTATCGGCACTGGTCTCGGCGCCGGTCTCAGTCTCAGCGCCGGTCTCGGCGCCGGTCTCAGTATCAGCGTTGGTCTCGATGTCGGTCTCAGTCTATGATGTGATAGGTGGGCCCAGCAACAACAACCGTTGATCGTCGGCAAGGTTCAAAAATTCATCTGCCGCCAGGTAGACGTCATCGCAATCACCAGAACCATGTCTAGTCAATTAATTCTAGACCTAATAAAATGAATAATGACATAAAAAGGCCTATGTTTTTCAGGAACGTTGATTCCTTCCCGGTGCGGCAAATCCCGGGCACTCGATATGTCCTAGTTTGTAGTACAAGTCATGCCGAAATTCACAGAAATTTTCAGCATGATCTTTGCTAAAAAGTGGACAAATCGAGCACCTGAAATTTGGCGGAACGGAAATGAATCAACATTCTGGAAAAACATAGGCCACTCGGCTTCATTCCCTGAAAACAAGAAAAGGCCACTTGGGCACAATCGAACCACTTCAATGAAAAGATATAACATGACCACTTCAATGAAAAGATATAATCAACAATAAAAGTCTAGGAAGGGATCATCTTTAAAATAAAACTTGCCTAAATTATTTTCCTTGAAAAACAGTGGTCTTTTCAAAAATCAAAAACCTTTGCAAAATGACCTCACTAAACACTTATCTGCCTAGGACAGAACCCAAATTCTGTTCTAGCTATTCCTCACACACAACACACATTATTTTCTCTAACCCTTCTTTGCCTAGGACAGAACATTTCTCTAACCCTTCTGACCTAATGCTCTAAAATAAATTTTTGCTCTAACCTAGCCAACCTAGTTAACCTAGCTTGTTAACCTATAATGAACCTAATTAACCTAGCTAGTTAACCTAGTTAGTTAACATAGCTAGTTAACCTAGCTAGTTAACCTAGATAATTAACCTAATTAAACTAGTTAACCTAGCTAGTTCTCCGTCAAAGCCCTAAATAAATTTTTGCACTAACCTAGATAATTAACCTAATTAAACTAGTTAACCTAACTAGTTCTTTGTCAAAGCCCTAACTGAATTTTTGCACTAACCTAGATAATTAACCTAATTAAACTAGTTAACCTAGCTAGCTAGTTCTCTGTCCAATGTTTGTGCTATGCATGAGAGAGAGAGGAGGGGTGGGGGCTTACAGAGGATGGCTCCGGTGGTGGCGAGGGAGGCAGTGGTGGCGAGGGAGGCAGGGGCGTCTCCGGTGATGGTGAAGGGGGCAGTTGTGGCGAGGGAGGCAGGGGCGTCTCCGGTGATGGCGAGGGGGGCAGTTGTGGCGAGGGAGGCAGGGGGCGTCGAGGGTGGCTCCGGTAGCGCCGAGGACGGCTCCGGTAGGGATGGCAATGGGTAGGGTATGGGCGGGTACAACCTCCTTCTACCCAAACCCATACCCATACAAACTTTTTATACCCACCCACTTCAATACCCATGGATATAAACTGACACCCATGCCCATACCCATCGGGTATCCTATACCCAATGGGTATCCATTGGGTACAATATATAGCATTCAAATTCTTAAGAGGTAGAGAAATGAGCTCAAAATTCAAGTGATTATGGTAGAGTAATATAGCACGTATGTGGCCTCCTCCAGTTGGTGGCCTCTTGGAGGCATCAAGGGAGTATGAGCAGCGGTTGGTGGAAGGCCGGCGTAGTGGAAGGCGGTGGTGGGAATTGGGGATCGCTGGATCGAGTGTTCGGCAAGAGTCTGGTAGCGAAGAGTCGATGTTTCATCTTTTTGAGGAGTCACATAGGACGTACGAGGAGTGGCGAGCAGGTGATTATGAGCCTACGAGCTATGACTTGTTTAAGGAATATGAGATTTAGGGTTGGACCATATGAGTTGGATGTTAACCCCACATGTTATAGGAGTTATTTTCATTTATTGATTTTTTTGGGGTATCCATTGGGTTACCCATGGGCACAATTTCTTACCCATGCCCTACCCATATATTTTGCGGGTATGGATACCCATTACCCGTGGATAGAAAATCTCTTCAAGTCTTGCCCATACCCATTGTTTTCGGGTAGGGTACCTGCGAGTACCCATACCCATGGGCAAAATTTCCATCCCTAGGCTCCGATGGCGTCGACGGCGCGCGGCTCCGGTGGCTCCGGAGGCGTCGACGTCAGCAGGAGACAGCGACGAAGTGGGGCGATGGCGAAGTGGAGAGACGGCGGCGAAGTGGGGCAGGGGGTTTAGGGGAGAAGTGGTGGTCGGGGGGCGCGCAGGGGTTAAGTCAAACATAGTGGTAGCGCTGGAAGTAAAAACACGCTATAGCTAAGTTAGCTATAACGCTTCTTACAAAACGCGCTACTGCTATAGCTTTCTCATTTATTTTTATTTTATTTTATTTTTCTTTCCATTTTATTTTTTTCTTTCTCATTTTTTATTTCTTTCATTTTCATTTACTTTTATATTTGTTTTTCATTTTATTTTCTTTTCATTAGCAGTGGCGCTTTTCACCGTAAATGCGCTGCTACAGTAATCTTAGTGGTAGCGCGGTTTTTCTAAGACCGCTACTACTATGTGTAGCCTATCGGCTTAGTAGTGGGAATTTTAGTAGTAGCGCTTTTCCATGGAGACGCGTTACTGCTACATTCATATCTGTAGCGTAGTTAACCTACACGCGCTACTGCTATATAACACTAGCGCCCTTTTTTAACAAGCGCTAGTACTAAAGTTCTGTGTATAAGGTTTTCCCTAGTAGTGAATATATAGGACGAAGAATTAGGTCAGGGGGTGTTGGAGTAGGCCTAGGGCACGCCCCTATGGCTTGTCGTCTACTCCAAGGTCTCATGACTTGGAGTCAAGTCCAACAGGTGTCTTCTGGTCCAAGAAAAATCATCATGAAGGTTTTATTTCGTTTGGACTCCGTTTGGTATTTCTTTTCTACGAAACTCAAAAATAAGGAAAAAACAGAAACTGGCACTAGGCTCTAGGTTAATAGGTTAGTCCCAACAATAATATAAAATAGCATATTAATGCATATAAAACATCCAAAATAGATAATATAATAGTATGGGACAATAAAAAATTATAGATACGTTGGAAACGTATCACTATAATAGTAGAATTGGTACCGGGTTTTGTTTTCTCACACCTACAAGTAAAAGGCTTATGGAGGACCTTGGCTAGTAAGTGGCACAAATAATTCAAGCAAATGTTAGTCAAGATGTCGAAAAAGTTGAAAAATGCACAAATCGCAAGTAAGACAAATAGATCAAACCCATGGATATCACTAGGAACACACATGGAAGATAGATGGGATCCGCACAACCAAGGAATGCGCTCTAAGAGGTGGAACCACGGAAATGCTCTTGTTGTACGGATACGAGAGAGACGCTAGCTCGATTGCTCTAATGGGCTAGATATGCTAGTGCACCAACCTAAGAGAGAAAGGGGCCGTCTACTATCCCAAGTATGCTTATATATGTATGAACCGCGATGATAGACTAGGTAAGGTGGCTCAATGCTATTGCTTACAAGCTCTTGCTTCTATTTTTATTTTGCTTATAAGCTCTTTTTTTACTATGCCACAATGCTTGATATGTGAGCCGAAATGCGAGATAACAAGTAGGATATGCACGGGAGAGACGTAACACTAAAGGTGCACTAAAAGTGTGGCCCGACAATTCTCAACTTACTAGTCTCGATGGGTAAGTGACGCAAAAGAGGCTTGAGGCTATCAAGGTAATGGAAAGGGTAATACAAAGGTGTCGTCGAGGTTACCATCCTTACTTACGGTTGGTATGAAGATGGAGTTGTCGAAGTCGAAGTGGAGTCCGAGCCGATGACGAGTGGCGGTGATGATGAAGTCAAGTTGTGCCCAAGTAGCCGAAACACCTTAGGACACATGTAACCGCAACCCAATAGCTCAAACACCAACGAGAAGTATTGCGGAAGACAAATGGTGGTGATGGAATGACAAAAAGAAGCAAAACAGGAAGTGGCCGAACAATTCTGTAAGGCCCGTGCGCACGGGGTAAGTGAGTCCCGTGTGAACGGGGTCCCAATGGCACGTGCGCACGGGGTGTTCTGTAGCGGAAGAACACCTTCGGATCCGTGGGGTTTTTGCAAAATCCGGCCAAAATCAACGCTAAGATGGATGGAGGATGGCGGGAAGGGGAAGATCTACTTGTCAAACACTACATCTGTGGATCAAATCAACCAAATCTCACAAGATCTAACAAATTGCAAGAAAATTTTTGGGGCTATTTTTGGTGGGGATTTTCGAATTAGGACGAAAAACAACAAAATCAAACTAGAATATGGGAGATAGAGACTCCAAGATGTGAATCAACCTTGCTCATAATACTAAGATGTTGTAGGGTGAAACCCTAAGAGGGATCTTTTCACACTTGGAGGGGGGAAGGGATGAACACCAAGAACATGAGGAATTCACTCCAACAAAACCCAATTACACATCCACTAGAATAGCAAACACATAGATCAACAAGCATACAAGAACAATCCAAGGAAACAAGCAACATCAGCTCCCTGGGTAGCCCGTGCGCACGGGGTCGCCTGGGAGGTGCAGTCTTGCTCCTCTTGGCTTCCTTCTTCTTCCTCGATGCCTTGGGGTGCTTCTCCTCCTCCTTTGGGGCATCCCGCAGCTGCTTGGTGGCGTCGGTCTTCATACCTAATGACACATAGCATGTTTTGGTGAGGTAGCAACCAAGTCTCGTTCATGTCCATATCTTTCTCAAGTAGGAGTGAGTTCACCTCGATTTCAATTGTGCGTGCTCGAGTTCTTGTCATGGGTCCATGTGGTGCATTATTCGTAGTCGGTTTGTGAATGAACATGTGGTGAAAAGAATGTTTCCATGTCCATATGCCCCTTTTCTTATTATTTGTATTAAGGTGAGGTGAATGAACATGTGGTGAAAAGAATGTTTCCATGTCCATATGCCCCTTTTCTTATTATTTGTATTAAGGTGAGGTGCATTATATCTCATCATTCGTTGATGGTGTTTCACGTTGCACGACGTGCATAATACAGTGAATCAATAAAACAACAACACATAAACCACATCCAGAGGATGATGGTGTATGAGAAGAGAAGACATGAATGACAAGTTCAACAAAAAAAAGTAGCTAGAGGGGTGCATGAAGATACTTGTGTTTATGTTGTGGCTCACTTCATGAGGAGTAAAATGAGCATTCATTCATTTGTTGGCCCGGGGCAACACATGGGCAGTCAATTAGTCTATGGTAAATTTGGCTGTCACCGTGTCTTACATAATGAAACATGCAATTCAAAAGGAAAAACATAAGAAAACATGTGTAGATGACAAGATCCAACGCAACATTTACATGTGGCTATCTATAACACAGTGCATTGTAAAAAGATGGCTATCTTGTTTTTCTTAACCAAAGGAGATACAGTTCTATTTTACGTGAAAACAATAGGAATACTTTAACGCCTTTCCTGATATCTGCAACAAATAAATGTACACAGTTTAGGTAAAAGGGTCTTATCAACATCACGCTAAACAAACAAATGCATAGACAATGGTGAAACTATACAGAAAAAGAAAAACATAAACTAAACAGGAGTTCGTCCATGATTAAGAACTCATGACCTGAATGTCTTTCCATGGTGCATTGCTGAGCCCATGCGTTACGGATCCTTAAACAATTACACGGACAGCATTTAAGAACTTAAGACATGTTGCTAGTCATCATCTAGCTCAACGAGCTGAGCTCTTCGCTCGGCCGCTTTCTTCCTGACGAAGATGCCCCACCTCATAGCTGCCTTGATTTTAAGCCAACCCACAACAGCTTTCCCAGGTGGACGAGTGCGGTCATCCTCAAAGTTCAAGTTCGGGGAAGGTGACTGCATGTAGGGCGGAAAAGTGAAGCCATCATCATTCATGTTGGTAGATGCTCCACCCATGTTCAAAATTCGCAGCATCTGTTGCATTTCGTCATTCTCGAGTATCTCATGGCTCCTCAACCTGATCTCCTCCATCAAGTAGTCATCAACCGCACGGTTCTCTTGCGGCTGTGACCATTGATCGAAAGGGTTCAGGTCTGCAGGTTGCATGGACTGACCAACTGCTGAGAATTCAAAACCCTGTTGCTGCTGCTGTGCAGGTTCCAATGCCAAAATATTGGAGCCTCCAGAAGTTTGAGTCTGAAGGGAGGGCCCACTGAACTGGCTTTCAGGTGACAGTGCACTCCTCTCATATTGCATGGTAATGTTTGCAGCGTTATTCTGAGGACTAGTGTTTCTTGCTGCCAGATTTCCATTATATGTGCTTCTTACTCCAGCTGCTGGACAGAGAACACGAATTCAGCAATCTCAGTATATCAACACTGCATAGTACTAAATTACAAATATCATGTGGCCCGCACATCTATACCAGAAGCAGCAGTCAGTTTCTTTATGCATATATAAGGGCATCCATGATGTGGAAATGAAAGTCAACTTTAGGAATTTTTACACATTGTCAGGTCGACCTTAGTTAGAAACATGTTGAGGCAGCTCCCTAACTGTATAACCCGTGCACAAGCAAATCAAAAATGTTCTTTCTCTCTTCTCTGTCTGCAGTGTGAAGATTGGACAGCAGTTTTTTCTCTTGCCACAGGGTCATGGATGCGCCATCGCTGGGAAGACAGCCACCGTCAACATCTGAGCGCTGAAGCAAGAGGATGGGACACGGTGGAGACCAGAACCGAAGCAAGCAAGGCAAGAAGATGATGAGTAGCACTTGAGCGCAAGCCGCCGCCGCGCGGACGGACGACCACAACCAACAAGGTGAAGGAGCCTAGCGCACGATGCCCAGGCCGAGCGGTACGTGCAGTCGGTCCTGGGCAGAGCTGGAGAGAAGAGCAGAGAGTAAAGAAATATCCATGGCCGCAAGGCCAGATCTGGTGGATGCCAGTTTCAAGGCTTCTCTGATCACGAACAGCGAATGGCACATGCGGCACTAAGATTCCACGTTGAAAAAAAAAGAGGATTTAGGGAACTTATTGCCGGCGCGTATGAAGGAACGGACGAAGGTAAAAAATGTTCAACGGTTGAGGAAGGAAACTAGCAAAACTCGCAAGTGGCTCCATCTTAAGGGCTAGTTGCCCGTAAGCATGGTGAAGATTTAATTTGGAGTCAAATAAACTGGTGGTACATGAAGTTGCACTGGATGGTCACTTTGGTGCTACAACTTGAAAGATACACCGACCGAGTGCCTAAACTTACAATGCAGTGCATTTTCCGCCTAAACTACGTGGTTTTCTAGAGCGACGCAATGGGTTGACGTTCCCAATGTTCCACGTGCAGGCCTCATGTCCAGCCTGCTGGCCATGTTGGCCTCCTACGAGTCCGTGGCACTCCCAGCTGCCATCCGCTTCTTAGCATCCACCTTTCTAGGCGATAGGCGGGGGCCACATGGTACGCAGGCCACCATCGACCAGATCATCCTGGACCGGACCCATCGCACTCGAGCCGCCATGCCCGCTGCTCTGCTTTGTGCACAGCTGCAGTGCGTCGCCGGCGCCGATGATCCTAGAGTGCCTCGAGTTAGCATTCGGCGCGTCGATGGTGGGCCGGATCAAGGAGCTGATCAAGGAATGGCGAGAAGAACTCGCCCAAGGGGTGCTGTTGAAGACGTTCTACGCTTCTAGTCCACGCACATGCTCGCCAAAGGGTCACCGTTGTTGTTCTAGCCCATGCATTGGTGCTTGCCGCAAGCGCTGCTACCGCCCATGCGTCGATGCCAGAGGCTCGTGCAATGAGGCACACAAAACTAGCATTGATTTCCCACCCGATACCACACGCGCCGTGCCCCACACCGTCCATGCACACCATTGTTGGCCCCACCCTCATGCCATGCCCACCACTCCCCATCTTCCTTGTCTCGTCGGCGAATGGCACAGCAGGTGCCGTAGTCATTTCCGAGCCAGAGCGGTGTGCACAACATGCATCAACTGGTCTATAACGTCGCCATCTTCATGGGTGTGCTAGTGTCATCTCTCAAGGCCAATACTAAGTACAAAATTCAATGTATCTCCATAATAACATGCAGCATTGTCTCATGCACGTGGCACATGAGGTCCTGTGTTTGATGCCCCGACGCGCTCCTTTTTCCGTTCCTATTTCTTTCCCATGTGCTGACAAGCAGGGCCCATATGCCATAGTGAGAGAGATAGAGATTTATTTCTCTCGTATGTTGACAAACAGGGCCCACTCGCACCACATAGGCAGAGTTGATGGCTACGGATAGATTAAGCACCGTATTGTCACGTTTAGTCATGTTTTGGCGCTTAATCGGTGTATTTTTTAAGTTGTGGCACCAAAGTGACCATCTAGTGCAACTTCATGTACCACCAGTGTATTTGACTCTTTAATTTGCTATAGCACATGGTGTGGGACCCATCTTATGGCATCCTTACGAATTAAGCATTTGAGACAGCCTAAATGAGTCAAAATTGAAGTGCTGACAAAGTGACAAGGTAGTTACAGCAGTTTGCAGCCACGATGCAAATGTGGCATTAACACCACTTTATCTATAGTTACCAATGTCACAATTTTAGTGATCTGAATATACCTACTTGAAAAGGCATCTGTTGTGCTTTACTATGTGCTACATCACATTATGACTTATACTCCCTCCGGTCCTTTTTACTCTGCATATTAGAATTCTCTGAAGTCAAACTTCACAAAGTTTGATCATATTTATATGAAAAAATATCAACATCTGTCATGCTAAAGTTATACAATATGAAACTTTAAGTCATGACACATCTATTGATATTGATTTCAGATTGTGAATGTTGGTACTTTTTTCTATAAAGTTGGTCAAACTTTACAAGGCTTGACTTCAGTCAAATCTTATATGCGAACTAAAAAGGACCGGAGGGAGTACTACTACCTGAGCAGACTATGATGACAATGAATAACTGAAGAAAGAAATCATTTAAAACAATGAATAATCCTATAGAAATAACAATGGTGGACAATTAATATTCATAAGATACATCAGGGTTGTTTGATTGAGGTCTTATTACCTTCACTTGGAGTGCCTGTTGAAGTTTGGCCAGCTTTTCCTGGCAGTAACTGTTTTTGTGCATTGACAAAACCATACAAAGCAGGGTTACTTGTTGAAGCTGATGCGGTATCACTTCTGGTCGTGACAGATTTCTTTTTCTGCTTGAAGCCAAGAAGTGCCTTACCATCATATTCTACAGCATGCATCCAATCCTCATATGCTTTCTTTACCAACGTGTCAGCATAGACCTGGATTTAAGTTGAGCATATTTGTGTTTTAGTAGAATATCTGTGTTTAAATATAATGACTTGAGTGAAGAATTATTTCATGAGGGAAAAGAAATTTAGCTAAGATGGTAGAGAATGCAGATTAAAGAATCAAAACTGCTACAGTTCATATGCACATAGCACAAACTTCAACTCATACAGCACCCAAATATCAGCAGTTACTTTGATTTAGTTATAGTTGACAACTTAACATGGACAACGCAAAATGTTTAGAGCTAACGAACTCTCTTGAAATTGAAGTTTCATTTTACTTTTTCTGTTGAAATGAGAATGGTTATAATTTGGCTGCACCAGGATACCAGTATAATCATGCAAATATGAACTACTAGTGATGGGAGTTTAAAGAACTCTAAATTGACAGAACCTCTTCCAAATTATATAATGCATCCTGCTGGTCTATTTGGTATCCATTGAATGTGTGGTACTGAAATTTAGCTAGAGAAATCTGTGTATTTATGTGTATTGCTGGAAGGGCCTGGATGTGCGGTGAACATGTTGAACGCGGACCAGTCTGAGTGATACACTGGTATCGTACAGCAGAACACAAGTTTGCAGTCTCATGTAACAACTTGCTCCGCTATACCAAATCTAAGCCTTACAACACCAATGATTTTTACAAATATTTAACAGGCCCAGACGACATGTAACTGGACTTATTATTCGATAACACATAAATAAATATGCAAACCTTCTGGTTGTCCGTGAGATTTTCAGCTGAAATGAACTGATCATCAGCAATCAAGCCAGTGAACTCATATATGTTATTGAATATTGCACCGACATTTCTTGAATCATTCACATAATATATATAATGCTTTCCACCTAAAACACAAGTCTTTGCATGCTCAACAAGGCTTTCCCACATCTTATTTGACATGCCACTGCCAAGAATCTACAGAGACAAGAGCGTAAGAACATAAACCAAACTCCATAAATTACAGTCTGATAACAGGCATAATAGAACTTACACTACGCAACCTCTGTTGATCCCTAACAAGAAGCCGAAGAAAATCTTCAACTGTATAGATTCCGCTTCCATTTAACTTCTTGTGGAATGCACCATCCTTGCCAACCTTTTCTAATCTCCAAACATCATCCTTCAAAGCAGGAGGGTAGTGTTTTTTGTACACTGCAAAATACAATATCAGCCTACTCAATGCTTGAAACTTTTAACAGTATGAGCAAATTAACAATGTATGGACACATACATTCCCCTCTATGATCTTTAACAGTAAAAGCTTCTGTCTTCGCCTCCCTAACACGAATACCTTCAGAAAAACCAGAGGCAACCCTGAGCCCAAGTCTGAATTTCCTGCTTCTTATCCAGCTGGAGTTGTCAGTGAAGATAAGCTCCCCTATGGTTCCAACACCTTCTTTAAGAGTCACCTGAAGGTCACCAGTCAAGAGAGGTCTTTTCCCTTCGCGCTCCTTGACAATATGGCCTTCAAACTCCTCTTCTGTCCAACCCTCATCTTCCTCTTTATTGAAGTCACCCTCAAGCACAAGAACATCCAGCTTTGCACATGATTCAGGTCCCGAAGTGACAACACAACCAGTGTTGGTATCCAGCAGCACAACATGTATAGCTGCCCCCTGCTCGCCTTCTACTTTTCCACCAGTAAAGAGTGGGAGAGACAACCTGCTTCTAAATTGAAGCTGAAGATTTGTCCCATCAGGGCCTTCTATTCTTTTGGGAGAGGACCTGTTTTCACTATGCATTAGTATCGTATCTCACCAGTGTGGCTAAACCACATCTGCAGAAAATCTGAAAATCCCAGATAAAGCCATCCCATGAGTGCCACCACGTTAAACAAGTTTATGATCTTGTACCTTCCTTCAATTCTAGCAGGACCCAACTTGGCCAAAGCACGCTCTACCTCTTCGCTTACCTATTCACAAAATATAGAAGAACAGAATGATCAACATGCTCCATCAAATAAGTCAATAGACCGTACAATAAGTGCTTCTACTCACAACTCTTCGAAGAATAGGCTCCAGCGATGAACAAAGCTTCTGCAGACTGTCGACTTTTAGTGCTTCCACAATGACACTACAATATGTGTCCTTTGTTTAGTAATCAAAATTTCAGAATGTTGCAGACAAGTAGAATCACCGTTGTATTCAATTTGAAATGTACAGACACCATAACTGTAGTGTATTGACTAATTCTTTCAAACAGGTATTCTTAAAAACTATTAGCATCATTTGACAGTCAGATCATCATTGTATTCAATACATTATCAGTGTTAAAAGCAGTGCCGACACTGCATGTAATCGACCCTATCTAAACCAAATTATTCAAAGCTACATACTGAACTCTCTTGGCACTGTAAAGATTTTTTTTTCTATAACCTATCAAGAGTTCTAAAATATGTTATACCTGTTGCCGGTGATTAAACATATGGAACTTTCTGGTGCATCAATGCGGTATAAAAACGTGCTATCATATATCATAGAAAAGGAGTCAGGCAGAGCTGAGCAGGATGCGCAGATTTGTGCTGTCAGCTGGTGCTCTTACACGGAACTGAGCAGCACTCACTGGAGTACCAACTGAGTACCACCAAGCACAAAAACAGCTATGCGCCACAGTACATTTTGGACTAAAATTAAATTATCATCTGGAGTCACTTCCTTTAGCTTATAATTTAAAGAAGTAGTAAATGTGTTATGCTCAGAGAATCATCTTGGGTCCAAGTTCCAATCCTACTCTTACCTAACTGATTCAACTAAAACAAGGATTAGGTAAGCTGTAGCACCCCTATTCCAGCCGGTAGGAAGCTTAACAACAACATTAGGAATCGAATTACTCAACCGAATGGAGGTAAGTGGAGGATCTAAATTTCTTCCTAATTAAAGCAGCCGACAACCTAAACCCCAAACCCAAACTTGTCCCACAAACCCTGGAAATTTGGTACTACCAGGCAGAAAGAAACACGAACCTTGCAAGGGCAGGCACGCGGGGCCGTTTGGCCGCATGGTCGTCGTCGCCGCCGCCGCCAGTGCCGTTGGTGGGGTCGAGCACACGCTTCGAGCCCGACCGCTGCAGGCCCCGCCCAGACCGCTGCATCACGCCAAAACTCTAGCCCTAGCGGCCTCCTCTGCCGCCGCCACCGTCAGATCTGCACCGGCCGCCACCACGAATCCAGGTCAAAAAATAATAATTCCGTGGAGAAAACAAAAATCAAAAATAAAAGCAGCGACCAGAACCCAATCGAAGCGCGCGATACCGTACCGGTGCGGCCGGCGGGAAACTCAGGTGGATCGAGAGGGCCGGGCGAGAGATCTGCGCTATTAGTGTGGGGGTGAGTGAGCACCGCGCGGCGCCTGCTCGTGTGTTTGTTTGTGCTCGCTCTCTACCGCCTGCCTTTTCTTTACGACTTTTATACTAGGGAACGCTAGGCGCCGGCCGACCGGTCACAGCTTTGGGCCGGTCTCCTCTGACGTAGGGCTGCAAACGAGTCGAGCTTGAATGAGTTGGAGTTGGCTCAGCTCAATTAATATGAAAAATTGAGCGAGCTCAAACTGAATGAAGCTCATGATCGAGCTATAGAACATGACTTGTGCTTTAACTTGTAACGATCTCGAGTCAATCTTAAGCTAGTTTCAAGCTAAATGAGATAGTAAAAATTATAAATCTATGGATGAAAAACAAAAAATAAGGTGAATATGCTGAAACCTTTACAAAATATAGAATATTTAACACATAGTCGACCACGTGCCATAATTAGGCCTAAATCTTCTCTGCATTTAATTAAGTTTTCATGTTCGTTGGTAAATAAAACGAAGAAAAATTGTGGACAGCATATATGGTAATAAATTATTTTATTTCCATTTAGTATATGACATGATCATTTAACATAATAATATTATGTCGAGCTATCGAGCTAAAATCGAGCGAGCCAACATTGGCTCAAGATCGGCTCGTTCTTCGGTCGAGCTACATAAAATGTTCAAACTCAGCTTGTTTCTTTTTGAGTCGATCTCGAGTCAAGTAAAAAACGAGTCGATCTCGAGCGGCTCATGAGCCTCGAGCTTTTCTTGCAGCCTTACCTCCAAGCTCGTATGTTTTCAGCATCTGCACTATCTTTTGCCCGATTCTTCAAAAATCGAACCTCCACCAAGCTTCTCTCGTAATCTTAACTTATACTAGCATGTACCCGCGCGGCGGCACGCCGCGCCTTGTTATGGTTAACAGTGTATACTATTGTATATATTTACACTTTTTTTATTTATTTTTATTAGTCTTGACTCTGGATGATTTTTTTTTGGCAATAACCTAATTTTTAGGGGAAGCAATAATAGAGGTGTGCATGCAACACTATGTTAAAAATCCTGTATGCATTCATCTGCTGATCATTTTGCTAATTGGTTGGTTACTACTTATTCATTTAACTTTTTGCATGTCTATTAAGTAATATAAATTTTGAATGATTTTTTATGAACATAAAGCCATTGTGGATGCTAAGGTGTTTGAAGAAGGAAAGTTTTATTGCATGAAGTAATCGATACTTATTAAACAAGGGAAGTACTTTTATATATCGCATGCTAAGTTTGAGTTTGGTGAATTTCGGTGAATCATCTATGTAGTATATAATACTTTCTGTACATATATTTTTTCTTGTTCAATTAATAGTTACTTGAGTTGTGGCCGCACTTCGCTGGGTCATTCGTGTGTTAGTTTTTCTGTTCTGTGTGAACTTTTATTTGTCGACATTCATGTTCAGAACTTGGTACCAGATCTTCATGTCTTTTCACAAATTAGAAAAGGTAAAGGTATCCACTAGAAAAGGATAACGGTGTATATTTTCCTTTTGAATTATCTTCAAAAAAAACTTAAAAAACAGTTTTTCCATGACCAGAATGCCCAAGTGCTGGTACACGATATGTGTGGCCATAGCACTTTCTTCCGCGGTTTGTTTTGTCAAACTACGTTCTTCATGGGGCGGCATGGGATCCGTTTGCTTTCGTTTTGTCGCTGATGGTTGCATGCTTTGATTGGGCGTGAATTACAATGATGTGACCGCGTGCATGTGCATGGGATTGAGAGGCGAGGTGCCTACGTGAGTGAGTGAGTTTTGCATGGGGTGGCCACATGGTTCTAACATCAACAGTTTTTGCTTTTCGACCAGTTAAATCATGATGTCAAATCTTGCGGAAGAACACAGAGAAAGAAACACGTCAAATCTTGCGAAAGAACACAAAGAAAGAAACCCGACCTATTTTAGACTTTTAGAAGCCACGGTACCTGTGGAGCAGGGAACAAACACCGGGTAGCTAGGGAACAAACATCGAGCACCGCGTCTTCCGCAGGATACTCCAGTTGAAGGCAAGAGGTTCTGGATTGCATCGACGTTGCCGTGGTTGTAGCCATAACTTGGCTGGTGTGCTAGCGTTTGTTCCGACCTCCTCCACCCAACGCGGAATGGCTACCATACCGGCGTTCGTAATGGGTGGCGATGTTTGCTCCATCATCCCGGATACGGCAATGCCCGGCTAGCCGCCAGGTGCGAAGGGCATCTTCCCCGCACGATGAGTGTGTGCCGCCACCGCCGCTCTACATGCACGCAGGTCGCTGCCACCTCGCGTTGTTGCCGCAGGAGCCACGTGTGAGGTATGGCCACGATGCACGGCTTGAGAAGGGGCTGATGCCCATGATGCCGATTTTGGCTAGCTCGATGCGGCACAGCGATGGAGGCGAGGCACTGCAAGGAAAAGTCGGGGTCGACGGAGATCCGGAGGCGCCGCTCCTGGCGGCTGACTTCAGCGGCGGCGGCAGTGAAACGATGGAGGCATGGTCGGACCCCGTGCAGGAGCAAGGCGCGTGTGGGCACATGCTCTCGTGGTCACGGCCTCGTAGTAGGCTACGCAGCTCTGGCAGTCGTGCTGGTTATAGATGTACTGGACCCGGCGAAGCAGACGCCACCGTCCATCGGGGAGCACCGGACGTAGGTGCAGCCATTGTCGCACGAGTGGCGCCGCTTGCCGGGGCGCTCGCTCTGGCATCCCATGAGCCGGCCGCAGACTGCATGCATGATCATCAAACGCCGGAGCATGCTTCATACATACGGGCCGAGCCGACACAACGACGATATAGCAGAACGGCCCCAAACACCGCGTCGGCCAACCACAACCCCCCGGGAACGAGGAGGCCGACCCGGACGCCGCGGTCCATTACAACAGAAACAAAGAGATACCATGGAGACAATATACGTGAGACTGAAGAAGACCTACTACAATAATATGGCAAGAAGGACGGTCTATTTATAACCCCACAATGGTGGCGATAGATGGCGAGGTTTCGAGATTAGACGACGACAGCGGCGCGAACCAGAAACTAACAGCAGACTCTAGATCAAACGATGGAAGCGGCACCGATCAAAAACACAAGGAGCGCCTAGATTACGCGATCGAAGCGGCACCCTTTTTTGACTGGAAAGCGGCACCAAGAACCGAATACATGAATGCACGACACCACAACTCGATCAGGACGCACGTGCCACTACTAGGAAAAGGGCTATAGATAGGATTGACACTAATGGCGCACCAAGGAAGTAGTGCGCCACTACTATATACTAATGGCGCACCAGTTGGTGATGCGCCATTAGTGTGGAAGACACTAATGGCGCACCAGAAAATAGGTGCGTCACTAGTAATAATTTTTTTTCATTTTTACATACATACTAATGGCGCATCCTACCGAAGTGCGTCATTACTAGTTCTAACTAGTAATGGCGCACCAGACAGGGAGTGCGCCAGTACTGAATTTTTTTATTCTTTTTTTTGCAAAACTACTAATGGCGCACCGCCTCACAGTGCGTCATTACTAGTTTAAACTACTAATGGCGCATCCTGTAAAAGTGCGTCATTAGTATTTTTTTTACTTTTCTGCAAAATTACTAATGGCGCACCACCTGCAGGTGCGCCATTAGTAACCAGGGTTACTAATGGCGCATTTGCAGGTGGTGCGTCATTAGTAACCTGGGACCCCAACAAGATATTTTGGACAGCCACACCTACCCACTCACTTTCCCCACTTCATTCCCTCCACCTCCTTCTCCAAGCTTTCGGCTGCCTCCTCCTCCTCACCTCATTTCCACCATAGATTCATCAAAATTAAGTGGTGAAATTACCTTTTTTTGATAGGTAAGTAAGGGGAAAGCTATCTTCATGATGTAGATCTACTTTTTTTCTCCCTAGCTCGCTCCAACGTAACAACGTGCACATGCACTTTTTGTGGCCTAGCTAGATCTATGTATGTTTGTGGTGTTGCATGTGTTTGTGGTGTTGCATATATGTTTGTGTTTGCAGGTACCGGTATTTGAAATGCGATAGTTGCCAATATTTTGCCGGAATGTTGATTCATTTCCGTTTCGGCGAGAATTTTGGCACTTTGCATTCTTTTTTGTCCTATTTTTAGGGAAGGTCATGCCAAAATTTTTCTTGGTTCTAAAATATCGTTTTGCTCTACCCCGCAGGCGACCATGGCCCGCATGATGACCGAAGGCATCGTGAATAGGTTTTTGAGCTCCGCGAAGGCCGAGATGCTTCAAAAGAACGAGACGGAGATAAGATGTCCGTGTCGAAGATGCAAGCTGAAGAGCCTTATTGCGGACCCGGATTCCGGGCAGGTGCGGGACCACCTGCTCTTGCGTGGTTTCATGGATGGCTATCGGTGGCAAGGTGATGAAGATGACTATGAAGTCGTCCATGGGGGCCGGGCAAGAAATGAGGAAGGGCAACAAGACAAGTACCACCGCGGCGAGGGCGGGCGAGAAGACGAAGAATCTCCAGGACATGATCACGACGGTGATGCTGTACACAGTCATCATGTAGAAGATGCCGTACATGATGATGAGGAAGATCAAGACGAAGGGCATGATCATGAAGATGAAGATGCCGGAGCAGACGACGATGGAGGCTGGGTGCAGGACCCTCATATTCAAGAGCTGCTTCTCAAGCAGACGGATAACGCAAGAGCTGCCGCCCGAGAGAAAGCCAAGCTGGATCAACTGGAGATAGACGCGGTTACTCCATTATATGAAGGATGCAGGCCCGAGGATACCCGCCTGAAAGTAACACTCATGGCTCTGGAGATGAAGATAAAACACAAAATGACCGACGCATGCTTCGACGAGAACATGTCATTCTGGCACGAACGTCTTCCCAAGGGGAACAAGTGCCCGACCAGTTTCGAGGAGGCGAAAAAAATCGTGTGTCCTCTGGATTTACCGCACGTGAAATACCATATGTGCATGAACAATTGCATCATTTATCGGGACGAGCACGCGGAGTCTACCATATGTCCGGTGTGCGGCGTCACTCGATACAAGAAGAGGAAGAAAGCTCCTCGAAAATCGGTGTGGTACTTTCCGATCACTCCTCGTCTGCAGCGGTATTTCGCGGACCCTAAGGTAGCAAAGCTCCTGCGTTGGCACGCGGATAGGGAGGAGAAGAAGCGGGAAGATGACGGAAATGATCCAGAGATAAATAAAAAAGACAAGATGCTGAGTCACCCTAAGGATGCGAGCCAGTGGCAAGCGTTGAACTTCGAATACCCAGAATTTGGGAAGGATCCAGGGAACATAGTGCTGGGCGCGAGCACTGATGGAGTCAATCCGTTTGGCAGCCAGAGAAGCACACATAGCACCTGGCATGTGTTTGTGTGGATGTACAACCTTCCCCCTGGTCGTGCATGAAGAGGAAGTACATTCACATGAGTATGCTAATTGAAGGGCCGAAACAACCAGGAAACGACATCAATCTGTATCTGGGGCTGCTGAAAGAGGAGCTAGACACGCTGTGGAAAACGCCAGCCAATACGTGGGACGCCGCAGAGAAAGAATATTTCCCTATGAGAGCCGCACTGCTCACGACGGTGCACGACTATCTCGGTTACGGATATCTCGCGGGGCAGGTAGTCCACGGATTTTCTGGATGCATAAGGTGCATGGATGACACAACGTATCGCCAGCTAGATAGAGATCCCGGGTCTTCGAAAACCGTGTTCATGGGACATCGAAGGTGGCTTCGCGACGATGACCCATGGAGGAAACGCAAGGATCTGTTCGATGGTGAAACCGAACCCTGAAAACGCCCGCGTACGAGGAGCGGCGAGGAAATAGACGAGCTGTTGAAAAATTGGAAAGATTGCCCACTGCCAGGAAAGAAGCAAAAGGCGCCAGAGCCGGGAAAGAAGCGAAAGGCGCCAGAGCCGCTGCTGAAGGTATGGAAAACGAGGTCTGTTTTCTGGGACTTGCCGTACTGGAAGATCCACCGTGTGCCTCACAGCCTTGATGCTATGCATATCACGAAGAACGTGTGTGAAAGTCTGCTTGGTACCCTGCTCAACATGCCAGAGAGGACCAAAGATGGGCCGAAAGCAAGGGCAGACTTGAAATCAATGGGCATCAGGCAGGAGCTTCACGCTAATGATGATGATGATGATGATGAGGCGAAGCAGGACACAGAAACTCGTCGCAAAGGTAAAAAGGCCAAGAAGACCGGAAGTGACTACCCTCCCGCATGCTTCACTCTAAGTCAGGAGGAGATCGAGCAGTTTTTCACCTGCCTCGTAGGAGTAAAACTTCCTTACGGTTACGTGGGGAAGATAAGCAGATACCTAGACCCAGCGTAGCAGAAGTTCAGCGGGATGAAGTCTCAC
Organism: Triticum urartu; assembly: GCF_056163025.1. NCBI lineage: Eukaryota > Viridiplantae > Streptophyta > Magnoliopsida > Poales > Poaceae > Triticum > Triticum urartu. Next base: position 300,791,462 of record NC_141878.1, read on the forward strand.
GACTGTCACGGCTGATGACGCAGATACTTCTAGTTGCAATCCGTGGGATCATGGACGCGCACGTCCGTGAAATGCTATTTGGCCTATGCAACTTTTTCGACGTCATCTCTCGGAAGTCGATTGGCGTGAGGCAACTCAGAAGGCTACAGGAAGAGATCGTGGTGATACTATGCGAGCTTGAGATGTACTTCCCGCCCGCATTCTTCGTCGTTATGGTGCATCTGCTGGTCCATATCATGGAGGATATCATCCAACTCGGGCCGACGTTCTTGCACAGCATGATGCCATTCGAAAGGATGAATGGTGTCATCAAAGGATACGTTCGCAACATGTCATGTCCAGAGGAAAGTATAACCAGGGGCTTTCTGACCGAAGAGTGCATCTCCTACTGCACGAATTATCTAGGCATCGAGAACCCCATTGGTCTGCCCGTCAACAGGCACCTCGGCAGGCTCGCTGGATGGGGTCACTGTGAGGGTCGCCGCGAAATGCATGTCGACTTCGAGGGTCGACTCGCCAACTTTGAAAGAGCAAACCTAGTCGCGCTACAACACATAGACGTGGTCAATCCTTGGGTGGTAGAGCACAAAACCTTTATTGAGAAGATGTACAATGACCGAGGCCAACAAAGGACAGACGGAGATATAATCAAAGAGCACAACTCATGTTTCACGCATTGGTTCAAGCAGAAGCTTCTGTCGTACCCTTTACATGAGGATTCTTCCGCGGAAGAACAACTCATATTCGCCTTGTCACAGGGCGCCGCGCACAACCTGATGACCTATGAGGCGTACGATATCAACGGCTACACATTCTACACCGAGAACAAGGACATGAAGAGCGATGGTTATTAGAACTCCGGGGTAACGATGGAATCCTACACCGGTAACGACAAGGACAGATACTACGGAAGGATCGAGAGGATCTGGGAGCTGAGCTACGCTGGAGAGAAGGTCCCGATGTTCCGTGTCAGATGGGCCAAGAGCGTCCTAAAAGAAGACCGGTATTTCACCACCATGGTTATACCCGAAGCCAAATCCAAGACCGCGGGCGCAAACGTCACCGCAAAAAATGAGCCATGGGTACTGGCTTCCCAAGTGGACCAATGCTTCTTCATTACCGACCCGTCAAAGCCCAGTCGTGTTGTCGTGAGGAGAGGCAAAAGAAAGATCATCGGAATGGATGGAGTAGCCAATGAGCAAGACTTCGACAAGTACGGCGACCCGAAGATCGAACATGACGACGAAGATGAAGTAGCAGATTTTGAACATGAACACGACGACGACGACGACGAACATGACTTCGACAAGTACGTCATATTTTCAAGTAACAAATTTGAACATATTTTTTAAAAAATTATTACTGTTTTTATAAAAAAAATTACTGTTATGATTTAAACAAGTTTGAACATATTTAAACACAAATAAATATCAAACAACATTTAAAATGCAAAAAAAATATTGCAGAGCCTGGGAATCGAACCCAGGACCTCCTGGTGTGTGTGATGCATGCTGACCAGTCAAGCTAGTGGGCAGGTTCTGATGTGGATTGGGTTAGGTGCAATATAACCTGTGCTCGAACTGTAATAAAAAAACATTATAATGGCGCGCCGCTGCGGGGTGCGCCATTGCTATCTAAAAAAGATTTCTAATGGCGCACCGAGGTGTGGTGCGCCACTAGTAAGCTTCCCCCTAGCTATCATCCCTCTCCCTCGCCAGATCCCCTTCAACCCTCTCTCCCTCGCCACCAGATCCACCCGCGCGCTGCCCCGACCCACGACGCCGCCGCCCCGACCCTCACCGGACTCCACCCCCGTCGCCCCCACCCCCGCCGCCCCGACCCTCGCCGGACTCCACACCCCCGCCGCCTCCAGAGAGACCACCCCTCGCCTGATTCCTCCTCTTTCCCCATCGAGCCGCCTCCTCCTCGGCTCGTACTCGAGCGCGAGAGCTCGTGCGGTGACCGCGCTCGCCGTCGTCATTGTCGCGGCCACCGTCGTCCCCACGCCAAGATAGTGTGTCCCCTAGCTTCACCATTGTCTTCCACGTCGTCTACAAGTCCAGATCAAGCCAGGGCACCGCCGAACGACGGGATCGAGATCGTCTTCTTCCTTCTACCGTCGTCGATTTCGCCTCGATCCGCGCCGCCTCGACCGTCCCCGACCTCGCCGAGTTCGCCTACGCCCCCCTGTGAGCCCATCCGCCGATCCCCTTCTTCCTTCACGTGGATCCATCGTCGTAGACGCTGCTGCCCGCCTGACCCGAGCTCGCTCCGCCCCCGCGCCCTCTGGCCGCTTCGCCCGCGTCCTCCTGCAGTCACCTGCGCCCGTCACTGCTGCTGCTCTATTGCTGCCGCCTGTTGCTAGCTGCACCGCGGCCGCTGCTTGCTAATGTTGCTAGCGCTGCAGCTACTGGCGGTCATGGCCATGGCCATGGACGTTTGCTTTGTGTGCGTGTGTGTACAAAGCCGTATAAACTTTGTGTGCGTGTGTGTACAAAGCCTGCATTGATGATGCTAAATAGAGATAGGAGTAGTAGTGGTGGCCATCTAGTTGGACTACTACTGCTAGGACTTGCTCCAGATTTTAGGATTTATTTTCTTCTAGGACTAGGTTTTTATTATTTTTCTGTTGTGATTGTTTTTTGAGCTCTTTCTTTTTCATTTCCTACTATCCTTATCCTAATTATCTTAAATTGTTATGATGTGTGTAACAGGATTAGATCTTGGATTTGCTAGTGGACTTTGGGAGTTTCTTAGCCAGCTTGGTGACTCCATATTTTTCACTATTTTAGCAAGTCTTTTGTAAGCATTAAACTTCCAGCACTACATTTCTATCTTATGTGTACATCTGTTTGCTTCCAATTGCTATATATGTATTGTTGTTACTAAAAATGATGAAGCTCCTGTCAATTGCTATACATATATATGTGTATGATGATCCTCCTTTCCTGCAGTAGTATAGCTAGGATATAAAGCACATTGAACTAACAATCTTGTATGGTGCCTAAACTACAATGATTCAGGAACATCAGATGACATAGCATGTGGATATTGACATAGGATGAGTAGATTAATAAGTGAGCCAAAAGTGATGGACAAACCTCATGCTAGGAATTCTCGAGGGTTGCAGTACATGGAATGCATTTGCAAATGCAGCCAAAACCTGATATATACCAAAAAAATGTATAGAAATATGCTGAATTTTCTGCTCTGATTGTTGCTCAAAGAAATTTAGCAAAAAAATGGGGTCCTGGGAGACGCCGCTGCTGCTTGAGGCCCTTGAGAGGCCCTTCGTGTCGTGATGATTTTGCAGGTACCCCGAGAGGCCCTTGAGTTTGCCGGAATGTCGATTAACTTCCGTTCCGGCAAATTTGGGTACTCCATATGTCCTATTTTCAGCAAAGGTCATGCTGAAATTTTCCGTGAATTTTAGCATGACTTTGCTAAAAATCGGACATATGAGGTACTTGCTACTAATGCATGGGCCGGGGTATCTTAGTACTTAATTAAGTAGGATCAATTGCCCCTTTATTCTTGCTGCATTAAACCATAGGTGGCAATAGAGCCAAGTGATTAGGCCCAACTTAGAAATTCTCCTCAGCATCGATAAACCCTAGATGATAAACCCAACATAGGTGGCAATAGAGCCAACTGATTAGTGCCAAGTGATTAGGCCCAACCTAGGGTGCCTCGGCATCGATAAACCCTAAATGATGAAAACTTAGCATTTAGGGTGCCTCGGCGTCGACAAACCCTAAATGATGAAACCTTGGCTTTTAGGGTGCCTCGGTGTCGATGAGAACCTAAATGATGTACGCTTAGGCTTTTAGGGTGCCTCGGCGTCGACAGACCCTAAATGATAAAATCTTAGCTTTTAGGATGCCTCGGTGTCGACAAACCCTAAATGATGAGACCATGATCTTGTTCCTTGACAATAACCAACTTTTTGACCAAACTTTTTTCCTATTTAGAGCGAAACATGGCCCACAACGATGAGGCCGGCGGTTCGGGCGGCAAGCAATTCTGGGAGCTGTCCCAGGAGTTGGAGGAAGAACCTCACCGCTATGAGGACGCCGCGGAAGACACCGATCCTGACTACACAACCCCTAGTGGCGTCGGGGATGACACCACTGATGATGGCGCCGCGGATGCCACCACTGATGATGGCGGCACACGCACAGATGGCAGCCAACCGAAGAGGCAACGGAAGGACTGGCGCCCAAACGTGCTCGGCACCGTCAGGGAGGAATTTACTAAAGTGAACTCCGACGGGCATCCGACGGCGCCCAAACACGTAGTCAAGGGGTACTCGATTCAGCTCGGGTGCATTCTCCGGAGCACCGCCTCGATCAACACCGACAACCTAAGGCATAAGGACCGAGGGAATTTGCGCAGCCTCCTCTTCACGAAGCTGCACGAACGATACAAGTTCCCCGCTGAGTTCGCAAACACACGCCTCTCGGGTAATAAAGTGAACGGTGCCGCCCTCACGACGATGAGCACGGCCCTGTCTACTTGGAAAAGCATGGTGAAGGCAATGATTGACAAAGGTGATAGTTATGAGAAGATCAAGGCGAAATATCCTTTGATGAGCGAAGATGACTACAAGGAGTTCAAGATCAAGTGCGAGAGCCCCGCAACCTCCGAATCAAGTCAGTGGGGGAAAGAAATGCAGCAGTTGAACATAGGGGTCCACCAACTCGGTCCCGACGGTTACAGAGTGGCGGAGCCTGTATGGGACAAGGAGGACGCGGAGCGTGCCGAGCAAGGCCTACTGCCCCGCTTCGAGAAATACAGTGACAAGCAGACCATCAACTTTCTCAGGGCCCGGTACAAGGAGGACCCGATAACAAAGGAGCTTACCACGGATCCGAAGACCAAGGAGCTTGAGCTTGTTTTGGTAAGGAATACACCCCCGCGTAATTAGCTCCATATGGTTGCATTCTAATTAATCCCCAATATTTCTAAATGGTTCACGTTCCTTCCGCAGGACAAAGAAAGCAGTAGCGTGGGGTCGTCTCAGAGCTCCCCTTTCGACACCCCTTTGAATAGGGCATTGAACGTAATGAAAAACAGGGATAAGCTCAATAAGCCGACGTCAGCTGGTCGTGTGGCCAGCAAAGGCTTGTCCACAAAATGGTCGTCATACTATGGCGCTGGTGGGCGAAAGGAGAAAAAGACCAGCTCGGAAAAGCCAGTCGCGCGAGGTTGAAGCACTCAAGGCGCAAGTGGTGCGGATTCCGGAGATGGTCCAAGAGCAAGTGCAACAACAACTGGGATCGACGCTTACCGGCATTATGCCTACCTTGATTCATGGGATAACAACGTGGATTGCGGGTGGCCAACAGGGGCCGCCCCCGATTCCCAGCTTCATGGCCAGCAACTCACACAATGCGCAGGCGGCGCCATTGGTGTCTCCGGCGGCGGCGGTATTGGTGTATACGGCGGCGGCGGTATTGGTGTCTCCGACGCCGGCATTGGAGCTTAATGCACCCGGGTGTACCCCGGCCGGCACCTCGCCAGCAAGCGGCCCCTCCGTCAGTTGCACGCCCGCCGTTGGCGGTGCCTCGACATTAGCCGAGCTCGACGGCATCACAGTAACTAAGCCTCTCGGCCGAGGACTTCATCTCCTTGCCTTTGACTGGGCATCCCTGATGCCTTACATGTTTTCGCAGGGCGCCGCCAACGTTCCTTGCACTCTCCTGCACTTCATGGGCGGCGAGTTGGTAGATGTCGCCAAGGGCAGAATCGTTCAACCGGGCAACCCCGTGTTCCACGGTAATCCGATGCCACCCACAATGTATAGGGTTGAAGTGGTTCGGGTGCTGCCAGGCTGCGACGAGTTGTTACCTCCGATTCGACCCGCTGGGGCCGACGAAGAAGATGAGATGACCCTCAGCGCCTGCGTAAGCTGGCCCCTGCTTTGGCCGAAGAGCCAGATTCGTTTGGGGGCGGGGGACACCACCCCACAGACAAGACCGCCAGTCATGCCGGCGCCAAGCCATGGCAAGAACGCCGCAACGCTACCGGACATGCCAGACATCCCTATGGCACAGGATCCGGACATGCATATGGCACAGGATCCGGACGACGACGACAACGACGATGGTACATTTACCAACGTCGATAAGTACTTTGCCGAACATGGGTACGGTGACGAGTTCTGCAGGCCTCCTTCTCAAGAACCCAAACAAGACGACCGCGATCTAGCTGGTACGACGGAGAAACCCAATTGCAACAGGCGTCGTCTGGCGTTCAGTTCTCAGGAGACGCCTCCAGCTGCCGCCTTCACCGAGCCTCAGATAGCGGAGGTGCCAAATATTATCAGCCCCAACACGCTCAAGAAGGCGGTCTATGAGCAGAACTTGGTCCCATTACAGCAGATCAAGAAGAAGGGCCGGAAACGGCCGACTAAAAAGGCCGCCGGTGCGAGCCAGCCGGCACCGAGTACGATCCGTGCTCAGGACGGGCCACCTTCACCTAAGGATATCTCGAGGAGGGTGCATGTGGCGGGTAGGGCGATGCTACCGACAAATATGCTCAATGCTGCAACCGGTGCTATGCGGAGTCTGCACGACAGTGTTCTTTCTTTGGAGAAGACAGAGAGAATGATGTGGCATACCCGGTTTTCGTGGCCAAGGTGCCAGAGGGCAAGGGCTTTGTGGATGGCGCCATCGGGGGTACGATCATCCTGCGGTTTGATGACATCTTTGCTATGTTCAACCTTCATCCGTTGCACTACACCTTCGTTCGGCTGTTTTCGCTGAGTATGGAGATGCGGGTCATTAGAGACAAGACCCCGGACATTGTGATCGTCGACCCCTTCTACATGCGTGCCAAGCTCTTGAGCAGCACTGGGGACCGCCAAGTCGCGAGTTCACACCTCGAAGACGTCATTCTGGCAAACCCAGATAAGGATAACTTCCTTGTGCCTTACTTTCCCAAGTAAGTCATCCCTTAACCGCCCCGTAACATATGATTTCTTAGATTTCGATCGTTCTTTTTTTCTAACATTCCGTGTTCTGTGCAGTGACACACATTGCACACTCATCCTCTTAAGCCCAAAATATTCCATGGCCACGTATTTCGACCCGAACCGTAACTCCAAGATAGACTACACAAATATCAAGAAAGTTCTTGATGATGTTCTCCCTGGCTACGCCAAATCTGGAGGCACCTTCATCAGGGCAGTTTGTAAGTACGGCAAGCACGTGTTCACCCACAATACGATGTTCTGCTACGTCAAGCAGCCACCTGGCAGTCAGAAGGATGCCTACTACGCCCTCCATCACATGCGGGCGATCGTAAGGGACCATCATCACCTTCTGCTACCAAATAATCTCAAAGATTGGGCCGCGAGCTTGTCGGCAATCCAGGATGCGGACATCAGACAAGAATTCTTTCGCATCCAGTCGGAGTTTGCGGACATCATCCATCAAGATGTCCTTCATACCTCGGGGCAGTTCTTCCTCAGATATCAACCGTCCACCATTGAGATAGACGGAATGCTACAAATGCAGGCTGACAACGCCCGCGGTTTCATGACCATCACGACAGACGGCGGCTTCATCCACGCTCCTGTCCATGAGTCGAGTCGAAAGTAGTGATGTGTAGTTCTGAAACATTGATTGGCTCATGTTGTAATTAAACTTTAATGAATTGTATGTCTCTTTGGTTTGGACAGTCGTTCAACTTAGATGTAATCGATGCTATTTATTAGTAGGACCATGAATCGTGCTATTAATGTCTTGCTTTTCTCTTCCGATCCTTTTGTTGCATACTTATATATTGCTTATGTATGTATTGTCTGTTGTTTGGCTTGTGCATAGAGATGCCATCGTATGTCGTGTACAAGGGTAAGGTTCCCGGAGTCTACGACGACTGGGAGGAGTGTCGGAGACAGGTTCACCATTTTAGTGGTAACAGTTACAAAGGGTACACCACTAGGGCGGAGGCCAAATCTAGATACGCCCGCTATCTAGCGAGAAAGAGGAGGGAGCGTTGGAGGAACCGGATGAAGACCAGTTTGATCGCGATGATGCTCATCGTGATGACCGCAGCTCTCTTCTATGTGATGGTAGTTTAGATGATTGATATCGACTTGTAATGTGAAGACAAACTCGATACTTGCGGTCTCGAGACTTGTAATGTTTTATATTTGTTCGGTCTTTTGAATTCGGAGACTAATATGATGAATTGTATTCGGAGACTAATCTTCTATTGTATTCGATGAATCTGTTGTTGCTGTGTGCTACTGTCTATATTCTGTCAAATAATATATTTTGTAACCTGTGCAAAAATCAGAAAAGTAAAAAAAAACAAATATTCATACTAATGGCGCATCACCACAAGGTGCGCCATTAGTATGCCAAAGGATACTAATGGTGCATCAAGACAGAGTGCGCCATTAGTATGGCAAGTATACTAATGGCGCATCTATCCGCAGTGCGTCAATAGTGTGCCAAAGCACATGGTTAAATATGGCCCCTGGGAGGCATACTAATGGCGCACTGGGTGGTGCACCATTAGTATACCAGATACTAATGGTGCACCAGTGGTGCGCCATTAGTAAAAATACTAGTGGCGTGATACTAATGGCGCACTAGTGATGCGCCATTAGTAGGCAAAACTGGCGCGCCATTAGTAGGCCTTTTCCTAGTAGTGTGCAAGCCAGATAAGAAAGGAAGCCCACGAAAGGAACACTAGACAACCAGGTCAACGGGCCAAGAACAATCACATCAGCCTGGCCCACATGCAGCCAAAAAATGCTAAGCGAACCAAAGCAATCGCCACACCCATTCAAAAAATTTGAATCAAATTTCTAAATACACAAGACATTTGTACACATCCACATACCAAAAAAAAGGGCACATGCCATGTACACAATTCACCATGGGTCACTTTCACACAAGTGGGTGAATGTTGGGGCAAAAACCTTGCCTGCAATAGAGGCTTGGGGTATACCTTTATGGCAATTTTGGATGTTTAGATCCTAACTACTCTACTTGCTAGGATTGTAAAAATATATGGATTTAAGAGCATCTCCAACCGCTTCGCCCCTCACGGGCTAAAAAAAGCACCGCTTGGGGACGAAACGGCGATATTTTCGCCGTGGGGGCGATCGGATTCCTAGCCGCTGCCCCCAAACGCCTTTTTGTAAACATATTTTAAAAAGACACTCGGCCAAAATTCGGCAAACACGACATAGATTCGGCGGTATTTAGGCATTTCGCAGTTTTTTACATATAGAAAACATAAAATCTACTAAAAAGAAAACAAAGGACTGCTGCCGCGCCTATAGGTCGAAGAACTTGTTGAACGCGGCGTAGTCATCGTCGTTGTCACCGTCATCCTTCTTCTCCTTCTTCACATGGCTGTCCCTGCTGGACCCCTGCCCGGGGTCGCCCTGGCGAACTGGTTTAGCCGGCGGCGACGCATCGCCGTCGCTGTCCTCGTCGCGTCCACAGCGGCGCGCGACGATCTCCTCTAGGGCGCGACGCTGGCACTCCATCTCCAGCCGGGCCCAATCCTCCTGCGCCCACTTCATGGTGGCCTCGTCGTCGAGCGCGTCATCATTGATGATGATGCCAGCTCCGTCTTCAGCTTGACGAGGCGGGGGGAGCCGAGGAGGAGGCACGGTCACCCTCGTTGATGATGATGTCGGTGCTGCGGATGCGCTAGCCGAGCGGCGTTTCCACGGGCTCGGCCTTGACGCTGATGAGCGCCAGCGACTCGGAGGAGTGGGAGGAGGATCAGGAGGAGGAGGACCCCCCAGCATTCGCCTCGGCAGCCACAGGCCGCTGGGTACTCGAGCAGCGGATCGTTGCCGCCCTCGAGGTACTCGAGGACGGCGTGAAGCGTGCATCGAGGGCGCCCCACCACAAGCGGCGACCGTCGCTGTTGTAGCGCCCCCGCACCACTGGCGCGTTGTTGATGGAGGCGAGCCGCTCCGCCTGCCGTGTTCAAAGTATGTCGCCCATGCCTCGTGGTTGTCGGCGTCATACTTTGGGAGGGCCCGCTCGTCCTCCCACAGGAAGGCCCATACACGCTCGATCTTGGTGTGGAAGTAGCCTGGGTGTTCGACATCGGGAAGAGGGGGGGCGGGGACGCCCCCGGCGCTGAGCTTCCACCGCCCCGGCGGCGCATGTCGGGGGGCACCTGTATAGTTCGCCTCGTGGAGGAGGTGGGCTTCCCAATCATGCAGAGAGCGGTGGCCGAAGCCGTTGGCCACCGCCGCATTGTCGGGGAACCGTTCACCCATTGGCTGTGTGTGCACGTGGTGGCTAGACGGGGAGAGGGAAAGAGACGGCGTCGACAGCAAGAGAGGGGGGTTGCGGGCGGGTGTTGTAACACCCACGATGCGGCTATATCTCGCACGTGTCGGAGCACGACTTAGAGGCATAACCGCATTGTAGGCATGTCACAAGAGGGGTAATCTTTACACATCACATGTACTGAATAAGAAAGAGGTATAGAGTTGGCTTACAATCGCCACTTCACACAATGCATGAATATAGCATTACATCATCCAGATACAATCAAGGTCCGACTACAGAACCAAATAAAGAAAGACCACCCCTAATGCAAAAGATCCCCGATCACCCCGACTGGGCTCCACTACTGATCAACTGGAAAATGAAACAACACAACGAACATGAACTTCATCGGGCTCTCACTTGAGCTCGGTTGCGTCACCTGCACGGTTATCATCGGCACTTGTAACTGTTTGAAGTAATTTGTGAGTCACGGGGACTCAGCAATCTCACACCCTCGCGATCAAGACTATTTAAGCTTATGGGTAGGGTAAAGGTTTGTGAGGTGGAGCTGCAACAAGCACTAGCATATATGGTGGCTAACTTACGCAAATGAGGGCGAGAAGAGGAGCAAAGCACGGTCGTGAACTAGAAGTGATCAAGAAGTGATCCTGAAACTACTTACGTTCAAGCATAACTCCAACACCGTGTTCACTTCCCGGACTCCGCCGAGAAGAGACCATCACGGCTACACACGCGGTTGATGCATTTTAATTAAGTTAAGTGTCAAGTTTTCTACAACCGGATATTAACAAATTCCCATCTGCCCATAACCGCGGGCATGGCTTTCGAAAGTTCAAAACCCTGCAGGGGTGTCCCAACTTAGCCCATCACAAGCTCTCACGGTCAACGAAGGATATTCCTTCTCCCAGGAATACCCGATCAGACTCAGAATCCCGGTTACAAGACATTTCGACAATGGTAAAACAAGACCAGCAAAGCCACCCGGATGTGCCGTCAGATCCCGATAGGAGCTGCACATATCTCGTTCTCAGGGCACACCGGATTGTCCAAACTTCCTGTAGGACAGCCCAGAGTTGCCCCTGGTGGCCACCGGCGGCTGACAAGTTGGACCAACACTCAGAGGAGCACTGGCCCAGGGGTTTAAAATAAAGATGACCCTTGAGTCTGCAGAACCCAAGGGAAAAAGGCTTAGGTGGCAAATGGTAAAACCAAGGTTGGGCCTTGCTAGAGGAGTTTTATTCAAGGCGAACTGACAAGGGGTTCCCATTATAACCCAACCGCGTAAGGAACGCACAATCAAGGAACATAACACCGGTATGACGGAAACTACGGCGGCAAGAGTGGAACAAAACACCAGGCATAAGGCTGAGCCTTCCACCCTTTACCAAGTATATAGATGCATTAATTAAATAAGAGATATTGTGATATCCCAACAAATATCCATGTTCCAACAAGGAACAAACTTCATCTTCACCTGCAACTAACAACGCTATAAGAGGGGCTGAGCAAGGCGGTAACATAGCCAAACAATGGTTTGCTAGGACAAGGTGGGTTAGAGGTTTGACATGGCAATATGGGAGGCATGATAAAGCATGTGGTAGGTATCGTGGCATAGGCATAGCAATAGAGCGAGCAACTAGCAAGCAAAGATAGAAGTGATTTCGAGGGTATGGTCATCTTGCCTGAGATCCCACAAGGAAGAAGAACGAGTCCATGAAGAAGACAAGTGGACGTAGTCGAACGGATCCTCACAAACGCGATGTTATCAGAACTAACCCGAAGAAGCAACACCAGAAAGAAGCAAACAACATAATAAACAACCATCACATAAACATGGCATGATGCACAATCAAGTATGATGCATGTCCGGTTTAATGAAGCATGGCATGGCAAAGTGCACAAGCAATCCTACAAATTAAGTGGAGCTCAATAGGAACACCACATCAATTATTTAGTTTACTCTCGGTTAGGTACTCAACAATATTAAATGTTGGTTAACATGGCAAAAGGTGAAGCATAACAAAACTACACCATCTCAACAATTTAAATGGGGCCGGATATAACAAATAACGAATCTGGTAATTCCCCATATGCATTAGTAATTTATTGCAACAACAATTTAAACATTTTAATTGTTGTAATCATGATGCGGATGACATGAACAAGTTTATGCAATTTTTATTAAAAATTGACAAGAGCATTATGAAGCATTTGTCACCGTGGTGGAAAGGAAAGGGGTGCCACGGCAAAGATAACGAAAATGGTGCCACGACAACGTTCCGGTTCCGGTAACTCAATTGAGATACCGATGCAAAGGAGAAGTGTGCGGATATGTGTCATACAAGGATGGTGGGGTGCTCCTGGATACCGGGTTCCCATGGGTCGACGACGGTGATAAGGCAAAAGAGGGGCAACATGCACCGACAATTCGAGCATGGAGAAAGCACGAGCATCTCATACATCACACATGCATTCGTTCACGGGCGGTCGTCTCGGGGTTATACCTTTGAAGCGTGCGTTATCGGAGGGGTTCGAGTTCGATGCAGTGTAGGGGAAGTAGACATTCTCAGGACGTTCGGAGAGGTACTTGATGACTCCAAGCCCTTCGGGGTCAACGGTAGTGGTACTTGGTGGAGTGCATGTCGACGGTAGTTGTACTCATTTCATTGTGGAAATAGTGATACACGGGCCGTAGTCGTACACACTCCGTAGAGGATCAGGGTTGACGGTAGGGGCACACACGTTCGGAGAGGAACTCGGCGTTTCGTTGCAGTGTAGGGGTACACGGTTCGAAGGTTATCTTGACGAATTTGAATCCCTTCGGGGCTGTCGTGGTACTTGGGTCTTCGGACCCGCCGGTCTCGTTCTTGCGACATAGTTAAACTTGAAGTTTTTTGGTTCATGGGTCTTTGGCGACGGTAGTCATTCACTTGACAGCGGTGGACGGACTTGGCAGTCCTCGTTGTCCTGGTACTTGGCGTCCTCTCGGTCTTGACGGTGATGAAACGGAACACGATGGACGTGGTACTTGACGAATCTGGGGAACGGTAGTCGTACACGCATCGGAGAGGAACTTGGCGCACCACTGGACTTGGCGATCTTGATGAACTAAAAGGGCATCGAGGGACTTGCACGACTCTGCCTCGGGAGGTCACCGGAGATGAACGGAGGCATCTCGAGCTGCTGGTTGTTGGTGCGTGGCCGAGCCGCGGCTAGAAGAAGTGGCCGGCGTCGGCCTTGGCCTGAAGCAGGGAAGCGGAGCAGGAGATGACCGGGGTGCCTTGGCGCAATGGAGGCGGAGCAGAGGAGGGCAGCGGCGGTGCGCTAGCTGGGCGGAGCAGGGACGACGGAGCGGAGCAGAGCAGCAACGTAGAAGCCGACCGCGGCTGGAGACGTTAGTGGAGTGGGAGGCCGGGCGCGACTGCGGAGGAAGGCGGAGGCTTGGCAGTCGTTCTGGAGCAAAGAAGCAGAGGTCGACGGGCAGCGGGGATGGCCATCAGCGACGGACACCAAGGGTGGTGGTGCTGCAACCCTCCATGGCCACGACGTGGTCCTGTTCGTCGGCCCGTGGAGGAGCAACGGCGAGGCAGAGGGGCTCCTCTGAGTGGGGATCAATGGAGATGGGGAAGGCGGCGCAAGGGAGAGGAGATGGGATCGGGATCCCTGGAATCGGGGCGAAGGGTGCAGCGCGAGGGAGATGGGGATCGTGGTGACGGCGCTGGAGGAAGGATCGAACAGGGGAGAGGAGATGGGCTCTCTCCCTGCACTAGGGTTAGCTGTAGGTGGGCTGAGGCTGCTGACAGGTTAGGTGGGCCTTAGGGCAATTGGGCCGCCTGGCTAGGATGGGCTCTCTCTCCCTCTATCTCTTCTCATTAACAGAAGAAAGAAAAGAAAAAGAGGAAAGAAAAAAAAAGGAGAGAAGAAAATGGAAGAACAAAGAATCGGGGCACAGGGATTATTTTCACGGACTCGTAAAAGTGTGCACGGTCCACGAAAAATAGGAGAGGCATGATTGGAAGGTGTCATTCAAACTCATTTGAATTTAATTCAAATGGGTTTGAACTAGGGCTTGGTTATAGAAGTGTCCAAAAAAATGTTCAGGTTTTTGGTGGAACTCCGGAAAATGATGAAGGAATATATGGCAAGGTTTGAGGAGCAACTCGAAGCAGAAATGACTTGAGAGTTTTAAATTGCAAGTGTGTTTGCGGTAAATCCAAATAATTGGATTATTTACTATAGCTCTCTAAATATCGAGAGGATATGTTGTAAAGAGAATCACCATGTGAATTCCCTTGGTTTAAATGGATCAAAGATCGATGCCATTATTTAGTTGAGTTAAGAAAAATAAATGACATAATGGCAAGATGACATGATGCAATGCACATGATGCAAAGATGAATGCAACAGACGAAACAAATCACACAACGAAACTCGGAAACCCTGGAAGGCATCTGAAGCTTCGGTCTTGGGGCGTCACAGGTGCTTCCACCGGCGAGGGAGGGGGCAGCTTTTATAGCGGCCGAGGGAGGGGGCAGCAACGTGCGTGCGCGTGGCGGGAGGGGGCGTGTCGCCGCACTGCGCCTCCCGTGAGGAATCAATGGAAGGCTGATCGGCGGCAACCTTAGCATTGATTCCCCACGGGAAACAGAGGCAATGAGGACGACGAGGCACGGGGGGTTGCTGACTTGGCGGGCCCACCATTCTTTCGCGCCAAAAATGATCGTCCCGGTGCCCTCGGACGCCCCTAGCGCACCGGGTTCGGCCTGGGTCCGCCGGTGCCAGTTTTGAGCCTAATCGGCGAAAAATGGGCTCCTAGGGACGCGACTGGGCCGTTTTTCAGCGCCGGCTCTAAAAAATAGCCCTGGGGGTGTTGGGGGCGTGGCTGGAGATGCTCTAAGATTTTGTAATAAGTTGGGGAGGTGCGATTCTCAAAATTCTAAGTGAATCAGCCTAAGGAACTGGGCTTTAGACCAACTCCAATGCACGACCCAAAAGGACATCCATTTTTTTCATCTCTGTTTGTGTCGGTAAAACAGACACGAGCGTCCGTTTAGGGTCGTTCGCCCGTCTGTGCCCAACCAACCGCTGCATTTCAAATATTTGTCCACATTACAAACTTAAATTTAAACAAAAAAAATTACAAAATAATTAAAAATGATATATATTACACTAACTTAAAAAGTCCACAAAGTCACGAGCAAACAATAAAATTGAACTGAAGATAAACAAACATAAAAACTAGAAACCCTGGATCGGGTCATCACCGCTAAAAGAATTGATATGGTTGACTAGAAGGGGATGAATAGGCAACTATCTATTTTTAGTTTTTATTATCGAATTAGGCAACAAATAGGTTGTCTAGATATGCAACTAGGTGAACGACATATATGATGCTAGCAACAACAACAACACAAGCAAGCAAGAGATACAACATAAGTAAAGCTTGCACAAAGTAAAGGTAAGAAGTAACTGATACGTCTCCAATGTATCTATAATTTTTGCTTGTTTCATGCTGTTATATTACCATTCTTGAATGTTTTACAATCATTTTATAGCAACTTTATATCATTTTTTGGGACTAACCTATTGACATAGTGCATAGTGCCAGTTGTTGTTTTTGCTTGTTTTTTACTTCGTAGAAAATCAATACCAAATGGAGTCTAAACGCAGCGAAACTTTTTGGAGATTTTTTCTGGACCAGAAGACACCTGATGGGCCAAAGAAGTACCATAGGGGGGCTCCGAGGGAGCACAACCCACAAGGGGGCGCCCAGGAGCCCAGGCGCGCCCAGGTGGGTTGTGCCTACCTCGGTGGCCTCCTACACCGCCTCTTCGCCCTATAAATCCCCAAATATTCCAGAAACCCTAGGGAAGTCAACGAAACACAATTCCAGCTACCGCAAGTTCCAGAACCACGTGATCCAATCTAAACATCATCACGGAGGGGCTCATCATCCTCATTGGTGCCTCTCCGATGATGCGTAGTTCATCATAGACCTACGGGTCCGTAGGCAGTAGCTAGATGGCTTCCTCTCTCTCTCTCTCTCTCTCTCTCTCGATTCTCAATACAATGGTCTCTTGGAGATCTATTTGATGTAACTCTTTTTACGGTGTGTTTGTCGGGATCCAATGAACTTTGACTTTATGATCAGATCTATATCCATGAATATTATTTGAGTCTTCTTTGATCTCTTATATGCATGATTATTTATAGCCTTGTATTTCTTCTTCGAATCTTTGGTTTAGTTAGGCCAACTAGATCGATTTTTCTTGCCATGGGAAGAGGTGCTTTGTGATCGGTTCGATCGTGCGGCGTTCTTTCCCAGTGATAGAAGGGGTAGCAAGACACGCATGTATCATTGCTATTAAGGATAACAAGATGGGGGCTATTACTACATGAATGGATTTCGTCTACATCATGTCATCGTTCTTATTGCATTACTCTGTTTCTCCATGAACTTAATACACTAGATGCATGCTGGATAGCGGTCAATGTGTGGAGTAATAGTAGTAGACGCAGCCAGGAGTCGATCTACCAATCTTCGATGTTATGCCTATATATTGATCATTACCTTGGATATCGTCATAACTATTCGATTTTCCATCAATTGCCCAACAATAATTTATTTACCTACCGTGTGTTATTTCTTGAGAGAAGACACTAGTGAAATCTACGGCCCGCGGGTCTATTCTTTATCATATTTGCTTTGAGATCTATTTTTATTTTCTTTTATTTTCAGATCTATATTATTCCAAAAACCCAAAAATACCTTGCTGCACTTTTTTATTACTTATTTTATTTCGCGTTTTATTGAGAGCTATTTATCCGATCTACCACAAATTTATCTATCTTTTTACCGTGGAGGGATTGACAACCCCTCTTACGCGTCGGGTTGCACGTATTTGTTCTTTGTGTGAAGGTATCGTTTAGATAGTGTTGCTTGGTTCTCCTACTGATTGATACCTTGGTTTCATAGCTGAGGGAAATACCTACCGTAGTTGTGCTACATCATCCCTTCCTCTCTGGGGAAATACCGACGTAGTCCAAGCGACATTAGTAACCACAAGTGAAGCTAGTGAAGACGAGGATGTGTTACCGAAGTTCCTTCCCTTTTAAGGGAAGTACGTCTTCGTTGGAGCGATGTGGAGGCACAAAGCCACAGGGCCACTGTATTCTCCTCAAGCCCTCGTACAATGCAAGATACCGTGATTCCACTAGTAATGCCCTTGGAGGCAGCGACCGAACCTTTACAAATAAGGTTGGGGCAATCTCCACAACCGAATTGGAGGCTCCCAACACCACCACGAAGCTTCACCACAATGGATTGTGGCTTCGAGGTGACCTCAACCATCTAGGATGCTCAAACACCCATGACTAGTAAGATCGGCAAGGAATTAATGGGGGAATCAAATTTCTCTTGATGGAAGTGTAGATCGGGGCATTCTCAACCAATTCCTAGAAAATCAACAAGTTTGATTGGCTAGGAAGAGATATCGGGCGAAAATGAGCTTTTGAGCAACAATGGAGTTTGGGGAAGGAAAAGATGGTCTTCTTAGGGAAGAAGATCCCTTTTATATAGTGGGGAACCAATCCAACCGTTACTCAGCCCACAACCCGCATACAAGCGGTACTACCGCTCTGGGAGTGGTACTACCGCCCAAGCGGTAGTTCCAGGAAGTATGTGTAATGGCAGAGGGCCACAAGCAAGTAGTGTTACAGTACTAAGGCACCGTGGTGGTAGGTCAAAGGGGTAGTGCAGCTACAGCGGTACTACCGTCCAAACTGGGCGGTACTACCATTTATAGACTGTACTACCGCACCCTACTACTGCTGCAGAAACAGGGGAAGACTAGGGAGCAGATCCACTAGCGGTAGTGCGATCGGAGGTAGGCGTGGTACTGCCGCTTACAAGCGGTACTACCGCTCCTACTGCCGCTCCGACTATTGCTTGTCCAACTCGGTCAAAATGGGCTCAGGGGTAGTATGCCGGTGGGACCACCGCAGGACTACCGCTGAACCCAACACAAAAAATCGAGACCCAAGCAGGGGCCGATAGTACGCGCGATACTGGAAGCTCATTTTGTGGCATATGAAGATGTGTATGTGTTGATTCCACCCGAACCTTTCTGAAGTGGACCTCCTCTTGATAGTACGGTTTTTCCTACGACTCAAGTCCACCGAAAAGAAATGTAGGAAAGAAGACCGTCTTCACTCTAAACCTCCGAGGGGCTCGAATCATCTTGTGCCATATGATAGATTATTTGAAATGCTCAATGCACACGATTAGTCCGCAAATGCATTGTCATCAATCACCAAAACCACTAAGAGAGAAATATGTGACGACCCGAGACCGATGCTCCAGAAGCCTTCCAGTTATTTTGTTATCTCTGTGTGATTTATTTGTTTGTTGCATTTCATCATGGCATCATGTGCATTGCATCCGCATGTTTTCATAAAACTCGTAGCCGCTCGTAGTTGTCGCTTCTTCCTTGTCTCTGTTGACCTCCTCTCAGATCAACCGGGTTGTTCGAGTCCCTCTTGTCTAACCACCTAACCTCTCTGCACAGTGCACCAAACCCCTCGCGCGCGTCCGAGAACTGCCCGAACCCAACCCGCTCAGTCATCACCGTTGGATTCGGATTATCCCCAAACATCCCTAAAACATCATCGTTTCTTATATAGACTTTTCTAGCCTATTTATCCCGGACCGTTCAATTTTAATTGAAGGGTCTGATTAGCCCTAACCAAAATCCTCATGCTATATAAATAGATGAAACCCTAGTCTAATCTGTCCCATCCTCCTCATTCCGCCGCCGCCACTCCTCTTGTCTCCCCTTCCTCGGGATCTAAGCCTGCAACCAGCCTCTCTCCCTTCCTCGTTTTCAGCGTTAGACCAACCAGAGCCTGCTCCCGATCCAGATCCTCTCTCGCCCTCCGACCACCTCCCTCGCCTTGCGCGTCCATCTAATCGAGCTCGCTTGTCTCCCCAACCTCTGGCACGGCTGTGCCGTAAGCAGCAACAACAACTCCACCGGAGCTCCACCCCACGACCTCTTTGGGCACCCACGCCTGCCGCCAGCGAAGGGCACGGTCAGGTTGCCTCACTTCCTCCCGCTCTCGCTCTATCTTCTCTACCTCCCTCTATTTCTACTTCCTCTCCTTCTCTCATATCCCTCGTCTCTTCTTGCAACATGTCCAGCCATGGATGTCGTGCCGCCCGCCCAAGCTTCCTCCTTCGCTGGTCGTCTCCAAACCTGTTTGTCTCGAGCCCCATCGAACCTGCAGCCTCCGTTTGGAACACCGGCATCCCGTCCCGGACCTCATCATCGCTGCGCACTTGCCCGGACCTAGCCTTGACCCATCGCCCGGGGTCGTTTCCCCACCGAACGACCACCAGGCCAGCCCTCGCGCCCCTCTCCTTCGTCTCCCTCTGTGCTAATCTCTCTCTCCTGGAGCTCTCATATCTCTTCCTCTACTTCTTCTCGCAGGAACCGGGGAAGCCCCAGCTCTCGCTGCCGCCCTACTCTGTTTGTCGTCGTCTTCGTCGATCCGACGAGGCCCTGCATCTCCGGCCTCGTCCCTGCCTTCAGGTCGCCGTCCAGCACCCGGATCAGCACCTTCCTCCGCTGCTGCCTCACCACTATCCATCAGTGCCGCCACACCCCTGCTTCCTCTGCATCGAAGACGAGCGCCTCGCTCGCGTTGACCGTCCCTGCCTCGCTAACCCGCTCGCCCGCCAGCCGCAGCGACCGCGCCCTGGGCCTTAAGCCGGGAGCCGCCCAGCAACCGGCCCAGCTCCCGTCTCCACCAACCTGGGCTTGACCCATGGTGAGAGCCCCAGCCCAGCAGATTCAGCCCAATGCATGTTTTTTTCCTTGCTGTGATTTTTTCTTATTTCCAGTCAGTGCAGTTTTTGCAGAAAAACCCTTCTAGTTCATGCATTTAATAAGTCTTTAACCGTGCATCGGATCGAAATAATTTGTATATGTAAAATGCTTAGAATTTTGTCTACTTTCATAATATCGAACTTTTATCCTTGTTAAAAATGTTGTTTACATTTAATTTGCTAAATGACATGTTAAAATAGTTTATTTCATTACTAAATAACCGTAGCTCACAATTAAGTAAACTTTATATGTAAACGGGGTAGAAAAATGCATAGATTAACATGGTTGTTTCTGGCCTCATTTAAACTTGCATAATAGATAGTTTATATATGCTTCACATCTTGCCATGTTTAACAACATTTAATATTGTTAGGTACATAAACGAAAGCGAACTAAATAATTGTTGTGAAGTTTTGTCAATATGCAACTTGTTGCATATTGAGCTCCACTTAATTTGTAGTATTGTTTGTTGCACTTTGCCATGCCATGCATATTTAAACTGGACATGCATCATACTTGGTTGTGCATCATGTCATGATTATGCTTGTTGGTTTACCATGTTGTTTGCTTCTTTCCGGTTATGCTTCTTCTTGATAGTTCTGATTACATTGCGATTGTGAGGATCCGTTCGACTACATTGGTTCGTCTACTTCATGGACTAGATCTTCTTTCTAGCGGGATCTCAGGCAAGATGACCGTCACCTTGGATCTCACTACTATCTTTGCTATGCTAGTTGTCTCGATGCTATCGCTATGTCGCGCTACCTACCACTTGTTTATCAAGCCTCCCAAATTGCCATGATAGCCTCTAAATTTTTTCACCCTTCCTAGAAAATCATTGTTTGGCTATGTTATCGCTTTGCTCAACCCCTCTTATATCGTTGCTAGTTGCAGGTGCAATTGCAGTTTGTTCCATGTTGGGACATGGATATGTTGGAATATCACAATATCTCTTATTTAATTAATGCACATATATACTTGGTAATGGGTGGAAGGCTCGACCTTTTGCCTGGTGTTTTGTTCCACTCATGCCGCCCTAGTTTCCGTCATACCGGTGTTATGTTCCTTTATTTTGCGTCCCTAACACGATGAGGGTTTTTGGGCCCCTCTTGACAGTTCGCTTTGAATAAAACTCTTCCAGCAAGGCCCAACATTGGTTTTACCATTTTCCTAATAACAACTAAAACTTGCATAGGGACTTTCCGGACCCCGAGGACTTAATCAACCCCCGGGCCAGTGCTCCTCATGAGTGTTGGTCCAAACTAGAGCATTGTGCGGGGCCGCCCCAGGGCAACCTGGGTTATTTTGGCACCTATACGCGTAGCTCATCCGTCGTGGCCTGAGACGAGATACGCGCGGCTACTATTAGGGTGTCGGCACGCCGGGAGGTTTTGTTGGACTTGTTTTACCATTGTCGAAATGTCTTGTGCACCGGGATTCCGTGTCTGATCGGAGGGTCTCGTGATGGAGGATTGTCTCCGCGGACCGTGAGCTTGTCATGGGCTAAGTTGGGACACCCCTGCAGGGTTTAAACTTTCGAGAGCCGTGCCCGCGGTTATGTGGCAGATGGGAATTTTTAATGTCCCGTTGTAGAGAACTTGACACCAGATTCGAATTAAAATACACCAACCGTGTGCATAACCGTGATGGTCTCTTTTCGAATGAGTTCGAGAAGAGAACACGGTGGGGTTATGTTTGTCTCGTAAGTAGTTCAGGATCACTTATTGATCATTTTTAGTTTGCGACCGTCTGCGTAGTTTCTCTTCTTACTCTTGTACTCGTAAGTTAGCCACCATGCATTGCTTAGTCGCTGCTGCAACCTCACCACTTATCCTTTCCTACCCATTAAGCTTTGCTAGTCTTGATACCCATGGTAATGAGATTGCTGAGTCCTCGTGGCTCACAGATTACTACAACAATAGTTGCAGGTATAGGTAATGCGATGATCCGACATGAGAGCGATGCTTGCTTGTTTACGAGTTCTTTTTCTTCTTCGTCGTCGATCTTGGGACAAGTTCCTAGTCGGCAGCCTGGGCTAGCAGGGTGGATGTCGTTTGAGTTTCTATTTGTGTTTCATCCGTAGTCGGATGTTGTTCTCATGTACGATGTTCTATGTATTCTTGTGGCATTGTATGCCTTTGTATGTATCCTCAACTTTTATGTAATGGTACGATGTAATGATATCCATCTTGCAAAAGCGTTTCAATATACGACTCTGTCCTTGGTGGGACCTTCGAGTTCCTCTCGGATAGGATCGCATATTGGGCATGACAAAATATGCCTAAGGGCATGTACAATGGTGCTATCTTAGGAGTGCCACGTAGGATAAATGATGAGGTGGAGGAGAGAGAACTCATAAGAAAAGGCATATCTTCTCTTATTTAAGAGAAGACAACAGATGATCTCTTAGCACAATATGTCTCACCATGTTTTTAGGAATAGCTAGTTATTGAAGATAAGATTAAGAGATGACCCATTGTAAACATGTTTTTTGTCATCTCCAAATTACATGCAAGACTTAAGATAAGACTATCTTATCAACCATTCTACATTCCCTAACAATCTCCCCCCTTTTGGTGGATTGATGACAACGCGGGATTTGCACAAGGATAAAACAAGATAAAATGCAAACCCCACATCTACAAAATATAGACGGGCTCCCCCTAGATGTGTGCACTAATTAATTATGCTTTTGGAATGCAAAGCCTACACACTAGGATCAACGCTCCCCCTTTATTTTATAGACCAACAACACTTGTATCAACAATATAAGAGAGATAAGCATGGATGCAAGTAAATCGCATCTGAGCATAAGGATAGGGCACAATATAGATAACATCTCACAAATTAACATACTACTAGACATAAGTATAATAATAGGATATCATATGTCTCACACCATATGATACCGTCTCAAGGTCTCACAAACTCAAACCAAAGCAAATGATAAAAGAGTTCACGAGCGAAGAAATCAAGCAAATAAGATGCACTCGTGACTCGGCAAATCTAAACTCTCTCCCCCTTTGGCATTGAGACACCAAAAGGGCAAAGAGCACTACTACGGTCATAGGTGGTAGCAATGCAGGAGATCATCATCACCACCATTCCTTGTGGTCGCTGGAGTCCTCATCTGCAACAACAGCAGCAGCAGAAGTAGTAGCTTGAACAACCTCTGAGTCCGTCCACGAGCAATGTTGAGTGGTCGACTCCTCCTCATCGGTGATCTTATCCACTGACCCACTAGCAACCTCGAGCCTAGGCTACCTCATGATGAGCTTGTCACGACCACGGGCCTTCTTCTCTACCACAGGTGCCTTGTACTACCCATGAACCTCCATGCAGAAGAACTTCTTCATCTTTAACGTAAGCTTCTTAGCCCAAGAGGGCTCCTCGCCAGACGGCTCGTAGTCAGGCTCAGCATCATCCTCGACCTCATCCTCATCCATAGGAGCCTCCCTCTCAGGAACGGGAGTACCCCAGTTATCCTTCTGCCTCAGTTAAACTACCTCATGAGAGGTCAAGTCACCAGTCACAAACATCTCCTCAGGAAAGGCGGATGCCCGTGTCTTCTCAATGAACGGCATCAAGTAGGGACCATAGATGGGGCACTTGCGCTCCATGACGGCCGAGTGAAGCTCCGACCACATGGCATGAGACACATCCAAAGTTTACCCCGTGTTCTCCTTCTTCTCCTTCTGACAGAAGAGCAACAAGTCCACTAGGTAGGAGTGTACCTTATCCAAGGTCCCAATGCGAGGGGAGAGCGTGTGCCTGAAGATGCGATGCATGATATCCAGGAATGGACACAACTCATAGGTCTTCTTATGGGTGGTTGGATAAATCTTCAAAGTACTATAGGGCCAGAGAGCAAACTCGTGCATAGCAGCCACCTCCTTGTGAGGGCGCACCTCGATAGGGTTATCGAGCCCCTTATCTTCATAGCCCAACAGCTACATGAACTCCTTCCACTTGGAAAAAAGCACCCTTTCGTTGGTCGTCCAAGTTAAAGTCCTCTCCACATCAGTACCCGGTGAACCGTGGCATAGAACCGAGCCACAATCTCTGCATCAAAATCCTTGTTGAATGACATGAGCCTAATGATGTCCAGCTGACCACACAACTCCAGAGCTTCACCAAAATACTTGAGATCCTTCTGCATATGAGTCAAACCAATGGTCCTGACCTCACATAAAGATTCTTCTTCCTCTTGAGCACATCATGATAAATAGAGTGTTGCTGCTTGGTCCAGAAGGGACAACTAACAAGAGCTCGATCTTGCTCGTTGCGATATGGGTTGTGGCGGCAAAAATGCAGAAATATCTCACAGACATCTCACTTACAGACTTAACTTTCTCCTTTGGCTTGCTTGCAACCTACTTTGAACGCTGCATGGGCTGAGCAGAAGGGGTGGCACTAACATCTTCTGAAGTACGATAGCTGAGGGAGTCATGGACTAAGGGGTCCTCGGGGCGACTACCCATTGTACATGGGCCGAGCTAGTGGAGCTGTATAATGACAGGAGATCTACGAAGTTGTGGTGTGCCCTCCAAGTCAAGAAGGCGCAGGATCTCTTCAATCCCTTATTGTAATCTATCTTCGGTAACCCTAACCCTACTGGTGCCTATATAAACCAAGGGTTTTTAGTCTTCAGGGCTAGAGCTACATTCATCACCTCATCGCCTTAGGGTTTAGCTCATACGGATGTCGAGGTAGATCTACTCTGTAAACCATATTATACATCCAATACAACCAAGCAGGACGTAGGGTATTACCTCTTCGAGAGGGACCAAACCTGGGTAAACATTGTGTTCATCGTCCCTTATTCCCCATCGATCCTAGATCCACAACTCGGGACCCCCTACCCCGAGGTCTAGCGGTTTTGACACCGACATTGGTGCTTTCATTGAGAGTTTCGCTGTAGGATCACCCAACGGATCGATGGCTCGCCTGATCATAGGAGAAGGCATCGGATCCGGGGACTTCTTCGTCCCCGGACAACTCTTCGTGTTTGGCAGCATCGTGCTACACGCAGACCTGACTGGTCGTCTGGCTCAGGTCGACGCCTTCGCCCCCGAACACCAAATTTGATTTGGTAGCCTGGAATATGTTGCGGACACACGTGGCGATCTAATTTTTACCGAATTCACTTCCCCCTCCCGCACCCTCGCCACGCCTGCTCCGGAGTTCCTTTCCGATCCTATCGGTAGATCGGCCTCGACAACTTCGAGCGAGGAGAGCTCCACTTCGAGCAAGGGCCAGACTCCGCCCCCATCCGGACACGTCATGACCGTAGAGGACCTATCCTCGACCCTCGAGGTCGAATTAGGAGGTAGAGGCCAAGAATCAATCTTGGCCGAACCTTCCTTTCACAACGCTCGCCTGGCCTTGAGCCCTTACGACAAAGCGACAGGCAATGGCCAGGGGTCACCCCTAGCCCAAAGCAACTCGATCTCGAGCCCCGACGGGGAAGCCACAAGCAAGGACCAAAGCTCGTCCTCGACCTCCAGTGATGGCCCAGACCCCCTCAAGGATCCGGCTCCGCACCTTGAGCTCAACATGGCCAGCGGAAATCAAGGACTGGCCAGGGCATTGATCGCCCCCCCCCACGCCGCTACAACAAAGTTCGCCCCGAAGCCCTCCCGCTCGGCGACCCTCTCAATGGTAAACGAGGGGCTAGACCGAATTCAGAAAATGACCATCCAGGAGGACCTGCCCTCCGCCTTCAATCATCATCCCTTCGAGGCGTACAATAGGGAATTTTCCATCCCACCCACCACCCATTTGGTAGCCACTATCAATGATTTAACCGATATGCTAGACTATAATTCGTGGAATGCCGAATACATGGACGAGGAGGACGTAGCCACGGCTAATGCTGAGGTCCCCCCCTCACGGACCGTTGGTCGGCCACATCCACCTATGACATTTACATGGTGGACACCCCAAAGGACGACGACGGCACTCCTGATCAGGACCAAGGCAAGCCCAGAGATGAGCCGCCAAATGCCGAAAACAGAGTCATCGATCAAAGACATGTCGAATCCATGCGAGCAACGTGGACTCCGTGGAGAATGACACCATAAATAACATGGACGACCTCGCAGGGACGTAGCCAACGAACATCATCAGGATGACCCAGTGGGGCAGGAGAACCCGCCCAATCTAGAAAACCACGATGACTCCGAGGATAGCAACTACCTTCCACTCTCCGAAGAGGAGGCCAGTCTTGGGGATGATGATTTCATCATCCCTGAAGACCCATTGGAGCAGGAATGATTTAAGCGAAGGCTTTTGGCCACCATCTAAAGCTTAAAGAAACAAATTCACAAAATCAAGGCCGAACAGGACACCCTCAACGACCCATGGACTAAAGTCCTAGCTGCTGAAGAAGGTGTAGGATCGAAAGTATGTCTAGAGGGGGGGGGTGATTAGACTACTTGACCAAATAAAACTTATCCTTTTCCCAATTTTAGTTCTTGGCAGATTTTAGCAACTTTGGACAAGTCGAGCAATCTTAACACAATTCAAGCAAGCATGCAAAGAGTATATGAGCAGCGGAAAGTAAAGCATGCAACTTGCAAGAATGTAAAGGGAAGGGTTTGGAGGATTCAAACGCAATAAGAGACACATATGTTTTTGTCGTGGTTCCGATAGGTGGTGCTATCGTACATCCACATTGATGGAGACTTCAACCCACGAAGGGTAACGGCTGTGCGAGTCCATGGAGGGCTCCACCCACGAAGGGTCCATGAAGAAGCAACCTTGTCTATCCCACCATGGCCGTCACCCACGAAGGACTTGCCTCACTAGCGGTAGATCTTCACGAAGTAGGAGATCTCCTTGCCCTTACAAACTCCTTGGTTCAACTCCACAATCTTGTCGGAGGCTCCTAAGTGACACCTAGCCAATCTAGGAGACACCACTCTCCAAGAAGTAACAAATGGTGTGTTGATGATGAACTCCTTGCTCTTGTGCTTCAAATGATAGTCTCCCCAACACTCAACTCTCTCTCACAGGATATGGATTTGGTGGAAAGAATATTTGAGTGGAAAGCAACTTAAGGAAGGCTAGAGATCAAGATTCATATGGTAAGAATGGAATATCTTGGCCTCAACACAAGTGTAGGTGGTTCTCTCTCAGAAAAGGTAAGTTGGAAGTGTAGGTTCGTTCTGATGGCTCTCTCCATGAATGAAGAGGAGGTGGAGGGGTATATATAGCCTCCACACAAAATCTAACCGTTACACACAACTTGCCAATCTCGGTGGGACCGAATTGATAAACTCGGTCGGACCGATTCAGCAAATCTAGTGACCGTTAGGATTTTCGGTGGGACTGACATGCAACTCGGTAGGACCGATATGGTTAGGGTTAGGGCATAACGTAATCTCGGTGAGACCGATTACATAAACTAGGTGAGACCGATTTTGGTAATAAGCTATCGAGAGAGTTAGCCAGGTAAACTCGGTGGGACCGATTCGCTCATTTCGGTGAGACCGAAATGTTACGAAAGGGAAACATAGAGTTTACATTGCAATCTCGGTGGGACCGATCACTCATCTCGGTGGGACCGAACCGTTACGAAGGGAAACAGATAGATTACAATCCCATCTCGGTGAGACCGAGATCCCTATCGGTGAGGCCGATTTGCCTAGGGTTTGTGGCAGTGGCTATGACATCTGAACTCGGTGGCGCCGGATAGAAAGAATCGGTGGGGCCGAGTTTGACTTTTGGTTTAGGTCATATGTGGATGTGAGAAAGTAGTTGAGGGCTTTGGAGCATATCACTAAGCATTTTGAGCAAGAGCCTCATTAAGCAACACCTCATCCCTCCTTGATAGTATTGGCTTTTCTTATAGACTCAATGTGATCTTGGATCACTAAAATAGAAAATGTAGAGTCTTGAGCTTTGAGCTTGAGCCAATCCTTTTGTCCTTAGCATTTTGAGGGGTCCACTTTTCTCATCCATGCCATGCCAATCATTGAGCTTTCCTGAAATATTAATCTTGAAATAGCATTAGCTCAATGAGCTATATGTTGTTAGGAATTACCAAAACTACCTAGGGATAGTTGCAGTTTCAATCTCCCCCTTTTTGGTAATTGATGACAACATATAGATCAAAGCTTCGATAAATGATAATAAGGGTGAAAAATATTGTCGCTTTGAGAAGTATGTGAAAAGCAAGAGCTCCCCCTAAATTTGTGCATAGTTTAAGATTTGCTTTGGACTGCAAATGCACAATGAGTTAGGAACATGGGTTACTCTTCCATGTCACATACATCTTGGTGGAGCGGTCAAAATGATAATAATTAAATACATGCACTCATCACCAAGCAAAGTGAATGATCATATGGGGATATAAAAGGATAATGTCATCCAACAAGCATTAAGGTAGCATATGATCAAACACATGATCATCCAAGTATCACACAAAAGCATAAAGTATCTCAAACAAGCAAATAACAAAGTTCAACCACCAAAAAACAAACAAGAGAGAACAAAGAGCAACACTCTCTCTCAAAGCCTATGATATATACATTTTCTCCCCCTTTGGCAACAAGTTACCAAAAAGTTCATAAAAATGCATAGTGCTAGATCGACTCTCAGGCTTGGTCTTCAGTCCATGTAGATGGAGCTGGTGGAGTGGGTGTTGGAGCTGGTGGCACTGAAGCTGTAGCTGGTGCAGATGAAGTTGCTTTGGTGTCTGTCACTGGCACTACAACAGATCTTTGTCCTCTGGGCACTCTAGCAAAAGCATCAGTGGTAGACTTGCCCTTCTTCTCCTGCACTTCATCCTGAAGTTGCTCAACAACTAACTGTATCTCAGTGACCTTCACGTCTAAATCATAGAACTTCTGCTCCATGATCCTCTCCAAGCTCTCCTGGTTTTCAGTCAGGGTGGCCAATCCCTTCTCAATCCTCAGAGTGGAGGCAATCAAGTAGCCAAGCTGATCTTGCTTGCTCTTCAGAAGATACTGAGATGCCTCATCAATGGTTGGCATCTTTGCAGCCTTTTTAGTCCTTGCCTTCTCCCTCTTTGCTTGTGCTTGCACAAAAGATGGTTCATTCTCATCCATTACCATAGTGTTGTCCTCAAAGTCCGGGTAGATGGGCATATGTTCCTTGTCCAAGAGATATGTGCCAGTGCCCATCTTGGAGTTAATTAGCTCCTGGATCTGTGGGGCATACCCATAACTTCTCTTCTAATCTGCAGATGTTCTCTTTATGGTTTCCACAATTAGGCTCATGACTTTGAACTTTTGAGGCACATCAAATATGTGAAGCAGGTTAATTGCATGGCCTATGATCATCTTGTGATCACCTGACTTTGGCAATAGAGTGTGCCTAAGGATCCAGTTGATTGTTGGCAAACCTGACAGAAGGTAATGTACTGATCCAAATTTGTGTGTCTCAAGAGCAGCATCTGGGATCTCTCTGTACATATGTGCCATGGTGTTGTGATCCTTCTTCTTCTTGGCATAGACATCCAAGTCATCTTCATTCTCCTCAGGAGCATTGATCAATTTTGCCCATTCTTCAATTGTTGACTAGTACCTAGTACCTTTAGACATCCAGACAATCCTTCCATCTGGGTAGAAATGAGCTGTGGAGTAGAATTGCATAATAAGCTCACTATCCCACTTTGTGAGCTTCTGAGCCACAAACTCATCAACTCCACATGCCTTGAAGCTGTCATATACACCAGGGAAATGATCCTCATTTTCCTCAATGAATTTCCAATCAACCCATCTCATGTCACACAGTATGGGCTTCTTGTCAAGTAAAACAGTCTCATAGAAGTCCTGTTGTTCCTTAGTGTGGAATCTGTAGTCCACAACAGTCCTTCTCCTGGTGGCATATGGATCAGACTCTCTCCATAGCCTCAATCCTGAATTCTTCCTGATTTTCATATTCTCTGCAACTGGGTGTGCATCATTGTGATCAGGGATCTTGGGCTTCAACTTCCTCAAAACAATAGAATCCTCTTCTTCTTCAGCAGCTTGAGGCACTGGGGCCTTGTTCTTCTCCTCAGCAGGGATGTTCCTGGTGCTCCTCTTGGGTTTTGGCTTTGGAGCTGGAGCAGCAGTCTTAGGAGCAGTTTTGGGCTTAGATGGAGCAGCCCCTGCCTTAATTGCATCTCCCATAAGCTTTTGAGCTTTGGGTGCTGGTGCTGCATCCTCTTCATCTTCCTCTTCATCTCTCATAATTGATGATCTGCCAAGCACTCTGGCAGTGGTCTTCTTGACCCTTTCCTTCCTTTTCTTCTCTGCCACAACCTATTCTTTGGGTGCAGATCCCAAAGTTTCTTGAGTGGATGTTCTGGCCTTTGACATAGGAACTCTCTTGGCAGGAATCTTTGTCTTCATTTCTGGCTTAGTGGCAGCAGCTGTGCCATATTCCTTTTTCAGGACTTTCCTCTTTGAGGTGGCCTCTTCCTCAACAGCCACATAGTCTTCATCCTCAGAATCCGAGGTTCTCTTCTTTCTGGTCCTGATGGCTGCCTTAGGCAAGTTGCTGGGTGTACTCCTGCTTCCCTCATCAAAGCTGCTAGAGGGACTAGTGCCCTCACTTATGTGAACTTGCTCCTCAGACTTGTTCTGACCGTCACTCTGATCTGACATGATGCAAACACTGACAGCAGACCCTGTGAATAGATTATAGATGAGGTAGATTGGATGAGCATCACAAAGTACAGAGGTTTTTGCAAAAGAATGAGTTAAAAACTTAGTTTTAGTTTTCCACAGAAAGCATTTCAGATCTACCGATTTGAAAACTCGTTGATACCGAAGCAGCTTTTGGAACCTAAACTAGTGAACTCGGTCAGACCGAGTCACAGTTCGGTGGCACCGAGACTGCTAGGGTTTCACAAAGAATTGAACTCGGTCACACCGATTTGCAATTCTTGGTCAGACCGAGAATCACATGTGCAATGGCCTTAGCCAAATCGGTGGAACCGATTTTAACAACTCAGTTGGTCCGAGATGATTTCGGCGGAAACCTAACCCTAAATTTTCAATCCACAACTAAACTACGGAGTGATTTCGCTGGATAGAGTGATCTCAATCGTGGCAAGATACATGGCAAAACAATGTGCTTGGAATCGGAGTGGGATTAGCACAAGGATCAAGTCCATACCCTAAGTGCGGCGATGGACCTGCTACAACGGCAACGGCGAAGATGATTTCTATTAACGGCGGCGGAGACCAGTGAGGGGAGGCAGCTGGTGATGAGGAGGACGATCCGGAGACCCAGGGAGGCAAAGCAGGCTGAGCGCGGGCGAAGGGGTTCGAAGAATTTTCCAAATTTTGGGACGGGGATATAGATAGCCTGACCCTATCGGTGTGACCGAGTGGAACAAGTCGGTGGCACCGAGATGCATAACTGCAAGCAGTTACTGCAACTCGGTGTGACCGAAAAGTTCAAATCGGTTGCACCGAGATTGAAAACCTAGATCGACTTAGTGATCTCGGTATGACCGAAATGGATGAATCGGTCAGACCGAAACGTACAAAGAAGTTTTGGAAGTTTAAGTCTATGACGAATTGGAGACTCTGAGTGCTCCTCACACAGAGTGGTTCGAATCTGACTTGATCAAACTTTGTGATGTAGCATGAATAGAGTTTGAGACAAGAAAATCATAGATAGCTAGAGAAGGTTCTTAGGCATTCTTGTCCATCCACTTGGCAAAATAAAAAGGAACCAAGCAATCAAAACAACAAGTGGATGTCCTCGAATGAGTAAATTATGCAACCAACATGCTCACGCAATAAAAAGGTAAATGAAATATGTGGCAAAGCATGCACAACCAATCTAGCATCTATTAAGAAATTGGTGATGACTAGGTCATCTATATATGAGTATATTGACTTAGGAGTCAAATGAAAACATTTGATCATAGGTCATACTCATCGTTTAAGCACAAGTGGGGTTACCACTTTTACATAAAGTGTTGCTGTGTTCACACCATTAGAGTTTCTTTAGCTCAATTCTTAGAGTAAAGATCCCCCTAGATGTGAGACCCCCCTAAGAGGGATGAACTAACCTTGGGTTTTGTCGATGATGACTTCATGTAGGTGTTGAAGATGTGGATGCTCAATGTTGATGTAGATAATTTGGAACAATCCTTTGGAGTGAGTTGCACTTTCAATACCTAAACGGGTTAGTCCCACAAGGAACAAACAAGGATATCCATAGACATAGAGTGATGCACACACAAAATGATGTCTATGATAGCATTAGGTTACCTTGTCCCTTGTCTTACCAACAAGAGGGTTTGTGACTCCTTGAACTAGTGCAAGATGTGGAAGTTGATTGCACTTGTTCTTGCCAAAATGCTAAGAGTGAAGTATGTTGGCGGAGTCACCCTCGGGAACTCTCTAGTTCTTCTTCTTCGGGATCCACATCATCTTGATGGGAATCCTTGGAGTTGTAGTCGTACTTGATGAAGTAGAACTTGATGTAGTCTTGGGAACCCACTTGACCAAGGCCTTGGGTGCTTCCTCAAATGCATCAATTTCCTCTTGAAGCTTATCATTCCCTTTTTGCTTGTGGTCTTGTGGTGGAAGATCATCTTGAGCTTGTGTCCCTTTGAAGGAAGTAGGATCATACTTCTTTTGTTGAGGAACAAACTTCATCTTGGGGTATTGATCTTCTTCCCACTCAACTCCATTGGCATTGAACTTTCGTTCAAAACCAACACCTTGGTTCTTCTGGTGTCTTCCTTGCTTGCGTACAATTTCCTTGAATTGCTTACTCCCGGCAAGGCTCTTGTAAACACCTTTCTCTATAATTCCCTTCAATAAGCTATTTTCTTTCTCAAGTGTAACTTGCCTAAGAGGATCATTTGTGGAATCAAGAGAACTACTAGAAGCAACAACATTGGATTTAGCATGATTATTGTCACTATTAGAGGAAGAATCTTTTTCTTGTTCTTGTTACTAGACTTGACTTGAGGCATGTAAGTGGATAAGAGTAAACGCTTGGCAATGTAAGAAGAACTTTTCTTGCGAAGATCATCATTGATTGCCTTTAAGAACTCATGCTCTTGCTCAAGGTTGAGCTTTTCAAAACATAATTTCTCATGAGTCCTTAAAAGTTCTCGATGATCTCCTAAGATAGTTTCATGAGCTAACTTAAGAGTGTTTAGTTCTTTAGTTAGAGACTCAATCTTCTCCTTATAATTGTCATTCATTTTATCTTGATTAGCATGATTAATTGACGTTTCATCATAGTATTCATCACTAGAGTTGTCAACAAGTAAATCATCATCACCTAACAAGTCATCTTCATCACTATTGAAATCAACATACTCGGGGTGTGATACCTTTGGGCCTTTAGCCATGAAGCATCTTCCAAGTCCTTCATTTGGTGAATCAAATATGTCATAGGAGTTGGTTGACACAAGTGCTAGACCGGCAACACCTTCATCTTGAGTATATTCGGAGTCGGAGTGATAGCTTCTCTCGGAGTGATTGTCGGAGTCGGAGCCGGATACCCATTCACCAACATGAGCTTGATTGCTTCATTTTGTGTAGCTCCTTTATGACTTGTCCGTCCTTTCCGAATCCTTGCTTCTCCGGGATGTTCTTCGTTCATAACGATCATTTCTACTCCTTCTCTCTCTTGATGGTGATTCTTCTCTTCTACTTCTTCTTTTTGGAGAATCTTCTCTTCTCTTGTAGGGTGCCGTACACTCATTGGAATAGTGTCCGGGTCTTCCACAATTGTAGCAATTTCGCTCTCGACTAGAAGATCTTTTTTCATTGTAGGACCTTGACTTAGAACTTCTCTCTTTACTTCTACTCTTGTAGAACTTGTTGAAGTTCTTCACCATTAGGCTCAATTCTTCATTGAAGGTTTGTTTCTCACTTGATGATGTGGGAGCTTCACATGAGGCTTTGTAAGCACCACTTGACTTGTTATGGAGCTCCTCCTTATCCTTGAGTGACATCTCATGAGCAACAATTCTTCCAATGACTTCCATTGGCTTGAGATCTTTGTAATTGGGCATCATTTGGATCAATGTGCATACAATATCATATTTTTCGTCCAAAGCTCTTAGGATCTTCTTGATGATGAATTTGTCGGTCATCTCTTCACTTCCAAAGCCGGCGATCTCATTTGTGATAAGAGCAAGCCTATAGTACATTTCAACGACACCTTCACCATCCTTCATTTTGAACTTGTCAAGCTGACTTTGAAGCACATCCAACTTGGATTCCTTGACGGAGTCGGTACCTTCGTGCATATCAATCAAAGTATCCCAAATTTCCTTTGCATTCTCAAGACGGCTGATTTTGTTGAATTCTTCGGTGCATAATCCATTGAAGAGGATATCACACGCTTGAGCATTGTATTGCAACATCTTCAACTCTTCCGCGGTAGCTTCACGGTTCGGTTCTCTCCCATCAAAGAATTCACCTTGCAAGCCAATACACACAATAGCCCATATGGCGGGGTTATGTCCAAGAATATGCATTTTCATCTTATGCTTCCAACTAGCAAAATTAGTACCATCAAAGTAAGGACCTCTATGGTGGTAATTTCCCTCGCTAGACGCCATACTCTCCTAGGTTGTGAAACCAAGGCTATGACTACCAAAAGCTATGGAAATCAAAGCAAATGGAGACCAAAGCTCTGATACCACTTGTAGGATCGAAAGTATGTCTTAGGGGGGGGGGGGTTATTAGACTACTTGACCAAATAAAACGTATCCTTTTCCCAATTTTAGTTCTTGGCAGATTTTAGCAACTTTGGACAAGTCAAGCAATCTTAACACAATTCAAGCAAGCATGCAAAGAGTATATGAGCAGCGGAAAGTAAAGCATGCAACTTGCAAGAATGTAAAGGGAAGGGTTTGGAGGATTCAAACGCAATAAGAGACACATATGTTTTTGTCGTGGTTCCGATATGTGGTGCTATCGTACATCCACGTTGATGGAGACTTCAACCCACGAAGGGTAACAGATGCGCGAGTCCACTGAGGGCTCCACCCACGAAAGGTCCACGAAGAAGCAACCTTGTCTATCCCACCATGGCCGTCGCCCACGAAGGACTTGCCTCATTAGTGGTAGATCTTCATGAAGTAGGCGATCTCCTTGCCCTTACAAACTCCTTGGTTCAACTCCACAATCTTGTCAGAGGCTCCCAAGTGACACCTAGCCAATCTAGGAGACACCACTCTCCAAGAAGTAACAAATGGTGTGTTGATGATGAACTCCTTGCTCTTGTGCTTCAAATGATAGTCTCCCCAACACTCAACTCTCTCTCACAGGATATGGATTTGGTGGATAGAAGATTTGAGTGGAAAGCAACTTGGGGAAGGCACAAGTGTAGGAATATCAGATTCATATGGTAAGAATGGAATATCTTGGCCTCAACACAAGTGTAGGTGGTTCTCTCTCAAAAAAGGCAAGTTGGAAGTGTAGGTTCGTTCTGATGGCTCTCTCCATGAATGAAGAGGAGGTGGAGGGGTATATATAGCCTCCACACAGAATCTAACCGTTACACACAACTTGCCAATCTCGGTGGGACCGAATTGATAAACTCGGTCGGACCGATTCAGCAAATCTAGTGACCGTTAGGATTTTCGGTGGGACCGACATGCAACTCGGTAGGACCGATATGGTTAGGGTTAGGGCATAACGTAATCTCGGTGAGACCAATTACACAAACTTGGTGAGACTGATTTTGGTAATAAGCTATCCAAAGAGTTAGCCAGGTAAACTCGGTGGGACCGATTCACTCATTTCGGTGAGACTGAAATGTTACGAAAGGGAAACAAAGAGTTTACATTGCAATCTCAGTGGGACCGATCGCTCATCTTGGTGGGACCGAACCGTTACGAAGGGAAACAGAGAGATTACAATCCCATCTCGGTGAGACCGAGATCCCTATCGGCGAGACCGATTTGCCTAGGATTTGTGGCAGTGGCTATGACATCTGAACTCAGTGGCGCCGGATGGAAATAATCGATGGTGCCGAGTTTGACTTTTGGTTTAGGTCATATGTGGATGTGAGAAAGTAGTTGAGGGCTTTGGAGCATATCACTAAGCATTTTGAGCAAGAGCCTCATTAAGCAACACCTCATCCCTCCTTGATAGTATTGGCTTTTCCTATAGACTCAATGTGATCTTGGATCACTAAAATAGAAAATGTAGAGTCTTGAGCTTTGAGCTTGAGCCAATCCTTTTGTCCTTAGCATTTTGAGGGGTCCACTTTTCTCATCCATGCCATGCCAATCATTGAGCTTTCCTGAAATATTAATCTTGAAATAGCATTAGCTTAATGAGCTATATGTTGTTAGGAATTACCAAAACCACCTAGGGATAGTTGCACTTTCAGAAGGGTATGTCCGTGAACAGCCAACCAAAAGTTACCCCAAGCGAAGACTCCTGCCGCAGTTCGACGACGAGGCAGTAGAGCCCACACGCCTGATATACACAAACACCGAACAGCCGGACCACCCCCTAGAGGGTGGGACAGAGAAACTGACGAGGCGGAACACCCAGCCACTCCACCTCGCCGTCATGGCAAGGATCAAGTGTGACCCACTTACGAGTACGACCTCTGCCATGACCTAGACGCATGAGGAGGCCGCACCAGGTCCATTTATGGACCCAGAGAAGACCCACCTGCTTATTGAGAAGGATACTACGATTGGCTAAATTGAAATGAAAGAATCCAGGAGCAACAGTAGATTCGGAGGGGTGAAGACCTCCGACGCGATGTAGCCCGAGTTCGGGGCGTCGCACACCCCCTATGCTTCATAGAGAGGGTAATGCGAGAACAATTCCCAGAAGGCTTCAAGCCCGTGAATATCAAATCATATGACGGAACCACATATCCAACCATATGGATAGTGGATTTCCTCCTCCACATTCACATGGTGCGAGGAGATGACCTCCACGCCATCAAATATTTGCCGCTAAAGCTTAAAGGTCTAGCTCGACACTGGTTGAACAGCCTTCCCGAAGACTCTATAGGCTGCTGGGAAGAGCTCGAGGACGCTTTCTGAGCAAACTTTCAGGGCACCTATGTCCGGCCTCTGGATGCTCACGACCTAAATCGCATCACGCAACAACCCGGAGAATCTGCCCGACAATATTGGAACCGATTCCTGACTAAGAAAAACCAGATCATCGACTGTCCGGATGCCGAAGCCTTGGCTGCCTTCAAGCATGGTGTCAAGGACGAATGGCTCGTACGGCAACTCGGCCAGGACAAACCAAGAACTATGGCAGCCCTTACTTCCCTCATGACCCGCTTTTGCGCAGGCGAAGACAGTTGGCTTGCTTGCAAAAACACTAAACCAGACACACCCGGTACCTCCGAGGTTAGGGACGAAAATGAAAGCCCCGACGCAGCAAGAATAAGTGTCGCCACATTGATGGCGAGGGCGAGGATACGACAGTAAATGCCAGATTCCGAAACCAGTCCGAACCCCGAAAGAAAGCCCCTAAACGCAACAACGACGACCCATCCAGACTGGACACAATTCTGGACAGGCCTTGTCAGATCCACGACATGTTAGACAAGCCCGCCAACCACTCCAACCAAAATTGTTGGGTGATTAAACTGGTCGGCAAACTCATAGCCGAAGACTCGGGTAAAAGCCCACGAAGCGAGGACGATGATGAGCCACGCACGCCAAATAGTGGAGACCAGAAACCCTTACCTTTCGAGGTCAAGACGATAAACATGATCTACGCAACCCACATAGCGAAGAAGGAGAGGAAGCGAGCACTACGGGACGTATATTCTGTCGAGCCAGTAGCGCTGAAGTTCAATCCATGGTCAGCCTTCCCGATCACGTTGGATCACAGGGACCATCCGACCAGCATACGTCATGGAGGGTTTGCAGCCTTAGTGCTCGACCCTATCATCGATGGATTCCACCTCACTAGAGTCCTCAAGGACGGAGGCAGTAGCCTCAATCTGATATATGAAGATACAATGAGGAAAATGGGGATCGATCCATCAAGGATCAAACCCAGTAACACCACCTTTAAGGGGGTCATTCCAGGAGTGGAGGCCCGCTGCACATGCACCGTTATGCTTGAAGTAGTGTTCGGATCTCCGGACAATTTCTGAAGTGAGGACCTGATCTTCGACATCGCACCTTTTCGCAATGACTATCACGCCCTCCTTGGCTGAACATCGTTCGCCAAATTCAATGCCGTCCCGCATTGCACGTACCTCAAGTTGAAGATGACCGGTTCCTCGGGCGTCATAACCATCAACGGCAACACAGAACGCTTGCTTCGAATTGAAGAGCACACTGCGGCCCTCCGAAAAGTTGACCCCTTATGACGAGCCTCGCCCACCGAACACAGCGGGACAGAAGAAATTTCCCCCTGAGGTGAAGACAGTGAATATGATATATGTCACGCATATCCCCAAGAGGGGACACAAATACGCACTAAGGGACGTCTACGCCGTAGAGCCTGTCGCCCCAAAATTTAACCCATGGTCGGCTTGTCCGATCACCTTCAATCGCAGGGATCACCCGACCAGTATCCACCATGGAGGTTCGGTAGCCCTGGTCCTCGATCCAATCATTGATGGACACCATCTCTGCCGAGTCCTTATGGACGGCGACAACAGTCTTAACTTGATCTATCACCACACTGTCCGTAAAATGGGTATTGACCCGTCAAGAATTAAGCCTAGTAACACCACCTTTAAGGGGGTGATACCCGACATGGAGGCCCGTTGCACGGGTTCATTAACATTGGAAGTAGTCTTTGGTTCACCAGATAACTTCTGAAGCGAAGACTTGATCTTCGACATTGTCCCCTTTCGCAGTGGTTATCACGCACAGCTCGGACGCACTGCCTTCGCTCGCTTCAATGCAGTCCCGCACTATGCTTACTTAAAGCTCAAGATGCCCAAACCGCACGGTGTTATCACAATCAATGGAAAACATGGAGCGCTCCCTCCGTACTGACTAGCATACCGCGGCCCTTGCAGCCAAGGTACAGAGCGACCTCATCAAGCCGAACACTTCATCGGCCATCAACCCCCCGGACACTGTTAAATGAGTCCGGCCTACTTTGCAGAACGACAACTCGGTGGATCTAGAGCTGGACTAGCAGTTCCGCCTCTGTCGATCGCGCCATCTAACCACGACATATGTACAATGCATGCATAACTACACACTTAAAATACCTTGGGCAACGACGAAGGCACACTACGAACAAGGTCTATAGTGCGGCTCGACCCTATTTGTACCTCAACCCTTTTTTTCCTGATATTATAGGTTTGTTAAAACCTAATCACCTTACGGTCGTACAAGGGCTCTTTCGTTAGGCCCCTTTTATATAAACGATCGTCGATTTCTCCTCTCAAAGGATCTGGCACCAAGGCGACAGCGGCGCCGATGTGCGGCAGGTTGTCAAGGGGATCTTTAAGAATACCTTTTCTTTTTAGGCCCTATATACAGCTTCCCCTTGTTTATAAATTCTCAGCATGTAAAATAGCCTAGATGTTTACGACATTATCTGTAATAACACGTTTTGACGTATCAAACAGAGTATAATGGAAATAGTTTTTCTTTCTGCCAACCCCTGTTCGGTGTTGGTTTGCTTCATAATCCGTATTTCCTCTTTGCTTCAGATTGCCATATATACTTTGGTACGGCTTAAATGCCAGGGTCTCTATTCGGCCACATATATTTTCAAAAGTCCAAACACTTCTAGAGTATACTTCCGTGTCCCGAATATTGTATTATAATAAAACACTACCGAGTTCAGGTGGGGAACCATCATCGAGGATATCGAAGTCCTTATATAAGCCCCGGGTCTTAAGAAGGAGCTTCTTTTTCCTTGAACAAATCAATCAGTGGCTTGGGGTTCTAGGGAATAAGTGTGGAGTGGAGGTAATTAATCTACCAAACCATAGAAAACTTCGCACGTATGCATGACTGATTTGGGATGATTCCAGGGGAAACAAAACAAACCTTTCTCAAATTCATGGCGGCAACTTACACCTAATGTACGTGAACTTGGAGAAAGTCACTTCTTTCACCAAAACATATACCTCATGAGCGGAACACGAAGGCAATGCTTACAAAGTTTCCAATACTAGCTCAATGTTCAACATGAATCATGGAGGAGACAAGATGCTGCTGATGGCCTGAACAACAACTTATTGTAATTTCCATATCACTTGAATTCCACCATTATGTGAACATGGTGATAGCATTGGTCAGACCAAAGGATGTAATGGTGTATGCCCGAGGGATCAACCACGAGTAAGACAACATTACGAACATCGTTGGTTCTGATTTGATTTGAGGATAGCCCACACTCAAATCAAAGTTTGGACAAGACAATAGATCCAATAACTGATCACGAGGGCCAATCGATGAAGATATCATCTTTCTTCAACGCACACACACACAAAGATATCCCTTAACATGAACTAAGTCAGACAAGCTTTTATCTTCCAAATCTCCAAGTTGTTGTTTGGCTTAACCAACTAGCTCAGGGGTATCCAACACAGATTCTTAGAGAAGGGGTGGTTATAGGGATAACCAACTTGATCACAAACTCAACATAACGGTCAAGGAACAACCTGGTGATACTTCCGAGAAGATATTCGGAAAATCACGAACCACCATATGTTACTAGGCTCGAGAACAATCTTGCTTTTCAGGGCAAGATGATGTGATCAATTAGGCAAGGATGGACACAATCCTAACTCTTGATCAAAGGGTGCACCAGGGAGAATGGACTAGGTAGTACGATCCATCTTAGAATGATGGTTCAATAACCAACATGCTAAGAATGAAATTATTGTCCTTTAACTACCAAGCAATGGGGTTGCTAGCAGTACTGATTTCACACATCACAATTCGCTTGTCAGTATTCCGGATACAATAACGCGGAAAACCGAGGAATGAATGATGATGGCGAGAGGTATCACTGCATCAAGGATTCATAAGGGTTGGTGCAATTCTCATGACATTCCTGACATCAAGAGGGCAATACTTTAGGATAGAACAGAACAAAGCTGGATTGGCATTTTGATCTGTAGGATACAACTACTTTGACCCAATCCTAGATATGGATGAGGTACTGGAGTTTGTTTCTCCTAGTCATTCCGGAATAGAACGACTTGACAAACCATAAGAATAATAGGCATCGATGAACACGATCACACACATACTCTTGAATATCAATTGATAGATGAAGGTCGGAATATAACTGAAGGGGGCAACTCAGAGAACATATGATTATTTGAGTTGTGGACGCATAGATTAGTATGCCGAGCAAAGCTCAACATTTCTTCCGGGTAACCCATGCAAAAGGGTAGGATTGGTAGAGTCACAACTATAACAGAGAACTCATCAAGAGCACTCTGGTTGTGATCTTTTGGTTCAGAGAACTTCTGCCATAAACAGTTCATGATATTTGGAAGAAGGAAATACCACGGACCTCGAGGAATATCGCAAAGGTTACTAATATCCTAAAGGAACTAGCAAACACTATCAACATGTAGTAAGTAGGGTGAATCTTGGGCTCAAGAACCAAGAAATAGAAGGCCTACTAACTAAATGGCATCACGGGATGCTGTCGAGAATGACGGCCAGAATCATCACACTAGGAATATAAACATTGCTAGATTACTGGGTGGTTCTATAGGATGCCTAGGGTCATAATACTAGCTCCAACATATATGTCAAGGCAATGGAGTACCTCAATAGACGATTAGTGTGGTTAATCTGGCCCAAAGGAACATCGAGAATGAAAAGAAGGGATTTGCAAACGCATCAGACTATTTAGAAATCTGGGATGACTCGGACAACATAACGAGTGTAATTGCTCGAAAAGATTTGAGACATCCTGCAAAAAGGTGGCATAACCACTTAACAACACAATATCAAGGTTCTGAGATTAACTAACAACACACGAAAGTAGTAGGAACTAAACTGGGGCTCGAAACCATCAATCCTATAAGTTTAGGGATTTGTAACACGTGATCCTGATAGAAGATGAGAAAGCCTAGTTCTTAATCCCCGTAGAAGAGAAGAGGATGACTCAGATCAGAAGGACATAAGGTAAAGGAGTAAAAAGAGCCTTACGTTCCCATCCACAATCAATTCCCTTACATAACTAAAGAATTTCTAGACTCAACTTTGGCCAGTTTGGCTTGGTAATCCTACAGGTAGTCAAGCTCTGATACCAAAGCTGTCAGGACCCCGGTTCTAAGTCACACCGATCTAGCATGTAACACCTCATATCACTTTGTGGCCTCATGCATGGTATTCCCACGGGTGCCGCCTTACTTGGCCCGGGACTGTTTGCGCCTTTTGGCTCATGGATATGATAGTGTCGCTAGCATCCATATGATAGAGAACCCGAGCCGACATGACTAGTCGTGAACTCAAAGTGACACTAACTTACGGGGACAAGCATACATGAACCAACATCGAACATGTCGGTCATCAGCATGTGAATCCAGGCTGTAGCAACTGGGCTAACAGGACTCCGAGAACCCGGGCTGTAGCAGGCTAGCAGGACTCCCGAAGTCATCGCATGCCATTTCCCCGAAGAGACAGACACAGGAACGAAGTGGATCACATGTCGGCCAGTCTAAGTGTTCCGGAGCAGTAGTAACTGGGCTAGCAGAAATCTGGTAAACCGGGCTGTAGCAGACTACCATGGCTCAGTGGAAGCACCAGACTACATTTCCCCATAAGAGAGGCTACTAAGGATAGACAACTAGGTTGTCGGATCCCACACATACCAAGCATTCCAATCATACACACAATATGCTCGATATGTGCAAATACAACATGGCATCACAACAAGACTCTACGACTCAGAGTGTTTATTCATTAGGCTCCAAGGAGCCAAGTATTACAAACATGGGTCTCATGACCCAACATATAGAGCATACAAGCAACAAGCGGAAGCATAAACATGTCTGAGTACAGACAACTACAAATGAAAAAGGCTGAGAAGCCTGACTATCTACAAGACCCTCCCAAGGGTACAAGATCGTAGCTGAGGTAACAAGCTAAACATCGAAGTCCACGTGGAACTACTAGCGAGACTGAAGTCTCTCTGCAAAAACATGAAATAAGCAAACGTGAGTACAAATGTACCCAGCAAGACTTACATCAGGACTAGCTACATATGCATCGGTATCAACAAAGGGGTGGTGGAGTTTGACTGCAGCAAGCCAGCTTTGACTCGGTGGCTATCCTGAACTACGACTGCAAGCAACTCTTTTGAGGTGGCGCACATGAGTCCACATATTCACCATATCAATACCCCACTGTGGATCCGCTCCCGTCTCCCTACGAGAAGGCCATCCATAGCACTCACGCTTATCTTGCGAGTTTTAGAGTATCCATTTCAAGTTATCTATGAACTGCACAGGCAACCCAGAAGTCCATTACCGCGGACATGGCTATTCGAATAGATGGTGTTAACCCTGCAGGGGCGTACTTCTTCACACACGCTCTCGCCACTTACCACCATGTACACGTCGTTTATCTCGGCAACCTTCAAGCGGAAGCCTGGCGAGGGAGTCGGCCACGACCTGACTAACCACACAAGTCTCTAGTCCAGGTTTATCGCCTATTCGGGTTCCATCCGCAAGGAGATCCGGCCAGGGTGTCGCTCACGGCCCCAAACGATGTGTACAGGGTTCCAAGCCCACCAAACGAGTGGCG
The DNA here is from genome assembly GCF_056163025.1 of Triticum urartu. NCBI lineage: Eukaryota > Viridiplantae > Streptophyta > Magnoliopsida > Poales > Poaceae > Triticum > Triticum urartu. Next base: position 300,835,309 of record NC_141878.1, read on the forward strand.
CTTGGTCTACCCGGCCACGGTGCCTAGTCTGTCCGAAGCCCACCTATACCGGGTGCCACTTGGTAGACTACTAACACTACCTACAAACACCAAAAACTAGTTGCAACCCCTAGACAGAGATCAGGTTGATTAATAAGTCGAGAGGGGCACTTACATATTCAAATGCGTGGTAGTAACTGTTCATGGATCACAAACATAGAACTCAATTCCCGAGGATGGTTTCAATGAGACAACCCACCATGTACTCCTACATGGCCTCTCACCGCTACCTTTACCAAATCGTGTTCACACACCTAGCTCTCAACAGTAGGACATGTTTCACAACATTCCAATTCATTCCCGATGAATCAGACCTGACTCAACTCTAAGCAGTAGCAGGCATGACAAACAAGCATGAATGAGTAGGCACATCAAGGCTCAAACAACTCCTAGTCATGCTAGTGGGTTTCATCTATTTACTGTGGCAATGACAGGTCATGCAGAGGAAAGGGGTTCAACTACCGCAGCAGGTAATAGATGAATCGTTGTTGTCCTAATGCAATAAAAGAGAGTAGGAGCGAGAGAGTGGGATTGTATCGGAATGAACAAGGGGGTTTTACTTGCCTGGCACTTCTGAAGATAGTATAGTTCTTCATCGGTGTCATCGAACTCATCGTCGGAACGTCGTCTACTAAGGGGGAACAATTACCGGCAACAGAGAGGAAACACAATCAATGCAATGCAACAATATGATGCATGATCATGACATGGAAACATGCTGGTGTTTTGAGCTAATGCAACTAGCAACAAAGTTAAATGAAGTTGGTTTGAACCAAAGGTTCAAATTCAAACTCCATATGTGATTATTTAAATGCCAAACATATGATTTGCCCTATTCAGCAACTATAAGTTGTTCCAACATGCATAAGAATGGTACAGATGGATAGATTAGATTTTTCTGATCATTTTTCATATGTAACTTATTTCATTTGGAGTTACGGTTGAATTACTATGAATTTTAGAAGTTTTAACAATTTTCTGGAATTTCCTGGATTATTTTTAACCCAGAAAATGACTTATTGCATCAGCAATGCGTCAGGGTGATGTCAGTAGGGTCAACAGGGCTGCCCCGGGTCAAACCTGATCGGTGGGACCCACTGGTCAGTGACTCAGTTAATTAACTGAGTTAATTAGTGCTAAACTAGCCCTAACTAAACTATCAGCAGGGCAGGGCCCACATGTCAGTGGCTTGTTTAACTAACTAAATTAATTAACACTAATTAAGTTAATACTAACTAAATAGGGGCCTGGGCCCACATGCCAGGGTTCCAGGGGGAGGTCAAACCCCCTGGTCAGCGGGGTCAAACCCGCCGAACTTGGCCCACGGCTCGTTGCCGGCGAGGCCAGAGATGACGAAGGGGCTTGGGTTTGGCACTACGGCGACCAAAAGAGCGGCAGAGACCATCTACGTGTAGCTGGCGCTCAGCCGCATCCAACTAAGCAAGCGGAAGGGGCTGAGGTGGAGGGAGCTCGCCGGACTCGAGCTCACGGCGGCGGCCGGCGTTCGGGTGAGCTCGGAATCGATGCGGCAGGGCACGGAAAGAGCCAAGGGTGGTACGTTCGACTCCTGGGGGTGCACTGAATGCAGTGGTGAGCTCGCACGTGTGCTTGCATGGCCATAGCCACGACAGCGACATGGCCGGCGGTGAGGTGCTCTCGGCTTCGGTGAAAACGGCGGCTACACGGAGCAATCGATGCGGGAAGGAGGGGGGTTAGGGCAAAAGCTCACAGCAGAGATGTACAGATTGTCAGCATGCTCGGGGGAGGCCTGGAGGTGACGGGACGGCGGCGGCGATCTCCAACAATCCGAGGTTGAAGAAGAGCTCGGGGTCGTCACTTGGGGGCATTCGGCGTCGCGTGCGTCGATGGAGAGGATGAGCCAGACGAGGCGGCGCTTCCGGAAAGCATGGGAAGGCGAGGGGAGAACGGTGGACGTGGTGGCAGCGACGGGCTCGCTCGGGTGGCTGCGGCGCGAGCGTTGGGGAGAGAGGGAGGAACCAGAGGGGGGGGGAGATGCAGGGGGTGCCGTGGCGCTCTTGGCGCTCTTCAGCAGCAGCGACGACAAGCAGGAGGTGGCCGTGCGCGTGCTGGCGTGTAGAGGCCACGCGCCCCTACCTACTGGCGTGAGGTAGGGGATGACTGGCATCTCCAGTGGGCTGGGCTGCTATAGTAACGGGCTGGCCAGGTATTCTCTCTCTCTCTCCCTCCCTCTCTCTCTCTCTTTCTAATTCTGTTTCTGTTTTTCTATTTTTTTGCAGTTTTTTTGCGATTTAGTTTTAACACCAAATCAACTTTAAACTTCATGAAAATAATTGTGCTAGCTAAGTGGACTTATCCAAAGCCAAACAACAATTTTCAGAATTATTCAACATATATTTATTATATAATAAATATATATCAAATTCAAATAGTTACTCAATTAATTTCAAATGCCCAAAATACATATTTCCGAGACTCCAAATATATTGGTTTGAATTTTACCTCTTGCCAATATTTTTACAGAATAACAGGAACATTTCCTTGGACTCATTTGAAAATATTTTTAATGTTGATTATTTCTGAAGTGATTTCTGAGGGTTTCAACTAACCTCAATTCAACTTTCAGAATTTAGACATGATGCATGAATGCTCTCTTATGCAACTATTGCAAACAATTCTAGGGCCGTGACAATCGGCCTCCCGTACAACGCCATTCTTGGGTACCCAGCCATGGCCAAGTTCATGGCAGCAACTCACCCTGCCTACAATCTCATGAAGATGCCGGGAAGCAGCGGCGTCCTCACCATGGCAGGAGACACCAAGGACATGCTATTGGCCTTTAAGCTCGCCTTCAGGGCCACGGCGGCCACGTGACCAAGTAAGGAAGGAGCCCCGAAGGCTCCGAGGGCTGCGCCAGCAAAGAAGAAGAAATTGTTCTCTCAAGATCGGGCGGAGATGAAACAGGTGCTGGTTGATGAAGACGGGGCATCGGGCGCCACCTTTACCATAGGCGCTCGCCTCCCTCCAGATCAAGAAGAGGCGTTGGTCAGCTACTTATGCACGAACAAGGATGTGTTCGCATGGGAGCCCAAGGATCTTGTTGGGATCCTGAGGGGAATAATCAAGCATCACCTGAGGGTGTGCCTTAATGCGCGCCCGGTGAAACAGAAGGCGCAGTGGCAGTCCACAGAGAAACAATCGTTCGTCGTCCAAGAGACCCACAAATTGCAAGAGGTGAAGGAAATATGCCCTAGAGGCAATAATAAAGTTATTATTTATTTCCTTATATCATGATAAATGCTTATTATTCATGCTAGAATTGTATTAACCGGAAACATAATACATGTGTGAATACATAGACAAACAGAGTGTCACTAGTATGCCTCTACTTGACTAGCTCGTTAATCGAAGATGGTTATGTTTCCTAACCATAAACAAAAGAGTTGTTATTTGATTAATGGGATCACATCATTAGGAGAATGATGTGATTGACATGACCCATTCCATTAGCTTAGCACCCGATCGTTTAGTATGTTGCTATTGCTTTCTTCATGACTTATACATGTTCCTATGACTATGAGATTATGCAACTCCCGTTTGCCGGAGGAACACTTTGTGTGCTACCAAACGTCACAACGTAACTGGGTGATTATAGAGGAGCTCTACAGGTGTCTCCAAAGGTACATGTTGGGTTGGCATATTTCGAGATTAGGATTTGTCACTCCGATTGTCGGAGAGGTATCTCTGGGCCCTCTCGGTAATGCACATCACATAAGCCTTGCAAGCATTGCAACTAATGAGTTAGTTGTGAGATGATGTATTACGGAACGAGTAAAGAGACTTGCCGGTAACGAGATTGAACTAGGTATTAAGATATCGACGATCGAATCTCGGGCAAGTAACATACCGATGACAAAGGGAACAACGTATGTTGTTATGCGGTCTGACCGATAAAGATCTTCGTAGAATATGTGGGAGCCAATATGAGCATCCAGGTTCCGCTATTGGTTATTGACTGGAGACGTGTCTCGGTCATGTCTACATTGTTCTCGAACCCGTAGGGTCCGCACGCTTAAGGTTTCAATGACAGTTATATTATGAGTTTATGCATTTTGATGTACTGAAGTTTGTTCGGAGTCCCGGATGTGATCACGGACATGACGAGGAGTCTCGAAATGGTCAAGACATAAAGATCGATATATTGGAAGCCTATATTTGGATATCGGAAGTGTTCCGGGTGAAATCGGGATTTTACCGGAGTACCGGGAGGTTACCGGAACCCCCCGGGAGGTATATGGGCCTTAGTGGGCTTTAGTGGAAGAGAGGAGAGGTGGCCAGGGCTGGGCCGCACGCCCCTCCCCCCTAGTCCGAATAGGACAAGGAGAGGGGGGTGCCGCCCCCCCTTCCTTCTCTCTCTCCTCTTTCCCCCCTCCCGAATCCTATTCCAACTAGGAAAGGGGGGAATCCTACTCCCGGTGGGAGTAGGACTCCTCCTGGCGCGCCCTCCTCCTGGCCGGCCGCACCCCCCTTGATCCTTTATATACGGAGGCAGGGGGCACCCCTAGACACACAAGTTGATCCACGTGATCATATTCTTAACCATGTGCGGTGCCCCCTTCCACCATAGTCCTCGATAATATTGTAGCGGTGCTTAGGCGAAGCCCTGCGACGGTAGTACATCAAGGTCGTCACCACGCCGTCGTGCTGACGGAACTCTTCCCCGACACTTTGCTGGATCGGAGTCCGGGGATCGTCATCAAGCTGAACGTGTGCTAGAACTCGGAGGTGCCGTAGTTTCGGTGCTTGATCAGTCGGGCCGTGAAGACGTACGACTACATCAACCGTGTTGTGCTAACGCTTCCGCTGTCGGTCTACAAGGGTACGTAGATCACACTCTCCCCTCTCGTTGCTATGCATCACCATGATCTTGAGTGTGCATAGGAAATTTTTTGAAATTACTACGTTCCCCAACAAGAGGTTGGTGTTATTCGGGAGGTGCGGTACCCGGAATGGCTGGCAAACCCGGTTATTGTCCCCAAGAAAGGTGGGAAAGAGCGCATGTGCGTCGATTTTACCAACCTCAACAAGGCTTGCCCTTAAGACCCCTTCCCACTTCCACGCATCGATTAGATCGTCGACTCCACCGCCGAGTGTGACCTGCTATGTTTTTTGGACGCCTTCTCGGGCTATCACCAAATCAAGATGGTAGTGCAGGATGTTGAGAAGACGGCTTTCCTGACCCCATGCGGGGTGTACTTCTACACCTGCATGCCGTTTGGGTTGCGTAATGCCGGAGCAACCTTCCAGCGACTGATGCACATTGCTCTGGGCGAGCAGCTCAGGAGGAACACCTAGGCATACGTCGACGACATAGTGGTGAAATATTGGGAGGCAAGGACCCTTATTGAAGACCTGGAGGAGACATTTGCCAGCCTGCGCAAAGTGGATCTGCGACTCAACCCGGAGAAATGCGTGTTTGGCGTCCCCTCTGCCAAGCTGCTGGGTTTTCTGGTGTCGCACCGGGGGATCGAGGCCAACCCAGAGAAGGTCAAAGCCATAGAAAGGATGAGCCAACCACAAACCCTCAAGGAGATGCAGAAATTAGCGGGCTATGTGACCTCACTGGGGCGCTTCATCTCCAAGCTAGGAGAACGCGCCCTCCCATTCTTCAAGCTGATGAAAAATAAAGGACCAGTCAAGTGGACTCCGGAGGCTGACGCCACCTTCCAAGACCTCAAGAGGTACCTCACCAGCCCACCAGTGATGGTAGCACCATGCCCCTCGAGCCCTTGGTGCTCTACCTGGCCGCCACACCTCACTCTGCCAGCGCGACGCTGGTGGCGGTGTGGGAGGAGCACCTGACCAAGTGCTCGCAACGAAGCACCTTGTCCCCGGATGAGGTGCCGTAGTCTCAGGATGGCGCTCCTGAGGCCCCAGTCGCCCCACCAGTCAATAACGCCCCTGGGAGCTCAGCCAACCCTTCCGACAGAACACTCCTGAAGACAGTGCTCTGGAGGTCGCGGCTGCCCTGACGGATGACAAGGCTCCTGAGGGCCCTCAGCCCTAGGAGGAACAAGACCCCGCCGCCGTTTCCGCCTTCGTCGAGCACCCGGTGTACTTCGTCAACACGGTGCTACACGATGCAAGGGTGCACTACCCCATGCCGCAAAAGCTCTTGCTCGTGCTCCTCGCCGCCTCCCGAAAGCTACACCACTACTTCCAAGGCCACCCATCAAGGTTGTCTCAACTTACCCACTAGAGAGAGTGCTCCGGAGCCCCAATGCCGCGGGGAGGGTCGCCGAATGGAACATCGAACTGTAGGCATTCCAATTGGAGTTTAGCACCACCAGAGTCATCAAGGGAGCGGCCCTCGCCGACTTCGTGGCAGAATGGACTGACGTTCCCAGCCCAGAAGTGGGCGAGGACTATGTTGAAACCAACAAACCTGTACATAACGGTTCATCATCTTTATCAATGATGGGGAAATATCTTGAATGCTCCGCAAAGAAAACAGACAGACAACACAATAAGTTCTGCTAGCACATTAAGTTGATGTACAACCCTTTCCAAAAAAAGTACATGTACAAAAATAGAACAGGTCACAAATGTACTGGCACATCAGTGCTTCACACCGATAGCTCGGATTTAACTAGTATTTGACAAGATTCAGTTGTTACCTCAAATTAGAGCACATCCAGATAGCCAGCCCCGCCTCTTCTCCCAAAGAAGCAGTGTCCTGCGCCGCACGATGGAGTAGGCCCTGATGTGCTATCAAATGTTACAACGGAACTGGGTGATTATAAAGATGCTCTATAGGTACCTCCAAAGGTGTTTGTTGGGTTGGCATAGATCAAGATTAGGATTTGTCACTCCGAGTATCATAATAAGCCTTGCAAGCAATGTGACTAATGAGTTAGTTGCATGATGATGCATTACAAAATGAGTAAAGAGACTTGCATGTAACAAGATTGAACTAGGTATGGAGATACCGACGATCGAATCTCGGGCAAGTAACATACCGATGACAAAGGGAGTAATGTATGTTGTCATAACGGGTTAACCAATAAAGATCTTCATAGAATGTGTGGAAGCCAATATGAGCATCTAGGTTCTGCTGTTGGTTATTGACCAGAGAGGCGTCTCGGTCATGTCTACATAGTTCTCGAACCTGTAGGGTCTGCACACTTAACGTTCGATACGATTTGTATTATATCAGTTATGTGATTTGGTGACCGAATGTTGTTCGGAGTCCCGGATGAGATCACGGACATGACGAGGAGTATCGAAATGGTTGAGAGGTAAAGATTCAAATATAGGGCGATAGTATTTGGACACCGGAAATGTTCCGGGGGTACCGGGTGCGTATCGGGTCACCGGAAGGGGTTCCGGGATACCCTCGACAAACTATATGGGCCTATTGGGCCAAGAGGGGAAACAGAACAGCCAGCATGGGCTGCTGCGCCCCCCTTGTTGGCCGAATAGGAAGGGGAAGGGAAAAGGGGAAGAGAGAAGGAAGGGGAGGCAATTCGGCCTCCCCTTCCTTCCCTCCTCTCTCCCGTGTCCCCTTTCCTTCCCTCTCCGGATAAGATTGTAAGGGGGGGCAAATTGGACAAGGCCCCCAAGTAGGATTCCTCCTACTTGGGGCGTCCCATGGCTGTCCCCCTCCCCTCCCACCTATATATATGTGGGGAGGGGCGCCTAGAACACACAACAAACATTGTTAGCCGTGTGCGGCGCCCCCTCCACAGTTTATGCCTCCGGTCATATTCACGTAGTGCTTAGGCGAAGCCCTGGACGGATCACTTCACCATCACCGTCACCACGCCGTCGTGTTGATGGAACTCTCCCTCGACACTTTGCTGGATCAAGAGTTCGAGGGATGTCATCGAGCTGAATGTGTGCAGAACTTGGAGGTGCCATACGTTCAGTGCTTGATCGGTTGGAACGAGAAGAAGTTTGACTACATCAACCGTATTGTCAAACGCTTCTGCTTTCGATCTATGAGGGTACGTGGACACACTCTCCCCCTCTTGTTGCTATGCATCTCCTAGATAGATCTTGCATGAGCGTAGGAATTTTTTGAAATTGCATGCTACGTTTCCCAACAGTGGCATCCGAGCCAGGTCTATGCGTAGATGATATGCACGAGTAGAACACAAAGAGTTGTGGGCGGTGATAGTCATACTGCTTAGCATCAACGTCTTATTTTGATTTGGCAGTATTGTTGGCTGAAGCGGCCCAGACCAACCTTACATGACCACGTTCATGAGACCGGTTCCACCGTTAGACATGCAACCAGTTTTGCATAAAGGTGGCTGGCGGGTTTCTGTTTCTCCAACTTTAGTTGAATCAAATTTGACTATGGCCGTTCCATTTTGAAGGTTAAAACAACAAACTTGACGAAACACCAATGTGGTTTTAATGCATAGGTAAGAACGATTCTTACTAGAAGCCCGTAGTAGCCACGTAAAACTTGCAACAACAAAGTAGAGGACGCCTAACTTGTTTTTGCAGGGCATGTTGTGATGTGATATGGTCAAGACATGATGTGATATACGTTATTGTATGAGACAATCATGTTTTGTAGAAGTTATCGGCAACTGGCAGGAGCCTTATGGTTGTCGCTTTATTGTATGAAATGCAATCACCATGTAATTGCTTTACTTTATCACCATGCGTTAGCGATAGTTGTAGAAGCAATAGTTGGCGAGACGACAACGACGCTACGATGGAGGTCAAGGTGTCAAGCCGGTGATGATGGAAATCATGACGGTGCTTTGGAGATGGAGATCAAAGGCACAAGATGATGATGGCCATATCATGTCACATATTTTTATTGCATGTGATGTTTATCTTTTATGCATCTTATTTTGCTTAGTACGGTGGTAGCATTATAAGATGATCCCTCACTAAAATTTTAAGGTATAAGTGTTCTCCCTGAGTATGCACCATTGCGATAGTTCGTCGTGCTGAGACGCCACGTGATGATCGGGTGTGATAAGCTCTGCGTTCACATACAACGGGTGCAAGACAGTTTTGCACATGTGAAATACTCGGGTTAAACTTGATGAGCCTAGCATGTACAGACATGGCCTCGGAACACTGGAGAACGAAAGGTCAAACGTGAATCATATAGTAGATATGATCAACATAGAGATGTTCACCATTGAAAACTACTCCATCTCACATGATGACCGGACATGGTTTAGTTGATATGGATCACGTGATCATTTAGATGACTCGAGGGATGTCTATCTAAGTGGGAGTTCTAAGTAATATGATTAATTGAACTTAATTTATCATGAACTTAGTCCTCATAGTTTTGCATATCTATGTTGTAGATCAATGGCCCGTGCTACCATTCTCTTGAATTTTAATGCGTTCCTAGAGAAAGCTAAGTTGAAATATGATGGTAGCAACTACACATACTGGGTCCGTAACTTGAGGATTATCCTCATTGCTGCACAGAAGAATTATGTCTTTGATGCACCACTAGGTGACAAGCCCCCTCCCGCTAATGTAGACCCTTTGAACGTCTGGCAGATGTGGTCTGATGACTACTCTATAGTTCAGTGTGCCATGCTCTACGGCTTAGAATCGGGACTTCAAAGACGCTTTGAACGTCATGGACCACATGAGATGTTCTAGGAATTGAAGTTAATATTTCAAGCAAATGCCCGAGTTGAGAGATATGAGGTCTCCAATGAGGGAGTCCTGGATTAGGGGGTATCCGGACAGCCAGATTATATCCTTTGGCCGGACTGTTGGACTATGAAGATACAAGATTGTAGACTTCGTCTCGTGTCCGGATGGGACTACTTGGCGTGGAAGGCAAGCTAGGCGATACGGATATGTATATCTCCTCCTTTGTAACCGACCTTATGTAACCCTAGCCCCCTCCGGTGTCTATATAAACTGGAGGGTTTTAGTCCATAGGACAACACACAATCATACCATAGGCTAGATTCTAGGGTTTAGCCTCTCCGATCTCGTGGTAGATCAACTCTTGTAATACTCATATCATCAAGAATAAATCAAGCAGGACGTAGGGTTTTACCTCCATCAAGAGGGCCCGAACCTGGGTAAAACATCATGTCCCCTGCCTCCTGTTACCATCCGCCTTAGACGCACAGTTCGGGACCCCCTACCCGAGATCCGCCGGTTTTGACACCGACATTGGTGCTTTCATTGAGAGTTCCTCTGTGACGTCGCCATAAGGAAGGATGCCTCATCTCGTTGTTAAAAACAACATTACTACCGGGGAGCTCTGGCTGTTAGCCAAACTCTCCAGCTAGGCAGTTTCGCCATGACCGCCTGTTCGGCCGCTGCACCGATGATGACTTCTCGGGTCATCAAAAACAGCCTCCATGTTGGCTCGGAATTCGCCGAGCAGATGGATCCAATGGAGCTCTCCTCCCTAAATGAACTCTTGGATCGCATCGCCGCCTTGGGAGTCGCTACGGACTATGATCGGATTGGTCTTAAACCCGATTGAAGGGAGATTAACTCTCCACCGGTCACCCATCATGTTGCGGTGGTGGAGGAACAATGCGGCGATTCTCCCTCTATCTTGAAGACTAACTATGTCCGAATTCCTGAGCTCTCTGAGCCAGATACCCATTTACGGGGGGACATCACCCAAACCCTGAACCTAGAGTTAGGCAGTGGGCCAGACTCATCGGGCAACATACCGGAATCCAAACCTCCAAGATTGGAAACCCCTCGGCCCCTGGGTCTCAGATCGGGTAGGGGTCCGGACTCAAATCCACCCACCCACCCAGACATAAACGATCTTTCCCACATCAGGCAAGAGCCCCATGAAACAGTACATCATTATTGGGCCAGATTCCTCCTTGTGATGAACAAGGTTAAGGACTGCCGCGAGGAAGACGCAGTCTCACTTTTCTGCAATAACTGCACGGACAAGGGAATCCTTAACGCCATAAGTCGCCGTGACATATCACGCTTCGCCGACTTGGCGTCCATAGTACGAAAGTACTGTGCGATGGAAAGTGCCCGGAAAACCGAAATGGAATTTTGGGATAATCCGGCTCCGTATATGCACCCAGTCTGAGGTAAAAGGGTGCACTATCATAAGACACCCGAGTTCATTACAAAGAAGCAAAAACCCTCTACAAGGCACAAAACCATTTTGGAGGGATGGCTTAACGGACCCTGCAAAATTCATAGCACAACAGATACAATACCAATGCACAGCCTTAGAGCATGTTGGATACTTCGGCAGGTGGCCAAAAGTGGTGAGGATCTTCTTATCCCAAATGCCACAGAGCACCATCCCGTGGATAACAATACGGTGTTAACAGTCTTTGAGACCTTCGCGTCAAATAATAGGCGCAAGCGAACACTCCGCAGCATGGCTGAAATCTGCCACGTAGCAGCAATAAATCCATGGAGTGACACGACTATTACCTTCAATGCCAGTGACGAACCTAAATTCCGAACAACCCGAGCACCAGCCGCACTGGTCCTCTGTTCAATCGTGGACGGCTTTCGACTCACCAAAGTACTCCTGGACGGCGGCAGTGGATTAAACCTCATCTATGCGGAAACTCTTCAAAAAATGGAAATAGACTGGAACCGCATTGAGCAAAGTACCACAACCTTCAGAGGAATCATACCCAGTCGGGAAGCACGATGCGCTGGGAAAATCACACTAGATGTGGTATTCGGTACGCCAGAGAACTATAGGTCCGAAGAAATTACATTTCAAGTGGCCGCGTTCAGCAGTGGATACCACACCCTTTTAGGATGTGAGGCGCTCACGATCTTCCAAGCTGTACCCCATTATGGGTACATGAAGCTCAAAATGCCCGGGCCCAACGGAATCATCACTCTCGCCAGTGATCCGGACACAGCACTCCGCACCGAAAACAAAACAGCCGCACTGGCCCTCGAGGCATTATCCGAAGCCCTCTCGGCCGAGGAATTAACCACGCTACGCTCCACAGTGGACAGGGACGATGTGATACTCGACAAGAGATCCAAGTCCACCTCTTTTAAACCAGCGGATGAAATAGTCAAATTCCAAGTCCACCCAACGGACCCTACAAAAACAGCCTCCATCGGGGCACAGTTAAACCCCGCCGTGGACGCTGCACTACGAGAGTTCCTGTGCGAGAATTGGGACATATTCTCCTGGCATCCCTCAGACATGCCAGGAATCCCACGCAGGCTGGCCGAGCATAGCCTCAATATCCTAAAAGGATTAAAGCCGGTCAAGCAAGCTCTTCGGCATTTCTCCGAACCTAAGAGACCGCGACACTACTTTCAAGAATGTTCGATTACAGTAGCCTCGGAGGTGCCACTCAATGATATTATAAACAACCATGATGCCACAGGCCGGATTGCCAAATGGGCCATTGAGCTCCTCCCGTTCGACATAACATACAAACATCAGCGAGCCATTAAATCGCAAGTATTGGCCGACTTTGTCGCCGAATGGACGGAAGACGAACTCCCTAAAGAGTATGGCGCATGCTCCAATTGGATTATGCACTTTGATGGCTCCAAAATGCTGGCTGGACTGGGGGCTGGCGTCCTCCTGACGTCCCCAACCGGAGATATAGTTCAATACGTACTGCAGATACTGTATACAGACTCCAACAATGCAGCCGAATACGAAGCCCTGTTACATGGTCTTCGGATGGCAGTTTCCATGGGCATTCAGCGCCTGGAGGTGCGTGGGGATTCGAACCTCGCAATATCCCAAATAAATGGAGACTTTGATGCCAAGGATCCAAAGATGGCGGCCTATCGTAACGCCGTCCTAAAGATGTCAGCTCGGTTCAAGGGGCTCCAATTTCACCATGTGGCTCGGGAAAACAATCAAGCGGTGGATATCCTCGCCTGCATCGGCGCAAAACACGATGCGGTCCCCCCCAACATCTTTTTAGAGAGGTTGTTTAAGCCATCCTTGGTATGGGAGGGGGACACCGGCAATATTAGTCCGGACCCGGCCACAACACTCGATACCGAACACTCTGACATAATCGGAGGCTCTGCCACCGAAACAACACCTGCCCACGTAATAATGGCCATCATAGCCCCGTGGACAGAACCATTCCTAGCCTACCTAACTAGGCAGGAACTTCCGGAGGACCAAAATGAGGCACGCTGCATAGTGCGGAGATCTAAGGCCTACAGTGTCCATGAGGGAGAACTGTATAAAAAAAGCACTACCGGAGTCCTTCAAAGGTGCATCTCCGAAGAGGAAGGGCGGAACCTTTTGGCAGAAATTCACGCCGGACTCGGCGGTCACCACGCCGCAGCCCGAGCTCTTGTAAGCAAGGCCTTCCGTATAGGATTCTATTGGCCTACGGCCTGGGCAGACGCACAGGACTTGGTCCAACGCTGCGCCGGTTGCCAACTTTTTGCAAATCAAAGCCACATGCCACCCACCGCCCTCCAAACCATCCCCATTACGTGGCCCTTCGTGGTCTGGGGGCTTGACATGGTTGGACCCCTTAAAGGGGGAACCCACAAGAAAAAAATACTTACTGGTCATGGTGGATAAATTCACCAAATGGATAGAAGCCAAACCTGTTAAAATAGCCGAATCCGGACCGGTGATAGACTTCATATCCGGGGTCATACACCGTTATGGCGTCCCCCACAGCATCATCACTGACAACGGCACGAACTTGACGGCCGATGAGGTAAAACTCTGGTGCAGCAAAATGGGCATCAAGCTTGATTATGCTTCAGTCTATCACCCACAAACCAATGGCCAAGTTGAGCGAGCAAACGGTCTTATAATGAGCGGCATTAAACCCAGGTTAGTGCGGTCCTTAACAAAGTCTAACACGCACTGGGTAGAGGAGCTCGACTTCGTACTCTGGGGGCTGCGGACCACGCCAAACCGTAGTACCGGATATACACCCTTCTTTATGGTGTACGACGCAGAGGCAGTCTTGCCCTGTGACATAATTCATGACTCACCTTGAGTGCGCATGTACGAAGAAAGAGAAGCCGAGCTCGATCGGCAGGACAGTCTGGACACCCTGGAGGAGGAGCACAACGTGGCAAAAGCCCGTTCCGCATTTTATCAGCAACAGGCTCGCAGATACCAAAGCAGAGAAGTACGGGCCAAAACTTATAACGTTGGCGAATTAGTTCTACGCTTGCCGGATAAGAAAAAGAACAAGCTCGAGCCCAAATGGGAAGGTACCTTCATTATTGACCAAGTTCTGACCGGTGGAGCGTACCGTCTGTGGGATGCATCGAATAATCGACTCGAGCCAAACCCATGGAATGCGGCCAGGCTCCGAAGATTCTACGCCTAGCGCCGGACTCTATGTTCATCTCCTTCCTCTGTCCATTTTTTGCATATACATTATCTGTCTTGTTTTTCTTTCTCTCTTTCTTTTATTCCTTCTCTAGGCCTTCAAGGGCCAACTTGTGCCTCGCTTGCACATTATAGATGCACTAGCCACGCTCATCATACCTGGGGGCTTCTTTCACAGAAGCTTAATTATTTATCTGGGCCTCGTGCCCCGCACATGTGTTATACTTCCGCATGTACCTTTTTTCGCCATTATATGCATCGATATGACTTAAGTTTTGGCCAAGCTGGGTTGCCTGGCTCTTGTATTTATGCCCTACGTTCTCGTTAATTCAGCTAGGGCATAAGGGGAGCACCTCTGCGATTGTTACTGCCGGGTCAGCTGGATGTGTACCTCAGACTGGGTGAAGCCGAAAGCTAGCGTTCTTAAGGGAATATTCGGTCAGTGAACAAAAGATGATTTTTATTTATTTTCCATATGTGCCCCCAGATGTTTTTTCCTGCGTTTCCTATCGCAGTCCGGACATGCACTTTAGGGCATGCGTACCCAGGGAAAGGAACCCTTAACGGAACTATTCTCCCCGGAAGATGTTTCTTACTACCCATGTAGTATAACATAACTAGTTGGGAACTTGTCTGTTCAAGCACTAATGACCCCTACGCCTGGTCTCCATGCATACCCCGGTTCTTATATAATTGAGCGGGTATTCAGATACACTCCGGACTATCGGGTCCCGAGGTTGAAGCGAAAAGGTCCGCCATGACAAATGATCTACAATCCGGCTAGAAGGCATTATACATGTCACTTTAATTACATAGTCATGCAGACTGACTAAATTCCTCTTTTATACCATCCAACAGGCGGTCTAGCCTACAATCCTGTTGGGAATACTTTGCGGCTAATTCTACTTGCCCATAAACTAAGCTAACGGGGATCTCTTTTCCGTCAGGCCCCACAGGTCCGACCTCGGCCATGTGATTTGGGTCAGCCTTGGTATATCGCGTCTTCACCATGGCCCAGGCTTCCCTGGCACCTTGACAGCAGGATGATATCTTCCATAATTAGAAGCACCGCCGTGCTCCCTTGATCTTCTCTGTAAGATCTGCAACGCCTTCTGGCAGGGAGACGGATGGCCACAAGGCCTGGGCAACACCTTGCATCACCTGCCGAACTTGTTCGTGCAGTTGTGAGAGCTCGGATAGAAGATCACCCGCAGACCCGGGCATTTCCTCCGCGGGACGACCCGTCAGCATACCTAGAGACATAACACTGTTAGTTGGCTTCTTCGCCGAACTCCTTCAAAAGAATTCGTTCAAGCACTTACTGAAAATGCCGCGTCGAAGCCGCTTATTCTCCTTCTCGGAGTCTGCAAGCTGGGCTCGAACGTCTTTCAGTTCCACGCTCAGCTTGGTATTGGCATCTTGGAGATTGTTTTTCTCCCGCCTGACCTCAGTCAGCACACGTTCGCCAGCCTCTAGCTGTCGCACGACATGCTGGTCCTCTGGATTTTCTCCGGATTCATCTGCAACATCTATTGTTAGATCTGCAGCCACACCGCACACTATATGGTAACCATCATTCTTTAAAGTAAATGTTACCAGCGGGGGACTTTTTTGGTTCCTTCAATGCAGCAACAGCGGCCCGCAGTTGGGTCTTGCATTCCTCCAGCTCCTGTGACAACCTAGTATTCTTCTCTGTAAGAACCTACACAATAAAGATGATCCTTAAATCAGTTCTGCTAACTGTTTCAAGTCTCAGGGGCTACTGATACATATAAATCGTCAGATTTACTTACTCGTACATCCTTTACATACTGATCCGTGGCTCTGGCTAGACCATCTTGAGCAGCACGGAGGTACGCCTCTCTAGACTTGAAGGCATCAAATGCCTCTGGTGAGAAACAAGCATCACGGAGTACTGCCCGGCGGCGCCTATGATTCATGGCGCTTTCCACTTCTGAATTTGTAGCGGATAATCTATCCGCATCCTCTGTAGGAGGATTATCTGGCGCCCACCCCATATCGGCTTCTGCCTCTATGCCGGTCCTGGCGTCCGACTGGTGGAAGCGTGATTAGCAACATCGCCTGACATATTCCAGCGAGCGCTTTTTATGTTAAGGAAACATGGGCGTCGTTACATTTCGAGAAAGACGACAACCACGGAGCGGGGTTTCTATTATACCTTTGCGCCGGTGTCTCCGTCCTGACTGCCTTCCTTTTTGGCCTGCCCGGCCTCGATGCCTCTTGTTGGCGAGTTGCTGCGGGTTCGGCAGGGCATCCCGAATGCCTTCCTTGTAAAAACGCCATATGTATATGCTAGGTGAAGTGTCTAAAAAGGGATCCTAGTTTTTGGAGTTGGGATTTTTGGTTTTTCTTACGTGCAATGCAAGAAGCAGTCCGGGATAGTCGGCTGTAATGGCCACCATGGCATCATCGCAGCTTAACTGATAGAACTGCCGATCTATCTGCTCCATGAATATAACCGGATCTTCTTCGAGTCCAGAGTCGAGCGCCCTGTCAGGGTCCTCTGGTTGTGGAGAGGGGCTGCTGACCTCCTTTATGGCTTTTCGCAGTTCCTGCCGCAAAGTGGCAAGGTGAATACTTACAACAAAGAATGCGGGAAGAATGGGAGTAAGGAGATATAACTTACCCATCTTGGAGGATTGTACATGGAGAATCCATCCCGTGGCTTGATGCGGATGAACTCCTCTTCCTCTCCCTTGAACAATTCGGACAGAATTTTTGCTAAAGCGGCAGCATTGTCCGGACCCTTACGCCCGCAGTGGGTGCATCATCCGCCCCGTTAAAACACCACAAGGGGTGCCCACGATATTGAAGTGGTTGCACTCCTCGCATTATGCAAATCGACATAACTTCGATTATTGTCAATCCTGATTGACCCAATGCTTTAATCCGGTTCATCAGGTAAAGGACTTCTCCATTGTCTTCCTCCTGGGGGCTCCGTGGGCGCCAACTTCGGCATTTCTTCAGAGGAGCATTGCTGAATTCAGGAAGACCCCGCCGAACAGGGTCCGGAAGGGGAACGTCCTCCATATAAAACCATTCCGAAGGCTAGTCTTCGGACGACTTCTTCGGGGTACCGGACAGGTATCCGGTTCCGTCGATGCGCCATATTTCGGCTCCACCCACTTGATAAAGTGACCCCCTCTGTGTGCGAGGGACGAGGCAAAATAGCCTTTTCCATAGCTCGAAGTGAGCCTCGTAGCCCAGGAACAACTCACAGAGAGCAACATAGCCGGTGATGTGTAGAATGGAGGCAAGGGTGAAATTGTGTAATTGGAGGCCGTAGAACTCCAGGAGCCCGCGGAGGAACGGATGAATTGGAAATCTGAGTCCCCTTAATAAATAAGGAACAAGGCAGACCCGCTCCCCCGTAGAGGGACTGGGAAAGCTCTCCGCTTGCTCCCCGCCATTGTAGGTGGCAAGCCCGGCTCGAACGGGCACCATGTATGCTGGAGGGAGAAATCCCTTAGTCTGCAGTTCGATTAATCGACTGTGTGGGACTGAACACCTCTCCCAATCACCAGGCTTAGGGCTACGGGGGCGGGAGGAGGAGCCGCGGAGGTCGGCCATGCTGGAATGGATCTTTCCGAAGCACGCTCTGATGGATTCTCGCCGGGGAGGATGGTATGGATCGGATCTGAGAATCCCCATCCTTTTAATAGACAATTTATTTATCTAGCTAGGGGGGCGAATGTAAAAATGCCCCGGCGCCACGTATTCATTCGACGCATGGGAGATAGCCCTTATTGGGCACAGAAGCCAAGAGGTCCAAACATTTATGGGACTAGACACTGCTTTACAAACATTCGAAATATGGAGAAGAACCCGCCCTGCAATGCCGAAGACAACATTGTGTGCCGGACTCATCATCATTGAAGCCTGGTTCGGGGGCTACTGAGGGAGTCCTGGATTATGGGGTATCCGGACAGCCGGATTATATCCTTTGGCCGGACTGTTGGCCTATGAAGATACAAGATTGAAGACTTCGTCTCGTGTCCGGATTGGACTCTACTTGGCGTGGAAGGCAAGCTAGGCGATACGGATATGTATATCTCCTCCTTTGTAACCGACCTTATGTAACCCTAGCCCCCTTCGGTGTCTATATAAACCAGAGGGTTTTAGTCCATAGGACAACAGACAATCATACCATAGGCTAGCTTCTAGGATTTAGCCTCTCCGATCTCGTGGTAGATCTGAAGAAAATATGCCCTAGAGGCAATAATAAAGTTATTATTTATTTCCTTATATCATGATAAATGTTTATTATTCATGCTAGAATTGTATTAACCGGAAACATAATACATGTGTGAATACATAGACAAACAGAGTGTCACTAGTATTCCTCTACTAGACTAGCTCGTTAATCAAAGATGGTTATGTTTCCTAACCATGGACAAAGAGTTGTTATTTGATTAACGGGATCACATCATTAGGT
The DNA here is from genome assembly GCF_056163025.1 of Triticum urartu. Classification (NCBI taxonomy): domain Eukaryota; kingdom Viridiplantae; phylum Streptophyta; class Magnoliopsida; order Poales; family Poaceae; genus Triticum; species Triticum urartu. The sequence continues at coordinate 300,854,088 of NC_141878.1, forward strand.
GAATGATCTGATTGACATGACCCATTCCATTAGCTTAGCACCCGATCGTTTAGTATGTTGCTATTGCTTTCTTCATGACTTATACATGTTCCTATGACTATGAAATTATGTAACTCCCGTTTACCGGAGGAACACTTTGTGTGCAACGAAACGTCACAACGTAACTGGGTGATTATAAAGGTGCTCTACAGGTGTCTCCAAAGGTACATGTTGGGTTGGCGTATTTCGAGATTAGGATTTGTCACTCCGATTGTCGGAGAGGTATCTCTGGGCCCTCTCGGTAATGCACATCACATAAAGCCTTGCAAGCATTGCGACTAATGAGTTAGTTGCGGGATGATGGATTACGGAACGAGTAAAGAGACTTGCCGGTAACGAGATTGAACTAGGTATTGGATACTGACGATCGAATCTCAGGCAAGTAACACACCGATGACAAAGGGAACAACGCATGTTGTTATGCGGTCTGACCGATAAAAGATCTTCGTAGAATATGTAGGAGCCAATATGAGCATCCAGGTTCCGCTATTGGTTATTGACCGGAGACGTGTCTCGGTCATGTCTACATTGTTCTCGAACCCGTAGGGTCCGCACGCTTAAGGTTTCGATGACAGTTATATTATGAGTTTATGCATTTTGATGTACCGAAGTTTTTTCGGAGTCCTGGATGTGATCACGGACATGACGAGGAGTCTCGAAATGGTCGAGACATAAAGATTGATATATTGGAAGCCTATATTTGGATATCGGAAGTGTTCCGGGTAAAATCAGGATTTTACCGGATTACCGGGAGGTTACCGGAACCCCCCGGGAGGTATATGGGCCTTAATAGGCTTTAGTGGAAGAGAGGAGAGGTGGCCAGGGCTGGGCCGCGCGCCCCTCCCTCCTAGTCCGAATAGGACAAGGAGAGATGGGGCCGGCGCCCCCTTCCTTCTCTCTCTCTCTCCTCTTTCCCACTTAACGAATCCTATTCCAACTAGGAAAGGGGGGAATCCTACTCCCGGAGGCTAGAAAACGGTGGGGAGGCTCCGAAATTGTGATCAACCTAAGCTCTGATGCCAAGATGATGTAGGGTGGAACCCTAGATGGCCGATCTTTCACAAAAGGAGCGGATCCCAAGGATGAACACGAAGAACACGAGGGGAAAACGGGGGAAAACACGAGAGAAATCACTTAACCAACAAGAAATAGATCACACATGCGCTAGATTGATGAACACAAAGGAAGATACATTGATCCAAAGTCAACAACGGACGATACAAATGGTAACTGGGTTCTTCTCCGTGAGGAGGTCTTGATGGGGCCACCCAAGAGGGGGTCTTGAATCCGCTTGGAAGGATCTTCTCCGGTGGAGGCGCGATCTCCGAGGAGAAGGTAACCAAGTGGATGAGCAAAGCTCACACACAAACATGAGCTAATCCTTTGCTAACCTTAGAAAGGAGGTGGAGGTGGTCTATTTATAGTCTTAGCCATGAAGGGGGAAGTGGGAGAGGGGTACAAGGCCAAAGGCCCGCGGCTGCACACAGGCAGGTACCGGACGACCGGTGGGGGTCGGACGTCCGGTGGCTCAGGACGGACCGGACGTCCGGTGCGCATCAGACGTCCGCTGATTCTTCTCGGGACAGGTGGCACCGGATTTCCGGTAAGCGTCGGACGTCCGGTGCCTGGGACTTGTCGGACGTCCGGTGTCATCGGTTGTCCGGCGGCTGTAGAGGGTCGGACGTCCGGTGGCTTCCGGTCGTCCGGTCGCTGAAGACTCTGCAGCTCCTTCTTCTTTCGTCTTCTCTTCCAGGCTTCCCTCGCGGATGGTGTAGGTGTTCCTTGGTTCTTGCACTCCTCCTCGTCATCCGTGGCGTTCCGACAATACCTATGCATGCACACGAGTGGAGTGTCAAGTAGTATACCATCCTCGAAGGGGTCAAGTGAGCACGTGTAAAGGAGATGATTCACCTTTATGTATGTGAAGTAGATGTCACACGTGTCACTTGCCAAACGGACTCTTGACATGGTGATCTCCATAGGATGCTCCGCATCATCTTCCTTGCGGGATTTCAGGCAAGATGACCATACCCTCGAAATCACTTCTATCTTTGCTTGCTTAGTTGCTCGCTCTTTTGCTATGCCTATGCTGCGATACCTACCAGTTGCTTATCATGCCTCTCATATTGTTAAGCCAAGCCTCTAACCCACCTTGTCCTAGCAAACCGTTGTTTGGCTATGTTACCGCTTGCTCAGCCCCTCTTATAGCGTTGTTAGTTGTAGGTGAAGATTGGAGTTTGTTCCTTGTTGGAACACGGATATTCTGTTGGGATATGACAATATCTCTTATTTAATTAATGCATCTATATACTTGGTAAAGGGTGGAAGGCTCGGCCTTATCCCTGGTGTTTTGTTCCACTCTTGCCGCCCTAGTTTCCGTCATATCGGTGTTATGTTCCCGGATTTTGCGTTCCTTACACGGTTGGGTTATAATGGGAACCCCTTGACAGTTCGCCTTGAATAAAACTCCTCCACCAAGCCCAACATTGGCTTTACCATTTGCCACCTAGCCTTTTTTCCCTTGGGTCGGCCGGCTCAAGGGTCATCTTTATTTTAACCCCCCCGGGCCAGTGCTTCTCTAAGTGTTGGTCCAACTGAGCGATGTCCGGGGCTACCAGGGGCAACTCTGGGCTGGCCTACTCGACGTCTTGCTCATCCGGTGTTCCATGAGAACGAGATATGTGCAGCTCCTATCGGGATTTGTCAGCACATCTGGGTGGCTTTGCTGGTCTTGTTTTACCATTGTCGAAATGTCTTGTAACCGGGATTCCGAGCCTGATCGGGTCTTCCTGGGAGAAGGAATATCCTTCGTTGACCATGAGAGCTTGTGATGGGCTAAGTTGGGACACCCCTGCAGGGATTTGAACTTTCAAAAGCCGTGCCCGCGGTTATGGGTAGATGGGAATTTGTTAATTTCCGGTTGTAGAAAACCTGAAACCTATCTTAATTAAAATGCATCAACCACGTGTGTAACCGTGATGGTCTCTTCTCGGCGGGTCCGAGAAGTGAACACGGTGTTGGAGTTATGCTTGACGTAGGTTGTTCTAGGATTACTTCTTGATCATAGATTCTCGACCATGCTTTTGCTTTCTCTTCTTGCTCTCATTTGCGTATGTTAGCCAGCATATATGCTAGTGCTTGCTGCAGCTCCACCTCATACCTTTTACCCTACCTATAAGCTTAAATAGTCTTGATCGTGAGGGTGTGAGATTGCTGAGTCCCCATGACTCACGGATACTTCCAAAACCAACTTGCAGGTGCCGATGATATCGTGCAGGTGACACAATCAAGCTCAAGGAGGAGCTCGTTGAAGATCGTGTTCGTTATGTTGTTCCGTTTCCAGTTGATCAGTAGTGGAGCCCAGTTGGGATGATCGGGGATCTGTGTAGCATTTGGGGTAGTCTTCTTTTATTTTGGTTCCATAGTCGGACCCTGATTGTATCTGGATGATGTAATGCTTTATTCATTTATTGTGTGAAGTGGCGATTGTAAGCCAACTATGTATCTCTTTCCCTTATGTATTACATGGGTTGTGTGAAGATTACCTCACTTGAGACATTGCTTACAATGTGGTTATGACTCTAAGTCGTGCTTCGACACCTGGGAGATATAGCCGCATCGTGGGCGTTACACAATGAGAGTGCCATCAAGATTGCTCACGACCTAGTTCAGCACTCGAAGACTAAGCACATTCAGATTCGTCATCATTTTCTTCGTGATCATGTGTTGAAGGGCGACATTTGTATTGAGCATGTGAAGACTGAAGAACATCTAGCCGATATCGTCACAAAGCCCTTGGATGAGAAGAGATTTAGCAAGTTGCGGTGTGAGCTAAATATCCTAGAATCTTCAAATGTTCTTTGAAAAGGACACTCATCCTAGCACTTATGCAAAATTGATGACTTAGATGTGCAACACATGAAGAAACATTTTTCTTCAATCAATAAAGAATAACACTCTAAGTGTGAACAAATTAACGAAGAATTTGATTCTCAGAACCCTACGATAATTTTACGCGGTGTCTGAAATCATCATTCTTATACGGTGGGTCACGCCACCACCAAAAGTTGAAATTCCTCAGTTGTTCAAATTCTTCAACTTTGCATTGTCTTCACTGTTTCCGTTGTTTTTTTTCTTCATTGGCTATATATATATTTGAGTTTATGTCCTCTACAACATTCACTTATGGCTACTTCTTCAAGTTGGTTTTTCTGCTAAGTGAATGTGATTGGACCCTTCCCCCTCTATTCTATACTCAACCCAATCTATTCACAAATTCTTCATGTGCATTCTATTTGAAACTCGTTCAAAATCTTCACTGTGTCCTTGTGAGCTGAAGAAATTGCGAACTAAACTTTTAACTTATCTTATCCAATTTTCGGCTTTGCCACTCAAACCGTCCGCATCCCACGACATACTTATCCACTCACCCACGATCTAACATGATCTCCACTTCTCAGTACGTGGGTGACACATGTCATGCGAATGAGAAGGGTCAGGGGCACATTCGTCCAAATTCTTCGGGCGAACGGTTTTCACCATGGCTATAAATACCCCTCTCCCCTTCCTCACTTCTTTTACTCTGCTCGAGCTTCTCAAACCCTAGCACCGCCGCTACTTCATCGTTGCCAGTGAGGAAGAGGTTCACTGCCTCGACCTCGTCGCCGCCGTACTCGCACCGGCCGCGGAAATCTTCACTCCATCGCCGCCGTAGCTGCCTTCCTCCGCCAAGTTAGCGCGTGGAAGATCCGCACTGACGAACTTCACATCTCCTCACTCCAGTTTGTCATGTTCTTCGTTCAGGGTAATTAAAAGTTACTTTTACTGCCCTCGTTGATTCAAATGATTATCTACAAAATCTTCAAAGGTGTTATCTTCACACACTAAAACACCTCTCATATCATTTGTTCTTGATTCATTTCTCTAAGCTGTGAATTTCTCTTCAAGATTCCTCAATTGTGCGGATTTCTAATCTGTACAACTCCGGAACCTAGGACTAAGAACGCTTAGTGAAATTCTTCAAGACTTATCTGGTCAAATTCCTCAAACTTGTTCTTTTACAAAACCTTTTGAGAACGCATATGACCTCTCCAAATTCCTCACACCTATACTCTGTTCACAGGTACTCATGTCAGCTGCTGAATCTCTAGGTTCTCATCAACTTAACTCATTTGCAGCGTTCCTCGAAGAAAAGCTGCATACTTCTTCAGAGAATTCAATTGTTCAAATTCCTCAACTAAAGAAAATGGCTGACGGTAAGAAGCCACATAAAGGAGGAAAGAGGGCTGAGGTCAACACAGCGTTTGAGATCCCTGATGATATATATGCTGGGTACTGCACACCTCCTGAGGAAGACAAAAATCAGCGAAAGGTGCACATTCAGAAGATAGAGAGGAGATGGGCAAGAGAGTGGAGGGAGTATAGGTACGTTACTCCCAAATACATGAAGAAATTCGCACTTAATCCTCCATGCCCAAGACCTCCATTGGCACCTGGCCAAGAAGCAGATCCCACCAGCCTCAAGCGCGATGGGGACTATCCTGATGAATGGGCCAAGCGCCAAGCCAAGTTGGCTAAGCAAGATAGAGAAGCAGTGAGGAAATTCAATGAAGACTCTGCTGCTGCTGCCACTGAGGCCTCTACTGTCAAGCCAAAGAAGGCTATGTCAAAGAAGCCTACGCGTAAGCCAAGTGCTTCACCAACAGTGCCCTCAAGGCCAAGTTCCTCAACTATGCCCTCATGGCCAGAATCTTCAAAGTCCTCAAGGCCAATTCCTCATGCTGCTCCTGCTCCTTCAAAATCCTTAGCTCGTCAAAAGTCCTCGGCTGTTCTGACAAAGTCCTCAACACCTGTGCATCTTGCCTCGTGCCAAAGGACTGCAGGCATCTCCATTGCCTCAGGTGTCTCAGCTAGTTCCTCAGCTGCACCAAATTCTTCAACGGGACCCTCTCTACTGAAGACAAAGGCCACTGTTGGACGAGGTCCCTGCCCTAGTCATCAGAAGAAGCAGGTCACCTTCCAAGTGCCGTCTGAAGAAGACGAAGCTGATGATGATGAACTTGCTGAAATCATCAGAGATAGGCAAGTCAGGGCCGCTAGAGCCAAGGGAACATATGTGCCACTGCTTTTGGATCCGAAGTTGATCCTTGAATACATTGATGTTTGGCACAAGGAACCCAACACTCCCATGCCTGATTTCAAGCTGACTCCTGGCCAAAGTCACATGCTGACCCACTTCATACAAGAAGAAAAGTGGAAATTTGAGAAGGCCAGGCAGATCAAGAAAGCACAGTACAAGAAAGAGCGCTATCTGAAGAAAAACGTTGTCTCTATGACAACTGAAGAACTTGTCGCTGTTCAAACTGAGATCAATAAACTCAGTGATGAATTTGACGCATACTGCGCTGACTGGCTTGGAGCCAAGGTGCTCTTTGTGAAACTTGCGGATAACTTCACCTCAAATGTTGCAGCCCCAATGCAACAGGAAGTTCCTCAGGCTGAAGCATCTGCTCAGCCGACTGAAGAACATGCCAGCACCGCTGATGAAAATCAGACTGCTAAAGAAAATGTGAGTTCCAGGGCTGATGACTGCATACCAGCCGCTGAAGAAATTGCCAGGGCATCCACTAGTGGTGCCCTGAAGAATATGAAGAAATCAGGGCAACTGCATCAGTTGTGCCTGAAGAAAATCAATCAGATTCCTCTGCTCCTCCTCCTCCTGCGCCAACACCAACTCCAATCCTTCCATCTGCATCAGATGTGAAGAAGACCAAGGCTGTAGAGCATGCAGCAGTGAAGAAAAGGAAAGCATCAGCTACTTCAAATTCATCAGCTCCGAAGAAGATGAAGCCTATGACAAGTTCATTTGCTAATCACATCGATGCTGTTCCAATCTCAACCATGCCATCAAAGGACCTTGTTCCTTTTGGTGAATAATATGAGATCCCTAGCGGATCTGATGAAGAAAATCATTCTGCTGCTTCATCAGAGCAGATTGATGAAGAAATTGAAGTGGATACAATCCCTTCAACACCTGTTATCTCCTCGCCTATGCCTCAGTTCACAGCTGAAGAGGCTGGCGTTGAAGAAATAGAAGATGAAGATGTGGACATTGGCTGCTCCACCCCAGTGATGAGTGATGAATTCTGGGAAAGTCAGCATCCAAACTCTCCAATGTTCACACCATTGCAGCAAACACCTCAGTCCCCTGCACAAACTGTACAAATGGGATCTGATGAACCACATGCCACACTGTCTGTCCATGAAGTAATTCCAGCCACTAGTGCTGAAGATCATGAAAATGAAGAATTGAAGCCCCAGGCTGCCACTGAAGCAGCACCTGAAATTCCTCAGCCTGTGGAACCTGAGATCGAGATCCTGGAGGTTGTGATGCAATTGACTGACACTCCTCACCCCAAGCCAAAGGATCCATTCTCAAAGAATCAGAAATTCAAGGCTGATGATTTCTTCGGCGAGCACGTGTTGTTCACTAACTACAATCCTTATGACTCTGCTCGTCTAAGGAGGAAGCGCTTCTGGACTGCTAGCCAGGCCAACTTCTATTCTTCAGTGCTTTACAACAAAGACAAAATCTTCTATCATGAGCATATTCCTCACGTGGACATGGAATCATTACCTTGCTTTTCTCATGTGCTCAGTGTTCTTCATGGTGCAGGCCTCCTCAACTTTTGCTCTGACATCGTTGATTGGAATGAAGAGCTTATTCTTCAGTTCTACGCTACATTGCATATCACAGGTGATCCTGAAGATATCAACACCTGGGTCTTGGACTGGATGACCGAAAACACTCACTATAAGGCATCGGCCTCTGAATTTCTTCACGCCCTGCCCATCAGTCCACCCAGTGAAGGAGCTCACTGCCTGTATCATGAACCAGAACTCACAACTCATTGCATGCAAGTGTTGATGAAGCCTTTGAAGCCCGGTCAAGCCCCAAGGACGAAATTCCTTGTAAAGGATTTACTCTATGTGCCCAGAACTGTCTATCGCATTCTGACGAGGACAATGAGTCCCATAAAAGGCCACGACTCATCTGATGAGGAAATAGTTGGCATCATGAAGAATCTGCTATTCAGCATCATTCATAGCATTCCTATCAACTATCACGATTTCTTCATGAGGACTCTGGCAAATGCTGCACTTTCTCCATTTGAGCTGAAACCTTATGCACCTTGGATTATGAGATTCCTCAGGACAAGGTCTTCACTCAACTACAAGGCTGATTTTCAGAATCACCTTAGCTATCTGCCCCCGATTGAAGTCCTCAAGCAGGCTTTTGCTTCCACTGATGAAAAGGGCAAGGCACCGGCTGTCATTGATGAAGGCATTCGTCCATTGGATGGTCAGTTTCGCAAAGCTGCATCTTATTCCACCAATGATGACTCTGCCAATGCACCCAAGTCTACTCCTCAAGCCACAGCTCCACGTGTGATGACTGACCGTGAGCTTCTGCTTAGTCTTCACCAGAAGGTGGATCGAAACCATAAATGGGTTAAGCGTCATTTTGGTTCATTTCTTCACAACATGACTGCTACACACAATGCAGTGAAGAAAAACCATTACTACCTCCATGAAGTCTTCGGTCGCACCTGGGCCATTCTGTCACATCTGTATGGTGAAGAAGATCTCAAGGCAATGGGTCTCAAGGAAGATTTTGACTGGTCTGCACCTCCACCGAAGAAATTCAAGAAGGTCAAGGTTCCTTCCTTGGTGGCCAGTTCATATTCTTCATCGCGTGACACCTATGAGAATGAAGACTTGGACGACACTGCAGCAGGCCCTTCCATGACAAACGACCCCAACAATGCTGGCACTCCTTCATCAACTTGATATTCTTCAGGGGAGTTAGTCCTCATATTCGATCCTTTTGGTCATTTGATGACAAAGGGGGAGAATTTTGAGTTAGTCTTCAAGCGGGTCTCTCTATATGGGCGTTTTTATTTGTTAAGTTACAACTCTCGTTCTTCTAAGACTTTATTGGATCGATTTGTAAACTTAAACCCGATGGTGCTCTGATACTTTTGATGTGTTTTTCTGCATGCTTATTCCTCATATATGCTAATGCACACATGCTGAATTACATTAGTCACCATATTTCATCATGCATTTCAAATTCTTCATTGTGATATGTCAAATGCATGTATGAATTACAAGATATAGGGGGAGATCTCCATGATTATACTCTTCAAGTGTGCAATGCTTCAAAAGCAAAATCCTCACTATGCACATCTTCAGGGGGAGTTCTTCTATATCTTGCAATCAAATTCCTCAATATCAGTATTTACACTTCATATGTTTATCCCCGTTGAAAACTTAACCTATATTGTCATCAATCACCAAAAAGGGGGAGATTGTAAGTGCATCTAGTGCCCCTTAGTGATTTTGGTGTATTGAAGACTTATAGGTTAAGGGACTAATGTGTTTTTAAGTGTACACATGTCTATAAGTCTATGAGGAGTTTGATATTTACAGAGAAAGTCGAACCCTAAAAATGAAGTTCTTCGACTGAAGACTTTGAATTTCTGAAGACTTTGAAAGTGAAGAAATTGGTGCAATCCTGAAGACTTGGTATTCATTCGAGGAACATGAAGCATGAAGACTCTTGTTTTTATAGTTTCATTTTCTCTTTCTTGAGTCGTAGGAAACACCGTACTGTTAAAGGGGGTCGAGGAAATACTAAGGAAAATTTTCCATGTGATGCTCAACTCAAAATCCTATACCTACCAATCCCTTCGAGTGAAGCCATTGGAAATCTCATACAGTTCAGTCATATTCTTCAGTGACAGAGATGAAGTTCTTCTGGTCTCTGAGGAATTTGTCTGACTGAGGAGTTAGGAATTCGCCAGTGCGGATTACCTACACAATGAGGAACATGATAGCCCTAAGGATTTTGCTACTCAAAATTCCGACCGTTGTTGTGCTATGAGCCAGCTGTCCCAAAATATCTATCCACCTAACGGTCATATCATTGAAGGGCATCTATGTCTTATCATGTCGGGCTGCTCCCTAGGCTATAAATAGCCGCCCCCTACAACCACTAGCTGGTTGGCTGCTCCGAGAGAAACTGACACTTGTCATTTGAGAGCAACCCATCCTCCGAGGACTTCGAGCGAAAATCATCAAGTGAGGAAAACCCAAACCCAAACACCTACAAACCCCAAGTGATTGAGCATCACTTAAGAGATTGATCCTGCGTGGATCCGACGCTTGTTACCTTTGAAGACTGTGCTTCTTCCAGACGGTAGGCGTCATGGTCTAGAGCATCCAAGAGGAATTGTGGATCGCCGAGTGACCAAGTTTGTGAAGGTTCGGAAGTCACCTGAAGACTTACCACGAGTGATTGGGCGAAGTCTGTGTGACCTTAGCTCAAGGAGAATACGGTGAGGACTTGGTGTCCTGAGCTGCGTGTTCAGGACTGGGTGTCCAGGACTGTGTGTCCTCGAGTTTAAATACTCAGCCGCTCCAACCAGATGTACAACTGAGATAGCAGTTGGAACTGGTCTACCAAATCATTGTCTTCACCAAGCTTACTGGTTCTATTTCCTCAACTCTTTCATTTCCTCATAACTGTGTTGTGTGATTGTTCATATCTGTGCTTGAAGACTTTGACTGAAGATTTTCTCAATTTCCTCAGTTCAATTTCCTCAGTCAGTTTGTCTTCATCCTGTGTTATCCTGTGCTTACGCTTTCTGTACTCTGTGCCTGTCTTCATTTCATCATGATGACTATGCTTGTGTTCTATTATGTTTACTTTTGAGTACTTATTCCGCCGCTAGGAGTTCTTTGCTAAGGAATTTCCTCACCTACAAATTCCTTAGTGAAGAATTCATAAAAATCGCCTATTCACCCCCCTCTAGTCGATATAACGCACTTTCAATTGGTATCAGAGCAAGGTACTCCCTTGTTCTGTGTGATTTTGGTTTAACCGCCTGGAGTTTTAGTTATGTCGACCGCAGGTATGATCAAGGTCTCTGCTGGGTGTCCTACCTTCGATGGGACGGACTACGCCTACTGGAAGAATAAGATGCGAATGCATCTTGAGGCAGTTGATAACGATCTCTGGTATGTTGTGGAAAATGGTGTTCCCTCAGTCACAACTTCTCTGAATGCTGTTGATGTGAAGAGATTCAAGCAACTCGATTCTCAAGCGAAGAATATCATATGTGGCCATCTGAGCAAAGACAGTATGGAAGAGTGAGTGCTTTGGAAACTGCTAAGCTTATCTGGGATAGACTGTCCAAAGTGAATGAAGGAGTCTCAACACAACGTTACTCTCGAGTTGATGTTCTTCGCAATCTCTTCAACCGCTTCAAAAGACTCGACAATGAAAATGTTCAACAAACCTTCGATCGCCTCACTGACATCTCAAATGAGCTTCAAGCACTTGGTGCCACTGACATCACCGACCATGAGGTGGTGAAGAAATTGCTGAGATCGCTTGATTCCTCATTTGACACTCTGGCACTGATGATACAAGAACGTGCTGATGACAAGTCACTTGATCCCGCTGATATTCTCGAGAGGTTAAATACTCATGAGTTCCAACTTGCTGAAAAAAGAGATCTCTATGGTTCGAGCTATGGCAGATCACGTGCACTGAAGGCCAAGGCAATATCTGAGTCTGAAGATGAAGACTCTGGTAGTAGCCTTGGTGATCCTGAAGAACTAAGCCATGAGCTAGCACTGCTCGTGAAGAAGTTCCAAAAGTTCTCAAGACGTGGTCGCTTTGGAAGACCCTCAAGGAGCAATGATTCCTCATCCAGTGACTACAAGAGGAGGCTCTGTCACAAATGCAAGAAACCTAGACATTGCATTCAAGATTGTCCTCAGCGGGAAAAGGAATCAAAGAAGAAGAAATACAAGGATTACAGTTCAAATGATGCGAAGAAAAAGAAGAAATCCTCAAAATCTTCATCATCAAAATCCTCAAAATCCTCATCTCACAAGAAGAGCAGCCCCAAGAAGGCTAGGGCATTCATTGGCAAGGAAATGGACTCTGAGGCTGAATCTGAAGAAAATGAGGAAGATAAGGCATCTAAGGAGTCCGAATCCAGAGTGGCGAGCCTAGCCCTTGCTACTGCATTCGTCAGCAAGTCTATCTTCAACACTGAAGAAAATGACCTCACCAACAAGGCTGATGAAGGCGATGATGACTACGCTCCCACCTATTGCTTCATGGCAAAGGGTGCCAAGGTACTCAAATATACCTCCTCTGAAGCAAGTGAGAATGAATCTGATGAAAACCTTAAGCCCAACTATTGTAAACTTGCTAGGATTGTTGTAAAACAACAAAGGGCTTTTGAAAAGGTTCAAAACATGCTAGACAAAAGTGATGATATGTTGGGTGAAGAAATGGATCGCACTAAAGCCTTGAATGAAAATCTTCAGAGACTTCAGACTAGGTTTGATAACCTTCAAGGTCATCATAAAACTATCTTATCTGATCATGATAAGCTTTCTTATGAATTTCTAAGGAAAATTTTCCATGTGATGCTCAACTCAAAATCCTATACCTACCAATCCCTTCGAGTGAAGCCATTGGAAATCTCATACAGTTCAGTCATATTCTTCAGTGACAGAGACGAAGTTCTTCTGGTCTCTGAGGAATTTGTTCTGACTGAGGAGTTAGGAATTCGCCAGTGCGGATTACCTACACAATGAGGAACATGATATCCCTAAGGATTTTGCTACTCAAAATTTCGACCGTTGTTGTGCTATGAGCCAGCTGTCCCAAAATATCTATCCACCTAACGGTCATATCATTAAAGGGCATCTATGTCTTATCATGTCGGGCTTCTCCCTAGGCTATAAATAGCCGCCCCCTACAACCACTAGCTGGTTGGCTGCTCCGAGAGAAACTGACACTTGTCATTTGAGAGCAACCCATCCTCCGAGGACTTCGAGCGAAAATCATCAAGTGAGGAAAACCCAAACCCAAACACCTACAAACCCCAAGTGATTGAGCATCACTTAAGAGATTGATCCTGCGTGGATCCGACGCTTGTTACCTTTGAAGACTGTGCTTCTTCCAGACGGTAGGCGTCATGGTCTAGAGCATCCAAGAGGAATTGTGGATCGCCGAGTGACCAAGTTTGTGAAGGTTCGGAAGTCACCTGGAGACTTACCACGATTGATTGGGCGAGGTCTGTGTGACCTTAGCTCAAGGAGAATACGGTGAGGACTTGGTGTCCTGAGCTGCGTGTTCAGGACTGGGTGTCCGGGACTGTGTGTCCTCGAGTTTAAATACTCAGCCGCTCCAACCAGATGTACAACTGAGATAGCAGTTGGAACTGGTCTACCAAATCATTGTCTTCACCAAGCTTACTGGTTCTATTTCCTCAACTCTTTCATTTCCTCATAACTGTGTTGTGTGATTGTTCATATCTGTGCTTGAAGACTTTGACTGAAGATTTTCTCAATTTCCTCAGTCAGTTTGTCTTCATCCTGTGTTATCATGTGCTTACGCTTTCTGTACTCTGTGCCTGTCTTCATTTCATCATGATGACTATGCTTGTGTTCTGTTATGTTTACTTTTGAGTACTTATTCCGCTGCTAGGAGTTCTTCGCTAAGGAATTTCCTCACCTGAAAATTCCTTAGTGAAGAATTCATAAAAATCGCCTATTCACCCCCTCTAGTCGATATAACACACTTTCACTCCCCGCCAACGCAAAATTGTTCATATTAATTTTGGGAATACATCCTTTTTGACCTGTCGATGGATTGCTACTGAACCCATCGGCCATCTCCTCATCTTTCCCTGATAAAATAGCATTATATGTTCTAAAAATTTCAAATGGATCCTTTGTGTTCCCAAGGTCCGACCTTTACCTGATGACCATGTCAATGCTATCCCAAAGCATGATTGTGGTACTCCGAACCTCTTTGAAAACATTTGGAGGCGCAATGCTAAATATTTCTTGATCACTTATCCAAGCACTATTGTATGGGTAATGTCATGAATTTCCTCTCCCCTTTACCTAAAAGGTAATCTACTACCTTGTCATGGATGTCATCCTCTGCTTGTCCTTTGGAATAATGTACTCCTGATATTTGTGTTTAAACACATTTTCCTTTCCATTGTTCTGATTAAATTAATAATCACATTTTCCTTTCCCTTGTTTTGTTTAAACCTTTATTGTGATCTATATGATCTAAGCAGTAATATTCTTCTGCTTAAATAAACATCTTGGTGTACAACTCTTACAGTAAAACCCTGTTACTATTGTTGTTGACTCCAACTATAAACTGTTCAAAAATCAGAATGGTGAAGTATTTGCTAGATATGTTGGCACTAACTGCAGGAATGGTCCCCTTCTGAAGAAAATCTGGGTTCCCAAAAGGTGCCTTGAAAGTCTTCAGGTGAATGTCCTCAGGACACCACCTGTGACGAATAGGAACCCCAGAGCAAATTCTTCATATGGACCAAATTCTTCATATGGATCCAAGTCCTCATATGAATATCATCGTGCTAACAACTCTGTTTCGCAGGGAAGAGCTAAGGGCTATGAATATGAGCATTATTATTCAAAACATCATGTTCATAAGTCCTCGAAGAATTTCTCTGCTTATTCATATGCTTATTCTAACTCTTCTTATGTGAAACGAAATGGACTGGCTTCTATGCCACCTTTCTCGTATGGAGCTCGCAGAGTGATGAACTCTTTGCCACCCCTTCATATGTGGGTGGTGAAGAAAAAGAACTAATCTCTTCTGTAGGGTCAGGTCTCCAGACGTGCGTAATCATCTGAAGAATTTACTGGAGACCTGAGTATGCCTGAAAGGACGCATGCTAATCATGAAGAAATGAACTTTCATTTATCACGTCCTCATACTGCTTTATCTATTCTTTTGCTTGATGAAATTGATCTGATGAATTGATGTCATATTCTTCACTGATGAAGTATATGAGTTCGTCAGTTGCACTAATTCATCTGCAGGATGATCAACCCAAAGCCACTGAGTGGGTCCTCGATAGTGGATGTACAAATCACATGACTGGTGACAAGAATCTATTGATGGATGCTCCATTATCTCCGTCGCATCTAAAGCATATCATCTTTGCTGACAAAGGCAAAAGTCAGGTATTGGGTCTAGGTAAGGTTGCGATCACAAAGGATCGACACATGGACAAAGTCATGCTTGTCGAGTCCTTAGGATACAACCTCATGTTTGTCTCAATGCTTTGCGATCTTGATATGGTTGTTGTCTTTGGCAAGTACCATTGTGTTGTGCTTATGGAAGTTGACAATTCGAAAGTCTTCAAAGACTTTAGGAGAGGAGACTTGTATATTGTTGATTTCTCTATAGGATCACAACCAGCTGTGTGCCTACTTGCAAAAGCTTCAGAAGGCTGGCTCTGGCATCGACGACTTGGTCATGCTGGCATGAGGAATTTGCACACGCTTGCGAAGAAGAAGCATGTCATTGGCATTGAGAATGTCAAATTCCTCAAGGATCACTTATGCGGAGCCTGTGAAGCTGGAAAGATGACAAAAGCTAAGCATCCGGCGAAGGCTATCATGACCACTACTCGACCATTTGAATTGCTTCATATGGATCTTTTTGGCCCTAATCATTATTCTGTTGTTACAAACGATGCATCTCTATATGGCTTTGTTATTGTTGATGATTACTCTCGATACACATGGGTACACATTGTTACTTACAAACATGAAGTGCAGGAAGTCTTCAAACGATTTTCCTCGAGGGCTTCAACCAACTTTGGTGTGAAGATCAAGCACATCAGAAGTGACAATGGAACCAAGTTCAAGAATTCTGGTCTAGATGACTATCTTGATGAACCTGGTATTACTCATGAGTTATCTGCACCTTATACTCAGCAGAAACGGCGTCGTGGAGCGCAAGAGCAGGACTCTTGCTGAGATGGCTCGCACTATGCTTGATGAATACAAAACGCCTCATCGTTTCTGGATTGAGGCAATTGATACTGCGTGCCACATCATCAACAAAGTATATCTTCACAAATTCTTCAAGAAGACTGCCTATGAACTCCTCACTGACAAGAAACCCAATGTAAGTTATTTCAAAGTCTTTGGTGCTAAATGTTGGATTAGAGATCCTCATCACAACTCAAAATTTGCACTGAAAGAACATGAAGGTTTTATGCTTGGTTACGGAAAGGACTCGCACACCTACAGAGTCTTCAACAACGTTCTTCACAAGGTTGTTGAAACTGTAGATGTGCAGTTCGATGAAACTAATGGCTCGCAAAGAGAGAACCTACCCACTGTGATAGATGAACCAGCACCTGAGGAAACTATCAAGTTCAAGGCTACTGAAGATGTAATTCCTACTGAAGAATCTGCTGAAGAATTCATTCCAGAACATGAAGAATGTCGAGCTAATGCACCTGAAGAAAATACTGCAGAAAATGGTGCTGAAGAGAATGCTGGTCAAATTCCTCAATGACAACCAGCTCATCCTCACATTGCAAAAGAAGTGCAAGTTGAAAAGATCATCAATGACATCAAAGCACCAGGTCCTCTCACACGCTCAAAAGCTTCACATTTATCTAACTTTTGTGGGCACTATGCTTTTGCCTCTATCACAGAGCCCACTAAGGTAGATGAAGCATTTCTGAAGCCTGAGTGGATTCAGGCCATGCAAGAAGAACTACATCAGTTCGAGCTCAACAATGTCTGGGAACTGGTCAAACATCCAGATCCTCGCAAGCACAATATCATTGGCACAAAGTGGATCTACCGCAACAAGCAAGATGAAAATGGCCTTGTGGTGAGGAATAAGGCACGACTTGTAGCTCAAGGCTACACACAGGTTGAAGGAATTGATTTCGATGAAACTTTTGCACATGTTGCTAGACTTGAGGCTATTCGCATATTACTTGCTTATGCTAACCATCATGATATCACTTTATATCAAATGGATGTGAAAAGTGCATTCCTCAATGGTACGCTTGAGGAAGAAGTATATGTTGCTCAACCCCCAGGTTTTGAAGATTCAAAGAATCCTGACAAAGTCTTAAGACTCAACAAGGCCCTCTATGGCCTCAAGCAAGCCCCATGGACGTGGTATGATACCTTGAAGGAATTCTTCATGAAGAAAGGCTTCAAACCCGGTTCACTCGACCCTACTCTTTTCACTAAATCTTATGATGGTGAATTGTTTGTGTGCCAAGTATATGTTGATGATATTATCTTTGGCTGTACTGACCAACGTTATAGTGATGAATTTGCCTACATGATGAGTGAAGAATATCAAATGTCTATGATGGGAGAATTAAAATTCTTCTTAGGTCTTCAAATTCGTCAACAACGCAATGGCATATTCATATCTCAGGAGAAATACCTCAAGGATGTACTGAGGAAATTCGGCATGCATGATTGCAAAGGCGTCAAAATTCCTATGCCCACAAATGGCCATCTGTGCACTAATGAAAATGGTATTGACTTCGATCATAAGGTATACTGCTCCATGATTGGTTCTTTATTGTACTTATGTGCATCTAGGCCAGATATAATGCTTAGTATTTGCATGTGTGCCCGATTTCAAGCTACACCGAAGGAATCACACCATAAGGCTATGAAGCATATTCTTCGATATCTAACCAACACTTGGATTATGGTACCCCAAGGGTTCGGCTTTTGATCTCATTGGATATTCTGAACCTGACTATGCTGGTGATCGTGTGGACCGCAAGTCAACATCTGGTACATGTCATTTCCTCAGACGATCTTTGGTCTGTTGGTCCTCGAAGAAACAGAACTGCGTATCACTATCTACTGCTGAAGCTGAGTATATTGCCGCTGGTTCTTGCTGTGCTCAATTGCTATGGATGAAGCAAACTCTCAAGGACTACGGCGTCAACGTTAAGAATGTGCCTCTCTTCTGTGACAATGTGTGACGCCCCAAGACCGGCGCTCCAGGTGCCTTCCTTGTTTTTCGAGATTCGTCGTGTGATTTGTTTGGTCCGTTGCATTCATCTTTGCATCATGTCATCATGCCATCTTTTTCTCAAAGCTATCTAAAACTCACTTAAATAAATTGTATGGGTCTTCGATCCATTTAAATCGAGGGAACTCACATGGTGATTTCTCTTTAAAACATACCCTCTCAATATTTAGGGAGCTATTATAAAGTATTCCATTAATTTGGGATTATCCGCAACCCACTTGCATGTTAAATCCTTGACCTTTCCTTCTTCGGGTTTTCGACTCTCAAACTTTGTCGATAATTCTTTTCTCCGTTATCCAAGCCCCACCAAAAATCCGAACATTTTTGGCCACACCAAACCTAGAAATTCAAAACCATTTGAATTATATTCAAATGAATTTGAATTTAACTCATGCTATCTTGTCACTTCTATTTTTTTCCGTGAACATGCTAATTTTTGGGAGCTCAAGAAAATTATCCGCTGCCCAAGTTCCTTCCCTAATCTTTCTTTTCTCTCTTTTCTTTCTTTTTTTCTGCTAGAGGAAATAAGATAAGTAAGAGGGGGAGGGATTCCAGCACAGCCCAGCCGGCCCATTGGCACCAAAGCCCACCTAAACCCTCGACCCCACCTAACCCTAACCATCTTCTCGATCCCCAACTTCCCCTGCCTCCTCCTAGCGTCGTCTCCAGCGAACCCTTCGCCCGAACCCCCATCTTCTCGATCCCCAGTGCCGCCATCTCTCCCTCGTCGTCTCCCTCTCATCCCTCCCTCGCAGCCTGCGCACACCTCCAGCCCGCGTCCTTCGCCGCCAAGCAGGCCGCCCTGCGCATGCGACCTCGCCGGCCTCTCCTCCCCTGCGGCCGTTTCGCCGTCGGCCTGCGACCGCCGCCGCCATGCTCCACAGGACCCCGACGTGACCGAGCCTTCCCCCGGTGTGCCCCTTCTCCTCCTCCACCTGGAGCCTGCAGAGCCGTGCGCCCCTGCCATCCCCACGGCCGTCACCTCCCTCTGATTCTACCCTGCCTCAGCGCCGCCGTCCTCCATGGCCGCAGCCAGCCAGGCTCGAAGCTCCCGCCGCTGCACCTCATGGCCAGGGCCGCCCCCCTTCCTCTGCTGCTCCCGGCCGCACCGTCGCCCAAGTCCATCAGAGGACCTTCGCTGCCAGCATGGAGGCCTAAGCCGCCGACCTCGTCGGGCCTCCACCTCCGTCTCGCGCCTGCAGCCATGCTCTGGATCAAGAGGAACTCAATCCCGAGCGCTTCTGCCTGTCCATGCCGTCCCTGAGCCCCGACGCCGCCTTTGCTCCGTTGCACGCCCATGGCATCCTCATCGCTGAAGCCTTGCCCCGCACCCTGCTGCCTTCGGTTGCTATTGGTTTGTTTGGCCTTCATGGACATGTTGCCGTGGACGCCAAGTATGACTACACCATGGCGATACATGAACGACTACACGGCTACGACAAGTGTACCTCTACATCCTGGAATCGCTAAGTACAGCACCGAAACGCAAGTACAACAAGGAATCCCAAAGGACTTGGATGCAACAAGTTCCTCTCCGACACGTGTACGACTACCGTCGCCAAAGACCTATGAACCAAAAACTTCAAATTCGACTACCATTGCAAGGACGAGGCCGGAAAGTCCGAAGACCCAAGTACCATGACGCCAAGTACCCCTACACGTGAAGACGCCAAGACCGTTTCGGGATTCACTAAGTACCGCTACCGATGACTCGAACATCTACGAAAACGTGTACCACTACTGTCGCCGAGATCGGGAGAACCTCTACCGACGACCTCGGAACGTGTACGATGACCGTTGTCGAAGACCCGTACCTCTACCACTTCCCAAACATGAACGACTACCTCCACTACAAATGCCCGAGAACGTCTACTTCCTCTACCTCACCGAACCCGAACCGTCCTGTTTGCACGCTTCGAAGGTATAACCCCGACGCGACGTCCGTGAACGAATGCTTGCGATGTTTGAGATGAACTCCGTGTTTGCACCATGCCCATTTGTTCATGCACATCCCCGTTTGCCATGCCGTCGACCCGTGGGAACCCGGTTACGGAGATCACCCCACCATCTCTTGCACGTTCCGCTCATCTCTTATTTGATCTTTTGCACCGGTATCTCCGTGAGCTACCGGAACCGATATGGTGCCGTGGCATCATTTTCGGATTCATCGCCGTGGCACCCTTTCGTTTCCGCCACGATGTCAAATGCTTCATAATATGCTCATGCCAACATTTTCATAAAACTTGCATAAACGTGCACATGTCATCCGCATCATGATAACAACATTTAAAATGGTTTAAATTGTTGTTTGCTTTAAATTGCTAATGCATATGGGGATTTACCGGATTTGTTGTTTGTTATATCTGGCCCCATTTAAATTGTTTAGATGGTGTAGTTTTGTTATGCCTCACCTCTTGCCATGTTAACCAACATTTAATATTGTTGAGTACCTAATCGGGAGTGAACTAAATAATTGATGTGGTGTTCCGTCAATATGCAACCCGTTGCATATTGAGCTCCACTTAATTTGTAGTTTTGGTTGTTGCACTTTGCCATGTCATGTATCATTAAACCGGACATGCATCATACTTGATTGTGCATCATGCCATGTTTATGTGATGGTTGTTTACCATGATTTTTTGCTTCTTTCCGGTGTTGCTTCTTCGGGTTGGTTCCGATAACGTCGTGTTGTGAGGATTCATTCGACTACGTCTGTTTATCTTCTTCAGGGTCTCGATCTTCTTCCTTGCGGGATTTCAGGCAAGATGACCATACCCTCAAAATCACTTCTATCTTTGCTTGCTTAGTTGCTCGCTGTTTTGCTATGCCTATGCTGCGATACCTACCACTTGCTTATCATGCCTCCCATATTGTTAAGCCAAGCCTCTAACCCACCTTGTCCTAGCAAACCATTGTTTGGCTATGTTACCGCTTGCTCAGCCCCTCTTATAGCGTTGTTAGTTGCAGGTGAAGATTGGAGTTTGTTCCTTGTTGGAACATGGATATTTTGTTGGGATATCACAATATCTCTTATTTAATCAATGCATCTATATACTTGGTAAAGGGTGGAAGGCTCGGCCTTATGCCTGGTGTTTTGTTCCACTCTTGCCGCCCTAGTTTCCGTCATATTGGTGTTATGTTCCCGGATTTTGCGTTCCTTACACGGTTGGGTTATAATGGGAACCCCTTGACAGTTCGCCTTGAATAAAACTCCTCCAGCAAGGCCCAACATTGGTTTTACCATTTGCCACCTAGCCTTTTTTTCCCTTGGGTCAGCCGGCTCAAGGGTCATCTTTATTTTAACCCCCATGGCCAGTGCTTCTCTAGGTGTTGGTCCAACTGAGCGATGTCCGGGGCTACGAGGGGCAACTCTGGGCTGGCCTACCCGACGTCTTACTCATCCGGTGTGCCCTGAGAACGAGATATGTGCAGCTCCTATCGGGATTTGTCGGCACATCTGGGTGGCTTTGCTGGTCTTGTTTTACCATTGTGGAAATGTCTTGTAACCGGGATTCTGAGCCTGATTGGGTCTTCCTGGGAGAAGGAATATCCTTCGTTGACCGTGAGAGCTTGTGATGGGCTAAGTTGGGACACCCATGCAGGGATTTGAACTTTCGAAAGCCGTGCCCGCGATTATGGGCAGATGGGAATTTGTTAATGTCCGGTTGTAGAAAACCTGAAACCTATCTTAATTAAAATGCATCAACCGCGTGTGTAACCGTGATGGTCTCTTCTCGGCGGGTCTGGGAAGTGAACATGGTGTTGGAGTTATGCTTGACGTAGGTTGTTCTAGGATCACTTCTTGATCATAGATTCTTGACCGTGCTTTTGCCTTCTCTTCTTGCTCTCATTTGCGTATGTTAGCCAGCATATATGCTAGTGCTTGCTGCAGTCCACCTCATACCTTTTACCCTACCTATAAGCTTAAATAGTCTTGATCGCGAGGGTGTGAGATTGCTGAGTCCCCGTGACTCACGGATACTTCCAAAACCAGCTTGAAGGTGCCGATGATATCGTGTAGGTGACGCAATCAAGCTCAAGGAGGAGCTCGTTGAAGATCGTGTTCGTTATGTTGTTTCGTTTCCAGTTGATTAGTAGTGGAGCCCAGTTGGGACGATCGGGGATCTGTGTAGCATTTGGGGTAGTCTTCTTTTATTTTGGTTCCGTAGTCGGACCCTGATTGTATGTGGATGATGTAATGCTTTATTCATTTATTGTGTGAAGTGGCGATTGTAAGCCAACTATGTATCTCTTTCCCTTATGTATTACATGGGTTGTGTGAAGATTACCTCACTTGCGACATTGCTTACAATGCGGTTATGCCTCTAAGTCGTGCTTTGACACGTGGGAGATATAGCCGCATCGTGGGCGTTACAAGTTGGTAATCAGAGCCTTCCCCGACCTTAGGAGCCCCCTGGTTGATCGAATTGCTGGCGTTGTTGAGTCTAGGAAAATGTTTTGAGTCATTTAGGATTACATATATCGGAGAGTAGGATTCTTTTTACCCCTCAGTCCCTTCGTCGCTCTGGTGAGGCATCCTGATGTAGAGTTTTGACTCTTCTCTTCTCAAATTTCACTAGTTTTTTTAGGATCACGCGGGTATCTTGGAATCGTTCCGATGGTTTTGTGACGAGAACATTGTTCTTGGTGCCTCCTGACATTTAGGGGTTGTGGAAGTGTCCCGGGAAGTTGAGCTCCGAGGTGTTGTCGTCACAATTTTATCGTTGCAGTTCTAGAATACCTGAGTTTCGCCGACATCGAAAAATCTCTTTTATGCAGTTGTTGGTGAGATAACCTCGATGCCACCCAGTACTGGGGCGGGAGTTCGGGAGTATTGCCATAACTCGTATAACGAATGCTTTTTGAAGGTTGAGGTAAACGATTTCCGAAGGTTTCTTGGTTATGTGTTGAAGGATGGATACAGCTGGATGTAGGATTTGCTAGTTTTGGGTGAGATATTATGCTTCCCTTGTATCCCCAACACCTGATTGCATAACCGGAAAGTTTCGGGAGTTTATAAGTGGGAATTCAAGTAGCTCCTAGGATATATTTCCGACAGATGTATGATATGAAATTGGGGTTCAACGTCTAGTGGTCTGCCTATTCACGGTTGGTTTTACAGTGGTCTCGTTGTGTCTTAAAGAGTCCTTGGCTATGCTGACTCGGGGACGCTTCGTATGTCATGTGCACTGCCTTGTACATGATGGTGCTGTACGATCGAGCCCGTGTAGGCCCCACCATGAAAACTTCGGACGAAATCTCTATCATATGTTTGTTCCGGCTTATTTTGCAATCCAATCCTTTGTTTTGTTTTTTTGAGTTGTGGTATTCGAGTTGCTTCAATGTCAAGTGTTGATTCCATACTTTTCCTAAGCGGTGTTCTCATACTCCAATGTGAATACCAATCCTTCATGATAATCGAGTTTGTCATGTCAATCCTTTTCACCGGTGTGTTTCTCTTCAAGTTGATCCGATCATTTCAACATCCGCAAGATCAAGTATCAGTTCTTCTCAACGGTGTTTGTTTCATCAGTCTCCAAGTTGCCTTTGTTTTTCCCACCCACCCACCCTTTTTCTTCAAGGACTAAGATTTCTTTATCAAGTATCTATCTTATGTTTATGAAGTTTCTCCATTCTTTTCCGTCAATGTTCTTACCCGATGATTCTCATGAAGATCCTAACGGAACCTCAAGTTCATCATTCTTCATTCTTTTTATTCTTCGATGGATTCAAGTCAAGATTTGTCGATCATATCCTTTTTATCATTTCAAATGCTTTCTTATGCCGGTGTACCTCATAATAATTCACTTCTCGCTATTCAATTGTTCCGGAGTGCTCAAGATATCTCGAAGATTCGTGTTTCCACTCTTAATCCGTGCAAACTCTTTCGAGGATGTTATCTTTTTCAAGACGTTTAAATCAACCGATGCAATATCTTCAAATAATTCTTTTCAACGGTGTTTCTTGAGTGGGCCCTAACCGACATGTCTTTTTCCAAGATCTTACCTGACTCTTCTAATCTTCCCGGAGTTATTCTCAAATTCATTTCAAAGTTTGACGTAAGAATGAGTTATCATCATTCAAATGCCTTTATCCAAGTTCTTTCAATTTCTTTTCATCGTTGGTTCAACCTCTTCGTTTTTTTGGGATTCTCCCGGAGTGCCTAAATAATTCTTGATGGTGTTTCTCGTCGTCATTCTCGGATTTTGAAGACCGAAGAAGAGTTTCTCTTAAATTATGCTCCATTCTCTTCAAGATTCATGGTTCTAGCTTGTTGCCATCCTCTCATCATTGTTTTCGATTGTGAGAATTCTTTTCACCCATCCAGAGCAATTCAAGATTCTTTTCAGTTTGATTTTCCGAAGCCCATCATTTCAGGTTTATTCATTCTCAGCCTTCACCTATTGTTCACCAAATCTTACCGGTGCATCATTAAAATATACTCTGATCAGTTCATGATCTATTCGTTTCACTTGTATCTAAATTCCCTCAAGTATCTTCATTCGTTTGTTTTTCAAATTCTACCCGGTGATTTGTGCCTTTGCTACTCTCTTTTTCAATCCTTGCGGTGGTTTGGTTCAAGATTTCTCTTCCTTCATTATCGTATCAACTCTTTCGTTCTTTCAAATCCTACCGACGATTCATTCAAGACTTTCTCAAGTTGACGCTATGTCTATCTTAATCCTTCTACAATAATAAGTAGTATGCCAAATCCATTGCTCATCATCAATTTAATTGGTGAAGGATAAACATACAGTTAATCTTATTCTTGTTTCCTTGAGGTGATTCAATTCTTTTCTTTCGGAGTTCGTTCATGATATCAATTTTTCGGTGCTAAGTTGTTCATCTTTTGTTTCCGGAGCTCCAAGCTATTTCAATGATATCATTTCGAAGCTCCATCTAAATCATTGCAAGGCTTCATCTTGTTCTTTCAACTTCTCTTTCTTTCGATCATCCTTTTATTATCGGAGTTCTTTATGGAGGCTCTACATGATGGTTCGTAAAGGATTTAATTCCTTCTCGAAGTGTTGATCGAGATTCTTTTCAAAGGAGCTCAACTATTCTTCATCTTGCATTCCGAAGTGAAATTCTTTCTATCTTATCTTTTTCAGGTGGTGTTATGTCTTTCTTGACATTTTCCCTTCATGTTTCATGATTCAAAAGTTGTCAGGAATGAGATATTTAAACCCATTATTTTCTTCTTTGGAGTTATCTTGGTATAGATTTCACCTAAAGCCTTCCATTGGGAATGTTGCCATTATGGTGCTTATCTATGATCCAATTTCCGCTTCTCATCTCGATGAAAGAGTTTCCATCTCCTGGTTGATATCAATCCAATCTATTGTTTTGTTGTGGCAGAATTTCACCTCAAGATATCGACGTGTTCTCCATAAGCCCACAACAAGCTTACTCTTTTCATTGTTGGTTTTCCAACAACTCCGTTCGACCCTTCGCCTAAGGATGCCTTTGCAAGCTCATTGAGGTACAAGATGTTGTTCTCTCCTCCGTTCTTTTAATTCCTTTCTTACATTTGTTCCGAAAGCATTGTGTTGTTTCTCTCTTCAACCCATCATCTTGTTTTGTCAAGATCATGTTTAATTCCTTCCATTTACAGTCAGAGTGTTGCCCAAATTATATCATTCTTATTCCTTTTCCAACCGGAGTGTTATCGTAATTGATCTTTATTGTTCCTTGTACATTTCGTTGCTACCAGAGTGCTTGCATGTACTTCTTGTACATTGTAACACTTTTCTTATGTCTTTCAACCTACAAGGTTCTAGTAAGGTTCCTTGTTTCTCTTATCTAACGGAGTGTTTTCAACTTTGTCCATCTTCGTTGTATTCTTTCTTTCAAGTTGTTCAACCTCTCAAGACTCTTTGGTTTCACTCGTTTGTCAAAGAAGCAACTTAGTTTTACCTCTTCTCTTCCTCTTCTATTTCTCTCTGGTGCCATCCTAGATCTCGGGACGAGATCCTCTCATAGTGGTGGAGTGTTGTGACGCCCCAAGACCGGCGCTCCAGGTGCCTTCCTTGTTTTTCGAGATTCGTCGTGTGATTTGTTTGGTCCGTTGCATTCATCTTTGCATCATGTCATCATGCCATCTTTTTCTCAAAGCTATCTAAAACTCACTTAAATAAATTGTATGGGTCTTCGATCCATTTAAATCGAGGGAACTCACATGGTGGTTTCTCTTTAAAACATACCCTCTCAATATTTAGGGAGCTATTATAAAGTATTCCATTAATTTGGGATTATCCGCAACCCACTTGCATGTTAAATCCTTGACCTTTCCTTCTTCGGGTTTTCGACTCTCAAACTTTGTCGATAATTCTTTTCTCCCTTATCCAAGCCCCACCGAAAATCCGAACATTTTTGGCCACACCAAACCTATAAATTCAAAACCATTTGAATTATATTCAAATGAATTTGAATTTAACTCATGCTATCTTGTCACTTCTATTTTTTTCCGTGAACATGCTCATTTTTGGGAGCTCAAGAAAATTATCCGCTGCCCAAGTTCCTTCCCTAATCTTTCTTTTCTCTCTTTTCTTTCTTTTTTTCTGCTAGAGGAAATAAGATAAGTAAGAGGGGGAGGGATTCCAGCACAGCCCAGCCGGCCCATTGGCACCAAAGCCCACCTAAACCCTCGACCCCACCTAACCCTAACCATCTTCTCGATCCCCAACTTCCCCTGCCTCCTCCTAGCACCGTCTCCAGCGAACCCTTCGCCCGAACCCCCATCTTCTCGATCCCCAGCGCCACCATCTCTCCCTCTCATCCCTCCCTCGCAGCCTGCGTGCACCTCCAGCCCGCATCCTTCGCCGCCAAGCAGGCCGCCGCCCTACGCATGCGACCTCGCCGGCCTCTCCTCCCCTGCGGCCGTTTCGCCGTCGGCCTGCGACCGCCACCGCCGTGCTCCACAGGACCCCTACGCGACCGAGCCTTCCCCCGGCGCGCCCCTTCTCCTCCTCCACCTGGAGCCTACAGAGCCGTGCGCCCCTGCCATCCCCACGCCCGTCGCCTCCCTCTGATTCTACCCTGCCTCAGCGCCGCCGTCCTCCATGGCCGCAGCCAGCCGGGCTCGAAGCTCCCGCCGCTGCACCTCATGGCCAGGGCCGCTCCCCTTCCTCTGTTGCTCCCGACCGCATCGTCGCCCAAGTCCATCAGCGGACCTTCGCTGCCACCATGGAGGCCTAAGCCGCCGACCTCGTCGGGCCTCCACCTCCATCTCGTGCCCGCAGCCATGCTCTGGATCGAGAGGAGCTCGATCCCGAGCGCTTCTGCCCGTCCATGCCATCCCTGAGCCCCGGCGCCGCCTTTGCTCCGTTGCATGACCATGGCATCCTCGTCGCTCAAGCCTTGCCCCGCACCCTGCTGCCTTCGGTTGCTATTGGTTTGTTTGGCCATCATGGACATGTTGCTGTGGACGCCAAGTATGACTACACCATGGCGATACATGAACGACTACACGGCTACGACAAGTGTACCTTTACATCCTGGAATCGCTAAGTATCGCACCGAAACGCAAGTACAACAAGGAACCCCGAAGGACTTGGATGCAACAAGTTCCTCTCTGACACATGTACGACTACCGTCGCCGAAGACCTATGAACCAAAAACTTCAAATTCGACTACCGTCGCAAGGACGAGGCCGGCAAGTCCGAAGTCCCAAGTACCATGACGCCAAGTACCCCTACATGTGAAGACGCCAAGACCGTTTTGGGATTCACTAAGTACCACTACGATGACTCGAACATCTACGAAAACGTGTACCACTACTGTCGCCGAGATCGGGAGAACCTCTACCGACGACCTCGGAGCGTGTACGATGACCGTTGTCGAAGACCCATACCTCTACCGCTTCCCGAACATGAATGACTACCTCCACTACAAACGCCCGAGAACGTCTACTTCCTCTACCTCACCGAACCCGAACCGTCCCGTTTGCACGCTTCGAAGGTATAACCCTGACGCGACGTTCGTGAATGAATGCTTGCGATGTTTGAGATGAACTCTGTGTTTGCACCATGCCCGTTTGTTCATGCACATCCCCGTTTGCCATGCCGTCGACCCGTGGGAACCCGGTTACCGAGATCACCCCACCATCTCTTGCACGTTCCGCTCATCTCTCATTTGATCGTTTGCACCGGTATCTCCGTGAGCTACCGGAACCAATATGGTGCCGTGGCATCATTTTCGGATTCATCGCGGTGGCATCCTTTCGTTTCCGCCACGATGTCAAATGCTTCATAATATGCTCATGCCAACATTTTCATAAAACTTGCATAAACGTGCACATGTCATCCGCATCATGATAACAACATTTAAAATGGTTTAAATTGTTGTTTGCTCTAAATTGCTAATGCATATGTTGATTTACCGGATTTGTTTTTTGTTATATCCGGCCCCATTTAAATTGTTTAGCTGGTGTAGTTTTGTTATGCCTCACCTCTTGCCATGTTAACCAACATTTAATATTGTTGAGTACCTAACCGGGAGTGAACTAAATAATTGATGTGGTGTTCCGTCAATATGCAACCCGTTGCATATTGAGCTCCACTTAATTTGTAGTTTTGGTTGTTGCACTTTGCCATGTCATGTATCATTAAACCGGACATGCATCATACTTGATTGTGCATCATGCCATGTTTATGTGATGGTTGTTTACCATGATTGTTTGCTTCTTTCCAGTGTTGCTTCTTCGGGTTGGTTCCGATAACGTCGTGTTGTGAGGATTCATTCGACTACGTCCGTTTATCTTCTTTAGGGACTCGTTCTTCTTCTGATGTAGGGTGGAACCATAGATGGCCGATCTTTCACGAAAGGAGCGGATCCCAAGGATGAACACGAAGAACACGAGGGGAAAACGGGGGAAAACACGAGAGAAATCACTCAACCAACAAGAAATAGATCACACATGTGCTAGATTGATGAACACAAAGGAATATACATTGATCCAAAGTCAACAACGGACGATACAAACAGTAACCGGGTTCTTCTCCGTGAGGAGGTCTTGATGGGGCCACCCAAGAGGGGGTCTTGAATCCGCTTGGAAGGATCTTCTCCGGTGGTGGCGCGATCTCCGAGGAGAAGGTAACCAAGTGGATGAGCAAAGCTCTCACACAAACATGAGCTAATCCTTTGCTAACCTTAGAAAGGAGGTGGAGGTGGTATATTTATAGTCTTAGCCACGAAGGGGGAAGTGGGAGAGGGGTACAAGGCCAAAGGCCCGCGGCTGCACATAGGCAGGTACCAGACGACCGGTGGGGGTCGGACGTCCGGTGGCTCAGGATGGATCGGACATCCGGTGCACGTCGGACATCCGCTGATTCTTCTCGGGACAGGTGGCACCGGATTTCCGGTAAGCATCGGACGTCCGGTGACTGGGACTTGTCGGACGTCCGGTGTCATCGGTCGTCCGGCGGCTGTAGAGGGTCGGACGTCCGGTGGCTTCCGGTCGTCCGGTCGCTGAAGACTCTGCAGCTCCTTCTTCTTCCGTCTTCTCTTCTAGGCTTCCCTCGCGGATGGTGTAGGTGTTCCTTGGTGCTTGCACTCCTCCTCGTCATCCGTGGCATTCCGACAATACCTATGCATGCACACGAGTGGAGTGTCAAGTAGTATACCATCCTCGAAGGGGTCAAGTGAGCACGTGTAAAGGAGATGATTCATCTTTATGTATGTGAAGTAGATGTCGCACGTGTCACTTGCCAAACGGACTCTTGACATGGTGATCTCCATAGGGTGCTCCGCATCATCTCCCCTCCCTTGGGAAAGATCCGACCTCGGATTGAAATCCAAATCACCATGGGAAAGAGATGGCGTCGCCGTGTAGGAGTGGTCGATCACCAAGTTCTCGTCATCTTGAAGCTTGAAATGGGCACTCTCTAATGTCGCACCATCTCGTGATTCCTTCAAAAGGAGCAAGGAGAACAAACACTTGGAAAAACAAATGCGGTTAGCGTTAGTGCAAAACCAAGCATTCAAGAGGTGATTCACCCAACAAGTGTTGTCATCAAGCATAGCATATGGTGTGACAAAGGATTGTGACATGGCTTGTAAGCACATAAATTGAGCATAATCAAGGATATCATGGGGACAAGCATGTAAATGTGAGGTATTGATGCAAATATGTTGGACAAGTGAAGAAGCATCTACCTCAAGTTCATAGCAAGCATTCACAAATTGCTCAATGAAAGGTCTATGGTAGGCATAGGAATCATTCACAACACCAAGTAAAATGAAGTGTCTAAACACATGGGTCAAGTGCAAGACAATCCAAGCATAATGTGCATGGGGTGTAGTGAATATAGTGTGGCACTCAACACAATAGAAAGAGCAATTTTTCATCATGTGTGAGGCAATCAAGTCAAGCATAGTAATCAAGTCGTGCAAGCCAGTAGTGTGAAGATGCAACATACTAGAGTAAATCATGGCAATCATGTCATGAGAGCAAATAATAGGCATAGGCAATGCACATGATATATCGCAAGCACGAACACAAAGCAAGATGAAAGTATCATCATAGGCATGGGGTACAAAGCAAACATCGCAATAACAAGCAATATCTCCACCAAGCTTGCAAATACACATACAAGTATGAGAATCAATCATCATGTGTAATGCAAAGCATGGGTCACAAATGCATGGCAAAAGCATATGAATGAGCATATCATGCAAAGTGAACATGGCAAGATGGGAAAATGATATATAATGGACAACAACCCATAGCCAAGTGAGGGCCATGTAGAAGAAATGCGCGAAGTATTTGCGCGAAGAGAGCGGTGGGAAAGACACTCCATGGGATCCCAAGTCATCATTGCTCTCTAGAGCTCGTTTTGTCAACTCGTGGGATTGCGCGGTTGACAAGAATTCATGGGTACCTACACAAAAGAGACACAAACGGAAGAAATTGTGTGTGTGGTAAATGTACACATCATCCATCATGATGTGTATGTGCACGTGAAAGTTAGCACAAGATAAGCGTTGCTCAAAGAAATTTGATGCATGGTATAAGAACATGTCATCCATCATGAAAGAATAGTTATTGTGTATAACACGATGGGGATGCAAATTGAGCATACAAATATATGGCACATCAATATCATGTTTATTCATGGGGAGCATATTGTGCACATAAGTATGAGGATCATGCAATGGATGGGAGTGATCAAAATCTCCTAAAATGTATGAGGAAACTATGGGGGTCTCCTCATGAGCA
The DNA here is from genome assembly GCF_056163025.1 of Triticum urartu. Lineage (NCBI taxonomy): Eukaryota > Viridiplantae > Streptophyta > Magnoliopsida > Poales > Poaceae > Triticum > Triticum urartu. The sequence goes on from NC_141878.1 coordinate 300,885,299, forward strand.
ATATTGGAAACATCATATAGAGAAAATGGGCAACACCCAAAACAATGCATATCCGAAGCTAGGTGGTCATGGCATGGCATATGAGATAAATGATGCAAAGGAAGCATATCAATATCATCACAAGAAAAACAAATGCCGATAACCATGGGCTTGTCATCTATGCCATATGTGCAAATTGGGTTCATTTTTATAGCATATGCATAGTCACTAGGAAGAGATTGCAAATATGACATGTGGTCGATCTCATGCATAGCATATGACAAGTCAAGCGGATTAGCAAACATGATGTGACCGAGAGAATTAGCACAAGAAATCCTATGTAACATGGCATCACAACTAATAGACTCCACATGGCAATCATCATACTCATCACAAATAGGTAAATCATCGCATGGGGAAGTCACACTAGCATGAAGCATGGAAATAGGTTGATCAACATCATGCAAGCAATCAATGTCATGATAGTCCACTAGTGGGACACGAGCATCACCTTCACCTATGTTACCTTTGTCATTCCACTCATGTGGTGCAGGTGAGGTGGGTAAGACCGAATGGTGGTCAAGATCATCATTGTGATGGAACCATGTGGGGGGTGCATCATATTCCACCATGGCCATCGTCTTGTCCAAAGGTAGGACGAAGTCGTCGAGAATCGGTGCGTCATCATATAAGGGACCTAGCACCAAATGAGAAGACACAATAGAGGTAGAGATCAAGTTGTTAGTGTTAAAAGTGGCCTCACATGACCTATCAACTATCTCACTCTCTCTATGTGGTGGTTCACTCACAACCTCAAAATAAGTGCACTCAAACTCACATATGGTGGAGTCACTCATCTCACTCAAGAGGTGGGGGTTGTGGCTCTCCTCACATGGGAATAGTGGAAACACATCATATATGGGGCTAGTGGTGAAATCACTCTCACTCTCAATATGGTGGCTAAAGTCACTCAAGTCATCACATGTCGCCGTGGTCGAAGGGAAAATCCCATGATCAACCGTCTCGTAGTCGTCGTCGTGGATGAAGGCCGAAGATGGCACAACATCACTCTTGCCGTGGATGAAGGCCGAAGATGGCACATCATCACACTCGCCTCCTAAGATGGAAGCATCATCCTTGCTCGCCACCGTGTCGCTCGCCTCCAAAGCTTGGTCCTTGAGGGTCTCCGTAGTCGTACTCGTCGCTGTACCGTCTTGAAAAAGAGTCATGGAGGACTCGGCATCATCAATGCCACAAAGAGGGATGGCGTAGGACTTGGGAGTATCGTCTTGGAGCTTGTCGGGCTTGGACATCTTGGTGGTACTATCCTCATGCTCGTTCTCATGGAGCTTGGTCGTCGCGAAGTGAGCTTGGGGTAGAGAAACTTTGGCCTTCATGAGTTCTTGTTCCGCCTTGAGAGCACCAATGTAGTTGTCGTCGAGGGACTTGTAGTACTCGAGGAAGATCGTCTTGGAGATGTCGTTGTGCAATACCATCATGAAGTGGAACTTCATCGAAATGGGGTCGTCCACGCCGGCTCGTCGCAAGGCAATCTTCATCTCCTTGAAGTACTCGTCGATGGACTTGGATCCTTGGATAGTGTTCTCCAATTGACGTTGAAGTTGTTCCGTGTAGGTTGGAGGCACAAACTCTCGCCGCAAAGCTCTCTTCGTCTTGGGCCAACTCATGTCGTAGGTCTCCAAAGGTGCGTGAAGCCACCATGTGGACGCGTAGTCGTGGAAGTTCCTTGTGGCGCACTTCACTTGATCTTCGGGAGGAACTTGATGTAGCTTGAGGTAGTCGTCCATCAAACGCTCCCACTCGATATACTCATCGGGTTCTTGAGTCCCATAGAAAGGAATCGTGTGGTCGAGGTCGAGGTCGTAGTAGCGCATGGAAGTCGCAGACTTGAGCTTGGGGAGCTTCTCTTGAGCGTAGTCTTGAGGTGCTTGTTGGCGAAGATGCCATATATTCGTAGGCGAAGATGCCTTGAAGTCGCTTGGAGAAGATGCCAAAGTGGTTGGTGTAGCCGTAGCTCCGTCTTGGTGGTGATTGTCTCGCGGTCTTCTCTTGTGGTCATGAAGTTTGGACTTGGTGTGAAGTAGGGCTTGTTGCGACTTGTAGGTAGGCGCTTGTGGAGCATCATCATGATGATGTTGTCGTTGTCGTGCTTGAGCTCAATGTAGATGTCGTTCATTGTCGTCCTGCACATGTTGCTTGGAGGTGACTTGCCCTTCATGACGAGGTGGATCACAAACGTGATGGTGGTCGCCATGGAGATGTGGACGAGGACGACTTGCGCTTGCATCATTTTTGCGCTCCGAAGACTTGTGACTTGAACGTCGCTGCCTTGAGGATGATGAAGGGGAAGAACGGTTGATCAACAAGGTCCGAATCTCCTCCATACTTGCATCTTGCTCCTCCTTTTGTGCGGAAAGCTTGTTGTTGATGTAGTTGTTCATGCCGTCGTTGTTGTGGAAGACCGGAGATGAAATGCCTTGCCTATCCATCACAAGATTCGAGCCAATATGAGTGGAGAAGGAGAAGAACGAATACCAAATGTACCTTGACTGAAGTTGAAAGTGAATCAGTGATCACTCCAATGTGGACAAGGAAATAGCACAACTGGTACCAATTCTTGTCGGTTTCTCACACCTACACAAGTAAGGCTTATGGTGGAGCTCGGTGAGGATAGTGGCACAAAAATTTGATGTAAAATGTTAGCAAGAGTCAATAATGTTGAAAGAGATTCACAAATTCGCAAGTGAAACAAGTAGACCAATAGCAATATGGGTGGCTCAAGGAAACACACACACCGATAGATAAATGCGGTCGTGCAACCAAGGATGAGCACAAAATGTGGAATCCACGGAAAACGCTCGTGTTGCACAACTCAAGAAAGACGCTAGCACGATTGCTCTATAGGCGGATACGAAACTTGTGCACAACCTATAAGATGCAAAATGGATAACTTTCTATCCCAAGTATGCTATGTATGTATGGTTCCCGGTGTTTGATCCAAGATGATCGGATATGACAATCTTATGCAATGTGGTGGATGCTATGGCTATTTCTTACAAGCTTCTTTGCTCTTTCTCTTTTGCTTAAAAGCTTATTCTTTTTTTATATATATATCCACTTTGCGAAATGCACAAACCAAGATAGTAATTGTGTATATGCGGGAACAAACTTGAGGCACACGAGATGATATGATACCAATATGATATGGTATGTATGAAATGCATGGTGTAGATCACTAATGTGCACAAGTAACGTTGCCGGCAATACTCAAATTGCTAGTCTCGGTAGGCAAGTAACGCAAAATGGGATAGGGGTTAACAATGCAATTGCAAGGGGAATGTACAATGGAGGGGTACCACGATACCAAGATGATATGGAGGTTACCGTCCGCGGTGATGATGAGTGGCGGTGATCTTGATGGAGATACCAAGATGATGGTGACTCGTCCCTAAGTAGCCAAAACACCTTAGGAAACGGAAAAACCGCGAACTCAAAATCTCAATCGTCAAATGTCAAAATGGTGGTAGCGGGAAGTGGTGGTGTTGCACTAGGCAATGCGGAAGTGGAGGTTATGGTGGTGGACTATACACGGTGTCGGAGTTGAAAGCACGGTCCCTAAGTAGCCGAAACACCTTAGGAGACACAACTCACAACACAACCAAAATTGGGTTAAGTTGGGGTGGCGGAAGTGTATAGTGGTCAAGCCTATGCGGAAGTGGTGGTGGTGGTTGAAGAAGAAGCAACTGTCCCTAAGTAGCCTAGACACCTTAGGAGACTCAAATCACTCCTTAAGCAACCACTAAATCGATGGGGAACAAAATTGGTTAGGTTGCGGAAGTCGGTGGTGGTGTAGCGGATGATGTGGTGGAAGCCGTAGGCAAAGATGCCAAAATTGTCAAACTTTGATGGACTAAAAAGATGTTGGTGGTATTTTTGTGGGAAGGAGGATGTCAAGAGCTTCAAAACGAGCTAAAGAACGTCAAAATCGGAGTTCGGATGAATTAGTTATGGCCGAAACAAAAATCAGCCGAAGTCAGTTTTTACAGGTAGCGGACGTCCGGTCGGGTCAGAAATCCGGTGATTCTGCTCGGGTTAGGGGGTTCCGGTCGTCCGGTAAGGTCGGACGTCTGGTGGTTCCTGCGGCTCCGGACGTCCGGTAAAGTGACGGTCGTCCGGTGGTCGGGGTCAACGCGAGATTTCAGATCCGGGACGCGATTTTGGGGATTTCGTGGATGAAAGATGGGGAAACTCGGGGAGATGCTAGATCCACTTGAAACCAAGCAAATCCATGGATCAAAATCAACAAAACATCATCAAACCAACAAATCACAAAAAAAATTTGGGGCCATTTTTGGTGGGGATTTTCGAATTTAGGACGAAATCAAGCAAAAGAAGGCTAGAAAACGGTGGGGAGGCTCCGAAATCGTGATCAACCTAAGCTCTGATGCCAAGATGATGTAGGGTGGAACCCTAGATGGCCGATCTTTCACGAAAGGAGTGGATCCCAAGGATGAACACGAAGAACACAAGGGGAAAACGGGGGAAAACACGAGAGAAATCACTTAACCAACAAGAAATAGATCACACATGCGCTAGATTGATGAACACAAAGGAAGATACATTGATCCAAAGTCAACAACGGACGATACAAACGGTAACTGGGTTCTTCTCCGTGAGGAGGTCTTGATGGGGCCACCCAAGAGGGGGTCTTGAATCCGCTTGGAAGGATCTTCTCCGGTGGAGGCGCGATCTCCGAGGAGAAGGTAACCAAGTGGATGAGCAAAGCTCTCACACAAACATGAGCTAATCCTTTGCTAACCTTAGAAAGGAGGTGGAGGTGGTCTATTTATAGTCTTAGCCACGAAGGGGGAAGTGGGCGAGGGGTACAAGGCCAAAGGCCCGCGGCTGCACACAGGCAGGTACCGGACGACCGGTGGGGGTCGGACGTCCGGTGGCTCAGGACGGACCGGACGTCCGGTGCGCATCGGACGTCCGCTGATTCTTCTCGGGACAGGTGGCACCGGATTTCCGGTAAGCGTCGGACGTCCGGTGCCTGGGACTTGTCGGACGTCCGGTGTCATAGGTCGTCCGGCGGCTGTAGAGGGTCGGACGTCCGGTGGCTTCCGGTCGTCCGGTCGCTGAAGACTCTGCAGCTCCTTCTTCTTTCGTCTTCTCTTCCAGGCTTCCCTCGCGGATGGTGTAGGTGTTCCTTGGTGCTTGCACTCCTCCTCGTCATCCGTGGCGTTCCGACAATACCTATGCATGCACACGAGTGGAGTGTCAAGTAGTATACCATCCTCGAAGGGGTCAAGTGAGCACGTGTAAAGGAGATGATTCACCTTTATGTATGTGAAGTAGATGTCGCACGTGTCACTTGCCAAACGGACTCTTGACATGGTGATCTGCATAGGATGCTCCGCATCATCTTCCTTGCGGGATTTCAGGCAAGATGACCATACCCTCGAAATCACTTCTATCTTTGCTTGCTTAGTTGCTCGCTCTTTTGCTATGCCTATGCTGCGATACCTACCAGTTGCTTATCATGCCTCTCATATTGTTAAGCCAAGCCTCTAACCCACATTGTCCTAGCAAACCGTTGTTTGGCTATGTTACCGCTTGCTCAGCCCCTCTTATAGCGTTGTTAGTTGTAGGTGAAGATTGGAGTTTGTTCCTTGTTGGAACATGGATATTCTGTTGGGATATGACAATATCTCTTATTTAATTAATGCATCTATATACTTGGTAAAGGGTGGAAGGCTCGGCCTTATGCCTGGTGTTTTGTTCCACTCTTGCCGCCCTAGTTTCCGTCATATCGGTGTTATGTTCCCGGATTTTGCGTTCCTTACACGGTTGGGTTATAATGGGAACCCCTTGACAGTTCGCCTTGAATAAAACTCCTCCACCAAGCCCAACATTGGCTTTACCATTTGCCACCTAGCCTTTTTTCCCTTGGGTCGGCCGGCTCAAGGGTCATCTTTATTTTAACCCCCCCGGGCCAGTGCTTCTCTAAGTGTTGGTCCAACTGAGCGATGTCCGGGGCTACCAGGGGCAACTCTGGGCTGGCCTACCCGACGTCTTGCTCATCCGGTGTGCCCTGAGAACGAGATATGTGCAGCTCCTATCGGGATTTGTCAGCACATCTGGGTGGCTTTGCTGGTCTTGTTTTACCATTGTCGAAATGTCTTGTAACCGGGATTCCGAGCCTGATCGGGTCTTCCTGGGAGAAGGAATATCCTTCGTTGACCATGAGAGCTTGTGATGGGCTAAGTTGGGACACCCCTGCAGGGATTTGAACTTTCGAAAGCCGTGCCCGCGGTTATGGGTAGATGGGAATTTGTTAATTTCCGGTTGTAGAAAACCTGAAACCTATCTTAATTAAAATGCATCAACCACGTGTGTAACCGTGATGGTCTCGGGTCCGGGAAGTGAACACGGTGTTGGAGTTATGCTTGACGTAGGTTGTTCTAGGATTACTTCTTGATCATAGATTCTCGACCATGCTTTTGCCTTCTCTTCTTGCTCTCATTTGCGTATGTTAGCCAGCATATATGCTAGTGCTTGCTGCAGCTCCACCTCATACCTTTTACCCTACCTATAAGCTTAAATAGTCTTGATTGCGAGGGTGTGAGATTGCTGAGTCCCCATGACTCACGGATACTTCCAAAACCAACTTGCAGGTGCCGATGATATCGTGCAGGTGACACAATCAAGCTCAAGGAGGAGCTCATTGAAGATCGTGTTCGTTATGTTGTTCCGTTTCCAGTTGATCAGTAGTGGAGCCCAGTTGGGACGATCGGGGATCTGTGTAGCATTTGGGGTAGTCTTCTTTTATTTTGGTTCCATAGTCGGACCCTGATTGTATCTGGATGATGTAATGCTTTATTCATTTATTGTGTGAAGTGGCGATTGTAAGCCAACTATGTATCTCTTTCCCTTATGTATTACATGGGTTGTGTGAAGATTACCTCACTTGAGACATTGCTTACAATGTGGTTATGACTCTAAGTCGTGCTTCGACACCTGGGAGATATAGCCGCATCCTGGGCGTTACACAATGAGAGTGCCATGAAGATTGCTCACGACCTAGTTCAGCACTCGAAGACTAAGCACATTCAGATTCGTCATCATTTTCTTCGTGATCATGTGTTGAAGGGCGACATTTGTATTGAGCATGTGAAGACTGAAGAACATCTAGCCGATATCGTCACAAAGCCCTTGGATGAGAAGAGATTTAGCAAGTTGCGGTGTGAGCTAAATATCCTAGAATCTTCAAATGTTCTTTGAAAAGGACACTCATCCTAGCACTTATGCAAAATTGATGACTTAGATGTGCAACACATGAAGAAACATTTTTCTTCAATCAATAAAGAATAACACTCTAAGTGTGAACAAATTAACGAAGAATTTGATTCTCAGAACCCTACGATAATTGTACGCGGTGTCTGAAATCATCATTCTTATACGGTGGGTCACGCCACCACCAAAAGTTGAAATTCCTCAGTTGTTCAAATTCTTCAACTTTGCATTGTCTTCACTGTTTCCGTTGTTTTTTTCTTCATTGGCTATATATATATATTTGAGTTTATGTCCTCTACAGCATTCACTTATGGCTACTTCTTCAAGTTAGTTTTTCTGCTAAGTGAATGTGATTGGACCCTTCCCCCTCTATTCTATACTCAACCCAATCTATTCACAAATTCTTCATGTGCATTCTATTTGAAACTCGTTCAAAATCTTCACTGTGTCCTAAACTTTTAACTTATCTTATCCAATTTTCGGCTTTGCCGCTCAAACCGTCCGCATCCCACGACATACTTATCCACTCACCCACGATCTAACATGATCTCCACTTCTCAGTACGTGGGTGACACATGTCATGCGAATGAGAAGGGTCAGGGGCACATTTGTCCAAATTCTTCGGGCGAACGGTTTTCACCATGGCTATAAATACCCCTCTCCCCTTCCTCACTTCTTTTACTCTGCTCGAGCTTCTCAAACCCTAGCGCCGCCGCTACTTCATCGTTGCCAGTGAGGAAGAGGTTCACTGCCTCGACCTCGTCGCCGCCGTACTCGCACCGGCCGCGGAAATCTTCACTCCATCGCCGCCGTAGCTACCTTCCTCCGCCAAGTTAGCGCGTGGAAGATCCGCACTGACGAACTTCACATCTCCTCACTCCAGTTTGTCATGTTCTTCGTTCAGGGTAATTAAAAGTTACTTTTACTGCCCTCGTTGATTCAAATGATTATCTACAAAATCTTCAAAGGTGTTATCTTCACACACTAAAACACCTCTCATATCATTTGTTCTTGATTCATTTCTCTAAGCTGTGAATTTCTCTTCAAGATTCCTCAATTGTGCGGATTTCTAATCTGTACAACTCCGGAACCTAGGACTAAGAACGCTTAGTGAAATTCTTCAAGACTTATCTGGTCAAATTCCTCAAACTTGTTCTTTTACAAAACCTTTTGAGAACGCATATGACCTCTCCAAATTCCTCACACCTATACTCTGTTCACAGGTACTCATGTCAGCTGCTGAATCTCTAGGTTCTCATCAACTTAACTCATTTGCAGCGTTCCTCGAAGAAAAGCTGCATACTTCTTCAGAGAATTCAATTGTTCAAATTCCTCAACTAAAGAAAATGGCTGACGGTAAGAAGCCACATAAAGGAGGAAAGAGGGCTGAGGTCAACACAGCGTTTGAGATCCCTGATGATATATATGCTGGGTACTGCACACCTCCTGAGGAAGACAAAAATCAGCGAAAGGTGCACATTCAGAAGATAGAGAGGAGATGGGCAAGAGAGTGGAGGGAGTACAGGTACGTTACTCCCAAATACATGAAGAAATTCGCACTTAATCCTCCATGCCCAAGACCTCCATTGGCACCTGGCCAAGAAGCAGATCCCACCAGCCTCAAGCGCGATGGGGACTATCCTGATGAATGGGCCAAGCGCCAAGCCAAGTTGGCTAAGCAAGCCAGAGAAGCAGTGAGGAAATTCAATGAAGACTCTGCTGCTGCTACCACTGAGGCCTCTACTGTCAAGCCGAAGAAGGCTATGTCAAAGAAGCCTACGCGTAAGCCAAGTGCTTCACCAATAGTGCCCTCAAGGCCAAGTTCCTCAACTATGCCCTCATGGCCAGAATCTTCAAAGTCCTCAAGGACAATTCCTCATGCTGCTCCTGCTCCTTCAAAATCCTTAGCTCGTCAAAAGTCCTTGGCTGTTCTGACAAAGTCCTCAACACCTGTGCATCTTGCCTCGTGCCAAAGGACTGCAGGCATCTCCATTGCCTCAGGTGTCTCAGCTAGTTCCTCAGCTGCACCAAATTCTTCAACGGGACCCTCTCTACTGAAGACAAAGGCCACTGTTAGACGAGGTCCCTGCCCTAATCATCAGAAGAAGCAGGTCACCTTCCAGGTGCCGTCTAAAGAAGACGAAGCTGATGATGATGAACTTGCTGAAATCATCAGAGATAGGCAAGTCAGGGCCGCTAGAGCCAAGGGAACATATGTGCCACTGCTTTTGGATCCGAAGTTGATCCTTGAATACATTGATGTTTGGCACAAGGAACCCAACACTCCCATGCCTGATTTCAAGCTGACTCCTGGCCAAAGTCACATGCTGACCCACTTCATACAAGAAGAAAAGTGGAAATTTGAGAAGGCCAGGCAGATCAAGAAAGCACAGTACAAGAAAGAGCGCTATCTGAAGAAAAATGTTGTCTCTATGACAACTGAAGAACTTGTCACTGTTCAAACCGAGATCAATAAACTCAGTGATGAATTTGACGCATACTGCGCTGACTGGCTTGGAGCCAAGGTGCGCTTTGTGAAACTTGCGGATAACTTCACCTCAAATGTTGCAGCCCCAATGCAACAGGAAGTTCCTCAGGCTGAAGCATCTGCTCAGCCGACTGAAGAACATGCCAGCACCGCTGATGAAAATCAGACTGCTAAAGAAAATGTGAGTTCCAGGGCTGATGACTGCATACCAGCCGCTGAAGAAATTGCCAGGGCATCCACTAGTGGTGCGCCTGAAGAATATGAAGAAATCAGGGCAACTGCATCAGTTGTGCCTGAAGAAAATCAATCAGATTCCTCTGCTCCTCCTCCTCCTGCGCCAACACCAACTCCAATCCTTCCATCTGCATCAGATGTGAAGAAGACCAAGGCTGTAGAGCATGCAGCAGTGAAGAAAAGGAAAGCATCAGCTACTTCAAATTCATCAGCTCCGAAGAAGATGAAGCCTATGACAAGTTCATTTGCTAATCACATCGATGCTGTTCCAATCTCAACCATGCCATCAAAGGACCTTGTTCCTTTTGGTGAATAATATGAGATCCCTAGCGGATCTGATGAAGAAAATCATTCTGCTGCTTCATCAGAGCAGATTGATGAAGAAATTGAAGTGGATACAATCCCTTCAACACCTGTTATCTCCTCGCCTATGCCTCAGTTCACAGCTGAAGAGGCTGGCGTTGAAGAAATAGAAGATGAAGATGTGGACATTGGCTGCTCCACCCCAGTGATGAGTGATGAATTCTGGGAAAGTCAGCATCCAAACTCTCCAATGCTCACACCATTGCAGCAAACACCTCAGTCCCCTGCACAAACTGTACAAATGGGATCTGATGAACCACATGCCACACTGTCTGTCCATGAAGTAATTCCAGCCACTAGTGCTGAAGATCATGAAAATGAAGAATTGAAGCCCCAGGCTGCCACTGAAGCAGCACCTGAAATTCCTCAGCCTGTGGAACCTGAGATCGAGATCCTGGAGGTTGTGATGCAATTGACTGACACTCCTCACCCCAAGCCAAAGGATCCATTCTCAAAGAATCAGAAATTCAAGGCTGATGATTTCTTCGGCGAGCACGTGTTGTTCACTAACTACAATCCTTATGACTCTGCTCGTCTAAGGAGGAAGCGCTTCTGGACTGCTAGCCAGGCCAACTTCTATTCTTCAGTGCTTTACAACAAAGACAAAATCTTCTATCATGAGCATATTCCTCACGTGGACATGGAATCATTACCTTGCTTTTCTCATGTGCTCAGTGTTCTTCATGGTGCAGGCCTCCTCAACTTTTGCTCTGACATCGTTGATTGGAATGAAGAGCTTATTCTTCAGTTCTACGCTACATTGCATATCACAGGTGATCCTGAAGATATCAACACCTGGGTCTTGGACTGGATGACCGAAAACACTCACTATAAGGCATCGGCCTCTGAATTTCTTCATGCCCTGCCCATCAGTCCACCCAGTGAAGGAGCTCACTGCCTGTATCATGAACCAGAACTCACAACTCATTGCATGCAAGTGTTGATGAAGCCTTTGAAGCCCGGTCAAGCCCCAAGGACGAAATTCCTTGTAAAGGATTTACTCTATGTGCCCAGAACTGTCTATCGCATTCTGACGAGGACAATGAGTCCCATAAAAGGCCACGACTCATCTGATGAGGAAATAGTTGGCATCATGAAGAATCTGCTATTCAGCATCATTCATAGCATTCCTATCAACTATCACGATTTCTTCATGAGGACTCTGGCAAATGCTGCACTTTCTCCATTTGAGCTGAAACCTTATGCACCTTGGATTATGAGATTCCTCAGGACAAGGTCTTCACTCAACTACAAGGCTGATTTTCAGAATCACCTTAGCTATCTGCCCCCGATTGAAGTCCTCAAGCAGGCTTTTGCTTCCACTGATGAAAAGGGCAAGGCACCGGCTGTCATTGATGAAGGCATTCGTCCATTGGATGGTCAGTTTCGCAAAGCTGCATCTTATTCCACCAATGATGACTCTGCCAATGCACCCAAGTCTACTCCTCAAGCCACAGCTCCACGTGTGATGACTGACCGTGAGCTTCTGCTTAGTCTTCACCAGAAGGTGGATCGAAACCATAAATGGGTTAAGCGTCATTTTGGTTCATTTCTTCACAACATGACTGCTACACACAATGCAGTGAAGAAAAACCATTACTACCTCCATGAAGTCTTCGGTCGCACCTGGGCCATTCTGTCACATCTGTATGGTGAAGAAGATCTCAAGGCAATGGGTCTCAAGGAAGATTTTGACTGGTCTGCACCTCCACCGAAGAAATTCAAGAAGGTCAAGGTTCCTTCCTTGGTGGCCAGTTCATATTCTTCATCGCGTGACACCTATGAGAATGAAGACTTGGACGACACTGCAGCAGGCCCTTCCATGACAAACGACCCCAACAATGCTGGCACTCCTTCATCAACTTGATATTCTTCAGGGGCGTTAGTCCTCATATTCGATCCTTTTGGTCATTTGATGACAAAGGGGGAGAATTTTGAGTTAGTCTTCAAGCGGGTCTCTCTATATGGGCGTTTTTATTTGTTAAGTTACAACTCTCGTTCTTCTAAGACTTTATTGGATCGATTTGTAAACTTAAACCCGATGGTGCTCTGATACTTTTGATGTGTTTTTCTGCATGCTTATTCCTCATATATGCTAATGCACACATGCTGAATTACATTAGTCACCATATTTCATCATGCATTTCAAATTCTTCATTGTGATATGTCAAATGCATGTATGAATTACAAGATATAGGGGGAGATCTCCATGATTATACTCTTCAAGTGTGCAATGCTTCAAAAGCAAAATCCTCACTATGCACATCTTCAGGGGGAGTTCTTCTATATCTTGCAATCAAATTCCTCAATATCAGTATTTACACTTCATATGTTTATCCCCGTTGAAAACTTAACCTATATTGTCATCAATCACCAAAAAGGGGGAGATTGTAAGTGCATCTAGTGCCCCTTAGTGATTTTGGTGTATTGAAGACTTATAGGTTAAGGGACTAATGTGTTTTTAAGTGTACACATGTCTATAAGTCTATGAGGAGTTTGATATTTACAGAGAAAGTCGACCCCTAAAAATGAAGTTCTTCGACTGAAGACTTTGAATTTCTGAAGACTTTGAAAGTGAAGAAATTGGTGCAATCCTGAAGACTTGGTATTCATTCGAGGAACATGAAGCATGAAGACTCTTGTTTTTATAGTTTCATTTTCTCTTTCTTGAGTCGTAGGAAACACCGTACTGTTAAAGGGGGTCGAGGAAATACTAAGGAAAATTTTCCATGTGATGCTCAACTCAAAATCCTATACCTACCAATCCCTTCGAGTGAAGCCATTGGAAATCTCATACAGTTCAGTCATATTCTTCAGTGACAGAGATGAAGTTCTTCTGGTCTCTGAGGAATTTGTCTGACTGAGGAGTTAGGAATTCGCCAGTGCGGATTACCTACACAATGAGGAACATGATAGCCCTAAGGATTTTGCTACTCAAAATTCCGACCGTTGTTGTGCTATGAGCCAGCTGTCCCAAAATATCTATCCACCTAACGGTCATATCATTGAAGGGCATCTATGTCTTATCATGTCGGGCTGCTCCCTAGGCTATAAATAGCCGCCCCCTACAACCACTAGCTGGTTGGCTGCTCCGAGAGAAACTGACACTTGTCATTTGAGAGCAACCCATCCTCCGAGGACTTCGAGCGAAAATCATCAAGTGAGGAAAACCCAAACCCAAACACCTACAAACCCCAAGTGATTGAGCATCACTTAAGAGATTGATCCTGCGTGGATCCGACGCTTGTTACCTTTGAAGACTGTGCTTCTTCCAGACGGTAGGCGTCATGGTCTAGAGCATCCAAGAGGAATTGTGGATCGCCGAGTGACCAAGTTTGTGAAGGTTCGGAAGTCACCTGAAGACTTACCACGAGTGATTGGGCGAAGTCTGTGTGACCTTAGCTCAAGGAGAATACGGTGAGGACTTGGTGTCCTGAGCTGCGTGTTCAGGACTGGGTGTCCAGGACTGTGTGTCCTCGAGTTTAAATACTCAGCCGCTCCAACCAGATGTACAACTGAGATAGCAGTTGGAACTGGTCTACCAAATCATTGTCTTCACCAAGCTTACTGGTTCTATTTCCTCAACTCTTTCATTTCCTCATAACTGTGTTGTGTGATTGTTCATATCTGTGCTTGAAGACTTTGACTGAAGATTTTCTCAATTTCCTCAGTTCAATTTCCTCAGTCAGTTTGTCTTCATCCTGTGTTATCCTGTGCTTACGCTTTCTGTACTCTGTGCCTGTCTTCATTTCATCATGATGACTATGCTTGTGTTCTATTATGTTTACTTTTGAGTACTTATTCCGCCGCTAGGAGTTCTTTGCTAAGGAATTTCCTCACCTACAAATTCCTTAGTGAAGAATTCATAAAAATCGCCTATTCACCCCCCTCTAGTCGATATAACGCACTTTCAATTGGTATCAGAGCAAGGTACTCCCTTGTTCTGTGTGATTTTGGTTTAACCGCCTGGAGTTTTAGTTATGTCGACCGCAGGTATGATCAAGGTCTCTGCTGGGTGTCCTACCTTCGATGGGACGGATTACGCCTACTGGAAGAATAAGATGCGAATGCATCTTGAGGCAGTTGATAACGATCTCTGGTATGTTGTGGAAAATGGTGTTCCCTCAGTCACAACTTCTCTGAATGCTGTTGATGTGAAGAGATTCAAGCAACTCGATTCTCAAGCGAAGAATATCATATGTGGCCATCTGAGCAAAGACAGTATGGAAGAGTGAGTGCTTTGGAAACTGCTAAGCTTATCTGGGATAGACTGTCCAAAGTGAATGAAGGAGTCTCAACACAACGTTACTCTCGAGTTGATGTTCTTCGCAATCTCTTCAACCGCTTCAAAAGACTCGACAATGAAAATGTTCAACAAACCTTCGATCGCCTCACTGACATCTCAAATGAGCTTCAAGCACTTGGTGCCACTGACATCACCGACCATGAGGTGGTGAAGAAATTGCTGAGATCGCTTGATTCCTCATTTGACACTCTGGCACTGATGATACAAGAACGTGCTGATGACAAGTCACTTGATCCCGCTGATATTCTCGAGAGGTTAAATACTCATGAGTTCCAACTTGCTGAAAAAAGAGATCTCTATGGTTCGAGCTATGGCAGATCACGTGCACTGAAGGCCAAGGCAATATCTGAGTCTGAAGATGAAGACTCTGGTAGTAGCCTTGGTGATCCTGAAGAACTAAGCCATGAGCTAGCACTGCTCGTGAAGAAGTTCCAAAAGTTCTCAAGACGTGGTCGCTTTGGAAGACCCTCAAGGAGCAATGATTCCTCATCCAGTGACTACAAGAGGAGGCTCTGTCACAAATGCAAGAAACCTAGACATTGCATTCAAGATTGTCCTCAGCGGGAAAAGGAATCAAAGAAGAAGAAATACAAGGATTACAGTTCAAATGATGCGAAGAAAAAGAAGAAATCCTCAAAATCTTCATCATCAAAATCCTCAAAATCCTCATCTCACAAGAAGAGCAGCCCCAAGAAGGCTAGGGCATTCATTGGCAAGGAAATGGACTCTGAGGCTGAATCTGAAGAAAATGAGGAAGATAAGGCATCTAAGGAGTCCGAATCCAGAGTGGCGAGCCTAGCCCTTGCTACTGCATTCGTCAGCAAGTCTATCTTCAACACTGAAGAAAATGACCTCACCAACAAGGCTGATGAAGGCGATGATGACTACGCTCCCACCTATTGCTTCATGGCAAAGGGTGCCAAGGTACTCAAATATACCTCCTCTGAAGCAAGTGAGAATGAATCTGATGAAAACCTTAAGCCCAACTATTGTAAACTTGCTAGGATTGTTGTAAAACAACAAAGGGCTTTTGAAAAGGTTCAAAACATGCTAGACAAAAGTGATGATATGTTGGGTGAAGAAATGGATCGCACTAAAGCCTTGAATGAAAATCTTCAGAGACTTCAGACTAGGTTTGATAACCTTCAAGGTCATCATAAAACTATCTTATCTGATCATGATAAGCTTTCTTATGAATTTCTAAGGAAAATTTTCCATGTGATGCTCAACTCAAAATCCTATACCTACCAATCCCTTCGAGTGAAGCCATTGGAAATCTCATACAGTTCAGTCATATTCTTCAGTGACAGAGACGAAGTTCTTCTGGTCTCTGAGGAATTTGTTCTGACTGAGGAGTTAGGAATTCGCCAGTGCGGATTACCTACACAATGAGGAACATGATATCCCTAAGGATTTTGCTACTCAAAATTTCGACCGTTGTTGTGCTATGAGCCAGCTGTCCCAAAATATCTATCCACCTAACGGTCATATCATTAAAGGGCATCTATGTCTTATCATGTCGGGCTTCTCCCTAGGCTATAAATAGCCGCCCCCTACAACCACTAGCTGGTTGGCTGCTCCGAGAGAAACTGACACTTGTCATTTGAGAGCAACCCATCCTCCGAGGACTTCGAGCGAAAATCATCAAGTGAGGAAAACCCAAACCCAAACACCTACAAACCCCAAGTGATTGAGCATCACTTAAGAGATTGATCCTGCGTGGATCCGACGCTTGTTACCTTTGAAGACTGTGCTTCTTCCAGACGGTAGGCGTCATGGTCCAGAGCATCCAAGAGGAATTGTGGATCGCCGAGTGACCAAGTTTGTGAAGGTTCGGAAGTCACCTGGAGACTTACCACGATTGATTGGGCGAGGTCTGTGTGACCTTAGCTCAAGGAGAATACGGTGAGGACTTGGTGTCCTGAGCTGCGTGTTCAGGACTGGGTGTCCGGGACTGTGTGTCCTCGAGTTTAAATACTCAGCCGCTCCAACCAGATGTACAACTGAGATAGCAGTTGGAACTGGTCTACCAAATCATTGTCTTCACCAAGCTTACTGGTTCTATTTCCTCAACTCTTTCATTTCCTCATAACTGTGTTGTGTGATTGTTCATATCTGTGCTTGAAGACTTTGACTGAAGATTTTCTCAATTTCCTCAGTCAGTTTGTCTTCATCCTGTGTTATCATGTGCTTACGCTTTCTGTACTCTGTGCCTGTCTTCATTTCATCATGATGACTATGCTTGTGTTCTGTTATGTTTACTTTTGAGTACTTATTCCGCTGCTAGGAGTTCTTCGCTAAGGAATTTCCTCACCTGAAAATTCCTTAGTGAAGAATTCATAAAAATCGCCTATTCACCCCCTCTAGTCGATATAACACACTTTCACTCCCCGCCAACGCAAAATTGTTCATATTAATTTTGGGAATACATCCTTTTTGACCTGTCGATGGATTGCTACTGAACCCATCGGCCATCTCCTCATCTTTCCCTGATAAAATAGCATTATATGTTCTAAAAATTTCAAATGGATCCTTTGTGTTCCCAAGGTCCGACCTTTACCTGATGACCATGTCAATGCTATCCCAAAGCATGATTGTGGTACTCCGAACCTCTTTGAAAACATTTGGAGGCGCAATGCTAAATATTTCTTGATCACTTATCCAAGCACTATTGTATGGGTAATGTCATGAATTTCCTCTCCCCTTTACCTAAAAGGTAATCTACTACCTTGTCATGGATGTCATCCTCTACTTGTCCTTTGGAATAATGTACTCCTGATATTTGTGTTTAAACACATTTTCCTTTCCATTGTTCTGATTAAATTAATAATCACATTTTCCTTTCCCTTGTTTTGTTTAAACCTTTATTGTGATCTATATGATCTAAGCAGTAATATTCTTCTGCTTAAATAAACATCTTGGTGTACAACTCTTACAGTAAAACCCTGTTACTATTGTTGTTGACTCCAACTATAAACTGTTCAAAAATCAGAATGGTGAAGTATTTGCTAGATATGTTGGCACTAACTGCAGGAATGGTCCCCTTCTGAAGAAAATCTGGGTTCCCAAAAGGTGCCTTGAAAGTCTTCAGGTGAATGTCCTCAGGACACCACCTGTGACGAATAGGAACCCCAGAGCAAATTCTTCATATGGACCAAATTCTTCATATGGATCCAAGTCCTCATATGAATATCATCGTGCTAACAACTCTGTTTCGCAGGGAAGAGCTAAGGGCTATGAATATGAGCATTATTATTCAAAACATCATGTTCATAAGTCCTCGAAGAATTTCTCTGCTTATTCATATGCTTATTCTAACTCTTCTTATGTGAAACGAAATGGACTGGCTTCTATGCCACCTTTCTCGTATGGAGCTCGCAGAGTGATGAACTCTTTGCCACCCCTTCATATGTGGGTGGTGAAGAAAAAGAACTAATCTCTTCTATAGGGTCAGGTCTCCAGACGTGCGTAATCATCTGAAGAATTTACTGGAGACCTGAGTATGCCTGAAAGGACGCATGCTAATCATGAAGAAATGAACTTTCATTTATCACGTCCTCATACTGCTTTATCTATTCTTTTGCTTGATGAAATTGATCTGATGAA
The DNA here is from genome assembly GCF_056163025.1 of Triticum urartu. Classification (NCBI taxonomy): domain Eukaryota; kingdom Viridiplantae; phylum Streptophyta; class Magnoliopsida; order Poales; family Poaceae; genus Triticum; species Triticum urartu. The sequence continues at coordinate 300,903,592 of NC_141878.1, forward strand.
TTGATGTCATATTCTTCACTGATGAAGTATATGAGTTCGTCAGTTGCACTAATTCATCTGCAGGATGATCAACCCAAAGCCACTGAGTGGGTCCTCGATAGTGGATGTACAAATCACATGACTGGTGACAAGAATCTATTGATGGATGCTCCATTATCTCCGTCGCATCTAAAGCATATCATCTTTGCTGACAAAGGCAAAAGTCAGGTATTGGGTCTAGGTAAGGTTGCGATCACAAAGGATCGACACATGGACAAAGTCATGCTTGTCGAGTCCTTAGGATACAACCTCATGTTTGTCTCAATGCTTTGCGATCTTGATATGGTTGTTGTCTTTGGCAAGTACCATTGTGTTGTGCTTATGGAAGTTGACAATTCGAAAGTCTTCAAAGACTTTAGGAGAGGAGACTTGTATATTGTTGATTTCTCTATAGGATCACAACCAGCCGTGTGCCTACTTGCAAAAGCTTCAGAAGGCTGGCTCTGGCATCGACGACTTGGTCATGCTGGCATGAGGAATTTGCACACGCTTGCGAAGAAGAAGCATGTCATTGGCATTGAGAATGTCAAATTCCTCAAGGATCACTTATGCGGAGCCTGTGAAGCTGGAAAGATGACAAAAGCTAAGCATCCGGCGAAGGCTATCATGACCACTACTCGACCATTTGAATTGCTTCATATGGATCTTTTTGGCCCTAATCATTATTCTGTTGTTACAAACGATGCATCTCTATATGGCTTTGTTATTGTTGATGATTACTCTCGATACACATGGGTACACATTGTTACTTACAAACATGAAGTGCAGGAAGTCTTCAAACGATTTTCCTCGAGGGCTTCAACCAACTTTGGTGTGAAGATCAAGCACATCAGAAGTGACAATGGAACCAAGTTCAAGAATTCTGGTCTAGATGACTATCTTGATGAACCTGGTATTACTCATGAGTTATCTGCACCTTATACTCAGCAGAAACGGCGTCGTGGAGCGCAAGAGCAGGACTCTTGCTGAGATGGCTCGCACTATGCTTGATGAATACAAAACGCCTCATCGTTTCTGGATTGAGGCAATTGATACTGCGTGCCACATCATCAACAAAGTATATCTTCACAAATTCTTCAAGAAGACTGCCTATGAACTCCTCACTGACAAGAAACCCAATGTAAGTTATTTCAAAGTCTTTGGTGCTAAATGTTGGATTAGAGATCCTCATCACAACTCAAAATTTGCACTGAAAGAACATGAAGGTTTTATGCTTGGTTACGGAAAGGACTCGCACACCTACAGAGTCTTCAACAACGTTCTTCACAAGGTTGTTGAAACTGTAGATGTGCAGTTCGATGAAACTAATGGCTCGCAAAGAGAGAACCTACCCACTGTGATAGATGAACCAGCACCTGAGGAAACTATCAAGTTCAAGGCTACTGAAGATGTAATTCCTACTGAAGAATCTGCTGAAGAATTCATTCCAGAACATGAAGAATGTCGAGCTAATGCACCTGAAGAAAATACTGCAGAAAATGGTGCTGAAGAGAATGCTGGTCAAATTCCTCAATGACAACCAGCTCATCCTCACATTGCAAAAGAAGTGCAAGTTGAAAAGATCATCAATGACATCAAAGCACCAGGTCCTCTCACACGCTCAAAAGCTTCACATTTATCTAACTTTTGTGGGCACTATGCTTTTGCCTCTATCACAGAGCCCACTAAGGTAGATGAAGCATTTCTGAAGCCTGAGTGGATTCAGGCCATGCAAGAAGAACTACATCAGTTCGAGCTCAACAATGTCTGGGAACTGGTCAAACATCCAGATCCTCGCAAGCACAATATCATTGGCACAAAGTGGATCTACCGCAACAAGCAAGATGAAAATGGCCTTGTGGTGAGGAATAAGGCACGACTTGTAGCTCAAGGCTACACACAGGTTGAAGGAATTGATTTCGATGAAACTTTTGCACATGTTGCTAGACTTGAGGCTATTCGCATATTACTTGCTTATGCTAACCATCATGATATCACTTTATATCAAATGGATGTGAAAAGTGCATTCCTCAATGGTACGCTTGAGGAAGAAGTATATGTTGCTCAACCCCCAGGTTTTGAAGATTCAAAGAATCCTGACAAAGTCTTAAGACTCAACAAGGCCCTCTATGGCCTCAAGCAAGCCCCATGGACGTGGTATGATACCTTGAAGGAATTCTTCATGAAGAAAGGCTTCAAACCCGGTTCACTCGACCCTACTCTTTTCACTAAATCTTATGATGGTGAATTGTTTGTGTGCCAAGTATATGTTGATGATATTATCTTTGGCTGTACTGACCAACGTTATAGTGATGAATTTGCCTACATGATGAGTGAAGAATATCAAATGTCTATGATGGGAGAATTAAAATTCTTCTTAGGTCTTCAAATTCGTCAACAACGCAATGGCATATTCATATCTCAGGAGAAATACCTCAAGGATGTACTGAGGAAATTCGGCATGCATGATTGCAAAGGCGTCAAAATTCCTATGCCCACAAATGGCCATCTGTGCACTAATGAAAATGGTATTGACTTCGATCATAAGGTATACTGCTCCATGATTGGTTCTTTATTGTACTTATGTGCATCTAGGCCAGATATAATGCTTAGTATTTGCATGTGTGCCCGATTTCAAGCTACACCGAAGGAATCACACCATAAGGCTATGAAGCATATTCTTCGATATCTAACCAACACTTGGATTATGGTACCCCAAGGGTTCGGCTTTTGATCTCATTGGATATTCTGAACCTGACTATGCTGGTGATCGTGTGGACCGCAAGTCAACATCTGGTACATGTCATTTCCTCAGACGATCTTTGGTCTGTTGGTCCTCGAAGAAACAGAACTGCGTATCACTATCTACTGCTGAAGCTGAGTATATTGCCGCTGGTTCTTGCTGTGCTCAATTGCTATGGATGAAGCAAACTCTCAAGGACTACGGCGTCAACGTTAAGAATGTGCCTCTCTTCTGTGACAATGTGTGACGCCCCAAGACCGGCGCTCCAGGTGCCTTCCTTGTTTTTCGAGATTCGTCGTGTGATTTGTTTGGTCCGTTGCATTCATCTTTGCATCATGTCATCATGCCATCTTTTTCTCAAAGCTATCTAAAACTCACTTAAATAAATTGTATGGGTCTTCGATCCATTTAAATCGAGGGAACTCACATGGTGATTTCTCTTTAAAACATACCCTCTCAATATTTAGGGAGCTATTATAAAGTATTCCATTAATTTGGGATTATCCGCAACCCACTTGCATGTTAAATCCTTGACCTTTCCTTCTTCGGGTTTTCGACTCTCAAACTTTGTCGATAATTCTTTTCTCCGTTATCCAAGCCCCACCAAAAATCCGAACATTTTTGGCCACACCAAACCTAGAAATTCAAAACCATTTGAATTATATTCAAATGAATTTGAATTTAACTCATGCTATCTTGTCACTTCTATTTTTTTCCGTGAACATGCTCATTTTTGGGAGCTCAAGAAAATTATCCGCTGCCCAAGTTCCTTCCCTAATCTTTCTTTTCTCTCTTTTCTTTCTTTTTTTCTGCTAGAGGAAATAAGATAAGTAAGAGGGGAAGGGATTCCAGCACAGCCCAGCCGGCCCATTGGCACCAAAGCCCACCTAAACCCTCGACCCCACCTAACCCTAACCATCTTCTCGATCCCCAACTTCCCCTGCCTCCTCCTAGCGTCGTCTCCAGCGAACCCTTCGCCCGAACCCCCATCTTCTCGATCCCCAGTGCCGCCATCTCTCCCTCGTCGTCTCCCTCTCATCCCTCCCTCGCAGCCTGCGCACACCTCCAGCCCGCGTCCTTCGCCGCCAAGCAGGCCGCCCTGCGCATGCGACCTCGCCGGCCTCTCCTCCCCTGCGGCCGTTTCGCCGTCGGCCTGCGACCGCCGCCGCCATGCTCCACAGGACCCCGACGTGACCGAGCCTTCCCCCGGTGTGCCCCTTCTCCTCCTCCACCTGGAGCCTGCAGAGCCGTGCGCCCCTGCCATCCCCACGGCCGTCACCTCCCTCTGATTCTACCCTGCCTCAGCGCCGCCGTCCTCCATGGCCGCAGCCAGCCAGGCTCGAAGCTCCCGCCGCTGCACCTCATGGCCAGGGCCGCCCCCCTTCCTCTGCTGCTCCCGGCCGCACCGTCGCCCAAGTCCATCAGAGGACCTTCGCTGCCAGCATGGAGGCCTAAGCCGCCGACCTCGTCGGGCCTCCACCTCCGTCTCGCGCCTGCAGCCATGCTCTGGATCAAGAGGAACTCAATCCCGAGCGCTTCTGCCTGTCCATGCCGTCCCTGAGCCCCGACGCCGCCTTTGCTCCGTTGCACGCCCATGGCATCCTCATCGCTGAAGCCTTGCCCCGCACCCTGCTGCCTTCGGTTGCTATTGGTTTGTTTGGCCTTCATGGACATGTTGCCGTGGACGCCAAGTATGACTACACCATGGCGATACATGAACGACTACACGGCTACGACAAGTGTACCTCTACATCCTGGAATCGCTAAGTACAGCACCGAAACGCAAGTACAACAAGGAATCCCAAAGGACTTGGATGCAACAAGTTCCTCTCCGACACGTGTACGACTACCGTCGCCAAAGACCTATGAACCAAAAACTTCAAATTCGACTACCATTGCAAGGACGAGGCCGGAAAGTCCGAAGACCCAAGTACCATGACGCCAAGTACCCCTACACGTGAAGACGCCAAGACCGTTTCGGGATTCACTAAGTACCGCTACCGATGACTCGAACATCTACGAAAACGTGTACCACTACTGTCGCCGAGATCGGGAGAACCTCTACCGACGACCTCGGAACGTGTACGATGACCGTTGTCGAAGACCCGTACCTCTACCACTTCCCAAACATGAACGACTACCTCCACTACAAATGCCCGAGAACGTCTACTTCCTCTACCTCACCGAACCCGAACCGTCCTGTTTGCACGCTTCGAAGGTATAACCCCGACGCGACGTCCGTGAACGAATGCTTGCGATGTTTGAGATGAACTCCGTGTTTGCACCATGCCCATTTGTTCATGCACATCCCCGTTTGCCATGCCGTCGACCCGTGGGAACCCGGTTACGGAGATCACCCCACCATCTCTTGCACGTTCCGCTCATCTCTTATTTGATCTTTTGCACCGGTATCTCCGTGAGCTACCGGAACCGATATGGTGCCGTGGCATCATTTTCGGATTCATCGCCGTGGCACCCTTTCGTTTCCGCCACGATGTCAAATGCTTCATAATATGCTCATGCCAACATTTTCATAAAACTTGCATAAACGTGCACATGTCATCCGCATCATGATAACAACATTTAAAATGGTTTAAATTGTTGTTTGCTTTAAATTGCTAATGCATATGGGGATTTACCGGATTTGTTGTTTGTTATATCCGGCCCCATTTAAATTGTTTAGATGGTGTAGTTTTGTTATGCCTCACCTCTTGCCATGTTAACCAACATTTAATATTGTTGAGTACCTAATCGGGAGTGAACTAAATAATTGATGTGGTGTTCCGTCAATATGCAACCCGTTGCATATTGAGCTCCACTTAATTTGTAGTTTTGGTTGTTGCACTTTGCCATGTCATGTATCATTAAACCGGACATGCATCATACTTGATTGTGCATCATGCCATGTTTATGTGATGGTTGTTTACCATGATTTTTTGCTTCTTTCCGGTGTTGCTTCTTCGGGTTGGTTCCGATAACGTCGTGTTGTGAGGATTCATTCGACTACGTCTGTTTATCTTCTTCAGGGTCTCGATCTTCTTCCTTGCGGGATTTCAGGCAAGATGACCATACCCTCAAAATCACTTCTATCTTTGCTTGCTTAGTTGCTCTCTCTTTTGCTATGCCTATGCTGCGATACCTACCACTTGCTTAATATGCCTCCCATATTGTTAAGCCAAGCCTCTAACCCACCTTGTCCTAGCAAACCATTGTTTGGCTATGTTACCGCTTGCTCAGCCCCTCTTATAGCATTGTTAGTTGCAGGTGAAGATTGGAGTTTGTTCCTTGTTGGAACATGGATATTTTGTTGGGATATCACAATATCTCTTATTTAATCAATGCATCTATATACTTGGTAAAGGGTGGAAGGCTCGGCCTTATGCCTGGTGTTTTGTTCCACTCTTGCCGCCCTAGTTTCCGTCATATTGGTGTTATGTTCCTGGATTTTGCGTTCCTTACACGGTTGGGTTATAATGGGAACCCCTTGACAGTTCGCCTTGAATAAAACTCCTCCAGCAAGGCCCAACATTGGTTTTACCATTTGCCACCTAGCCTTTTTTTCCCTTGGGTCAGCCGGCTCAAGGGTCATCTTTATTTTAACCCCCCTGGCCAGTGCTTCTCTAGGTGTTGGTCCAACTGAGCGATGTCCGGGGCTACGAGGGGCAACTCTGGGCTGGCCTACCCGACGTCTTACTCATCCGGTGTGCCCTGAGAACGAGATATGTGCAGCTCCTATCGGGATTTGTCGGCACATCTGGGTGGCTTTGCTGGTCTTGTTTTACCATTGTGGAAATGTCTTGTAACCGGGATTCTGAGCCTGATTGGGTCTTCCTGGGAGAAGGAATATCCTTCGTTGACCGTGAGAGCTTGTGATGGGCTAAGTTGGGACACCCATGCAGGGATTTGAACTTTCGAAAGCCGTGCCCGCGATTATGGGCAGATGGGAATTTGTTAATGTCCGGTTGTAGAAAACCTGAAACCTATCTTAATTAAAATGCATCAACCGCGTGTGTAACCGTGATGGTCTCTTCTCGGCGGGTCTGGGAAGTGAACATGGTGTTGGAGTTATGCTTGACGTAGGTTGTTCTAGGATCACTTCTTGATCATAGATTCTTGACCGTGCTTTTGCCTTCTCTTCTTGCTCTCATTTGCGTATGTTAGCCAGCATATATGCTAGTGCTTGCTGCAGTCCACCTCATACCTTTTACCCTACCTATAAGCTTAAATAGTCTTGATCGCGAGGGTGTGAGATTGCTGAGTCCCCGTGACTCACGGATACTTCCAAAACCAGCTTGAAGGTGCCGATGATATCGTGCAGGTGACGCAATCAAGCTCAAGGAGGAGCTCGTTGAAGATCGTGTTCGTTATGTTGTTTCGTTTCCAGTTGATTAGTAGTGGAGCCCAGTTGGGACGATCGAGGATCCGTGTAGCATTTGGGGTAGTCTTCTTTTATTTTGGTTCCGTAGTCGGACCCTGATTGTATGTGGATGATGTAATGCTTTATTCATTTATTGTGTGAAGTGGCGATTGTAAGCCAACTATGTATCTCTTTCCCTTATGTATTACATGGGTTGTGTGAAGATTACCTCACTTGCGACATTGCTTACAATGCGGTTATGCCTCTAAGTCGTGCTTCGACACGTGGGAGATATAGCCGCATCGTGGGCGTTACAAGTTGGTAATCAGAGCCTTCCCCGACCTTAGGAGCCCCCTGGTTGATCGAATTGCTGGCGTTGTTGAGTCTAGGAAAATGTTTTGAGTCATTTAGGATTACATATATCGGAGAGTAGGATTCTTTTTACCCCTCAGTCCCTTCGTCGCTCTGGTGAGGCATCCTGATGTAGAGTTTTGACTCTTCTCTTCTCAAATTTCACTAGTTTTTTTAGGATCACGCGGGTATCTTGGAATCGTTCCGATGGTTTTGTGACGAGAACATTGTTCTTGGTGCCTCCTGACATTTAGGGGTTGTGGAAGTGTCCCGGGAAGTTGAGCTCCGAGGTGTTGTCGTCACAATTTTATCGTTGCAGTTCTAGAATACCTGAGTTTCGCCGACATCGAAAAATCTCTTTTATGCAGTTGTTGGTGAGATAACCTCGATGCCACCCAGTACTGGGGCGGGAGTTCGGGAGTATTGCCATAACTCGTATAACGAATGCTTTTTGAAGGTTGAGGTAAACGATTTCCGAAGGTTTCTTGGTTATGTGTTGAAGGATGGATACAGCTGGATGTAGGATTTGCTAGTTTTGGGTGAGATATTATGCTTCCCTTGTATCCCCAACACCTGATTGCATAACCGGAAAGTTTCGGGAGTTTATAAGTGGGAATTCAAGTAGCTCCTAGGATATATTTCCGACAGATGTATGATATGAAATTGGGGTTCAACGTCTAGTGGTCTGCCTATTCACGGTTGGTTTTACAGTGGTCTCGTTGTGTCTTAAAGAGTCCTTGGCTATGCTGACTCGGGGACGCTTCGTATGTCATGTGCACTGCCTTGTACATGATGGTGCTGTACGATCGAGCCCGTGTAGGCCCCACCATGAAAACTTCGGACGAAATCTCTATCATATGTTTGTTCCGGCTTATTTTGCAATCCAATCCTTTGTTTTGTTTTTTTGAGTTGTGGTATTCGAGTTGCTTCAATGTCAAGTGTTGATTCCATACTTTTCCTAAGCGGTGTTCTCATACTCCAATGTGAATACCAATCCTTCATGATAATCGAGTTTGTCATGTCAATCCTTTTCACCGGTGTGTTTCTCTTCAAGTTGATCCGATCATTTCAACATCCGCAAGATCAAGTATCAGTTCTTCTCAACGGTGTTTGTTTCATCAGTCTCCAAGTTGCCTTTGTTTTTCCCGCCCACCCACCCTTTTTCTTCAAGGACTAAGATTTCTTTATCAAGTATCTATCTTATGTTTATGAAGTTTCTCCATTCTTTTCCGTCAATGTTCTTACCCGATGATTCTCATGAAGATCCTAACGGAACCTCAAGTTCATCATTCTTCGTTCTTTTTATTCTTCGATGGATTCAAGTCAAGATTTGTCGATCATATCCTTTTTATCATTTCAAATGCTTTCTTATGCCGGTGTACCTCATAATAATTCACTTCTCGCTATTCAATTGTTCCGGAGTGCTCAAGATATCTCGAAGATTCGTGTTTCCACTCTTAATCCGTGCAAACTCTTTCGAGGATGTTATCTTTTTCAAGACGTTTAAATCAACCGATGCAATATCTTCAAATAATTCTTTTCAACGGTGTTTCTTGAGTGGGCCCTAACCGACATGTCTTTTTCCAAGATCTTACCTGACTCTTCTAATCTTCCCGGAGTTATTCTCAAATTCATTTCAAAGTTTGACGTAAGAATGAGTTATCATCATTCAAATGCCTTTATCCAAGTTCTTTCAATTTCTTTTCATCGTTGGTTCAACCTCTTCGTTTTTTTGGGATTCTCCCGGAGTGCCTAAATAATTCTTGATGGTGTTTCTCGTCGTCATTCTCGGATTTTGAAGACCGAAGAAGAGTTTCTCTTAAATTATGCTCCATTCTCTTCAAGATTCATGGTTCTAGCTTGTTGCCATCCTCTCATCATTGTTTTCGATTGTGAGAATTCTTTTCACCCATCCAGAGCAATTCAAGATTCTTTTCAGTTTGATTTTCCGAAGCCCATCATTTCAGGTTTATTCATTCTCAGCCTTCACCTATTGTTCACCAAATCTTACCGGTGCATCATTAAAATATACTCTGATCAGTTCATGATCTATTCGTTTCACTTGTATCTAAATTCCCTCAAGTATCTTCATTCGTTTGTTTTTCAAATTCTACCCGGTGATTTGTGCCTTTGCTACTCTCTTTTTCAATCCTTGCGGTGGTTTGGTTCAAGATTTCTCTTCCTTCATTATCGTATCAACTCTTTCGTTCTTTCAAATCCTACCGACGATTCATTCAAGACTTTCTCAAGTTGACGCTATGTCTATCTTAATCCTTCTACAATAATAAGTAGTATGCCAAATCCATTGCTCATCATCAATTTAATTGGTGAAGGATAAACATACAGTTAATCTTATTCTTGTTTCCTTGAGGTGATTCAATTCTTTTCTTTCGGAGTTCGTTCATGATATCAATTTGTCGGTGCTAAGTTGTTCATCTTTTGTTTCCGGAGCTCCAAGCTATTTCAATGATATCATTTCGAAGCTCCATCTAAATCATTGCAAGGCTTCATCTTGTTCTTTCAACTTCTCTTTCTTTCGATCATCCTTTTATTATCGGAGTTCTTTATGGAGGCTCTACATGATGGTTCGTAAAGGATTTAATTCCTTCTCGAAGTGTTGATCGAGATTCTTTTCAAAGGAGCTCAACTATTCTTCATCTTGCATTCCGAAGTGAAATTCTTTCTATCTTATCTTTTTCAGGTGGTGTTATGTCTTTCTTGACATTTTCCCTTCATGTTTCATGATTCAAAAGTTGTCAGGAATGAGATATTTAAACCCATTATTTTCTTCTTTGGAGTTATCTTGGTATAGATTTCACCTAAAGCCTTCCATTGGGAATGTTGCCATTATGGTGCTTATCTATGATCCAATTTCCGCTTCTCATCTCGATGAAAGAGTTTCCATCTCCTGGTTGATATCAATCCAATCTATTGTTTTGTTGTGGCAGAATTTCACCTCAAGATATCGACGTGTTCTCCATAAGCCCACAACAAGCTTACTCTTTTCATTGTTGGTTTTCCAACAACTCCGTTCGACCCTTCGCCTAAGGATGCCTTTGCAAGCTCATTGAGGTACAAGATGTTGTTCTCTCCTCCGTTCTTTTAATTCCTTTCTTACATTTGTTCCGAAAGCATTGTGTTGTTTCTCTCTTCAACCCATCATCTTGTTTTGTCAAGATCATGTTTAATTCCTTCCATTTACAGTCAGAGTGTTGCCCAAATTATATCATTCTTATTCCTTTTCCAACCGGAGTGTTATCGTAATTGATCTTTATTGTTCCTTGTACATTTCGTTGCTACCAGAGTGCTTGCATGTACTTCTTGTACATTGTAACACTTTTCTTATGTCTTTCAACCTACAAGGTTCTAGTAAGGTTCCTTGTTTCTCTTATCTAACGGAGTGTTTTCAACTTTGTCCATCTTCGTTGTATTCTTTCTTTCAAGTTGTTCAACCTCTCAAGACTCTTTGGTTTCACTCGTTTGTCAAAGAAGCAACTTAGTTTTACCTCTTCTCTTCCTCTTCTATTTCTCTCTGGTGCCATCCTAGATCTCGGGACGAGATCCTCTCATAGTGGTGGAGTGTTGTGACGCCCCAAGACCGGCGCTCCAGGTGCCTTCCTTGTTTTTCGAGATTCGTCGTGTGATTTGTTTGGTCCGTTGCATTCATCTTTGCATCATGTCATCATGCCATCTTTTTCTCAAAGCTATCTAAAACTCACTTAAATAAATTGTATGGGTCTTCGATCCATTTAAATCGAGGGAACTCACATGGTGGTTTCTCTTTAAAACATACCCTCTCAATATTTAGGGAGCTATTATAAAGTATTCCATTAATTTGGGATTATCCGCAACCCACTTGCATGTTAAATCCTTGACCTTTCCTTCTTCGGGTTTTCGACTCTCAAACTTTGTCGATAATTCTTTTCTCCCTTATCCAAGCCCCACCGAAAATCCGAACATTTTTGGCCACACCAAACCTATAAATTCAAAACCATTTGAATTATATTCAAATGAATTTGAATTTAACTCATGCTATCTTGTCACTTCTATTTTTTTCCGTGAACATGCTCATTTTTGGGAGCTCAAGAAAATTATCCGCTGCCCAAGTTCCTTCCCTAATCTTTCTTTTCTCTCTTTTCTTTCTTTTTTTCTGCTAGAGGAAATAAGATAAGTAAGAGGGGGAGGGATTCCAGCACAGCCCAGCCGGCCCATTGGCACCAAAGCCCACCTAAACCCTCGACCCCACCTAACCCTAACCATCTTCTCGATCCCCAACTTCCCCTGCCTCCTCCTAGCACCGTCTCCAGCGAACCCTTCGCCCGAACCCCCATCTTCTCGATCCCCAGCGCCACCATCTCTCCCTCTCATCCCTCCCTCGCAGCCTGCGTGCACCTCCAGCCCGCATCCTTCGCCGCCAAGCAGGCCGCCGCCCTACGCATGCGACCTCGCCGGCCTCTCCTCCCCTGCGGCCGTTTCGCCGTCGGCCTGCGACCGCCACCGCCGTGCTCCACAGGACCCCTACGCGACCGAGCCTTCCCCCGGCACGCCCCTTCTCCTCCTCCACCTGGAGCCTACAGAGCCGTGCGCCCCTGCCATCCCCACGCCCGTCGCCTCCCTCTGATTCTACCCTGCCTCAGCGCCGCCGTCCTCCATGGCCGCAGCCAGCCGGGCTCGAAGCTCCCGCCGCTGCACCTCATGGCCAGGGCCGCTCCCCTTCCTCTGTTGCTCCCGACCGCATCGTCGCCCAAGTCCATCAGCGGACCTTCGCTGCCACCATGGAGGCCTAAGCCGCCGACCTCGTCGGGCCTCCACCTCCATCTCGTGCCCGCAGCCATGCTCTGGATCGAGAGGAGCTCGATCCCGAGCGCTTCTGCCCGTCCATGCCATCCCTGAGCCCCGGCGCCGCCTTTGCTCCGTTGCATGACCATGGCATCCTCGTCGCTCAAGCCTTGCCCCGCACCCTGCTGCCTTCGGTTGCTATTGGTTTGTTTGGCCATCATGGACATGTTGCTGTGGACGCCAAGTATGACTACACCATGGCGATACATGAACGACTACACGGCTACGACAAGTGTACCTTTACATCCTGGAATCGCTAAGTATCGCACCGAAACGCAAGTACAACAAGGAACCCTGAAGGACTTGGATGCAACAAGTTCCTCTCTGACACATGTACGACTACCGTCGCCGAAGACCTATGAACCAAAAACTTCAAATTCGACTACCGTCGCAAGGACGAGGCCGGCAAGTCCGAAGTCCCAAGTACCATGACGCCAAGTACCCCTACATGTGAAGACGCCAAGACCGTTTTGGGATTCACTAAGTACCACTACGATGACTCGAACATCTACGAAAACGTGTACCACTACTGTCGCCGAGATCGGGAGAACCTCTACCGACGACCTCGGAGCGTGTACGATGACCGTTGTCGAAGACCCATACCTCTACCGCTTCCCGAACATGAATGACTACCTCCACTACAAACGCCCGAGAACGTCTACTTCCTCTACCTCACCGAACCCGAACCGTCCCGTTTGCACGCTTCGAAGGTATAACCCTGACGCGACGTTCGTGAATGAATGCTTGCGATGTTTGAGATGAACTCTGTGTTTGCACCATGCCCGTTTGTTCATGCACATCCCCGTTTGCCATGCCGTCGACCCGTGGGAACCCGGTTACCGAGATCACCCCACCATCTCTTGCACGTTCCGCTCATCTCTCATTTGATCGTTTGCACCGGTATCTCCGTGAGCTACCGGAACCAATATGGTGCCGTGGCATCATTTTCGGATTCATCGCGGTGGCATCCTTTCGTTTCCGCCACGATGTCAAATGCTTCATAATATGCTCATGCCAACATTTTCATAAAACTTGCATAAACGTGCACATGTCATCCGCATCATGATAACAACATTTAAAATGGTTTAAATTGTTGTTTGCTCTAAATTGCTAATGCATATGGGGATTTACCGGATTTGTTTTTTGTTATATCCGGCCCCATTTAAATTGTTTAGCTGGTGTAGTTTTGTTATGCCTCACCTCTTGCCATGTTAACCAACATTTAATATTGTTGAGTACCTAACCGGGAGTGAACTAAATAATTGATGTGGTGTTCCGTCAATATGCAACCCGTTGCATATTGAGCTCCACTTAATTTGTAGTTTTGGTTGTTGCACTTTGCCATGTCATGTATCATTAAACCGGACATGCATCATACTTGATTGTGCATCATGCCATGTTTATGTGATGGTTGTTTACCATGATTGTTTGCTTCTTTCCAGTGTTGCTTCTTCGGGTTGGTTCCGATAACGTCGTGTTGTGAGGATTCATTCGACTACGTCCGTTTATCTTCTTTAGGGACTCGTTCTTCTTCTGATGTAGGGTGGAACCATAGATGGCCGATCTTTCACGAAAGGAGCGGATCCCAAGGATGAACACGAAGAACACGAGGGGAAAACGGGGGAAAACACGAGAGAAATCACTCAACCAACAAGAAATAGATCACACATGTGCTAGATTGATGAACACAAAGGAATATACATTGATCCAAAGTCAACAACGGACGATACAAACAGTAACCGGGTTCTTCTCCGTGAGGAGGTCTTGATGGGGCCACCCAAGAGGGGGTCTTGAATCCGCTTGGAAGGATCTTCTCCGGTGGTGGCGCGATCTCCGAGGAGAAGGTAACCAAGTGGATGAGCAAAGCTCTCACACAAACATGAGCTAATCCTTTGCTAACCTTAGAAAGGAGGTGGAGGTGGTATATTTATAGTCTTAGCCACGAAGGGGGAAGTGGGAGAGGGGTACAAGGCCAAAGGCCCGCGGCTGCACATAGGCAGGTACCAGACGACCGGTGGGGGTCGGACGTCCGGTGGCTCAGGATGGATCGGACATCCGGTGCACGTCGGACATCCGCTGATTCTTCTCGGGACAGGTGGCACCGGATTTCCGGTAAGCATCGGACGTCCGGTGACTGGGACTTGTCGGACGTCCGGTGTCATCGGTCGTCCGGCGGCTGTAGAGGGTCGGACGTCCAGTGGCTTCCGGTCGTCCGGTCGCTGAAGACTCTGCAGCTCCTTCTTCTTCCGTCTTCTCTTCTAGGCTTCCCTCGCGGATGGTGTAGGTGTTCCTTGGTGCTTGCACTCCTCCTCGTCATCCGTGGCATTCCGACAATACCTATGCATGCACACGAGTGGAGTGTCAAGTAGTATACCATCCTCGAAGGGGTCAAGTGAGCACGTGTAAAGGAGATGATTCATCTTTATGTATGTGAAGTAGATGTCGCACGTGTCACTTGCCAAACGGACTCTTGACATGGTGATCTCCATAGGGTGCTCCGCATCATCTCCCCTCCCTTGGGAAAGATCCGACCTCGGATTGAAATCCAAATCACCATGGGAAAGAGATGGCGTCGCCGTGTAGGAGTGGTCGATCACCAAGTTCTCGTCATCTTGAAGCTTGAAATGGGCACTCTCTAATGTCGCACCATCTCGTGATTCCTTCAAAAGGAGCAAGGAGAACAAACACTTGGAAAAACAAATGCGGTTAGCGTTAGTGCAAAACCAAGCATTCAAGAGGTGATTCACCCAACAAGTGTTGTCATCAAGCATAGCATATGGTGTGACAAAGGATTGTGACATGGCTTGTAAGCACATAAATTGAGCATAATCAAGGATATCATGGGGACAAGCATGTAAATGTGAGGTATTGATGCAAATATGTTGGACAAGTGAAGAAGCATCTACCTCAAGTTCATAGCAAGCATTCACAAATTGCTCAATGAAAGGTCTATGGTAGGCATAGGAATCATTCACAACACCAAGTAAAATGAAGTGTCTAAACACATGGGTCAAGTGCAAGACAATCCAAGCATAATGTGCATGGGGTGTAGTGAATATAGTGTGGCACTCAACACAATAGAAAGAGCAATTTTTCATCATGTGTGAGGCAATCAAGTCAAGCATAGTAATCAAGTCGTGCAAGCCAGTAGTGTGAAGATGCAACATACTAGAGTAAATCATGGCAATCATGTCATGAGAGCAAATAATAGGCATAGGCAATGCACATGATATATCGCAAGCACGAACACAAAGCAAGATGAAAGTATCATCATAGGCATGGGGTACAAAGCAAACATCGCAATAACAAGCAATATCTCCACCAAGCTTGCAAATACACATACAAGTATGAGAATCAATCATCATGTGTAATGCAAAGCATGGGTCACAAATGCATGGCAAAAGCATATGAATGAGCATATCATGCAAAGTGAACATGGCAAGATGGGAAAATGATATATAATGGACAACAACCCATAGCCAAGTGAGGGCCATGTAGAAGAAATGCGCGAAGTATTTGCGCGAAGAGAGCGGTGGGAAAGACACTCCATGGGATCCCAAGTCATCATTGCTCTCTAGAGCTCGTTTTGTCAACTCGTGGGATTGCGCGGTTGACAAGAATTCATGGGTACCTACACAAAAGAGACACAAACGGAAGAAATTGTGTGTGTGGTAAATGTACACATCATCCATCATGATGTGTATGTGCACGTGAAAGTTAGCACAAGATAAGCGTTGCTCAAAGAAATTTGATGCATGGTATAAGAACATGTCATCCATCATGAAAGAATAGTTATTGTGTATAACACGATGGGGATGCAAATTGAGCATACAAATATATGGCACATCAATATCATGTTTATTCATGGGGAGCATATTGTGCACATAAGTATGAGGATCATGCAATGGATGGGAGTGATCAAAATCTCCTAAAATGTATGAGGAAACTATGGGGGTCTCCTCATGAGCAATATTGGAAACATCATATAGAGAAAATGGGCAACACCCAAAACAATGCATATCCGAAGCTAGGTGGTCATGGCATGGCATATGAGATAAATGATGCAAAGGAAGCATATCAATATCATCACAAGAAAAACAAATGCCGATAACCATGGGCTTGTCATCTATGCCATATGTGCAAATTGGGTTCATTTTTATAGCATATGCATAGTCACTAGGAAGAGATTGCAAATATGACATGTGGTCGATCTCATGCATAGCATATGACAAGTCAAGCGGATTAGCAAACATGATGTGACCGAGAGAATTAGCACAAGAAATCCTATGTAACATGGCATCACAACTAATAGACTCCACATGGCAATCATCATACTCATCACAAATAGGTAAATCATCGCATGGGGAAGTCACACTAGCATGAAGCATGGAAATAGGTTGATCAACATCATGCAAGCAATCAATGTCATGATAGTCCACTAGTGGGACACGAGCATCACCTTCACCTATGTTACCTTTGTCATTCCACTCATGTGGTGCAGGTGAGGTGGGTAAGACCGAATGGTGGTCAAGATCATCATTGTGATGGAACCATGTGGGGGGTGCATCATATTCCACCATGGCCATCGTCTTGTCCAAAGGTAGGACGAAGTCGTCGAGAATCGGTGCGTCATCATATAAGGGACCTAGCACCAAATGAGAAGACACAATAGAGGTAGAGATCAAGTTGTTAGTGTTAAAAGTGGCCTCACATGACCTATCAACTATCTCACTCTCTCTATGTGGTGGTTCACTCACAACCTCAAAATAAGTGCACTCAAACTCACATATGGTGGAGTCACTCATCTCACTCAAGAGGTGGGGGTTGTGGCTCTCCTCACATGGGAATAGTGGAAACACATCATATATGGGGCTAGTGGTGAAATCACTCTCACTCTCAATATGGTGGCTAAAGTCACTCAAGTCATCACATGTCGCCGTGGTCGAAGGGAAAATCCCATGATCAACCGTCTCGTAGTCGTCGTCGTGGATGAAGGCCGAAGATGGCACAACATCACTCTTGCCGTGGATGAAGGCCGAAGATGGCACATCATCACACTCGCCTCCTAAGATGGAAGCATCATCCTTGCTCGCCACCGTGTCGCTCGCCTCCAAAGCTTGGTCCTTGAGGGTCTCCGTAGTCGTACTCGTCGCTGTACCGTCTTGAAAAAGAGTCATGGAGGACTCGACATCATCAATGCCACAAAGAGGGATGGCGTAGGACTTGGGAGTATCGTCTTGGAGCTTGTCGGGCTTGGACATCTTGGTGGTACTATCCTCATGCTCGTTCTCATGGAGCTTGGTCGTCGCGAAGTGAGCTTGGGGTAGAGAAACTTTGGCCTTCATGAGTTCTTGTTCCGCCTTGAGAGCACCAATGTAGTTGTCGTCGAGGGACTTGTAGTACTCGAGGAAGATCGTCTTGGAGATGTCGTTGTGCAATACCATCATGAAGTGGAACTTCATCGAAATGGGGTCGTCCACGCCGGCTCGTCGCAAGGCAATCTTCATCTCCTTGAAGTACTCGTCGATGGACTTGGATCCTTGGATAGTGTTCTCCAATTGACGTTGAAGTTGTTCCGTGTAGGTTGGAGGCACAAACTCTCGCCGCAAAGCTCTCTTCGTCTTGGGCCAACTCATGTCGTAGGTCTCCAAAGGTGCGTGAAGCCACCATGTGGACGCGTAGTCGTGGAAGTTCCTTGTGGCGCACTTCACTTGATCTTCGGGAGGAACTTGATGTAGCTTGAGGTAGTCGTCCATCAAACGCTCCCACTCGATATACTCATCGGGTTCTTGAGTCCCATAGAAAGGAATCGTGTGGTCGAGGTCGAGGTCGTAGTAGCGCATGGAAGTCGCAGACTTGAGCTTGGGGAGCTTCTCTTGAGCGTAGTCTTGAGGTGCTTGTTGGCGAAGATGCCATATATTCGTAGGCGAAGATGCCTTGAAGTCGCTTGGAGAAGATGCCAAAGTGGTTGGTGTAGCCGTAGCTCCGTCTTGGTGGTGATTGTCTCGCGGTCTTCTCTTGTGGTCATGAAGTTTGGACTTGGTGTGAAGTAGGGCTTGTTGCGACTTGTAGGTAGGCGCTTGTGGAGCATCATCATGATGATGTTGTCGTTGTCGTGCTTGAGCTCAATGTAGATGTCGTTCATTGTCGTCCTGCACATGTTGCTTGGAGGTGACTTGCCCTTCATGACGAGGTGGATCACAAACGTGATGGTGGTCGCCATGGAGATGTGGACGAGGACGACTTGCGCTTGCATCATTTTTGCGCTCCGAAGACTTGTGACTTGAACGTCGTTGCCTTGAGGATGATGAAGGGGAAGAACGGTTGATCAACAAGGTCCGAATCTCCTCCATACTTGCATCTTGCTCCTCCTTTTGTGCGGAAAGCTTGTTGTTGATGTAGTTGTTCATGCCGTCGTTGTTGTGGAAGACCGGAGATGAAATGCCTTGCCTATCCATCACAAGATTCGAGCCAATATGAGTGGAGAAGGAGAAGAACGAATACCAAATGTACCTTGACTGAAGTTGAAAGTGAATCAGTGATCACTCCAATGTGGACAAGGAAATAGCACAACTGGTACCAATTCTTGTCGGTTTCTCACACCTACACAAGTAAGGCTTATGGTGGAGCTCGGTGAGGATAGTGGCACAAAAATTTGATGTAAAATGTTAGCAAGAGTCAATAATGTTGAAAGAGATTCACAAATTCGCAAGTGAAACAAGTAGACCAATAGCAATATGGGTGGCTCAAGGAAACACACACACCGATAGATAAATGCGGTCGTGCAACCAAGGATGAGCACAAAATGTGGAATCCACGGAAAACGCTCGTGTTGCACAACTCAAGAAAGACGCTAGCACGATTGCTCTATAGGCGGATACGAAACTTGTGCACAACCTATAAGATGCAAAATGGATAACTTTCTATCCCAAGTATGCTATGTATGTATGGTTCCCGGTGTTTGATCCAAGATGATCGGATATGACAATCTTATGCAATGTGGTGGATGCTATGGCTATTTCTTACAAGCTTCTTTGCTCTTTCTCTTTTGCTTAAAAGCTTATTCTTTTTTTATATATATATCCACTTTGCGAAATGCACAAACCAAGATAGTAATTGTGTATATGCGGGAACAAACTTGAGGCACACGAGATGATATGATACCAATATGATATGGTATGTATGAAATGCATGGTGTAGATCACTAATGTGCACAAGTAACGTTGCCGGCAATACTCAAATTGCTAGTCTCGGTAGGCAAGTAACGCAAAATGGGATAGGGGTTAACAATGCAATTGCAAGGGGAATGTACAATGGAGGGGTACCACGATACCAAGATGATATGGAGGTTACCGTCCGCGGTGATGATGAGTGGCGGTGATCTTGATGGAGATACCAAGATGATGGTGACTCGTCCCTAAGTAGCCAAAACACCTTAGGAAACGGAAAAACCGCGAACTCAAAATCTCAATCGTCAAATGTCAAAATGGTGGTAGCGGGAAGTGGTGGTGTTGCACTAGGCAATGCGGAAGTGGAGGTTATGGTGGTGGACTATACACGGTGTCGGAGTTGAAAGCACGGTCCCTAAGTAGCCGAAACACCTTAGGAGACACAACTCACAACACAACCAAAATTGGGTTAAGTTGGGGTGGCGGAAGTGTATAGTGGTCAAGCCTATGCGGAAGTGGTGGTGGTGGTTGAAGAAGAAGCAACTGTCCCTAAGTAGCCTAGACACCTTAGGAGACTCAAATCACTCCTTAAGCAACCACTAAATCGATGGGGAACAAAATTGGTTAGGTTGCGGAAGTCGGTGGTGGTGTAGCGGATGATGTGGTGGAAGCCGTAGGCAAAGATGCCAAAATTGTCAAACTTTGATGGACTAAAAAGATGTTGGTGGTATTTTTGTGGGAAGGAGGATGTCAAGAGCTTCAAAACGAGCTAAAGAACGTCAAAATCGGAGTTCGGATGAATTAGTTATGGCCGAAACAAAAATCAGCCGAAGTCAGTTTTTACAGGTAGCGGACGTCCGGTCGGGTCAGAAATCCGGTGATTCTGCTCGGGTTAGGGGGTTCCGGTCGTCCGGTAAGGTCGGACGTCTGGTGGTTCCTGCGGCTCCGGACGTCCGGTAAAGTGACGGTCGTCCGGTGGTCGGGGTCAACGCGAGATTTCAGATCCGGGACGCGATTTTGGGGATTTCGTGGATGAAAGATGGGGAAACTCGGGGAGATGCTAGATCCACTTGAAACCAAGCAAATCCATGGATCAAAATCAACAAAACATCATCAAACCAACAAATCACAAAAAAAAATTGGGGCCATTTTTGGTGGGGATTTTCGAATTTAGGACGAAATCAAGCAAAAGAAGGCTAGAAAACGGTGGGGAGGCTCCGAAATCGTGATCAACCTAAGCTCTGATGCCAAGATGATGTAGGGTGGAACCCTAGATGGCCGATCTTTCACGAAAGGAGTGGATCCCAAGGATGAACACGAAGAACACAAGGGGAAAACGGGGGAAAACACGAGAGAAATCACTTAACCAACAAGAAATAGATCACACATGCGCTAGATTGATGAACACAAAGGAAGATACATTGATCCAAAGTCAACAACGGACGATACAAACGGTAACTGGGTTCTTCTCCGTGAGGAGGTCTTGATGGGGCCACCCAAGAGGGGGTCTTGAATCCGCTTGGAAGGATCTTCTCCGGTGGAGGCGCGATCTCCGAGGAGAAGGTAACCAAGTGGATGAGCAAAGCTCTCACACAAACATGAGCTAATCCTTTGCTAACCTTAGAAAGGAGGTGGAGGTGGTCTATTTATAGTCTTAGCCACGAAGGGGGAAGTGGGCGAGGGGTACAAGGCCAAAGGCCCGCGGCTGCACACAGGCAGGTACCGGACGACTGGTGGGGGTCGGACGTCCGGTGGCTCAGGACGGACCGGACGTCCGGTGCGCATCGGACGTCCGCTGATTCTTCTCGGGACAGGTGGCACCGGATTTCCGGTAAGCGTCGGACGTCCGGTGCCTGGGACTTGTCGGACGTCCGGTGTCATAGGTCGTCCGGCGGCTGTAGAGGGTCGGACGTCCGGTGGCTTCCGGTCGTCCGGTCGCTGAAGACTCTGCAGCTCCTTCTTCTTTCGTCTTCTCTTCCAGGCTTCCCTCGCGGATGGTGTAGGTGTTCCTTGGTGCTTGCACTCCTCCTCGTCATCCGTGGCGTTCCGACAATACCTATGCATGCACACGAGTGGAGTGTCAAGTAGTATACCATCCTCGAAGGGGTCAAGTGAGCACGTGTAAAGGAGATGATTCACCTTTATGTATGTGAAGTAGATGTCGCACGTGTCACTTGCCAAACGGACTCTTGACATGGTGATCTGCATAGGATGCTCCGCATCATCTTCCTTGCGGGATTTCAGGCAAGATGACCATACCCTCGAAATCACTTCTATCTTTGCTTGCTTAGTTGCTCGCTCTTTTGCTATGCCTATGCTGCGATACCTACCAGTTGCTTATCATGCCTCTCATATTGTTAAGCCAAGCCTCTAACCCACATTGTCCTAGCAAACCGTTGTTTGGCTATGTTACCGCTTGCTCAGCCCCTCTTATAGCGTTGTTAGTTGTAGGTGAAGATTGGAGTTTGTTCCTTGTTGGAACATGGATATTCTGTTGGGATATGACAATATCTCTTATTTAATTAATGCATCTATATACTTGGTAAAGGGTGGAAGGCTCGGCCTTATGCCTGGTGTTTTGTTCCACTCTTGCCGCCCTAGTTTCCGTCATATCGGTGTTATGTTCCCGGATTTTGCGTTCCTTACACGGTTGGGTTATAATGGGAACCCCTTGACAGTTCGCCTTGAATAAAACTCCTCCACCAAGCCCAACATTGGCTTTACCATTTGCCACCTAGCCTTTTTTCCCTTGGGTCGGCCGGCTCAAGGGTCATCTTTATTTTAACCCCCCCGGGCCAGTGCTTCTCTAAGTGTTGGTCCAACTGAGCGATGTCCGGGGCTACCAGGGGCAACTCTGGGCTGGCCTACCCGACGTCTTGCTCATCCGGTGTGCCCTGAGAACGAGATATGTGCAGCTCCTATCGGGATTTGTCAGCACATCTGGGTGGCTTTGCTGGTCTTGTTTTACCATTGTCGAAATGTCTTGTAACCGGGATTCCGAGCCTGATCGGGTCTTCCTGGGAGAAGGAATATCCTTCGTTGACCATGAGAGCTTGTGATGGGCTAAGTTGGGACACCCCTGCAGGGATTTGAACTTTCGAAAGCCGTGCCCGCGGTTATGGGTAGATGGGAATTTGTTAATTTCCGGTTGTAGAAAACCTGAAACCTATCTTAATTAAAATGCATCAACCACGTGTGTAACCGTGATGGTCTCGGGTCCGGGAAGTGAACACGGTGTTGGAGTTATGCTTGACGTAGGTTGTTCTAGGATTACTTCTTGATCATAGATTCTCGACCATGCTTTTGCCTTCTCTTCTTGCTCTCATTTGCGTATGTTAGCCAGCATATATGCTAGTGCTTGCTGCAGCTCCACCTCATACCTTTTACCCTACCTATAAGCTTAAATAGTCTTGATTGCGAGGGTGTGAGATTGCTGAGTCCCCATGACTCACAGATACTTCCAAAACCAACTTGCAGGTGCCGATGATATCGTGCAGGTGACACAATCAAGCTCAAGGAGGAGCTCATTGAAGATCGTGTTCGTTATGTTGTTCCGTTTCCAGTTGATCAGTAGTGGAGCCCAGTTGGGACGATCGGGGATCTGTGTAGCATTTGGGGTAGTCTTCTTTTATTTTGGTTCCATAGTCGGACCCTGATTGTATCTGGATGATGTAATGCTTTATTCATTTATTGTGTGAAGTGGCGATTGTAAGCCAACTATGTATCTCTTTCCCTTATGTATTACATGGGTTGTGTGAAGATTACCTCACTTGAGACATTGCTTACAATGTGGTTATGACTCTAAGTCGTGCTTCGACACCTGGGAGATATAGCCGCATCCTGGGCGTTACACAATGAGAGTGCCATGAAGATTGCTCACGACCTAGTTCAGCACTCGAAGACTAAGCACATTCAGATTCGTCATCATTTTCTTCGTGATCATGTGTTGAAGGGCGACATTTGTATTGAGCATGTGAAGACTGAAGAACATCTAGCCGATATCGTCACAAAGCCCTTGGATGAGAAGAGATTTAGCAAGTTGCGGTGTGAGCTAAATATCCTAGAATCTTCAAATGTTCTTTGAAAAGGACACTCATCCTAGCACTTATGCAAAATTGATGACTTAGATGTGCAACACATGAAGAAACATTTTTCTTCAATCAATAAAGAATAACACTCTAAGTGTGAACAAATTAACGAAGAATTTGATTCTCAGAACCCTACGATAATTGTACGCGGTGTCTGAAATCATCATTCTTATACGGTGGGTCACGCCACCACCAAAAGTTGAAATTCCTCAGTTGTTCAAATTCTTCAACTTTGCATTGTCTTCACTGTT
This sequence comes from Triticum urartu, assembly GCF_056163025.1. Classification (NCBI taxonomy): domain Eukaryota; kingdom Viridiplantae; phylum Streptophyta; class Magnoliopsida; order Poales; family Poaceae; genus Triticum; species Triticum urartu. The sequence continues at coordinate 300,927,408 of NC_141878.1, forward strand.
TCCGTTGTTTTTTTTCTTCATTGGCTATATATATATATTTGAGTTTATGTCCTCTACAGCATTCACTTATGGCTACTTCTTCAAGTTAGTTTTTCTGCTAAGTGAATGTGATTGGACCCTTCCCCCTCTATTCTATACTCAACCCAATCTATTCACAAATTCTTCATGTGCATTCTATTTGAAACTCGTTCAAAATCTTCACTGTGTCCTAAACTTTTAACTTATCTTATCCAATTTTCGGCTTTGCCGCTCAAACCGTCCGCATCCCACGACATACTTATCCACTCACCCACGATCTAACATGATCTCCACTTCTCAGTACGTGGGTGACACATGTCATGCGAATGAGAAGGGTCAGGGGCACATTTGTCCAAATTCTTCGGGCGAACGGTTTTCACCATGGCTATAAATACCCCTCTCCCCTTCCTCACTTCTTTTACTCTGCTCGAGCTTCTCAAACCCTAGCGCCGCCGCTACTTCATCGTTGCCAGTGAGGAAGAGGTTCACTGCCTCGACCTCGTCGCCGCCGTACTCGCACCGGCCGCGGAAATCTTCACTCCATCGCCGCCGTAGCTACCTTCCTCCGCCAAGTTAGCGCGTGGAAGATCCGCACTGACGAACTTCACATCTCCTCACTCCAGTTTGTCATGTTCTTCGTTCAGGGTAATTAAAAGTTACTTTTACTGCCCTCGTTGATTCAAATGATTATCTACAAAATCTTCAAAGGTGTTATCTTCACACACTAAAACACCTCTCATATCATTTGTTCTTGATTCATTTCTCTAAGCTGTGAATTTCTCTTCAAGATTCCTCAATTGTGCGGATTTCTAATCTGTACAACTCCGGAACCTAGGACTAAGAACGCTTAGTGAAATTCTTCAAGACTTATCTGGTCAAATTCCTCAAACTTGTTCTTTTACAAAACCTTTTGAGAACGCATATGACCTCTCCAAATTCCTCACACCTATACTCTGTTCACAGGTACTCATGTCAGCTGCTGAATCTCTAGGTTCTCATCAACTTAACTCATTTGCAGCGTTCCTCGAAGAAAAGCTGCATACTTCTTCAGAGAATTCAATTGTTCAAATTCCTCAACTAAAGAAAATGGCTGACGGTAAGAAGCCACATAAAGGAGGAAAGAGGGCTGAGGTCAACACAGCGTTTGAGATCCCTGATGATATATATGCTGGGTACTGCACACCTCCTGAGGAAGACAAAAATCAGCGAAAGGTGCACATTCAGAAGATAGAGAGGAGATGGGCAAGAGAGTGGAGGGAGTACAGGTACGTTACTCCCAAATACATGAAGAAATTCGCACTTAATCCTCCATGCCCAAGACCTCCATTGGCACCTGGCCAAGAAGCAGATCCCACCAGCCTCAAGCGCGATGGGGACTATCCTGATGAATGGGCCAAGCGCCAAGCCAAGTTGGCTAAGCAAGCCAGAGAAGCAGTGAGGAAATTCAATGAAGACTCTGCTGCTGCTACCACTGAGGCCTCTACTGTCAAGCCGAAGAAGGCTATGTCAAAGAAGCCTACGCGTAAGCCAAGTGCTTCACCAATAGTGCCCTCAAGGCCAAGTTCCTCAACTATGCCCTCATGGCCAGAATCTTCAAAGTCCTCAAGGACAATTCCTCATGCTGCTCCTGCTCCTTCAAAATCCTTAGCTCGTCAAAAGTCCTTGGCTGTTCTGACAAAGTCCTCAACACCTGTGCATCTTGCCTCGTGCCAAAGGACTGCAGGCATCTCCATTGCCTCAGGTGTCTCAGCTAGTTCCTCAGCTGCACCAAATTCTTCAACGGGACCCTCTCTACTGAAGACAAAGGCCACTGTTAGACGAGGTCCCTGCCCTAATCATCAGAAGAAGCAGGTCACCTTCCAGGTGCCGTCTAAAGAAGACGAAGCTGATGATGATGAACTTGCTGAAATCATCAGAGATAGGCAAGTCAGGGCCGCTAGAGCCAAGGGAACATATGTGCCACTGCTTTTGGATCCGAAGTTGATCCTTGAATACATTGATGTTTGGCACAAGGAACCCAACACTCCCATGCCTGATTTCAAGCTGACTCCTGGCCAAAGTCACATGCTGACCCACTTCATACAAGAAGAAAAGTGGAAATTTGAGAAGGCCAGGCAGATCAAGAAAGCACAGTACAAGAAAGAGCGCTATCTGAAGAAAAATGTTGTCTCTATGACAACTGAAGAACTTGTCACTGTTCAAACCGAGATCAATAAACTCAGTGATGAATTTGACGCATACTGCGCTGACTGGCTTGGAGCCAAGGTGCGCTTTGTGAAACTTGCGGATAACTTCACCTCAAATGTTGCAGCCCCAATGCAACAGGAAGTTCCTCAGGCTGAAGCATCTGCTCAGCCGACTGAAGAACATGCCAGCACCGCTGATGAAAATCAGACTGCTAAAGAAAATGTGAGTTCCAGGGCTGATGACTGCATACCAGCCGCTGAAGAAATTGCCAGGGCATCCACTAGTGGTGCGCCTGAAGAATATGAAGAAATCAGGGCAACTGCATCAGTTGTGCCTGAAGAAAATCAATCAGATTCCTCTGCTCCTCCTCCTCCTGCGCCAACACCAACTCCAATCCTTCCATCTGCATCAGATGTGAAGAAGACCAAGGCTGTAGAGCATGCAGCAGTGAAGAAAAGGAAAGCATCAGCTACTTCAAATTCATCAGCTCCGAAGAAGATGAAGCCTATGACAAGTTCATTTGCTAATCACATCGATGCTGTTCCAATCTCAACCATGCCATCAAAGGACCTTGTTCCTTTTGGTGAATAATATGAGATCCCTAGCGGATCTGATGAAGAAAATCATTCTGCTGCTTCATCAGAGCAGATTGATGAAGAAATTGAAGTGGATACAATCCCTTCAACACCTGTTATCTCCTCGCCTATGCCTCAGTTCACAGCTGAAGAGGCTGGCGTTGAAGAAATAGAAGATGAAGATGTGGACATTGGCTGCTCCACCCCAGTGATGAGTGATGAATTCTGGGAAAGTCAGCATCCAAACTCTCCAATGTTCACACCATTGCAGCAAACACCTCAGTCCCCTGCACAAACTGTACAAATGGGATCTGATGAACCACATGCCACACTGTCTGTCCATGAAGTAATTCCAGCCACTAGTGCTGAAGATCATGAAAATGAAGAATTGAAGCCCCAGGCTGCCACTGAAGCAGCACCTGAAATTCCTCAGCCTGTGGAACCTGAGATCGAGATCCTGGAGGTTGTGATGCAATTGACTGACACTCCTCACCCCAAGCCAAAGGATCCATTCTCAAAGAATCAGAAATTCAAGGCTGATGATTTCTTCGGCGAGCACGTGTTGTTCACTAACTACAATCCTTATGACTCTGCTCGTCTAAGGAGGAAGCGCTTCTGGACTGCTAGCCAGGCCAACTTCTATTCTTCAGTGCTTTACAACAAAGACAAAATCTTCTATCATGAGCATATTCCTCACGTGGACATGGAATCATTACCTTGCTTTTCTCATGTGCTCAGTGTTCTTCATGGTGCAGGCCTCCTCAACTTTTGCTCTGACATCGTTGATTGGAATGAAGAGCTTATTCTTCAGTTCTACGCTACATTGCATATCACAGGTGATCCTGAAGATATCAACACCTGGGTCTTGGACTGGATGACCGAAAACACTCACTATAAGGCATCGGCCTCTGAATTTCTTCACGCCCTGCCCATCAGTCCACCCAGTGAAGGAGCTCACTGCCTGTATCATGAACCAGAACTCACAACTCATTGCATGCAAGTGTTGATGAAGCCTTTGAAGCCCGGTCAAGCCCCAAGGACGAAATTCCTTGTAAAGGATTTACTCTATGTGCCCAGAACTGTCTATCGCATTCTGACGAGGACAATGAGTCCCATAAAAGGCCACGACTCATCTGATGAGGAAATAGTTGGCATCATGAAGAATCTGCTATTCAGCATCATTCATAGCATTCCTATCAACTATCACGATTTCTTCATGAGGACTCTGGCAAATGCTGCACTTTCTCCATTTGAGCTGAAACCTTATGCACCTTGGATTATGAGATTCCTCAGGACAAGGTCTTCACTCAACTACAAGGCTGATTTTCAGAATCACCTTAGCTATCTGCCCCCGATTGAAGTCCTCAAGCAGGCTTTTGCTTCCACTGATGAAAAGGGCAAGGCACCGGCTGTCATTGATGAAGGCATTCGTCCATTGGATGGTCAGTTTCGCAAAGCTGCATCTTATTCCACCAATGATGACTCTGCCAATGCACCCAAGTCTACTCCTCAAGCCACAGCTCCACGTGTGATGACTGACCGTGAGCTTCTGCTTAGTCTTCACCAGAAGGTGGATCGAAACCATAAATGGGTTAAGCGTCATTTTGGTTCATTTCTTCACAACATGACTGCTACACACAATGCAGTGAAGAAAAACCATTACTACCTCCATGAAGTCTTCGGTCGCACCTGGGCCATTCTGTCACATCTGTATGGTGAAGAAGATCTCAAGGCAATGGGTCTCAAGGAAGATTTTGACTGGTCTGCACCTCCACCGAAGAAATTCAAGAAGGTCAAGGTTCCTTCCTTGGTGGCCAGTTCATATTCTTCATCGCGTGACACCTATGAGAATGAAGACTTGGACGACACTGCAGCAGGCCCTTCCATGACAAACGACCCCAACAATGCTGGCACTCCTTCATCAACTTGATATTCTTCAGGGGCGTTAGTCCTCATATTCGATCCTTTTGGTCATTTGATGACAAAGGGGGAGAATTTTGAGTTAGTCTTCAAGCGGGTCTCTCTATATGGGCGTTTTTATTTGTTAAGTTACAACTCTCGTTCTTCTAAGACTTTATTGGATCGATTTGTAAACTTAAACCCGATGGTGCTCTGATACTTTTGATGTGTTTTTCTGCATGCTTATTCCTCATATATGCTAATGCACACATGCTGAATTACATTAGTCACCATATTTCATCATGCATTTCAAATTCTTCATTGTGATATGTCAAATGCATGTATGAATTACAAGATATAGGGGGAGATCTCCATGATTATACTCTTCAAGTGTGCAATGCTTCAAAAGCAAAATCCTCACTATGCACATCTTCAGGGGGAGTTCTTCTATATCTTGCAATCAAATTCCTCAATATCAGTATTTACACTTCATATGTTTATCCCCGTTGAAAACTTAACCTATATTGTCATCAATCACCAAAAAGGGGGAGATTGTAAGTGCATCTAGTGCCCCTTAGTGATTTTGGTGTATTGAAGACTTATAGGTTAAGGGACTAATGTGTTTTTAAGTGTACACATGTCTATAAGTCTATGAGGAGTTTGATATTTACAGAGAAAGTCGACCCCTAAAAATGAAGTTCTTCGACTGAAGACTTTGAATTTCTGAAGACTTTGAAAGTGAAGAAATTGGTGCAATCCTGAAGACTTGGTATTCATTCGAGGAACATGAAGCATGAAGACTCTTGTTTTTATAGTTTCATTTTCTCTTTCTTGAGTCGTAGGAAACACCGTACTGTTAAAGGGGGTCGAGGAAATACTAAGGAAAATTTTCCATGTGATGCTCAACTCAAAATCCTATACCTACCAATCCCTTCGAGTGAAGCCATTGGAAATCTCATACAGTTCAGTCATATTCTTCAGTGACAGAGATGAAGTTCTTCTGGTCTCTGAGGAATTTGTCTGACTGAGGAGTTAGGAATTCGCCAGTGCGGATTACCTACACAATGAGGAACATGATAGCCCTAAGGATTTTGCTACTCAAAATTCCGACCGTTGTTGTGCTATGAGCCAGCTGTCCCAAAATATCTATCCACCTAACGGTCATATCATTGAAGGGCATCTATGTCTTATCATGTCGGGCTGCTCCCTAGGCTATAAATAGCCGCCCCCTACAACCACTAGCTGGTTGGCTGCTCCGAGAGAAACTGACACTTGTCATTTGAGAGCAACCCATCCTCCGAGGACTTCGAGCGAAAATCATCAAGTGAGGAAAACCCAAACCCAAACACCTACAAACCCCAAGTGATTGAGCATCACTTAAGAGATTGATCCTGCGTGGATCCGACGCTTGTTACCTTTGAAGACTGTGCTTCTTCCAGACGGTAGGCGTCATGGTCTAGAGCATCCAAGAGGAATTGTGGATCGCCGAGTGACCAAGTTTGTGAAGGTTCGGAAGTCACCTGAAGACTTACCACGAGTGATTGGGCGAAGTCTGTGTGACCTTAGCTCAAGGAGAATACGGTGAGGACTTGGTGTCCTGAGCTGCGTGTTCAGGACTGGGTGTCCAGGACTGTGTGTCCTCGAGTTTAAATACTCAGCCGCTCCAACCAGATGTACAACTGAGATAGCAGTTGGAACTGGTCTACCAAATCATTGTCTTCACCAAGCTTACTGGTTCTATTTCCTCAACTCTTTCATTTCCTCATAACTGTGTTGTGTGATTGTTCATATCTGTGCTTGAAGACTTTGACTGAAGATTTTCTCAATTTCCTCAGTTCAATTTCCTCAGTCAGTTTGTCTTCATCCTGTGTTATCCTGTGCTTACGCTTTCTGTACTCTGTGCCTGTCTTCATTTCATCATGATGACTATGCTTGTGTTCTATTATGTTTACTTTTGAGTACTTATTCCGCCGCTAGGAGTTCTTTGCTAAGGAATTTCCTCACCTACAAATTCCTTAGTGAAGAATTCATAAAAATCGCCTATTCACCCCCCTCTAGTCGATATAACGCACTTTCAATTGGTATCAGAGCAAGGTACTCCCTTGTTCTGTGTGATTTTGGTTTAACCGCCTGGAGTTTTAGTTATGTCGACCGCAGGTATGATCAAGGTCTCTGCTGGGTGTCCTACCTTCGATGGGACGGACTACGCCTACTGGAAGAATAAGATGCGAATGCATCTTGAGGCAGTTGATAACGATCTCTGGTATGTTGTGGAAAATGGTGTTCCCTCAGTCACAACTTCTCTGAATGCTGTTGATGTGAAGAGATTCAAGCAACTCGATTCTCAAGCGAAGAATATCATATGTGGCCATCTGAGCAAAGACAGTATGGAAGAGTGAGTGCTTTGGAAACTGCTAAGCTTATCTGGGATAGACTGTCCAAAGTGAATGAAGGAGTCTCAACACAACGTTACTCTCGAGTTGATGTTCTTCGCAATCTCTTCAACCGCTTCAAAAGACTCGACAATGAAAATGTTCAACAAACCTTCGATCGCCTCACTGACATCTCAAATGAGCTTCAAGCACTTGGTGCCACTGACATCACCGACCATGAGGTGGTGAAGAAATTGCTGAGATCGCTTGATTCCTCATTTGACACTCTGGCACTGATGATACAAGAACGTGCTGATGACAAGTCACTTGATCCCGCTGATATTCTCGAGAGGTTAAATACTCATGAGTTCCAACTTGCTGAAAAAAGAGATCTCTATGGTTCGAGCTATGGCAGATCACGTGCACTGAAGGCCAAGGCAATATCTGAGTCTGAAGATGAAGACTCTGGTAGTAGCCTTGGTGATCCTGAAGAACTAAGCCATGAGCTAGCACTGCTCGTGAAGAAGTTCCAAAAGTTCTCAAGACGTGGTCGCTTTGGAAGACCCTCAAGGAGCAATGATTCCTCATCCAGTGACTACAAGAGGAGGCTCTGTCACAAATGCAAGAAACCTAGACATTGCATTCAAGATTGTCCTCAGCGGGAAAAGGAATCAAAGAAGAAGAAATACAAGGATTACAGTTCAAATGATGCGAAGAAAAAGAAGAAATCCTCAAAATCTTCATCATCAAAATCCTCAAAATCCTCATCTCACAAGAAGAGCAGCCCCAAGAAGGCTAGGGCATTCATTGGCAAGGAAATGGACTCTGAGGCTGAATCTGAAGAAAATGAGGAAGATAAGGCATCTAAGGAGTCCGAATCCAGAGTGGCGAGCCTAGCCCTTGCTACTGCATTCGTCAGCAAGTCTATCTTCAACACTGAAGAAAATGACCTCACCAACAAGGCTGATGAAGGCGATGATGACTACGCTCCCACCTATTGCTTCATGGCAAAGGGTGCCAAGGTACTCAAATATACCTCCTCTGAAGCAAGTGAGAATGAATCTGATGAAAACCTTAAGCCCAACTATTGTAAACTTGCTAGGATTGTTGTAAAACAACAAAGGGCTTTTGAAAAGGTTCAAAACATGCTAGACAAAAGTGATGATATGTTGGGTGAAGAAATGGATCGCACTAAAGCCTTGAATGAAAATCTTCAGAGACTTCAGACTAGGTTTGATAACCTTCAAGGTCATCATAAAACTATCTTATCTGATCATGATAAGCTTTCTTATGAATTTCTAAGGAAAATTTTCCATGTGATGCTCAACTCAAAATCCTATACCTACCAATCCCTTCGAGTGAAGCCATTGGAAATCTCATACAGTTCAGTCATATTCTTCAGTGACAGAGACGAAGTTCTTCTGGTCTCTGAGGAATTTGTTCTGACTGAGGAGTTAGGAATTCGCCAGTGCGGATTACCTACACAATGAGGAACATGATATCCCTAAGGATTTTGCTACTCAAAATTTCGACCGTTGTTGTGCTATGAGCCAGCTGTCCCAAAATATCTATCCACCTAACGGTCATATCATTAAAGGGCATCTATGTCTTATCATGTCGGGCTTCTCCCTAGGCTATAAATAGCCGCCCCCTACAACCACTAGCTGGTTGGCTGCTCCGAGAGAAACTGACACTTGTCATTTGAGAGCAACCCATCCTCCGAGGACTTCGAGCGAAAATCATCAAGTGAGGAAAACCCAAACCCAAACACCTACAAACCCCAAGTGATTGAGCATCACTTAAGAGATTGATCCTGCGTGGATCCGACGCTTGTTACCTTTGAAGACTGTGCTTCTTCCAGACGGTAGGCGTCATGGTCTAGAGCATCCAAGAGGAATTGTGGATCGCCGAGTGACCAAGTTTGTGAAGGTTCGGAAGTCACCTGGAGACTTACCACGATTGATTGGGCGAGGTCTGTGTGACCTTAGCTCAAGGAGAATACGGTGAGGACTTGGTGTCCTGAGCTGCGTGTTCAGGACTGGGTGTCCGGGACTGTGTGTCCTCGAGTTTAAATACTCAGCCGCTCCAACCAGATGTACAACTGAGATAGCAGTTGGAACTGGTCTACCAAATCATTGTCTTCACCAAGCTTACTGGTTCTATTTCCTCAACTCTTTCATTTCCTCATAACTGTGTTGTGTGATTGTTCATATCTGTGCTTGAAGACTTTGACTGAAGATTTTCTCAATTTCCTCAGTCAGTTTGTCTTCATCCTGTGTTATCATGTGCTTACGCTTTCTGTACTCTGTGCCTGTCTTCATTTCATCATGATGACTATGCTTGTGTTCTGTTATGTTTACTTTTGAGTACTTATTCCGCTGCTAGGAGTTCTTCGCTAAGGAATTTCCTCACCTGAAAATTCCTTAGTGAAGAATTCATAAAAATCGCCTATTCACCCCCTCTAGTCGATATAACACACTTTCACTCCCCGCCAACGCAAAATTGTTCATATTAATTTTGGGAATACATCCTTTTTGACCTGTCGATGGATTGCTACTGAACCCATCGGCCATCTCCTCATCTTTCCCTGATAAAATAGCATTATATGTTCTAAAAATTTCAAATGGATCCTTTGTGTTCCCAAGGTCCGACCTTTACCTGATGACCATGTCAATGCTATCCCAAAGCATGATTGTGGTACTCCGAACCTCTTTGAAAACATTTGGAGGCGCAATGCTAAATATTTCTTGATCACTTATCCAAGCACTATTGTATGGGTAATGTCATGAATTTCCTCTCCCCTTTACCTAAAAGGTAATCTACTACCTTGTCATGGATGTCATCCTCTGCTTGTCCTTTGGAATAATGTACTCCTGATATTTGTGTTTAAACACATTTTCCTTTCCATTGTTCTGATTAAATTAATAATCACATTTTCCTTTCCCTTGTTTTGTTTAAACCTTTATTGTGATCTATATGATCTAAGCAGTAATATTCTTCTGCTTAAATAAACATCTTGGTGTACAACTCTTACAGTAAAACCCTGTTACTATTGTTGTTGACATTCTGGTAACCACCGATGGACAAGAACTTTGCCTAATGGTCCGCCTCATTCCAATGAGCAGGAAAATGGTTCTCTTCGTCCCTTGCCCTTGGTACCAACATTGTTGCAACATAAGTAACATGTTATGCTATGACATGCCTTGCTATCATATCCGTCCAAGATGTTGCCGCTTTTCCTACTCTGAACACACAAGGTGGTCCCATAACGCATAGTTCCATAGGATCGAAACCTGACTCTCATGTACTACCCTATTTCCAAAGTTATTCCTCACGTGTGGCTTTGTAGGTAGGTCACGAACTACCTTCCTACAGATCTATTTTTGTATCTGATGCAATATTATTCTCATTGCTCTGGATCCCCTTCACACCCTCTTTCAGGCAATGAAGGATCACCTATCTGCTTGAAACTTCTTACTGCACCTTCTTACTTTTCTCTCGATGTCTCTTGCATTTCAACTCGAGAGATGCCTCTATGCCTCATTCATTGAGACATCCCCCAGGTACCTAACATGTGTCAAGCCCCGTCCTTCCCGAGTTTCCCCCCTTATCTTTACCGTAAGTACGATGAAGATCCTAAAGGAGGGATGACAACTTCATCACGATGCATTGAAGCAAAGAAATGAAGGCATCAATGTAAATGGACCGACCTCTTTGAGAAGAGCAACCAAGCCCGAGAAGACTCGATAGAAATTTCGTAACCAAATATTTTTCCCTTACTCCACCTCTTAAATCTCGGGATGAGATTTCTTGTAGTGGAGGAGATTTGTAACACCCCCACTGTCATGCTATAGTAATCCATGAGTTCAAGCTAATAATTTTGCTCAGGCAGTGCTTAGTCACTTTGATCAATATCTCATTTGAAACTCCTTCATTGAATTCAAATTCAATTTGCACGTGAAATATGGAGTTGCACCAAAGTTGCTAGAAAATAGTTCATAATTTTGCAAATAATTCCTAAGTAATTATGTTGAGGATAACAAAAACCTAAATTCCCAAAAGGCCCCTAGGATTTAAAACAGGGCCCAAAACAGCCCCAGCATTCTATTTTTCATTTATACAAAATTCAGATGAAATTATCTTGCCTCAAAACCTTTTTATGACAATGCTAAATATTGCAAAGTATTTAGATGGCACAGTTCCATTTTTTTCAAAAGTCTTTTTGTAGCCTAACATTTTGCAAATCAGAAAAGATTAAAGGAATCAAAAAAAGGAGTAAGAGAAAAGGCCAAAACCTCACTGTGCACTCTAGCCCAATGACTACAGCAGCACAGCCCATCCCACTTAGCACCCTTCGTCTTTCTTCTGTTCATATAGGCGCCGTGGACAGAGTGCGTGCGTCGACGCTGCCGATGTCCACGCGTCGGCCATCCAACCCTCCTCGACGCCTACAAGCCCCCCGCGCCCCTTTGTGAAACCCTAGCGCCCACTTCCGCCATCTCCTCGCTCCCCTCTCGTTCGAGAGTTCACCCGAGCGAATCCATCGCCAAGCCATCGTCATCTTCATGCGTCGGTGTTTCCGCGAGCCACTAGCTGATGTCCAGGAGGTGCTGCTACCTCTCCTGCTCCGGCCACGCCCCTGGGTTCGTCAAGAGCTGTATATCATCACCGCAATCCAGCGTCTTCATCAACGGCGGCCACCGCGCATCATCGGCCGATCTGCACTACTCCGACCAATCGTGGCCTCCTCGAGCTTGTTCTCAGCCTCGCTGTGAGCTCCGCCTCACATCCCCTCCTCCCTTTACCTAGATCTCGCTTTGTAGCTAGCTAGGACCGAGGCCAAGCGCTGACCGTGGCCATGTCTGTGCCATCGAACCTCGCCGTGGTCGTGCCTGTGCTCCTGTGCGCGTCTGCTCCCGCTCCTGACTACCCCTGGGTCCCACCTCCCACTGCCACTGCTCGCCCTCACCGTGGCCTGCTGCCCTATGCCGGCCCGCTGCGCCTCTGCTCGCATTGTCCCGCTCCTGCCGCTGCTGCGCCCGCGAAATCCCGTAGTCACGTGCGGCGCTCCGCTCCCTCGCGCTCGCCGCACGCCCGCTACCGCCCATACACGCCCGTGCCTCGCTAGGCCTGCTGCCGCCCGCGCCATAGCCGCCCCACGCCATAGCCGCCCGCTCGCCCGACTCGCTGTTGCGGCTGCGCCCGCCATTGGCCTCGCCCCCGCGCCCGCCTGTCGTGGCCGAGCCGCGCTCGCTCGCGTGCTCCCCGCAGCCGCCGCGACTCGCGAGCCTCCCTGCAACGCCCTATAGCGCGCGCACACGCCCGTGGCCTCGCCGTCGCTGCCTAGCGCCCGCACGGCACCGCTGCACTCTGCTACAGTAACATTCAGTTACTGTAGCAGTAGCTAGCTTGGTTGCTGCTACGCTGACTGGCCCTCTGTACAGCCCCTAAACAATAATTAATATGAGCAAAATTCATGTGGGCATGTAATACACTTGATAAGGTTCAAAACATTCCATTGGACCAAATTCAAAAGATGTAAGGATTAAATTCTATGAAAATCACAAAATCCTATGTTCGTAGATTTTAACAGTTTCTGGAATTAACTTTAAGTGGCACTTTTGAAGTGCAGTTTTGATCAAGCAAATGAACTCTAATATGGATGAAAGTGATACTAACATGTAGATTGCAGAGAAATTCTCACAATTGATATAAGGCACAAAATCATAGGACGTACAGAACAATAGTTATAGCCTCCGGAAAATAGCTAAATGATGTTTAAAATTGTCGAATTCTCAGACTTGGAAAAATTTCAGGCATTTTTGGAATATTGCTAAAACTTTGATAAATCATAGAAAATAATCCGTAACTCAGATAAAAAAGTTTTATACATGAAAGTTTCTCAGAACGACGAGACGAATCCGAATACGCAGCCCGTTCTTCTGCCACGCATCCTTAGCATAGTGAACATGCAACTCTCCCCTTCGGTTCGTTTGTCTGAAAATGTCTAACTCCGGAGAAACATTCCCGGATGTTCTCCTCTGTTGGCGTTCTGGGAACGGGGGTCCCCAGACTTGCCTGCCTGCGGCCCACGGCGTGGCCAAGCAGCAGGCCATATGGCCCATCTTCGTCAACAAGGCACCCAAGACCCTCGCGAGGGTCCAAGCCTGTGAGGCGGACGATGCAAGACCTCCTTTGGAGTGGCCTGGTCAGGCAGGCTCACGAGGAGTGGAGATATCAAGGCAGGGCAAACCTCACGAGGCTCTCGTGACGTAAGCCATGACGATCGACACCAGGCGGGCACCAGCGCGTGCAACGTCCTTGTTTCCCCTTTGGTGCAAAGAAGGCAAGCGCATCCGCGGAGTATCGAGGCCTCGGGAAAAGGTTGCCATTTTGGTGCAACAAGACCAAGACCAGGCGGACGGCAAGATGGAGGTCATCATGGAGCCCAAGATGGCGTCACCACCAGAGCCTTTCACAGGCGAGGACCGCTTTTGTCAGGATAGCTTGTACTAGTTGTCCCCCTTCAAATTAGCCCGCCGTTGTTGGCTCCCTTCCCGCTCAATATTTGGGAAGAGGACCAGGGCCTCTATAAATAGGACTAGCCACCACCATAGTAGGGGCATCTCATCTTTGCTTGAGGGAATCTACACACCACAAGTTCATACGCACAAGAACACCTCAACCTCAGGAGGCTGTTCTTCCCCTTGTATTGTTCATCATCAGCCCAATAGGCAATCCACCACCACCACACTGGAGTAGGCTATTATACGACAACAGTGGCCCGAACCAGTATAAACCCCGTGTCTTTTCTGTGTTATGAGTTCATTGAGTTCGTCCGCAAGATCTTAGCGAGCTAGAGCGTAGATCGGTAGGAGGAAAAGACTTCGCGTGCACCCTAGTGTTCGAACCTTAAGGGTTTGTCGGAACCCCACATCCGACATTTGGTGTGACAGGTAGGGGTGCGTCGGAGTTTCTTCTCTGCCAATCAGCTCTCCGACGTTCACCGGCTACGATGTCTAGCGACCCAAGGGCCGGCTCCGACCGCTGGGCAGCCTGGCCGGCCCGGACGGCGCCACCTGCCCATGAAAGTCTCGATCCCGCACCCCAAGCAGCACGGGCGCCACCAAGCTCCGCCGGGCGTGGACAGCGCGGCCAGGCATCATCCACCCTCACCCACGGCAAGTACGAGCCGCGGCGAGAGCAGCGAGTCACACCGCAGCAACAGTGCCGCACTCACGGCGGGAGCAAGCGAACATGCGGGCGGCACTCACAGTGGCAAGGGAGCTGCTGCGATGCAGGCTGATGGAGAGCGGCCGGGAGACGCTGCTTGAGCGTGTTGCTGAGCTGCTGGACGCAGCAGCGTCGGGAGCGCCACCCTTCTGCTATCGACTCCCCCCAGGCCACTGCAAGGTCGCGCGGCGAGCCTCACCACATCTGTGCGCCATCGACTACGCCCGGGGGCTTCGTCAACATCAGCACGGTCGGCGGCGTAGGGGGCTCCAACCCCCCACGCCGCCCTCGACAAGCACGGGCGCAAGCGTCACCCCCATGGTCTCGGTCGGATGCCATATTATCATCCCCGGGATTCCATCATGGGCGGAGCAACATTGAGCGTGGGGCACCATGATGAGGTGTTCGGGGTGACGGCCCCGGAAGCCTACGTGCCCCGCTTGATGGACCAAGGGTACGCACCAGAGGACGACGTCGGCTCATTCATTGGAGAAGATTGGGGAGAAGGGGCGCCGGGAGCTGAAGCCTTCCAAGAGCCAATGGAGAACCACAATGATCGCGCCAGTAGCGGCAACTACTGTGGGGACCCCGACTCATAAGTCGTGATCACCGAATGCACGTGTACAGTGATCCCAGAGATCAATGCTCACTTAACACACAGAAACTGAATAACAAGAGTCTTACATCCATACATACCGTCTTACACGAATTATGACCATTATGGTCAAGTCTTACATAGATAAAGCCACAAGGGCCGAATACCAAATAAACTTAAGCGGCGGAAATCTTCGTCGATAAGTAGAACCCATGCCATCTGCCTTAACCCTACATGCATTCTGACTGGGAAACGTCCTAGTTCGCATGTTCGTTTCCAAAGAACTCTTCTTCGAACTCCTGTTCTTCCATGCCTGGCCAATTAAATAACCAGTGGCAAGTCAATGAGTACTTTGAATGTACTCGCAAGCAAGCCATGATTGGAACATGGCACAATAATGCAATGATATAGCACTAAGTAGGTAGTTTGCAGAAAGCTAGTTTTGAGTGCAATGACATGATCTATCAACATGTAAAGTATGCATCATGGGAGTACAGATATCCGTATGGATAAGTTGCAGATATCCGTATGGATAAGTTGCAGATATCAACATAAGCAGAGTTGGACACCAATCCAACTTGATCATCGTGTCAAGCCATCTGACTTAACCCAAATAGTTTTATCAACACACACACAGTTTGTAAAACTCTGGACGTAGTTTAAGCAGCACCGCCCAACTGTCCTTGACCGTGGACACGGCTATTCGAATAGTTTTACACTCTGCAGAGGTTGCACACTTTACCCACAAGATCTGGGGAACTTCCGTGCCATCCATGACCCGTGATACCTCAAGCACCCGGGGTAAGCACCCGATCACTATCTTTCCCTAGACGACACTAACATAGAGTCCACTCGATTGGTAGTAGCCCCCGTGCCCAACATTTCACATCTTAAAATTGTGGAGCCTCACTCCCATATTCAACACATACCACAAGCACGGGGTACCAACGGTGTGTCCGGTGCCCTGTGAAAACAGTCATGGCCGCCCTACCTGGCACGACCCCGTCCCGAGAGAGCGCAACAACAACTCTCCCGTCACTAGTAATGCGGGCTCCAAGCTAGTATCAGCCTAGGCAATCAATAATGCCCTTTCCCATGTAAGGGTAGAGTGGTTGCGCATATGAGGTTGGGACAGTCAACAAATCTTAAATCTAATCCGTTTTCGAAAACAACACACACACTTGTCTCGATACACCACTTTGTCATCAAGTGGTTACCCAACTTATTATCTCCCTCGGGCATAAGTGGCACCCGTCAGGGTTTTCGAAAAGCCTTTTGAAAATACTTTGCCTACATCACCATGCATATTCCCGTCCCTTTTGCGTAGCAACTACTCCAGCATCCTATCTACTCCCACCGGCATAACCCTCATAAGGAGGTAGGGTCATGCACCATGCAAGTATCAATGAGGAAGTAACGGTGGCAAACCACCCCATGTGGTCACCTCATCATCATGTCTCTGATGCAAGCAATAAAAGTGCCATATGACATGCATAAAAAGGGTTTCTTAGACATGGTCAAAGGGATGCTTGCCTAGTTCATCAGAGTCTTGAAATCTTCTGGTCCTTCTCCATGTACCCCGTCTACTTCGGCAACTAACGTCGGAAACAATCACAATAAGCAACATAATAAGGCAAGAAGAAATGTGCTCTAAAAATATGAAGTTTGACTTTTCTAGGATACCTCTGGTCATATGAGGAATGACCAAAGTGATTTCATTGGAAGTGGATCAATGGATATTTCGAAACATTTGGATATGATGGAATCAAGGGGTTTATGGAATTGCAAGAAGTGTACAGAAGAATTATTTTGAAAAATGAGCAAAGGCACCCATTTAACAAGGAATAATTTTAGGAGCATCTAGGAGTTGGTTTCACTGGATTTGGAGTTCAAAGGAATTTCCTAGGGATTTGCAAAGTTGGTTATATATGGAGAATTGGACCAATATTTGATGTGGTACATAAAGCATTGGCAAAAATGTTCAAAAACTAAGTTATGAGCATATAAGTATCTAGGAATTTGAATAATTGCATTTTGATCAAGAATGGGCTCTTTGTGATTTTCTAAAGTTCATCATAGAAATGAAAAATGGGGTTTTAATAAATATTTCTGAAGAGAAAGTTTCTGGAAAAATGTGCAAATAGCACCATGTGATAGACCATGAATTTATGAACTTATAGAAATTTGAATCATCAAATTTGGAGATAATATGAATATTTGGGAGATTTTACAAATTTCTGGAAAAACAAAAGAAAAGGACAAAGGAAGGGGCCTTATACCTATACTGCGCAAAAAGCACAGCATAGCGCCGCAGCTCATTGGGCCGGCCCAACTGCACGGCCACGCGGCTAAGGAGGGCCACGCCGAAGGCGGACTACCGGAGTGCGCATCTCTGTGGGGGAGACGGTTAGTCGGGATCCTGCCTCCACTTAAACGCCGGGGCCCGCCGGCTGAGTCACTGACCCGCAGGGTCATCTCCTTCCTCCCGCGCCCGCGACAGAGGGGATCGAGGCCGTGGTTGAGCGCCTGCCGGCGCTTGCACCCGGTGGCACAGGCCACCCCTGGCCAGGCTCCGGACATCGGAGGGGTCGCCGGGGAGAGGTGCGTCAGGGGGATCCCTCAGAGACGGCTGGGAATGGCCAGAGCGCATCCGGCGACGGTCGTGGCGGACGGCCCCATCAGGCATTGGCAGCACCGGCACCACGAGGGACGGGACGAGGCGGAGAGGAGTGGGTAAGCTCCGTAGCCTAGCGGAGGCTCTCCTGGAGGTCGAAGGAGAGGAGAGGGGCTATGGTTCTCCGGAGCAAAGTGGAGGCTGATGGCGAACATGGTGGCCATGGAGAGGGCAGGAGGGCACGAGGTGGAGTGAGGGGGTGTCTGAGAGGTGCACGGGAGAGAGGAGGTTCGAACCGAGGCGAGAAAAAGAGTTAGGGTGGCTTAAATGGGCGTGGCCGCGGAGCACCGTGGGCAGCGCCCACGGACGCGCTCGGGTGAGGTCGTGGAGGGGAGGGGAGAGAGGTTTAGGAGGGTGCCGGTAGCTTGCCATGTCCCAGACGCCGAGGCGGCCTCGTGAGACATGCTGGGGAGGCCCGAGGTGGCTGGAGGCGGTTGGCAGGGGGCGGCTACAGTGCGGGAGCGCACTGTAGCGCGCTCCAGAGCACCCAAATGGCCAGCATGGCCATTTTCTATGCAAGGTGGGCGCGGCCAAATATGTCTGGTAGCTCTAGGGTGTAGTAAAGAAAGGGGGAGGGGCTTTGGATGCCCTGGGTGGCCACTGGAGTGAGGAGGGAGGTTGAGGGAGAGAGAGAAGCTGCTGTCCAGGGAGGTAAATGAGGGTGTTTCACCCCTCAATCATTGAGCAATGGCCAGGGGAAAGTTACTGGAGGTAGAAGAGGGTCAGTATTAGCTGTGGTAAAAAGTTGAGGCCATGGAGATTAGTGGAAGAGGTGAAAAATGGAATTTTGGTAAAGTGGCAGAAGGTGTTTGATGCTTGTTTGGGTAAGCAAATGAACTCCATTTGGCATGAGACTCCACAGGGTAAAATTGCACATATAATTAGGGCTTTCCACCAATTTTGAGCTCATTTGGGCAAAGTTGCCAATGCAACTTTTGTAAACCCTAGAAATAAACAAAAATGCATTTACCAAGATATAGTCATGCAAAACCATTCCTCTTGATGCACCACTTGGTTTAGTGTCATAATTTGGGCTTTTGAGCATGACCACAAAGTTTGGGGGCATTTGGAATAATTTGGCAATGTAAAGTTGTTCAAACTTGAATCTGGACAGGGAAGGTTTTTGGGCACTTTGGTGAACCAAAACAGTTTTGATTGAGCAGAAACATTTCAAGGTCATCATATTATGCATATGTGACTTGCTAGAACTTTCCTGGATTTATTGGAAAATATTTCTTGTAGAAAATTTTCAAATACTTGAAATGGACAGAAATAGTTTTGGAGGGTTTTGCCCACTATTTTGAACATGACCATGTGTTGAAACTCTTATATATGGCCAATATATGTCCACTGAGCTTTCCTAAATTTTCTCAAATATTTTTGAATCTTTAAAATAATTTAAACCTATTAAAGACCATTTCTGGACTTAAGAAAAAGCCTTTACATAAAATAGCAAAAATAACTTTTAAAATTATATTTTTGTGGTTTCTGGGTGTACTATATCTAATAGGAGTCAAATATATTTTTAGAAAGATTTTTACTGCCCTTAATTAAGTACTTGCAGTGCAAATCTCAATTCAGGGGTTTTTGGAAAACTAATTTTTGAAAATACTATTTGGCCAAATTATTTTTGTAAGAAATTATTTTTATGTCCTATACACATGGCATGATCATTGGGCAAGGTTTTGGATCAAGGAGGAGTATAAGAGTTGGAGGATTTATTTGATTTTTAGAGCACTTGCAACCAACACACAAAAATCAAATCAAGCAAAGACCTAAACACTCAAAAGTTTTTGACAAACCACATTTTATCATGATTAATTAGCTTAAGTGTTGTGGGATGAAAATCAGGGTGTGACAACTATAGGGTACCGCTTACCGCTCAGGAACAAGCTTATGCTAACCATGGGCTACAGATGAATCAAGTTGCAGCATCGATCGACGACCCTGACACGACGGCACCCGTTTCAACAAGGGAGACATGCTGGGGGCCGTTGGGAGGGAGCCAGGAGCAAGGCCCCTCCACAAGGCACGCGAAACTAGGGGACACCTGGAGGTAGGCCCTCTGCCGGGTTGGCTTCAACAACCCTTGCCCCGGTAGAGGACCCATGGTCGCCGAGGGAACCGCTGGCGTCCTCTTTCCCTCCTTTGTGTCGTCCTGGTCTTTGGTCGACTCAAAGGAGGCCAAGGGTGGCGCAAGGCAGGGCCCTCGTCTGGCGATATGAAGCAAGGCCGATACTTGTGAAGAAGGCCCAGTGCCTGTGAAGCTCGCCGCCCGTGACACTCTCATGTAATAATGAGTTGGGGCTGTACATGCCCCGGAGTCTCAGGGGTGCCGGCCTCAGGCCCTAGGGCTCCATCCCACGCCTAGTGGACAACACTTAGCTCCGCGCTGGTGAGAAGACCCGAAGACTAGACTAGGTGCCGGACGCGGCCTTTTGCTTCGGATCTCTCTCTCTGTGGCTTTGCTTTCTAGATCTGGATTTAAGTTGAAGTTGAATTTTTATCGCACGCGCGGGGGGTGCCTTTTCTCGTTCAAGCCATTTCTTGCCTTCTGGATCTCGTTTGGTTTGGGACTCGCGTCCATTGCCTTTGCCTCGCAAGGCTCCTCGCGAGCTGGACCGCGTAGAGCGCACGCTCGTCAAGCCCGCGCTAGCTCTGCGCCTGGTGCTCACCTCTTACGGGACCCCTTCAAACGGGGCGATAAGCTCCGCAGGATTCTCAGGAACTCGTCGCCTCACGACCCGGCCCTAAGCTGGCGCTAACTAAGGTAAACCACGTTGGGGAGCTCACCCCCAGCTTCATGAGCTCACGAGGACTCATACCCACATCGCATAGGAAAGTAAAAACTGCAATTTGCTTACACGAGGGGCTCCCCCTCTCAAAATGCTCTTATAAGTTTTCCAAGGGCCATGCCCAAGTTTTGCGTGCAGAATAAAACAACAGGAGAATATGGGATCAACCACAGATATCACTCGCTGCAACGTCCATGGACGCGTCACTCGCATCATCATCATCTCCGTCGGAATCGTCACCGCCGTCAGCGACGCCCCCATCGCCATCATTGACCACGTCACCTTCGTCTGCGACAACCACCACCCCATCGTCTTGGCCCTCCTGGCCACAAATGATCCAACGGACCTCATGGCAAGTCCGGATAATCTATGGAGCTCGGCCCAACTGGTCAATCGCTCATTCAGCAATAGCGGACGGACTGGAGCATGAAACTGTGACCAGAACAACTTCTCCACTTCGGGACCTTTTTGATCCTTGAAGTACTCGGCCGCATCAGCAGCACTCGCAGCCAAATCCATGTACTCGTCTGCAGAACTCCATAGCCGGTCCAGAGGAGCATACTTCGGATCTCCGAACTTAGTCCGCAACAAGAAGGGCTTCCCAGACACGATATCTGCAGCTTGATTCAGCTCCTCCTTCGTCGCTCTAATTTTGGAGCGGGCTTCCTTGCCAGCCACCCGGGCCTTCTCCAGGTCCGTCGCCTTCGCCCGGTTTTCCTCTTCAAGAATCCGGTAATGGTCAGCAGCATCTGTTGACTCCACGGTCATCTTGGCAATTTTTTCTTTGCTCTCGCAATGTGCGGCCTGTTTGGCCCTTAACTCTTCGGCTGCTTGCAAAGCGGCCGCATTGCTACTCCTTGGCTCGGGCAAGCTCCGCCCGAAGGGTCTCCACGGTGGCCGCTCCATCTGCAGTCACAACATATTAATGATACTGGCATCATGCTGCTCTTATTATGTGACGATCACCAGAAAGGCCACTCACCCTGTGCCTCGTCAAGCCGCTTGTTGACAAGCATGATGTCGGCATCAGCCGCATCCAGCTGCCGCTTTAGTTCGGCATACCCATCAATCCGGCTAGCCACCGGAGATTCCACCACCCGCACATAAAGGCAGTCTGGTTATTACCTGGGACTATGATCCTCTGTTTGCCGCCGTTTTTGACGACAACCAGTGTCTCAGGGGCTACTATCTACACAAGGCACATCTAAAAATGTGCGGTACCGTCAAAAATGAACATCATTTCACGTACCTCAAAACCCGTCAGTAGACTCATAAAAGCTTCATGCAACCCGCTTTTGGCGGACGAAATCCTTTCAATCACCGTACCCATCAATGTGCGGTGCTCTTCTGAGATAGCCGCTTGCTCCAGCATACCCCTTAGTACGTCCGACCACACACCAGACGGTGCCGGACTCTTTTGATGACTCTCTTTGAGAGCCGGATGCTGAGGACTTCGGGTGGCCATAAGATTACCTTCTGGCCTTGCCGGATCCGGAGAAACCCTCCGCGACGACACCTCTTCATGAGGCGGTGTGGCAGGGGGAGGCGTTTCGCTCTCCATCATCTTCGGAAGAATATCCCCCGAAGACGAGCTCTGTTGAGAAGGGCTAAGATCCGAACTGCAAGATAAATGCTTCGATTATTTTCCTCAGAAGTAGAGCAAGATATTTTCGTTATTAACTACCCCTTTTACTTACAACTCGGGGGAGGGCTGGTCCCCTTGAGGGCATAGTACGGCCAGGGTATCCCCTAGGGCAGGACCCTCCGGCGGAGATTTCTTCCCTCGTTTGGAGACCATTGTCTCCGGGTCCGCAGAGGCGGTTCTCTTCCTTCCCTGGGGAGAGGGAGTTTCAGTTCCTTCTCTCCGGCTAATCTCCTTCGTGGAGATGCTAGCCTCGTTATTCCCCCTTCATCTTCCTTGGAGGGCACTAGGCAGGGTGCTGGCTCGAGCATATTTTTCAGCACCGGATTGTCCAAGCCTTCAGGAAGGGGGGCCGAACACCGGATCATCTTTGCCTTTGTTATCCAGTCCTGGTCAAAGAGCGATTCTTCAGAATGATGTCATGATAAATTAAAGGATAGCATGTTCGACCATGGGATTACTTACTTGGGCAGCGGGGCGGTTGTAGCTCAGGCCCACGTCCTCGGTAGTGTCCGGACACTCTATTTGGGGTCCGAAGAACGATTTGTACATCTCCTCTTGCATCATGCCGAGGAAATTCTGAATAGTGCGCGGTCCTTCCGGGTTGAATTCCCACATGTGGAGGGGCCGACGTTTGCAAGGCTAGACTCAACGAACCAGCATAACTTGCATGACCATAACCAGACTGAAATCTCCCTCGAAGAGACCTCGGATACGGCTCTGCAGTATTGGCACGTCCTTGGATGGACCCCAGCTCAGCCCCCTGCTGATCCATGACATCAGTTGTGGTGGAGGGCCCGAGCAAAAGGTGGGAGCAGCTACCCACTTGGCACTTCGAGGAGCTGTGACATAAAACCACTCCCTTTGCCACAATCCGGACACCTCTGGAAAGGAACCCTTTGGCCATGGAGCATTAGCAATTTTGCTTATTAGAGGACCTCCGCATGCTACGTACTGCCCCTCGACCATCTTTGACTTCACATCGAAGGTCTTGAGCCACATGCCGAAGTGAGGGGTAATGCGGAGGAAGGCCTCACAAACGACAATAAATGACGAGATGCGAAGAAGGGAATCCGGGGCCAGATCGTGAAAATCCAGCCCGTAATAGAACATAAGACCCCTAACAAAGGGATCCAGAGCGAGGCCTTGTCCTCAGAGGAAGTGGGAGACGAACACAACGCTCTCATTGGGTTCGGGAGTAGGACGACCTGCCCTCGGGTGGGCAGCCTATGCGGAATTTCGGCGGTCAGATATCTGGCCTCCCTCAACTTCTTGATGTCCTCCTCCGTGACGGAGGAAGGCATCCACCGGCCTTGAAGGCTGGATCCGGACATGATTGAAGGTCCGAAGCACCTGACCTGGGCTTTGGATGTTAGAACTCGAGGCAGGGGAAGGATTCGATTGAGCACGGGAGGGAAAAAAGAAAAAAGCCTTCTCCCTTTATAAAGGGGTTGGATATCAGGCGTCCTCCTCGTGGCCGTTCGAGACTTACCTAAAATCTAGGAGTCATACCAACATGCATGGTTGGGTTACCCACGTTTGTATTGATGAGAATCCCATAATAAGGGGAACACGATCTCTGCTTTGACAAGACATGTCAAGAAACCGCCTCGCTTTATGTGCGGGGCTGGTTAAAGAAAAACGGTTCAAATAATTACCGGGCCGTGGCGTGATGTCATGCTGCCAAAACGTGTCAGCAGATTAGATTTGTGGAAATATTATTCTCTCTACGGTGGTATGTGGAACTTATTTTGCAGGGTCGAACACTATCCTTGTATTCAAACTCTTCTGTGATGTATTCGGGGGAGGAACCCGCCTTGCAATGCCGAAGACAACACTGCGCGCCGGACTCGTTGTCATTGAAGCCAGGTTCAGGGGCTACTGAGGGAGTCCTGGATTAGGGGGTCTCCGGACAGCCGGACTATATCCTTTTGCCGGACTGTTGGATTATGAAGATACGAGTTTGAAGATTCGTCCCATGTCCGGATGGGGCTCTACTTGGCGTGGAAGGCAAGCTAGGCAATACGGATATGCATATCTCCTTTGTAACCGACCTTGTGTAACCCTAACCTCCTCCAGTGTCTATATAAACCGGAGGGTTTTAGTCCGTAGGACAACATACAATCATACCATAGGCTAGCTTCTAGGGTTTAGCCTCTCCGATCTCGTGGTAGATCAACTCTTGTACTACTCATATTATCAATAATAATCAAGCATGACATAGGGTTTTACCTCCATCAAGAGGGCCCGAACCTGGGTAAAACATCGTGTCCCCTGCCGCCTGTTACCATCCGCCTTGGACGCACAGTTCGGGACCCCCTACCCGAGATCCGTCGGTTTTGACACCGACAGGCGGCATCGAAGTCGAAGTTGGGGTCGGCATTCAGAAGGTGGCTGAAGACACGAGAGAAGGTGCGCTAAAGCAGGCCCCGACCCCTCTCCTCTACAAGCTGCCGAGCTCTGGCAGATTGAGCCTCCAGGCGCGTCACCACCTCGGTGAAGAAGGTCAGGTGGCTGGCGTAGTCACTTGAGTGAGGGGTCGGGGTATTCTCGTCGCAGATGTAACCCAGGGCGGTGTTGGCCTTGTTCCGAAGGTCTTGAAGCATAGGAGCATGCTCGCGCTCCAGCGTCCGGCGTTGAAGCACTTCCTCCCTGTTTTGCCGTGCGACGGCCTCGGCATCATCAACTCATTTCCAGAGGGAAGACAACTCGGCGCAGGCAGAGGCCAAGTCCGCTTGCGCCGTAACCAGGGCTGCAGCTGTGGCCTCCGCACGCCTCTTAGCCTCGTCCAACCTGGGCCTGAGCGCGGGGGCCCTGCCCGCACCCTCCTGACCAGCGAGCTTCAGCTTCAAGTCGTACCTTCCCTCCAGATCTGCGCGAACCTCGGCCACCCGATGATTGATCTCCTCCTCGACTCTGGCCTCACGGGCCCCGACGACATCTTCAGCTTGAGCGACTTGACGCTCCCTCGTCTCCAGTCGCTCGAGCTTGAGGCTGTGCTTCACGGCTTGCAGGGCCAGCATCTCCTCGCGCTGCCGGACCTCCTCTTCCTCCATAGACGCCCCCTCATCGACGCAAGGGCGGCCCCACGTGCCTCGACCTGCTGCTCAAGGGACGCGCTCCAGGCCTGGAGCTCCCACGCGTACTCCTCCATAGCCTCGCGGCGGCGACCGGCTTCGTGAGCTTCTTCCAAAGCTCGCGAGCAGGCCTCATTGGCAATCTTGAGGGATGCCTCGGCCTTCGCGTTCTTGAGGTCGCTATGATAACGACCAAGATTGATGGCCACTCGCAGCTTGCGCCACTCCTCCACCAACCGAAGACCTTCAGCCTCAAGACGCGAGTCGACACCAGCAAGCTCTTCACCAAGGCGGTTCATCGCGCCCATCGCCTCCTGGAAGAGCTCGTGGCGGACCACGCTGCGCCCGCGCTCGAGCTCGAACACTTGGCCCACGTCGTCCTCCACCTCGGGGGCTGCGGGTGGAGCATCAAGTGGCGCACCACCTCCCTGTTGGGGGCTGGGGGCTGGCACGGCCCCAGGCGCCAGCTGACCCTCGTGAGGGGCCCGAACCGAACGAGGCCCGCTGCTTGAAGGAGACTCCAGGATCGAGGCTAGCTAGCTACCAACAGTGACTAGGGGAGGAGCCATTGGCATGCCTGCTGTGCTCCAAGCAAGGCCACGAAGAAAGGACGGCGAAGGCGCAAGCTCGGGGCGCCTTGATGACGGACCAACTCCCATGGCTGACCCCACGCCGTGGGCAGCGTCCGAGCCTGTAGAGCTGGAGCTTGGCGGGTGCGATGGGACGAGAGGGAGCTGATTCTCTGGAGATTTCGCGGCCTTAGCAAAAGGGGACCTGAGGGGACAATCATCAGGAAAGGAAGGCGGCACATAGAAGATCACCAAGATAAGGTACTTACTCATCGATAGCGATGTACTTCCATCGCTTCAATGGTCCGAAGATACTGCCGCCGCTCGGGGATCCTTTCCTCTTGCGAAGCTCCTCGAAGTCCACACAAAGGCGACCGAAGCGCTGGACGTGACGGCCGGAGCGCGGCGGAGCCGACGAAGAACCAAGAGGGATGGCTTCAGGGGAGCCTGGCTGCGGCGAACAGCCCGACTCTTTCTCGCTGCGACCTCCCGAAGCTCCTGGAGCCTCGGCCTCGGGAGCTGCATGCCGCATCTCATCGCGACCGACGCCTCAGGAGGGGCGTCACAAGCTCCTGAGGACGACGCCCCCGGATCACCGCTCGGCATGTGCTCCTCAACATCTGAGCAGCCGGCCACCATCGCCGCTCGCTCCCCTGCACCGTCACCTGGAGCGAGCTCGGCACCGGCGGTGAAGACGGGGACCACGATGACGGGATTCTCACGGGGCCCCACCAAGCCGATTGGGCGCAGCCCCCACTCATCAAAGGAAGGCATGTCCGCGGCAAACGTGACCTTGTTCTCGCAGCGGAACAACATGCAGCTTTTCCTGGGCATCTCGTCCGGCGGAGGGACACTAGATATGACCGTGAGCATTGTTTGCCGCGCAGTGAGAGGAAGCCCCTCCTCCTAAAACCTCATGTTGTCCTGTCCGCTGAGCAAGGCCCACATCGGGCGAGAATGGCGCTGAAGCGGAGCAACTCGACGCCTGACGAACTCCCTCACCACCATGGGCGCAGTGACGCCAAGGTCCTTCAACCACCTCAGTCTAGCCCGGACGGGGGCAAGACAGGGGCTCATGAGCTTCTGATGACCCCAGCCGGAGTTTGGAATAGCAGGCCCCACCGGAGCTTGGAGCAGAGGGTTGAGCACGCCGGCATCAACAAACACCCATCGCATGCGGAACTCGCTCGCGGATGAAGGGAGCTCGAAGTCGATCCCCATGCCCGCTGTCGCAGCCCTGAGCTCTGCCGGGCACCGGTGAGATGTAGCGAGAAGAAGTGGCGGAGGAGTGCCACTGAGGGGGTGATGCCCAACATGGCCTCACACACGAAAGCAAAGACGACAAGAAGGGTCACGGATTGAGGGTCGATATGGAGCATGTGGATCTGATAGTGCTAGAGCACCGTGTTGAAGAAGGCGGAGAAGGGAGGAAGCAGGCCAGCCCAGAGGGCATCAATGAAGATCAGAACCTCGGTGACTGCCTGAGCCATGCTGGAGCGAGACACAGGCCAGGCCGGCATCTCTCCCCACTCGTTGAAGCTGGAGGCGAGCATGGGGCGCACCTTGCCCATGGCCTCGTCGTTGAGCACCCGAGGCCGGCCGAGCACCGGCTTGAAGGATGGAGGAGCAGTTGGCGAGGACAAGGTTTTCTTCCCCTCCCCAGCCTGTTTCGGCGCCATGGCGGTGAAGCGGGCGGAGCGCAAGTTGGATTGGGAAGGCGGAGCAGGACGTCGAAGGAGCAGGGATATTGGAAGAGCCGGACGCGGCGAGGGAAGAATAACTGTGCAAGAAGCGGGGCCGCTTAGCCAGGCGGATTCAAGGACAGCATGGGGAAGCGGAGAAGCCCACGACCTATGGACCGCCACGCGTCAACCGAGGCCGCAGGCTTTTGGGGTGCGCGGTGCTCCGAACTTGACCCTTGGCTTCGCCGCGAAGCCAAGCCCGATCGCACCTTGGGCCCGGGGGCTACTGTCGGCGTTCTGGGAACGGGGGTCCCCGGACTTGCCTGCCTGCGGCCCACGGCGTGGCCAAGTAGTAGGCCATACGACCCATCTCCGTCAACAAGGCACCCAAGACCCTCGCGAGGGTCCAAGCCTCGTGAGGCGGACGGCGCAAGACCTCCTCTAGAGTGGCCTAGTCAGGCAGGCTCATGAGGAGCGGAGATATCAAGGCAGGGCAAACCTCACGAGGCTCTCGTGACATAAGCCATGACCATCGACACCAGGCGGGCACCAGCGCGCACAGCGTCCTTGTTTCCCCTTTGGTGCAAAGGAGGCAAGCGCAGCCGCGGAGTACCGAGGCCTCAGGCAAAGGTTGCCATTTCGGTGCAACAAGACCAAGACCAGGCGGACGGCAAGATGGAGGTCATCATGGAGCCCAAGATGGCGTCACCACCAGAGCCTTTCACAGGCGAGGACCGCTTTTGTCAGGATAGCTTGTACTAGTTGTCCCCCTTCAAATTAGCCCGCCGTTGTTGGCTCCCTTCCCGCTCAATATTTGGGAAGAGGACCAGGGCCTCTATAAATAGGACTAGCCACCACCATAGTAAGGGCATCTCATCTTAGCTTGAGGGAATCTACACACCACAAGTTCATACGCACAAGAACACCTCAACTTCAGGAGGCTGTTCTTCCCCTTGTATTGTTCATCATCAGCCCAAGAGGCAATCCACCACCACCACACTGGAGTAGGGTATTACACGACAACGGTGGCCCGAACCAGTATAAACCCCGTGTCTTTCTGTGTTGTGAGTTTGTCCGCAAGATCTTAGCGAGCTAGAGCGTAGATCGGTAGGAGGGAAAGACTTCGCGCGCACCCCAGTGTTCGAACCTTAAGGGTTTGCCGGAACCCAACATCCGACACCCCCCTTCGCCAGTATCGTGTAGCACTGCGTTAGACCACGTCTAGCTCTGCCTGTTGTTCTGTTATGCCCCTGTTTGCTTTGTATTTACTGTTTCTTCCCCCTCTTATCTCCGATAGACCCCGAGACCGATGCTGATGCCCTTGTGATCGACTACGTTGACGACGACACTTCTTCTTTTTCAGCACAGCTTCCAGGCAGGCAAACCCTCCTTGAGCATTCTGATATCGCCCATTTCTTTCTCTCTCATGCTTGCATTAGAACTGCTATTGCTTTCTGTATGATCCTACTCTGATGCATAGCCTGTTTTGTTACTTGCTTTCATACCTTACCTGCTTATCCTAAACTGCTTAGTGTAGGCTGGTTAGAGATCCATCAGTGACCCCACCTTGTCCCAGTTGCCTCGCTTTATGTTCGATGACTCGATCAACGTGATCGACGTCCAGGCCCCGACACCACACATCACCCCCAAGTTGTACGACTCTGTAGAGTTACCATCGAGTGTCGAGGGTGGAACCTCGTACATCACTCCTGATGAGATCTCTGTAGTGTAGCTATACGATCGAGGTCATCGAGGGTGATTTCCTCCTTAACCACTTCAGTTACGGCTCCGTCGTGCAACCCCTCAAGTGTGAACCTCGAGGGTGGATCCTCTTACGTTCACCTTGATGATAACATCGAGGGGAATTCACCGGGGGTGATTCCTCGGGTTTTCCCCTTGGTGTTAGACACACAGTTACTATGGTTACTATGAATTTACACTGAACAATGTTACTAAAGATGGGTCGGCCCTGAGGGGTACCCCCGCGAGCTTAATAGCAAGTGATGTGGAGTCGGGTTGACCTGGAAGGTGCCCGCGAGATACTTACGAGGCGTGGCCGGGCATTCTTAGCCCTTGCCGCAAGTACTCGAGACGGGGCGATGGGGTCACATATTTCGTGAGTCTCTGCTCGTGACCGCACTGCCAACACACTAACGATTTGGATATTCGATCCGAGGGGCCTCTGGCCTGATAGCACTAACCATCACGTGGGCATTGTATGGGCGTTCTGCGTCGTATACATCACCCGAAGCTTAATAGACGTCATGCGGTTGAGCGGTGCGCGCCGGGTTGGACTGGTAAGCACCTGCCTTTTTCAGGAGGTAGCTAGGTCTGCTCACCGGCCGCCCATGCAACGTGCAGGAGTTCCCGGGGCGATGGTCCAAGACCCCTTGGGGCATAGGTTTAGTCCGGCGTGCTTGACCTCTCTATTAAGCCTAGGTCGGGTTGCAGCGTATTGTTTGGCCGAGGCCAGGCATGGCCCAGGAAAGTGTGTCCGGACGGAGTTAATTGAGCGTGATGGGTAAGTTGGTGCACCCCTGCAGGGAAGAAAACATCTATCGATAGCCTATCCTACGGTAACAGACACTTGGAGTTGTATCCCGATCGATACAACTAGAACTGGATACTGGAGATGAGAAATGGATAGTATGGCTCTGGGATTGCTTTCTCGCAGGGAGTCGAGAAAGGATCTCTGGCCGAGGTTGATAACACAACTACTACTTTACATTATGTTGATCTGTACTCTTCTATATGCTGAAAGATGCTTGAAGATGCTAGTCTTCGATAGGCTAGGCTTTCCCCTTCTCTTTTGGCATTCTATAGTTTAGTCCATAGATACAACCCTTTTCCTTTGATACATGTGCATACTTAGTTTAGATCTGATGTAAGTCTTGCGAGTACTTTGGATGAGTACTCACGGTTGCTTTGCTACCTCTTTTTTCCCATACCCGATTGTTGCGACCAGATGATGGATCCTAGGAGCCAGATGACACCACTTATGACTACTACTACCACGAGGGTGCCTACTACTACATGACAGCCGCTGACGACCTGGAGTAGTTAGGAGGATCCTAGGAAGGAGGCCTTGCCTTTTCGATCGTAGATGCTTTTGTGCTAGCCTTCTTAAGGAAAACTTGTTCAACTTATGTCTGTACTCAGATATTGTTGCTTCCGCTGACTCTTGTGTATTCGAGCTTACGTATTCGAGCCCTTGAGGCCCCTGGCTTGTAATACAAAGCTTGTATTATTTTATTTTTGTGTCTAGAGTTGTGTTGTGATATCTTCCCGTGAGTCCTTGATCTTGATCGTACACATTTGCATGTATGATTAGTGTACGATTGAATCGAGGGCGTCACACACGTGAAGCTTGTCGACCATCGGCTTGCCCATGTCTGGCGCCGGCTAACTAGGTTGAAGAAGCTCGGGGTGACGGCGCTGATGGTGGTCAAGGAGTTCATTCGGTAGAGCATCGCCCCGCTTCAACACCATTCTCACCAAATGTGGGCCTTCATTGGTAGTGAGGATCGCATGAGGCTCCAGGTGCCTGCACTTCCTTCCAAGACACCGTGCTTGCTGCTCGAGCTTTTGACGGGCGACCCAGCGCTAGCCGTGCTTTCGGAGGAGGGCTGCCTCCTATACCAATGCTCTAACAAGGAGGACTTTGTGAAGTAGACGCCCCTTTTGATGAATGGGGGTTGCGCCCGGCATGCCTCATAGGGCCTTGCGAGAACCCCATCTTCGTGGGTCCCTTGCTCGTTGACCCTTCGACACGCACCGCAGACGTGGATGCAGGGGGGCGAATGCCGCCACGTACCGCTGGGGCGATTACTAGGGAGCTGGCATCGACAGGTGCCCCCAAAGCAGCCATTCCCGAGGCTTCGGCGAGCACTCCTGAGGTGGCCGCTAGAGAGCTGGTGTAGCCCAACACTCTTGGGGCGACAGCCCCCGAAGTCCGGGCGAGCGGTCCTGAGGTGGTGGCTGGAGAGCTGGTGCGGCCTGGCGCTCCTGAGACGGCAGCCCCTGAGGCTTCACCGAGTGCCCCAGCTGCTGACAGCCACGACTAGGACCTTGTCCGGCTTTGCCTGAACCTTGAAGCACTCCGCAAGAGGAAGGGTCCTCCGAGCTGCAGTGGTGACACCTACCAGCCATTGAAGCAGAGGAGATACATAGCCATAGACGAGTAAGTACCTTATTCTCATGACTTCCCGCGTGTTGCGTCCTTCCCTGATGTTGGTTCCTCAGGGTCCCTTCAGTGGTGATGACGAGCCCTCCTGAGAAGAAATCTCCGGGAGTCCTTGATCCACTCTTGGTTCCGCCCCCCCGCGCTCGGCTCCCATGCGAGGTACGGAGCTAGTCCGAGGGGCGGACGCGCCGCCGGGGGGCCATGAACCCGTGTTTCCAGTGTCCTTCCATCGCGGCCTGACCTGGTGTGTAGAGGGCACGCCGAGGGCTCCACCATTGGTCATCACCGGTGGCTGGGTGACCCCAGCGTCAGCATCGCCATCGAGCAGCGAGGCCGCACCGCACACCTCCTTCGTCGAGACCCGGAGAACGTCAGGGAAGGCGCCGGCCTCCAGCCCCCTGCCAGGAGCAAGCGAGCCACTCTGAGCCCCTTCGGCAACCTCAGGCATGATGGATAGGCTTGGCCGGGCACGGCGCCGTTCGCCATGAGCTTTTCCAGGAAGCGATGGGTGCGCTGAACCGGCTTTGAGAAGAGCTTGCCGACGTCGACGCCGCCTTAAGACGGAGGACCTTCACTTGGCGCACAAGTGGCACCAGTTGAAGGTCGCCACCAACCTCAGGCATCTTCAGCATGAGCGCGCCAGTGAAAGTGTCGCGGTGTTCCTTGCGACCTCTCGCGAGGCTTGTGCCCGTGCTCTGGAGGAGGCTAGGGCCACCGACCATCGTCGCGAGGTAGCCGAGGAGCGAGAGTGGGAACTCCAAGCCTCGGACGCCACCCTTGAGCAGGAGACCGGAGCACGCAGGGCCGCCTTGGCCGCATCACTACATGAGGCACCTTCCGAGGAGGAAGAGATCCAGAAGCGCGAGGAGACGCTGACGCTAGAGGTCTTGGAGTGCAGCCTGGAGCTTGAGCGGCGGGAGGTGATGGAGCGCCAGGTAGCCGCGACTGAGGATGTTGTCGCCGCATGGGAGGCCCAGATCCAGGAGGAGGTCGACCGGAGGGTGGAGAAGGCTCACGCGGCTGTCGCCGATGAGTACCGCCTGAAGTTGGAGCTTCTGGAGGCCGAGGTTAAGGGTAGACTGCCGCCCTTAGGACGAAGCTGGACGAGGCGGAGCGGGGCTAGAGGGCTGCCAAGGAAGCTCAGTCCTCTGCCCAAGCCGACTTGGCCTCGACCTGTGATGTCGCTTGAATCTACATCGTTATTTCCCCAAAGAGAAAGGGATGATGCAACACAGCGGCGGTAGGTATTTTCCTCAGATGTGAAACCAAGGTTATCGAACCAGTAGGAGAACCAAGCAACACAACATAAACAACACCTACACACAAATAAAAACTTCTCGCAACCGGACATGTTAAAGGGGTTGTCAATCCCTTCCGGGGTACGACGCCTCAAGATAGGCAAGTGGACATGAGGTAAATTTGTAGTAGATTGATAGATCGAACGCCAAATAAATAAATGAGAATAAATTGCAACAAAGTATTTTTGGGTTTTTGCATTAATAGATCTGAAAATAAACGCAAAGGAAAATAGATCACGAAGGCAAATAATATGAGAAAGAGACCCGGGGGCCGTAGGTTTCACTAGTGGCTTCTCTCGAGAAAAATAGCAAACGGTGGCTAAACAAATTACTGTTGGGCAATTGATAGAACTTAAAATACTCATGACGATATCCAAGCAATGATCATTGCATAGGCATCACGTCCAAGATTAGTAGACCGACTTCTGCCTGCATCTACTACTATTACTCCACACATCGACCGCTATCCAGCATGCATCTGGTGTATTAAGTTCATGGAGAAATGAAGCAATGGAATAAGAATGATGACATGATGTAGACAAGATCTATCTATGTAGAGATAGACCCCATCGTTTTATCCTCAGTAGCAACAATACATACGTGTCGGTTCCCCTTCTGTCACTAGGATCAAGCACCGTAAGATCGAACCCACTACAAAGCACCTCTTCCCATTGCAAGATAAATAGATCAAGTTTGAAAAACAAAACCCAAATATCAGAGAAGAAATACGAGGCTATAAGCAATCATGCATAAAAGAGATCAAAGAAACTCAAATACTTTCATGGGTATAAAAAGATGATCTGATCATAAACTCAAAGTTCATCGATCCCAACAAACACACCACAAAAGAGTTACATCATATGGATCTCCAAGGGACCATTGTATTGACAATCAACAGAGAGAGAGAGAGAGAGTAAGCCATCTAGCTACTAACTACAGACCCGAAGGTCTACAAAGAACTACTCACACATCATCGGAGAGGCACCAATGGAGGTGGTGAACCCCATCCGAGATGGTGTCTAGATTGGATATGGTGGTTTTGGACTCTGCGGTGGCTGGATCAATATTTCGTCAACTCCCCTAGGGTTTTGGGAATATTGGGGTATTTATAGAGCAAAGAGGCGGTCCGGGGGGCACCCGAGGTGGGCACAACCCACCAGGGCGCGCCTGGGCCTCCTGGCGCGCCCTGGTGGGTTGTTCTCCCCTCGGGGCACCCCTAGGCGCAGCCAGGGCCCATTGTGTTCCTTTTGTCCCATAAAAATGCTCCGTAAAGTTTCGTGGCATTTCGACTCCATTTGATATTGATTTTCTGTGATGTAAGAAACATGGAAAAACAGCAACTGGCACTTGGCACTCTGTCAATAGGTTAGTACCAAAAATGATATAAAATGATTATAAAACATCCAAGATTGATAATATAATAGCATGGAACAAGAAAAAATTATAGA
Source organism: Triticum urartu (assembly GCF_056163025.1). Taxonomy (NCBI): domain Eukaryota; kingdom Viridiplantae; phylum Streptophyta; class Magnoliopsida; order Poales; family Poaceae; genus Triticum; species Triticum urartu. The sequence continues at coordinate 300,961,655 of NC_141878.1, forward strand.
TACGTTGGAGAGGTATCAGCATCCCCAAGCTTAACTCCTACTCGTCATCGAGTAGGGAAGTGATAAAAACAGATTTTTTGATGTGGAATGCTGCCTAACATGTTATATCATATTTGTTTCTATATAGCATGTACATTTGGACTTTTATATTGTTCAAAGCAATAGTCTAGTTTTGACATGATAATTTAAATACTCAATCATATCAACAAGCAACCATGTCTTTCAAAATATCAATGCTAAAATAAGCTATCCCTAACCCATCATGCTCAACCATTGATACATTCATGAAACACACTCGCATATTAGCTACATCCAATACTCAAGTACAATCATATTGCCTCCTAGTTGGTGCTTTTATAAGAGAATATGGAGACTCAAATTCAAAATAAAAATAGCATAAAGTAAAAGAAAGGCCCTTCGTAGAGGGAAGTAGGGATTTGTAGAGGTGCCAAAGCTCAAAGCGAAAAACTTAGAGATAAAAACATTTTGGGAGGTGTATCCATCCCACCAACGGAAACGACTTAGAGTTCCCAATACTTTCCATGCTTAGATATATCATAGGCGGTTCCCAAACAGAAAATAAAGTTTATTCCTTTTTCCACCATACTTTCACTTTCCACGGCTAACCGTATCCACGGGTGCCCTCCATACCAACACTTTCCAAGGAATTTATTATTTGACAACATAAAGCAAATTCATTTTTTCATTTCGGGACTGGGCATCCCTAATACCTTTGCCTTACTCTCGTGCAATGACAAGTGAATAAACACTCATCTTGAGAATAACACATCTAGCATGGAAAATATTAGCCACCCCTCACCGCTCCACGAGCGAAACGAACACACAAAAGAGAAGTTTATTTTTGAAAATTAGAGATGGCACATGCAAATTGCTTAGAACGGCAAAAGAATACCGCATATAGGTAGATATAATGGACTCATGTGGCAAAACTAGTTTAAAGGTTCTTGGATGCACAAGTAATGATCATACTTAGTACAAAATGAAGGCTAGCAAAATATTGAGAAGCGACCAACCAAGAAATGAATAATCTCATAAGCGAGCATTAAGCATAGCTAACACCGAATAATGCACCATAAGTAGGATATAATTTCATAGCATAACTATTGACTTTCATGCTTGCATAGGGAATCTCAAACCTTAACATCAATATTCTTACTAAAGCATAATTACTCATCAAGATGACTCACATATCACATCATCATATCTCAAAACTATTACTAAGAATCAAGTTTATTTTGTCCAATGATCTTCATGAAAGTTTTTATTATATCCTTCTTGGATATCTATCAGTCCGGGACTAATTTTCGTGTGTTGCTTTTGACAAGCTCAAACAAATATAAATGAAGATCATGAGCATAATTTTTCTTTCTCTCAAATTAATTTAAGTGAAGGAAGAGAGAATTTCTTGAAAATTTTACTAACTCTCAAATAAATCTAAGTGAAGCAAGAGAGAAATTCTAACAAGTCATGACATAATTTTGGCTCTCTCCAGACTTAAAACACAAAATAAAACAAGCAAAGACTCATATCATACAAGACGCTCTAAGCAAAACACATAGTATGTGACGAATAAAAATATAGCTTCGAGTAAAATACCGATGGTCGTTAGAAGAAGGTGGGGATGCCACTCGGGGGCATCCCCAAGCTTAGTTGGTTTCTCATTTTTGGATATTAGCTTGGGATGCCAGGGCATCCCCAAGCTTAGGCTCTTATACTCCTTATTCCTTCATCCATCGTAAGATAACCCAAAACTTGAGAACTTCAATCACACAAAACTCAACAAAACCTTCGTGAGATCCGTTAGTATAAGAATAATAAATCACTACTATAAGTGTTGTATCAAACCAATTCATATTTTGTTCTTGCATTATATCTACTCTATTCCAACTTTTCTATGGCAAAAACTCCTCAAAGAAAACCATAGAGCCATCAAAATAAGCACACAACACAAAGAAAACAGAATCTGTTAGAACAGAACAGTCTGTAGCAATCTGACTATTTTGAATACTTCTGTACTCCCAAAATTCTGAAAAATTAGGAAGACCTGAGCAATTTGTATATTGATCTACTTCAAGTGAAATGGGTATTTTACCTCTCTCTGATAAAAGATGAGAATTATTTTTGTGAGTGCAAAAGTTTCTGTTTTTTCAGCAAGATCAAACAACTATCACCAAAGAAGATCCAAAAGGCTTTACTTGGCACAAACACTAATTAAAACATAAAAAACACAATCATAACAGTAGCATAATTGTGTGAACACTCAAAAACAGGAAGCAAAAAGCAAATATAAATTTTATTCATTGGGTTGCCTCCCAACAAGCGCTATAGTTTTACGCCCTTAGCTAGGCATAAAGCAAGGATCTAAGTTTTGTATTCTTTCTTCTTAACCTTCTTAGAGGTGTTTTCATCATGGGGTTTTTTAAACACAACATAAAACATATTATCCATAGAAACCGTAGCATTCCTAAGTTGGTGTTCATCATAACATCTTTGATTGCTCGCAACAATCCTAGAGTAATGTTGATTAACATTATTGAAAACTTGTTGGATTATATCTAGAACGGGGACTTCCTTTTTGAGATTCTCATCAAAGATTTTATTATCCCCAAGAAAATGTCTTAAAGCATAGCCACTATTGTAAAGAATTTCACCTATCACAGGTTTTTCACGATTCATACCATGAAAGTCAAAGAATTCTCTAGCTTCCCGTATTATGTAGTCAAACTCATTCATAAGAATGAGAGTGGCCAACTTTTTAGCCCTAGGATTCTTTATAACTGGAAGCTCAAAAAACAATCTTTGCAAAGTAGGATGGGTACGAATAAATTTACTTCCAAGTTTCAAAACTAGTGCTGAAATAGCATCCACATAAGATCTAGTAGTTTTAAGTATAGGAGCATCATCAAGACTTAGATTCCCAACACAATTTAAAAATTCTTGGATACGTTCTTTTCCGATAACGTTCCCTTGCCCCAAGATAAAAGTTTTAGAATCCAGATTGCCCGTACGTCCAATCTTAGGAGTAAGGCCATCATCTGTTGGTGCCATACCAAAATCACTCATGATTGCAAGCAAATGATAAATCTGACTAGAAAACGGCGAACAAAAAAGAGGGGCGAATAAAATGGCATTTTTTTGTTAAGTGGGGGAGAGGAAAACGGGAGGCAAATGGAAAATAATGTAAATTGCGAAGAGATGATATTTATGATTAGGAACCTGATATATGTTGAAGATCCTCCCCGGCAACGGCGCCAGAAATTCCTTTTGATGTCGCTTGAAGCTACGTCGGTATTTCCCCAAAGAGGAAGGGATGATGCAGCATATCGGCAGTAGGTATTACCCTTAGATGTGAAACCAAGGTTATCGAACCAGTAGGAGAACCGAGCAACACAACGTAAACAACACGAGCACACAAATAACAACTGCTCGCAACCCGACGTGTTAAAGGGGTTGTTAATCCCTTCCGGGGTACGGTGCCTCAAGATAGACAAACGGACGTGAGGTAAATTTGTAGTAGATTGATAGATCAAACGCCAAATAAATAAATGAGAATAAATTTCAGAAAATTATTTTTGGGTTTTTGGATTAATAGATCTGAAAATAAACGCAAAGGAAAATAGATCGCGAAGGCAAATAATATGAGGAAGATATCCGGGGGCCATAGGTTTTGTCGGGGGTGTCGTGCGACATATGCCAAAAGAATGGCTTATCATGGTGGGGGATAGTAAGACGTCGCCGTTGCCAGGAAACAGGATGAGGCATAGACAGTACACCGACGAACTTTACCCAGGTTCGGGGCTCTCCTAGGAGATAACACACCTAGTCCTGCTCTACGGGGTCTCCGCATGATCACTCAAGCAACAATGGCGGCTACAAGCTTGCTCCTTGAGCTGTTTCTCTAGAGGGGGAAGAAGGACAAGGCTAGCCCTAGCTTCCTCCCTCTATGGGTGTGTGTGTGATGACTAAAGTCTGAACCCTTTGCATGGTTGCCCTAGGGGGTTTATATAGTCCTACCCCTAGGGGTACATCGATAATCTGGCCGGGTGTAGGACCCGACTGTCAGTGTCTCTAGTCGCCGGCTTCTCCGCCGGCCGCTGGGGCCCGCCACCTGGTGGGCCCCGCCGGCTGTCTTGTACTTCACTGACAGGCCGCACCCGCCGCTTGCGGGTCTTGCCGGCAGCTTAACACTATGGCGATGCTACTAATGATGTGTGCTTTGTCGGGGAAGGCGTGGCTACAGTGCAGCCGCCTGGCGGGCGTTCAATGTAGCCATTCCCCATCTCTTCTGGTTAATGACGCACAAATTCTGAGGGAGGGGGAGGGCCGCCTGCTGGGAGTCAGCCTCCCCTTGCGTCGTCTGTTCGAAGCTGTCCGCCTTCCGACTTCATACGGCCAGGTAGGGTCCGCCGCTAGTGGGCTGTACCGACAGCCCGTAGTGGGGGCATGGCCCTCTCTGCTATGGGTGATGTCACGGGCTGCGTGGCAACAGTGCCGCGCCTGACGGGGATGTCCGTCTGGTACGCTGCACTTTGGCCATGCTCTGCCCTAAATTCGGGGGTGGCAGACGGTACTGTAGCCACACCCGTCTTGTTGCCTTAATGTGGTGCGAACTTTGAGGGCATGAGGGGCTGCCTGCTAGGAGCTGGCCTCTCTGGAGGCCGCCTGCCAGGAGTCGGCCTATCTCATGGCTTTCTTCAAAAGAGCGCCATCGTCCGGCAGCCGTCCGTCACCACCGGCCGGCCTCGAGAAGGCGGTACTTCGTCCTTGAGGCTTGAGGGGCGCAGCCGGCCCCGATGTCTTGAATCGTCATGGGAAGCAGATGAGGCTACCTGTGGTCATTTACTCCGACAGTAGTCCCCGAAGCTGGTGGGGTGCCACTCCTGAGAAAGTGAGAAGCCTCAGCAGCTTCTTACTCTGAGTGGTCTGGTGATTTTGTTCTGTCCGCCCTTTGAAATGCCGGCTTGTATAGGCCGGCCGCAACTTGGCGGACCGCCAGATGATTTTGAAACGTCGCGGCGAGAGCCGGGTGGCGGCCTGGCCACCTGCTGTCTGTGTGCCACGCGGCGCCAGCCGGCTGGGCCGGCCTGCCAGCCCACGCGCATGACGGGACGTCGTCACGGGCTGGGGCCCGCCACTACCGTGCCTCGGCGTGCGCGGATCCGGTGCGGCCGAGGCAGACGGTTGGAATCCCGCCGCGCAGTAACTACACGTCATTACCATGCGGTTAAAGCAGGGTCATGGGGGCGTGGGCGCAGTTAATCCCACGACCCCCATGTTCTTGCCCCTTCGGTTTCGCCGCCTGCGGCTATAAGTAGGGGGAGGTGAGGGGTGGCACACGCACGTGCGCCCCCCTCTCCCCTCTTCCTTCTTCCTCTTGCTGTTGCCGCTGCGCTCCCGTTGCCTTGCCGAAGCGCCGCCGCAGCTCCTAGTCGCCGAGCGCGTCTCGCCTATAGAGCTGCCACACCACCGCGGGTCCGCTCACTCGCCCTAGTTCTTTGCCTCCGTCGAGTCCGAGCCTCATGGCGCGGGCCGGAGCTTGGGATGGCTCCAACGTGCATGAAGATCACATCACCTTCCACCGCCAGATGCGACGGCTGACCGGCGAGAACTACGTCCGCGCATGCCCTCCGCCCGAGGAGGAGATCTTGCCGGCGCCACAGGAAGGCGAGCGGGTCGTCTTCCGCTCGCACTTCATCCGCGGCCTCGGCCTGCCGATGAGCGACTTCCTCCGAGTCTTCCTCCACTTCTACCGCCTTCAGCCGCACCACCTGACGCCAAATACAATGGTGTTGCTGTCGGCCTTCGTCACCCTCTGCGAGGGTTATCTCGGCATTCCCCCCACCCTCGAACTGTGGGGGGAATTCTTCTACACCAAGCTCGGCACCGCCGCCAAGAACGAGGCGGTTCAGTGCGGCGCCTTCATCGAGGTGCGTCACTCGGGTGCCGGGAACTAGTTCCCGGCCATCAGCCTGACACTTTCGGTCAAGCTGTGGCAGCGGTCATACTTCTACGTGAAGAACGTCCACCCGGAGCACGACTTCGTCAATCTGCCGGCGTACAAGGCCAGCCCGCCAGCCGGACCCCGTACCAACTGGACCTTCAAGCCGAAGGCACTGTCGGCCACCTCCCTTGCTGCAATCGCCCGGCTCCGGGAGATGACGGAGTCGGCAGGCCTGAAGGCCTCGGACCTGCTGACCGCCTTCGTGGTGCGCCGGGTGCTCCCCCTCCAAACCCGGCCTCACTTGATCAGCCGGATGAGCGGGCACCGAGACCCGAGCCGGATGTGCACCAAGGAGATGCTGGAGGTGGAGGTGGCCTGCCTGGTGAACTTTATTTCAAACTGCAAGCTCTTGGAGGAAGAGTGGCAGTTCGGCAGGCGGCCGTACTCCCGTGCAAACCCTCTGCCTGCGGTAGGCCCTCAATTCTTTTTCTTCTCATTTGCCGAGCTCTGCTTTTTTGCCGCCGGATCAATCATTCACTTGCGCAGATCCTCTTGTCCCAGTCGGCAGCCGACGCCTTGGAGGAGGGCCAAGAATACCTGCCAGATGGGGTAGTGAGCGATGTGGATGACCCCGACTTGGGGCCGGCCGCCTTGGAGGAAGACGACGCTACGAGCGGTGGCAGCGGAGCAGGCGGCTCTGGAGGAGGCGACATCGAGGCGTGGCCGGACGACAACGAGGAGGAAGACGAGCCACGCCGTCCTCACAGAGTTGACAAGGCGGGCGGGAGCTCATCAGCCGCGCCAGCTGCGCTAGGTGGCACACAGAAGCACCGAGCCGCCAAGCCGCTATTCAGCAGCCGACCAAAGAAGCCAAGGAACCCGGCCGCCACGAAAGCGACCCAATTCCAAAGGGCCCCGAAGCAGCCCCCAACAGTATCCGCGTAAGTACTTTGACTCCCCTCGCGTTTTCCCATTGCCTTTCTTGCAATGGTTCTTTCTAAATTTCTTCTTATCTTTTTTGATCAGGGCCCCGCTCTCTCTTGAGCGGTTGGCCTCTGCTTCCATCATCATGGGGATGGAGAGCTCTGTCAACACCCACCGTATAGACCCGCGCGCCGAGCTTCAGGCGGCAACAGAGAGGAAGAGATGGGAGGTGATAACCCACAAGTATAGGGGATCGCAACAGTTTTCGAGGGTAAAGTATTCAACCCAAATTTATTGATTTGACACAAGAGGAGCCAAAGAATACTCTCAAGTATTAGCAGCCGAGTTGTCAATTCAACCACACCTGGAAACTTAATATCTGCAGCAAAGTATTTAGTAGCAAAGTAATATGATAGTAGTGGTAATGGTAGCAAAAGGTAACAATAGTAAAAGTAATGTTTTTGGTATTTTGTAGTGATGATAGCAATAGCAACGGGAAAGTAAATAAGCGAAGAACAATATATGGAAAGCTCGTAGGCAATGGATCAGTGATGGAGAATTATGCCGGATGCGGTTCATCATGTAACAGTCATAACCTAGGGTGACACACAACTAGCTCCAGTTCATTGATATAATGTAGGCATGTATTCCGAATATAGTCATACGTGCTTATGGAAAAGAACTTGCATGACATCTTTTGTCCTACCCTCCCGTGGCAGCGGGGTCCTTACAGAAACTAAGGGATATTAAGGCATCCTTTTAATAGAGTACTGGAACAAAGCATTAACACATAGTGAATACATGAACTCCTCAAACTACGGTCATCACCGGTAAGTATCCCGATTATTGTCACTTTGGGGTTAATGGATCATAACACATAATAGGTGAGTATAGACTTGCAAGATAAGATCAAGAACACTCTTATATTGATGAAAACATAGTAGGTTCTGATCTGAAATCATGGCACTCGGGCCCTAGTGACAAGCATTAGGCATAGCAAAGTCATAGCAACATCAATCTCAGAACATAGTGGATACTAGGGATCAGACCCTAACAAAACTAACTCGATTACATGATAGATCCCATCCAACCCATCACCGTCTAGCAAGCCTACGATGGAATTACTCACGCACGGCGGTGAGCATCATGAAATTGGTGATGGAGGATGGTTGATGATGACGATGGCGACGGATTCCCCTCTCCGGAGCCCCGAACGGACTCCGGATCAGCCCTCCCGAGAGGTTTTAGGGCTTGGCGGCGGCTCCGTATTGTAAAACGCGATGAATTCTTCTCTCCGATTTTTTCTCTCCTCGAAACACAATATATAGAGTTGGAGTTGGAGTCGGAGAGGCAACAGGGGGCCCATGATGTAGGGGGCGCGCCCCCACCCTCGTGGAGAGGTGGTGGGCCCCCTGGCCTTCATCTTTTTCAGGAATTTTTTATATTTTCCAAAAAGTTGCTTCATGAAATTTCAGGTCATTTCGAGAACGTTTCTTTCTGCACATAAATAACACCATGGTAATTCTGCTGAAAACAACGTCAGTCCGGGTTAGTTCCATTCAAATCATGCAAGTTAGAGTCCAAAACAAGGGCAAAAGTGTTTGGAAAAGTAGATACGTTGGAGACGTATCAACTCCCCCAAGGTTAAACCTTTGCTTGTCCTCTAGCAATTCAGTTGACAAACTGAAAGTGAAAAAGAAAAACTTTTAAAAACTCTGTTTGCTCTTGTTGTTGTAAATATGTAAAGCAATCATTCAAGTTTTCAGCAAAGATTATAACTAACCACATTTGCAATAATGCTTAGGTCTCAAGTTTACTCATATCGATAGCATAATCAACTAGCGAGCAATAATAATAAATCTCAAAATAATCATAATATGATATAACAAGATGGTATCTCGCTAGCCCTTTATGAGACCGCAAAACATAAATGCAGAGCACCTTTAAAGACCAAGGACTGACTAGACATTGTAATTCATGGTAAAAGAGATCCAGTCAAGTCATATTCAATGTAAACTAACAACAATGAATGCAAATGACAGCGGTGCTCTCCAACTGGTGCTTTTTAATAAGAGGATGATGACTCAGCATAAAAGTAAATAGATAGGCCCTTCGCAGAGGGAAGCAGGGATTTGTAGAGGTGCCAGAGCTTAGTTTTGAAATAGAGGTGAATAATATTTTGAGCGGTATACTTTCATTGTCAACATAACAACCAAGAGATGGCGATATCTTTCATGCTACACACATTATAGGCGGTTCCCAAACAGAATGGTAAAGTTTAGACTGCCCCTTCCACCAACAAGCATCAATCCATGGCTTGCTCGAAACAACGAGTGCCTCCAACTAACAATAGTCCCAGGGGGAGTTTTGTTTGCAATTATTTTGATTCAGTTTGCATAAAGCATGGGACTGGGCATCCCGGTGACCAGCCATTTATCTCGTGAGTGAGGAGCGGAGTCCACTCCTCTTGAGAATAACACGCCTAACATGGAAGATACAGACAGCCCTAGTTGATACATGAGCTATTCGAGCATACAAAACAGGATATTTATTTGAAGGTTTAGAGTTTGGCACATACAAATTTACTTGGAACGGCAGGTAGATACCGTATATAGGTAGGTATAGTGGACTCATGTGGAATAACTTTGGGGTTTAAGGGATTGGATGCACAAGCAGTATTCCCGCTTAGTACAAGTGAAGGCTAGCAAAAGACTGGGAAGCGACCAGCTAGAGATCGACAACAGTCATGAACATGCATTAAACTTAATCAACACCGAATGCAAGCATGAGTAGGATATAATCCACCATGAACATAAATATCGTGAAGGCTATGTTGATTTTGTTTCAACTACATGCATGAACATGTGCCAAGTCAAGTCCCTTAAATCATTCAGAGGAGGATACACCCTATCATACCACATCATAACCATTTCAATAGCATGTTGGCACGCAAGGTAAACCATTATAACTCATAGCTAATCAAGCATGGCACAAGAAACTATGATCTCTAGTTGTCATTGCAAATATGTTTATTCATAATAGGCTGAATCAGGAACGATGAACTAATCATATTTACAAAAACAAAAGAGGTCGAGTTCATACCAGCTTTTCTCATCTCAGTCAGTCCATCATATATCGTCATAATTGCCTTTCACTTGCACGACCGAATAGTGTGAATAATAATAATAGTGCACGTGCATTGGACTAGGCTGGAATCCGCAAGCATTCAATAAACAGGAGAAGACAAGGCAATATGGGCTCTTTTGTCAGATCAACAATAATGCATATAAGAGCCACTTCAACAATTTAATCATGGTCTTCTCCTATTGACCCCCAAAGAAAAGAAAAGAAATAAAACTATTTACACAGGAAAGCTCCCAGCAAGCAAAAGAAGAACATGAAATATTTTTGGGTTTTCTTTTTAATTACTACTACAAGCATGGAAAGTAAACTAACTAAAAGCTACAACTAATATTTTTTTGGTTTTTCTTAAGGTTTATTAAACACACAAGAAGAAAGCATAAAAAGGAAAATAAACTAGCATGGATGATATAATGAAAAAGTATGAGCACCGATACGTACTCCCCCAAGCTTAGGCTTTTGGCCTAAGTTGGTCTATGGCCACGGCTGGCCTGGCGGATATCCATAATAGTAGCTGGGGTCGTACTGCGATGCAGCGGCTATCGCCTGCTGAGCTGCAGCGTGGCGACGAGCGGCATCCGCTCTCCTCTCGTACTCATCTGCCTCCTCTCTGGTAATAGTATATCTTCCTTTTGCCTGATGATCAAAAAAGGCAGGAGCAGGGAGAGTAATATGGACAGCACGGCGTCTGTCAAAGATTAGTCCATACTGGAGAGGTGATTCATTCCTCTCGACAAACTGATGGTGAACCATAGCATTAAAGTCTAGGTAAGCAGGAGGTAATTCAATATCATCTTCGTGTATGGCTATACCAAGAAAATTAGCTATGCGGGTTGCATAAATTCCTCCAAAGAAATCTCCATTAAATCTATTAAGGTGCAACCTACGTGCAACAATGGCTCCCAAATTATAAGATTTATCTCCTAACACAGCACTCCTAAGAATACTGAGGTCAGGGACACACATGTGACATGCCTGATCTTTACCATTAATGCATCTACCTATGAAGAGAGAAAAATAATGTATAGCAGGAAAGTGAATGCTCCCTATGGTAGCTTGTGTAATATCTTTAGATTCTCCCACAGTTATGCTAGCAAGAAAATCTCTAAATTCAGATTTGCGAGGATCCCTTATACTACCCCATTGTGGAAGTTTGCAAGCGGTGGTAAAATCCTCTAAGTCCATAGTATAAGAATTTTCATAAAGATCAAACAGGACAGTTGGGGAATTACGTGAAGTCGAAAATTCAAACCTCCTCACAAAGGTACTGGTGAGGTTGTGATACTAATTGCACTTCTCTTCCTCGAAGCTCACAAGATCGGCATTACGCAAATATGCGTTGAATTCTTCCTTAATTCTTGCTCGATCCATAAAATTCTCAGAAGGCCATTCACAAGGACGCACTGGAGCATCTCTTGGCGGCTCGTCATCAGCATCACACATTGCAAGCCTGGGTCCTTGCTTCCTTGAAGAACCACCTTGGAACATTTTCCTAAGCATATTTATTCCTCTGAAAAATTCTGAATTTTTTTAGTAACTTCGAAATAGAAGTAAACCAAACTCAATAATATTGATAGCAACTACTCCTACAAGTGCCTAAGGCCTATATCATGCATCAAAACTAGTTTTTACCATATAAATTTGACATGCAAGCTCAAGAACAGGGTCACCTAAGCAGCAAAAATTTGCAATGAATAAAGCACTAGAACAAAAACTAATTGGACCAATGGAGGAGTCACATACCAAGGAATAATCTCCCCAAGCAATTTTGTGAGAGGTGCTTTGAGCAAGGAGATCGAAAATGGTAGCAAAATGAGCTAGAACTCGTGCTTGAGCTGGATATTCGTGTTTGTGGGAGGAAGAAGGAGTGTGTGGGTGAAAGGATAAGTGGAGGAGGGCCACCATGGGCCCACGAGGCAGGGGCGCACCCAGGGGGTAGGGCGCGCCCTCCACCCTCGTGGGCAGGTGGTTGACCCCCTGCTGTGTTCGTAGTGCCAAATATTCTCAAATATTCTAGAAAAAATCATATTTAAATTTCAGGACATTTGGAGAACTTTTATTTTCGAGGTATTTTTATATTGCACGGATAATCAGATAACAGACAGAAAAATATTTATTTTTATTTTATTTAATATAAATAATAGAAAGTAAAAGTGGGGTACAGAAGGTTGTGCTCTCCAATTCCATCCATCTCATGATCATCAAAAGGAACCCACTAACAAGGTTGATCAAGTCTTGTTAACGAACTCATTCCGAATAACATGGAACCGAAGAAATTTAAAATAACACTATGTTACCTCAATGGGGATATGCACATCCCCAATAATAAGAATATCATATTTCTTCTTGACAGTAGGAAGAGGAAATTCAAAACCTCCAAATATAATCGATGGAGTTTTTCCAATAGAGTTGATACTGTGAACTTGAGGTTGTTTCCTCGGAAAATGTACCGTATGCTCATTACCATTAACATGAAAAGTGACATTGCCTTTAGTGCAATCAATGACAGCCCCTGCAGTATTCAAAAAGGGTCTTCCAAGAATAATAGACATACTATCGTCCTCGGGAATATCAAGAATAACAAAGTCCGTTAAAATAGTAATGTTTGCAACTACAACGGGCGCATCCTCACAAATACCGACAGGTATAGCATTTGATTTATCAGCCATTTGCAAAGATATTTCAGTAGGTGTCAACTTATTCAAGTCAAGTCTACGATATAAAGAGAGAGGCATAACACTAACACGGCTCCAAGATCACATAAAGCAGTTTTAACATAGTTTCTTTTAATGCAGCATGGTATAGTGGGTACTCCCGGATCTCCAAGTTTCTTTGGTATTCCACCCTTAAAAGTATAATTAGCAAGCATGGTGGAAATGTCCGCTTCCGGTATCTTTCTTTTATTTGTGACAATTTCTTTCATATACTTAGCATAAGGATTCATTTTGAGCATATCAGTTAATCGCATACGCAAAAAGATAGGTCTAATCATTTTAGCAAAGCGCTCAAAATCCTCATCATCCTTTTTCTTGGATGGTTTGGGAGGAAGAGGCATGGGTTTCTGAACCCAAGGCTCTCTTTCTTTACCATGTTTCCTAGCAACAAAGTCTTTCTTATCAAAACGTTGATTCTTTGATTATGGGTTATCAAGATCAACAACAGGTGCAATTTCTACATCATTATCATTGCTAGGTTGAGCATCATCATGAACATTATTATTAACATTATCACTAGTTTCAGGTTCATTACCCGATTGATTTTCAACATCAGAAATAGAAAGATCATTTGGATTCTCAGGTGGTTCAATAACAGGTTCACTAGAAGCATGCAAAGTCCTATCATTTTCCTTTTTCTTCCTTTTAGAAGGACTAGGTGCATCTATATTATTTCTCTGAGAATCTTGCTCAATTCTCTTAGGGTGGCCTTTAGGATACAAAGGTTCCCGAGTCATTCTACCAGTTCTAGTAGCCACTCTAACAGCATAATCATTATTCTTACTATTCAATTCATTGAGGAAATCATTTTGAGCTTTAAGTACTTGTTCTACTTGAGTGGTAACCATAGAAACACGTTTACTAATAAGTTTAAGTTCACCTTTAACATTAGCCATATAATCACCCAAGTGTTCAAGCATATTTGAATTGTATTTCAATTGTCTACCAAAATAAGCATTAAAATCTTCTTGCTTAGCCATAAATTTATCAAACTCATCTAAGCATGGGCTAGAAAATTTAGTAAATGGGATTTTAGCTTTATCATATCTATAGAGAGAATTTACCTTTACTACCTGTGTCGGGTTATTAAGATCATATGTTTCTTCAACAAGCGGTAAATTAAGACCATGTATTTCTTCAATAGGAGGTAAATTCTTAACATCTTCAGCTTTAATACCTTTTTCTTTCATACATTTCTTTGCCTCTTGCATATCTTCAGGACTGAGAAATAGAATACCCCTCTTCTTCGGAGTTGGTTTAGGAATAGGCTCAGGAATTGGCTCTGGAGGTGTTCAATTATTTTCATTTGTCAACATATTATTCAATAGAATTTCAGCTTCATCCGGTCTTCTTTCCCTGAAAACAGAACCAACACAACTATCTAGGTAATCTCTGGAAGCATCGGTTAGTTCATTATAAAAGATATCAAGTATTTAATTTTTCTTAAGAGGATGATCAGGCAAAGCATTAAGTAATTGGAGAAGCCTCCCCCAAGCTTGTGGGAGACTCTCTTCTTCAATTTGCACAAAATTTTATATATCCCTTAAAGCAGCTTGTTTCTTATGAGTAGGGAAATATTTAGCAGTGAAGTAATAAATCATATCCTAGGGACTACGCACACAACTAGGATCAAGAGAATTAAACCATATCTTAGCATCACCCTTTAATGAGAACGGAAATATTTTAAGGATATAAAAGTAGCGAGTTCTCTCATCTTTAGTAAACAGGGTAGCTATATCATTTAATTTAGTAAGATGGGCCACAATAGTTTCAGATTCATAGCCATGAAAAGGATCAGACTCAACCAAAGTAATTATATCAGGATCAACAGAGAATTCATAATCCTTATCAGTAACACAGATAGGTGAAGTAGCAAAAGCAGGGTCAGGTTTCATTCTAGCATTTAGAGATTGCTTATTCCATTTAGCTAATAACCTCTTAAGTTCGTTTCTATCTTTGCAAGCTAAAATAGGTAAAGAAGCTTCTTGTCAGAAACATAACCCTCGGGAATAACAAGTGATTCTTCATCATCACTTTCATCAGTATTATCAGATTCAATATTTTCAATCTCTCTAGCCCTAGCAATTTGTTCATCAAGAAAATCACTAAGTGTCACAGTAGAATCAGGCATAGAAGTAGTTTCATCATAAGTATCATGCATAGCAGAAGTGGCATCATCAATAACATGCGACATATCAGAACGAATAGCAGAAGCAGGTGTAGGTGTCGCAAGCTTACTTAAAACAGAAGGTGAATCAAGTGCAGAGCTAGATGGCAGTTCCTTACCTCCCCGACAACGGCGCGAGAAAATAGTCTTGATAACCCACAAGTATAGGGGATCGCAACAGTTTTTGAGGGTAAAGTATTCAACCCAAATTTATTGATTCGACACAAGGGGAGCCAAAGAATATCTACAACCCTAGGTTATCACTGAGTTGTCAATTCAACCACACCTGGAAACTTAATATCTACAACGAAGTATTTAGTAGCAAAGTAATATGATAGTAGTGGTAACGGTAGCAAAAGGTAACAATAGTAAAAGTAATGTTTTTGGTATTTTGTAGTGATGATAGCAATAGCAACGGGAAAGTAAATAAGCGAATAACAATATATGGAAAGCTCGTAGGCAATGGATCAGTGATGGAGAATTATGCCGGATGCGGTTCATCATGTAACAGTCATAACCTAGGGTGACACACAACTAACTCCAGTTCATTGATATAATGTAGGCATGTATTCCGAATATAGTCATACGTGCTTATGGAAAAGAACTTGCATGACATCTTTTGTCCTACCCTCCCGTGGCAGGAGGGTCCTTACGGAAACTAAGGGATATTAAGGCCTCCTTTTAATAGAGTACCGGAACAAAGCATTAACACATAGTGAATACATGAACTCCTCAAACTACGGTCATCACCGGTAAGTATCCCAATTATTGTCACTTCGGGGTTAACGGATGATAACACATAATAGGTGACTATAGACTTGCAAGATAGGATCAAGAACACTCATATATTGATGAGAACATAATAGGTTCAGATCTGAAATCATGGCACTTGGGCCCTAGTGACAAGCATTAGGCATAGCAAAGTCATAGCAACATCAATCTCAGAACATAGTGGATACTCGATGTCAAACCCTAACAAAACTAACTCGATTACATGATAGATCCCATCCAACCCATCACCATCCAGGAAGCCTACGATGGAATTACTCACGCACGGCAGTGAGTATCATGAAATTGGTGATGGAGGATGGTTGATGATGACGATGGCGATGGATTCCCCTCTCCGGAGCCCCGAACGGACTCCAGATTAGCCCTCCCGAGAGATTTTAGGGCTTGGCGGCGGCTCTGTATCGTAAAACGCAATGAATTCTTATCTCTGATTTTTTTCTCCCCGAAACACAATATATAGAGTTGGAGTTGGAGTCAGAGAGGCAACAGGGGGCCCACGAGGTAGGGGGACACGCCCTAGGGGGGTAGGCGCACCCCCACCCTCGTGGAGAGGTGGTGGCCCCCCTGGCCTTCATCCTTTGCAGGTATTTTTTATATTTTCCAAAAATTTTCTCTGTGAAGTTTCAGGTCATTCCGAAAACGTTTGTTTCTGCACATAAATAACACCATGGTAATTCTGGTGAAAACAACGTCAGTCCGGGTTAGTTCCATTCAAATCATACAAGTTAGAGTCCAAAACAAGGGCAAAAGTGTTTGGAAATGTAGTTACGTTGGAGACGTATCTGGAGGCGCGTGAGGAGCGGGAAGAGGCCGAACGGCAAAAGGTGGAGGCAGCGAAGGCGGCGCAGGAAGAGGCCGACACGGCCACCAAGGCCCTGGCCGACGCCGCGGTGAAGGAACAAGCGGATGCGATCGCCAAGGCGCGGGTGGAGAAGGCCATGTCTGTCCAGGCACCGCAACTAATCATCCCCCTGCACGCCACCCCGCCAGCGCCAAGGGCCGAGGTGCCGACTGGAGGAGCTGGCGATGACCAGCCGGCCGCGGAAGGCGGAGGAGGCGACGCCGTCATCTTGGGGGCAGAGGAGCCCCTGCAAGCGCCGACTGTAGACGCACCAAGCAGCCGGCTAGAGGAGCCGCCGGCGCCACCAGCTGACAATGAGTTGGTGGTGGGCTCGGCCCCGGTGGTCCGCACTCTGGGGCGTCGTCACCCGGAGAAGGCGGCCTCGGCGCCAAGGCCGCTGGAAGTTGGGGCCACGAGCTCCTCTTCCCCCGACGCCGAAGCCAGTAGCACCGCTCCTCCGGAATGGACTCCCGGAGGCGGGACAAATGTGCTGAACTGTGCCCCATCGACATCCAGGCCCATCTCCAGGCCCAAAGCTCCGCCCTCCAACAATACACCAAGGAGTTCCCGGCGACACGGGCCGCCATCCGGGTATATCTCCCAATCCTTGTATTTTTCTTGAAATCTTCCGTGGGGGCGCGCTAGCGCACCCACTGGGTGTAGCTCCCGAGTTCTGGGCCGACTGCTGAGCAAGCGGCTAAAAACTTAAGGTAAGTTCCGAGTGCTAACCTCTTCTTCTTTCTTATCTTGTCTTGGTTGCAGGATTATCACAACATCCGTGCAGCCGCCTTCAACTCTCACGTCCGTGAGCTGGCTAAGCGGACTGCTGAACTGACCGACAGCCGGCATAAGTGCTTCTTCCTTATTCACGCGGGGGCACGCCAGCGCACCCGCAGTGTGTAGCCCCCGAGATTCGGGCCGACTGCTGAGCAGTCGGGCCGGATCTTCCGGCGACTACTCTTTTTTATTTTGCTATCTTGTTGACTGTCTTTTCGTTTTTGTCTTCCGCACGAGCTAATGCTGACTTGCAGCAACAGCTGGGCGAAGCGCAAACCGCGCTGCACGCCAAGGAGGAGGAGCGCAGCCGGATGGAGCAGGAGCGCGGCCGCCTTGCCAAGAAATTGGCTGACCAGGCGGACCAGCACCAGGTGGAGCTGCAGAAGCTCTAAGACGTGGAGAAGGTGCTCGAGGCTGAGTTTGAGACCAAGCGCTTGAGCTGGTCCGACAAGGAGAAGGCTCTGACCGACGGCTATGGCGAGATTGAGGACATGCTCGATGGTGAGCCGTTCTTCCGTTTCTTCCATCTGCCGACTTCTCGTTCAAGCCGGACCTCCGACTTCATGCTTCTTTTTTCTTCTTGTGCAGAGTATTTTCCTGGTCACGCCGTCGCTGCCAGCCGAGCCATCCAGGCCCGCCGTGACGAGCGAAGGCTGCCTGGTGCAGAAATTGCACCCAACGCCCCTCGGATCCTTGCCGAGCAGCTGCTTAACATCCAAGCTTGCCTCCAGCTGGCCCACCGAGTGCTCCGCTGTCTGCAGCACGCCGGAGCTCAGGTGGTTTCCGCCATCTGGCCAGGTACTCCAATTCTGCGCACCCCCAGTCGGACCTCTGACTGGTTAGAGGTGGCCATTGGCTGCTTCGAGGCATGGAAGGGCTCTGCAGCCCGGGC
This sequence comes from Triticum urartu, assembly GCF_056163025.1. Classification (NCBI taxonomy): domain Eukaryota; kingdom Viridiplantae; phylum Streptophyta; class Magnoliopsida; order Poales; family Poaceae; genus Triticum; species Triticum urartu. Next base: position 300,979,862 of record NC_141878.1, read on the forward strand.
AGGCGCACGACGGGCCCTGGAATTCGTCAAGTGGCGGTACCCTGGTGAAAGTGCAACTATCCCTAGGTGGTTTTGGTAATTCCTAACAATATATAGCTCATTGAGCTAATGCTATTCCAAGATTAATATTTCAGGAAAAGCTCAATGAATGGCATGTCATGGATGAGGAATGTGGACCCCTCAAAATACTAAGGACAAAAAGATTGGCTCAAGCTCAAAGCTCAAGACTCTACATTTTATATTTTAGTGATCCAAGATCACATTGAGTCTATAGGAAAATCCAATACTATCAAGGAGGGATGAGGTGTTGTTTACTGAGGTTCTTGCTTCATAGTGCTTAGTGATATGCTCCAAAACCCTCAACTACCTTCCGACATCCACATATGACCTAAACCCAAAGTCAAACTCGGCCCCATCGATTCTTTCTATCCGGCGACACCGAGTTCAAATGTCATAGCCACTACCACAAACCCTAGGCAAATCGGTCTCACCGATAGGGATTTCGGTCACACCGAGATGGGGTTGTAATCTCTCCGTTTCCCTTCGTAACGTTTCGGTCCTACCGAGATGAGCGATCGGTCCCACAGAGATTGCAATGTAAACTATCTGTTTCTCTTTTGTAACATTTCGGTCCCACCAAAATGAGCAATCGGTCCCACCGAGTTTACCTGACCAACTCTTTAGTTAGCTTATTACCAAAATCGGTCCCACCGAGTTTGTGTAATTGGTCACACCGATATTACGTTATGCCCTAACCCTAACCATATTAGTCCTACCGAGTTGCATCTCACTCCCACCGAAAATCCTAACTGTCACTAGGATTGCTGAATCGGTCTGACTAAGTTTCTCAATTCGGTCTCACCGAGATTGGCAAATTTTGTGTAACGGTTAGTTTTTGTGTGGAGGCTATATATACCCCTCCACCCACTCTTCATTCGTGGAGAGAGCCATCAGAACATACCTACACTTCCAATACACATTTTCTGAGAGAGAACCACCTACTCATGTGTTGAGGCCAAGATATTCCATTCCTACCATATGAATCTTGATCTCTAGCCTTCCCAAGTTGCTTTCCACTCAAATCTTCTTTCCACCAAATTCATATCCTGTGAGAGAGAGTTGAGTGTTGGGGAGACTATCATTTGAAGCACAAGAGCAAGGAGTTCATCATCAACACACCATTTGGTACTTCTTGGAGAGTGGTGTCTCCTAGATTGGCTAGGTGTCACTTGGGAGCCTCCGACAAATATTGTGGAGTTGAACCAAGGAGTTTATAAGGGCAAGGAGATCGCCTACTTTGTGAAGATCTAACACTAGTGAGGCAAGTCCTTCGTGGGCGATGGCCATGATGGGATAGACAAGGTTGCTTCTTCGTGGACCCTTCGTGGGTGGAGCCCTCCGTGGACTCGCGCAATCGTTACCCTCCGTGGGTTGAAGTCTCCATCAACGTGGATGTACGATAGCACCACCTATCGTAACCACAACAAAAACATCCATGTCTCCAATTGCGTTTGAATTCTCCAAACCCTTCCCTTTACATTCTTGCAAGTTGCATGCTTTACTTTCCGCTGCTCATAGACTCTTTGCATGCTTGCTTGAATTGTGTTAAGATTGCTTGAATTGTGTTAAGATTGCTTGACTTGTGCTAAGATAGCTAAAATCTGCCAAAGACTAAAATTGGGAAAAGGATAGATTTTTATTTGGTCAAGTAGTCTAATCACCCCCCTCTAGACATACTTTCGATCCTACATGTGGTATCAGAGCTTTGGTCTCCATTTGCTTTGATTTCCATAGCTTTTGGTGGTCATAGCCTTGGTTTCACAACCTAGGAGAGTATGGTGTCTAGCGTGGGAAATTATCACCGTAGAGGTCCTTACTTTGATGGTACTAATTTTGCTAGTTGGAAGCATAAGATGAAAATGCATATTCTTGGACATAACCCCGCCGTTTGGGCTATTGTGTGTGTTGGCTTGCAAGGTGAATTCTTTGATGGGAGAGAACCAAATTGTGAAGCTACCACGGATGAGTTGAAGATGCTACAATACAATTCTCAAGCTTGTGATATCCTCTTCAATGGATTGTGCCCGGAAGAATTCAACAAAATCAGTCGTCTTGAGAATGCAAAGAAAATTTGGGATACTTTGATTGATATGCACGAAGGTACCGACTCCGTCAAGGAATCCAACTTGGATGTGCTTCAAAGTCATCTTGACAAGTTCAAAATGAAGGATGGTGAAGGTGTCGCTGAGATGTACTCTAGGCTTTCTCTTATCACAAATGAGATTGCCGGCTTAGGAAGTGAAGAGATGACCGACAGATTCATCATCAAGAAGATCCTAAGAGCCTTGGATGGAAAATATGGTATCAATCTCGATATGCTTTGTACGACGATGCTGGACCGGGTTACAAGCCATGTAGACAGCGCTAACATTATCACAAAAAACAACTGTCGCGGTATGGACTGGACGGTGAAGCTCATGAAGAAGCTGACGGAGCCAACAACATTCGGCCACAACGTGAGCCATAGCACGATACTCGGCGTCAGCACTGGAGCGAGAAACCGTGGCCTGGCGTTTGGAGGACCAGGACACAAGGTTGTCGCCGAGATAGACACAATAGCCTGAGGTAGACCGGCGAGTGTCGGGACAGCCTGCCCAGTCGGCGTCCGAGTATGCAGTGAGAGACGTAGCAGGTGTGGAGTGCAACCAAAGACCCAAATCCAGTGTACCTTGGAGATACCGAAGAATCCGCTTAACCAAGTTGAGATGAGGTTCCCGAGGAGCATGCATGTAGAGGCAGGCTTGCTGCACTGCATGAGCAATATCCAGACGTGTCAGTGTCAGATACTGAAGGGCGCCTGCAAAACTGCGGTACTCAGTAGGATCGGCGACGAGCGGACCATCGTCGGTAGAAAGCTTGCAACGATTGTCTATGGGAGTAGGACACGGGTTGCAATCTTGCATGCCGGCGCGCTGGAGAAGATCAATGGCATACTGGCGCTATGACAACAACATCCCGGACGAGGAGCGAGTGACTGATATACCAAGGAAATATGAAAGATCCCCAAGATTGGTCATAGAGAACTCACGATGCAGAAGGTCGGTGACGTGCTAAAGAAGACTGGCGCTGGAGGCAGTGAGGATGATGTCGTCCACGTATAGAAGAAGGTAGGCCAGCTCGCCGCCCTGTTGGAGAACAAACAGAGAGACATCACACTGAGATGCCACGAAACCAAGACGATGGGCATAGTGGGCGAAGCGCTGGTACTAATCTCGAGGGGCCTGCTTGAGGCTGTAGATAGACTTGTGGAGCTGACAAACATGTTGAGGACGAGCAGAGTCGATGAAGCCAGGTGGTTGCTCACAGAAGACCACCTCGTCAAGATTGCCATGAAGGAAGGCGTTCTTGACATCGAGCTGGTGAATCGGCCAAGCACGGGAGACGGCGAGGCTGAGGACGACGCGGATCGTGGTGGGCTTGACGACGGGGCTGAATGTCTCATCAAAATCAACGCCCGGCTGCTGAGAGAACCCACGAACAACCCATCGTGCCTTGTAGTGAGCAAGTCCACCGTCGGAGGAGAATTTGTGCTTGAAGATCCACTTTCCTGAAACAACATTAGCACCAGCCGGACGAGGCACAAGAGACCACGTGCGGTTGTGAATGAGAGCATCATACTCATCAGTCATAGTAGCACGCCAGCGCGGATCCTGGAGAGCACCCCGATATGTTTTTGGAATAGGAGAAATCGAGGTGTGGATAGCCGAGAGATTGAGCTTGTCAATCGGCTGAATGATGCCATGTTTAGCACGAGTGAGCATATGGTGCGTGTTGACGGCCGGAACGGAAGTGGCACGAGAGCGAGTACTAGGCGGAGGAGGTGGTGGTGGCGGTGGGGTTGGGTTTGGTGCCGTAGCCATGGAAGGAGAGACGGAAGGTGCAGGCGAGCTGGGCGAAGGCGAGCTAGGCGGAGACGCGCGTGCAGATGCGCGATCGGTCTGATCGATCGAGGGGCCATGCAGCTGGAACGTGGGTACATGCATGTTGGGCTGGGCCGGGATTGGTTGGGTAGCGGCCAAGTCCAGCAAAAAATCAAGAGAATCAGCAGGTTGCGCTGATTGTGTGGTGGCGAACGGAAAGATATTTTCATCAAATATTACGTGACGAGACGTGATTACATGCCGAGAAGTGAGGTCTAGGCATCGGTAGCCATGGTGGGAGGATGGGTATCCGAGAAACACGCAGGCAATGGACCGAGTTGCGAGCTTATGCGGGGCCGTGGCAGACTGATTTGGATAACACAAGCAACCAAAAACACGTAGATAGGAGTAGGAGGCTGGTTGTTGGTAGAGTAAGGTGTAGGGGATGCGAAACTCTATGGCTTGGCATGGGCGACGGTTAACGAGGTAGGTGGCGGCAGCGAGGGCCTCGGCCCAATATGAGGGTGGCATGTGTGCTTGAATAAGGAGAGTGCGGGTGATGTCATTGAGAGTGCGCAAAGCGCGCTCGGCTTTTCCGTTTTGAGATGAAGTGTAAGGACAAGACATGCGAAGATGGATTCCATGGCGAGGTAAAAACTCGACTAGGGTGGAGTTAACGAACTCAGTGCTGTTGTCGGTTTGTAGGGAAACGACAGGGAGGTTGAACTGGGTGCGAGCATAAGCAACGAAATTAATAAGGACGTCGCAAGTGTCAGATTTTCTCCGTAGAGGAAAGGTCCAAATAAAGTGCGAGAAATCGTCGACTATGACAAGATAATATTTTAAACCAGAATTGCTTGCAATAGGAGAGGTCCATAAATCACAATGAATTAACTGAAACGGAACACTGGAAAGTGTTTGGGACCTAGAAAAAGGTAGACGTACATGCTTGCCAAGTTGACATGCATGACACACCATAGTGACTTTATTACATGGAATAGCAAATTGTTTAGATAAATGTGACATAGCGTCACGACCTGGATGTCCTAAGCGACGATGCCATAGCTCGGTGGAGTTGGTGGAGGCGACGAGTCCGAAAGGCGATGGAGAGCTGGTGCTTGTGGAGAACTCATATAGAGGACCGGCGCTACTGCAGCGTATGATCTCGCGCCGTGTGTGAAGATCCTTAATGGAAAAACGAAAGGGGTCATATTCCACAGAACAAGAATTATCAGTAGTGAGTTGACGAGTAGAAAGCAAATTTTTAATGATGTCAGGAACTACTAGAACATTATTTAGCAAAAACTTGCGGTGAGGTGTGGAGAGAGTAGTATGACTAGATGTGGAGATGGGTAAAGAAACACCATTGCCGACAGTGACATAAGATGGAGTGGAAAATTGAGACGGAGAAGTGAGTATACTGGGGTCCGAAACCATGTGAGATGTAGCGCCGGAGTCCATCACCCATGTGCCCGTGGTGGAGGAGCCGGCCATGGGAGCGCCGAAGGTGCTGTTCAGGGCCGCGACGAGGGCGGAGCAGTCCCATGTTGGTGCGCCGTTGCCGTGAGCGCCAAGTCCAGGCTGTACGTATGGCGTCGCAGGAGGTGGAGAGTTGCTGCTGAATGCGTTGCCATGATGATGTCGAGGATGTCGTCGCTGATGGAGCCGTAGAGCCACGAGCGGACGACGTAGTCAAGGCGAGACCACTCGGCGGTGCGCTCGCCGACCGGCGTGTCGATGGAGATGTGGCCAGTGAGCTCGTACTTGCCAAGGAGAACACCCATCAGCATGCGCCACTTCGAGTAGTTGGAGGCCTGGAGGTCAAGGACGATGGGAACATGTGTCTTGACGCTGGCGACGTTGACGGCAAGAGAGGCCGGTGACGTAGGAGGAACCACGGTGGTGGAGAGGGCGCCGGAGGTGAGGGTGCTCATGGTGGAGGAGGTCTGGGCTGGACTCATCATGGTGGCGGCGGAAGCGAGATTAGATCGAAAGGGCTGATACCATATGAACGTGTATCGTGAGAAGTAGTTTGAGGGAAGACGCCTCACAACAGGGGCGATCGGCTCATATATATATGACACGGTTACAAAGGCTTGGAAGCCAAGAAACAATCTACACGTATCAACAAGATATGGTAGGTACAAGATGTTTCCATCTATACAAGATCTACATACGTTAACACGTATGCACATTGATCCAAATGATACCAAATTACAAAGATCTCAAGCCTACAGAAGTCATTGGAAGAATTGTTGCTTATCAGATGTCACTCAAAGATAAGGAGGAGCTCCATAACAAGTCAAGTGGTGCTTACAAAGCCTCATGTGAAGCCCCCACATCATCAAGTGAGAAACAAACTTTCAATGAAGAATTGAGCTTAATGGTGAAGAACTTCAACAAGTTCTACAAGAATAGAAGCAAAGAGAGAGGTTCCAAGTCAAGGTCCTACAATGACAAAAGATCTTCTAGTCGAGAGCGAAACTGCTACAATTGTGGAAGACCCGGACACTACTCCAATGAGTGTACGGCTCCCCACAAGAGAAGAGAAGATTCTCCCAAAAGAAGAAGTAGAAGAGAAGAATCACCATCAAGGGAGAGAAGGAGTAGGGATGATCGATATGAACGAAGAACCTCACGGAGAAGCAAGGATTCGGAAAGGAAGGACAATTCATCAAGGAGCTACACAAAACGAAGACATCAAGCTCATGTTGGTGAATGGTATCTGGCTCCGACTCCAACAATGACTCCGAGAGAAGCTATCACTCCGACTCTGAATATACTCAAGATGAAGGTGTTGCCGGACTGGCACTTGTGTCAACCAACTCCTATGACATATTTGATTCACCAAATGAAGGAATTGGAAGATGCTTGATGGCCAAAGGTCCAAAGGTATCACACCCCGAGTATGTTGATTTCAATAGTGATGAAGATGACTTGTTAGGTGATGATGAGTTACTTGTTGACAACTATAGTGATGAATACTATGATGAAACGAATGACAATGATAAGGAGAAGATTGTGTCTCTAACTAAAGAACTAAACACTCTTAAGTTAGCTCATGAAACTATCTTAGGAGATCATCGAGAACTTTTAAGGACTCATGAGAAATTACGTTTTGAGAAGCTCAATCTTGAGCAAGAGCATGAGTTCTTAAAGGAAATCAATGATGATCTTCGCAAGAAAAGTTCTTCTTACATTGCCAAGCATTTACTCTTATCCACTTACATGACTCAAGTCAAGTCTAGTAACAAGAACAAGAAGGATTCTTCCTCTAGTAGTAACAATAATCATGCTAAATCCAATGTTGTTGCTTATAGTAGTTCTCTTGATTCCACTAATGATTCTCTTAGCCAAGTTACACTTGAGCAAGAAAATAGCTTATTGAAGGGAATTATAGAGAAAGGTGTTTACAAGATCCTTGCCAGGAGTAAGCAATTCGAGGAAATTGTACGCAAGCAAGGAAGGCACCGGAAGAATCAAGGTGTTGGTTTTGAACGAAAGTTCAATGCCAATGGAGTTGAGTGGGAAGAAGATCAATACCCCAAGATGAAGTTTGTTCCTCAACAAGAGAAGTATGATCCTACTTCTTTCATAGGGACACAAGCTCAAGATGATCTTCCACCACAAGACCACAAGCAAAAAGGCAAGGACAAGCTTCAAGAGGAAATTGATGCATTTGAAAAAGATCCTAAGGCCTTGGTCAAGTGGGTTCCCAAGACTACATCAAGTTCCACTTCATCAAGTACAACTACAACTCCGAGGATTCCCATCAAGATGGTGTGGATCCCGAAGAAGAAGAACTAGAGAGTTCTTGAGGGTGACTCCGCCAACATACTTCACTCTTATCATTTTGGCAAGAACAAGTGCAATCAACTTCCACATCTTGCACTAGTTCAAGGAGTCACAAACCCTCTTGCTGGTAAGACAAAGGAAAAGGTAACCTAAAGCTTTCATAGACATCATCTTGTGTGTGCATCACTCTATGTCTATGGATATCCTTGTTTGTTCCTTGTGGGACTAACCCATGTAGGTATTGAAAGTGCAACTCACTCCAAAGGATAGCTCCAAATGATCGACATCAACATAGAGCATCCACATCTTCAACACCTACATGAAGTCATCATCGACAAAACCCAATGTTAGTTCATCCCTCTTAGGGGGGATCTCACATCTCGGGGGAGCTTTACTCTAACAATTGAGTTAAAGCAACTCTAATGGTGTGAACACAACAACACTTTATGTAAAAGTGGTAACCCCACTTGTGCTTAAACGATGAGTATGACCTATGATCAAATGTTCTCATTTGACTCCTAAGTCAATATACTCATATATAGATGACCTAGTCATCGCCAATTGCTTGATAGATGCTAGAATTGTTTGTGCATGCTTTGCCACATATTTCAATTGCCATTTTATTGTGTGAGCATGTTGGTTGCATAATTTACTCATTCGAGGACACCCACTTGTTATTTTGATTGATTGGTTTCCTTTTATTTTGGCCAAGTGGATGGACAAGAATGCCTAAGAACCTTCTCTAGCTATCTATGCTTTTCTCGTCTCAAACTCTATTCATGCTGCATCATAAAATTTGATCAAGTCAGATTCGAACCACTCTGTGTGAGGAGCACTCGGAGTCCCCGATTCGTCATAGACTTAAACTTCCAAAACTTCTTGGTGTATTTCGGTCTGACCGATTCATCCATTTCGGTCATACCGAGATCACTAAGTCGATCTAGGTTTTCAATCTCGGTGCAACTGATTTGAAATTTTCGGTCACACCGAGTTGCAGTAACTTCTTGCAGTTATGCATCTCGGTGCCACCGAGTTGTTCCACTCAGAAACACTGAAAGGGGTTGGGCTATATATATCCACGGGTCAAATTTTGGAAAACTTTCCGAACCTCCTCGACCCGCCCTTAGCCCGCTCTGCCTCTAGGGTCTCCGGATCATCCTCCTCGTCGCCAGCCGCCTCCTGCCGCTAGTCTCCGCCGCCGTCAACGGGAATCATCCCCGCCGTTGCCGCTGTAGCGAGTTCATCGCCGAACTAGGGTATGAACTCGATCATTGTGCTATCCTTATCTGATTCCTAGCACATTGTGTTCGCCATGTATCTTGCCACGATTGAGATCATTCTATCCAGTCAAAACACTCCGTAGATTAGAGATGATTTGGGAATTTAGGGTTAGGTTTCCGCCGAAATCATCTCGGACCCACCGAGTTGTGGAACTCGGTACCACCGATTCGTCTCAGGCCATTGCACATGTGATTCTAGGTCTAACCAAGAATTGCAAATTGGTGTGACCGAGTTCAGGACTTTGTGAAACCCTAGCAGTCTCGGTGCCACCAAACTGTGACTCGGTCTGACCGAGTTCACTAGTTTAGGTTCCAACAGCTGCTTCGGTATCACCAACTTTACAAATCAGTTGATCCAAAATGCTTTCTGTGGAAAACTAAAACTAAATTTTTGACTCATTCTTTTGCAAAAACCTCTGCATTTTGTGATGCTCATCCACTCTATCTCATCTATATCTATTCACAGGGTCTGCTGTCAGTGTTTGCAATATGTCTGATCAGAGTGACAGCGAAAACAAGTCAGAGGAGAAGGTTCACTTGAGTGAGGGCACTAGTCCCTCTAGCAACTCAGATGATGGCAGCAGGAGCACACCAAGCAATCTGCCAAAGGCTGCCACCAGGGCCAGCAAGAAAAGAACTTCAGAGTTAGAGGATGAGGACTATGTGGCTGAGGAAGAAGAAACCACCTCAAAGATAAAAGTCCTGAAGAAGGAATATGGCACAGTTGCTGCCACCAAGCCAGACATGAAGCAAAAGGTTCATGCCAAGAGAATTCCAATGTCTAAGGCCAGAGCGTCTACTCAAGAGACTTTGGGATCTGCACCCAAAGAGCAGGTTGTGGCAGAGGGTCAAGAAGACCACTGCTAGAGTGCTTGGGAGATCCTCAATCACGAGAGATTCTGAAGAGGAAGAGGAAGAAGATGCTACACCAGCACCCAAAGCTCAGAAGCTTATGGGTGATGCCATCAGGGCAGGGGCTGTTCCATCTAGGCCTAAGACTGCTCCAAAGGCTGCTGCTCCAGCTCCAAAGCCAAAACCAAAGAGGAGCACCAGGAACATCCCTGCTGAGGAGAAGAACAAGGCCCCAGTGCCTGAAGCTAAAATGGAAGAAGAAGATGATGAGTCACATGTCTTGAGGAAGTTGAAGCCAAAAATTCTAGATCACAATGATGCTCATCCAGTAGCTGAGAACATGAGGATCAGGAAGGACTCAGGATTGAGGCTATGGAGAGAGTCTGATTCATATGCCACCAGGAGAAGGACTGCTGTGGACCACATGTTCCATACAAAGGAACAACATGACTTCTATGAGACAGTCTTGCTTGACAATAAGCCCATAGTGTGTGACATGAGATGGGTCGACTGGGACTAGATCAAGGAAAACGAGGATCACTATCCAGGTGTATATGACAGTTTCAAGGCTTGTGAAGTTGATGAGTTTGTGGCTCAGAAGCTCACAAAATGGAATGATGAGCTCATCATGCAGTTCTACTCCATAGCTCACTTCTACCCAGATGGAAGGATTGTCTGGATGTCTGGAGGTACGAGGTACCAGTCCACGGTTGCTGAATGGGCGAAGTTGATCAATGCCCAAAAAGAGAGTGAAGATGACTTGGATGTCTATGCCAAGAAGAAGAAGGATCACAACTCCATGGCACACATGTACAAGGAGATCCCAGATGCTGCTCTTGAGACACACAAGTTTGGATCTGTACATTACCTGCTGTCAGGACTGCCTACTATCAACTGGATCCTCAGGCACACTCTCTTGCCAAAGTCAGGAGATCACAAGATGATCAAATGCCATGCAATTAACTTGCTTCACATCTTTGATGTCCCACATAAGTTCAAAGTCATTAGCCTAATAGTTGAAACTATCAAGAGGATAGCTGCAGATCAGAAGAGGAGTTGTGGGTATGCCCCACAGATCCAGGAGCTGATTAACTCCAAGATGGGCACTGGTACATATATGCTGGACAAGGAGCACGTGCCTATCTACCCAGAATTTGAGGACAACACTGAGGTGATGGATGAAAATGAACCATCTTCTGTGCACGTACAAGCCAAGAAGGAGAAGGCAAAGGATGAAAAGGCTGCAAGGATGCCAACTACTGAAGAAGCATCTCAGTATCTTCTGAAGAGCAAGCAAGATCAGCTTAGCTACTTGATTGCCTCCACTCTAAGGATTGAGAAGGGACTGGCCACCCTGACTCAAAACCAGGAGATCTTGGAGAGGATCATGGAGCAAAAGTTCTATGACTTGGATGTGAAGGTAACTGAGATTCAGTCTGTTGTGGAGCAACTTCAGGATGATATGCAGGAGAGGAAGGGCAAGACAACCACTGATGCATTTGCCAGAGTGCCTAGAGCTCAGAGATCTGCTGCAGTGCCAGTTCCAGACACTAGAGCCACTTCATCTGCACTAGCTACAGCTTCAGTGCCACCAGCTCCAGCAGCTACTCCATCGGCTCCATCTACATCGACTGAAGCCTTCGTTCTTGGAGTTATCCGGACACCACCACCTGAAGACCAAGCCTAAGAGACGATTTAGTGCTATGCATTTTCTAGGAACTTTTTGGTAACTTGTTGCCAAAGGGGGAGAAAAATGTATAGATCATAGGCTTCGAGAGAGAGCGTTGCTTTTTATTCTCTCTTGCTTTGGTGGTTGAACTTTATTTGCTTTGCTTGTTTGAGATACTTTCTGTCTGTGTGATACTTGGATGATCATGTGTTTGATCATATGCTACTTTAATGCTTGTTGGATGACATTATCATTTTATCCCTATATGATCATTCACTTTGCTTGGTGATGAGTGCATGCATTTACTTATTATCATTTTGCGCGCTCCACCAAGATGTATGTGACATGGAAGAGTAACCCATGAGCCTAACTCTTTGTGCATTTGTAGTCCAAAGCAAATCATAAACTATGCACAAATTTAGGGGGAGCTCTTGCTTTTCACATACTTCTCAAAGCGACAATGCTTTTCACTCTTATTATCATTTGTCGAAGCTTTGATCTATATGTTGTCATCAATTACCAAAAAGGGGGAGATTGAAAGTGCAACTATCCCTAGGTAGTTTTGGTAATTCCTAACAACATATAGCTCATTGAGCTAATGCTATTCCAAGATTAATATTTCAGGAAAAGCTCAATGAATGGCATGGCATGGATGAGGAATGTGGACCCCTCAAAATACTGAGGACAAAAATATTGGCTCAAGCTAAAAGATCAAGACTCTACATTTTATATTTTAGTGATCCAAGATCACATTGAGTCTATAGGAAAAGCCAATACTATCAAGGAGGGATGAGGTGTTGTTTACTGAGGTTCTTGCTTCATAGTGCTTAGTGATATGCTCCAAAACCCTCAACTACCTTCCGACATCCACATATGACCTAAACCCAAAGTCAAACTCGGCCCCATCGATTCTTTCTATCCGGCGACACCGAGTTCAAATGTCATAGCCACTGCCACAAACCCTAGGCAAATCGGTCTCACCGATAGGGATTTCGGTCACACCGAGATGGGGTTGTAATCTCTCCGTTTCCCTTCGTAACGTTTCGGTCCTACCGAGATGAGCGATTGGTCCCACAGAGATTGCAATGTAAACTATCTGTTTCTCTTTTGTAACATTTCGGTCCCACCGAAATGAGCAATCGGTCCCACCGAGTTTACCTGACCAACTCTCTAGTTAGCTTATTACCAAAATCGGTCCCACCGAGTTTGTGTAATTGGTCACACCGATATTACGTTATGCCCTAACCCTAACCATATTAGTCCTACCGAGTTGCATCTCACTCCCATCGAAAATCCTAACTGTCACTAGGATTGCTGAATCGGTCTGACTAAGTTTCTCAATTCGGTCTCACCGAGATTGGTAAATTTTGTGTAACGGTTAGTTTTTGTGTGGAGGCTATATATACCCCTCCACCCACTCTTCATTCGTGGAGAGAGCCATCAGAACATACCTACACTTCCAATACACATTTTCTGAGAGAGAACCACCTACTCATGTGTTGAGGCCAAGATATTCCATTCCTACCATATGAATCTTGATCTCTAGCCTTCCCAAGTTGCTTTCCACTCAAATCTTCTTTCCACCAAATTCATATCCTGTGAGAGAGAGTTGAGTGTTGGGGAGACTATCATTTGAAGCACAAGAGCAAGGAGTTCATCATCAACACACCATTTGTTACTTCTTGGAGAGTGGTGTCTCCTAGATTGGCTAGGTGTCACTTGGGAGCCTCCGATAAAGATTGTGAAGTTGAACCAAGGAGTTTGTAAGGGCAAGGAGATCGCCTACTTCGTGAAGATCTACCGCAAGTGAGGCAAGTCCATGGGCAATGGCCATGATGGGATAGACAAGGCTGCTTCTTCGTGGACCCTTCGTGGGTGGAGCCCTCCGTGGACTCGCGTAACCGTTACCCTCCGTGGGTTGAAGTCTCCATCAACGTGGATGTACGATAGCACCACCTATCAGAACCACGACAAAAAAATCCGTGTCTCCAATTGCGTTTGAATTCTCCAAACCCTTCCCTTTACATTCTTGCAAGTTGCATGCTTTACTTTCCGCTGCTCATAGACTCTTTGCACGCTTGCTTGAATTGTGTTAAGATTGCTTGACTTGTGCTAAGATAGCTAAAATCTGCCAAAGACTATAATTGGGAAAAGGATAGATTTTTATTTGGTCAAGTAGTCTAATCACCCCCTCTAGACATACTTTCGATCCTACACCTGGGCTGAGCCTAGCTCAGTTGGCCACCCTCCGAGCTGAAGCCAGCGAGGAGTTGGCGGTGGTGGCGCCCGAACTCTACCATCGCGCCACGACGATAGCGGAGTACACGGACACCAGCGTCTTCCTCCCCGAGTTGAATGAGGAGGGCGCAGAGGCGCCGCCCAACTGGTTCAGGCTGAACCTTGAAGGCGGCGAGGACTCGGTGGAGGAGATCGCCTCCAGCGATGAAGGTGAAGAGGAGGAGGACGAGGACGAGGACGGCGAAGACGATGCACCGGATCATGGAGGCGATAGCCAGCCTCATCCTGACCAAGTCTCGACCAACGGGCAGCATGCCGACGAGCCGACTGTTGCCGGTATCGACCAGGCCGAGATCGACCAGGCGGCCGCTCCGCCACCCGGAGCCTCGACCTCTGCCGACCCCTCCGATCCGGCTTCTGCTCCTCTGGCCTAGGCGACCAAGTTATCTTTTCTTCCTATTTTGTAATTTCTTTGGAACAGACTTGTTAGATTTGCGCAGTTCCACCCGCAAGGGGTGTATTCAAACTCTGTTGAATGCTGACCAAGGACCTTTTGTTAAGTAAATTATCTTTGACAATTTCCAACTTGCCTTGCTCTTCTCCTCTTTTTGACTTTTTCCTTTGCCGCCTTCCCTTAACTGTCGTCTTGCCAAACCAGCGAGCCGCTTTGCAGTCTATGGCTGGGTCAAGTACTTGGCCAATTTTTGGGAAGGCAAGTACTTAGCCTTTGTAGAGCGTAGCAAGTTAAGTTGTACAAACCGGCGGGCCAGCTGCTCAACAGCCGGCCGGCAAGGCGGGGAGCCGACTTGGCCTATGTGAATGCTTTGGTCCTTAGCCATTTTTCATGTGGGCACCCTTTCTTGCCTTTAACTCTTGCCAGCTGGACAGTTGCTCTGCGAGTTGCGGCTGATGGAAAGAGAGGGCTTAGGTGCCGGCACACTACTTGTCCAACTGCAGGTAGCATGGGCATAGCACAAGGCGGCAAGCCCCCGGGCCGACTGGTCGAACCCGGTGCCAGGCATAATAACAAATAACACATTTATAGACATAGAACTTGTCATATAGATAAAGAGGGTAGCCCCCGAGTGCTCCTCGAGGGTCCTTATGTCTTAGCGTTTAATACAAAAGATGGCGTGGTACATACAACTTTCAACTGTAAAATCTTCGGACGAGATTTGCATTCCATGGGCACTCCGATTCCTTGCTGGAGTCGTCCCTCTTGCGTGCTCTGGGCTTCTGTGCATTGACGAGGTAGTAGGAGTCATTGCCCAAAGCTTTCCTGATGATGAATGGGCCCTCCCAAGGGGCCGAGAGCTTGTGCTGGCCGGCTGTTCGCTGGATCAGCCGGAGCACAAGGTCTCCTTCTTGGAATGATCTTGGCTTGACCTTCCGACTATGGTAGCGGTGCAGACTCTACTGGTAGATGGAGGACCGGCCGAGTGCTAACAGCCGGCCCTCTTTCAGCAGATCAACGCCGTCTTCTCTTGCTTCTTTCGCCTCCGCCTCCGTGTACATGGTGACGTGGGTTGGGATTGCTGCCTCGGCCCCGTAACGAGGAAGAATGGAGTGAAGCCGGTTGACTTGTTCAGAGTGGTGTGGAGGCTCCCAAGGATGGCTAGTAGCTCATCGATCTAGCAGTCGGCCGATTGCTCCGGAGGCTCGACCAGTCGGGGCTTGATGCCGGAGAGGATGAGGCCATCTGCTCCCTCGACCTGGCCATTTGACTGCGGATGGGCAACGGATGCTAAGTCCAGTCGGATGCCTTGCGTCGCGCAGAAACGGACCAGGGCTCCCTTGGCAAAGTTTGTGCCATTGTCGGTGATGATGCTGTGCGGTAGGCCGTATCATATGGTGATGTCGGCAATGAAGGTCACAGCAGTCGGACCATTCTGTTTCTTGATTGGTTTTGCTTCGATCCACTTGGTGAATTTGTCCACGGTGACAAGCAGGTGGGTCATGCCACCGCGTGCTGTCTTGAATGGTCCCACCATGTCCAGCCCCCACACGATGAAAGGCTAGGTAAGGGGGGTGGTCTTGAGTGCAGAAGCCGGTGAAAGGCTTGGAGCTGAATTTTTGGCACCCTTTGCAATGCTTGACCAACTCCTTGGTGTCTTCCAAAGTAGTCGGCCAGAAGAAACCATGGTGAAAAGCTTTGGCGACAAGGGATATGGAGGCCGCGTGATGGCCGCACTCGCCTTGATGGATTGAGGATTGCTTGACCCTTCTCCGCTTCTACGTAGTGTTGGAAGACTCCGGTCACGCTGCGCCTGATGAGCTCTCGGTCGACTATTGTGTAGGCTCCTGCTTGGCGCTGCACTTGCCAGGCCGAGATCTCGTCAGCCGGCAGTTCTCTGGTTACCCGGAACCTGAGGATGGGTTGTGCCCATGATGGTGCTTGAATTTCTTCTACTGCCACTACAACCACTTGTACTGGGGTGGTTGGGTTGGGAGGTGGTGGGTTGGAGCCGGCCACCGCTTGCTGTGTTGATGAAGTCTCTGGGCCGACTGCTGCAGCCCCCGGGCCGAGCCGTGAAGTCTCCGGGCCGGGTGCAGCTGCTGCGTTTTCCGAGCCGTTTGGTGAAGTCCCCGAGCCAATTGCGGCAGCCCCCCGGCTGGGCTATGAAGTCCTCGGGCCGGGTGCGACTGCCATAATCCCCGCGCCGCCTGCCGAAGTCCCCGGGCCGGCTGCTGAAGCTCTTGAGTCGGATCCGACTGCCTCGGGAGGAGCCGGTACGAAGATAGACTCGGATTCTGGAGAAGGCTTGATCGATGGCTTGCGGAGGCATTGAAGGGAGATGCCGGCTGGTATTGCTTGACGGGTGGAGCCGATCCGTGCCAGGGTATCAGCTGGCTCGTTTTGTTCCGTGGCACGTGAAGGATCTCGCACCGCTCAAAATATCCACTGAGCTGCTGAACGAGGAAGCGGTAACTTGCCATATTTGCATCCTTGGCGTCCTAGTCCCCAGACGACTGTTGGACCACCAGGTCGGAGTCGCGGTAGCACAAGATCCGGCGGATGCCGATCTCTTTGGCCAGCCGGAGGCCGTGTACTAGCGCCTCATACTCGGCCATGTTGTTGGAGGTGGCGAGGTGAGGACAATGCCGACCCCCAAGCCGGTGCGCATTTTCGAGCCATCTAAGTGCATCCGCCAATGGGTGGAGTCCAGAGCAGGCGGTAGGTACTGGGTCTCGGCCCAGTCGACGAGGAAGTCGGCCAGTGCTTGGGACTTGATGGTGGTGCGCGGCTAGTAGAAGATGGTGTAGGGGGCCAGCTCGATGGCCCATTTGGCCACTCGACCAGACGCATCTCTGTTACCTATGATCTCGGCAAGTGGAGCAGTGCAGACAACCATGATGGGGTGCTCTTGAAAAAAAGGCTTCAGCTTCCTGGCGGCAAAGTGCACGCCGTAGAACATCTTCTGGTAGTGGGGGTAGTTCTGCTTTGAGGTGGACAACACCTCACTCTAGTAATACACAGGCCTTTGGACCGGCTGTGCCCTGCCGTCCTCTGGGTGCTCTAGTACTATGACAGTGCTGACCACCCGGTTGGTGGTGGCGATGTAGAGGTACATGGGCTCTTTGGCAGTCGAGGCCGCCAGGACAGGCGGGGTAGTCAGCATCTTCGTCAACTGGAGAAAGGCCTCGTCTGCCTTATCGTTCCACTCGAAGTGATTGGTTTTCTTCATGAGCTGGTATAGGGGAAGAGCCTTCTCACCTAGCCAACTGATGAAGCGGCTGATGGATGCCAAACAACCGGTGAACTTCTAGAAATCTCGCAATCGGGTGGGCTTCGCCATCCTCTCAATGGCTTTGATCTTCACAGGGTTGCACTCAATGCCGCTTTCTGAGACCAAGAAGCCAAGGAGTTGGCTGGATGGTACCTCAAAGACGCATTTCTCCGGGTTGAGCTTGATCTGAAACCGGCACAGATTTTCAAAAGTTTCCTTGAGATCTTCCAAGAGGGTACCGCGCTTCTCCGTCTTCACCGCAATATCGTCTACATAAACGTGGGCATTTCTGCCAGGTTGCTTGAGGAGGCACTTCTGCATGCAACGCTGAAAGGTGGCACTGGCATTTCTCAAGCCGAATGTCATGGTCAGGTAGTAGAAGGCTCCGAATGGTTGATGAAAGTGGTCTTTAGGCGGTCCACCGGGTTCAACTTGATCTGGTGGTATCCTGAATAAGCATCCAAAAAAACACAACAACTCGCATCCGACTGTGGAGTCTATCACTTGGTCAATCCGAGGCAAAGCAAACAGATCCTTGGGACAAGCTTTATTGAGGCTGGTGTAATCAATGCACATGCGCCACTTGTTGTTCTTCTTCAGTACAAGGACTGGGTTGGCGAGCCACTCTGAAAAAATACTTCCATGATGAAGCCGGCTGCCAGAAGCCGGGCTATTTCTTCACCAACAATTCTTCTTTTCTCATTCGACAGTCGGCGGAGGGGTTATTTGACCGGGTTGCATCTGATCTGACATGTAGCTTGTGCTCGGCGAAATCCGTCGGAACACCTGACATGTCCTTGGGAGACCATGCGAAGATGTCCTGATTCTCGCGGAGGAAATCAATGAGCTCGCTTTCCTATTTGCTGTCAAGGTTGGCCCCTATGACAGCGTGCCTTTCCGGGTGCTCTGGGTCCAAGGGAATCTTCTTTGTCTCTTTGGCCGGCTGGAAGGAGCCCTGGGTCTCTGGTGACATGTCCGGCTACTTGCTGGTCATGGCCACCACCCGGTCCAGGAGCGTCTTTTCAGCAGCAATCATAAGGGACTCGGCCAGCCGGCTGCTAGCTGCAGCACAATCGGCCAATTTCTCATGGTCTCCGGATACCGTGATAATGCCTTTGGTCCCTAGCATCTTCATCTTGAGGTAGGCATAGTGTGGCACTGCCATGAACTTATCCAGAGCCGGCCGGCCTAGGAGTACATGATAAGGGGTCTCGAGGTCCACCACTTCAAACCAAATTGCCTCACGGCGGAAGTGATCTTTGTCTTTGAAAATGACATCTATCTTGACCTTGCCGATTGGTGAGCAGGACAGGCCGGACACAATACCATGGAAAACAATCCGACTGGGCTGGAGCTGGCTCTTTTTAATGCATAACTTTTCCATGGTATCGCGATATAGGATGTTGATGCTGTTGCCGCCATCTATCAGAATTCGGGAGAAACGAGCAGCTTGCCTCTCCGTTGCAAGGGTGGCATCTAGCACCAGAGTATAAGAACCCGGAGAGGGCATCACCTCCGGGTGGTCAGCACGGCTCCAACTGATGGGCTTCTCAGACCAATGCATGAATTCTGGAGCACTTGAAGCAATGGCGTTCACCTCTCGGTGCTGGTGATGCCGAGTACGCCGATCGTCAGCCACACTGGTGAAGACGGCGTAGGCTCCATGTTCTTTGGGGTAATCATCTTGAATGTCGCCGACTACTGGTCGGGCCGCCGGCTACTGGGGAGGGGGCAGCAGCCGAAGGGGGCAGCAGTCCTTCACCATTGGAGATTCGGGTGAGCCAGTGGCACTTCCGGGTGGTGTGATTGAACGGCTTCGCGCCGTTGTGGAACTTGCAGGGAGCATCAAGGGTATGCTCATAGGAGAAGGCGGCTAGCCAATCAGGCTTGCCTCCCTTCTGGCACTTGGGGCCGAGTTGTCCCTCAGGCTGCTGATCTTCGACTATCGCCACCTGCTGGCTAGTGGGAGCCGGCAGCGGGGCCTTACGCTTGTTGTCGTTTGGCTGCTGCCATCGACTATTTTCGGCAGCCGGCGTTCTGGGGGCCGGAGGGAGCACCTTTCCGGAAGTGTCCACTCGGAGCTCCGACTTCATGGAGGAGTTAACAGTGGCGTACTTGTCTGCTATGATCAGCAGTTCGTTGAGTGTAGCAGGCTCGTCGTAGAGGAGTCGGTGCTTGAGCAGGGTGCCCTCTCGGCACCCGATGGTGAAGTATTCGATCACCTAGACCTCGTGCACCCCTTCGCAGGAGTTGTGCAGTTTAGCCCACCACGTCAGGTAGACGCGAGTGGACTCGTCTGGGCCCTGAATGCACAGTGAGAGCTGGCGGGGCTTGGGCGGCCGTTTGTAGGTGCTGGTGAAGTTGCGGATGAATACTTCGGTGAAATCCACCCAGCTATTGACGCTATAGAGCTTGAGACCATTAAGCCACGTCCGGGCCGTGCCCTGGAGCATGAGCGGGACGTATTTCACGGCAACACGCTTGTTGCCGTTTGCTATGCTTACAACTGTGGAGTAGTCCACCAGCCAATCCACAGGCTTCACGGAGCTGTTGTACTTGGGCGTGTCTCTTGGGAGCGAGAACCCTTTGGGGAAGGGCTCATCGCGAATGCGAGGGCCGAAGCAAGATGGGCCCATCGCGTCTTCTTCTTCCAGCGCCAGGGATCGCACCAGGCGGTCAACCCGGTGGCGGGCGTCGTTCTCTCTGACTCCCTCTCAGCGGCCTAGCTGGTCGCCGAGTGTCAGGTGGTCAACAAGCGGCGGGGAGACATGCCTCTCCCTTCGAGGAGGTGGAGGTTGTGGATAGTCGCCCCGTTGTTCTACTGCTCGTGGGCAGCCGTCTTGGTCGCGCTCGATGGTGATGCGTGTCCGGCTGCGGCTAGCAGCCATCTCCTTGTCTCGTCTGTCGCGGACACCACCTATCGGTGTCCGGGAAGTTGCGCCATGCTCCTGGCGAAGGGGCGGGTTCTCCACCCGTTGGCCAGGCTCTTCTGCACGGTAGCCGGCCTCTTGCAGGGCGGCCGCCGCATCGATAAGCTGCTGAACACGCTCCGTCATGTAGCGACGCTCGTTGCCCTCCAGGTGGTCCATCTCGTCTACTGCCGCGTGGGCAGCACGTATGTTCTCCATGGGCGTGGCGTAGACAGGGCGGTCTACTCCAAACATGCTGGCAACGGCGCCGCCTCGCTGTCGGATCGTGCCCACACGGCTGGTCCCGCCAGCAGTCGGCATGCCGCCAACGGCACGGTCGACCTTGCGTTGGAAGGCCTCGGAGAGGCGTCTCATGGTTGCCAGCTTCTTGGCGTTTTCAACGAGCGAGACGCAGCAGGCTTCCAGCGCCTCGACATCAGTGTCTACCGCAATGGGCGTGGACAGGTCCCGCATTGCTGCCTGCAATGGGTCCTGGCCGGCTCCTCTGGAGGCCCCATCGTGGCTGACGACAAGCACCTCCGTGACGGTGCTGCCGCCGCTCTCCGCGCGAGGGAGCGGGTCGTCGATGACCACCACGTTGGCAGGGAAGGAGTCGAAGGAGGCTGTATCATTGTCGACAAGCATCCGGTCAGTCGAGCCAACTGACTCCGGTTGAGTAGTGGGCTCGTTGGCGATGTGGAGCTTGTCAAGGAGGTCGATGAAGCAGCTCCCGGAGCTGAGTGCACCTGCGAGGGGCACAGGCTCGTCGGAGAGGCGGATCTCGCCAACAAGATGGACGAGGCAGGCTGCCGCGCAGGCGACTTCCGTGCCGTGTAGCGCGTCGGCGCAAGCGCCATCGGGCGTTCCAGGCTAGTTGTGCTCGCTAGGGAGGAACAAGGATCCTGTCCAGAACAGATCTCTGGATGACGGTGCACCAGGCCCCACGGTGGGCGCCAAATGTCGGGGGTGTCGTGCAACATATGCCAAAGGATGGCTTATCATGGTGGGGGGAAGTAAGACATCGCCGGTGCCAGGAAACGGGATGAGGCGTAGACACGTACGCCAACGAACTTTACCCAGGTTTGGGGCTCTCCTAGGAGATAACACCCCTAGTCCTACTCTGTGGGGTCTCCGCATGATCACACAAGCAACAATGGCGGCTACAAAGCTTGCTCCTTGAGCTGTTTCTCTAGAGGGGGAAGAAGAACAAGGCTAGCCCTAGCTTCCTCTCTCTATGGGTGTGTGTGTGATGACTAAAGTCTGAACCCTTTGCATGGGTGCCCTGGGGGGTTTATATAGTGAAGGAAATATGCCCTAGAGGCAATAATAAAGTTGTTATTTATACTTCCTTATATCATGATAAATGTTTATTATTCATGCTAGAATTGTATTAACCGGAAACTTAGTAAATGTGTGAATATATAGACAAACAGAGTGTCACTAGTTTTCCTCTACTTGACTAGCTCATTGAATCAATGATGGTTATGTTTCCTAACCATAGACATGACTTGTCATTTGATTAATGGTATCACATCATTAGAGAATGATGTGATTGACTTGACCCATCTGTTAGCTTAGCACGATGATCGTTTAGTTTGTTGCTATTGCTTTCTCCATAACTATACATGTTCCTATGACTATGAGATCATGCAACTCCCGAATACCGGAGGAACACTTTGTGTGCTACCAAACGTCACAACGTAACTAGGTGATCATAAATGTGCTCTACATGTGTCTCCGATGATGTTTGTTGAGTTGGCATGGATCAAGATTAGGATTTGTCACTCCGATTGTCGCAGAGGTATCTTTGGGCCCTCTCGGTAATGTACGTCACAATAAGCCTTGCAAGCAATGTAGCTAATGAGTTAGTTACGGGATGTAGCATTACAGGATGAGTAAAGAGACTTGACGGTAACGAGATTGAACTAGGTATTGAGATATCGACGACCGAATCTCGGGCAAGTAACATACCGATGACAATGGGAACAACGTATACCGTTATGCGGTTTGACCGATAAAGATCTTCGTAGAATATGTAGGATCCAATATGAGCATCCAGGTTCCGCTATTGGTTATTGACTGGAGACATTTCACGGTCATGTCTACATAGTTCTCGAACCCGTAGGGTCCGCACGCTTAACGTTCGGTGACGATCAGTATTATGAGTTTATGTGTTTTGATGTACCGAAGGTAGTTCGGAGTCCCATATTTGATCATGGACATGCCGAGGAGTCTCGAAATGGTCGAGACATAAAGATCGATATATTGGAAGCCTATATTTGGACATCGGAATGGTTCCGAGTGGTTCGGGCATTTTTCCAGAGTACCGGGAGGTTATCGAAACCCCCCGAGGAGTATATGGGCCTTATTGGGCCTTAGTGGAATAGAGGAGAGGGAAGGGAAAAGAGGGAGGCGCGCCCCCCAAGCCCAATCCAAATTGGGAGGGGGGCCGGCCCCCCTTTCCTCCCTCCCTCTCTCCTCCTTCCTTCCTCTCCTACTCCTACTTGGAGGGGGGGGGGAATCCTACTCCCGGAGGGAGTAGGACTCCCCTAGGGCGCGCCATAGAGAGGGCCGACCCTCCCCCTCCTCCACTTCTTTATATACGGGGGAGGGGGGCACCCCATGGACACACACGTTGATCATTGATCTTTTAGCCGTGTGCGGTGCCCCTCTCCAATATAATCCACCTCGATTATATCGTAGCGGTGCTTAGGCAAAGCCCTGTTCTAGTAGCATCATCATCACCGTCATCACGCCGTCGTGCTGACGAAACTCTCCCTCGAAGCTCTATTGGATCGTGAGTTCGCGGGACGTCATCGAGCTGAACGTGTGCAGATCGCGGATGTGTTGTACCTTCGGTGCCAGATCGGTCGATCGTGAAGACGTACGACTACATCAACCCGTTGTCATAATGCTTCCGCTTACGGTCTACGAGGGTACGTAGACGATACTCCCCCCTCTCGTTGCTATGCATCACCATGATCTTGCATGTGCATAGCAATTTTTTTTTGAAATTACTACGTTCCCCAAATAGTGGCATCCGAGCCAGGTCTATGTGTAGATGTTATATGCACGAGTAGAACACAAAGGAGTTGTGGGTGTGGGTATATACATATTGCTTGCTGTCACTAGTTGATTCTTGATTCAGCGGCATTGTTGGATGAAGCGGCCCAGACCGACATTACGCGTACGCTTACGCGAGACTGGATCTACTGATGTGCTTCGCACATAGGTTGCTAGTGGGTGTCTCTTTCTCCAGCTTTAGTTGAATCGGATTCAATGAACAGGGTTCTTTCTGAAGATCAAAAAGCAATCACTATACCGCGTTGTGGTTTTTGATGCATAGGTAAGAATGGTTCTTGCTCATCCCATAGCAGCCATGTAAAACTTGCAACAACAAAGTAGAGGACATCTAACTTGTTTTTGCAGGGCATGTTGTGATGTGATATGGTGAAGACATGATACTAAATTTTATTGTATGAGATGATCATGTTTTGTAACACAGTTATCGGCAACTGGCAGGAGCCATATGGTTGTCGCTTTATTGTATGAAATGCAATCGCCATGTAATTGCTTTACTTTATCACTAAGCGGTAGCGATAGTCGTAGCAGCAATAGTTGGTGAGATGACAATGACGCTTCGATGGAGATCAAGGTGTCAAGCTGGTGACAATGGTGATTATGACGGTGCTTCGGAGATGGAGATCAAAGGCACAAGATGATGATGGCCATATCATATCACTTATATTGATTGCATGTGATGTTTATCCTTTATGCATCTTATTTTTCTTAGTTCAGCGGTAGCATTATAAGATGATCCCTCACTAAATTTCAAGGTATAAGTGTTCTTCCTGAGTATGCACCGTTGCTAAAGTTCGTCGTGCTGAGACACCACGTGATGATCGGGTGTGATAAGCTCTACGTTCACATACAACGGGTGCAAGCCAGTTTTGCACACGCAGAATATTCTGGTTAAACTTGACGAGCCTATTATATGCAGATATGGCCTCGGAACACTGGAGACCGAAAGGTCGAGCGTGAATCATATAGTAGATATGATCAACATAGTGATGTTCACCATTGAAAAACTACTCCATCTCATGTGATGATCGGACATGGTTTAGTTGATATGGATCACGTGATCACTTAGATGATTAGAGAGATGTCTATCTAAGTGGGAGTTCTTAAGTAATTTGATTAATTGAACTTTAATTTATCATGAACTTAGTACCTGATAGTATTTTGCATGTCTATGTTGTTTTAGATAGATGTCCCGTGCTGTTGTTCCATTGAATTTTAATGCGTTCCTAGAGAAAGCTAAGTTGAAATATGATGATAGGAACTACACAGACTGGGTCCGTAACTTGAGGATTATCCTCATTGCTGCACAGAAGAATTACGTCTTGGAAGCACCGCTAGGTGAGAAACCCGCTGCAGGAGCAATGCCAGATGTTATGAACACATGGCAGAGCAAAGCTGATGACTACTCGATAGTTCAGTGTGCCATGCTTTACGGCTTAGAACCGGGACTTCAACGACGTTTCGAACGTCATGGAGCATATGAGATGTTCCAGGAGTTGAAGTTAAAATTTCAAGCAAATGCCCGGATTGAGGGATATGAAGTCTCCAATAAGTTCTACAGCTGCAAGATGGAGGAGAATAGTTCTGTCAGTGAACATATACTCAGAATGTCTGGGTACCACAACCACTTGACTCAACTGGGAGTTAATCTTCCCGATGATAGTGTCATTGACAGAGTTCTTCAATTACTGCCACCAAGCTACAAGAGCTTCATGATGAACTATAATATGCAAGGGATGGATAAGACGATTCCCGAGCTCTTCGCAATGCTAAAGGCTGCGGAGGTAGAAATCAAGAAAGGAACATCAAGTGTTCATGGTCAACAAGGCCACCAGTTTCAAGAAAAAGGGTGAAGGGAAGAAGGGGAACTTCAAGAAGAACAACAAACCAGTTGTTGCTCAAGTGAAGAAACCCAAATCTGGACCTAAGCCTGAGACTGAGTGTTTCTACTACAAAGGAACTGGTCACTGGAAGTAGAACTGCCCCAAGTATTTGGCGGAGAAGAAGGATGGCAAAGTGAAAGGTATATTTGATATACATGTTATTGATGTGTACCTTACTAATGCTCGCATTAGTGCATGGGTATTTAATACTGGTTTAGTTGCTAACATTTGCAACTCGAAACAGGGGCTACGGATTATGCAAAGATTGGCTAAGGACGAGGTGACGATGCGCGTGGGAAATGGTTCCAAAGTCGATGTGATCGCCGTCAGCATGCTACCTCTACATCTACCTTCGAGATTAGTATTAGAGCTAAATAATTATTATTTGGTGCCAGCGTTGAGCATGAACATTATATCTGGATCTTGTTTGATGCGAGACGGTTATTCATTTAAATTAGAGAATAATGGTTGTTCTATTTATATGAGTAATATCTTTTATGGTCATGCACCCCTGATGAGCGGTCTATTTTTACTAAATCTTGATAGTAGTGATACACATGTTCATAGTATTGAAGCCAAAAGATGTAGAGTTGATAATGATAGTGCAACTTATTTGTGGCACTGGCGTTTAGGTCATATTGGTGTAAAGCGCACGAAGAAACTCCATTCCGATGGACTTCTGGAATCACTTGATTATGAATCACTTGGTACTTGCGAACCATGCCTCATGGGCAAGATGACTAAAACACCGTTCTCCGGAACAATGGAGCGAGCAACAGAGTTATTGGAAATCATACATACTGATGTGTGTGGTCCAATGAACATTGAAGCTCACAACGGATATCGTTATTTTCCCACCTTCACAGATGATTTGAGCAGATATGGGTATATCTACTTAATGAAACATAAGTCTGAAACATTTGAAAAGTTCAAAGAATTTCAGAGTGAAGTGGAAAATCATTGTAACAAGAAAATCAAGTTTCTACGATCTGATCATGGAGGCGAATATTTGAGTTATGAGTTTGGACTTCATTTGAAACAATGCGGAATAGTTTCGCAACTCACGCCACCTGGAACACCACAACATAATGGTGTGCCCGAACGTCATAATCGTACTTTACTAGATATGGTGTGATCTATGATGTCTCTCACTGATTTAACGCCATCGTTTTGGGGTTACGCTTTAGAGACAGCTGCATTCATGTTAAATAGGGCACCATCTAAATCCGTTGAGACGACACCTTATGAACTATGGTTTGGCAAGAAACCCAAGTTGTCGTTTCTTAAAGTTTGGGGTTGCGATGCCACTTACTTAGCCTCCCTGGCAACTATTTGAGGACTCTATTTTATTTTAAAAAAATTCAGATATAAGTACTTTATTAAAACATCAAGCAAAACAAAATAAAATGACAATCCAAGGATAGCACACATCATGTGAAGAAGCAAAAACTTAGGCTCAACCGATACTAACCGATAGTTGTTGAAGAAGAAAGGTGGGATGCCTACCGGGGCATCCCCAAGCTTAGATGCTTGAGACTTCTTGACATATTATCTTGGGGTGCCTTGGGCATCCCCAAGTTTGAGCTTTTGTGTCTCCTTAATTCTTCTCATATCACAGTTTCCCTAAATCTCAAAAGCTTCATCCACACAAAACTCAACAAGGACTCGTGAGATAAGTTAGTATAAACCAATGCAAAAATGTTATCGTTCTCTACTGCAGCAAACCACTAAAATTATTATTCAACATTGCATACTAAATGCCTCTGCATATTTAATACTCCTATCCGCAAATAGAATCATTAAACAAGCAAACATATGCAAACAATGCAACCATAACAGCAATCTGCCAAAACAGTACAGTCTGTAAAGAATGCAAGGGTATCAATACTTTCCTAACTCCAAAAGTTATGAAAATTTACCACACTGTAGAAAATTTATCAGAGCTAATTTTTCAAAAAGTTTCAACATTTTATCACATTCTAACTTTTCTAGAGAATTTTTGCAACAACGGTAAACTTTCTGTTTTCAAACAGCAACATGTGTACTTGCAAAATAAGCATGGCAAAGGCTATCATTGCCACTTTTATTGAAATAAAAGATGCAAAACATTATTATAAATAACTTCAAGCAAATCCTAACAAAATAAAATGACGCTCCAAGCAAAACACATATCATGTGACGAATGAAAACATAGCTCCAAGTGAGGTTACCGATAATG
Organism: Triticum urartu; assembly: GCF_056163025.1. NCBI lineage: Eukaryota > Viridiplantae > Streptophyta > Magnoliopsida > Poales > Poaceae > Triticum > Triticum urartu. The sequence goes on from NC_141878.1 coordinate 301,007,435, forward strand.
TTGGAGACGAAAGAGGGGATGCCTTCTGGGGCATCCCCAAGTTTAGTTTCTTGGATATTCCTTGAATATTTATTTGGGGGTGCCTTGGGAATCCCCAATATTAGGTTCTTATCACTCCTTATTCTCCTCATATCGATATCTCACCCAAAACTTGAAAACTTCAATCACCCAAAACTTAACGGGACTTTGTGAGATAGGTTAGTATGATAAAGAGCAAACCATTCCACTTTTGGTACTTCCAAAGATGATATTAATAATTGTTATCACACAATTCCTACTATATCATATCATTTCTACAATTTATATTGAGCAATATAAGCCACAGAAACTAGAAAACAAGCAAACTATGCATTGAAAACAGAATCTGTCAAAAACAGAATAGTCTGTAGTAACCTGTACTCAAACCATACTTCTGCTACTCCACAAATTCTGAAAAATTAGGAAAACCTGAGAAATTTGTCTATTAATCTTCTGCAAAAATAATCAGAATTTTATTATGCTTCTGTTAAAAATTAGAATTGTTTTCCTGAGCGCAAAAGTTTCTGTTTTTCAGCAAGATCAAATCAACTATTACTGTAAACCATCCCAAAGGCTTTACTTGGAACTCTATTGAAACAAAAGCAATAAAGCATGATTACTACAGTATAATAAGCATGTGAAAACACAAAAACAGTAGGTAAAAGTGTTGGTTTGTCTCCCAACAAGCGCTTTTCTTTTATGCCTTTTAAGCTAGGCATGATGATTTCGATGATGCTCGCATAAAAGATAAGAATTGAAACATGAAGAGAGCATCATGAAGCATAATACTAGCACATTTAGGTCTAACCCACTTACTATGCATAGGGATTTTGTGAGCAAACAACTTATGGGAACAAGAATCAACTAGCATAGGAAGGCAAAACAAGTGTAACTTCAAAACAATCAACACATAGAGGAGAAACTTGATATTATTGAGATATGTAAGAGTATAAGTTCCTTCCTCATAATAATTTTCAGAAACTTCATGAATGGATTCAACAATATAGCTATCACATACAACACTCTTTTCATGATGCACAAGCATGGAAGATTTATTACTCTTTATGGCATACATGTCATCATAATAATCATCATAGATAGCAACTTCATTGTCATAGTCAATTGAAACCTCTTCCAAAATAGTGGATGTATCACTAAATAAAGTCATGGCCTCTCCAAATCCACTTTCATCAATATTTTAAAAAGATTCAACACCCTCCAAAATAGTGGGATCACTACTACCTAAAGTTGACACTCTTCCAAACCCACTTTCTTCAATGTAATCATCATAAATAGGAGGCATGCTATCATCATAATAAATTTTCTTATCGAAAGTAGAAGGAATCAAATGATCATATTCATTAAGCAAAGCATCCCCAAGCTTAGGACAAACATTATATCCAGCAAATAAATCTTCAAACATATCATACTCACCAAACATAGCATCCCCAAGCTTGTGGTTTTGCATATCATCACAATCATTCTTATCAATAGCATGAATGGCACCAATAGTAGAGCAAACATTATTACCATATTCTTCCAAGCAAGTGCTAAAAAGATTTTCAAGATCATAATTGATATCGATGTACTCCCAATCATAATCATCAGAACAAGCAATAGGAATAACAAAATCATCATCAATATCATCATCCTCCATCAACATATTCGATTCACTTTCATGAGGCACGATGGTGATGGGAGCAACATTATTTGGGAGAGATACCTTTTTTACCTCTATTCTTTCTTCTTTTCTTCTTCTTCACCACACCATGTGTGGGTTTGATTAATTTTTTCACGCTTCTTGTTGAAGATATTGATTGGATAGGAAACTCCTCCTTGTTATCTAATTCATCAAAATAAATACTAGGAGGGTATTGGGAATCATTTTCTCTTTCATTAGTACTCTATTCATACTCCATATGTTTTCTTGTCTTTAACTAGTTGGCAATATAAGGATTCTCAATGCGATTTAACACATAAAACATATAAATTTCTTCTAGATCAAAATCAAGAAATCTCTTAAGATTAAATTTTTGGAATACTCTTAGTTATACGTTTCATTTATTCATACCCCAAAAGAAGACTAAGCTCTTTATGATGCTCAAGGGTAATCAAGTTATCACAATTTTTGATCATGCAAGAATTTGCATTGTAGATTTAAGTGACCATGTTCATTTCAAAGGTCACAAGGATGGGGAAAAAATTTAAATCTTTCACCACAATCGTCTAGCCTCTCTTGCAACCTTTTTGTTTCCACATATTTATGCTTCTTACAAAATCTATCTTCCCTTTTTGGTGTGCAATTGTACTCCCAATTCACTCCGCAAAAAGTGACATGCTTACAAGAAACATTTTTGTCATGACTTGTGCAATCATCATTAGCATTTTGGATATTCAAAGAATTCACACTAACAACATTGCAACCATGCTCATCATTCAAATATTTTGTGCCAAGCATTTTATTGACTTCTTCTAAAAATTGAGCACAATTTTCCGAACCATCATTTTCAAGAAATATGTTATAGAGATGATCAATAATAGGATGCAACCTAAATTCCATTTTTTGTAGTTTTCTTTTATGAACCAAACTAGCGATAAAACAAGAAACTAAAAACTTCAATTGCAAGATCTAAAGATATACCTTCAAGCACTCACCTACCCGGCAACGGCGCCAGAAAAGAGCTTGATGTCTACTATGCAACTTTATTCTTGTAGACACGTGTTGGGCCTCCAAGTGCAGAGTTTTGTAGGGCAGTAGCAATTTTCCCTCAAGTGGATGACCTAAGGCTTATCAATCCATGAGAGGTGTAGGATGAAGATGGTCTCTCTCAAACGACCCTGCAATCAAATACAAGAAATCTCTTGTGTTCCCAACACACCCAATACAATGGCAAATTGTATAGGTGCACTAGTTCGGCGAAGAGATGGTGATAAAAGTGTAATACATATGGTAGAAATATATTTTTTATAATTTGAGTAAATAAAAACAGCAAGGTAGCAAATAGTAAACGGGCACAAAAACGGTATTTCAATGCTTAAAAACAAGGCCTAGGGTCCGTACTTTCGCTAGTGTAATCTCTCAACAGTGCTAACATAGTTGGATCATATAACCATCCCTCAAAGTGCAAAAAAGAATCGCTCTCGAGTTCCTATTAGCGGAGAACAAAAGATAGAAATTGTTTGTAGGGTACGAGACCATCTCAAAGCTATTCTTTCTGTTTGATTTATTCAAGAGTTCGTACTAAAATAACACAAAGATATTGTTTCCTTCGATCTATCCTAGAGTTCGTACTAGAATATCACCAAAGAAAATTCATATTCATAATACTCAATCCACACAAAGAACTACAAGGAGACCCCAAGGTTTCTATCGGAGAAAAGATAATAAAAATGTGCATCAACCCCTATGCATAGATTGCCCCAATATCACCGCGGGAATCCGCAAGTTGAGTGCCATAACGTATATCAAGTGAATCAATAAGATACCCCATTGTCACCTCAAGTATTCATAGCGCAAGACATACATCATGTGTTCTCAAATCTGAACATTCAATCCGACATGACAAAACTTCAAAGAGCAAAGATTCAATTCATCACAACAAGAGTATAGAGGGGAGAAACATCATATGATCCATCTATATTAACAAAGCCCATGATATAGATCACGAGAAACAGAGAGATTAAACACATAGCTACTGGTACAAACCCTTAGCCCCGAAGGTGGACTACTCCCTCCTCATCGTGGTGGCCACCGGGATGATGAAGATGGATACCATAGATGATTCCCCCTGTCCGGCAGGGTGCCGAAATGGGTCTAGATTGGTTTTCGGTGGCTACGGAGCCCCGCGGCGGCGGAACTTTTGATCTAGGTTAACGCCGAGGGGTTTCGGAATATTTGGGAATTTATAGTGCAAAGAAGGGGTACGGGAGGCCACCGAGGTGGGCACAACCCACCTGGGCGCGCCAGGGGGCCCTGGCGTGCCCTGGTGGGTTGTGCCCCCCTCGGGGCACCCCCAGGTGCAGCTCTGGCCCATTGGGTTTCTTCCAGTCCATAAAAAATCCACAAAAAGTTTCGCGGTGTTTGGACACTATTTAATATTGATTTTCTGCGATGTAAAAAACAAGCAAAAAACAGCAACTGGCACTGGGCACTGGGTCAATAGGTTAGTCCCAAAAAATGATATAAAGTTGCTATAAAATGATGGTAAAACACCCAAGAATGATAAAATAACAGCATGAGTACTTCATAAATTATAGATACGTTGGAGACGTATCACGTACCACATGGAGTGATGAATGATGTCTTCTCTTCATCTTCCTTGGACATGAAGATCTGATGATATCCTGAGTATGCATCCAGAAAAGAGAGCAAATCACATCCCAAAGTAGAATCCATGATCTAGTCGATGTGCGGCAAGGGAAATGGGTCCTTCGAGCAAGCCTTGTTGAGGTCTGTGAAATCAATGCAAAGCCTCCACTTCCCATTAGCCTTCCAGACCATTACTGGGTTTGCTAACCATGTAGGATGCAGTACTCCTCTGACCAAACCAGCTGCCTCTAACTTCTTGATCTCTTCGGCAATGAACTACTGCCTCTCCAAGGTCTGCTTTCGTACTTTCTTTTTGACGGGTCGAGCATGTGGGCGGACAGCAAGGTGGTGCTCAATTACCTCCCTGGGAACACCGGGGATATTAGATGGTTGGCAAGCAAACACATCGATATTCACCCACACGAAGGCAACGAGCGCGCTTTCCTATTTGTCATCGAGGTGGCGCTGACAGTGAAAGTACCATCAACGCCAGCCAGCCCTGCCGGGACCTTCTTCAGTTGGGGTGCAGTAACCTTGGACCTCTTGCTGTTGGAACACTCCGGCACGTCGTCAACGAGTGCCATGCACTCGGAGGGGGCATGCTTCCTGGACTCCTTGCCGGAGGTCCTACAATCACTCTTGTTTCCTTTGTTTTGCTTGGCAGGAACTTCTGCTGCCGCAGCCTCTGCTGCGACTGCATCCCGATACGTCTTGTCCACACAGATAATTGAATCCTTCTCATTTGATTTGATAGTGAGGACTCCCAATGCTCAGGCATTTTCAGGGTGTTGTAAGCATAGTGGGATGCTGCCATGAACTTGGCCAGGGCTGGTCGTCCAAGAATCCCATTGTATGACAGGGGGAGATCAACCACATAAACATAATCTTCTCAGTCCAATAGTTCAGCTCTCCCCCAACCATCACCGGCAACGTAATCTTCCCCTTAGGATGACTCATGCTGGGATTAACTCCTTAAAACATGCAGGTGGCCTCTAGCTCCTCTTCTCATATCTGAAGCTTGCCGATAACTGCTGGGGAAATCAGATTCAACCTGGCCCCGCCGTCCACTAGCATCTTTGTGACCTTGAGGTTGCGAATTGTTGGGGGGGGGGGACAACAACGGCAAACACCCCACCGCAGTGGTGAGATCAGGGTGATCCTCTTCATAAAAAATGATGGGTGTGAGGGACCATTTGAGCAGTTTCCGGGCCTCTGGCGCTGGTTCCACATCATTGACCTCTTGTGCCCATCGCTTGAGTTGGCGATGAGAGGAGTGCAAAGATGCACCCCCATCAATGCATAGGGCGTCAGTGGCCTTCTGAAATTCCTGCTCACTAGTTTCCTCCTCATCTCCTCCATCACTGGCATCATCACAGGTTTCCATTTCTTGGCCCCTGGTGGGGTTTCCTTGGTTCCTAAAGGGTTTGCTGGGGCAATTTGCTTCACCGCCTCGGCCCTTACCACCAGCAGCATTCTGACCTTTTTCTTTATCACGCTTATCATACTCTACCCTTTGTTTATTGACAAGCTTCTCAACCTGATAAAACTCCTGAAGGTCGTGGCCTTTGGTCCGGTGGACCTTGCAGTACGACCCATCACCTTTCCCAACTTTTTTCCACAACAGCGGCTTCCCGACAGACAGTGCACGCGGAAGCTTCCTTGCCAGAGGCCACAGCCTTGGCCTTCTTGCCGGTACTAGGTGTGCCCGAACCTTCTATAGTCATCACTACCTTATCTCTTGGCTTCTTACTGCGCTTCTTGCCCTTCCTCAGACCGGTTGATTCATCTTCATCCTCTGAATCAACATTAATGCAATCCTCCTCTCCAGGCAACTTCCTTCTGTAACGCCCTCGATGCGGCTATATCTCCTACATGTCGAAGCACGGCTTAGAGGCATAACCGCATTGAAAACAATGTCGCAAGTGAGGTAATCTTCACACAACCCATGTAATACATAAGGGAAAGAGATACATAGTTGGCTTATAATCGCCACTTCACACAATTACATGAATAAAGCATTACATCATCCAAATACATTCAAGGTCCGACTACGGAACCCAAAATAAAAGAAGACTACCCCAAATGCTACACAGATCCCCGATCGACCCCAACTGGGCTCCACTACTGATCAACTAGACCGAAGCAACACAAAGGACAAGATCTTCATCAAGCTTCTCCTTGAGCTTTGTTGCATCACCTGCACGGTCTCATTGGCACCTGCAAGCTGGTTTTGGAAGTATCTGTGAGTCACGGGGACTCAGCAATCTCGCACCCTCGCGATCAAGACTATTTAAGCTTGTGGGTAAGGTAAAAGTATGAGGTGGAGCTGCAGCAAGCGACTAGCATATATGGTGGCTAACATACGCAAATGAGAGAGAGAAGAGAAGGCAAAGCACGGTCGAGAAAACTATGATCAAGAAGTGATCCTAGAACAACCTACGTCAAGCATAACTCCAACACCGTGTTCACTTCCCGGACTCCGCCGGAAAGAGACCATCATGGCTACACACGCGGTTGATGCATTTTAATTAAGGTCAACTTCAGGTTTTCTACAACCGGACATTAACAAATTTTTTTTGACCATGAAGACTGCAGGGCTTACACCCCACAGCATTTTATTAAAAAAACAAACACATACAGGGTTTCCTCAAGGTGAGGAAAGAAAAAGATAACAAAGAAAAAAGAAAAGAAAGAGGAAGAAAAACTATACAGGGTAGGGGAGCACTATACCTATAAATTACAAAATAAACAAAGGAGCCAAACAGGAACTCTCCTCAAGGAGGAAGAAAATCAATCCACTTAAGAAGGGCGTCTCTAAATTTCCGTTTTATTCGGTGAGAGAGCAGAGTGGTATCATGAATGAAGCTATTCCTCCATGCCATGAAAGAGGGTTGAATGTTCCTGAAAGTTCTATCATTCCCGATCTTCCAAATATTCCACCAGGCCAAGAAAACCACCTCCCCAAAAAAAGGTTTGTTGAAATCCTTCCTTGCATGATGAGCAATTTCCACCATATCGTCACCATTTTTCCATTCAATTTGTAGGTAGTCCCAGACTCGAGCACTAAAATTGCACTGGAAGAATAGGTGATTTCTGTCCTCCAGAGCTCCAGTCAGACAAAGAACACATTCAGGCCCTTCATTGATTCTCCAATGTCTCCTGTGAATCATGTCCTTGGTGTTAATCCTGTCCATGATGACAAGCCAAGCAAACATCTTGATCGACATAGTGCAGCAACTTTTCCATATCCATCCCAAGATGGGGTTTGAGACCATTGGCTGATAGACAAAATCATAAAACTTTTTTGCTGTATACTCTGATTTCTTGCCATGCCTCCATCCCCAGTGGTCAGTAGATTGATTATCCAAATGGAAAGACCCCATTAATGAGGAGAGCTGTTGCATTTCTTGGAAGGCTTGTTCTGTCATAGGCAAGTAGAAAAGCTCCTGAAAAGAACTAGCCTGAAAAATTTCCTTGACTGAGAGGTTTTTGTGGAGACAAAAAGAAAAAAGCCTAGGAAATCGCTCTTGCAGAGGAACCGAACTGTTCCCAATTTCCCAGAAGTCTGACCAGAACTGCACTGTATCTCCACTATGAACATCAACCGACGTAACGGCTCTGAAATTATCCATCAACTTGCATACATCTTTCCACCAAAAGGAGCCACAGAGAACAGTATCATGTGGAATCCTTTCAAAGTAGTGAGAATCCCAAACTAATTGCACCCAGGGCACATCCATCTTATTATAAAATTTGCTGAGGTGTTTCAATAAGAGAGCATCATTCTGCAGTCCAAGGTTTAAAATCCCAAGCCCCCCTTTGACTTAGGTCTACAAACAAGTTGCCAAGCCGCCAGTGAGTGACCCTTTTCCTGACTATATTTCCTCCATAAACACTGCCTTTGGATTCTTTCCAATTGTTTTAAAATACCCTAAGGAATGGACAGGCTACAAAGGAAAAAGATAGGCAAGGAAGAGATCACAGAATTGACTAATTGCAGTCTGCTCCCTTGTGGCAAGAACCATGAACTTGCTGTCAATCTTCTCTCCATACAATCCACAAGAGGAAGGAGGTCAACTATTTTAGGCCTGGTGGTCCCCACTGGCAGCCCCAGATATGTAAAAGGCATAGTGCCTAATTTGCAATCAAAAAAGGCAACCAGGTCAGAAGCATCCTGCTCATCTACATTGATAGGATACATGGAGGATTTATGGAAATTGATCTGCAGTCCAGTTGCCTGTGAGAAGGAATGCAAAACTGATTTCAGAGCCCTCAATTGACTTAGATCAGCATTTAGGAATAGCAGTGTGTCATCTGCATATTGGACCACTGGGAAATCTGGATCATGGGTAAGTAGGGGCCTGCTTATTAAACCTTGTTGGAGAAGATTGTTCACTAAAGTCTGTAAAAGATCAGCCGCAATAACAAATAGTAAGGGAGAAATTGGGTCCCCTTGCTTGACTCCACATTTGCATTTGAAATGTTTACCAGGGACTCCATTTAGTAGTACAGAAGAAGTGCCAGAAGACAGCAACTGCTTAATCCAAACAATCCACCTTTCGTCAAAACCTTTTGCAATTAAGATCTTTATGATTGCCTCATGCTGGATAGAGTCAAAAGCCTTTTCAAAGTCCAACTTAAGCAAAAGGATGGGCCTTTTAGACTGATTGCACTGATGGATATACTCAAATGTCCAAGCAAGACAATCCTGGATTGTTCTTGATTTGATGAAACCATATTGGTTTTTATGCACACATTTGGTGATCTCCAGTTGGAATCTGTTAGCAGCAAGCTTTGTAAGAAACTTTAGGCCAACAGAGGTTAGAGAGATTGGTCGAAAATCTCCCACACCCTCAGGTGTCTGCTTCTTTGGGACCAGGGTAATGAATGCATCATTCAAATTTTCTAATTGCACTGTTCTAGCATGAAACTCCGTAACCACCTGTATAAAATCAGCAGAAATTATATGCCAACACTTTTTTAAAAAGAGCCCGTTAAAGCCATCAGGTCCAGGGGCCTTATCAATTGGCAAGTCCTTGATGACCTGCTCAATTTCTTTTAATTCAAAAGGTTTTGTGAGCACCTCCAAACCCTAGACCCTGGGTATTAGGGACAATATGGTTGCATCCAAAGAAATTGACTTAACTGTCCCCATTCTGCTTTTGAAGGTTGTCAGGAATTCTCTGGCCATTTCCTCATGGTTAGATGTTACTGTTCCATCTGACAGCAACAAGCTTGCCACAGAGTTTTTTCTAAATCTTTCAGTTGCCATGGCCTGAAAGAATTTGGAGTTTTCCTCTCCCACTTTGATATACCTAATTGTACATCTTTTCCTCCAGTACAAGTATTGCATGTGAAGTAGGTGTTCATGATGCATTTTAATTATTTTCCTGAAATTAAACTCAGGCCTGGATAAAGATCTCTTATCTTCAAGATTGTCCAACCAAAGAATTACCCAGTTACACTTCTCAATCAACCTTTTGATGTGTGATAAACCTTTCTGCCATTTCTTGAGAGCAAACCTCAAAGCTTTCAGTTTGTCCACAATTATTGCCGAAATATGGGTCTTACGACTGGGGCGAGCCCACACCTCCTGCACACATTCCATAAAGCCTGCCTGATGAATCCAAAGGTTTTCAAACCTGAAGATATGTGCTTTGGGAATTGCTGTACTGATGGCCACCAGACAAGGAACATGATCAGACGCAGTCTTTGCCAAAGGGGTCAGTTGGGTCATGGGATATATGTTAATCCAACTTGCAGAAGTAAAAACCCAGTCCAACTGTTCCAGGAGTGGCCTGTCTTGCATGTTAGACCATGTGAATTTACGTCCTTTTAGAGGAAGTTCTAACAATCCCAAATGGCCAATTATTTCATTGAAAATAAACATATCATTAATATCACCCCCGGGGAGATTTCTATTATCAATGGAACGGATGAAGTTGAAGTCCCCCATTAACATCCACATTTCATTCGGATCAATGTCCAAATTGTAAATCCAGGAGACAAACTCATCTCGCAACTCACCCTGGCATGGACCATACACATTAACCAGAAACCATTGTTCATTATTATGGACCGAGGTAAAATGCATAACAATAGCGTATGGTTTAACTGTGAGAAGGGTGCCACGGAACATATCAGATCGCCACGCTGTTAAGAGGCCCCCAGATGCTCCGCTAGAGGGAGACTCAACAAATTGATCAAACCCTTGAGGACAAATGCTTTTCATGATAGAGCGCGAGCAAGAGGATAACTTAGTTTCCTGCAAACAAAGCATTGAGCACTGACTCTCTATCACTTTCTCCCTGACAGAGCGCTGCCTAGCATCTGAATTCAGACCACGAACATTCCAGCATAAAACTTTCCAACTACGCGTTGTGACACGATTCATGGATAACCATTGCGTATAGAAGTAATAAAAGTGTGGCACATAATGCCACACCCTCCAAAATAAAGATAAATTCAGTACCCCAGAGTGCCACCTCCTAGCCTGGACTTAGTTCAACAGTAATAAAAACAGACACATCCAGCACCATAAGACTTGGCATATAAAGTAACATAAAAACTAATTGGAAGATGCAGATGAGTTCTCCTGAGGATTAGCCATAAGCTTGTCCACCGTTAGGAGCGCAGGATCAACCTCCAACTGCGCCCCCACAGCTTGGAGAACATGAAGCGGGGTGTGAGGTGGTGCAGTGGGCTGAGCGTCTTCAGTATCATCCGCAGGAGTGGGCTGGGCCTTGTCCTCCATGGGCTTTGCACGGGGGCGCTTTTTAGATGGCTGCAGAGAAAGTTGCTCAAAGACCACGTTTTTGTACCCATCTAACTTTGCCGCGCTTCGAGTGCAACGCCTTAGTGACGTATCAACAACAGGAGTCTTCTTCTTGTCTGGCCGCTTACGAGCAGAGGATTGCTCCACAGAGAACAAAGGTGTTGATTGAACTGATACTGGAAGAGCAGAACTAGCAGACTCAATTTCTTCAGAAACAGACTCCGAAACAGCAGGCACCGCCTCAAATAAAGCTCTGGCCACAGGGCGCTTCTGCATGACAGGTTTTCTGACAGCAGGAACAAGAGGCAGTGAAGCAGTCAAACAACTAATCATCCTTGATTCATCAAAGGCAATGGACCACGACCTCTTGGAGTAGATGATTGTGCCCATCGGCTTGGGGAAGATAGATCTTGGCACTTCCTTGACAGAGAAATCAAACATAAGGTTTTGGAAAGACCTTTGCCAAATCATCTCCGGGGGAAGAGGAGGTCCTGCCACAATACGTGCCATGCCAATAAAAATCTGATGCTGCTGAATCATAGGGGGATGGTAGGGCACAATGGCTAACTGATTCTCCTCAAGTACAGGGTGAAGGGGCAAATCATGTTGTTGCTGGATTTCACCTTCTTGTTCTTGCTGCTCTACAGAAACAGACCCTTCTGGCTGATCAATTACTATTGAAACTTGATCCTGTTCGGGAGCAGCAGGTGGCGGTGCCTGTCCATTATCAGCTTCATCTCCCCACAGGGCATTGCCCCAACCAGGTGCAGGCGCTTCGTTATTGACCAGTGGAGGCGGCGGAGCGAGAGGTGCATCATTCCAACCCAGCATTGGGTATGGATGTAAGGCAAACATCAAATTATCAGGCACCAGATTGCCAGGCAAAGGGTGAGGGTTTCCATCGAGAGGCATAGGGTCTTCGTCATTTGGCATCTGGTCTGCAAAATCTGCGCCAAGAACATAGCAAGCGGCCGTCCAAGATACTTGAGCACCTCCATACTCTGCATAATCACCAAAAACCACATCCCTTGGAACCAAAGGCGTATCTGGGAAACTAGCTTCAACCAAAGTCCGGACAAGATAAGGATCTTCACTGTCCCAAGAAATAAACTTTCCAAAAGTGCCTACAGCCTGCGAGATGTATTCAGTGGTGCGGTAATCCAGGGGAATCCCAATGAACATTAACCAACCCTTACGAAAACCGTGTGTTCCTTTGAAATTATCTCCCTCATCATGCTTCATAAATCTGACAAAACGGTCATTGCCCAAAGGAAAAGGTGCATCCTGAACCAGGGTATATCTAACAGTCGGATCCCTGACTTGAAACAGACCTATCCCATGAAACCACGGCTGAGCAGATCGAACCATAATACCTCTATTCTGCAGAAACTGGACGACTTCGTTCCGCACCGGGCTGAACGGCCCCTCCGGCGCCGGCATCACCTCTGCAACCATGTAGTCCTCATGCCAGCGGGGCGGACGCGTTGCGGGCGTGAAGAAGGTGCGTGGAAGCCGACGATCGCCGCCATCGATGATGAGATGTCCAGGGGGCACAAAGCGCTGTGGGTTGAGCTCGTAGTTTGCCATAGAAGAGCCCGGAGCTTGTTGGGGGTTTTCGTTGGTTTGGGGTAAGGGAAGATGCAATGGAGGCGGCGGCGATGGGACTGGACAGTCTATCCCAATAACTCCGGCTCTGTTCCCATGAGTAGCAGCAGATTCCAATAAACTTGTTTTTTGTTGAACCAAAATTGGCCTCCAAACCAATCCATTGGAGAGCGCGAAATCATTACAGGCCTGGCTAGAGTGACCAGGACGGGAGCAAGCCATGCAGACTACTCGCCTTCCACAAGTCGTTGACATGTGGCCCTTCTGAGAGCAAATAGTACAAGTGATCACACGGTCCACCATGTCATCGACCATGGCATCAAACTGTCTGGCTGCCTCCTGAGATGAGGGGATATCCGGACGGTGAGAAGGAGATGGGCTCGAAGGCCCAGAGGCAGATGGGCAAAATATTGAAGGTGAGGTAGAATCCCGACGGGCCTCCAAAGCCTCTGGGCCAGAGTCCGGGCAAATGTTTTGAACTGGCGACAATCCCGCCTCTACACAACTGTCGAGCGAGAATTCTGCATGCACAAGGGAAGGGTCCTCCAAAACCGGATCAATTACCGGTGAAGCAGATTCTGGCCGGCTCGACACTGGCAAGGGAGTAACTGTTCCAAAAACGATAGGTGGACGTGCCACCGTCCAACACAAGTCCATGGGTGGCGATGGATGTATGACTACACGTTCATGTGCAGGAAGATTATACCCCGCATCTATCATGAAATCAATGCACTCTTGCGTAGCCGGATATCTATATCCCTTGCAAGCAGAGTATCGCTCAAATGTGGCAAAAGAAAGCTTTTTACGAGAAGAAGGAGCAGTCTTAAGAGCTGATCTAACTGGAGGCTTATTCATGGCCAAAAGACCTAAAGATGAACGACGCTTAGTAGGACTAACTAGAATCCATTCGGCGTCACATTCCTTCCTCCAGATCCGGAGCTCTCTAATCCAATTAGGCCCCCCATTTCCCCACAGATGAAAATAGCATTTGAACAGATCGCATGCATAGGAATGTAGATCCATAATAAGAAAACCAACTTGCTTGCAAGAGACATGAAAGGAGTAAACCTTATCCTTGATGTGAAGAACCTGAAGATCAATTGCCGAACCTCCAATTACTGCCTCCAAAACCGCGGCCACAGAATCCTCCGAGAGACGAAAAGCATGGCGGCTGAATGAAACCACTAAGATGAATGACCTCCTGTGTCTGGCAGGGTGGACCATATGTCCAGTAGATCTGAAGACCTCTTCTACAAAAACCCTACCCTTGGAGAAATCCAAGCCAAGGGTAGATCCACCAGGTGAACCCATACTAGATGGGTATTACCTTGATCCCAAAAGAACGCCGGAACAGATGATCGGAGAGAATCCAGAAGTTAGTGGCGAATGAGGCAGATCGCCGGAGAGGGTGGTGGAGCCGAGGTGGAGGGTGGGAGCGCCATCCGTCAACTCTTCGACGGCTGGGATGTCGACATTAACAAATTCCCTTCTTCCCATAACCGCGGGCACGGCTTTCGAAAGTTCAAACCCTGCAGGGGTGTCCCAACTTAGCCCATCACAAGCTCTCACGGTCAACGAAGGATATTCCTTCTCCCAAGACATTTCGATCAGGCTCGGCATCCCGGTTACAAGACATCCTCGACAATGGTAAAACAAGTCCAGCAAGACCACCCCTGTGCCGGCAAATCCCGATAGGAGCTGCACATATCTCGTTCTCAGGGCACACCGGATAAGCTAAGCGTACGGGAGCCAACGTAACCCAAGTTGCCATGGGACGGCCCCGCACGGTGCTCTGGGTTGGACCAACACTTAGAGAAGCACTGGCCCGGGGGGGGGGAGGGGGGGGTTAAAATAAAGATGACTCGTGAGTCTGCAGAACCCAAGGGAAAGAAAAGGCTAGGTGGAAAATGGTAAAACCAATGTTGGGCCTTGCTGGAGGAGTTTTATTCAAGGCGAACTGTCAAGGGGTTCCCATTATAACCCAACCGTGTAAGGAACGCAAAATCCGGGAACATAACACCGATATGACAGAAACTAGGGCGGCAAGAGTGGAACAAAACACCATGCATAAGTTCGAGCCTTCCACCCTTTACCAAGTATATAGATGGATTAATTAAATAAGAGATATTGTGATATCCCAACAAAATATCCATGTTCCAACAAGGAGCAAACTCCAATCTTCACCTGCAACTAACAACGCTATAAGAGGGGCTAAGCAAAGCGGTAACATAGCCAAACAACGGTTTGCTAGGACAAGGTGGGTTAGAGGCTTGGTTTAACAATATGGGAGGCATGATAAGCAAGTGGTAGGTATCGCAGCATAGGCATAGCAAAAGAGCGAGCAACTAGCAAGCAAAGATAGAAGTGATTTCGAGGGTATGGTCATCTTGCCTGAAATCCCGCAAGGAAGAAGAATGAGTCCATGAAGAAGACAAACGGACGTAGTCGAACAGGTCCTCACAAACGCGACGTTATCGGAACCAACCCGAAGAAGCAACACCGGAAAGAAGCACACAACATAGTAAACAACCAACACATGAACATGGTATGATATGCGGGATGCGGTATGCGGTGCATATGCATGATTTGGAAAGGAATGATTGAACCTGGCCTCAACTTGGAAATCCAAGAGTGCCACTGGAAAGGTGAGTTGATTTTGGTTGAAATCGATATAAAGATCACCGGAATTGGATGCACAGTTTGGAAATGGCAAGCAAAACAAATATGGCACCGGTCTGCAATAATCAGCAAGTGACCAACTAAATGCATCAAGATGAATATGCTACAACACTCAAACATGGCAAAAAAATACATGGCAGGGATCCACTCATGATGCTTGACAAAAGATGAACACTGAGCTACGGCTAATTCACCGAATAACAGGTTCAAACAAGCATGGCAAAAGTGCAAAAGATAACAGGTTTCAGACTTTGTGAAATTAACACAAGTCTGGAATTTATCAACAGGAAGCAATCTTCAGAGCATGAAAACTATAGGCTACAGGAACTTAACATGGAAAAACAAGGCATGGCATGAAGCTACTCCAAGCACTTAACAAAAGTCCCTTAGTGACCTTGAGCCAAAAGAGATCAGAAAATACAATTGCAAGCATGTGAACATAGCAAAAACATAAACAGATCCAGACTTAGTGAAAAACTGGAGCATGGCAAAACAGTTAACGAGTAGGCATGTTTACGAGCTCGATGCACTCAGTACAGAGCATGGCATGACAAACTAATCATACACCAATCAAGAAGACATGGCATAGAAGCTAGACATGGCAAGAACAACATCATATCATGCACGGATCAATAGCAACATCCTCGGCAAAATCGCTAAACATGTCAACAATCTGCCAGGAACATTTTATAGCAAAAGTAGAGCTCGATTGACTCAATCTAGGGTGCTCCATAATTGCAAACAAAGACATGGATGGATAGAGCACCACAATATTAACGAAACATCCTTACTGACCATCCTCAAAAGAGGCACAGATCACTAGGAAACAACATGAACATATGGCATAACAACAAAATCATGACAAGGAGTTGGTGAAATTCTAAGTCCCTGAAATCAGCATCAACGAGTAAGCTACTTTGCATGCTTGTGCTAGTCACCACAAAGATCACAAAAATACATGACATACACCCCTGTAAAGATGGCATGACATTCTACAAAACACATGTAGAGCTCAAGATCATAGCATGCACACATTAATCATGGCAAAAATGACAAAAGGCCATTTGCTGAAACAGATCTGACATATACCTCACATAGCCCTCTTCCAACAGCATTTCGGGCATCAAGATGAGCTCGAATGAAAATGATGCAATGAGATGAAATGATGTACTCGTTGAGATGAACATTTTCATGTGCTACACGCACGAATCAGAGCTATGGATGCAGAGTTATGATGCTGCGAAGTATGCAAAAAAATTAACGGGAAGAGATGGAAAAAGTCAACCATGAAGAACAGATCTAGGGTTTTCTTGGTGCGGATCCCGAGGCACTCGCTGGAGCTTCGCCGGAGGAGGGCGCGGGGCGGCGCCGGGGAGGTTGGAGGAGGCGGATCCGGCCGGATCCGGGCGCGGCGGGACCGGAGGAGCAGCGGGCCAGCGAGGGACGGCGTCGAAGGAGGTCGGAGGAGGCGGCACGTGACGGAGCGGCGAGGTCGGCGGCGCAGGGCGGCGGCCGGAGCGACGCAGGCGTGCGGCCACGGAGAAAGGAGCCGGGCGGCGCGGCGTGGGTGGCAGCGCGGGGCGCGGTCGGTCCTAGGCGGCCCGGGGCGGGCCGGCCGCGGCGGTGGGACGGCGGTGGAGGCGATGTGGCGGACGCGGAGTGGTTGGGCGCGGCGGCGGGTCTGTCCGGCTACGGCGGACATTGTCCAGCGGCGGCGCGAGGGGATTTTTAGAGTTTCGGGGAAGAAGACCCGGGATTTTCGGGGAGAGGTCTATTTATAGAGGTAGAAGGAGCTAGGAGAGTCCAAATGAGGTGCGGTTTTCGGCCACGCGATCGTGATCGAATGACCGAGAGGATGGAGGAGGTTTAGGTGGGTTTTGGGACACTTTGGAGAGGTGTTGGGCTGCAACACACACGAGGCCTTTTCGGTCCCTCGGTTTACCGTTGGAGTATCAAACGAAGTCCAAATGGCACGAAACTTGACAGGCGGTCTACCGGTAGTAAACCAAGGCCGCATGACAAGTCTCGGTCCAATCCGAAAACATTTAACACCCGCATGCAAAAAGAGGTAGAAAGGGACACCGGATGACATAGGAGCGCCGGATTGCAAAACGGACAACGGGGAAAATGCTCGGATGCATGAGACGAACATGTATGCAAATGAAATGCACATGATGACATGATATGACATGCATGACACACAAGTAATGACAAGGCAACAACAACGAATAACTGGAAGACACCTGGCACATCGGTCTCGGGGCGTTACAACATTGCACCACTACGAGAGGATCTCGTCCCGAGATCTAGAATGGCACCGGAGGAACAACGGAAGAGAAAGAGGAGAGGTAAAGCTAAGTTGCTTATTTGACAAACGAGTGAAACCACGAGCCTGGAGAGGTTGAACAAATTTGAAAGAAAGAATACAACAAAGATGAACAGAGTTGAAAACACTCTGTTAAGAAAGAGGAATAAGAGAGAACCGATTCGGGTAGCACTCCGGTTTAGAAGGGATGCACGACTTGATAAGGCGAAAAGAACTAGAGAAAAAAGGTCACAACACTCCGGTTAACTGGATAAGCATGAAAAGAATAAGGTCCTGACAAAAAAAATAAGAAGAAGGGTTGAAGAGAGCAACATCACAATGCCTCTGGAAGAAAAGAGAGAATGGAATGGAATGAACGGAGGAGAGAACAATATCTTCTATCTCGAATGAGCTTGAAAAAGGCATCCTTGGAAGAAGGGTCGAACGGAGTTGTTGGAAAGCCAACAACGAAAAGAGTAAGCTTTTAGTGGGCTTATGGAAAACTTCTCAAAAGTATGAGGTGAAATTCGGCCACTAACGAAAACAATGGATTTGAAAATATATGAATAAGGAGGCGAGAAACTATTTCACCGGGAGGATAAAAGAACTTGGGTCATTTATGAGCACCATAGATAGCAACAAACCTTAGGGAAGGCTTTAGGTGAACTATAACCCAAGATAACCCCAAAGAAGAGATTAATGGATTTAAAATACCTCATTCTTAACAACATGTGAATCATGAAACATGAACTCAAATTATCAAGAATAACATAATACAACCTCCAATGATATGGAAGAAAGAATGCACTCCGGATTGAGAGAAGAAGAAAACTTGAAGTATATCTTGGTGGATCATCGCTTCGAGAGATATCTTGAAAAACATTTGAAGAATGAAAAGAATCCTTGACGAACCACCATGAGGAACTCCGGTAATAAAAGAATGATCAAACGAAATGGAGGATGAAAAGAATAAGGTTGAAGCCTCACAATGATTTAGATGAATCTCCGTGGTGATGTAATTGCTAGAGCTAGGAACTCCGGGAAAAGAAAGATGAACAATTGAAATCAAGAATTTTTATGAACCTCCGGAATAAGGAATTGAATTTACTCGATGAAACAAGAATAAGAATTACATTATGCTTATCCTTCACCAATTAGATTGATGACAAAACAACGGATTTGGCATACTACTTACTCTCGTTGGAAAGGATTAAGAGATATATAGCATAACTTGAGAAAGTCTTCAACGGGACACCGTTAGGATTTGAAAGAACGAATCAATTGATATGATAAATGAAGGAAGAAGAATCTTGGAATGACCACCATAAGAATTGAAAATGATTGAAGAAAAGATAAAGAAGCATCGGGAAGAATTAGAGAACGAATGAAGATACTTGAGGGAATTTGATACAAGAGAACGAAGAGATCATGAACTGATTGGAGGACATTTGAATGATGCACCGGTTAGATTTAGAGAAAGAGAGCTGAAAGCTGAGAATGAATAATTCTGAGATGATGGGCTTCGGATAATCAAACTGAAAATACTCATAAATTGCTCTGGATAGATGAAAAGAATTCTCACAATCAAAACAATTATGAGAGGATGGCCTCGAACTTGAACCACGAATATCTGATAGAACGGATAAGATAAGGAGGTAAAACTCTTCTTTGGTCTTCAAAACCCGAGAATGACGACGAGAAACACCAAAAATAATTGTAGAGGCACTCCGGAATGAAGAATAGAAAGGTTAATACAATGATGAAAAGAATTTGAAAGATCTTGGAGAAAAACATTTGACTGATGACAGTTCATTCTTACGTCAAACTTTGGAGAGAATTTCAGAATAACTCCGGAAAGAACTAGAAGAGTCAGGTAAGATCCTGGGAAAAGACCTGTGGGTTAGGGGCCACTGAAAAGATACACCGTTGAACGATTAAAAGGAGCGATTTGCGCCGGTTGAAATAAATGGCTTGAATGAGGTAACATCCTCGCAAAAGCTTGAACGAACTGAGAATGGAAACTTGAATCTTCTGGGATATCTTCAACACTCTAGAACAATTGAATATCGAGAAATGAATGAATATGAGGTGCACTGGCATGATAAGGTATTTTAAATGAGGAAAAAGAGATATGATCGACACCAAAAGCTTGAATTGGTTCCACCGGAGAAGAAAAGAATGAAGAATGATGAACTAGAGGCTCAGTTAGTATCTTCATGAGAATCACCGAGTAAGAACATTGAAAGACAAAAATGAAGAGTCCTCACATCCATAAGGTGGATACTTGATTGAGAAATCTGAGTCCTTGAAGAAAACAAGGGAGGGAGGGTGGGAAAACAAAGACAACTTGGGATGGGTGGAACGAACACCATTGAGAAAGCTGAGATTGAATCTTGCGGATGTTGAAAAAGATGGTATCCACTTGAAGAGAAACACGCCGGTTGAAAAGGATTGACATGGCAATCTTGATTATCATGAAGGATTGGTATTTACATCGGAGTATGAGAACACCGTTTAGGGAAGGTATTGGATCAACACTTGATATTGAAGCAACTCGAATACCACCACTCAAAACAAAACCAAGGATTGCCTTGCAAAATAAGCCGGAACAAACATATGATAGAGATTTCGTCCGAAGTTTTCGTGGTGGGGCCTACACGGGCTCGATCGTACAACACCATCATGTACAAGGTAGTGCACATGACATACGAAGCATCCCCGAGTCGGCATAGCCAAGAACTCTTTAAGACACAACGAGACCACTGTAAAACCAACCGTGGATAGGTGGACCACTAGACGTCGAACCCCAATTTCATATCATACATCTGTCGGAAAATATATCCTAAGAGCTACTTGAATTCCCACTTATAAACTCCCGAAACTTTCCGGTTATGCAATCAGGTGTTGGGGATACAGGGGAAGCATAATATCTCACCCAAAACTACACAAAACCTACATCCAGCTGTATCCATCCTTCAACACATAACCAAGAAACCTTCGGAAATCGTTTACCTCAACCTTCGAATAGCATCCGTTATACGAGTTATGGCAATACTCCCGAACTCCCGCCCCAGTACTGGGTGGCGTCGAGGTTATCTCACCAACAACTACAAAAAGAGATTTTCGATGTCGGCGAACTCAGGTATTCCAGAACTGCAACGATAAAATTGTGATGACAACACCTCGGAGATCAACTCCCCGGGACACTGCCACAATCCCTAAATGTCAGGAGGCACCAAGAAAAATGTTCTCGTCACAAAACCATCGAACGATTCCAAGATACCCGCGTGATCCTAAAATTTGTTATAGTGAAATTTGTTAAGAGAAGAGTCAAAACTCTACGTGAGGATGGCTCACCAGAGCGACGAAGGGACTGAGGAGTAAAAAGAATTCCTATTCTCCGATATATATAATCCTAAATGACTCAAAACATTTTTCTAGACTCAACAACGCCAGCGATTTGATCAAGCAGGGGGCTTCTAAAGTCGGGGAAAGCTCTGATTACCAACTTGTAACGCCCTCGATGGAGCTATATCTCCTACGTGTCGAAGCACGACTTAGAGGCATAACCGCATTGAAAGCAATGTCGCAAGTGAGGTAATCTTCACACAACCCATGTAATACATAAGGGAAAGAGATACATAGTTGGCTTATAATCGCCACTTCACACAATTACATGAATAAAGCATTACATCATCCAAATACATTCAAGGTCCGACTACGGAACCCAAAATAAAAGAAGACTTCCCCAAATGCTACACAGATCCCCGATCGACCCCAACTGGGCTCCACTACTGATCAACTAGACCGAAGCAACACAAAGGACACGATCTTCATCAAGCTCCTCCTTGAGCTTGGTTGCGTCACCTGCACGGTCTCATCGGCACCTGCAAGCTGGTTTTGGAAGTATCTGTGAGTCACAGGGACTCAGCAATCTCGCACCCTCACAATCAAGAATATTTAAGCTTATGGGTAAGGTAAAAGTATGAGGTGGAGCTGCAACAAGTGACTAGCATATATGGTGGCTAACATAAGCAACTGAGAGCGAGCAGAGAAGGCAAAGCCCGGTCGAGAAAACTATGATCAAGAAGTGATCCTAGAACAACCTACGTCAAGCATAACTCCAACACCGTGTTCACTTCCCGGACTCCGCCGGAAAGAGACCATCACGGCTACACACGCGGTTGATGCATTTTAATTAAGGTCAACTTTAGGTTTTCTACAACCGGACATTAACAAATTCCCATCTGCCCATAACCACGGGCACGGCTTTCAAAAGTTCAAACCCTGCAGGGGTGTCCCAACTTGGCCCATCTCATGATCTCACGGTCAACGAAGGATATTCCTTCTCCCAAGACATTCCAATCAGGCTCGGCATCCCGGTTACAAGACATCCTCGACAATGGTAAAACAAGTCCAGCAAGACCACCCACTGTGCCGACAAATCCCGATAGGAGCTGCACATATCTCGTTCTCAGGGCACACCGGATAAGCTAAGCGTACGGGAGCCAATGTAACCCAAGTTGCCAAGGGACAGCCCAGCACGGTGCTCTGGGTTGGACCAACACTTAGAGAAGCACTGGACCGGGGGGGGTTTAAAATAAAGATGGCCCTTTAGTCTGTAGAACCCAAGGGAAATAAAAGGCTAGGTGGAAAATGGTAAAACCAATGTTGGGCCTTGCTGGAGGAGTTTTATTCAAGGCGAACTGTTAAGGGTTTCCCATTATAACCCAACCATGTAAGGAACACAAAATCCGGGAACATAACACCGATATGACGGAAACTAGGGCGGCAAGAGTGGAACAAAACACCAGGCATAAGGCCGAGCCTTCCACCCTTTACCAAGTATATAGATGCATTAATTAAATAAGAGATATTGTGATATCCCAACAAAATTTCCATGTTCCAACAAGGAACAAACTCCAATCTTCACCTCCAACTAACAACGCTATAAGAGGGGCTGAGCAAAGCGGTAACATAGCCAAACAACGGTTTGCTAGGACAAGGTGGGTTAGAGGCTTGGTTTAACAATATGGGAGGCATGATAAGAAAGTGGTAGGTATCACAACATAGGCATAGCAAAAGAGCGAGCAACTAGCAAGCAAGGATAGAAGTGATTTCGAGGGTATGGTCATCTTGCTTGAAATCCCGCAAGGAAGAAGAACGAGTCCATGAAGAAGACAAACGGACGTAGTCGAACGGGTCCTCACAAACGCGACATTATCAGAACCAACCCGAAGAAGCAACACCGGAAAGAAGCACACAACATAGTAAACAACCAACACATGAACATGGTATGATATGCGGGATGCGATATGCGGTGCATATGCATGATTTGGAAAGGAATGATTGAACCTGGCCTCAAATTGGAAATCCAGGAGTGCCACTGGAAAGGTGAGTTGATTTCGGTTGAAATCGATATAAAGATCACCGGAATCGGATGCACGGTTTGGAAATGGCAAGCAAAACAAATATGGCACCGGTCTGCGATAATCAGCAAGTGACCAACTAAACGCATCAAGATGAATATGCTACAACACTCAAACATGGCAACAAAATACATGGCAGGGATCCACTCATGATGCTTGACAAAAGATGAACACTTAGCTATGGCTAATTCACCCAATAACAGGTTCAAACAAGCATGGCAAAAGTGCAAAAGATAACAGGTTTCAGACTTCGTGAAATTAACACAAGTCTGGAATTTATCAACAGGAAGCAATCTTTAGAGCATGAAAACTACAGGCTACAGGAACTTAACATGGCAAAGCAAGGCACTGCATGAGCTACTCTAAGCACTTAACAAAAGTACCTTAGTGACCTTGAGCCAAAAGGGATCAGAAAATACAATTGCAAGCATGTGAACATAGCAAAAACATAAACAGATCCAGACTTAGTGAAAAACTGGAGCATGGCAAAACAGTTAACGAGTAGGCATGTTTACGAGCTCGATGCACTCACTACAGAGCACGGCATGACAAACTAAGCATACACCCATCAAGAATACATGGCATAGAAGCTAGACATGGCAAGAACAACATCATAGCATGCACGGATCAATAGCAACATCCTCGGCAAAATCGTTAAACATGTCAACAATCAGCAAGGAACATTTTATAGAAAAAGTAGAGCTCGATTGACTCAAGCTAGGGTGCTCCATAATTGCAAACAAAGACATGGATGGATAGAGCACCACAGTATTAACAAAACATCCTTACTGACCATCCTCAAAAGAGGCACGAATCACTAGGAAACAACATGAACATATGGCATAACAACAAATTCATTACAAGGACTTTGTGAAATTCTAAGTCCCTGAAATCAGCATCAACGAGTAGGCTACTTGTCGGATTTCGGGTTCTGGCAGACCCTTGAGGTTCGAACACTGGGGTGCACGCGGAGATTTCGCTTCCTACCTACCTGCACCCCTCCGCCTCGCTAAGATCTAAGCTATGGAAAAAACAACACAAGGGACACACGGTTTATACTGGTTCGGGCCACCGTTGTGGTGTAATACCCTACTCCAGTGTGTGGTGTGGTGGATTGCCTCTTGGGCTGATGATGATGAATGATACAAGGAAGAACAGCCTCGCGAGGGTCTGTTCTTGGCTGGGGCGATGAACTGCTGGGAGGAGTTCAGCCACCCTTCTCTCTCTCTCTCTCTCTCTCTCTCTCTTCTTAACCCTTCCGAACCCCTCTTCTTAATCCTTCCCCCCAAAGACCCCTCTCTTCTGTGGGTGGCTGGTCCTATTTATAGAGGCCCTGGTCCTCTTCCCAAATATCGAGCGGGAAGGGAGCCAACAATGGCGGGCTAATTTGAAGGGGGACAGCTAGTACTAGATACCCTAACAAAAGTAGTCTTCGCCTGCACAAAGCTCTGGTGGTGACGCCGTCTTGGGCTCCACGATGACCTCCGTCTTGCAGTCTTCCTGGTCTTGGTCTTGTTGCACCGAAATGGCAACCTTTGCCTAATGCCTCGGTACTCCATGGCTGCGCTTGCCCCCTTTGCACCAAAGAGGAAAGGGGGACACTGCGCGGGCTGGCACCCGCCTGGCGCCCTTTGTCGTCATGGCTTGCATCACGGGCACCTCGTGAGGTACCCCGCCTTGATCTCTCCACCTCCTCGCGAGCCAGCCTGATGAGGCCATGCCTGAGGAAGCTCCGTGTCGTCCGCCCCGCGAGGCTTGGCCCCTCGCGAGGGTCTTGGGTCTATGTTGATGAAGATGGGCTGTGCTGGGCCCTCCCTTGAGCCACACCGCAGGCCGCAGGCAGGCAAGTCTGGGGACCCCTGTCCCCAGAACACCGACAGTAGCCCCCGGGCCCAAGGCGTGCCCGGACTTGGCCGTACAGGGAGGCGGAAGGGCAAGGGCGAAGCGCCGCGGGCCCTAACAGCCTGCGGTCTTGGGCGCCGCTTGGCGGTTGATTGGACATGGGCGTCTCCACTTCCCCATGGCGCCTTGGCAACTGCACGGATTGGACAAGTCCCTGCATGCAAAGTGGGTCATGATTACCTGCGATCGTGGAGGTCGGCGGTTGGCCTTCGCCGGCTATAAGTACGGAACGGTGCGCACCCTTCCAGTCCATCCCTTCTTGCTGCTCCTTCTTCCCGATCCTTGCTCCGTCTTGCTGTGATGGCCCCGATCCGCCGGTTCTCGACGGCAGAGAAGGGAAAGGCTCCCCGAGAGGAACCAGACCCACTCCCGCCGAAGAAACGGCTCGTCCCCCATGGCCCGGACGAGGGGGCCCTTCAGGTGGTGTCGACGCCTTGGTGCGAGCGGGCGCCGCCAGGGTTCCCGCTTCAATTGTACGCCCACGTCGAGGGCCCTAAAGGAGCTGATGCTGACCGCCACAGGCGGCGCCGCCGTCGGTGCCGACGGGTCACGAAGGTGTTGGTCGTCCCCCCTGGGGTCCACACCGAGGGCTCCTCCCGAGAGTTCGTGCTCCACGTCGCCATTCCTCTTCAGTCTTGGATTCGCCTTCCTCCCTTCTTCGCCTCCATCATCCCTCAGGGGGAGCCCCTGGAGCTCTGGCTGCAGCATGCCGGCTGCAGCACCCTCGCGATCGAGGCAGAGGTCGCGGTCGTTGCCCCGGGCGAGGTCTTCATGACTTGGGGCTGGAGAGAGATCTCCCGGGTTTGCAGGACAAGGGGCGTCTTCGCGATCCACTTGGATTACGATGGTGCTTCGGCGATGTCCTTCAAGGTCTTTGACGCGAACGGGCGTCGGCTGGAGTGCTGCCCCGGGAGAGGTGGCCGAGGCCCTGCTGCGGCGAGGACTGGGCCCGCCGACCGCTCCCTTGGCGGCTCCCCAGGCGGCGGAGGCGTCGGAGGTTCCAGCGACTCTGGCGAGCTCTTCGCGACTCCGGAGACGAGCGACGACAGCTACGAGCCCCCGAGCCGGCTCCGCTCCGGAGCAGGGCGGGCTCGTCAGGCCGCCGCCGGCTCTGATCTGGATGGGGTTGGCGCCAGTGCTTGACGGCCCACTGTTGATGATGGCGTCTTCTGCAGGGGCGCGCGTAGCTAGTGTTCCTTTAGGATCTGTTCCCTGCGAGGAATCAAAGATGCATCCCGTGCGGGCTTGTAAGGTGCCTGTGATCCTGTTTTGTTAATATAACCCTTGTCGTAGAATTGTGCGAGTTTCTCATTCCGTCTTAGCTCAGTCCTCCCTTTCGAACCTCATGAGGGCTTGGTGCTCTGCGCCGACAGGTCCCAGTCCCAAGGCGGGTTTAGCTGTCGCTGGTATGCCACGTCGCGATGCCGTGGTCAAGGCCAGGAGGTGAGCAACCCGGAGTCTGGTAAGAGCCCCTGAGTCGCGATGTTCAGGAGGTCCCCTTTGGCGCTCAAGAAGCCGCCGTTCGGTGAGAAAGGAGAGGGGTGTCACTAACACGGGATAGCATTAGGTGCGGGGATGGCGCCATGGTAGCTGGCGCTTCCGGGTGATGACTTATCTCGAGAATCAGGGGCCGCTCTCTGGTGTGTTGCTAGGTCCGTGCATCGGCAGGCGCGAGGTTGCTCGGCGAGGACCTCGTGTGTCTCTCCCCTCTCGCCTTTGCTCCCCTTTCTGCTCTACGTCCTCGGGTCTCGACCCTCGGGTGAGTCTTAGCCGTCACTGGTATGCCAGGTCGCGATGCCATGGACAAGGCCAGAGTGTGAGGGCTGGAGAGCCAGTAGGAGCCCTGAGTCGCGATGCTCAGGCACCCCCCTTTAACATGCAAGCGGTTCGCGCGGACGAGAGTGGAGGAGACACCGCAAGGGCCTCGCCTGACGCAGCTCCTTTAGGAGATCCTGTAGACCCATCATAGAAAAAATGAGGGGTTGCCATGACAATTGACAGTCAGCCGTTGGCTGCTTCCGAGGGGTAATGAGGCACTGAAGGCTTATTGAGGTGACGCTATGCGGGGCTGCCGTGGCCAGAGCTCAGCCATTCAGGTTTGTCGGCGTTGCAGGGACGGACCCATGTGCAACCGTCGTGCCGTTTGGGAGCAGCTCCGTTAGTTGGTGTCAGCTGAGCAGGCAACTAGGTAAAACACATTAGCCGCGACGGAGTGGATTCCTTCAAATAGATGCTGGGAAGGCGGACATCACTGGGTCAGGCCCGAGCGCCTTGGGGATCATGCAGCCCGAGGGGCGCCCCCAATAAGGTAAGCTAACAGCATGAAGTAAAAGGGATACATGCCGCAGGGACGGACCCACGCGGCCTGGGAATAATGCAGCCCTGGGGGGCGCTCCCAGCTGGAAGTGAAACTTGAAAGATGTCACCTGATGATGTTGAGGATGAAGGGGTGTTGGTGTAGCAGACTCGATGGGCTGCGGAAGCCGATCCTCATGAGCCCCCAGGCCCGGGGGCCTTGGGAGGCTCCGGAGGTGCTGGCGGCTCCCCGCGGACCATCTCCATCTCCGCCAGGGCTGCAGAACGCCTGGCCTCTTGTGCCTCCATGATGCCCCTCATGAGGCGCTGGTACATGACAGCCGCGTTCGGCAAGCCGTAAGGCATGTGAACGTAGCTGTGGGGTGGACCTCCGCAGCGCCCCGCGCGCGAGGGCCAGAGGCGCTCCAGGGAGGCGACTCGGTTGAGCCCTGGTATGTCGATGCAGACGCGCAGCCCGCCATCCTCGCCTGGATGGGGAGCCACTGCTGGTAGGCGGCGGCCGCCTTTCATGACTCTTGACTCCTGTAGCTCCTGAATGGCCTTGCGGACGAACTCTTGAGGGTCTGGCTCTCCTTGCCTTACTCCTTCTTGAGGGAAACGTGCTTCGAAACACGCCTCCATGTGGTGCCCAAGCGCCTCCCTCGTGACCCTAGCCAGGTCGGTGGCCCTCCAGGGGAGAGCCCCCGAGCCCTGCCTGAGGAGGGCATCGGGCGCGCTTTCCTATGCGATGGAAGGAGGTTCCCCCTGGGCAGGCACGGGCCCTGAGGGGCCTTCCTCCTGAGGAGCCGGGCCAGACGATGTCTTCTTCTTCTTGGGGGCGGTCTCGGGAAGCCTCCTGCTTCCGCGATCCGGGTCTTCCAGTGACGCGGCCTGAAAGGCTCGTTCCAGGGAACACACCGCATCCTTCTCTTCACAGGGCACCGTGATGACTCCGCCACTTCCTGGCATCTTGAGGACGTTGTAGCCGTGGTGAGTTACGGCCATGAACTTGGCCAGCGCTGGGTACCCGAGGATGGCGTTGTACGGCAGGCGAATGTGAGCGACGTCGAAGTCGATGAGCTCGGTGCGGTAGTTGTCGCGTGCCCCGAAGGTGACTGGGAGGCGGACCTGCCCAATCGGGACCGTGGAGCCGTCGGTGACTCCGGAGAAAGGCTTGGTTGGCTGAAGCTGGCTGTAGGCACTTGGAGATTGTTGAATGTTTCCACGGACAGGACGTTGACCCCCGCCCCGCCATCGATGAGGGTCCTGGTGACTACCACGTTGCCGATGATTGGGGAACAGAGCATTGGGAGGACTCCGGCTGTAGCCGCACACTTGAGCTGATCTGCTGAGCTGAACGTGATGGCGCACGCTGACCACCTGAGAGGGCGTGTGGCTTCAAGCCTGGGGAGGACTGCATTCACTTCACCGGCGAACTGCTTGAAGATGCGTTGAGAGGCTGGGGCTTGAGCCCCGCCCAGGATGTAGGTGATCGGCGCGGCTCCTGTAAGCCCCCAGCCTCCTCTTCCTGGTGGCAGTCCTCGTTTCTCCTTGGTTGCGGCGGCAACGGAGGGAGGCCTGCGTTGCCTTGCGGGCGATCCTCGCGAGGCCGACCCCTCCAGTCTCCCTCGCGAGGTGGGTCTTGCCAGCGATCCTCGTGAGGTTGATCGCGCCACCCTTGGCGCGGGCCACTGTCTTCCCAGCGTCCTGCGTTCCTTCCTCCTCCTCGACCGTAGCCCCGGTCACCGCGGTCGGGGCGACGGCCGATCCTTCCTTCTTGCACGGCT
This sequence comes from Triticum urartu, assembly GCF_056163025.1. Classification (NCBI taxonomy): domain Eukaryota; kingdom Viridiplantae; phylum Streptophyta; class Magnoliopsida; order Poales; family Poaceae; genus Triticum; species Triticum urartu. Next base: position 301,036,539 of record NC_141878.1, read on the forward strand.
CGGAGCTCTTGACATTCGTTGGTGTTGTGGGTGTGGAGGTCGTGGTACACGCAGTACCAGCTGCCCTTGGAAGGCTCGGGCTGATCTCTGCCCTGCTTGGTGTCTGGTTCTGCCGCGAGCATGGCAGCCCCCTTGTGCTTCACATCCTTGGCCTTGGGCTTCTTCTCTTCCAGGTCCGCGGCAGGCAGCTCGAGGAGGGAGAGACTCCCTTCCTCAGCCCTGGCACACTTGGTTGCCAAGTTGAACAGCTCCAAAGAAGTGCACAGGTATTCATGCATCGCCAGCTCCTCCTTCATCTTGACATCGCGCACGCCATCGGAGAAAGCTGAGATGATGGCCTCTTCAGCCACCCTTGGAATCTTGAGGCATGCGTTGTTGAAGCGCTGGATGTACTTCTGCAGGGTCTCCCCGGGTTGTTGCTTGATGCGGCGCATGTCGCTCACGACGGGTGGCCGGTCGCGAGTACCTTGGAAGTTGGCGATGAAGCGGGTGCGCATCTCGTCCCAGGAGGAGATCGTGCCTCGAGCCAGGTTCAGGAGCCAGGTGCGGGCCCCGTCCTTGAGCGCCATGGGAAACCAGTTCGCCATGACCTTCTCGTATCTGTTGGCAGCTTCGATGCCCAGCTCGTAGAGCTGGAGGAACTCCGCAGGCTCAGCCGTGCCGTCGTAGCGAGGAGGCAGGTCTGGCTTGAACTCGCCGGGCCATGCGACACTACGTAGCTCGGCGGTGAAGGCACGACAGCCTGCTGAGGCCACGGGAGGTCTTGGGTGACGGAGAGCTTGGTCTTGCATGTCCCCACGCGCTGCGGCTGGGTCTTGTCGTGCGGGAGCAGGGAGCGCCTGGGCAGCTTCTTGCGGGCGAGGGACTTCCTGGCAGCTCTGCTCTTGTTGGGCTGGCACCTGACGGAGCGGGTTCCGCCCAGGGGCCATGCGCCTTGGAGCCATGGCGCCTTCTTGAGGGGAGGTGGCCGGGGCGCCGCCGGAGCTTCGTCGCCCGCGCGGGGCGGGGTGCGGTGCAGCAGAACGGACGGCGCAGGAGAGCCCCCTGCGGCACGGACGAGCTTGGTGACGCGGTCGAGCCATTCTTCGTAGACGTCGTCGACGGGGCGGTAGCGCAGGAGCTCGTTCACCGCGATGAGTGCAGCTCGAGCCTCCATGGGTGCGCGGAGCGCGCGGGACGAAGAACTAGCCGGGGGGAGCAAGGGAGTTGCGGTGCGGCGGTCTTGCTGCACGGACGGATGCTGAGACGATGCTTGCTGCTCGTCCCCCGCCGGGCCGGTGGTGGCGTTGACGGCAGGTGACGGGGAACAGTGAGGATGCCCGCCAACAGGAGCCGTCTGGGCAATGCGGGAAGCGAGGGTGGCCCGGCGCTCGGCGCGGGCCCGACGAGCGTCAGACATGGGTGCGATGGTCGGAGGAGAACAGGGTGGTGGAAGACGAATTCCGGCGCACCCCTACCTGGCCCGCCAAATGTCGGATTTCGGGTTCCTGCAGACCCTTGAGGTTCGAACACTGGGGTGCGCGTGGAGATTTCGCTTCCTACCTACCTACACCCCTCCGCCTCGCTAAGATCTAAGCTATGGAAAGAACAACACAAGGGACACATGGTTTATACTGGTTCGGGCCACCGTTGTGGTGTAATACCCTACTCCAGTGTGTGGTGTGGTGGATTGCCTCTTGGGCTGATGATGATGAATGATACAAGGAAGAACAGCCTCGCGAGGGTCTGTTCTTGGCTGGGGCGATGAACTGCTGGGAGGAGTTCAGCCACCCTTCTCTCTCCCTCTCTCTTCTTAACCCCTCCGAACCCCTCTTCTTAATCCTTCCCCCCAAAGACCCCTCTCTTCTGTGGGTGGCTGGTCCTATTTATAGAGGCCCTGGTCCTCTTCCCAAATATCGAGCGGGAAGGTAGCCAACAATGGCGGGCTAATTTGAAGGGGGACATCTAGTACTAGATACCCTGACAAAAGTAGTCTTCGCCTGCACAAAGCTCTGGTGGTGACGCCGTCTTGGGCTCCATGATGACCTCCGTCTTGCAGTCTTCCTGGTCTTGGTATTGTTGCACCAAAATGGCAACCTTTGCCTGATGCCTTGGTACTCCGCGGCTGCGCTTGCCCCCTTTGCACCAAAGAGGAAAGGGGGACACTGCGCGGGCTGGCACCCGCCTGGTGCCCTTGGTCGTCATGGCTTGCGTCACGGGCACCTCGTGAGGTGCCCCGCCTTGATCTCTCCGCCTCCTCGCGAGCCAGCTTGATGAGGCCGTGCCTGAGGAAGCTCCGTGTCGTCCGCCCCGTGAGGCTTGGCCCCTCGCGAGGGTCTTGGGTCTGTGTTGATGAAGATGGGCCGTGCTGGGTCCCCCCTTGAGCCACGCCGTAGGCCGCAGGCAGGCAAGTCTGGGGACCCCCATTCCCAGAACGCCGACACTACTTTGCATGCTTGTGCTAGTCACCACAAAGATCACAAAAATACATGGCATACACCCCTGTAAAGATGGCATGGCATTCTACAAAACACATGTAGAGCTCAAGATCATAGCATGCACACATTAATCATGGCAAAAATGACAAAAGGCCATTTGCTGAAACAGATCTGACATATACCTCACATAGCCCTCTTCCAACAGCATTTTGGGCATCAAGATGAGCTCAAATGAAAATGATGCAATGAGATGAAATGATGTACTCGTCGAGACGAACATTTTGATATGCTACACGCACGAATCAGAGCTATGGATGCAGAGTTATGATGCTGCGAAGTATGCAAAAAAATTAACGGGGAGAGAGGGAAAAAGTCAACCCTGAAGAACAAATCTAGGGTTTGCTTGGCGCGGATCCCGAGGCGCTTGCCGGAGCTTCGCCGGAGGAGGGTGTGGGGCGGCACCGGGTAGGGCGGAGGAGGCGGATCCGGCAGGATCCCGCCGGATCCGGGCGCGGCGGGACCGAAGGAGCAGCGGGCCGGCGAGGGGCGGCGCCGAACGAGGTCGGAGGAGGCGGCGCGCGACGGAGCGGTGAGGTCGGCGGCGCAGGGTGGCGGCCGGAGCGACCAGGCACGTGGCGGCGGAGAAAGGAGCCGGGCGGCGCGGCGTGGGTGGCAGCGCGGGGCGCGGTCGGGCCCGGGGCGGGCCGGCCGTGGGCCGAGCGGGCCGTGGCGGTGGGACGGCGGTGGAGGCGACGTGGCAGACACGGAGTGGTTGGGCGCGGCGGCGGGTCTGTCCGGCTAGGGCGGACAATGTCCAGCGGCGGCGCGAGGGAATTTTTAGAGTTTCGGGGAAGAAGACCCGGGATTTTCGGGGAGAGGTCTATTTATAGAGGTAGAAGGAGCTAGGAGAGTCCAAATGAGGTGCAGTTTTTGGCCACACGATCGTGATCGAATGACCGAGAGGATGGAGGAGGTTTAGGTGGGTTTTGGGCCACTTTGGAGAGGTGTTGGGCTGCAACACACATGAGGCCTTTTCGGTCCCTCGGTTTAACGTTGGAGTATCAAACGAAGTCCAAATGGCACGAAACTTGACAGGTGGTCTACCGGTAGTAAACCAAGGCCGCATGACAAGTCTCGGTCCAATCCGAAAACGTTTAACACCCGCACGTGAAAAGAGGTAGAAAGGGACACCGGATAACATAGGAGCGCCGGATTGCAAAACGGACAACGGGGAAAATGCTCGGATGCATGAGACGAACATGTATGCAAATGAAATGCACATGATGACATGATATGACATGCATGACACGCAAGTAATGACAAGGCAACAACAGCGAATAACTGGAAGACACCTGGCACATCGGTCTCGGGGCGTTACACCTTCCTTCTTCCATCCGGGCACATTTGTCCACCAGCGGATATAGTTCTTTCACATTCTTGGGCAACCGCACATTCATTTTGGAACGAATGCAGCGGTTGCGCACATTGGACTGGAAAGCTGCTATAACAGCTGCTAGATGGATATTTGGAATATTTCTATGAACTTTACTGAATCTCTGCAAATACTTACGGAGGGTTTCTCCTTCCTTCTGCTGGAGAAGCTGCAGGTCGCTGGGCCTACCGGGCTCTTGGTGGCCACTAGTGAAGGCACCGATGAACTCGTGGCACAGGTCTGCCCATGATGAAATGGAGTTCTCCGGCAGGTGCATCAGCCAAGACCTCACATTGGACTTGAGGGCCAAAGGGAAGTAGTTGGCGAACACCTTCTCATCTCTTCCCCCGGCGACCAGAACAACGATTGTGTAGATGCTCAAAAATTCTGCTGGGTATAGCCTCCCATCGTACTTCTTAGGTATATCTATCTTGAACGTGCGAATGGACGGCCAACGGACTTGCCGCAGCTCACGTGTAAAGGAAAGGCATCCAACCTCGAAAGGTAGGCACCCGCTAACACCGAGCGCAGGCTCGTCGACGTTAAGGCCGTCGCACCCATCGGTCTGGCGGGGATCGTTACGGTGCCGCTCGGCGACGACACGCGCGTCTCCCTGCTGCCTGTCTTCCGGGGTTCGAAGTTGGCCTGGACGTGATCGAGGATCAGAAGAGGCCATCAAGACGTCATCGGGGTCTTGATTCTGCTGCGCCCTCGCCAGCTGCCGCAGTGGGGACTGAACCGTGGAGACGGCCCCCTTCGTATGGCTAGCGGCGTGGGCGGTGGCTGTTGCCTGGGGAGGTTGCAGTGGGCAAGATCGTCGCGAGCCCCCAGCTTTGGCGAAACCGAGCAGTCTTTGGATGGTGGCACACCACTCATCCATCTTCTCGGCTGCAGGCGGGAACCTCAGTAGTAGCTAAGCTCGTGCCATGGCTTCCGTGGCCGTGCTTGGCATGGATGTCGATGACGTCGACCGCACCATCGCTTGGCTCCGGATGGTGCCAGCGGTGGCGACGGCGGTGGTGTCGCGCCCACGCTGCTGTGGGATGACCACTAGGGCAGCGGGGTCGCACGGTGGTGGTGCTCGAAGATCAGCGGCTCTGTTGAGCGCAGTGGCCCGGTTGGCTCGTCCGGGAGGAGGTGCATGTGTCGTGGCCGCTCCCATGGTGGGGGCGACCGGAGGGCGATGGCTCGCCCTGGACCGAGCGCCGTTGCTATGGCTGGGCTCATTGGCGAGAGGAGGGGGCGCGGCCGGAGTGATCCCCTTGCCCGCACCTTGCAGAGCTTGACAGTTGACACGCTGCTGATGCTGTTCTCCTCCGGTAGCTCTGGCCCCTGTGTAGGTCGCGGGGAGGTGGTAATGGCGCCACCTGCTGGAACCACGCCCCCAGCAGCGTCCACGCCCTCGCACGCCCCTGTGTCCCCTGCGGCATTAGAGGCCGCGTGCAGTGGAGCCTTCGAGGTGGATGGGTGGGCCGAGCTGCCATATTTCTTCTTGGGCGCCATAGTCGATGGCGCTGTCGAGGATGAAGATGGCGATGAAGATGACGCACAACGTACACTTTCAGGTTCGCACTAGCGCTCCCCCTACCTGGCGCACCAAAGATGTCGCGAGATTTCCGCGGCCACCTATGGGACCGGGTGGCCCCTTGTTGGTTCGGAGGGGGACATCGTGTTGCACAAAGAGCAGACCAACGTACGACGGCGTGGCAGAGAGAACACCAGAGATTAACCCAGGTTGGGGCCGCCACGAGGCGTAAGACCCTACTCCTGCTTTAGTGAATTGATGGTGGAATGAATGTGGTGGTGCATAGTACACTTGCCCAGTGAGGTTTGCCTCGGGGGCGCAGCGACTACGCACGTGTGGTGGCTTGGGCTTGTCAACTTTCCAACCTTCTAACCCTTCTACAAGTGCCATGGGCCTCCTTTTATAGATTAAGGGGTCACCACAGTGGCAAAGTGGTCATTATCCACTAATATGATAGCGAAGAGTGCTATCATACCTAACTCTGTGGGTTGAGAGGGTGCATTAAATGCGCTGTTGAGTGTCACATCACCGGTCGCCCAGCAAGGCCTGCCGGGCTATCTTGCCAGCTTCGCACCTGCACTCTTGACACGTCATAGGACAGGTGTCATCTGTAGGCCTCTTCTATAGGAAATGGCTGCCATGTAGCGAACGACTACCACTTAATCATCTTGCGGCTTGATATCGCACTGATTGATGACATGAGTCATGCTTGAGTGGTTGGTGGGATGGTTCTGCCCCCTGCAAACCCCGGCGAGATCTGCAGGGGAGCCTTGGTTGCTTTCTTCTAGTGGCGGCCTCGCCCATGCCGGGCTCGCCCACCCGGCAAGGGAGGCCCTTCTCTTGCCGATATCCTACTCCTTAGGCATTCGTCCCTTTGAGCTGCATGTTGGTTCTTCAAATCTCTTGGTTCTTCTATCTCTGACTTAAGCTGGTGCTTCAATCTTGATCTTGCGCCTGATAGTTGGGAAACAGACCCAGGGTTTGTTGCACCGACAATCAACGAGCCCCATCTGACACCAAATTTCTTGGCTTCCGTGCTACAGCTAGATCTTCCCCTCCTCGTTTCTATTTTCCAACACGGCGGGTGGGGTGCGGTTTCCCGATAGTTGGTTTGCTCAACTGCGGTCCCACATGAAAGTGAAAATGCTAGGCAACATGCCTTTCCTAGCTATGTGGCGTGTCAGACGGTCCGTGGAGTACTCCCGATTCCCGGGCATGTGGGGGTGCGATGCAAGCTTCTCAGGCCTTTGTCTTTTACTAGCAATGTGCCCGTGCATTGCGACGGATCCAAAGTAGAATAGTACTTGTTGAAAAACTCTTGTTTTGATATACATATATACCACTGAAAATATATTACTTTTCACTCAAAATATATTTCTCAGGACGTTTTGATGAGGTGAGGGAGGGATGTGGTTGCTTTCAAGATAATAAGTTTTTCTTTGCAAATTGGAGAAGATAAGTGGGCTATTTTGCAAAAATGCCACAACTTACCTCATAGCCGTTAGATGCAAATCTAATGGCCAGAAATGATGGATGGCAGACACACCACCATCACCAACTGAGTCTTTTATAGGAGACTAGCAAGATGCCCATGCGTTGCACGAAACATCAAGATGCATTTGTATGAGTTGTTTATCTTGTGGGAGAAAAGGATGAATGAGGGAAGGCCTTATTTGTAAATGTGGAGAGGAGTGTTGCAAAATTGCCATAGTTTCCTTCCCATCTGTCAGTTATAAATCGGACGGCATATATTGCAGGATGGCAGGCACACCATCATCACCAACTCTGTTTTTTATAAGAGTAGAGATAGAGAAACATCTATAAATTGTAACATTTGGTTCTGCTTCTTGGCACGATCGATAGACAGAAACAACGACTGGAAACGCTAGGGCGGGGCTTTTTCTGTCAGATAAGCAGGGTAGTAGCTAGCTTGGCGCATCATCCGTTTGGTCACATGCGGTTCGACATGTTGTAGTGTTTCTATCAAGATGCCCGTGCATTGCACGAAGTTGATGGAAAAGGTAAGCAACTCTTATAAACTGATGGAGGGAGTACTAATTACAGTTACGCATATAATTGCCTTCAAATGTGAGCAAAGGGATCACACATGTCTGTATTGACTGGAACAAGAGTGCAATAGCACAATAAGAATTAAGGTCACAATGATGCCATCGCAGTGGTGGTTACAGGAGGCAAGAAGAAAGATGCATCCATCAACGTACGACCTCCTCCTGCTCGACTCAGTGTGCCAGGCCACTGACCGTCGGCTTAGGAGCGGTGGCTTTTATGGTGAGGTCAAGGTGCTTCTCAACAAAGGCGTCCAATGCTTCTAGCCGGTTGATGAAGGCCAACGTCGCAGCGTCCTCACCGGCCTTGTAGATACCTATGTACACGACTTCCTCATACATTTGGATGTGTAGGTCGACGAATTCTTGCAGGGCGAGGCGCCTCGCGACTAGCGCGACCTCTAGGTGGACATTCTTCGTTGCATCAGCGGGCAGTCGCAGGGCCACTAGTGCTTGAAAGAGGTTCTCGCCATGGAGGCCGACTAGGGTGGAAGGCAATGAGGAGCCCGGGCACGCGGGCTAGAGGAGTATGGTGATGTCGTCCACGAGCTTGTTGAGTGAACATGTTGATGGTGGCAACGATCATTTGGTCCAACTAAGAGTCGTAGCTGGTGTCGACGATGGCCATGAACCAGCCGGTCGCCAACACCGTACGGAGATGATCCTTGGTGCCATCCCGCAGGACGACGTCGTGGACCATCTGGCACCGCCGCTGGCCGCTCGCGCGCATCGCCGCCATGGGTCTGGAGTGAGCACTTAGTGTAGGTTCTTAGGTGCGTACGATGTGGTAGATGCATTGGAACGGAGGGGCGCCTTTATATGACTACAAGCTACGTTGCATTCACATCGTACTGCCTCTTTCCCCGTCCTCCCATTACTCCCCTCATGCATTCAGGATGCTAATTGAAGAAGGATGCATCATTGGCCGTTCAACATTTCGGGAACCACTACCCTCTCCCTCGTCCGCATTAAAGCCGTATCAGGAACTGTCCTGGTTTACTAGTAGCTGTCAAATCAAGTAGTACTGCGCCGCCTGCTGGACGCCCGGCTGAACACGCCTCCTCTCCTCCATTAAATGCCTCCATTAAACCCGCATGAAAACCGAGAAACCTACTCCGGCCACACATCCGTTCATGAGTGGGCCGGAATTAAACGCAACGCCGTCCGAGCTACTCCCGTCCGGCCTCAGTTTAAAGAAGGCCAGATGCCGGCCAAGCTCCTACTGTCTGCCCTCTATTTAAATGAGGCCAGACAGACAGCGGGCAAGAATCGCACCCCTCCGCCACTCCCCCATCTCCTCCTTCACCATTTTCTCCACTCTTCCGATGGCTTCTGAGGAGCCGTTCTTCGGCATACTACCCGACTGGGTGGCCCGCCGAGCCGTCCGGATACGAGCAAGGCTGCTCGGTGCTTCACCAACCTCGCTTGGCCCAACGGAGCCAATTGCCGCCCCAGGCTGGCACGTGGTTCCGCAAATCGCCGCTCCAGTTCAGCTCGATGAGGAGTGGCGAGTTGCTCCATGCTGACACGGCAGCGAGCACGGCGACACGGGCGTCATTGCTGCCACGTCATACTGCGCCACCATTGTCTGCGGTGACCGCGCCTCCCATGCCTGCGGCAGCGCCATGCAGGCAAAGACAGAAGCCGGGTGCATGGAGAGCGACGAGTTTGTGGCCAGCTTCTCTGTGTTCGCCGCCATCATCGAGGAGAAGTAGAACACGGGAGGCCGCCACCACTTGGGTACCATGAAGGCCACCACCGAGGCGACGACTAAGGAAGTCCTGGATAAGGGGGTACTTGGGTGTCTGGCCTATTCGATATGGGCCGGACTGATGGGCCATGAAGATAGAGCCAAAGATTATCCCCCGTGTCCGGGTTGGACTCCTGTATGCGTGAACGGCAAGTTTTGGTGTCCGAGTGTATTGTTCCCTTCCTCTACAAACCGGCTTTGTACAACCCTAGGCCCCTCTGGTGTGTATATAAATCGGAGGGTTTAGTCCATCGAGGCTATCAGAATTCTCACAGGCTAGCAGCTAGGGTTTAGCCATTATGATCTCGAGGTAGATCAACTCTTGTAAGGCCTATACTCATTGAACACAATCAAGCAGGATGTAGCGTTTTACCTCCTTTAAGAGGGCCCAAACCTGGGTAAACATTGTGTCCCCATCATCGCTTGTTACCATTGATCCTCAGACGCATAGTTCGGGACCCCCTACCGAGATCTACCGATTTTGACACCGACATTGGTGCTTTCATTGAGAGCTCCATTGTGTTGTCGGCAGAAGGATCGATGGCTTGCCTCATCATCAACAACGATATCACTTCTGGAAGGATCCTAATTTCAGGACAGGTCGTCTAGCTCGGCGGTTTCACCATGGGCACCCACACGGCCATCAAGCCGACGGCGCCCCCCGCGATCGCGAAATATCACCTCCACGTCGGTCTCGAACACTCTGAAAAGATGGATCCGGTAGACATCTCATCATTGAACGAGCTGCTAGATCGCACCGCTGCCCTGGGCTTTCAACGGATTATGATCGGATCGGGCTTAAACCCGACCAGAGGGAAATCAATCTCCCGCCGACCACTCACCTGGTGGCGGTCGTTGAGGAACGAGACAAGAACACTTTTCCCCTAAGTTAAAACCAGCTATGTTCGGATCTCCGAATACATTGAACCAGATACTCTTCCTTCGGAGGAGACCCTGCATCCCCCAAACTCAGGGTCGGGCTCAGGGTCCGGGGAGCACTTGGATCTTCTCAGACCCGAATCGGCGACCTCAGAGATTTACAAGCTCCGAACACAATTTTGGTCCGGGGTTCAAGTTTTAGCCCACCCGCCCACCACAATCAATACTCTCCAAGCAATTCAGTCCCTCCAAATATATATGACCTGTTGTATGTACGACAGTAACCTTAGGAAATGGTACATCACTTCTGGGCTAGGTTTCTACTTGTCAAAAACAAGATCAAAGATTGCTGCGACGATGATACGGTCTCGGTTTTTCATCACAATTGCACTGATGAGGGAATTCGGAATGCCCTCGACCACCGCCGCATACAGAGTTTCACGGAATTATCGCACGTAGTACGGAAGTACTGGCAATGGAAAACACATGGAAGGCCCAAAAAAACCAATTGGAACTTGCTGCCTATAAGCAGGGCACTGCCCGGGCAAAACGAGTTCACCCTTGTGAGGCATCCGATAGTAAGCCCGTCGGCAAGAAAAAAACCCTTTACGGGACGCATGTGAGTTCTTGACAAACTTCTCGACAAACCCTGTCAGACACATGCAACGCTGAGCACCGAACCTACTCATAGCCTTCGGGCATGTTGGGTACTCCGGCAAGTGGCTAAAAGCAGTGAGGTTATCCTCACCACCGCTACTCCAGAGAAGCATTCTCTGTAGGATGATGATCTTAACGTCTTTACGGTCTTTGAGACCTTCTCTTCAAATAATCGACGCAAAAGGGCACTCTGTAGCCTCGCCGAAATTAACCAAGTAACCGCAATGAGCCCATGGAACAACACGGCAATAACTTTCACCGCTGACGATGAACCAAGGGCCCGAATAGTCCGAGCACCCGCCACCTTGGTCTTAAACCCAATTGTGGATGACTTCCGACTACCAAAGTGCTTATGGACGGCGGCAGTGGACTTAACCTCATCTACGAGGACACGCTCGACAAAATGCATATTGACAGAGCATGCATCGAGCAAAGCAGTACCACCTTTCGAGGCATCATCCCCAGTCGAGAAGCACGATCTTCGGGGAAAATCAAACTTGCTGTAGTATTCGACACGTATGAGAACTATAGGTCCGAAGAGTTTCTCTTCCACGTGTCTCCCTTCAAGAGTGGATATCATGCCCTTTTAGGGCGGGATGCCTTCTCACGCTTCCAAGCCATACCCCATTACTGGTACATAGAGCTTAAAATGCCGGGCCCAATGGAATAATCATAGTTACAAGTGACCCGAATAAGGCACTCCGCGCCAAAAACAAAACCACATCCTTGGCCCTTGAGGCAT